>NW_026912961.1:6123323-7514146 GCF_034315485.1 Pezoporus occidentalis | reverse complement strand
AGCTTCATTAACCCCCTGGATCAGCTCTTTTTCTTTACTCCAGAGCAATAGTTTTAACAGATTATCGTCATACTCTATCCCCCTCGCTGACAGGATATGCTGGAAGAACTTAAGAAGGGCCGTTTCTTCTTTGCTTAATTGATTCCCTATCCTAATCCTCTTCCAGACCCGTCAGCTGCTCACCATATTTGCACTGCGCAGTGTCTTCCAGGTTCACAAGGCTCCGTTCCGAGGCACCTACCTCCGAGGCTTCCACCTGCTGATCATCATCCAGCCGCACTGAATCCAGCAGACACCCCTGCGGCTCCGCTTTCCACTTCCTTTGGTGTCATGCACTTTAATTTTTTCAATTTCAATATGAAAAAATATGGGGGTGCCCCATGTTGGGTGCCATTTGCCACAGAAAAAATATGGACTCAGTTAGAGAGCTGTGTGATCAGACCAAAGCCATTTATTACAAAGCATCTATCCTTTTTATACTGTTCTCTGCATCTGCAGAGATCTATCTACAATACCTTGCTGTACTATAATCAGATATTCTTGTAGCACACAGCAACTATGGCTACATATACAATAACTCACTGTATTATATTTGGATACATCTACAATAGCTTGCTGTAGTATAATTAGATACATATTCAATAGCTTGCTGTATTATAAAGGATACATATACAATAGCTTAGTATATTATGCTTTGATACATATTCTTGCAGCACACAGAAACTACTATACAATTAATCAAATAAGCGTATGGGAACTTAACCTTTAAAACTTGTTAACAGTTCACTATTTTGTATTTTAGCATATTCCAGTTTCTTCTTATCTTCCTTGCACCGTTACTTTTGCTTCCTGTCCTGGGTTCAGCAGTAGCAGTCATGTTTCTCCTTCGTGGTAGCTGGTGCAGTGCTGTGTTTTGACTTCCAGCCTGGGAACAGTGTTGGTGAAACGGATGTTTTCGGTTGTTGCTAAGTGATGTTTATTCTGACCAAGGACTTTGTGAGGCTCATGCTCTGCCAGGGAGGAGGGGAAGCCGTGAGGAAGCAGAGACGGGGCGCCTGACCCAGGCTAGCCAGGGAGGTATTCCATACCACAGCACGTCATGCCCAGGGTGGGGAGTAACTGGGAGTTACCCAGAAGGACACGGGCTTCTGGTGGGACTCATTTCTTGGCCAGTGGTATCGTATTCTCTTCCCTTGTTATTTTCTCTTATCATTGTTGTCGTTGGTAGTAGCGGTGGTGATTTGTGTTGTACATTGGTTGCTGGACTGTTCTTGTCGTAACCCGTAGGAGTTGCACCCTTTCGGTCCTCCTCCCTGTTCCTCTGGGAGCGGGGAAGGGGAGAGCCCCGGGGGGGTGGGGGGGCCCTCGATTGTTGTCAGCTCAGCACCACTCACTGGGAGTGAGTGAACAAGTTGCCTGACTGGGTTTAAACCACGACAGTTCTTTTTGGCGCCCAACGTGGGGCACGAGGGGTTGAGATAACGACAGATCTGACTGGATTAATAGTCACTCGTCACAGTACTGATTTATTGGCTCTCAAGGTTGCTCCTCTTGATCTCACAGTTTCAGTATATCGTATCTTCCATCCAGTATTTGCTGTATTAGTGTTTTTCAAGTGTGGGGCTTGGGCTAAGGTTTTTGTCCCATTGTACTTTATGGTAATGACTTGTAATACAATAGAATCATTGATCATGAAACTGATCTGGCTTATGTTCCCAGTGTGGTCACCACCTTTATACTTTGGGAGGTATATGATGGAGGTGCTTAGCAATTATACATCTTTTTTCTCCTTCTCAGGTGCTCAACCTGTGAAGGAGACATCCTTTTACCCTCCCAGTCGTCCCCCCAGACCATTTACATTTGAGAGTTTTGAAGTTTTTGAATGGCCTTTTAATGCTGTTGAGACTTGTTTGCTGATCGTGATGGGAATCACCATGCTAACACGCATACAGAGTGTGTTTTGCCCACAACTGATTTCAAGAGTTAAGCAGAGTCAGGTTTGGGTCTTGTCTGGGGTCAAACGACGATGTAGGAGGACCAAGAGATTTTCCCTGAGGCTGGACATCAGGGTGTGTGGGATAGTATGGGCAAGTATCTAGGTCAGTGGGCCCCTCCAGTACTTTGGAATTTCACTACCGAACAACTGCAAAATCCAGAAGAATTAGTAAAACACTTAAATGAGGTGTGTGGTCATTCTGGCCATACCAGAGATGGACAAATCATGGCAACGTGCTGGGGCTTGGCCTATGCTTACAGGGCCTTGTTCAACACTATCCAGCACCTTCAAAAGGAAAAGAATGTCGGCAGATCTGAGGGCAAAGGAACAGTCAGCGCAGCTACTCCAGCTCCAGGCACAGCAGCTTCACCACCCCCAGCGACAAGTACAGTCGCTACTCAAACTTTGGCTGCAGTGAACAGCGCAGCTACCGCAGTGGCAAGTACAGCAGCTGCTCAAACTTTGACTGCAACAGACAGCACGGTTACCCCAGCTCCAAGCACAGCAGCTGCACCACCCCCAGCAACAAGTACAGTTGCTACTCAAACCACAGTGATAATTACTGCAGCTAAACCAGAGGACCAATTTGTACCAATATCGGTTGCCCCTGTATGCAAGAGAACAAGCAAAAAAGAGGCAAGAAGGTGAAGCGAGATGAAGAAACAATGAATTCACCACCTGGTCTAGCATCTGATCAGGAGTCATCATCACATGACGAAAAAGAAGAAGAAGAGGTAACTTCTCGACCTCGGACCTCAACCAAGCTGCGGAATATGCGAAAAGATTTTACCCGTCAACCAGGGGAGCACATCATCACCTGGTTACTCCGATGCTGGGACAATGTGGCCAATGGTCACGAACTAGAAGGTACAGAAGCCAAGCAGCTGGGATCACTTGCTAGAGAAGGGCGAACTGACAAAGCAATTGCAAGAGAGAAAATGTCCCTCAGTCTTTGGAGGCGGCTTTTGGCAGCTGTGAAAGAGAGGTTTCCATACAAGGACGATGTTATGAGTCGTTCGGCCAAGTGGACTACTATAGACAAAGGCATCCAGTCTCTGAGGGAATCAGCCATCGTAGAGATGATCTATCACATCAAGCCGAATAACGGGGGTACACCCATAGATCCAGATGAAGTTGAATGTACACGACCCATGTGGCGAAAACTTACACGGAATGCACCGTCATCATATGCCCATTCATTGGCAACAGTAACCTGGAATGACATAGTACCACTAACAGTGGATGAAATGGTTCATAAACTCTGAGAGTTCGAAGACAATCTCACCCCTTCCATCATCTCAGCTGTGGAAAAACTGTCCCAGGACCTCAAACAATTGAGGGACGATCTATCTGATTTATCCAGCTCCTCACGTGTACCAACACACGTCTCAGCTATTAACAAAAGGCGTCCTATTGTTCGAGAGAGGAGATACAGGAGGTATACGCCACGGGGTACCCTATGGTTTTACCTGCTGGATCACGGAGAAGACATGACAAAGTGGGATGGAAAACCTACTTCAGCTTTGGAGGAACGGGTGAGTGAACTGAAGAGGGGAGCAAGGGCCAAGACTGATCGTCCCATGAGAGCTACGGCTTCAGTCTCTGGTGAGCAGTTTCCCAGATGGAGTGGAAGAGCTGATTTTACTCCAGCTCCTGTGATAACGAAGAATAATCCCTTTTACCACGACTTAAGTGTCCAACGCTGTGATGACCATTAGAGGGGCCCTGCCTCCAGCCAGGTGGAGGTAGGCGACAAGCGGATTTACTGGACTGTGTGGATCAGAGGTCCTGGCACATCAGTCCCACAGAAGTATAAGGCTCTAGTAGATACCAGTGCACAGTGTACCCTGATGCCATCAAGCTGTCAAGGGGTGGAACCCACCTATATTTCTGGAGTGACTGGAGGATCCCAAGAGTTGACTGTGCTGGAGGCTGAAATCAGCCTGGCTGGGAGGGAGTGGCAAAAGCACCCTATTGTGACTGGTCCAGGGGCTCCATGCATCCTCGGCATAGACTACCTCAAGAGAGGGTACTTGAAAGACCCAGAAGAGCTCCGGTGGGCCTTTGGTATTGCTGCTTTGGAGACTGAGGAAATTGAGCAGCTGTCCACCTTGCCTGGTCTCTCAGAGAATCCTTCTGTTGTGGAGTTGCTGAAAGTTGAAGTACAACAAGCGCCAATTGCGACCACAACAGTGCACCGGCAGCAATATCGCACCAACCGAGACTCCCTGATTCCCATCCATCAGCTGATCCATAGACTGGAGAGTCAGGGAGTGATCAGCAGGACCCGCTCGCCCTTTAATAGCCCCATATGGCCAGTGCGAAAGTCTAATGGAGAATGGAGACCAACAGTAGACTATTGTGGCCTGAATGAAGTCACACCACCATTGAGTGCTGCCGAACCAGACATGCTAGAACTTCAGTATGAACTAGAGTCAAAGGCAGCCAAATGGTATGCCACGATTGATATTGCCAATGCATTTTTCTCAATCCCTTTGGCAGCAGAGTGCAGGCCACAGTTTGCTTTTACTTGGAGGGGTGTCCAGTTCACTTGGAACCGACTGCCCCAGGGGTGGAAACACAGCCCTACCATTTGCCATAGACTGATCCAGACTGCACTGGAACAGGGGCAAGCTCCAGAACATCTGCAATACATTGATGACATTATTGTGTGGGGTGATACAGCGGAAAAAGTCTTTGAGAAAGGGAGGAAAATAATCCAAATCCTGCTGAAAGCTGGTTTTGCCATAAAACGAAGTAAAGTCAAGGGACCTGCACAGGAGATTCAATTTTTGGGACTAAAATGGCAAGATGGACGTAGACAGATCCCCATAGATATGATCAACAAGAAAACAGCAATGTCTCCACCAACTAATAAGAAAGAAACACAAGCTTTCTTGGGTGCTGTGGGGTTCTGGAGAATGCACATCCCAAATTACAGTTCGATTGTAAGCCCTCTCTATCATGTGACCCAGAAGAAGAATGATTTTAAATGGGGCCATGAGCAACAACAAGCCTTTGAGCAAATTAAACGCGAGATAGTTCATGCAGTAGCCCTTGGACCAGTCCGGACCGGGCCAGATGTAAAAAATGTGCTGTATACTGCAGCTGGGGAGAACGGTCCTACCCGGAGCCTCTGGCAGAAAGCTCCAGGGGAGACTCGAGGTCGACCCCTTGGGTTTTGGAGTTGGGAATACAAAGGATCTGAGGCCAGCTATAGCCCAACTGAGAAAGAGATACTGGCAGCCTATGAAGGGGTTCGAGCTGCTTTGGAAGTGATTGGCACTGAAGCACAGCTCCTCCTGGCACCCCCGTTGCCCGTGCTGGGCTGGATGTTCAAAGGCAGGGTCTCCTCTACACATCATGCAACTGATGCTACATGGAGTAAATGGGCTGCGCAAATTACACAACGAACTCGAATAGGAAATCTCAGTCGTCCAGGCATTCTAGAATTCACCATGGACTGGCCAGAGGGCAAAGATTTTGGAATGTCAGCAGAGGAGGAGGCGGTGCGTGCTGAAGAGGCCCCACCATATAATAAACTGTCAGAAAGTGAAAAGCAGTATGCCTTGTTTACTGATGGCTCTTGCCGTATTGTGGGAGAGCATCGGAGATGGAAGGCAGCTGTATGGAGTCCTGGATGACAAGTTGCAGAAACTGCTGAAGGAGAGGGTGAATCGAGTCAGTTTGCCGAGGTGAAAGCCATCCAGCTGGCCCTGGACATTGCTGAACGAGAAAAGTGGCCAGTACTTTACCTCTATACTGACTCATGGATGATGGCAAATGCCCTGTGGGGGTGGTTGAAGCAATGGAAGCAGAGCAACTGGCAATGCAGAGGTAAACCCATCTGGGATGCTGCACTGCGTAAAGATATTGCTGCCTGGGTGCAGAACCTGGTGGTGAAGGTACGTCATGTAGATGCCCATGTACCCAAGAGTCGGGCCACTGAGGAACACCAGAACAACCAACAAGTGGATAAAGCTGCTAAGATTGAAGTGGCTCAGATGGACTTAGATTGGCAACATAAAGGTGAATTATTTTTGGCCCAGTGGGCCCATGACACTTCAAGCCATCAGGGCAGAGATGCAACATATAGATGGGCCCGTGATCGAGGGGGGGACTTAACAATGGCCACTACTGCCCAGGTTATTCATGAGTGTGAAACATGTGCTGCAATTAAACAAGCCAAGCGGTTAAAGCCTCTTTGGTAGGGAGGACGATGGCTGAAGTATAAATATGGGGAGGCCTGGCAGATTGACTATATCACCCTGCCGACATCCCGCCAAGGCAAGCGTGGGTACATGTATATGGATGTATATATGTGAGTGTGATGGTGTATTGAAAATGTGGGATCTGAGCATGACGTGAATGGTATGGAATAAGGGGTGGATAATGTCCTGGGTTCAGCAGTAGCAGTCATGTTTCTCCTTCGTGGTAGCTGGTGCAGTGCTGTGTTTTGACTTCCAGCCTGGGAACAGTGTTGGTGAAACGGATGTTTTCAGTTGTTGCTAAGTGATGTTTATTCTGACCAAGGACTTTGTGAGGCTCATGCTCTGCCAGGGAGGAGGGGAAGCCGTGAGGAAGCAGAGACGGGGCGCCTGACCCAGGCTAGCCAAGGAGGTATTCCATACCACAGCACGTCATGCCTGGGGTGGGGGGTAACTGGGAGTTACCCGGAAGGACACGGGCTTCTGGGTTGGACTCGTTTCTTGGCCGGTGGTATCGTATTCTCTTCCCTTGTTATTTTCTCTTATTGTTGTAGTTGGTGGTAGCGGTGGTGATTTGCGTTGTACATTGGTTGCTGGACTGTTCTTGTCGTAACCCGTAGGAGTTGCACCCTTTCAATCCTCCTCCCAGTTCCTCCGGGAGCGGGGGAGAGCCCCGGGGGGAATGGGGGGGGGGGGGGGGGGGCCTCGATTGTTGTCAGCCTGGCACCACTCACTGGGAGTGAGTGAACAAGTTGCCTGACTGGGTTTAAACCATGGCACTTCCTTACCCACATCCTCCTTTATCCTCAGTTCATGTTGAGCTCCGCGTACGCACTTGCTGACTTGGGAACGTGGCCATTCTTTGCTAAAAATCCATCCACAGAGCTCTGTTGTGTTAACAGGCTAATGAAAGACTGCTTGGCACATAACCTGGAAGCTGCCTTCTCTGGTAGTGTCAGTAGGTAACTGCAAGTGCAGGTCTCTGAGACCAGGATGCCTCATCCTGAGGCAGAGGCACAGGGATGTTTTCTGTGGTCCCAGCAGAAATGTCCAAAGCTTCATCTGAAGATCTTGGCATTGCAGGATGTATAGGCTGGTCAGCCTCGTCTCAATCCTAAAAATGTGATGATGTCCTGGAAATGAGTTTCAGACACATGAAGGACAAGAAGGTGATCAGGAGTAGTCACTATGATGTCACTAATCATGTTTAACCAATGTATGGTCTTCTTCTAAATTCCCTTCTAATCCCTACAGATTGGGATGTTCATCCAAATGAAAGGATGAGAGAAAGCTAATTCCCAAGATGCAGAGTAGCTACAGTGTTTGACAGATCCTGTTGAACTTCCTGTAGTATGCTGCTCCTCCTCCATCCTGCCTGGCTCACACCTCCTCACCCAACACTGACAGAATACCATGGAGGATATTTTTAATGCATGTGAATATAGAATCTAAGCAACAGATGGGTTTTTTTGGTGCCTCTGTGTGCAAGCACTGCAGTTGAACCTATATTCTTCCTCTCTCCTTCTCCTGTCTGCAAAACTTAACTAAGGAACTGCCAGTGGAGCTTCTTGTACCTCTGTTGTGGCCTGTTGTCTCCAGTAAGCCCCTCCTTCCTCACTGTTGGTCTTAAAGCAACCTCACAAAAAATGCACCCAGCAGGTGCTCCTCAGCTGCTTTTCAGAAACAGAAACTCTTTTGGAGGGTTGCTGGTGCCAGTGTTTTCTGTTGCCAAGAAACTAATTCTGTGTGACTCTGGTCCGCTGGCTAGCCCTTGTTCCTAAGTGAGGGACCTGCACCCGTCCAGTGATGGGAAGGCAGAGAGAAGAGATAAAAACCATAATCCAGCTGAGCCACTTTAAACCACTGCTCTCAATTCAAATAGCTTCTTTGTCTGGGACTAGACTAGTGACAAGGATTGGTTTTCTGCTTCAGGCCTATGTCTCTTCTAGAATTGCATTTCATTCTGTGGTTGATGAGGAGGGTTCAAGAGATCAACAACATCATCCTGAATTAACACTTTTTTTGCCCTGCTTTTTCATGGTGTCTTGTTGTGTTTCAGCCTGGATGCAAAGAGTAGTTGAAAAGGGCTCCAGTGATTTAGCTGCATGCAGGCAGTAAGCAGCCAGAAGCCACTGAAGAGCCTGGACTGCAGCAACAACCTCCAGGCACTGGGTCAGACAGAAGCTGCTGGTCAACTCACTGCTCAGAAAGGAGGGACTGACCCCATGCCACTTGGCATGGTTAAACTTAGCATGAGTCCACCCCACAAGCATGTCAAGGTCCCTCTGGATGGCATTCCTTCCCTCCAGCATATCAACCGAACCACACAGCTTGGTGTCATCGGCAAACTTGCTGAGGGCGCACTCAATCCCACTGTCCATATCACCAACACGGATGTTGAACAAGACCAGTCCCAACACTGATCCCGGAGGGACACCACCATTACTGGTCTCCAGCTGGACATTGAGCCATTGACCACAACTCTTTGTGTGCGGCCATCCAGCCAGTTCTTTATCCATCGAGTGGTCCATCCATCAAATTGATGTCTCTCCAATTTAGAGACAAGGATGTCGTGTGGGACAGTGTCGAACGCTTTGCACAAGTCCAGGTAGATGGCGTCAACTGCTCTACCCCTGTCCATCAGTTCTGTAGCCCCGTCACAGAAGGCCACCAAATTGGTCAGGCAGGATTTCCCCTTAGTGAAGCCATGATGGCTGTCACCAACCACCTTGTTGTTTTTCATGTGCCTTAGCATGCCTTGGAGAATCTGCTCCAAGATTTTGCCAGGCACAAAGGTGAAACTGGCTGGTTTGTAGTTCCCTGGGTCATCCAATTTCCCCTTCTTGAAAATGGGGGTTATATTTCCCTTTTCCAGTCATTGGGAACTTCACCTGACTGCCATGATTTTTCAAATATGATGGCCAGTGTCTTAGCAACTTCATTTGCCAGCTCCTTCAGGACCCGTGGATGGATTTCATCATGTCCCATGGACTTCTACACGTTCTGGTTCTTAAGATGGTCTCGAACCAGATCCTCTCCTACAGTAGGCGCAAGGTCTCCATTCTCACAGTCCCTGCATCTGCCTTCCAAGACTTGGGTGGTGTGGTCAGAGCATTTGTCAGTGCTCATAGAGCCTTACTAAGCAGGTTCCTGAGGGGACCAAATTCTGCTCTGTTGAAGTCCAGGGCAGTGATCTTGCTGCACATTCTTCTCACTGTCCTGAGGATCTTGAACTTGACCATCTCATGATCGCTGCAACCATGATCTGTTACTATTTCAAAGATGATTTTTTTTTTTAATTTAAATTCCAGTCTCATTCTCCTTGTAAGGTCCTACACCTGGGTCGGAGCAATCCCAGGCACAGCTACAGGTTGGGTAAAGAAGAGATTCAAAGCAGCCCTGCAGAGAAAGACTTGGGGGTGTTGATTGATGAGAAAATGAACATGAGCCAGCAGTGTGCGCTTGCAGCCCAGAAAGCCAACCATATCCTGGACTGCATCAAAAGGAGTGTGACAAGCAGGTCGAAGGAGGCGATCCTGCCCCTTTACTCCGCTCTTGTGAGACCTCACCTGGAGTATTGTGTGCAGTTCTGGTCTCCTCAACATAAAAAGGACATGGAACTGTTGGAACAAGTCCAGAGGACGGCCATGAGGATGATCAGGGGACTGGAGCACCTCCCGTATGAAGACAGGTTGAGAAAGTTGGGGCTGTTCAGCCTGGAGAAGAGAAGGCTGCATGGAAACCTCGTAGCAGCCTTCCAGCATCTGAAGGGGGCCTATAGTGATGCTGGGGAGGGACTCTTCGTTAGGGACTGTAGTGATAGGACAAGGGGTAACGGGTTAAAACTTAAGCAGGGGAAGTTTAGATTTGATATAAGGAGGAAATTCTTTCCTATTAGGGTGGTGAGGCACTGGAATAGGTTGCTCAGGGAGGTTGTGAATGCTCCATCCCTGGCAGTGTTCAAGACCAGGTTGGATGAGGCCTTGGGTTGATATGTTTTAGTGTGAGGTGTCCCTGCCCATGGCAGGGGGGTTGGAACTTGATGATCTTAAGGTCCTTTCCAACCCTAAGTATTCTATGATTCTATGATTCTTCCTTTTGTTGAAGATGTTTTGATTTTTAGTTGTTATCGCAGAAAGAAACAGTTTCACAGTAAACTGTTTTATGTCTTCTTGTGTTAATGTTTTTGCTAGATCAATATATATTTCCTTACCATTAGAAATGATCAAACTTACGTGGTCCTGAATAGCATGAGCAGCATGTTTGATTTAGTTGTAATACATGCAATTTTCCCAGTGTCAGTGGTTTACCATCAGCTGTTGCACAAATGGGTATTCTGGTTCTTAGCTTCCTACCTGCATTTTGGTCTGCAGACTTCATGCCAGCAGCATAAAATATGCAGCTAAAAGGATTTCATGCTATTATGTCTGATATTGCTACTTTTACAAAGGAGGAAAAAAAGAATCCAGCATTATGGAAGCAAAATAGTTAATGTCTCCTAGACCTCTGCAGGCCTCCCTAGTTAAGACACATTTGCAGCTAATGGTCTTGCCATTCAGCAAGACTTAATTACAAAGGGGTGATTTATGCATAAAAGGAGTAGATTATTTGCAAAAGGATGTACTGTATAAGACCTCCTTATCTAAAAGATTTAAATTGCTGTTGTTATTTACCATATCCTGCTTATCTGACACACTTTTGATAAGGAAGGAATTGTATAACCTGTAGGTGTATCAACTCTGTAACTAACCCATTTGGGCAGCAGTCACTCTGCAGCTCTGTGTTCTCTCCTACAGAAATAGCAATAAAATGCTTTTGTTCTGACCTGATCTAAATTGTATTCTGATCATTTCTGCAACAGTGTCACCAGTTTTTTTCCAGCATATACAAACAAATTAATGCCAGTGTAGTACTAGGGAGCTGAAGCTGCTTCAATTATTAACACTCACAGCGTTAGATTCTCATCTTTTCTCCTTCTTTGTCATTAAGCTTTCAACATCTGCTCAGATTTCTCCACATCTCTTTTCTGTGATATGGTACAATTTTGTCAACTTTCTGTGAAACTATGTCTGTTATTTCTGAATTTTCATTCAGTGATATTTTTGCTGTACATTATTTATCTTAGTGGATTTCTTTTTTTAATAGCAGGGTTACTACGATCAGCAGAACGTTTTTCAGGAGGTCATCTATTTTTTACAAAATTTACCTCTGAGCAGGGCAGTCTTTCTGCACAGCCTTCATAAAAGTACATTAAATGTTATTCCCAAGAAACTACAGAAATATGGGATCTCAACACATGATTTTTCAGGCACTGTTGTTGGAGGAGGTGTGATATACTGTTAACTTTGAGTAACATATGTGGACTGGTATTTTCCAGTACTGCCCTAAACGAAAAATGGGTCGGTCTTCTTGATCTTGAGAGGTCACAGGTCAGCAATGGAGCACTTGATGAGCAGCAGAGAGTACTTCCAACCACTCCAGCCAGTAACCCAGCATCATCAGGGGCCCAACTGAAATGCCTCTATGCCAGTGCACGTAGCATGGGGAGCAAGCAAGAAGAGCTATAGGCGCATGCCTCTAGGGCTGTGACTTCATTGGAATCACAGAGATGTGGTGGGACACCTCCTATGACTGGAGTGTTGGAATGGAAGGACACAGCTCTTCAGGAAAGACAGACTGGGGATACGAGAAGCAGGGAGTCACCCTCTACATCAGTGACCATTTGGAGTGTGCAGAGCTCTCCCTGGGGATGGATGGGGAGCTGACCCAGAGCTTATGGGTCAGGATTAAAAGGAGAGAGGGGACAGAGGATGTTACAGGGGGTCTGCTTCAGACCACCCAAACCAGGAAGACCAAGTGGATGAGGCCCTCTAGAGAGAGATGCAGCCTCACAGTCACAAGCCCTGGTGCTCAGGAGGGACTTCAACCATGCTGGTATCTGTTGGGGGGATGACACAGCAGGAGGTTCCTGGAATGCATTGATGATAAATTCCTTCTCCAGGTGATACAGGAACCAAAGAGGAAGGGCATATGCTGGACCTTGTCCTCACCAACAGGGAGGGGCTGGTGGGCAATGTGAAGCCTGGAGTCAACCTTGGCTGGAGTGATCATGAAATGATGGAGTTTGAGATCCTTAGGACCGTAAGAAGTGTGCACAATGCGCTCACTACCCTGGACTTCAGGAGAGCGGACTTTGGCCTCTTGTGGGATCTACTTGGTAGAGTACCATGGGATAAAGCCTTGGACGGAAGAGGGGCCCAAGAAAGCTGGTCAGTATTGAAGGATCATCTCCCAGCTCAGGAGAAGTGCATCCTGACAAAGAGGAAATCTGGCAGGAACACCAGGAGGATGGTGTGGATGAACAAAGAGCTCCTGGACAAATTCCAGCATAAAAAGGAGGTGGAAACAAGGACACGTAGCCTAGGAAGAATATACAGAAATAGTCAGAGCAGGCAGGGAAAGCTAAACCCCTGACAGAACTCTATTTGGCCAAGGAAATTAAGGGCAGAATTACAGAATGGTTTGGATTGGAAAGGATCTTAAAGATCCTAGTTCCAATACTCCTGCCATGGACAGGGTCACTTTCCAGCAGCTCAGGTTGCTCAAATCCCTGTCTAACCTGGCCTTGAACACCACCAGGGATGGGGCATTCACAGCTTCTCTCGGCAACCTGTGCCAGTGATTCACCACCCTCACAGTAAGAATTTCTTCCTAATATTTAAGCTAAATCTGATAGCACTGTAAGAAATGCAGACATGCCCTGCATGTGCCTGGTAGACAGCATCACATATTGGTGATGGAAGGAGTATTATAAACACCTGTCTCCTTTTAACAGAGAAAAAGTTTTTACCAGAATCTTTGCTCAGTCATTGCTTAGCGTGGGAATAAGGCTGTAATGGCTGTCACTTAAGGCCTCCTTGTGATATCAAAGTACAGCGCAGGGAAGGCAGGAAGAGAATGAGCTTAATGTATAATAATGAACAAGCAAGAAAAAACATTGCAGCCAATTTCTTTGCTACCTTGTCCCTGTGAGTTGCTAGGGACATCACTTTCATCTTTCTGATGCTATACTGTAGGTAGAAAACCTTTCTCCCTTGCAGCTTGAAAATCAACAAGGCGTCTTCAGTTTTCTATAAAGGATACAGATGTGAGAGCCAATGCAGGCTATTCCCAGACAAAAGAAAGCCTACACAGATGATATACTGCACCTGCTCTATTTTCGTTAGGTTTGTATGACTACTATGTACAATAGAAAAAAATACTTAAAGATTTGCCACTAACAACAATAGATGCAAAAAATGTAGCATCAGCACAGAGCAGAAATTCTTTTCCAGCTCTGTGGTACAACGCCTGAGTTTTCTAACTGCAGGCATGAGCAGTTTGGTAAACTGCTTTTCTTGGCAGATATGCTTGTGACTAAAATTCAACTGTACTTTTTGAAGAAACGTCTACTAAATTTGAATACAGGTAATTAAATTCTACTTCTCTAAAATGCTCCCTCCAAGCTGAACTATGTATAATTCATTACAAAAGAAAAACATGTCCAGTATCAAGGATGAGTAATTTTGACCACGGGTTACAGCAACCCACCAAGACTGAGGAAAGGGATTAACAACTATTTGACAGAATGAGATGTAAGTGGCCACTGAGACTTCTGTGAAACTACTAACCATGTAGTTTTAAAGCAAATATTTATCTGACTTCCTGCGCATCAAGGTCTGCTCTGTTAGTGAAAATTGTAAATCCTGGGCCCAAAACCTGTGCCTAGACGTGCAGAAATTGAAGAAGAGATCGAGTGCCATCTTGTGGATGCCAAAAGAATATAAAAACTTACTGCGCAAGTATTCATTAAAAAGAACGGAAGTACAAATCTTCTTACATATAAATTATAACCAAAGGCATAATTCATTATAACAGAAAAACATATTATGAATCTAAATATACGTGCTTTTTTATTTTTTATATTTTTTACCTTTTTTTCTTCCTCTAAAGCCAAAGTAAACTAAAAATTCTGGGGGCGAGTGGTCACACTGCCTATTATTATGGCCTGTCATTAACTAGATAACTAGTATAATATCCAAGATACTTCCATTACTAAATGTAATTAAAACTTTTTACAAGTCTCTTCATGCTGTCAGACAGCAGAACAGAATACATGTGGTAGCAGCGGTGTATTCAGGACATCTTTTTCTTTCACTTTTTCTTCTTTTATATATGTTACCACCATTCTTTTTTGTTCAGCTGAAGTTATGTAAACAATGATTCCATATGTCAGTCGAAGTTTCTCAGACTGAAGCAATTAATTAAAATGCTAGGGGGAAGTAAGATGAGAGGAAAAAAAAAAAAGGATAAATCTGAGGTGGAGTCCTATTTTAAATGAATTTTGAGCGTGTTCTATAAAACAACTAGTGCCCACAGATCCGTTAATCAGTGGCATTCTGCATTTTGTAGTATGACATAATCAGTTTCACAAGACAGTTCTCTCTCATTAGCATGGACTGGTTACCATCACCATTACACCTGCAACTAGATACAAGCATGTAACAGGTACTTAGGCTGCATTTCTTCTAAAAATACCCAGCCAACAGAACTAGTGGTAATTCCAGGAGCACTTTCATAAACAGTTATATCAAACTGCTAAAGCTGGCAATTGTGCCTTACAGGAATAATTGGAAATGACTGGGAATTCACTTCAAGGATTTTGACAGTCTTTCAAGATGTTATATGAATACGTGTAAGTACCCTACGGCATTCCTGAATAACTTGCCTTCCCTCCTCTCCCGCACCGCCCCCCCCCCCCGACTTATTTGGCATATATACCATTGACATAACGGCTTAGGCTGGCTGCCATGTTGCAGAGACTGAATATGCACTTGTGTCTGCTATCTGGGCTTCTACACGTGCAAATTCGATCTAAAGCTGGTACAAGCTCATAGAAAGGAGTGTAGCGGCAAAGCTACAAAATGAGAAGAGACTAGAGACAGGAAATTAAGGAAGTGTTGAGGGGGCCTTACTCGCCAACACAGAGTGAGTTCAGGACAAATGTTGCTGTGCAGGTGTATTTCCCTGAGGGAAATCCCTGCAGTGCCAGGCTGACAAATCACGGGAGACTACAAATTATTTTTCTTTACCAAGCAACTATCGTTTGTCATCATAACAAAATAATAAAAATATTAAAAAAAAAAAAATCCATCTTCACAGGTTTCACCAGATGTCCGCCGCATCCTGCATCACTTGAGCTTGTCTAAAATGGGATTACCGGGGAATAAACGTTCGCTATTTCAAGGAGCGGGGGACTGGGCGAGTTGTGACTCTCAGGTACGAGGGAGGCTGGAGCGAGGTCCCACAGCCTCCCAGGGCCGTGCGCCAGCGCCGCCACTGCGCCGCCTTGTGCCGCGGGAAGGCTGCGGGTGGGATGGGCCCCGCCGCTACCCAAGAGCGGAGCCGAGTTGAGTCTGCAGGCAGGGGTGAGCGGCCGCCTCGTTAGAACAGAGCCAGCTAAGACTCCTGCTGCCTGCCTCCCTCCGGAGATACTCGTCGACAGAGCTCTCAGACGCCTGACCCGCTCCACACCTCGTAGGCTTAGCTTCCGAGGAGAGCTCCGTCGGCGGGAGAGGTGGTCTCGCAGCCCCCGCCCCCGAGCAGGCACCAGGGCAGCGCCTTGTGTTACCGAGTCCGTTTTTGACAGGAGGCAGGTGCCTCCCAGAAAGGTCAGTGCGCTGGGGGCTGTAATGCTCAACCTGTTGCTCCTCCTCTTCCTCTTGGTAGTGCCCAGAGTGCGGCAGAGGGACTGAGAGGGGTGCGGAGGAGGCAGCTGGTCGCCATGAGGCACCTGCCATACTTCTGCCGCGGGGAGGTGGTGAAGGGCTTCGGCAGGGGCTCCAAGGAGCTGGGCATCCCCACCGGTGAGTGGCAGCGCGGGGCATCTTCTCACGTCAGGGCGATGGTGACGCCTGCCCATGGGCGAAGTGTTCGCCACGGCCCGCACCGGCTCCTTGCTCTGGGGCCCCCCGGGGAGGCCGGCGTCGGGCGCAGGGGTCTCTCGTCAGCCTGAGCCCCCTAGGCCGCCAGAGCGAGAGGCGCCGTGGCGGCTGGTTCTCCGGCCGGGTGGAGGTGTGGAGCTCAGCGTTGAGTCCCTGTGTGCAGTCGCTGAGTTCGGGAGACGCTCCGCTGTCCTGCACCAGTTCCCCTTTCGCATGGCGTGCTCTTCCCGTGAACAGGCTTGGCTTGCTCCGTGTTAGCTTTTTTGGTGATTTTTGTTTTCGTTCATATTGACTCCAACTCTTGTTCAACTGTCCGACCTTCTGTTAAACTGTCTCTGTTTGCCTTAGTTACCTTATCTGATCATGATCAGTATGAATTGCAAGATCCCGAAAAGTGATCGTATGCGCTGTGCATGGTGGTGTGATGTGGTAGTTTGAAAACCGTCCGTTTTTATAAACTCTTTGGACCGCAGAGTAGGACAAGGAAAAGAGCAAGCACTGGGAGTGGGTTTAAAGAAGCAAACGTAAAGTGGCTGATGCAGAAATTTAAGGCAGAGCACGTGCAGCTGTCCTAAAGAGAAGTGTGTTTTCTCATTGCCTTTCTTGGTTTGACTTGTCTGAATACAGATAGAGGTGTAATCCAGATTGGATATCAGCCTTTTCTAAAGACAGGCTGGAGTCAGTGGGCATTTTTCACAAATCCTAGGAGGCCAAGAAAACCTCCTGTGAGGAATCTTGAGGTATGGGACATGTGATTCCATCTGTTAATATGAATTTAGTGGGGTTTTCTTGATTGTTTGTATTTGGTTTATTAGTATCAAGGAATATGTTAGGGAAGCTTTTCCTGCTTATGGACTGTGGTAGAAATACACTGACTGTAAATTCTTTAAAATCGTCGTGAAGCCTTAATTGGCAACCTCTATCCATGTGTGAATAGGACAGTTGTTTGGCTAATGGCTTAGATTTATTCCCCTCAGTCAAAAAGGAACTAATTTATTTCAGATTTGAATTTTTCTAAGAAAATCGTAGAAAGCCTCAAATATGAATAACCTAAAAGGCAACATGAAAAAAATTGTCAAGTGACTGAAATAATAACTTCGTTTATTTTTACATATTTTACTTCCAAAAAAATACACCTCAAAAACCTTATAATATGTAAGTAATGCTAAGATGCTACTTTATAATGCAGAGAAGCTTGGGATTTTTTTTCTGTTCTTTCACCATACTAAAGGAGTGATAGTCCTACCAGTGAAGTGCATTCAGACTGCAGATTTCAGTTTATTACTTTTAAGTATAGAATGAACTATTTAACTATATCAGAGGATATAACTATGAAATAGTATGTGTAGTAAGTGTCATAACTCGGGTATTATCACAGAGATTACATTTTATGAGTGCTTTTTCTGTTTATGCTTTTTAAGCGGCATGTTGTGCTAGTGTTGCCGATGTTCTGCTTGTAAATAGCTCATAGACAGATCCTGGCTTTTAGGAGATTGAAATTCTGTGATACACTTTACTTACACTTTCTAAAATTTTTGCAGCTAACTTTTCTGAGCAAGTAGTCGAAAGCTTTCCATCCGATATCTCTACTGGTGTATACTATGGTTGGGCCTGTGTTGGAAATGGAGATGTGCATAAAATGGTTTTGAGCATAGGATGGAATCCTTTCTATAAAAATATTAAGAAATCGGTGGTAAGAATTTTGCTTTGTGTGGTACTTTGATTACAATAAATGAACTAGACGTTGAATAAAATAAGCACAATTGGAGCCATAAATGAGATTAGAAATTCCATTTTCTGTTAGAATTATTCATCTCAAATGTGTGCATTATGGAGAGACAAAAAACCCTATTCCCCCTGTCAGTAGCCATAGAGCAAGCAGCTGTAGATAAGTAAGTCTGATTTTTATTTATCTCTTCACACCATTACTTCAATACTTCTGAAATAAAAATTCATATTTCCAAAATTGTTGTTGCTTATTGAGCTGATAGGTAGATAAACATAAGTTTAGATGTATCAAGTTTAGTGGTTGAGACCCCTAAAATGAGCTGGAACCTGCTAATCTCTCTGCCATCATCCATATTTGACTTACGAAATTCTGGCATGCCTTAATTTATAATGATTTTCCGGTAATTCTTCTCTTATATGGTGGAATCCATTTGTGGGGTGCTGTGTCTTAATATACAGAATCAAGATCAAAATATAAATGGTAATAACACAGAGTTAAAATCCTGAACTGTGGCATCTATGTTTTTCCTGCTGTCAGGTGCTGGTACTTTTCCTGGGTCTTGCAGAACTTAATTTTAATTGCTAATACTTGGAAGGAGTTTTAACTTGACATGAAGCCTTGCTTCAAGAATAAGTGCCTTCACTCTTCTTGGAATTTTATCATTCAGTTCCTTGTAAAAGCTCTCTTTACTTGTGCTTGCAAAACTTCTCTTTAAATCAGTCAAATTCATTACAGTCATTTGGACTTGGCAACTTAATGGTCAAACAAATCTAGGCATTATTATTCGTGATTTGCTGCCTTGAAAATCTTACCCCTGAAGTAAATATCATAATGTTCTTAAATGCCATGGAAAGTTCAGTTCTTCATACTAACATAATTACAAGCCCTAGCCTTTTAATCTTACATTATACATGTTACTGTGTCTTAGTTGTTCTGATATGTGTGGGAGAGAATTAGAATTAGAGGTACTAGTTCAACATCCTTACAACAAGGAAAATAAAAAAGTGCATCATGATAATTGTCAATTTATTTCTCTCTTTTAGGAAACACACATTATTGACACTTTCAAAGGTGACTTTTATGGTGAGATTCTTAGTATAGTTATTCTTGGATATATTCGATCAGAAAAAAACTTCACTTCTTTAGGTCAGTATTGCATTTCTCTTAAACTGTTACGCAATTTGTTACGGTCTTGCATTTTGGGAGCACTGTGTCATTGTTCTGTCTTCATCATCAGCTGTTTTGTGTGGGGTAGCTGTTTCTCAAGGGTAGAAACACCTTACAGTCTTATCTAGATAGACTACAGAGAGGTGGGCCATCAACAGCCGCATAAAGTTTAACAAGAGCAAGTGCTAGATCCCACCTCTGGGATGGGGTAATCCTGGTTAAGCACGCAAATTAGGGGATAAGAGGTCTGGAAAGCAGACCCACAGAAAGCGATTTGGGAGTTTGAGTTGGTGGCAAGTTTAATATGAGTCAGAAGTGTGCTCTGGCAGCCCAGAGGGCCAGCTGTACCCTGGGGTGCATCAAGCACAGCATCGCTTAGCTGGTTGAGGGAGGTGATTGTCCCGCTCTGCGCTGCCCTGGTGTGGTCCCACCTTGAGTACAGTACTGTGTGCAGTTTTGAGCACCTCCATATAAGAAGGACACCAAATTATTAAAGTGTGTCCAGAGGAGGGACCAAAGTGGTGAAAGGAATTGAGGGCCAGACTTAAAAGGAACAGCTGAGGTTGTTTGGCTATTTCAGCTTGGAGAGGAGAAGGCCTGGGAGGGACCTGGCAGTCTACAACTTCCCCAAAGGGTGCAGTGGAGATTGAGGTGCTGATCTCCTCTCTCTGGTGACGAGCAGTAGGACATGAGGAGACAGAATGAAGCTGCGTCAGAGGAAGTGCATGTTGGATATTAGTAAGAGATTCTTCACTGAGTCTGGTCACTGCAACAGGCTAGGCTCCTCAGGGGAGTGGTTGTAGCACCAGCCCTGTCAGAGTTCAAGGAGCATCTGGATGATGCTCTTAGTCATATGGTTTATTTTTAGGTAGATCTGCAAGGAACAGGGAGTTGGCCTTGATGATCCTTATGGGTACCTTCCAACTCAAAGTGTTTTATCATTGTCTTACCTTTGACTTTTCAGTAAAATGTGGTGGTTGTTTTTTTTTTTCCTAAGCTGAATCTACTAATAAATAAATTGGTTATATTAAAAAAAGCAAAGTGCCGTAACTTCCAGACTATCAGAAATTATTTATTTCAGTCAAAAAATTACTGTCGTGTCTGCAGAGTAGCTTGAAAACCATGAGCTTGTTGTAAAAGCATTGGTCTGGTCTGCCCTTTTCTTTTAAAAATGCATGTGTGTTAAAACTGAAACGATTAATGAAATTCTGTTGACTTTTTTGATAAAATGTCTTGCAACAAGGAAAAAGTATTTACAGCAGGGAAAAGTGCAATGCATGTCAAAAGCGTAAAAGCCTGTTATTTTAGAGATTGTGCCTTTCCAACTTCATAGTAATAATAAATGTATCCTGGCTGTGATTGCTTTCTGGTGTTCTACAGTACACCCTTTTTCTTTTGCTATTGTTTGTTCAGAATTCAGACCAGCTTTCAAATACTGCTTTTCTTACTGCTCTTTTGCAGGCGCACTCATTTCAGCAATTCAGGAAGACATTGAAGAGGCAAAAAGACAGCTAGATTTACCAGAACATCTTAAACTCAAAGAAGACAGCTTCTTTCGCCTGCCGGAAGGCAAACCAGTAAACCACTAAGCAAAAACATGTGGGTTTTTTTCATCTCTTGGAGCATTTTGCACTACCATGTATCATGTATATTTTGATATATGATGTATGTGTTTGTACTGGGTTTGGCTGGGATGGAGTTAATTTTCTTCATAGCACGTCATATGGTGCTGTGCTTTAGATTTGTGACCAAAACAATGAACACAACACATTAATATCTGAGCTATTTCTGAACAGTACTTGCACAGCATCAAGGCCTTCTCTGTCTCTTGCTCTGCTTCCCCACTGAATAAACTGGGGCTGTACAAGGGAGGGAGCACAACCCGACAAATGACCTGAACTAACCAGAAATACTCCATGCTGTAGTGGTCATGCTGAGCAATTAAATGGAGAGAAGGGGGTCGGCTGTCCTTTGTTTGGGACCTAGTTGGGCATAGGCCTGTTCAGGGGAGGTGGTGAATGATTGCCTTATTTTGTCTTCTTTTTTTCATTCCTTCTCTTCTCCTTTGCTTGTTAATCTATTTGTATCTCAACCCACAAATTTTACTGCTTCTAAAAACAGTCCCATTGCATACTGATCCTGCATTTTGCGGCATTTCACTGCAGCATTTCAGAGAGCTCTGCCAGGATAGCCTTATGGGAATTCTCTGGGGTGGGTTCTGTCAGCCTGCTAGGGTTCTAGTTCATAGTGTTTTAACTTGCAGCAAGTCTTATGGGGTATTTGGGAAAAGGCCTTGAGCAAGTCAAGGAGTCCTTGTAGCTGTGGAGGACTTGATTATTCAGATGCTTATCAGTCCTGTTGATGGCAAAGACAGAAGGGGATATACACCTTTTGAGGGAGAAAAGAATGATTTCTATAAAGACACTTAAGAGAATGAGCATCATTTTGGCCTATGTTGTTAAGTTTGTTTATAAATTTATCTCTCCAAAGCCACAGTTTTGTCCTAACCATTGCCTGGACATTTTCAGCACACTTTGGCATTTCTAGTAGGAAAATAATAAAAGAAAACTAAACTTGCCTGCTGTCAGGAAAAAAAGAAAAAAGCCAAAACCCAAAAGCAAACCCTAAAACCAGTTTAATGGGCTTTTGCTGTATTCATGTTGGAAATCTATACAAGAATTTTCTTGAAAGTCAGTTCTGGTTTTCTGCACTTCAGAATTGAAGGATAATGGAAGAATTGTTTTAACTTTTTTTCCACCCAGTGTAAGGAGGCATTCTTGAATATATAACAATGTCAAAGTCTTGCTTCTTATTTTACTTTTCTGGAAGAACAAGTTACAGCCATGTTAGCCAATCTCATATATTGTCAAGAACATACTTAAAGAGTAAGTCTTTATTGATTCTGCTATTATAGCTAAGCTTATAGCTGCCTTTTAAAATTATTTTTTGCCAGAGATTTCATGTGCCTGTGTGGAAACCAGAGTGTCTTAAGCTGGTTGTCTTAGTAACACTATTCTGTCACCGCTAATGAATGCTGCTATCCAAAATCGCTTTTATCATTTGGCTTTAATGAAACCGAATGCTTGAAGATGGAGAACAGCAGCAAAAGGAAAACTGGAAAAATTTTACTTGCTCACAGCCTTCACGTGAACTGTGAAGTATGTATACAGTAAGGTAATAAACTGTTCTTTGCATGGTTGCCATCAAGCTGAACAAAATATATTTGCATTTATTTGGCTGAGTGTATCTTACCTCTCTGCATTATTTAATATCAGGTATTATATATTGATTTTTTAAGTTGTGCGATTTTTTTATATTGTGCGATTCCCTGCACAATATAAACTTTATGAAGGGCTGTATTTTTTTATGATGTGCAAATAACTATTTCAGTTTATGTTGTGACACTGCCATTAATAAAAGAGTATAGCTGAGAAAGTAGCAATGCTGCTTATCACAGGTTTTCTGATTGATTGTATTGTATGTGATGCACGTCATCTGTGTGCATTCCGTATCATACTGAAAGAGTTGCTTCAGAGTTCTTTCATTACCATGCTGAAACCTTCAGTTTTTTTTGAAGGGAAGGGAAGGATTGTTGTTCTTGCTACAGACTTGTTGCTACATTATTTATGTTCCAGATGTTTGCAGTACTTTGTAAGGCAATACATGAACATAAAGTGAGGAAGAAAGGTCACTGAAATTGTAGGATTTGAAGCAATACAAGAATTTTCAACGTTTCAAATACTTTTAAAATAAAGCCTGTGGTGCATTTTAATTGTCTCACAACTTCTGAGGTCTGTTACTGTTCTGAAATGGAGTTTGTTGGCAATGTGAGAATAACAGCGTAAGATTTTATTTTTTTTTCAAATGCATATAGGTGATAATGGTCTTACTTAGATAGCTGTGGCATTAAGCTAGCTGCTGTTCTGATAGCCTAAAGAACCAGTGCTTAGCTGATGTTAAAATGCAGCATGCCTTCATGTTCAGAAGATGTGAAGGTGCAGTGTGCACAAGCAAATAGTCTGCAATAGATGCTCACACAGGCTTCTTGCGTAGCTAGCTGCATTTTGAATTTGAAGCTTTCCTAGAAACAGATATATGGAGCCTGTGTTGGGTTAGTATCCTTTTCACTTTAGAGCATATTTCTTATATATACAGTATGACGTTTTCAAAATCTATGTGAAAATGAAATCAAGCCCACTAAAACTTGAAAATCAATTAAAACATCATTTTTTTTTAATGTGTACCTATGCAAGTAGGATAGTTACCATATTAATGTTGTTACTGATGTGAGTATATTTTCATTTATTTTTCAATAACTGTTACATACTGCAGATGTAGAGACTTTCAAGCATAGCTTTCCAAATGAATACAGTAAACTAAAATGCTGGAAAGGAAAGTGTTGTTAGTAGCACTCGTGATAAAGAGGGACACTAGTGCAAAGTCTGATATACTTGAACTCCATGCATGAATGAGAATAGTAAAGAAAAAAGTTGAAGGGGAAGGAAGGAAAAAACAGAAAGACCTTGAGATGGAAAAGAGCTTGCGAAGCAAGAAGGTGAGAGAAATTAGCCAAAGGTAACAAGTGTGAAGTCCAGTTTACTGACATTTTTGCAACCTCAATTTGGCACATTTGCATTGAGAGGTTGTACTGAGCCGAAGGAGGTGGCAGTTCCTATTCCTTTCACTAGTTGCAGTTGTGTATCTGATAACAGTGCCTAAATATAATAATCACAAAGCTGCAGAAGGTGGACTTTGAAAGTTTGTTTCAGAAGACTGTACTATTTTGATATCTTTGATACCTTGATATTTTGATAATTTCTGTCCCTTCTTAGCCCTTTCTAAATTGTTACATAGAGATAATAGTTGGTATGCTTCTTAATTCTTATTTTGCCTTAGATTTCTGGCAATTCTTGTAAATAATTTATTCAGTTTCTCATCAGTCACAATCACTCCTCTGTTGTTCAGTATTTAAGGGTTATTGCCAGTATTGCTAGTCAGTAAGTTTTGTGTCTGAAGCAGCTTCTGACAATGACTTAGTTCATATGGTGCTTTCCTTTGCTATGCCTGGCACTGTTAGGTGTCTCAGTCCTATGCAAAGCTTTGTAAGGGTGATTGCCTCAAAACTTGGACGGAAGAAAAGCATTCAGAGGTTATTTAAACTGGCTAAAATTAAAGTGTGTCTGAAAACAGTCTGACTGGGGATTTTTGTGTGCTGGGACATAGGGGAGCTATGTCTTTGTAATTCTATAACCTGAAAATAGATTTGCCTGTACCCTTTCTTTCAAAATGTAAAACTACTTGGTTCTTTTAGAAGTCATATAGAAAGAGTTGCATCCTGTTCTGTTCTGGTTCAATTGTTTAAACATTCATCTGGGTCAGGGCAAAGGTCCATTTGCTACAGCTGGAAAAGAATCAAACTCGGATCTTGAAACACATTAATCTGTCTCAGGCCTCTTGGGGAAAAGTTTCTCTCATACTTTCATGCTGTTTGTATGTAGACCTTTGTATGACCTCTATGTGGCATCCCAGAATTTCATCAGGAAAGAATGTAGTATAATGTGGTTATGGATATTTCATAAGGATTGCTTTTGTGTTAGATGCAGTGGATTCTTTAGTGTACTTTGGGATTTGTCATGGATCGCGCTGCTGTTCTATTAGCACACTGTCCACACTGGAGGCATGGATTTAAAAGCTAACTCCTCAAGCACCTATGTTCTTTAGGTTTCTGTTTTGACACCCAAGCACTGTAATTTCCAAAGATTAAGATGTTCTACTAGTTTTCATTCTGGAAATGAAATGAGATTTAAAAACACTACAAAATTGCCTTAAAATTTATTTTGTGATTGATATGGTCTGCATAGGGCTATAATTTGTTCCCCAAAGCTTCTTGTGTTTTCCTAAAGAGAGAAGAAAGGAGTGAGAGAAATTTTAAACAGAAGGCGCTACTTGCTAGTGTGAAGAGAACTTGCATTATCTGTTGCTCCAGGGGAGTATTTGGATAGATCTGTGGCCTGTTGGGGTTTTTAAGGGGACTAGAACTTCATAAACATTGCTGACCATGCTGGTTAATATATAATTAATTATATAACTTAAGGTACTGACTTTATAAATGTTCATCTTCTGTAATGACTGAGAAATGAATAGTGCTTTCTTTTTCGTGGCTCAGAGTATCAAAGTGCTTAGTATATTATTTTTTAGTTTGTTGTGAAGTTATGATTAGCTTTTCCATAGTACTAAGGTTTGTCTGTGAAAGGTTTCCATGAATAACATAACTATGTACCATGAATACGTGTATGAGAAAAAAGAAACCTGGGAAATGAAGGTGGTGCTAGGAGACGAGGAGAGAGGATACAGAAGAACAATGGGGTGAGAATTCTAGACGCGACGTGCAGAGAGCAAGGCTGGAGGAACACAAGGCAAGAACTGGAGCAAGAAGAGCATCTGAGCTCTTCCTGACAAAAAATAAAAAAAAAGTGCTTATTTAGATGCTGAATAGACAAATGAGGAAGAGTAAAAGAATACTTATAGCTTTTTTTTACTATTCAATTTAATGTGTAATGTAAACATACAGAGTCATGCAAAGAGATAATTAGTGCATTTATTTTATTTGTTAAGGCCTGAGAAGAGATCTTCCTCAAGTGTAAGTCTAAATTGGAAAAAGGATGAAGGGGGCAAAAAGTCATAATTACTTTCTACTTTGTATCGATCTTCTCCAAGGGAAAAATTGTCTTTTGTCATATTAACAATAAAATCACAAGAGATATTGTGAAATCAGTCAATATATGTTGGGCAACTTCTGGTTATTTCTTACCAGTAGGAAACAAACAGTAAAATAGGAACATAGGATATACTGCCTTGAAAGAAGAACTGAAGTGGCATGTGCACGTCTTCTGTGGATTTTGCATCTTATATCTATAAATGCATCTAGTTCATTGGGAGTATGTCTGTTTACAGTCATAATTTTCAGTCATCTGTTGTTTGATATGATAGCTTATTATTGTCATACATATGTATTCATTAAGAAAAAAAAAAAGAGTGGAAAAAGTTCTTTAAAGGCTTTCTGTCTGAAAGTGCTTTCGAGCCCTTAGGATATCTGTCCCTCATCAGGATGCACGTCTGATTACTTTTCAGGCTTGAAACCATACATAGACATTTGAGGTTGAGGGAAGATGAAAACTTGATAGCTCTGGTCTGCTCTGAAACATACTCTGTTGCTCCCATCCCAGCAAGTGACCTGGGTAAAATAGTGACTTACTATGGATAATCAGAATTTTTCTATGGGTAACTTTTAAAGTGGGAAGTTTGATTGCTGAGAATACATTTTTTTATTGCAAAGATATATCCCTTGAAACACATTACTTTTCATGAGAAAACTAAATGCCTCAAAATATCCATTTGAAAACCTTTTTTGGTAGCTTACATAAGTTTACAATATTTTCATTCTTTGTTTTGAAATTTCAGCCTGAGTCGCTAGCCAGAAGTCCTGCAATTGTTTTACAAGACCTAGAAGCAAACGTGGTATACTATAAGAATGTAGTCTGATCAGGGAATAATAGCCTGTTGAGGAAGTAGCCTCAAAACACTTGAAATTTGACTCCGACAATCTACTTTTGTCCACTTCCTTTCTAGCAAAACTTCAGGGTAGAGTCATGGAAGAGAAAACTTTCCCTTATTTACATCAACTCTGAGGAAAGAGGGGATAAAGAACACTGGTAACCTACCTTTCAAAATAGATTTCTGGACTGAGAAGTAAGTGGATGGTAAAACTTTGTAGATGTAGATTTTCAGGAGATCTTTTGGAAAGAGCTTTCCTACTGAAAGGGTAATGAGAGATAGTTTCTCAACAACTGTGGATTTGAATTTCTCTACCTTTCTTTCAGGACAGTGTAAAGGACTTAGGCAGTAGAAGCCCATAAAATAATCCAGAAAAGCAGTATTTTCCTTGTGTGCTGTGTTCTCTGCACGTTTATTACTTGGTTGTACTTGGTTTGTTACTTGGCTTCCTTGGTTGTATTCTGCTTTCCATGGAGTTTCTTTAGAATTGTAAGTGGTTCATTAATGATCTCCTCTTGTGCCAATTTACTGTTAAACTTTATCTTTCTTCGTCTCCCTGTGGACTCTTAGCAGGGAGTTTTAATTGCGAATGCTGTAAATCTGTTACGGCTCTGCAGAAGTTTGGGTCTCTTCGACCATTATTTTGAAATTCTAGTTTAAAAAGAGTAATAACCTTGTATCATATCCTTCTAACTTAATCAGTTATTTACTGCTCTCCTAAGAAGACTGATTCACCTTCAAGGCAATTGTATGCATGTTCGCACCTTTTAAGAATAGGTTTATCATTTGAGCAGTCATATGAATCCCTCACAAGAAGCACTGTATATCTGGGTGGAGGGAATTTACCGGTACCGCTTCTCTCTTAACAAATGGTGCCTCAGTTCTGCTTGTGCCGGTTTTAGCACAAAAGTCCCCTTTTGCTTTGGACATCCAGGATCCTTGGCTGCATGTGACAAGTTGTGAAAGCCGGAAGGAAAGCGTCAGACTGCAGAGCAGAAGAATCAGAAGCAAAAGAAAATACAGCTAATGATAACTGAAAACATGGTTGAAATGGTGTGCCCAAACCATAACAAATAATCTATTAAAAAAACACCTTGAAAAAATCGTGTTTGAGAAGAATTTTGTTTGTTTTGATTCATCCTGAGAAATGCAACTTTGTCCCAGTCTGACTTACACAAATTTAGACAATGGGCAGGGACAAAGGTAATCGCTCAGCTTCTCACTGGAAATCCACAAGAACTCTGTAAGCAAACCTGACAAACAGAAGGATTTTCAAGGCAGTTTTGTGCAAAGAATTTATTCTGTCACAACACAAAGTCATAAAGAGCATCCCTTTCTTTAGCATGATAAATTAAATTTCTGTAATAATAAAAAATCACATTGCTGTGTTCCTTTAAGTTACGTTACCAAATACATACTAACTATCCCCTTTGCCACTGTCTGAACATCCTGAGCCATTTACATCAGAAACGGAAAAGCTGCTTTAATAGATGTTCTGTGTTTAAATCACTGAGAAAGTAGTTGAAAAGAGAAAATCAGGACTTTTTTTGTGAACATGTTCATAGATTATATTTCCCGTTGCAGTAAACCCAGAAGTCATAGATGTCATAGATGCACAATTTCACTGGGAAGTATGCTATAAGATTATAAAGAGAAATGTGTGGGCTTTGAGGAATACATATGTACCAGATTATGCCAACGAAGGAAATCTGGGTAAAGTCAGCAAACTTGCTTATTCTATTATGGATTGGTGAGTAACTCTAATCACAAAGTAGTGAACTACTGTTGCCCTATCTGAGTGGTATTCACCAGTTAGATAAATGCACTGATCTTGTTCATATCTTCACATTTCTAGTAGATGATTGGCAAGGTTCTCAGTAAGTGTGAGTGTATGGTTTGAAGCAGAATTTGTGTTTGTTATAATGCACAGAAATACATACTGGGAAAGGATTTACACTCTATTTAGTCCAAATGCACAGAAACATAATC
Organism: Pezoporus occidentalis; assembly: GCF_034315485.1. Lineage (NCBI taxonomy): Eukaryota > Metazoa > Chordata > Aves > Psittaciformes > Psittacidae > Pezoporus > Pezoporus occidentalis. Next base: position 7,485,520 of record NW_026912961.1, on the reverse strand, counting down.
TCTTAACCAGTCTACATCTGAAGCGCTACTTAAAAGGCTAGCAAGGATTTATGTAAAGCTTTAGGAAAAAATGTTTCAAGAAACTATTCTGCTCTCACAATAATTGTCAGCTAAAATCTTGAGCTCAGCATGCTAAGACATAACTAAACATACTCCTCTAAATTGCTGTAATTTAGTAGGAAAAGCAATGCAGAAGGGAATTAATAAATTAGTAAAGAGTTATCTAAATGAATAACTTTCATCATCATATTCAAGCTCATCTTCCTCATCATCCTCCAAAAGTCCATATTTAAATTTGCGATAGACTGTGCCATCCTGGCCCATGTATACAATGTCATCCTCATCATCATCATCTTCATTATCTCGATCTCTGTACTCAATGACTTGATCTTCCTGGTAACTGGTACTCTCGTGGTAGTTGCCCACATTGGAAGAAAAGGTTTTGGAGTGGTTTGTCAGCTTCTCGTACCTGCCTTTATTGACAGCCTGATTTTTGGCTTGTGATTTTCTCCAGATGAATACAATGGCTCCAATGACAAGGAGAAGCAAAATACAGGTAATAACAAAGAAAGCAGTTTTGCTTTTGCTCTCAGGTGATAGAGTGGTCCGTAATACACAGTCATCTACAACAGCAGTAAAAGAAAAACAGATTAAATAAGCCTTGTGAGTGTGTATTGCAGAGGCAGGAAAGGGGGTATCTGTCTTCAAAAAACCCAGTACAATGTTCAGGCCAGCTTACATTTTTAAACACATTCAACTAAATAATGCACTCTTTCAGTACACAACTATGTTCTGTAGCTGTGATGGTACAAGGACATAAACAAGGTCTCAGATAGCTATGCTGCTGTGTTAGATTGGAAATATTCAAGAACCGGAAAACAGGCACACAAATACATTTTGACATGATGAGTGTAAAATTCATTGTTTCAGATGGCTTTTGGTTGAAGCAAGCACTTCCCAGTCACCTGGTTTATGAAATGCCTGGCTATTTAGCACAAAAGCTGCAGATGAGAAAAGATGCTGTCTGCTGCACCAGTTGCAATTGCTGTTACTTGTGTAAAGGCCTTCGTATTCCAGTAGAAACACACTGTGTGCCTGCATCTCAGCAGTGCATTTTTTCTCTCTTCCCTTTTATTTTCAAATGCCAGCCTAGTTGATCATAAAACCCTTTAGCACTGTTACTGCTGTTCAGCATGGTCCTACCTTGCGTTTGGTTGCAGTCACAGCACTCTGGGGTTCCTGCCAGGTCAAAGTCGTGGCAGCAGGGCAGACAGCGGCTTTCTGCCAGGTAGAGCTGCATGCTGGCTGGACAGACTGTGCAGTTGAGAGGCCCAGGTCCCTTGCACTCCGTGCACGAGCTGTCACATCTCTCACACTTGGGCTCGTCCTCCTTCAGACACAGAACACAAGGAATGCACCTTTCATTTTGAATGCTTTGGACCTTCACTGTCTGTGTGGTCATCTCTGGGTACCATGGGTGTCAATGACAAAACACAGGGAGGAGTAAGAAAACTAAAATTTGGTTCATATTTCCTGGTTTCTCAGTGGTCTCCTTGTAGGGAGAAGGGGGGGAAGTTTTGTAGGAGTTTAGAGAGCTCGCCTAGCTAGACAGCAAGGTAAAATTAATTCAGACTGCAAGCTCTTTGGCCCGGAAGTATTTTGGTTTTCCTAGTCCCATGCTAGCAGATCTGTAGTTCTTTGGCAGTAATAGTGGTAAAGTGGTCTTCAAGAAGTGTACTCAATAGTATCATTAAAAGTAACTGGCATGAGAGAAGCAACTTGAATTATTCTAAGGAGAAAAAAAAGGCAGCTGAGAGAATGAATTTCCTTTCTAAGGAAATTATTTGGGAAGGAGCAAAAATACAGCTGGATGATACAGCTGGATGGAAATTTTCTAGCAAACCAGATTTTTATTAGATCATCTTGGTTCTGTTTTACAGAAACAGCCTAGATTCAAATACTCTTCTCAAATTCCAGATAGGCTCCTGGGAGCTTATGTGTACAGAGACTACCAGAGGTCAGCATTGTCACATCTACCTTGCAGAATACTCTGAGCTCTGGTATTTCAGTGTTTGCAGTTCCTGGCCTATTGGGGAAAAAATTGCTCTTTTTCTGACATGGGACCAGGACCCCATATACACTGTAAGGATCTGGAAATTCCAATAACCTTTCATCAAACTTGCTGTGAGACCTGTGAGGCTGCTTGTCCTGAAACAAAGGATCTGGGCAAGACGGGAGGGTCATAGTGGGTCCATGAGGAGGTCCAGTTTCTCAGAGTCAAAGCTCTTGCAAAGAAGTGTGGATCTCTGTGATCCCCATCTTGTAGGCTGTTTTCTCAAGGTCTCAGTTATGAAGCAGTACTGCTAAGGGGATATTGCAGGCCAGAGACTCCTGGGTATGCAGCATGTCAGGCCAGCTGGCTTGCCTTGCTGCTTTATTCTTGAATAAACATCTTTAGAAGGTAGTTGGTGTGGAAATCTGGAAGCTAGAGTGCCCAGACTTGTGGCACAGACCCAAACCTAATTGTTCTACTCTACTACATATAGAGCTCTGTTAACGTTAGTTTCTCCCTCAACTAGAGGTTTCTGCCAGCAGAGCTGTCAATCTGGAATGCAATGTGATGTCTTACAGACAAAGCAGGAGAAATCCACAGGGAAATCTCAGTTATACTGGAAGAAAAAAAAAAAATGCTGTATTACTAATATAGCTGATTTTGTTCCCATGGCTTTGATGTTATCACTGACGATGTTGTGCCTTTATATTTAATTGTAGAGGATTACTGTATAGTAGACAACCCCAGAAAGAAAAACAGTGCTTCCTCTCCCAAGAAAACAATGAAATAAATGCATTTAAAGATAACCAGCCTTGAAAACTCAGATAAGAGCATTCTGTGTTGTTTGTGTTGTGCTCAGAAGTTAAAGTTCAGCATACAAGTGACAGGAGAAAATGTCTACAAACAGGTACCTCTTGTTCTGGTGCCTCCTGGACTTTGTATTCACCTACAAAACAGTCTGAGTTACACAGTCCACCTGATAAACTGTGGCTCCATACGCAAGATGTGCAGCTAAATGCTCCCTTCCCTAGAAAGGTAAATAAACAACTTTACAACAGGAAAAATTGTCATCTAACTTCCTTTTAAAATTATTCTGACCATTGCCAGCAAAGAAAAGGGTATTTGCCAACAACAGGAATCAGCAGTGAGGAGTTCAGCATGACAAGGTTGGTATTAAAAAAACGTTTGGCCTAGTCTTGAAGTTTTATGTGCAAATGTATTTCTTACGTGTTTTGGTATTCATGAGGAGCTGATTTGGGAATCAGTTGTACATGGAAGCTCTAACACTTTCAGGGGAATCAATTAGGTCAATGCACTGAAGTAAAATTGTGGAGAACCTTGGCCACATGCTCTCCTTCACAAAATCAACATTTATTAGGCCTGATAGTTAACTCTTTCCAAACCATAATGATTAAGATATGTTTGTGTTTCGACAGCAAAATAAGTTTTTTAGTTGCAAGGGAGCAAAATCCTTCACTAGGTGCAACCAGACCATCATATGCACTTTGTGTTTTGGAGACTCTTTTTGAAGACAGATGCTGCATGCAGTATTTCTGTGAAACATTGAAGTGAAGGCTTTGTCCTATGTGTTAAGATGCACCTGTCCATTTCCCTGCAACTGGGCATTTTCTGCCACCATCTGCAAGGAAGAAAACGGAAATGTAAGTAGCTCAAGTTAGCAGCACTTAAACATCTGAAATTAGCTGCCTTCTATAACCCAGTGAATTTACTATGTGATTTTTCTAAGCATTACAGGGTTTGCCTTCCTATTCTTGAGAAACCAGACACCACAACATCTCTGCTCACCCATCAACAGTACAGATGAATTTTAGGAGGACTAGTTTGTGCTTCATTTTAGTGTCTCTGTAATCACAACACAAAGTCTGTCCTGTAATATTTATCCCAAATGAAGTAAATACCAGTGGAAGTTGTCTGTAAACTAAAATGGCTATCCTTTTGTCCCAAATCCAAGCTAAAATGTTTCTGTTACTTGCTATAATGCTATTATACAATTAAATTTTAGTAGTTCTTGAATATGGTTTCATTTAAGAGTTATTTCCACAATTTTAAATATTGTTATGTTGCAATTAGCTATGTATGCTACCCAAAATATCCACTATCGAAAACAAATTTTGTATGTTACAGTAAGGTGTGGTCTAAGCTGCAGAGTGGTACTGTTAGTTTTCATCTAATGCTGTTCAGATAGAAAAGGATGTCAAATGGATCCAAGAGGATTAATGAAGCTTCTTCAGAATTGGATGAATTAGGAAAAAGAAATAAATGAATGCGTAAGTGTGCCACAAAACAAAACAGATGGTCTCTCAAAGTTAACTTTGAAAAATACTTAGCCACATTAAAACCAGCAGACATCACTCTTCCCTTTGCAGGCTGTAAAGATGTGTGGTTGGATTTACATTCCTTGACTTTCACAGAGTAACACATAGTAGGACAGCTCGAAGAGTGAGATATAATTCAATCATTATGCAGTGTTTGTGTGAGGAACAAGGTCCAGCTCTGTATCCAACAGAGCTACTTTTTTTGAAGTTGATGAGGATCTTTGTGAGAGGACTGCCTGATGGAAAATTCATTACTGTTGTCTGTTTCCCTTCACCGACTTGGCACCGGGACTTGCTCCCAGTCCTTCCCATGAGTGGCTGCCTTTACACTTGCGCTCCATGGCTGGAGAAGGCCCTGTGGGGAGCTTGGCAGGAATTCTGCTTTGATCTTGATCAATCAATACTCTGAAAGTAAGGTGGCAGCATGGAGCAGCCGGTGCAGCAAATAACCCAGGGCCAGGGTGAGCCCGCAGCCACAGGAGAGGTCTGCATCACTCACTGTAGCTACTTTGGTCACGGACAGGTTTTTAGCGCTGTATATGGTATGTGTCTTAGTGAGGTGTTTCCAAATCTTGGAGCAGAGTGTAAAAAAACAAAGATGTTAGGTGTTTTGATAATGCTTGGCAGGTGTTTTGATAACCCTTATTTTGGTCAAAGCTTTTACCTTCACAAGTTTGGCAGGAAGGGTGACATCTTTCACAGACATTGTTGTCCTTGTTTTCATAGTAGTACTCAGGACAAGAGCTAATGCATTCATTCTTGGAGCGCAACAGGTAGAAATAAGTGTCACAGAAAAGGCAGTCTGTGGGTTGAGGCCCCATGCACTCCTTACAACCTTTGTGGCATCTCTGACACGATCCAGTGGAGTTTTGTGCAAAATACCTGAAACAGATCAGATAGTCATGGCTTTGCACAAAGCCCAGCAGTGACAGCAAAACCAAAACATCCTTCATTCTTAGCTTTTACTATGACTACATCAATGTAGAAAAGTGATATTGATGTGATTGCAGTAAACATTTGCAATCTCAGTCAAAATAGAATTAATTTTATTTAATTCCCTTTGGCCATTGGAATTCAGCTATAAAGCAAGATTTGTAGATAAGGGTGTATAAAGTAAGGTCTTCTAAAATCCAGGGTTAATTCAGACTCAATAGGTAGGGCTCATAAAACCTCAACTCTGTTTTGGCCCTGAGAGATACTCTGGAGATGTTGGGTAAGCAGGGAATTCCTCACTGCTCCTTGACCTGCTGTTAGATGAAAATTCAGAAATTTCATAGTTCCTTTCAGTGCGTAAGCAGGCTTACCCAAAGGATATTATCAGAAGAGCAGTGTTCAGTTCAGCTGAGTTGATGGAAAAAAGGAATTGCTGCACAGTGGTTTTTTTTGAGATGCGGTCATTACAGACTTCCAAATTTAATGGGATGATAACTCAATTTAACAGGCAGTGTGATCTTTACTATATTGCAAAATGAAATGGACCTGAACCAGAAATCAGTTCCCAAATTTGAATTTTGGAGACATATTCACAAGAGTACAGTGAATTCAGGTTTTGAAATTACATGGACTCATATTAATGAAGTTTCTGACTAGAATTATGAGTCCTCAGTTGAAAGGTGTTTTAATGGTTGGTTTATTTTATACCATTATAAACATTTACTCATTGCAAACCAGAAGTAACCTCATCTGAACTTCAGGCTAAGTGAAGGCTGCAGGGGTGCTTGAAGGAAGTTATGCTGCTTCCTATACTAAAGCTAACAGATGGCTTCCTATGTTTTTTCTGTTTTACACTGTCCCATACAAACATAACTGAAGAGCATCCTTGGAGTGTAAGAAAGGCCACACCACATAAAACTAGTCCCAGTTTGGGTCCCAACTTTACAGTTTCCTATAGTGAGGGAAGGTTTTCCACCACCTGTGTACTGCTACAACATAAGAATTTCTCACCTGAATATAGAATTCACTTCTGTCTCACTCTCAAATAAAACAGCGCAGAGTGATCTTATTTCTGCCAGCTCTTTCTGTGATGTATCTCTTAGCTAAAGTTCTTGGACCTTACCCTGCTGGACACTGGTTTACACATCCTTTTCCTTGTCTGTACCAGCCCAGTTTGCAGGAAAGGCACTGTGAGCTGTGTTTTCCAGTGCAAGTGACACAGGTGCTGTGGCATGGAGAACACTGTCCCTTGTCACTCTCAACATAATACCCATCTGGGCATGTTTCAACACAGGTTGTATCTGCACAGACAACAATGCAGAATAACACGTCATATTCAGTACTTGTTGCTGTAAGACATCTCAAACAATCATTCTGACAGGAGGTGCTGCTAGAGCGTGTACCAGAACAAGAGAATGCTGGTGTATAGTAATTATTTTTTGTTTCTTCTAAGTCTTACCAGTTCATCAGTCCTCATTTCTGCATTTTATGTGCATTTCAGGTAATATTTTATCTTTGGGAAATGCGTAATACATAATAATGAATGGCAGCTGTGATTTCTTTCAGAATATATGGAAGAAGAAATAGTAACTAGGAAACTTTCTACCTGCATTGCTATTTTCCTTAATTTTCACTCTAAACATCAACCTCATTGTATTCTGTGCATATCACAAATATGATGGTAAATTTGAGATTTAATGGCACCTGTTCATTTGTCTTTACCCCTATCTTCAGCTGCTGCTAAAGCAGACTGTATGTAATAAGTGCCTGTAATACTGCCAAATGTACCAGGTACATCCCATATTTTCACTGAGATTTCAGAGGGTCATTAAAAGAGGAAGGGCATGTAGAGATAGGACAAGGGGTAATACCTTTAAACTGGGAGAGGGTAGATTTAGATTAGATATTAGGAAAAAATTCTTTGCTGTGAAGGTGGTGAGACACTAGAACAGGTTGCCCAGAGAAGCCATGGCTGCCCCATCGCTGGAATTGTTCAAAGGCAGATTAGATAGGGGTTTGAGCAATCTGGTTGAGTGGAAGGTGTCCATGTTTGTGGCAGGGCAGGTGGGACGAGATAATCTTTAAGGTCGCATCCAACCCAAACTATTATTTGATACCATGATTCTACGAATCTTGAATGAGAAGGTAGGACTGATGCAACTAACTGCAAGTGCATCAAGTTAAGAGAGCAATGGTTATCCATTAGTAGCTTGTATCCTTATCTAGCTTGTCTTTATAGTTTTGCTGCTTGGGTTGCAACTGGGCAAAGGAAGACACTTCTCCTTATTTATGGTTTGTTTTGTTTTTTTTTTTTTTTTGCAATCCTTTTTCCAGTCCGGGATGTTTATTTACATACTTCCATCAATTTTACCAATTGTAATGGTGCAAAGAATCTGAGTGTGTTGGTAAGAAACATAGGTCTGATGCAAGACCTTAGAATTTTAAGTATGTAAAAGCATTTTAAGTATGTATTCTAAAATTCTAAAAAGAATTCTAAAAAGAATTCTAAAAAGAATTTTAAGTATGTATTCTAAAATTCTTCATCAGAATCAGACTCAAAAACTTAGGTTCAGTTTTAATTCAAACTTTTCAGCTTTTTTTTTTTTTTCCCCTGCAGGAAATAGCATTTTAATTGTTTTTTTCTCCCAAGGATTTTCTGTAAAGTATATGTGAAGAAATAAAGCTTAAGTTCTGAGATTTTTTACTTTTTACTAATTTGTTTCTGAGACAATACAGTCTTTTGCTCCAAATTCAGAAGTTTTGCACCTCACTCATCCGCTAGACAGTAACCTAGTGATTCATGAACCATTTTTTAACAGCTCTGCTTAACTATTGCTTTGCTCATCATATCTCTGAAGGGATTAAACAAGCCAACATGAAGATATGAGCTCTTTGTGTGTACATTAAAAAAACCAACAAAACAACCAAAGAAACCAAAATCAGACAAAAATCTAACGATATCCCACTCATCTTTTAAGTTCCTTGTAGGAAATAACAGGAACAGTAGTACATGAAACTTACAAGTTTTGTTCAGCCTTGGCATTTGTTGCTTCCAGGTAACGTTGCACAAGTAATCATCTCTACCTGTCAGGTCAGCGAAAGCAGCCCTACATGTTTCATAAATGTGACAGAAGCTTGCCTATTTCATGCATTCAGTGTAGAATAAAATCTAGAAGCAGAAACAAGACACTTACTAAGAAGATAGTGGTTATTGGCACAGCTAAGACACTGGTGTTTAGTGGGTCCAGAGCAGCGGAAGCATTTCTTATGACAGGGCTTGCAGGTCTGAGTTTTCTCAACATAGTACTCAGTGCTAGAGCAGTATCCAAATGGCACACAGCGCCCATCATGATTCAGCATTAGGCCATTTCTGCAGGTAAGGCAGGCAGTGGAAGAAGAGCAAGTCTGGCATGTCCAGTTGCATGCTGAAATGACAAACAGTAGGAATGTCATCATATCTTATTGCATTTCAGATTATTATTTCAGCTTAATGCTGCAAGGAGCAGCCATCGTCTCAGGATGAGGCTGAGGGGAACAGAGTGATAGCTCTGCTTCTGCATAGTCTACAAAAAAGCCCATTTTACTGTTTTCAATCTTATGCAGGCAGTTCCTTGGGTTGTCTTTTGCACTGGCACTGCTTTTGCTGAGCAGTGGTGTTCAACATTCTGTCCTCAGCAATATGTAGCAAAAAGTCAGTGGTTACCCATAATAACCCATCAGAATTACCCATAGTAACCCACCATAATTATCCATAGTAACCCACCAGAGCGGTTACCCATAATATTGCAAACAATGAGCTCTGCTACCTTCCTCTCAGCTTTCTCCATTTTTTGCTAATCAAAGATATGCCTTGTCATTTTTCTACATTAGCCATCTCCTCTGCTTCCAGGACATTGATAGTGAAATTAGGTGGTATATGCAGGCCCTTTTGAGATGGTCTTTAACCAGACCCATTTGTATGTCAGTACTGTTCAGGGGAAAACAATAGCTGCCAACCTTGACAGTCTTTAGTGGCTTCATCATAGTATGTCCCTTCAGGACACTCTTCAAAACACCTCCCGCTGTAGAGGACAAAGTAGCTGATGGCACACTCAGTGCAGTCATCTGCGTGCGGCCCATCACAGTCCTTGCAGTCTGCATGGCAGGGAAAGCAGTGCTTATCTTCAGCATAGAAATGAGAAGGGCAGTCCTGCACACACTTCCCCTCATGCAGGAAAAAGTCATCCATGCACTCTATAGGGGACAGCAAACAATAGGTAAGCAAATGGGCGGCAAAATCTGACCTCTGCAAGTGAGGGAGTGAAGAAATCCTAGGAAACCATAAATCTTGCAGTGCCTGTCGTAACAGGGGGTAAGATGACAGTGCTTTCTTTTTTTTGACTCCTCCCTCTCCAAACTGCCCATTAATGGCCCTACTGTCACACAGCATCTTCTGTGTTACATCAAGAGACTGAGAAGGGAAGTCACCTGTTCAGCACTGCTGATATTAACCAACCTGTGCTGCCACTGAATATAGGTACTGAGGTATTATGGGCTTCCTGCAAAATCAGGGATGTCTACAACTGAAGTTCTGTTTGATATATTAATAAAATATACATGTGGCTGGAACATATGGACCTGAATGTTTGTCTTTGCATAGAGCTGGGATTCAGCTGCTAATTTTATATGAGTACTTGGTTTGGTAGTTTTGCTTATAACTTCTCCCCCCCACACACCCTGTTTCATCCATGTTTATGTTTCCGGAATAGCTTGCTCAATATTAACTATCCTAGAAATTTAGACTCACCAGGATATTCAGGTCTTTCCTGATATGTTTCATTACCAAGATTTAATTTTCTACCATGAGTTGTCATTTGCAAAAACGGTAAATGGAGGTGAAGTTCAACCAAACTAGGAAACAAACATTCTGTATTTCACATTGGTGTAAATGTGTATGCAAATGTTTAGGCATGGGTACACCAGATGAGAAATAGAATCAAATCGATGGGAATCTGTAGGGCAACAGGCACAGGCAAAGCAGTATGAAATCTTTACAGATTAACAGTTTAGACTCATCATAAACAGTTGAGTCTCTTCATTAAGCACTGATTGCTTAACCTGTGTCTTATTTTTGCTCATTACAGGTCTTTTTCAGATCTGTGCTTGTCAGTCTGTCTCTACACAGATCCAGATGGATTTTAGCCAAAATGGGAACAGTTCTTCATAATACCTTTGCATATTTCATTGTAAATGCACTCCAGACACATTTCAGGGCAGTGTTTGCAGGTTCCTTCAGAGGCAAAATGCTTTTCTGAACAGGTAGGTTTACATTTCCACTGCTCCAGAAGCAAGGGACTTTTACAGGACAGGCATTTAGTTGCAGTTCCCATGCATGTCTTACAGGATCCACTGCATTCCTTGCAAGTCTCAGAATCATTAAAATATCCCCTATTGAATGAAAACAAAGACAAAGTGCTGGTCAATCTGTAGTTATCAAACAGTCCAGTGCAGAAAATGTGCACAGTTAGTACTATGAAGGGTGCCTGGCCTTCCTTTGTCCTTGTACCCACTCTCTAGTTGAACTTTCTTTCTTGCTCATTTCTTGATTCTCCCCTTACATAAGATAGAAATATCTATAATGTCTGGGAAAAGAAAGATGACAACTCTAGTCTTGTACAGCTGCCTCTAAAAAGTGGTATCAGGGAAAGAGAGGGAAGTATAACCTCAGTGGCCCTAGAGGGGAGAAAGAGAAAACCCTGTAAGTGTGAAGGTTGGGAAGAATAAGGTGAGCTGAGATTAAAAAAAACACACCCAACAAAATCAGGTTGTGCAAATGGTACCTGTGTTTAATGACAGCAAGCTAGCGACAGTGAAGAGGGAGCACATCTTACTGTGCTGTGGTATCTGTGGTTTGAAAGCAACCATAGACAGTCACAGTTGGAACTATTAGTTGTAAAGAAAATATACCAAAAATTTGTGCTTATATTTCAGGAGGAGAGGGATAAAGGAGGGGCTGGTTGCAATCCAGTCTCCCTACATTCTCAAAACCAAATTTGAGAAGATTAAAGGACAAACAAATACACATTTTGAGATGATTACTTATTTGTATGTATGCAGCCATTGATGGAAACTAAGGAAGAAGTTGACACTGAAAGTAGTCCCACAACATGTACTTCACATGTTCCAGAAACATATTCATTCTTCCCTGTAGATGGGTGCTTCTCCTTTCCTTCTTGGGTATGACCTTTCTAAAGAAAGGCTGAGGAGATGCATTAAGATCAATATTAGTGAAAAGACAGGAAGAGCTGTGCCTGCCACTTATTATAATATTTTTTTTTTCATGATAACCTTTGTCATGATTCTGCATCTGTTTCTCACAGGCCTATCTTCTTCTCTTGTTCCAGTCTTGAGTACCTGCCTAGCTCAGTCTTTCAAAATCCTGTCAGAAATCACCAGTGCAGCAAGTCAACCTTTTCTATCCCATACAACATGTCCCAACCTAAAAAATAACCCAGAAAAGAAAATCTTATGTAATACTATGCTCCACTGGAGAGTAGCTATGCCTCATGAGCTTTGCCTCAGTGCCTGAAAACCAGAGTTTAACTCTGGTGGACTTTGATGAATGATGTCTGGGAAGCCATTATTTATAGTCTGGAATTTGTGAAAAGGGGGATAATGACAACTGAAAAGAATAGTGATAGATGAAGAGGTTTAATTTTGTAATACTGCCTGTGTGGGGGATAACTGAGAAAAGGCTTAATTTTGTAATATGTACATTTTGTGGGATGACTGGTGAATGAGTACTGAGAGCAAATATATTAATATCAAAGCATTATCTTTGTTCGTATGCCACAAATTCTGATATTGAAAGTTCTTTCTAGACTTGACTTTAGTGCAATTACTTTGCATTTACTCTGACATTTGATGATGAAAGTCTGTTCCACTGGTCCTTCCTGTCTTATTTGACAAAGTTTGACGAAAAGTACTGCCAGAGAATTTGTACTGGATCATAAGAAAAGCAGGAGATGCACATTTCTCTACAGAAGAAGGTTAACCAAGGTATTCATGCTGCATAGTACAAATTTTATATGTCTATATAGGCATGACAAATGCTGGTGAAAAAAAACCACAGAAACAGGAGAACCTGATCTAATATCCACCATAGTCAAATGGGAACCTTTCTTTTCTGAGTTACACTTATTATAGGAAAAAATAAAGAATATAAACAAAGAGAGAAACACATCACTAAGCACTGTATTTCCATATCAGGAGTCTGATACATTTGTTCTGGTTCCACATCCCTGCTCTGTACTGCTTTGAGGAACAAATAAGTTAGTAGAATGACTTTTTCAGTCAGCATAAGGAACCACCCTTAGGTAGCATGGTCCTACTGAAGTCAATGGGAAGCCATAGGATTTCATGTCTGCTTTTGCTTCTGTTTTTTTCACTTTTTTCTCTAAGCAAGAGAAAATGCTGTTTATTCGGGTCAGATGAAAATGACTTTTACTTTGAGATAGTTTCTGGTAGCTGAGGTTATAGTAAGGTCTCCCTTGAAAGGTTTATTATGGATCTGAGCTTTAAAAAGAAAGAGCACAGTGAGAAAATAAGGAGCAGTCTTCAAAGGGGAGTTACTTACTCAGGGCATTCCTGCAAACATCTGCCTTCATGGAGGAAAAGTGGTTGGTCCTCTTCAGCCTGACACTTCTGACAGTGCCAGTAGTCGGAGCACATTTCACAGCCATCCATGCACATTTCGCACTTTCCACTTAGAACATTGCCAAAAGTTTTTTGAGGGCACAGAGAAACACAGGTGTCATGGGTAAGAAATTTTCCTGGCAAAAGAGCAATCCAGGTGGGAAAACACACCAATTTAAATTTAAAAGATTCCTGCCTTGGATAGCTATAAATAAAGCCTTCAACTTCCTTGAAATGTAACTTTTTGATGCCTTAAAAAGGTGACTAAAACGTTCTTTAAGCCGTTTCCCAAAATAGTTTGCTCAGTCTTCACTGAAATTTAAGGTTAGAAGGAATCATCAGGATTCTGTAGTACATCTTCCTGAATAAATCACTATTCAGTAATTCCTGCATGATGTCTACAACTTTTGATTGAAAATAAAGAAAAGGAGCAGCATCCACCGAATAATTTTTTTACCTATATTGCTAAGGGCATGTACCTGTTGCCTAGCTAATGCCTGACTTCAGCTGGTAATTGTCTGACTGCCTGCCTGTGCTTTAAATTGTCAAAGAACTTTCTAGTGACCATTGATGAAGATATTACCTGGAAGTGTGTAAGATATGGAATATTTTAGCCTCTTGCAAAACTTACCCAAAGAAGTTGAAGTCTCTTACCTTCTGGACATGAAGTACAGATGTCAGCAGATTTCTCGCAAGTCCTGCATGAAGGGCCACAGGACTGCAATATTTTTTTTGCATCTGCAATGAAAAGGAATAATATGTAATTTTTTTACTGTCTTATGGGATGGTTTTATTCATTTCCCTTCTCTTTTGAGGCCCATTTCCCATGGCTTTTTCTAAGTTGTTTTGAAAATGTACCTCTGTGAATTTTTTGAATACACTAAGTTGAAGAAGTTGATGATTGTATTCAAGAGTTGTAATGAAGGAAAACATAAACGTTATCCTGAGATCCACTAAGGCACTCTTCTGGACTGTTCATCTCAAATGAGATCAATAATACATCTTGATAGTGTAGTGCTCACAAACCAAATCCAGATCTGTAATCCTAATAGATTACAAACTAAAAAGTATGTAAATTTGGACAACTTGGTCTGCTGAGGTATTTTCATGGGGAATTTCTATAAGCTGGTTGGAGAACACCATTATCCTGTAACTAAGGGAGAAAATGTTGAGTAGGAAGGAAAGGAATGAGTGTTTGGAAAGCAGATCTGTTAAGCACTTGTCCCCAAAGCCATTTCCTGATATTTCCTTCCAAAAAGAAGAGTCTGATGTGTCTCAAATGGAGTCTTATACCTGTGGAAAACTAAGACTTTGGTTATGCTTTGCATAGACTTCATTAAATATATTACTCAGCTCTAAAATGACAAGGAGACACAAGGATTATATGTAGTATGGAGAAAGTATGTTGTACAATATGATAGGTCTCAGCGTACAGCTCTATATTTTGATCCAAGTAGTTACAATAGTAGGTAGATGCATGTCTGACGGAAATGGAAATGTGGGCCACTGGACAGAAAATAAAAAATAAATAGTAAATCAGAAGTTGTTTGTAGATTGAGCTCTGCGCTTCCATTAGCACATCCAGCTCTTCCTGCCAATTAAATATGTATGATTTCTGTAAGCAGATGGACTGGCTGACAGTATCCATTAGCCACATGCATAAGCATATCGCTGCACTTTATAGTTCTACCTGTTGTGGCAAGATACTTTAGAATGTTGACATTTTGAATGAAAGTCATGAAATCAAATGCTTTGAGTAAAAAGAGGAGGCAGGAGAACAGGAGACTTATATAGAGCCCTCTCCCACAAAGGGAAATGGTGGGTATTTTATTGAGCAAAGAAGCACTTAATAGAAAAGTGGGCATGTGTATAACATGGCACAGGTGCAGAAGGAGGAATAATAATAAATATTAATTATAGCTGTACTGTTAAATGAGTTGAGCCATAGCTATCTCTGAAAGAATGTGGCTGGGAGATGGTTCATAACAATATGACACATCCATGTCTGGTTCTACCAGCAGCTGAGAACATCTTAAAAACTTTATGTGCTAAAAAAATCTTTCAATATGCTGTTCCTGGCTAGAACAAGAACAGTGCAGGAGGGTTCAACACAGCGGATCAAAACTTGGATGTTTAATAGTAGGGCACTCAGCAAAGATGTAAGTTGTCATTCTTTGCCAGGACGACTTGTGAATGCTACTTGCACAGGGTAGTGGAATCCTGTAGTGTTGCAGCTCTCGTTAGTAACTGATGCAATAAAAAGCAGATATAGTAGGAGATTAGGAGAGTTTTCATTGTCACCACCATTCTGGCTACAGCACCTCTGTCCTCCCTGAACAGGGGCCATAGTATCTGGCTTTAGTAGCCAGAAGTGTTGGTGGCCATGGTGAGGCAAGGACCAAGGCAGGTGGGATGACGGTATTTCAGTAAGTACCACCTGAAGACAATTTTCAACTCCAAAGGTACAGAGGCCTTCTGGAGGTAGAAAATGCCTGAAACTGAATTTTGAGTTGTGCAGCCTCAAACTCTGCTAAACAGCTGGCATAAAAATCCGGGGTTTGAGTACACAGGAAGGATGTGTCACCTTTGTGACTTCATAGTGAGCATACCTGAACCTAAGATGTATACTATCAGGTATCATGCAAAAATGAAAACTTCTGGAAAAGCTCTTTGGAAAGGCAAAGACAAGTGATGAAGGTACAGAGTCGCAGGCTTGTGGGAAGAAGAAAAGGTGGAAATGTTATATAAACATTGGGACCTGCAGACATAGAGGGGGTGGTATTTACTAATAAGTAATCTGAAGTTGCAGTGGTGGCAGAATAGCACATGGTTAGCTGTTTATGAAGGACTGGAGAGAAACAAGAAGATCTCAGTGTGTAAAGTGAATTCAGTGCTCCCTAAAGCAGCAATGAAATGTCCTACCTTCTGGTATAATCAGTATAACTGGGGCCTCAGTGCTGGAGCTCTTTTCAATGAGGCTCCTGGTGCTGGGAAGGCAGTTGTCAGATTCACTGAATGCTTAGGGTGAAAGCAGATTTTTTGACAAATCCTGATTAGGCTCTGTACTTTGCACTATCTGTGTATAAATTATGTATTTGCATGGAGATAAACAGTTGGGTAGTTTAGGGAATGAAAAGCTACAGTTACAAGTAGTTTTAGGATACTCTTTTTATTTGTATGTAAGTTTCACCCTTCTTTAGGAGAATGACCATTTACTTCTGCTTTTCTTAGCCCTTCTAACGGTGTGGGTATCTTGTAAGGCTTTCTGCAACAGCAGGTCCTGTGAATTTAGAGCAGGTCCTCTTTTTTTCCCTGCAGAAGACCTGTTTTCTTTATGTCAGGTTAGAACATGCTGTTCCAAGAGGATTCTAGTCTGTTTAAGTGCCTCTGAGTGTAGAGGGCAGTATGAGTCTCAGGCCTCTAGCTCTACTTAACCGAATAGCACACAAGCATTTTCAGTTTGCTTATCCAAATAATCCTCAAAGTAACTTGCTGGTGACCATTGCTTACTCTTGTAACAGTCACTAGAATGAGCAATGGTCACAAGATTTTTTTTGAGAGCCTAATCCTCTGCTTCATGTTTTATTTCCAGACACTTCACTGTTGAAAATCCTTAACACAGTGTCCTTGTTGATGTCATCTGTAAGAATATAAGGAATACCCTGGAAAAGCTGGATGCTTGGTGTTAAGAGTTTTTTTTTCTCCTATCCTTAAATGTGCAGATCTTTTCTCTTTTTCTGCTCTTGAGAGAAGATCCACTCTGGCCTTTTGCTTTTAGATACTAATAATTTGGCAATCTGTGAAAAAGAACATTGAATAAGTAATGGTATGTTGCACAGTCGTGTGGTTTTTGGTTGTTGATTTTTTTTTTTCACTTTGCTTGTAGCACCTTGACTGAAAGAAAGACCATCTGTTCCTGATGTCTGCCTGCAATTGCACATCCTCTGTTACTCCATCAGGTGCTTTGATAAACCTTCACAGTTTGTCAGGGCAGAGTTCTGATTTTCCCACTGAAAATATCACTGTTTTTTTTCTAAATATGCAGTAAATAATACAAATTTTCATTTCCTTTTTCAGCAGCTTTGCATCCAGGTATCTTACCCTGGCTTACATTTTATTTTTTTTAAAAATCCCTACAGAGTAGTTTTAAGCGCTGTGGTTTAATACCAGTTATGTGTGTGAAGAAACAAGCCAGAAATATTACTGAAGTATGTCTTGTCAGGGGAAAAGGACCTTGATCCTGGCAAGAGAGTTGGTATAATATAAAAAATAAGTAGAAGGAATGTAAGGTTAAGCAGAGCTCTTAACTACTGCTGAATAATTTTTAAACGAGCTCATTGATTAAAAAAAACATTTCAAGCCCTATAATTAAAAATAAAGATCCTTTTTTCGGTGAAGTACTTTTTTATTTCCATTTAATCCTTGCCCCTTTGGCATTTGTTATTTTCTGTAATATTTGCTGGTCACCACCAGAGGGGAATGTATACAAGCAGTTGGGCTTTTGATAGTTGGAGACAACTTTTAGCTTTCTAATCAAATGCAAGTGCTTAAATGCCAAAACTTTATTACTGACAAATCTCACAATTATTGTTATTATTTTTAAATTCTGGACATTTAAACCAAGATTTTTTTCTGTGATAAAGCTGTTACTGACTGGAAATAGGCTCTAGGTTACTGAAAACCCCACTCCCAACACATGTTTAGAATAATGTTAAGTTTCAAAATGTAATTTTCTTTCATAGCAAAAAGTTCCCAAATGGGCAAATGTGATGCAAGAGGTTTGTTTACAGAAACCAGTGTATACTACTTGCAGTAATGCAAGGAGAGCTTTCAAAAGATAGCCTTACAAAGCTGAAAAACGCTCATGCAAATTGTATTACCTTTGTCTTTGGGCTAATTATAAACTGAAAGCTTGGAACTCTCTGGTTTAAATTGTTGGGTTGTATTTTGCTTTTACCAAAAGGATGCCATTGTGTACTTGAGGATCCAACAAGCTGTCCTTTAAAATTTCAGTCTGTAACTTTTATGTTTGCAATTGAAACTCCTAAATGTAGAAGTCATAAGTCTATGATCTGGAGTTGTAAGCCACTCATATTTGAAAAGTGGGACACTGACTCCAAAAAAACCCACTGTATTCTATTATTATGCTGTTCTGCTCTTCTTTTGCTAAAGGCCAAAGCATATGACCTCTTCAGACCATTAAGCTGCTTTTATCCTTATGATTATATTCTTTATTTCCTTTTTCCATTTTTTTTTGTGTAAAAATGCCTTCTATTTAAACTCTGTTCAAGCCAGAATACGACTCAGAGTCACAATTATTCTTGCGTCATGTCAGAATGAGTAACAACTTTGTCATACACCCAACTAAATCTCTCTTATTCCTTTCTAGAAACTGAGAAACTGAATCACACTGTTTCTTGAGCTAAGGTTTACTGCAGTTCTGACGCTACCATAGGCCTCTTGCCTATTCAATCTATCCAGGGATTATCAAACTGGAAGGGCGAGGAAAGACTGAAAAATGTGGTTTTTTTCTATTTTCTTATTTGGGCTTGTGCAACTTGAATGAGGCAATGGGAGAGTTTCTCAAAACCTAGAGCAGTAAGTCTTTAACTGTTGATCCCAACATGAATTAAGGAAGAGTAAAATTTAATTCAATTTAACAAAATGTCCCCTTATTTACTTTCTTTTTTGCTTAAGTGATCTTACTTTGAACTCCTAGATTTTTTTCAGTCTGATTTTAGAGAAAGATTAAGTGAATCGTCAAAAATATTCAGGGTGAAAAACATGGGTCCATGTTGAAAGAACTGTGGACCTCTTTACGTGCTCACAACTTATTCTGAAAAAAAACGTTAAATGTATTAAAAAACCCCAACATAAAACCCTTTACAAAACCTGAGCTCATATAAGCAGAGATATAGCCATAACTAAAGAGAAATGCCTTTAAATATGATAGCATTTGAAGTACCTTGTGGTCCTTCCTTAATTTCATTTAAACCCACAACTGCATTATAATAATTGTTACTACTATATACTCCTCCTCTTTGTGCTGCCCATCTTGTTCTCTCTAACCACTCCCTGCACAATGGATTGTTATGCTAGGTAGTGCGATCAGTAAGGGTTCAGACACTTTAAAGATGGTTTGTTTTCTTCATTTTAAGTCTTACTTATTCATGTTCTTCTATGAATAAAAGGGGGATTTAAAAAGTTGTATTTTTAAGCTCCTATCAAGGTAGATCTCTGTGTACATTTGTAATACCCTTAGCTTCTAGACATTCACTTCTACAAGGTGAGACAAGGAGGCACAAAAGTACAAAATGTAATCAGTTCTAAGTAATGTTAAGTTTGATGGCTTTGTAATGGAAAATAACTGCGGTGCTTGAAGGTAGTTGATATAGTTTCAGGCCCTCAGGACCTCAGTACAAAAGGTGTGAGAAAAGCAGAATAGGACAGGACCAGGGGATGGGGAGTATCTGGGACTAGCAGATGTCCAGGGTGGGCACAGATAAACTAACTGATAAGTAAAAGGACAGGATGATTGCTATGTTTGGGGTGTTAATAAACCCATTAAGCTGGTGTAAGCATCTACTAGGGAGTATCCGGACTAGCAGATGTCCAGGATGAGAGCAGTTAAACTAACTGATAAGTAGAAGGCCAGGATGATTGCTATGTCTGTAATGTTAATTAAGCTTGTTGGGAAAAGTAAACGACCCAAACTCTGCTGGCAAGTTTGTTCCTGGAGTTTTCTCCGAATCAAAGGAGAGTATTTTTACAGTATATTTTATTGTAGGACCATGGCAAAATTGCTGCAGTAAGAAATACAGAAGGAAATTAAGTGCCACGGCTGTTTGTAACTGCAAGCGTATTCCTTTCAGAAGGTGACCTGTCTAGGTTTTACACCATGTAATGAGATGTGATTTGAATGTGATCCAGTTGAGATGCTACTTAGTTTGTTAGATTTTATTCTACATGTGGCACTGGCCTTTCAATACTGATAGTCATGATAAAAGCTACAAAACCAGGATACGTATCTCCATGAGGTAATTATGATTACATAGAGTAAAATGTAACAAACCCAATATACATATGTAATAAAATACTAGACCTATCCCATTTTGAAGGCTTATGTGAACTGTAAGTTTAAGGAAACTATAGGAATGCTGAGAAGTAAATCACAATCCCCAATAAACATTAATTTCCAATCTAGTTATCTTGTACTACTTTACAAACAACTAGTGAGAATTTGAAATTAGCATGCTTAAAAACATATGGGATAATGAATCATTTTTGCTTGCCACTAGCAACCTGAAATTTCATATATGAATGATGCTTATAAAGGTCCCCTAACTCTTTCCATGATGCTCTAATTCTTCTCTCTAAATGCCATAACATTTTCACATTTGGAAGACTATGACCTGTTCTCTCCTGCTGCTGATTTGTCTGCTCTCTTCTGCCCACCCCACTCGTTGTTTTTTTTTCCATTCCATATTCTGAGACCTTTATAGGTATACCTGCATAGCTGCATTAAGTTTCTTTTAAACAATCTTTTTGAAGCCTGAATTACTTTTTTTTCTCTCATTCAGTACATGTTTATTTTTTTTTATTTTACTCTATACTTAGGAAAAGGAAAATACACAGGATGGATGCAGTTGATCAATGACTGCTTATGGGAGATTGTTCTTTTATTGGGGCGAATGTAATACTAAACAGAACCAGCTGCTATTTAGCTGCAAAATTTACAGCAGCATATATTATCTGCATGTGAAGACGCACATATTCCATTTTGAGTTTGCTTCAGAAACAGACCCCATTCCATACCCATTTTTTAACTTCTGCACTTTTCAGAAGAATATGGTAGATTAAACTGTGTAACTGAGGAATGAGCAAGTTTTTAGGGTGTGGTATTTAAGTGAACATGCAAAAGACCTGACCATAACTTGCAAAATGTCTAATCCATTAGAAAGGGTGTGTGTATTCACTTGGTGAATCAAGCTTACACTAGTGTGTCTCCTGGCTTCCAAACCAATTTCATCATCTGGTACATGAGATAAAATACAGATGTTTCATGCTAGAAACACAGAGCTCGACCTCCTCTTTTTTTTTCTTTCTTTTTTTTTCTTTCTTTTTTTTTTTTTTTTTTTCTTCTTTCTTGGCTTGCCTTGTCTTTCTAAAAGCCTGGATAACAGACGTGGTCTGTTGCATTATTTCAGACCTGAATATGACTTATTAATAATTCCTGATATAAGTTGAACTGTTTGCCCAGCAAAGTATACCCCCAAAGTAAATATGATGTTAGAAAGTTGGTTTTAGATAGAATGTTCTGGAGTGTGTATAGAACGTTGGAGTATGTGCTCCTAAAAATTCAAAAGACTGACCTATCATTTATCCTTGCATAAGAAACAGAACTGAAAGCTTAAACACGGAAAAAAAGTGTATTCTGCATTCACAGAGGTTTTAATCTTCACCTAGATGGACTATACTATCAAACTGCAAAGAAAATCAGATTCTATTTTGTTTTCACAGTGACAGACTCTGATGTGCTGCCCTTTAATTTATGTGAGCCTCAGACCCAAACAAAACAACAGTCTTTTTCCTAAAACTCACTTTATCCCATGTGGTACATCAAGACAGTCATTAAAACCACAGTGGAACCCACTGAATCCATGTGGCTGGAAGAGAAATGGCTTCATTATTTGTAAATATAGTTCAAGGTCTAATATGTCAAGTCTCTGTTAGTAAAATTTCTAAAGAAAAACAGTAAATAGAAGACTAATGTGGTAAAAGCTGACATAAACTACTGGATTTGGAAATTTTGGCTGTCTTCCTAGTTGCATTGTCTTCTTGCATTGTCTGGAGCAAGGCATGTGCTGAGGATGAGCTTGGTGCAATCTCATAGAACCATAGAATGTTTTGGGTTAGAATGGACAATAAAGATCATCCAGTTCCAACCCACCCTGCCATGGGCAGAGACACCTTCCACCAGACCAGGTTTCTCAAAGTCCCTTCCAGCTTGGCCTTGAACACTGCCAGGGGTGGGGCAGCCACAGCTTCTCTGGGCAACCTGTGCCAGTGTCTCACCACCCCCACAGCAAAGAATTGCTTCCTAATGTCTAATCTAAATCTCCCCTCTTTCAGTTTAAAGCCATTGCCCCTTGTCCTATCACTACTTGCTCTTATAAAATGTCCCTCTCCAAGGGATAATTTCTCAAGGCCCACGGAGTCTTTCTGTACAGGTATGCCAGCCAGAACTGTCACTGACAATAAGTTTCAAGGAGCACAGGTAGGTTTTCATTTTGCCTATTCTTGTACTGCATTGTTGAATAAAGTGGTAAAAGGCGGTGGCTGCCTCTCCTGAATTTTGTTGGTTTTCATAAAGCTTTTGACAATGAAGAAAATAATTGTAACAGATAGTGAAACTGTTTTCTTTCGTTTTCTGGTTTTTGTTTTGTTTTGTTGTTTTTTTTTTTTTTTCTGTTTAGAATTATGTATTCCAAACAGTATCAGGATGTGAAATGCATTGCAGTCTCTAACTAGGAACTGGCCTTTGGGTGTGATGTAATACTAGAGTTAAATGTTAATGATTCTGCCTGAATCCTGTATTTTTTGTTAAGAATCTTCAGCATGGAATGAGAATTAAAAAAAAAATCAGTTGTAAATCTGGACTTAGCTGATAACTGCCCCTTCGATACACCATCAAAGGAAAGAAGTGAAAGAGTGATATTCTAGCCTAAAAATTCAGCCATTTAGATTTTCATTACCAGATCAAAATGACTGTTATGAAAACTAGATAATCCATCAGTATCTGAGCATAAAACTTCACAAACTGTTGATAAATTTAGTTATCCACTGTCAGTAAAGACAATGACAAAATGACAACTTCATTAACATTTTGACTTGAAGGTTAGTACTATTTGGAAGCCTACCCTAGTGAGAAAAGGCGGAAGCCTTTTCTGTTGCACAGTTCAACATCTGTTTCTCAGCAGTTACATGGCACATCTGGAGCCACACTGCAGGAATCCCAGGAAGCGTATCCAAGAGATGAAGAGCCACGAGCTGGGTTCCTTGGGCACCTGTCACTAACTGAAGCAGAAATCCTGTAACTTTGGAGCAGCCATTAATGTTCAAGTCAGTACAGCTCTGAGAGAGATACCCATAAATAAGATGTGGTTTAACTACTGGAAGAAAAGCGAAACAGTATGCAAGATGGAATGAAAGAGTTTTTTCAGCAACACTATACACAGAACTGCATCAGCTGCCT
Source organism: Pezoporus occidentalis (assembly GCF_034315485.1). Classification (NCBI taxonomy): domain Eukaryota; kingdom Metazoa; phylum Chordata; class Aves; order Psittaciformes; family Psittacidae; genus Pezoporus; species Pezoporus occidentalis. The sequence continues at coordinate 7,462,269 of NW_026912961.1, read as the reverse complement.
GCTCAAAAGAAAAAACTGACAACAAGTCACCTCATTTGACAGTGTGAGAAATACATAACCAGTAGATACACCAAATTACAAATGTGCTCTTCCATGGCACTGATGTAGATAGTCTCAAATTGAAAATGTACTAACTCATGAATGAAACACAAGGAAGTGCATGGAGGAGACCAACTTTCTATTAATATTTCTCGTTTTTAGATCTCTGATATTTTTCTGAAGTGAAGAAATGTCATTCCTTTTGGTACAACATTTCTCCATAGGTAGGCAATGAATAGAAATGGTCAATATTTTTTCTGAAAATATTTGTTAGTATATTTTAATTCTTAATGCCAGGTTATATGGATCTAAGGATAGTCATTCTTTGATGTGTTTGAGTCAAATAAAGACACAGGAATCAGAGGAAAATTTGTATTTGGTAGAAAAATAAAGCTGGAAGGCACCTTAAGTAATGTATTCTATTGCTCTATTCAGTAAACATCCTCGTCAGATGCTTTTCATGTGTTCTTAAAGACCCCTAGTGATGGAAATCCCCAAACCTCCTCAAAGATTCCATTATTCCATTATTCCATTTGAAAGTCCTCTTTTTTCCAATGCCAAATCTAAACCTCCTTTTCTGCATTTTAAGTCCTACTTGCTGCACTTAACAGATACCCAATCTTTTCCTTTCTTCTTCGTAACTGTTTTTCTCAGCTTTCTCATTTAGTTCTAAACCCCTCGTTCATCACAACTTTTCATTGTAAATAATTTTCTCCTTAGATTTCTGGTAATCCTCACTGTTTCCTCTCTAATCATCCCACTTCTTTCTTTTAACACTGTGCCCAAAACCGAAGGTGTTATTCCAGCTGATGCTTTACAATTATAAAGAGAGTGAAAGGATTGTATGACATTGACTTTTCTCTTTGCTTACAGTGATAAGCAAAACAGCTATTGAAACTCTAGAGGAAATGTTACCCTTTGTTGGAGAGTATGATGTACACATAATTAAAAAGTGCCATTTGCAATCCTAACTATTGAAATTCCTCATGCTGCGCAGGTTTCACTTAAAAAGAATGGACATTCATAGCAAATGAGTTTTAATTTGTGTGCTGGGTGGTAAATTCAGCTAGGCTCATTTGGTAACAAAACCTATTCAGTTGTACTTTATATAACTGACATAATGGGAAAAACCAAATTTTCTCCTATTCACTTTTCGTTTAACACTTTCTTATCAAGAAATTTGTGACAGAACTGGGATGCATTTGAAAATAATTTAAAAATTATTTTAGTGGAATTCAGGATCTTGTGTGGTAGGACCAGTAGAATAGCAAGTAGAATTGCAGCCCTGGACTTTAGCAGGGCAAACTTTGGCCTTTTCAAGCAATTGCTAGGGGAAATCCCATGGGCAAGGCTGCTTGAAGGTAAAGGGGCCCAAGATAGTTATTGGCATTCAAGGATTGCTTTTTCCGAGCTCAAGATTGGAGCATCCCGACATGTAGGAAGTCAAGGAAGAGGGCCAGGAGACCTGCGTGGCTAAATAGGGAATTGCTGGGTATGCTCAAGTGGAAGAGGAGAGTTTACAGGTCATGGAAGGAGGGGCTGGCCACCTGGGAGGAATATAAGGCTGCTGCTAGAGGATGTAGGAAGGCAGCTTGGATGACTAAGGCCTCCTTAGAATTAAACCTGGCAAGAAGGGTCAAGGACAGCAAAAAGAGCTTTTTCAAATACATGGCAGATAAAACTAACACCAGAGGCAATGTAGGCCCACTGATGAACGGGATGGGTGCCCTGGTGACAGAAGATACAGAGATGGCAGAGTTACTGAATGCCTTCTTTGTCTCTGTCTACTCTGCTGCAGGCAGTCCTGAAGAGCCCTGTACCCCTGAGACCTTAGATGAAGTCAGGTCAATGGAGCGGTTTGCCTTAGTCGATGAGGAATGGGTTAGAGACCAGTTGAGCAATCTGGACATCCATAAATCCATGGGTCCAGATGGGATGCACCCGCGGGTGCTGAGGGAACTGGTGGAAGTCATTGCTAGACCACTCTCCATCATCTTTACCAAGTCTTGGGAAACGGGAGAGGTGCCTGAGGACTGGAGGAAAGCAAATGTCCCTCCAGTCTTCAAAAAGGGCAAGAAGGAGGACCCGGGTAACTATAGACCGGTCAGCCTCACCTCCATCCCTGGGAAAGTGATGGAACACCTTATCCTTGGTGCCATCTTAAGGCATATCAAGGATAAGAGGGTTATGAGGGGCAGTCAACATGGCTTCACCAAGGGGAAATCATGCTTGACCAATCTCATAGCTTTTATGAGGAAATAACACGGTGGATGGATGATGGCAGAGCGGTGGATGTGGTCTACCTTGACTTCAGCAAAGCATTTGACACAGTCTCCCACAGCATCCTCACAGCTAAATTGAGGAAGTGTGGTCTGGATGATCAGGTAGTGAGGTGGACTGTGAACTGGCTGAAGGAGAAAAGCCAGAGCGTTATAGTCTATGGGGCGGAGTCTAGTTGGAGGCCTGTAACTAGTGGAGTGCCTCAAGGGTCAGTACTGGGACCTGTATTGTTTAATATATTCATCAATGATTTAGATGGGGGAATTGAGTGTACTATCAGCAAGTTTGCTGATGACACTAAGCTGGGAGGAGTGGCTGACACGCCAGAAGGCTGTGCTGCCATCCAGCGAGACCTGGACAGGCTGGAGAGTTGGGCAGGGAATAACTTGATCAAATATAACAAGGGAAAGTGTAGAGTCCTGCATCTGGGCAGGAACAACCCCAGGTTCCAGTATAGGTTGGGGAATGACCTGTTAGAGAGCAGTGTAGGGGAGAGGGACCTGGGGGTCCTAGTGGACGACAGGATGACCATGAGCCAGCACTGTGCCCTTGTGGCCAAGAAGGCCAATGGCATCCTGGGGTGTATTAGAAGGGGGGTGGTTAGTAGATCGAGAGAGGTCCTCCTTCCCCTCTACTCTGCCCTGGTGAGACCGCATCTGGAATACTGTGTGCAGTTCTGGGCCCCAGTTCAAGATGGACAGGGACCTACTGGAGAGAGTCCTGCGCAGGGCAGCTAAGATGATTAAGGGAGTGGAGCATCTCCCTTATGAGGAAAGACTGAGGGAGCTGGGTCTCTATAGTTTGGAGAAGAGGAGACTGAGGGGTGACCTTATTAGTGTATATAAATATATAAAGGGGGAGTGTCACGAGGATGGAGCCAGGCTCTACTCAGTGGCAAACGATAGGACAAGGGGTAATGGGTACAAACTGGAACACAAGAGGTTCCACTTAAACTTGAGAAGAAACTTCTTCTCAGTGAGGGTGACGGAACACTCAAACAGGCTGCCCAGGGAGGTTGTGGAGTCTCCTTCCCTGGAGACATTCAAAACCCGCCTGGACACATTCCTGTGTAACATTATCTAGGTGTTCCTGCTCCGGCAGGGGGATTGGACTAGATGATCTTTTGAGGTCCCTTCCAATCTCTAGCATACTGTGATACTGTAAATTAATTCAACTTATTCGCTTCAACAGCTTTAATTCTTGAAAACATATTCTTTCCAAATCTTTTTTTCTTTTCTTTGACAGAAACTGTTTTTCCCGTGTTGTAGGTTGAGGGTGCCAAGAAAGAACTGATTATTTTATGAAGGTTGTGAAAATGGCCAAAGTAGGATAAGAACTTCAGAATGTAGTTCTGTGTCCAGTGTTTAGTTCCCTTAGTGGTGTATGCCTAAATTAGGGGGAAAAGAGAAAAGAAGAGAGCTTGCTTTTAAACACATGCAACATACACAGATAGACACATACTTGACAACTTTCCATTTCCTTCAACTCCACATATTTCTAGGCAGGGAATCAGTAGCTCCAAAACTGGTCTAAAACGTAGCCTGTAAGGCTTCCAGTAATTTAGATAAGGAACTCCCAGCACTTTAATCTATTTTTTTTTTTTTTTAACTTTTATCCATCTAGATAAGACAACTCCTAGATAAGGAACACCCAAGTTGTATTAAAATATGCTATTTGCAGGAAGATGAATTTCCCTTTGTGAAACCAATGTTTTCACTCAGTATGTTTTTGAAACAACAATGAATTGGACAACGCTGCAGTTTCACTCAAGGGGTGTCCTGGGTTCAGCAGTAGCAGTCATGTTTTTCCTTTGTGTTAGCTGATGCAGTGCTGTGTTTTGACTTCCAGCCTGAGAACAGTGTTGGTGAAGCCGATGTTTTTGGTTGTTGTTAAGTGATGTTTACCCTGACCAAGGACTTTGTGAGGCTCATGCTCTGCCAGGGAGGAGGGGAAGCTGTGAGGAAGCAGAGACGGGGCGCCTGACCCGGGCTAGCCGGGGAGGTATTCCATACCACAGCACGTCATGCCCGGGGTGAGGGGTAACTGGGAGTTACCCGGAAGGACAGGGGCTTCCGGGTGGAAATCGCCTTCTTGGCCGGTGGTATCGTATTCTCTTCCCTTGTTATTTTCCCTTATCATTGTTTTAGCTGATAGTAGCGGTGGTGATTTGTTGCTGGACTGTTCTTGTCTCAACCCGTAGGAGTTGCACTCTCTCGATCCTCCTCCCCGTTCCTCCGGGAGCGGGGAAGGGGAGAACCCCGGTGGGGGGTGGGGACACGGACCTCGATTGTTGTCAGCTCTGCACCACTCACTGGGAGTGAGTGAACAAGTTACCTGACTGGGTTTAAACCACGACAAGGGGCAATATCTTGATATCCTCTTTCTAAAACTTTTAGTTTAGTAGTCTCCAGGGAAACAGAAAAGATTAAGGGATCTTTTGCAACTTACCACTCCAGAACTTCCCACTGGGTTGAGAATTTCTTGGGCTCAGACACCGCCCATGAGAAAGCTGGAAACTGTTTCTGCACCCAGTACAGTTCTCATAGCTGTATCCAACACACATTGCACAGCTCCGGTGGCAAGGTTCACATTCTCTGGAGACATCATCAGTGAAGAAGCCATTCCCACACACACTCACACATGTGCCACCTGCAACAGAAACAGAGCCTGGCATTGTGGTTTCTACTGCCTCCTGTGAATCCTGACAAGGAAGTTTTTCCCTTCAGCATCTGTTTCCAGCCAGAAATGGTATTAAAAAAAAGACAGTAAATAAGAAACCATAAAACTTTTTGTAGCTATGTAACCTCTAGCTTTTTACCACGAAACCTAAATTCAGCTCAGCTCCTTATGCAAGCTTCATAAACTTCAAACTAAGCTGCACTTAAATTTTGTAACTATCTATCTAGATGGTTTTTCATCCACATCCTAAAATCTGGCATGTACAAGTCTTCCAAAAGTCAAAATCTGGATAAAAATTTTATGGTTCCATCCTAATTATTATACTGGCTCAATGTAAAATATAAGTCCAGCAGTCCCTAAGATTGTTAGATATACGCAAATTTTGAGGACTTGAACACAAGTCTAGCTTCTGGCGAATATAAAGCTAAACCCAGGTAAATCAATTTGAGTGTTGGCATACTGCAGCAAAGCCCCTAGAAGTTGTTACACTGATAATTTTTTGAGCTTCCTCCAATTTTTATTAAAAATCCCCTACGCCACCAGATCATCTCAGGTTGTGACCACAGGGTTTTCCATGAATGTGATGCTCTTGTACTCAGCTACAGGGCACCTTCATCAGGCAAAGCACAAGAATACCATAATCTCAGGATTTCCTGTGATACATTTTTGGCACTATGTCTGAACCAGACCTGCCTGATTTATGGCTTTGTAATAAAGCTAAGATATTCCTAGTCTTGTGTGAATCTGATGTGGAATTTAGTGGTTTTAACTGAGCTTGTTTCAGTTTAAGGGTTTAAGGCTTGTTACTTTGTGTGGACCTGAAAGTCAAACTTGACTTGCAAATAAAAAGTTTCCATATCTTTCAGTGAGTTAAAAACTTTTCCTTTCACAAAGTCTGAATCAAACACAATAGTTTTTCTATTTGATCAAAAGAGTGCAAATGCATTAAAAATAAAACTGAAAAATATAGGAAGATGTGGTCCAATATATCAAACCAAACAGTACCGTTGGCTAACATAGCCACCCTGTTAATGCAAAGGATCTGATTCTACAAAAAACTAACTTCCCTCAGCCTCCACTGTTTGCCAAATAAGAGATTTATGAATTTAAGAATTTAGGTCCAGATTCTTTCTCTAGAGAAAAATCCTAAAATACTTTGGTATGTATGCCACATATGGTATCTTTCTTACCTAAGAGATAAAAGCCTTCCTTACACGAGTCACACATGCCCTTGTCACAGCTATCACATTCGCTAGGACATTCTCTACACTGCAGAGAACTTTCATCTCTGTAGGTATTTTCTGGGCAGTATTTATAGCAATGCTGCTTATACCTGTAAGATAAAGTAGAACATCATCAGTAAGTTTCTTTTGAGGTCACTGAGTCTCTTTTCTGTGTGTTTCTAGGTATGGTAAGGGTAAAGCTCTGTTCTCATCCTAATTAACAGAAATTGTTCCTCTAATGAAGGGCTCAACCAAAGTGTATTCGTGCTTATGTTGCTTATTCAACTGGCAAATGGAATCATAGAATGGTTTGGGTTGCAAGAGACAATAAAGATTCATCCAGTTTCAACCCACCCTGCCATGGGCAGAGACACCTTCCACCAGACCAAGTTGCTCAAAGTCCCTTCCAGCTTGGCCTTGAACACTGCCAGGGATGGGGCAGTCATAGCTTCTCTGGGTATCTGTGCCAGTGCCTCACCACCCTCACAGCAAAGAATTGCTTCCTAATGTCTAATCTAAATCTCCCCTCTTTCAGTTTAAAGCCATTGCCCCTTGTCCTATCACTACTTGCTCTTATAAAAAGTCCCTCTCCAAATTTCTTGTAGGCCCTGTTTAGGTAGTGGAAGGCTGCTTTAAGGTCTCCCTGGAGACTTCTCTTCTCCAGGCTGAAAAAGCCCAGCTTTCTCTCATCCTGTCTGCATAAGAGAGGTGCTCCAGCCCTCAGAACATCTTTGTGCCCCTCCTTGGGACTTGCTCCTGTAAGTCCACGTCCCCCTTGTGTTGTTGCTCCCGGAGCTGGATGCAGTACTGCAGGGGGGGTATCATGAGAGCAGAGTAGAGGGGGAGAATCACCCCCCTCAGCCTGCTGGTCATGCTCCTTTTGATGCAACCCAGCACATGGTTGGTTTCTGGACTGCAAGCTCATGCTGCTAGGTTATATTGAGTTTATCAACCAATACCTTGAATTCCTTCTCCTCAGGGCTGCTGTCAATCCATTCTTGCTCAGCCTGTAGCTGTGCCTGGGATTGCCCCGACCCAGGTCTAGGTCCTTGTGTTTGGCCTTGCTGAAAACTGGCCCACATCTCAAGTGTGTCAAGGTCCCTCTGGATGGCATCCCTTCCCTGCAGCATATCAACTGTACTACACAGCAAATGTGCTGAGAGCTCATTCAATCCCACTGCCCATGTCACCAGCAAAGATGTTTTCTAATCTGAGTTCTTGAGTGTAACTATTTTGATTTTCTTTTTTAAATGTAGGTACAAAAATAAATGCATGCTGAATTATGAATTACTCTATTGCATTTGTAAAGAGTTGATATGTAAAAATACATAATCCAATGCCATTGTTTACAGCTAGATTGAATAGCCTCTTTATGTTTTCTTTTGTCATGATAATTTTACATCTCTAGATGTCCCTTTGAAAAGCAGTAAAGTTCTTAATTTCTCTCTATTTAAGTTAATCTTTGAATTAATATTTTTCCTTTGCTCAACATTTTTAAATGGTCTTACTGAGCTGCTAATACCAGAACTGGACACAATATATTAAAAGCATGCTAATTCCAAATCCAGAAGCACTGTTTTAGACATTGCTCTCTTCACACATGAAAAGTTCACATCAGTCCACGCATTTTAAAAAGCCTTGATGGTGGGAGAGAGGCTAGTTTTTCAGCATTTTACAAACCTTTTTCCAAAATGACTATTCTCAGATTGGCAGCGCTTATAAGGAATGAGATAACACATGCAGAGCAGATCTATGTAGTGAAGCACAGATATCTGCTTTAGAAAAGTGTATGAGCATGAAAAGCTATAGAGCTATACTTACATATAATAGTTCTGAATGCATGTTATACAGATTCTTGGGTCATCTGAAATTAAAAACATGAAATTATGTAAATAATATTCAGAGTTAAAACCAGAATGCTAAAAAGAATTGTTGCTACACAATTTTTATGTATTTCTTACATTAAAATCACTATAGCCATAACTAGATTATTATCTCTGAATCTCTGATTACATTTTTTTTGAGATAAACTCTTCCATAATCAGGTCTTGACCTGTATTTGCACAGTGACCTGTGACTTTTGAATCCTCAGTGTAAGGTACCCAGAAGTTGCTGAGTGTTTAAGAAGTGCTGTTCTTATAAACAGAACCTTCCTAGGAGCTCAGGCTGGGCACAATGAATTCTTAAAAGGACACTCTATGTTATCCTTATCTGTAGTTTCATCCTATTCATTTGTTGCAGAGCTAAGTTAGAAGCATATGGCACATCTAAAAGGAAACTTTTGGAAAACATATATGCAATTACTTAAATTTTAAAACTCCCAAGCTACACAAACACCTTTCTGTATTATGGGCAGGGAGAGGAGGGGGGAGATGGCATTTGGGTAAACTTCCTTGTCAACAAATAAATTTTGGCATTCAAAAATTTTATTAAATGAACAGAAAAAGTGCTATACAAATTCTTAGAACTGTTACAGTGATGGATATATGGCTTTATGCTCACACAAAGTGAAGAATATTTTCTATAACCTTCCATTATCTTCTTTTAGCTTTCCATTGTCTTTACCTTACTCAAATATCCCAAAGGGAGCAGAACGGAAGGAAACAGAATAACATGGGTGAATGTATTTATAAACTGTTCTACAATGAAATGGCTATAAATTATTTTTGATATTAATAGTACTCATAAGGCAAAATTTTTACTGAGCCTGTTTGAACTGCATTTACAATAAATCACACTTTGCACATGCAAACTTACTAGGCAACATGCACTTGGTTTTGCAAGTAGTTCTAGCGATTTATTTATGAGGTGTAAAGTTTTACCCAGAAATGCTGCAGATCTCTGCAAATACTCTCTTTACTGTTTACAGCAAAAACAGAAAAGCAATCACCTTATCTAACGTTTGTTGCATTATGTTTTACGTTAAGATGGGAAACGCTCTTAAAATATGAAAATATTTTCTACAAAGTCTTCTTTTAATTCTAGCTGAAAGACATTTAGTTTGTCCAAGGCTTCTTTCTGAATGATTTTTTGAACACTATTATTGTTTCTGAATAAGGACACTTCCTAAGATTTTTTTTCCCCGATTAATCTGTGTGTATTTTTTCCCTTACAATATTTATAGAATATTGTTGGAGCCAGGTTGGTATGATGATAAATAAGTGTATTTATAACTTTTCAAAATTGGCACAAACACTCCTTATGTTTTGTTGTTGGAAAGAATAGGGAACGCATCAAAGAGACATTGTTAAAATTTCTGGGACTGCTTGCTGGTTTAGTAACTACCTCTCCATGTACTTTCTGGCTTTTACGAAAAAAGGATTCTTTCCCCTCTTGCCCGTGGGAGGTTCAGATGACAATTTTCTTTCCTAACTGCCCTCTCAGTTTTGCCTGTGTGGATGAATATCTACATAGCTCAGTTTGAGACAGATCTCAGCAGTAATTTGAAACAAAGTCTCAATGTCTGGTTGTCCTGTGGAAAGAGTTTGGAAAATTAGGTAAGTGACCATTAAGTAGAGAATATGCATTTTGAGTTGTTTTAGGATCTAAGAGAAGGTAGTTAGGGGAAAAAAAAAAAAGTAAAAGTAGTTTGTTTACAGTGTGAATAGGAATACATATTGTGGAGAGGAAAAAAAATGTATCACAAATGGCACTTGAATTCTGCTGCTTACACAAAATTTAGACAGAAGTGGTAATAGTAAATACTTTATTACTAGGCCACAAAATTCATAGGGATAGCTGGTTTGCTGTATTTCACTTGGGAATGTGCTGAGTCTTTCTTCAAACCTAACATTTTGAAGGCAGTGGGAGAATTCTTGACAATTTTGTGAAATGAAAATATGCAGATATTGGGCTAGTGTGATCTAATGTGCCAATTTGTGTACTATTGTTATGTTTTTAGGGGGCCTATAAGGATGCTGGGGAAGGACTCTTCATTAGGGACCGTAGTGATAGGACAAGGGGTAACAGGTTCAAACTTAAACAGGGGAAGTTTAGATTGGATATAAGGAAGAAGTTCTTTACTGTAAGGGTGGTGAGGCACTGGAATGGGTTGCCCAGGGAAGCTGTGAATGCTCCATCCCTGGCGGTGTTCAAGGCCAGGTTGGACAGAGCCTTGGGTGATATGGTTTAGTGTGAAGTGTCCCTGCCCATGGCGGGGGGGTTGGAACTAGATGATCTTAAGGTCCTTTCCAACCCTAACTATTCTATGATTCTATGATTCTATTTATCAGCCCTTAGCAGACCACTGTTCCTTCTCTTAAAGACATGCCGATGAAATAGGTGATCTACCACATTCTATATTTAGCTTCTGAATTTAAACTGTTAAGGAATAATGAACATACTTTAGAAAAGAATGCAAAGAGGACAACCATCTAATAGTAGGCAAAGAGAAAACTAAATATGGAACTATTCCTGCAATAGCAAATTTGATATTTAGCAAAGACCTAAGTCTAGGGAATTTTTTGGATATACGTATGCAGCTCTTCTACAGTGGGTCCTTTCAATCTACCACAATAAATTCTTGGACTAGCATTAACAAACATGCTACATTCACCGAGACCTTCACTTGCCCATAAAATAATGCAACGTGTGGTGCAAAGTGGGTTTGTTGATATGTCATGCTCCAAAAGACTTTATGTAATAAGAACTGCTAATATTTTAACCTATATTTTACAATTTCCATTTGCATTTTCTACTGTGTTGAGCCTATGCCACTCCTTTGAAGACAGAAACAAACGTGAACTTGATAGCACTGGAAATGGGATTCAACTGATTCTAAGACCTCACACAAAAACAAATCCTCTTTAAATTTCTGGTTTTATTGCAGTTTTCTTAGAGAAGTAAAGATCATTTAGAGTTCATAGAAAAAGTAATTTGGTTTCCTTCCTTGTCTGTAATAAACTGATACTCCTGTTCCCTCCCTCATGCCCTCCCTCACCTTCTCAAGTACAATACACTTGGAGTGCAGCTATGTTATAATACAGAAAAGGTATGTGCAAGGATTAAATATTGGTCAAAGGCCAAACATTCATGCATTCTGTTGGAACTCTCTGATTTGAAATGAATTAGTTTTTTTTCTACTCTGGGAGGGAAGTATGGGCATTAGCATTACAAGCACAGCATTGTTGTGCTGGAGGGGTATTTTTGTTCAAATATGTAAAGGAACACTGTAAGTGATGTATTTTTTTTTTTTATTTGTTTTTACTGTAGAGGCTTATTGAAATATTTAGTACATAAGTTCATCCCTATTAAAAATGAGCTCCAGAGCGTTTTGGAAATGCTTGTCACTGTTTCACTGTCTTTGAGTGTTCATGGTATTTAGACAGATCCTAATTCTGGAAACTTTACATGGCTAGCCCACTGTACTTTTGAGTAGCACTTACTCAAAGTATCCTGTCTAATTAGACCCAGATCTTGCAATGACTTGTGTGCATGCCTAACTTTATCTACTGTATACAATAAAGCTGGGAGTTGAAGGTAAGTGCAAGGGTACATTTTGCAGGATCTGTATTTAGACTGCAATTTTTATTTTAACTTCCTGTTTTGTGCATGATTTTTTTTTAAATTAGATTTCTTGAACTATTCAGTGGCTCAGCTGTGAACCTAGAAAGTGCTGTATCCACTCAACAGTTTTTTTGTATTCAGAAGTTCAAGATGTTCGCTGCGTGGTTTACCTTTCTGCTCCAGGTTAATTAAATGTAATGACTGAATATGATTTTATATTCCGTTGAAGTTTTCCCTTAAGGGCCAGCCTGCAGTAATTGTTTAATTTCAATAGTTATAGCTAGATTTTATTTGCCTTTTACATTCCCCTAAACAATAATTTACAATAATCTAAAAAAAAGTACTATAAATTGTAATGTATTACCAACTAGAGTAAGTATATATTTTAACTACTGTAGACCATTTTTTCTTTAGTTTTTATGGCATCTCAATTGCAAATAACTGAAATGTACAATCCAAACATAATAAGATTTTTGACTAGTCATGGGCCCAAATGAAATCTTAGCTTTCAGTAAGCCTTAAAAATGAAGATTTCTGTTGTGGAACCAAGGACTCTGTTTTGGATCTTCCAGTTTGTATGAGAAGTTATTTGTTTGTGTGTGGATTTTTTGTTTGTTTTTCTTTTTTTTTTTTTTTCTCCTCTATGTGTGTGTTTGCCGGTAAATCAGTTTTGTCTTTGTTCTTCTTATTTCTGACATAATAATTTATTTTGACAAGTCATACTACCAAAGTGGGAGAAAGAAGAGACTGTGATTTTAACCAAGGAAAAAGCTGGATTCTGTTGTCAGTAAGATTTATACAGGGAAAAAAAACACCATCAGTATTTCCTTTGGACAAACCCCATAACTTTGGTTCAGCCAAGATATTTAATAAAGTAAAAATATATGCATTTTAAAGCATGAAAACTCAAAAATACTTTGAATAGACTAAATAAATTGAAAAAAACCTCTATGTATTTTTTTATATTCTTTTCCTTTAATTGAAAGCTACCTTTAATTAGGATGAAAATGAGACTAATACAGCCAAAAAATATTCTGAGTGCTATTCTTGCTGTAAAGCTGGTTAACTGAAAAAAGTTGCACAGCTCTAATCTCAATTACCTTAGCCTAAAAGAGGAATAATTTCACTTGCTGTTATTGAATTTCCTTGACAAAGTAAAGGGAATGAGGTATATTTTCCTGTTCAAATAAGGATTTTAATGTAGTGAATTTAGAAGTAGAAATGAAAGGCAGATAAGATTAAATGCAACCAAAAATTAGCATTATAATATGCATTATTTGAAATAGGTCCATGGTTTGCACAACTGAGGTGAAATGTTGAAAAATACGTTAAGTACTTATATATATGTTGGCAAATGCATCAGATTTGGGAGATTTCACTGAAAGAAAGTGAAGAAATCAAGAAACTTTAAGGAATAGAAGATTTTAAACACTGACTTATAAATAATGGGTCAGACTCTCACTAGACATAGTTGATCAGTGCTGTACTGAGTTTTACATTGCACATGAAGCTCCAAAAGGCAGTATCAGCCAGAGGAGGCATTGCTTACAGGGCTGCAAAGAAGTAGTGGTTCATTCTTGCTTTTAATGAAATAAAAGTTAAGAGTACTTCAACAGAAATTAAGTCAGGACAATGGCAGTACAATTAAGAAATGGCATTCAGTTTATTTGTCTTAGATTTTATTTTATCATTTGGATGTTATGTAATCTTTTGTTACTCTACTGGCTGTTGTTTCCAGCTACCAGACTCTCAATGTGATGACTTCAAGAAGCATGAAAACTGCATATTACTAAACATGAACTTTCTGTGTATTGAGGTGTATTTTCTGAAGATAGTTATTATGGTGAGATGGACCCTTATGTTTGAATAGTTTCTTACTACACAGGCAGTTCCTCTGAATAGCACCATCCAAAGAGTGCTTTCCTACTAGCAATAATGCAGACTGTGGCCCAGAGGTCCTAAGTTTATACCACAGACTTCAATGCATGTTTTAACACTAATTTGAACAGATGGATTCCATTGGTCCCCCATTAACAAAACATATTTATGCAGGCAGGACTCACATGGGAAACATCTTCTTTAAGATGGGGAGAATCCAAGATTTGAGCTGCCACAGTCAATAAGTGGTTCTGTAATACAATTCGTTATTGAAAGATCAAGACTCTGAGCTTTAGGCTGGTATAAACCCAAAGAATTTAAACAAGTACATATTAAGGTAGAATTGCTTCAATGGAATGGAATGGAATGGAATGGAATGGAATGGAACAGAATAGAACGGAACAGAACAGAACAGAGCACAGCAGAGCAAAACAGAGCAGAGCAGAGAGCAGAGTAGAGCAGAGAAGAGCAGAAGAGTGCTTCCTAATGTCCAGCCTAAACCTCCCCTTGCGCAGCTTTGAACCATTCTCATGTGTCCTACCACTGGATCACAGGGAGAAGAGATGAGCATCCTCCTCCCCACTTCCCCTCCTCAGGAAGCTGTGGGGAGCAATGAGCTCGCCCCTCAGCCTCCTTTCCTCCAAACCAGACAAGGCCGGAGCCCTCGGCCACTCCTCACAGGACACGCCTTCCAGACCTTCCACCAGCTTTGTTGCCTTCCTCTGGGTGTATCCAAGGACCTTCACATCCTTCTTTAACTGTGGGCCCAGAGCTGCACACAGGGCTCAAGGTGAGGCCACACAACTCTGCATACAGCAGGGTAATCATCTCCTTTGACCGGCTCGTTCTGCTGTGTTTGATGCAGCTCAGGGTGCAGTTTGCTCTCTTGGCTGCCAGGACACACCACTGACTCACAGTTTGCTCAGTGTCAACCAGCACCCCCAGAGCCCTTTCTGCAGGCCTGCCCTCCAGCCTCTCCTCTGCCAGTTTATACTTGTGTCTGGTGTTATTTTGTCCCAGGTGCAAAATACAACATTTGTTGGTGATTATAAAAAAGCAAGGTTCTGGTGGAGGCACGTCTTGGACCCAGGTTTTGATGTCCTTGGGCTCACCTGCTTCTTACAGTGCCTTTCTCCATTACTGGGAGGATTGAGGAAAACACTACCCATGCTCCTGAATCCTTTAACATTTTTCCCAGGGTCTTGAAATATCTTTTGATTGACCTTGGTCTTTTTGAAACATCACTGGTACACAAGTGAAAGAGCAGGAGTAAGTAGTAATTCGAAGGCTGTACAAACCTCATCAGTTTTCTGGTGACACCCCTGATCTGGGCCCCAGGCAGGCAGCTAACTTCCCTGAAAAGAGGGTCTGGTCTGCAGATGGTTTAGATTATATTTGTTTTAATATATTTGTTCTTCAGTAATTCCAGCAGAATGATTCAGCAGCTAGCATTGCTTTACTGTTTTGATTCATGAAGCTCCTGAACTGCAAATTGTTGGAGCAGCAATCCATGCTTTGTTTGTCTTTGTAATTTCAGGAGTACATTCATTGTTTGGTCAGTGGCTACTGAGTGAGACCAGCTTTTGTTCTGATCCGGTATTTTTCTCTTGTGCTCTTATTTCTACAGAGAACTCTAAACTAAAATCTGGAGTATTTTGTATTTGCAGAACTCATGGTTCGATCTTGTATCTTAGGCTTTTCCAGTGACTTGCCCAAAGACTGGATTTTGCACAGGAAATAATTTTCTTTCTCGGAGAAAGAAAAATATCAAAACCAGAATGTTTTATTTAATAGATACATTTTTTATCTTCAGCATGCAAGGAAATTTTCTTTTACCTATACTCTTAAGAAAAACAGCATCCTCTAATATAATGATCTACCTATACTGAAATACAAGTATTGAAAATCAGACACAAAAAGCTCCAGTTCTTGGTGGGCATTCTTTTCACACAGATTGCGTGTTCTTACTCCAGAAGCCTGTGAAAATGAGTCCTGTTATCTGCAAATCTAAACCCCATTCTGCAAAATGAACCTCTTGAGGAAGATTTACTTTAAGATAAAAAAGGATCCTT
The DNA here is from genome assembly GCF_034315485.1 of Pezoporus occidentalis. Classification (NCBI taxonomy): domain Eukaryota; kingdom Metazoa; phylum Chordata; class Aves; order Psittaciformes; family Psittacidae; genus Pezoporus; species Pezoporus occidentalis. Next base: position 7,446,593 of record NW_026912961.1, on the reverse strand, counting down.
CTCATAATTTTCCCTGGTATTTTGAAAGCCAAGGTGCATTCACCAGCTTTGAAGAAATGAAGTTTTCCTCTGTGTTTCTTAGGTTGCTATGGGAACCAGATCACTTTTCACTCATTAATCAGGAGCACAACTGCCAGAATCACAATCTGTACCTGTGAGCTTGAGCCTGTTCACAGTGCTGCCCTTTTAGCTATTTCATAGGTTCCTTAAATCTTCTCCAAGTAAATTTTCTCTCACTCCCATTGCCTTATAGATGATCTTTCCCCATCTTACTCTGTGTAGTGGATCTTGTGGATTATTTGCCTATTATTTTAGTCTCACTTTCTGCCTTTCTAGATGTATGTTTGTACATAGACCTTGTAACCCAGACCAAACTAAATAGCTAAGCTCTGGATAACCTTCGTGAGTTGCTCAGGCTTTGACTTGCTAAAACAAAAAGCTACACTTGGACCTAAATACCTGTTTTGTAGGCAGGGGCACAGCTTTTAGGGGTTTCTCAGTGTTTGTCTTTTTTGTAGGGTACATTTGAAAGAGAAAAGCATGATGGCTATTCTGAACGTTCTTCACTTTGCATCATCACTAAGAAGCGCTCTATTCTCAGTGTTAACCTCTGAAAATAGTGCTGGTGCAAGTGTTGAAAAGCCATGAGCTATTCCCTGCAGAAACCTGGATGGGTCAAAATGTGATATACATGGTATTGTGCTACATGTTGATGAAGTAACCTCTGGGAAACCCTGAGGAGTGCTCATATCATAACATGTCACACTTTCTCAGGCTTGATAAGTGGAAGTGAATCTGCAAGTAGGTGAATAAGAATTGAATTGGGAGTATGTGGCTTCATGGGAGGACACTGGCAGGAAGGCAAATAAGTTGGGTGAATGCCTGGCTTTAACAATCCCTTCTGAGAGGAATATTTATCCTGTTGATTCCTATGGATTTACCAACGATCCTCAATGATCTCCTCAATGAACTAGGTGAACATACTTAGCATTATTGGTCAATGGTGTGGTAGTTTCTGCTTGTGAAATGCACATATGCAAGTCAGTAGAGATTGCATATAGGAGAAGTTTGTCACTTATCACCCTCATGAATAATCATATTCTGTGTGTGTTCACTATGAAGGGGTAATGCAAACTGTATTATTAGAAAGAGATAGACAGCTGATGGTGTCTGAGAAAACACATTGGTCCATGTGTTGTGTTATAGACATAGCAAATAACAGGATTGTTATGTTCTTCCATTGTATTGACTCTGAAATTCTCTTAGAATAATTACCTTCAGTGACTCAAATTCTGCAGGTTTTTTTTTTTTTTGTGGGTTATTTTTTGTTTCTTTTAATCCTGAGCATTGGCTTATAGTCAACGGCTTTCTAAAGAGGTAAGTTCAACTCAGAAACTTATTACAAGTTTAAGAATCTGGAGAAAATAGTATAGTGTTATTTTGAAGTGATCTAAATCTGTGAGTAAGTGAACTTACATTGAGAGGTGGAAGGTAGAAGCTACTATGGCACAAAGGAAAATCCTTCTCCTAATGATGTTGTTTCAGCAGAACTTTCTCTTTCAAAAGCTGCCTTTGTTGAGGCTACTGGATTTAATTTTACGGACTTCATGGTGTTTTCTGGTGCCCACGCCCACCAGAAGGCAAGTCATTAAAACTTAATCATGGCCTGATAGTCAGAGTGATGAAGACCTGCAGTTCCCATGGATTTATTTGCATCAAAGGGAGCAATAGGTCATTGCTATTCTAGAAAGTAGTCTCAGAGTGTCCAAAATTGGGTTATCAGTCCTGAGGTACCAAAGCCATAAAGATAATCTTGGAACTATGGACTTGAAATTTATTCAGCACACTTCCTTAGAGACTTTGTACAATTTTGTCTTTGTGTTTGCTTGCACAGAAGTAGGAATATATTTGAAGCTTGTAAGAATTAAGGATTAAACATGCATATTAAAGTCACCCTTAAGTCTTGCCTTGCCTTGGCTCTCACTTCAGATTTCAATGTCAGGGCAAGAGTTTGCCTTTCAGATCTCATGGGATGCCATGAGCTTGAGCATGCCATTTGGGCTTGTATGGCAGCAGGCAGTCAGATGCATTTAAGAGCATGTAGGCAAAAGAAGGTAGGGATACGAACGCTCCTGTGCATAGTCGTTGTTTTGACACTGTGTACACAAAGCCATAAATCCTTTAGGGATTAATGCTAAGGCCGCTTGTCTATTACATATCCCAGGATGTGAAAGTGTCTGCATGCAAAATGGTATCTGTGAGCATTAAAGGTTCTTTATTTCCCTAAAATATGAGCAGCCTTCAAATTAATGAAGTGAATCAGAAAGAAAAGTATCACACGAATTTAAAAGAAAGCATCATCTGTATTTAAACTACAAGGACTAGTGTATCCTTGATTAAGTCTTTCTGACAGTTCCCATCTTTGCATTTAGACATTCAGTGTTGATACAGTAAAGACATGTTGCCACACTGAAGCCCTAAAACAAAACTGAGTCGCAACTGGGAGGAAAACAGATTTTACTTCATTCCCGGAGCATCCCAGAAAATATTATGAATGCTGTCAATCTTCCACCTCAGTATCCTCATGCCTGGCGAGCAATAACCTGCAGTATTACTTACTGGGTATGTTTTACTTTTTTGTGTAAAATGTCTGACATGGGATGTAAAGTATCAAACCAATATAGAAGTATGATACCCATGTCTCAATCTTTCTGTAGTGTCACTACTCATCAAGAAGAGATATTTCCTATACAGTCTGCCTCCACTACTTGCTCTATTCTGCTGGCATCTGGCATCATGCCAAAAGAGAGTAAATCTTACTCATTTTCTTGCCTGCAGAAAGCAGGACAACATTGCCCACGGCTGCAGGCAGTGGTTTAGTCTATTCTTTGGTGCTCTGTGAAAAAAGTTTTTGGCCAAAAACTACCTGTCTTTCAGGCTAGTGGGAAAAAATGCAGATACATTCACAGACATATCTGTCCTTAAAATTAGATGTGTGTCTACAGAAAAGAAAAAAAATATCAATTAACCTCTGTAATTTCTAGATAGTAAGAGAACCACTTGCATTTTGGTGCTCCTAGTTTACAATGTAATGTCACTGTGGTCTAATATTCCTTTTTAAAATTCATATAGCTTCTATAAGTGGGCATGCATTCAGTATAAACTGAAGTTAAATATTTTTACCTCTTACAGTTTAAATCAAATGATCTCTAAGCACTTCAGAATGAGCAGGTGCCTGATGATTTTTTGTCTTAAGTAAGTCTTTTGCAGATATGCAAATATGCACAAAATATGTTTACATTTGTGTATGAAGAACTTTTGAGTATGTGAACTATGTAATTTTGGTTCCAAATGCTGTGCTTACCACATTTTACTTTGTCTCCACCCCCATTTTTTAAATAGAGCATTCCCCAAAGCTTTCTACTGCACTTCTAGTAGAAGTGTTCATAGTGTTGGAATGCTTTTCCTCCTCCTGCTCTACAGTTCTTATCTAGATTAAATTCCTCAGTGATGTTGGAAGGAAGATAAGACAGAGACTGCAAAATCATTTGCTTAATTTTAAAAAGAGTCCGTAGAAAAGCCATAAAGATGTGAAAATAAATGTATCAGATTCCGTATTTTATCACCTGGAAATTTTGCTCTTCGAAGTTACTTTTATTGCAATGCAGTTTACTTATAGCTTTCAAAATAATCCATTTCTTCTAAGAGACAGGTAGTTCAGCTGCTTTTTTAAAGAAGTCCTTAAATATATCAATTTTCTGATAAGACATGAGAAACCTATTACTCTGCTCATTTTATCTCTGAATTAAGTTATTGATATGCCCCAAAACTCATAAAATATTAAGAGTATAAATACAAGCAAACAACATCTCTACCTGAATCATTCTAAGTTTGAAGTTTATAGGTCATGCTTTACTTCAAGAGCACATAGTAATTTGCAAAAGCTGCTTGGGATCTTTCTTTTGGACCACTGCTGTGCTTCTGTTCCAAACAGAACTAGCATTAAACTAATCTGACTCTTAATAATATATGTATCGTAACCACAAAAGAGTTTCCTTTATATTATGCCCCTTACCAAGCTCTGGCATCTAAATACTTCTGACTTCACTCAGCAGCGAAAGTTAATTCAGTTTTTGTTTTAACTGCATCCATTCTGTTGATCTTTGAAGCTTTTGAAAAACCTATTTTAAATCAGAAATTTGATTGAAAGAGCCTGAGGGTAAATATGCAATGAATATTATGGATGATTAATATTTAGGAGATGAGTGATCTTCTGAGAACAAAGGTAAATGAGTACAAGCCCCGTTTTCCGTATGCCAGCTGCCGACAAACACTCTTGCAGTCTCCTTATTAAGCTCATTTATAAAGAAAATGAGCCTTTGAGTTGCTTGCAGTGACTGTTTTTAAGAGAATTTCCTATTTGTAGTGCATTTCACCCTAATTCAAAGCAATAATTGGCACTTAACAGTTGCCGAAGAGATGTAAAAAATTTTTCATGTTGTTTAAGGAACCGAAAATATTACTATAGAAAAGTAATATCCAGTAGCAGCAATAAAAATTGGCACTGAAATAGATTCTCTCCCTTAGCTTTCCTTCTTTTCACTCCCTACAAGCAAGCACATAGCTGGCATGACTCTAGATACCATGCCATACAAAAAAAGACCACGGTATAGTTGCAATCATGTTAAAAATTGGTACTTCTAGCTCTTCATTCAGCAATATTGAAAGCTCCAGGTATAGTCATAGAGAAAGGCATTAGGCTTAACTGCATTCATTTAGAATGGCTGGTCACCAGAGTCATAGGGCGTTTTATGATACAGCATATTAGATAGGATGACTGGTCAAAAGTAGTATAGGATGAATTCCTTTCAAAAGTTTGGTATGCATGAACATTTATGTCTTTTTTCCGAGGGAAAAATGCTGTTGACACAAAAGCAGAAAGTACATCAAAATGATTGTAAAGAGATGGGAATAAATTTTTTGTCTGTTTATTGATTTTTTTCTCATGGGGTATTTTCATAGTTTACTTTGACTTGAGTTCCTGCTATACACTCTCCTCTGAATGCATAGCAACATCCAGCCTCTGTGTACTGGTGTTAGTGCCTGTTACACTAGGCCCCAGGTGGAGCAAGTAGGAGAATTCAGTATGAACTCCTCTGTCTGTGGAAATTCTGTCTGAATTCAGAGAGGGGGTGTATACTCCTGGTACTCTCTAAGTTTTGAACTTCAAAAAATGATTTTGGAAACATAACAAGCTAAATCTGTTCCTTTCTTTTAACAAGTGGTACTTCCAGATAACTAACTATAGATCAGTGACCTGCTCTAGATTTGCTGCAAAAAATGTAAAGCTTAGGTTTATTAGGTACTCTCTGCTTTCTTAAGATTAAATTTGTCTAAGGGGTCATAAGTGAAGACTGCCTTTCTGATGGGTCACCCTCAGAATGAGAACCTCTTAGTCTTGAGGTACTTGTACTTCTGTCCATATAGCCAGAGGAAATAAAATTTTCTTTATGTAAACACAATGCAAATGATGAACTGCGATGTCTTTTGAATAGTTTTAATCCTCTGTCAAGGTGGGCTGTTGTGATACAGAATCAATCAAGTTCTGCAAGTTAAATGGCATTTGTTTGAAGACAACAAACTTTCTGTCAACATCATTTTATGTTGAGAAGGAACATTTTTTTTTTCAATCCCATATGAAAAAATGACTTGATGTTTTAGTGTTTCTTATAGGGCGGTAGCATTGCTATTGTGATGAGTTGCTCATGAATGAAATTTAAGATCTGTCCGTATGTCTATTTCCTTAAAGAAAATGTTCTTTCTTTAAAAAAAAAAAAAAAGTATGGGCTAATGATCTATTACCAGGTCTGAAAAAAATGAACATCTGTGATAAAGCTCTGCATCTGATAATAGCTTCAGAAAGGCGGCAAATCTCTCAGCCTGACTGTGACATTCAAACAGGAAAAAAAAGTACAGCAAAGATTAATGGATAAATTCATACAAAAAAAGAATTTGTATTTATGCTGGAGGTAGAATTTAGAAATGGTATTAAAAAATTAATATGCTGTGAAAAAATACAGTTTACTTAGTGAGAAAATGCAGCAATGACTAATGGCTCAGCAGCATACACATAGGTTCATGACCAGAGAGGAGGAGGAATAGTTTTTCCCTACCTTAGGTATAAGAATAAAGGCTCATAAAGGGAATATTTACCTAATTTGCATTTCTGGCATCCATCTGAACAAGGTATGCAATCTTCAGCGTCAGGATCTTCCACCTCACCTGTGTTTTACAAATCAACAGTTTGGGTTAATTCTAGGTAATAGAAGCCCAATACTTGGAAGCACTTAGCAAGGTTCGTGGAAATAAGCTTTATCCAAATCCAAAAAGGAGAAAGATTCACAGCAATTTCTTTTCTCATTTGTTCTGATGTAACCCCACTCAATTTGCAGAAAATATTCCTATTTTATATTAACATGGTATTAGAAGAGTATCGGAGCTGGAATTTAAGGACCTCAGGATCAGGTGTGATTGTATATTACAAAACAGGAACCAAGATGCTTAACCAGATTTCTGAAACAAATTAGAATATTTGTAAACTCCTACTGAAGGATGCTTACCTTCTCTACACCTATGCTTCTGACACATATTTTGAGTAAGGTAGTAGCCTCTGAAACATCTTTTGCAGTGGCTGGAGTTCAGGCATACCTCACAGTGGCTAAAGCAAGCCATGCAGATATGCTCTGAATGGTAGTGACCTGGAGGACAGCTCTCTCTGCACTCCCAGTGGTACAGAAAACGTTCGATCCCTCTTCTATCTGTGTGGCAAACAAATAGGAAAATGGTGTCAGCAACAGAGGAAAATTGGGCATAACAATCTTCTTAATGAAACGCCAGTGATGCAGCTGGTGAGAACTGATATTGGTCACTGCTAGATTTGCACAGGTTTAATACAGATGAACTAAAATATATAAAAGATTCAGGACTTCAGACCTTCCTCATTACTGGAGATACATGACATATAAAGATGTCATGCTAGTGGTTAATTACTGTTTATAGCCATCAATCTAAAAAGAACAAGAGTTTTCCATTACTGAGTTCCCTTGCAGTGGACGTATTTTATTGCATATGCCTATGTAGAATTTCCATTAAGAAAGCAAAGCTGTCCACTTCACCTGTGGAAAGGATCAGTCTTTTTCCACAGTAGATTAATCTCTAACATTCATCCTAGTCACAGCTAGACTCTGGAATCATTTAGATTTGAATATGAATAGCAAATGGGCATCATGTGCAAATGCTATCGGGAATTAGCATTCTCTAGTGCATGGAAAACTGAGAGTTCTCTTCCTCAGATCCTTCTGAATGAAACCGGTGAAAACGCCTATGACTCCACACACCATGTGCTGCAACATGGGAAGTTTTCTAACAGGTTACCCCATAGTATAAATGACATACATTACTGTGCTAAGTATGTTTGATTGCTTTACCTAAAAAGCAAGAATTTGCTTATGATAATTTGTTTTTGAAACAGCTGTAACAGAGAAGCAGCTATAATAGGGAATAATTGCTGCATCACAGCAGAAGTAGTCAGACTTGTTTCAATTTTCATGTGAAAATCCTTACGATGATCTTTTCTAGCTTCCTCAGGGTGTGACTCTTGTCAGTGTCTTCATTTCCTGATATACAGAAATACAGAAATTTATATTGCTGTCCAGTATATGGAGAGACTTGGGGAACAATTACACCAACTTTTGCCACATGCGGGACTTGAAGAATCATTTGAAACTCTCATCTACTGAGTCACGTTTCCAAAAATATAATCAAATTAATGCCACCTGTATTAGTGTTTTCTTGTAATCTAGACACTTATCAGAAAATAAACCCTGGGTCATTAATGACTAGGACTGAAATGGAGGTAGCAGCTGAAAGGAAAAAGGCTGTGGACTCATTGTGATTTCTCAGAAAAAGCTTACCAAAAATTCCTTTTTATTAAGTGAATTTAAAGTTAAACCTTAACTACTCATTTCCAGTAGCAATTCAGGCTAGCTACACATACTTGTATATAATATCTTCAAGTTCTTCATTTGTCAGATGTTACAGAGGCCGGAGGAAATAATTTTTAAAATGGAGGTTCAAGAGGAGAAGAGTTACTTTTCTGAACAACCAGAAATATAATTGTATTACCCTCTTAACCTAGGCTCTGTAAAAATGTGTCAAAAAGTATGAGTTTTTATGTGTGTCAGTGGTAAGCTTCTCTTTGCATGCCCCATTTTCCCAGCTGAAAGGACACAGCAGTCTGTGGTGGCTTGTTTCCTTGCCTTCTCCAGGCATTTTGGAAAGCACCCTGCTTGCTTGTGCCTTTTAGTGTAAGACATACTATGTAGAGGCTGAGGAAGGCATGTATGGAGCTTTGTTTTCCAGAGGCAGCCTCTGCAGGCTTTCTGTCCTTTTTTTTTTTTTTCTGTGCTACACTTTCTGTTAATACAGCTCCTATTCAAAATAGACCAAGGGAAATGCATAAAGATGCAAGGACAATGCAGAGTTGTGTTTTCTTGTACTTTTAAAAAGATGGAGTTCCAAATCTCTTCAGGATTAAAACAAGATTATGATGCAGATCAGTAGCAAAGGCACTGTTTATATTATTGGCTCTAACAATTGTGAGAGAAGAGGGAAAAGGGAACTTGGAGGCCAAGGAAGGGGAAAAGGCTCCATGAGGAAATCTTTCTTACCTGTTCCACAAGTGGTGCATTTGTTAGGTTCACTTCCACTGCAGTCCAGGCAGGTATGATGGCACAAATGACATTGTCCTTTGAATTCAAACTTTCCTCTGGGGCATTGCATAATGCAGCGACCATCATCAAAGACTCTTTTGAGGCAGAGAGGCATAATTACAGATTTAGCAACTACTTGTTCTTTAAGTTTAGTAGAAACTAACAAGAAACCCAAGATATTTTCCCTTCACTTTATTCTCAAAAACAATTTTCCTTATCTTATTTGTAGTATTTATTAAGCATAAAGTCAAACATATTTTGAACCTGGATCTTAGACTTCAGAGATTAGATTTTTCTGGGAAAAAAATCACCTTTTGATAGTGTACCTAAATGTCCTCTACCACAATCACTGCTGTCGTCACTTATGTCAGAAGGAAAAGAAGACTTAGGCTTTCTCTGTGAAGGAATGATTTGTCTGTTGAAGTTTTTTATTAGTTTTACTTTAAAGGTTTCCTGTGAACAGTGCTATGGCTTCAGTAAAACAACTTTGTACATGAAGTCAAACTTCTATCTGAATCTTGGCCTTTAGGAGCTGTATTATTTAGACTTTTATATCTGCAAACACTTAGGAGTTTTGCTGCTAGATGTTCTCTTTTTACTAGGTAATGAAATATTTGCTACAGAATCCTTTTGTCTGATGAAAATTTCTGGTCCATTTTTCACTGCTACTTAATGTCTATGGGTTTTAATCTGTTTGGAAGAAAATTAGAAAAGCATCACTGAAGATATGATTGTTAAAAGAATATAAAACAGCTTGCCTAGAATTTGACAATATTTTCTTCCATGTTTAACTATTTTGACCTGTCTGGTATCTGAGGACTTGGGAATCAATTTTTAGAGAAGCTGAGCACCAATCACGATCTTAGTACAGATTCCGAGACTATCAGCTTGTCTGTACACCGAGAGAACAGTAGGTATTCTATAACATTAAGATAGTGTATGCTTCCTTGGAGACAGGCAATGGCATTAGAAAATGCCTCCAATATGCCTTCATAAATTTGAATTGCTATAGTCATCATCAGATTTATTCTGAAAGAAGAGGAGAAAAATATCTGCAAAGTTTAAAATCAGTTTTGTCAAATATTTTTTGAAACTATTTAAAATTTATCATGATTGGAAAAGTCTAGCCTTATATGAAGCGTGAAAACAGAAGAATAGGCCATCATGTAAACAGCCTTCCTGAAGTACATTTAACAAAGAAAACTTGGGAATTGATTAAAAAGAATTGTGAGGCTCAAGGCAGGCTGCTGGAGGTAATCAGGGAGAAGCTTTTATGTGTATACAAAGTACTCAGCAAAGATGTATCTCTGCTCTGGAGTCTGACAGTAAGATTTCAGTAAGATTTTCTGATTTCACAGAAACCAACCTGCAACCTATGCAGGTTGGTTTCTGTGAAAATGGGACAATGTGGCCGAAGTACTGAAGGTAGCAGGGCTATGCTTATATAACATGCAAATATTACTGTGTTCTACTACCTGTTCTGACTGTAATGGTAGCCATCCTTGCAAACAGCTCACATAGGGGATAAATACATTTTTTTCTCTGGTTTCTTTTTTTTTTTTTTTCTTATAGTCCCTAATGGAAGACACCGGGAGTTCAGATCTTGTCACTAACCTTTGCAGCATAAACATACAGTAAATAGGTGGATGAGGAATTCTGTGAAAATCAGTTTGGACAAAATACTACAAATTCTACAATTTGATACAATTGTGGTAAAATTGCTACATACTAAATACAAAATACCACAATTCCATGTTTTTTTAAAAACAGGTAACTTCATTTTGTATTGCCAAAGAAGATGGTGTGACAGTGATTTTGAAATGAAATAAGGTGACATCTACTGCTGAGTTTTCACAAAGAATAGGGATTGTTCAGTGTTTTCATTTTCACTTTATTTTCAGTAATTCATCCCCCATGTCTTTTCATCGTTTTCAAAGAGGAAAGGCACTCCCCTATAGGAAAGCAGCACTGCTGATTTGTTTTATCTATTGGCCACTCTGTCTAAACCAGACACCACCTGAAGCTCTCAAGAGCAACAGGATTTAGGATTCTGTTTCAATTAAATAGGTCTATTTCAGGTACATAATGAATCATGTCCATTGGAAGGATGTACTCTTTTGCCTCTGGATGAGATTTTTCTTTGTTATTATTTCTTTTACTACTGGCCAAGCTAATATGACTTTTTCTAATAGCTTTTAAAATGTGCAAAGGAGCACAGAAAGCTTTTATAAACCTTAGATACCAAAATTGAAAACTGTCAGAGGATTTGTTATGGGAGAGGCAACATCACCCTTCCAAATGGTCAGAGACCTCATTGCTGCAAACATCTAAGCGGTTTTGCCTAATGATGTTGTTCTTTACCTTCTTTGTTTTGCAAATATCTCTCTGTAAAGCTCACAAAATAGGTTGCAAGGAAATACACACAATCTGATTTAAATGCAATTGTGAATCAGATAAATCCAGTCTGCAGCACAAAATTCTGTCCAGATTTCCTGTGCTAATGCCATTTCTGACACAATACACCTTAATTTAATAATGTTTTCTTAGTGATTAATTTTTTTGGACTCTATTGGTCCTGGTGTGTCTTTCATTTGCGTAGTCATGCCATAGATATCTGCAGGGTAAACTGCAGGATTGAGTGGGGATTTTTTTTCTATGCCTTACAGATTACTGATTCTGATTTCATACTGGTGTAAATATCAGCTGGCTACAATGAAATCCAGTACAAGAAAACCAGAGCTGTCAGTGTGAGAATAAAGATGATTGGTAGGACCTGAGTTTAAAACCAGCAGACTCCTGGATTAGGTGTGAGATGACCTAAACATAAGCCTCTGCTCTGCAGAGTCCTGCAGAAAACCTTCTTTCTATTTCTAGTCACATTTTATGGCAGGTTAGAAAAATCAACCTAACTTAAACTTCCTTTGTTAGAGAGCAAAGCTCTAGTGCTATAAATATCTTCTGAATTACGTGATTGCTAGCCTCTGTCCATATTCATGTCTTGTACCAAAATCGATACCTGTGTACAACTACAGATGCCCTAGACTCTAGCTGTTAAATATGTCACTGTTGTGATTCTAGCAATCATGATTTTGAGAGTTTGACAATGAAAGAAAGACTATTCTATGTATGAAAAGAAATCTTTCTGTACCTGTGGGAATCATCTGGCTAAATGTCAGCTGCACATGCAGTGAACTATCTTTTTCACATAATGCTTGTTTTCTCACTTGCTCTAGTTTTGTTTGCCCTAATCACTTCTTGCTTCTTCAATTGACTCCACAAGCTAGTGCTAAAGACCATACAGCCATTTCTCCAGATTGTGATGCCAGGTCTTTGTCCTACACTGTGCTGGGAGACAATTACCTTGTGAGTGGGCAGCTGATGCAGTTGTCTGGCTCAGGTCCAATGCACTTCTGACAGGATGCTTCACACAACTGACATTTTTGGGAATCATCAAGATACTCTCCTGGCAGAAAAAAAAATAGTTTACTTCAGATCAACATCTCACATAAAAAAAAAAAAAAAATAATTAAAAAAAAAGCAAGAATCCAGATTGGAAATTATAGTAAGTAAAAGGAATTAGAGCTGTTTGAATTACTGAAATGAGCACATTTCCCTGTAGTATCAGGAAAACAAGTGCTGGGTCTTTTGGTGAACCAGCATACTCAGAATTAGTAGTTTATAGTCCTTATTTACTTTCTTATTTATTTATTTACTTATATTTTCCATGTGACTCTGACAGAGTCATTCTTGTTCAGATTAATGCAGTTGTTTTGCATCAGTTCAAGTAATGGGAGACTTTAAGATTCACCATGCAGACTTATATCAAAACCAGTACTACCTAGGTGTATTTATTACCTAATGTCCTTTGGTGGAGCTGCAACATGCTCCTGATGGCAAACTGCAGCATAAAGAGTGGGCTTTCATGGGTGTGGGGTATGCTATGTGAAGGGAAAGGACAGCTTCAGTTAGTCAGAGGCATGTTGGTGTTTCCCAAACCTCCAGCTATAGCATCTCTTATCCTCCAAGGTTGCTGCTGGAAGACTCCACAGTTAAAAAACTTAGGGTCTTGTTTAGGCTGAATGAAAATTTTGAGCCCAAGTGCCTGTTTGGACTTGAAAAATATATGACTTGTTACCTTAAAACTGAGATAAGGATATAAATACTTCCAGTACTAAATACTGTGGCACCAAAGAGCAAAGTTTTCTTCATTATTCACTAAATATTAATTAAACTATTGGTAGAAACAAGTAAGCTATATGCTTCATAACTCTCAGAGCAGAAGTATTAATTAGGTAACTAGCATGAATACTATATCTGTGTGCAGCATTATGTGGAGACAGTAGATTGGTTTATCATGCAGTTTTACAAAGCTCAAGTTTTTTTTTAATGTCAATTTATTATGGGAAAGTTTATTCTGAGTGTCTATATTTGAAAGAATTGGCTGTTCCTTCATTCATAACTAATGGAAGAGGTTGGGCAGATACTGCTATATAATAAATATAAACAAATATCCATAAACCCTGAAGTCTGTATGGATACTTCAGTATGGAGAAACTCTTTCCACTTACTTACATTGCTGGAGGGAAACCAGATTTGGCAAATGTGGTGAGCTTTAAGAGTCAAAATACAAATGTGGAATGACTTGGTTTTGGCTTTCAGTTACAATGAGTTCCTTACATTGAAGAGCAAATGCACTGTATAAGCAACTACTGCTGTAAGTGTAAAATGATGTAGGAAAGAAACATTCTCTAAAATACAGCAATTTACATTCTCTGTCCTTTGAGTTTTCTACACCTTATCAATCTGTATTAAAAAATTTTACAATAGTTGAAATCTCTGTTATGAGATGTAACTTAGGATAGTACTTATGCTTATGTAACCTAGGATAGTACTTATGTATGATAGTACAAGGGGATGGGAACAGTATAAAGGCATACCAACTGGAACATCCAGCCAACAGTGGGAGAAAGCTGAGGTACACAAAATGTAGGTATAGATACAATTTTCATTTTGTAAAGGCTGTTAGTCTCCCGAAGAAAGGGAAAACGTAAAATGCAAGCCAAAAGCCAGTGACAGAGCCACATAAAACACAAAGACAGCGCTCCTCAGAAGCTGCTCTGGGATTAGTGGTCACTGGGAAGAAGCTCAGAACCAGGAGCAAATGAACAGTCTCTTGCGATCGGGGAAACAAGTATGTGTAAGCATACACACTCACACATTTTTATTGTTCTCATTATCCAGAAAGCATTCAGTATATGTATGTATTTACACGCATTTATGTAATCCCACACATGCCCATATAGGCAAAACCTTGAGTTGCGTATTGTCATATGCATAATGACGTATGCAGATTGACATAATTCAATGGAAGTGGTGTAGCTTTTAGGCAGTGCAGGACTGTATCTTGTATGGTAGATTACTTCATAAATGACTGATTATAAAAACGTTATGAATTGTACAGCTGTTTGACATAGAACTCAGCAGGATTTTGAATTTATCCAGATATTACTGAGATAAAATGTTGTATTGATGAATAACTGTCACAATACAGAATATTTACAATTCTCACTTACTAGGAAAAAAAGACTGTGGCCTGCTGCCTGGTAGATCATCAGGCCATTGACAGATTTGTTTAATGTAGATCTCTTGAGCCTTTGCAATACATATTCAGAGGGTATAACATGGAATGCCATGAGATTTTAAAATATAATTTAATACATATATATACACATATGTATTTGGACAATACACAGCCATGAAAAAATGCAGTATCTGGAGTGTCTTCCTATTACAGGTCTTATGGCTTTGTGCTTTATTCTGCTGGCTTTACATCATGAGGGCAACGTTATTAAATAAAGGCTTATAGAATCATAGAATAGTTAGGGTTGGAAAGGACCTTAAGATCATCAAGTTCCAACCCCCCTGCCATGGCCAGGGACACCTCACACTAAACCATATCACCCAAGGCCTCATCCAACCTGGTCTTGAACACTGCCAGGGATGGAGCATTCACAGCTTCCCTGGGAAACCCATTCCAGTGCCTCACCACCCTAACAGGAAAGAATTTCCTTCTTATATCCAATCTAAACTTCCCTTGTTTGAGTTTTCACCCATTACCCCTTGCCCTATCACTACAGTCCCTAATGAAGAGTCCCTCCCCAGCATCCCTATAGGCCCCCTTCAGATACTGGAAGGCTGCTATGAGGTCTCCACGCAGCCTTCTCTTCTCCAGGCTGAACAGCCCCAACTTTCTCAGCCTATCTTCATAGGGGAGGTGCTCCAGTCCCCTGATCATCCTCGTGGCCCTTCTCTGGACTTGTTCCAACAGTTCCATGTCCTTTTTATGTTGAGGACACCAGAACTGCACACAATACTCCAGGTGAGGTCTCACAAGAGCAGAGTAGAGAGGCAGGGTCACCTCCTTCGACCTGCTGGTCACGCTCCTTTTGATGCAGCCCAGGATACGGTTGGCTTTCCTCTGATGTTGTTTTGTGGTACATATTAGAAAACTTTTTGTTTCTGCAGTCCTTCCCTTTATTTGCCCTCACTGCCTCTGCTTATCCATCAGACCTGAGCTACTAATTCATACACCTCGGCTATGCCAAATCAAATCCTTCCCACATGGTAGAAGTGCTTAGTTTTAAAAGGTTTTTATTATTTCTTTGTTATGCCTTTCATTGGAAGTGCTGTAATTCATTTCAGCTGGGCTGGAGCAGCGCCAGGAAGACCAGTCTTCTGCTTACTTTATCCTCCAAGCTGAAGCATTTTAAAGCATACTATTATAAGAATGTGCACCAGAAAATACTTACATATCAGGCTGTCTGAACTGCAAGTCACACCTAAAACTCTAACTCTGCCACTAAATATTAACAAAATAGTTTTTAGTGTATATTCATGGAGTTCACACTGAAAAGCAACTTTAAAGAAGACTTTTAAAGTATTCCACATTAGTTTAACTGTTTGCTGTAATTCCTTGTGGGCAAAATATTTCTTTACAAATCTTGCTAGACAAATGCTAGTTACCAAAGCCTCAACTTTTCTTTTTTTTTTTCTTTTTTTTTTTTTTAATCTGTATTTAGATCTGTTGTCTGTCCAACATACGTATGGGGGGAATGCTCTAAGCAATTTGTCTCAGCTATGCCTTCAATCAGACAATGCTGTCATGTCATGATCCTCCCATATTTAACCTTCATTTATATCTCAATCCTGTTACCTTGCTACCTTTTTTAAACAAACCCCAAACAAACAGGAACTGAAGGTATTACAGAAATACGGCCATGTTAACAGACATAATGCCTCATAATGGGAAGACTTTAATGTAAAATTTTTAATGTCTCTCTTTGGAAATGTCTTTAGCTGTATATGAGAACTGCACACTTTGGCTTAGTTCCTATCACTTCATAGGATGCATTTTAAAATGAGGTAAGGACTATTAAATCCCATCAAGAAGGAAGAAAAACTGAATTGCAGTGAGATTGACAAGTTAGGGTGTCATAGCAAACTAGAACTGTAGTCTGAGTCCCAGACTAAAGCACGGTCATAATTGCCAGGCCATTGCTATGTCCTTGCGTAAGTAACATTAAGTGTACAGCTTAACTATTTTTAGTTAACTATTTCTCTCCTGCTTTCCAAAAGCTGTGCCATTCATTGACAGCACACGGTATTTCAGGAAACCAGTTGGATGAGGGTGTGAATATCCTTCTAAGTTATGAATGGAGATACATGGTTTTGTGTGCTGGCAGTCATAAACAAATCTTTCTTTTGTAGCCCTCCCATGAGACTTAGTCACTGCAAGTCATGTGTTACTTCCCCATTTTTCTTAATCAAAACATCACATTATCGAATTTAAAAATGTTCATTGCTTATCTTCTATAGCACTGCCCCAGTGGCTTTTCTTCATTGTCAATGAAAAAATGACCTTATTTCTTCCCTTTTGCTCATTTACTTTCATGGGAACCTGATATGGATTTTGTACTTGGGCTTTTGTATGTGTAATCCATAGGTTACAAAAGTTTTACAGAGCAGATAAAGAAACATTGATCAGAACTGTTTTTCATCAATAAGCAGTGAGGACTGAAAGGATTTAGTCTTGAAGAGCTCTATGCTTTTTGCATGTTTGGCCTTTATACATCTTGTTTTGGCTGGCTTGTGGGATCAGCCCCTTGAGTTTTGCTGAAGAAATATTTATCCATAACGCTTAAGGCCATACAGACTAACCTGCGTATAACAAGCCATTAAAGTTCACCCTGAGGATTCCTCTTGAAGTTGCTTCTTTTTATAGCCCAAAACTTTAATGTTTGATAGATTACAGCTCCCTGAAATAATCTTGTCTCAATTTTAAAAATGTTAGGATATTTTATTTCCCCCCAAATTTTGGGCAGTCATACAAGATTTGATCCTGGTTTCCAATTATTTGTCTAGCTTCAGCTTTCATTCTCCTGCTAATTATTCTTCTCCACTCAGTCATTTTACACATTGACCAAATTTCTGCCTTCCTATCTGGATGCGCAGAAGGGATAAAGAAGATACCCTTCATGAGCAAAACTTTGGGGTGTAAAATTTGAGGTGATGAGAGGGATTCAGTCTTCTTTTCAAAAGTGCTTTGGGCAGTGACAAACCTGAAGGCTGAAATTAGGATGTTGGCTCCCAAGTCACCGAATCTCCCCCTTTTGCCAAGGGATAAGGCAGAAACTTGAAAAGGGCTGAGCATCTCTTCCCTCAACAGTAGTGTGTAGGGCTGAGTGTGATATAATGATTTTAGGATGAAAGACCCTTTTGTTGCAGGATTAGCTGAGATCACACAGAGCCTCAGGTTAGCTTTGATTGTGACAGGCAGGAGAGAGGCAACTGCCTTTATCAACCACACTATCTTACACAACCCTCTATTCTTTCCCCTGCAGAATAAAAATATTTACATTAGCCAAAGCTGGCTTTTTTGCTGACACAAAGGGATTTTCTCCCCCTGTTTATTCTGTGTATTTCTTTCTTCATTTCTATGTAGTATTTATACAATGGTTGTTTCAGAAACTCACTGAAGTAAGAGCCCTCAGGGGTACTGAGTGGGCACAAATAGACTCCAGAAAAACATTTTTTTAGCATTTAAAAAATCAGCTTTAAACCTCCATTTGTACTATTATTATTTTTTTAATATTTTAAAAATAACTTTAAAACCTCTGTAGGTACTAATGATGTGGATGCCTGGAAGTAAAAGCTGTCTGGGATCAGGGTTTTTCCCTGGCCTGTGTGAACACAAAGGTTGGTCCCTGGCAAGGTTTTCAGCTCGTCACCTGGGGCCTGAAATTTGACAGCATTTCCATGGGAAAGTAGGAAAGGAAATGGAGCAATCCTGAGCTGTATTGCTAACACTGTTCTGTACCCTTCTCACTTCTAGGAGTTGGAAGTACCGTGGCAGTTTCAAAATTTTAGTCTGACAATGGAAAAAATGTGCTTAGCCTCTCCATTCCTGAAGCTTCCCAACTGGAATTCTCCCTGTCTGATCTTGTAAAGCTTCAAATTTCTTGTGAAGCTCAGTGGCTGGGAATTTCCTAAAGGGCAGTGGAATGGAGACACCTGAACCTCATTGAAAATATCTCGTCGTGCTGATAGTAGTGCTTTGGTACCAGGTAGCTTCCTGTGAAATATGCAAAAGAAAGGTGGAAGCTGACTGTATACATTGAGTAAAGCTGGTGTTATTAGCGCTTGGAGTACATTAAAGATAGAATATTTCAATGCTGGAGGAAGACACGTCATAATCCAGTGGCAACCAAGGTAGCATGGTGTCTCTCTCCTGTGTTTTACAGCTGGAAGTCTGTAATTTGTATACACAGAGCCTTTCCCTGTTGATGGGACTTCTGCAGTTTGATTTGGGTAGACCTAAACCTGAAATGGGAAGAACTGGATGTCTCAGGGCAGTGTTTCAGTGGTGTTATCTGTCTTAAACAGAGAAACCCCTGCACATATTTTTTGTGCTGGAGATCCCCAACTTAATCAGGATGCTAAAACATATCTGCTGATCTACCGATTACTGGGCAGATTTCAGCAGGCAAAGTATAGCCCCAAAAGGATAAAACAACATAGATTCATACTGCTAATCAAATGCAATTTCTGTTTAGTTTGTGGAGACGAACATTTGACTGAAAGAAATCTGCCAAAAAGACACAAGCTTATCTTCTTGGAAGTAAGAAGCAGAAAAAAATAAGTCTTTAAATGAGAGATATAATGGGTTAAATTTGTGTTCCTATCTGTAACTCTTCGGCTAACTTGATACACTTATGCTGGTGATTTTTCCTTGCTTAAAATACTCCCTGGCTCGTCTTCACTATAAGTATTTCAGGAATAGTCAAGGTAACCTCTTGTCCTGGGTTCAGCACTAAACCATGACACCTCTTTTCATGATTACCCTGCAAAGCACTGTCTGGGTTGTTCCCTTTAACAATCATGTGTTCCACACTGAAGGTGTAGAAATAGGAAATGATACATAAATTCACATATGGCTACAGAGAGGCTTTGTGACACTATTTGGCTACGTGAGCTCTTTGAGCCCTCATTTTATCATTATGGGAGGCTGTGCTGAGGGCAGACCCCATAATAGCACCATTTACACAACTGCAGTTCAGTATGGCCCTGCTCTTGGAGTAAGAAAAGGGGATACTTCATTTTGGGATGAATATTTGAGTTATTAATGTCTTTTGATAAAGTGGCATTGCACAGAATGGCCACATTACCATGTTCACAAGCACCATGGCTAGCAGCAATTGTGATCCATGGGGACAGGCAACCAGGTGTTAGACTTTCTTTCTAATCCACATCTCAAAGAACATCTGCAGGCATCAGGAGGAGGGCAGTGGGCAGGCCAAGGACAATCGAAAATAGGAAAGATATGCAGCATTATCCTAATTATAACTAAATCACATTAGTCATGCTCCAGTAAACATTCATTGGTATTACTGATTTTGCATGATGGAACCATTAATTCTCCTTGGGTAAATAAATATTCACTGCCTGTCAATGTTGTAGCTTCTCTGCCAATAGGCTGATGGGAAAAATGAGTACTTCATCAGCTCACTGCGTAACACCATAAAGCAAAGATGTCTACTGTTTTGTGACAGGACAAGACTTTTTGCTTTGAGAAGTGATGTTGTTTTCCCAGAAGACCTTCAACAAATCCATCCCCCAAATGCTGAGAAACACTGATAAATAAATGATTATACAAGCGGCATTCTTCTAAGCTGTGCTTTGCCCATCTTTGGCAGCAAACTCATGATCTGCTCATAAAAAAAAAGAGATGTAAAAAATCCCAGCCTTTGGTGTGGCACTGAGAGGCTGCATTGTTGCTTACCGGAATTACTTTTTTTAAATGCTCACAGCCTTCTCACCACTATAAGCTCTCCCTTGACCACATTTCTCACGCTAGAAGTGAGAATTGGCTCCATTTTTATGCAACAAACATTGCTTTGTAATCCCGAAAGAAAGTCCTTCCAGAATTGTTTCATAGTGAATGTGGCTATTAAAATACAATTCTGTGGTGGTGTCTGCAACCCTTGCATAGCAGGTGAATGTTACTCTGGCAATCTCTCTGGCTTTATCCTGAGGATTTCAGTACATTTTCCCTAGTGAGACCCAATGTTACTGTGCTCTGAGACTTCACAGGAATGTCCCAGGACTTTAACAGATCTGAATACTGTTTACTCATCAGTGTGGAACCAGTGGTGGAAATGCAGCTGTTGGTTGCACTTAGGACTGGTTGGTTGCAATTCTAAGGTTCAGAGCCTTATGCTGTTCTCACAGACACTGTGTTGCTACCCACAGCTCTTTAGTCCTTCTAATGAGGAGGATTTAAGCCCCAATACACTCTCGTGACAGGTGGTAGTAAATAATCAGATAACCAATTTCATAAAAAATTGAACTCTCCCAAGATAGTTTAACTAAACCAAACAGAAATCAGTTTTTCCCCTAAACAAAATCTTCATAAAAAATACATTTTCAACCTTTTTTCCTCCATACATTGAAACTGCACATTCTGAAGAAGCTTGTGCAAGTTGCTGGTGTAAGTTTCTTTTTGATGAAAACTTGACTAGAATTTTTCTTTGTATGCTGTAAAACCTTTTAATGCTTTTAAAAAAATACTATGCACAAACAACTAATGGCAGAACTTTTCCTGATTCATTCTGTACCAATGACATGAGTATCACATACCCAAGATAAATATAAGGCATGGTAATGGATCACAGACAAGTTATTGTTCCGCAAGTTGTACTGCAAATTGAAAGCTTTGACTCATACAAGCAGTCACTTTAATGTCTTTACAGGAAACTTGAATTTATAACAGGCCTTCTTACAGTCATTCAGTTTATTAAAAAGTTTCATTAAAAAGCAGCAGATAGTTACCTAAAGTGACCACTAATACAGATGCTTTCTCTGGTTGTGATATGAGTATTAAGATTAACTTGGTCATCGCCAGTTACAAGTCGTATTTAGTGAAGGGTGAAATTGCTGTACTTAGCTCTAGTATCTCTGTCTATAGTCTTACGGTCTTCAAGGTTCATACAGTCATTACTTGACAATGTCGAACAAGCAGAAGCCCTATTACACAATATAGTCAGTAGCAGGGGGTGCCCAGAATTTCACAGGATGGTGGAAAGCTGCAATCCCAACAGAGACTGGGGTAGTCTGTAAGGTTTCATATGAAAATCTTAATTAGAAAACTGTGTTCTTCAGAGAGGGGGAGCTTGCAAAGCCTCCCCAGAAAGACGCAGGATGTGCCAGTGTAGATTGGTGTGTGGGCAGGCAGGGTCTAAGCAAAGAGCTACAGAAGCTGCTGGTCAGAAGCATAACGTTTCCATCAACATATCTTGGCAGGTGTCAGATTTGCTGGTCCCACAACACTGGTGTGTGGCTGAGCTGGAGAGCTGCAGCTAGAAAGGGAGTAAAACTGTAATCCTATCACAGAAAAGGAAACACTTGTATTATAAAATGATGCCGTCATACACCAGGCTTCTGCAGGATGTTCTGAAAGTCTGGGGCATGCTAATTTTTTTTTTTTTTTCTAGTTAAAAATAGTGTTAGCACATGTATGAGATTTCTTTTTTTTTTATCAAACCTGTCATTGTCTTTGAGACTTTGAGGAAAGAAGAGGTCTAGTTGCTGTCTAGTTTTCATTTAGATTTAGAATTCCACAAGGATTTTCCTAAGCATACGTGAACTGGAAAATACTTTACCATGGACGTGACATGTCTCTACTAGAAGAGCATCTTCAATCTGTCACTGCTTTTTGATTTGTGACATAACTACAGCAGAAATCAATTAACAGATCTGGACTGACGCCATCCATGGTCCTTTCAGAGATGGAGAAAAGTACCTCGTTTATACTTCGCAGATTCTGAACTTCTTAAAAAGATAACTCTTTTGCATGCCAACAACAGTGTCAAATACTGAACTACTCACCACTGAATTAGAGAGATCGATCACCTAAGAAAACTCTGCAGCTGGGAACAAACTAACTTCCTTCAATTGCAATGCTGTTGCTGCAGTGATCCTCTTGAACAAGGACTAACTATAGTGCTTCTTACAAATTCTGCTTGCATCTGGCCACTGCTATTAAGGCATCATAAATAAAAATGATCAAAGAGTCTGAGCTGACACCAGGAAGTGCTGGTTATCAGTCTAAAACTCAGTTCTATGCTTACATGTCTAAGAGACTTCACAGCTCATTTATGGATACACCCTGTAGAGCACACTTCTTTGGCCAGAGCTATAACAAGCTCTTTGTCTGTTTCTTACTCAAAGAAGATGAAATCTTGTCTATCAAGGACACCATGATTCATTGAATTTCTCATAAGGGTTGAAAGATAAAGGCGGAGTGTGAGCTGAAAGAAGCCTTTCTATTGTATTGGTGTAAGGGTTAGGCCAAGCTTTCTTTGCAGGTGTAGTCTCACCAAACAGCTGCCAAGAATGTGCCATCCCACCTTATTCCCAGGATTGACAAGGAAAATGAGAATGACCTAATGCCTTGTTTTGGAACCAATGGGGACAATAAGATGTTTAAAGCTGAAAGATGTTTTCTTTCAGAAAATTCTTTATACGGCCTCAGTGAACCTCCTCAAAACATCATCTGAATATATGACTTTTGGGGTAAATTGCCACTTTGGTCTCCACTCAGGTCATGGGAGGAAGTGGGAAATGAATGTGAGCATCAGCTAATGCTGATGGAGGATCTCACTCTGGGGTCACAGATGAGTCTACATGGAGCCCTTTTTGATCTAGTGGCCAGGACAGACATCCTGCTGTTCTCAAGTGGCAGCCCGGGGTTGTGATCTGAGGTATACTCGACATGAGTACTGGCACATGAACAGACATCAATATCCCACTGTGTAAATGACCATGTATGACGGCAAAGATGAAACCTTCCTCCTAAGCTGTCTGAGCCAACAGGGAGTTACACATTTCACTTTTTAACACTAAGCATGCAAGAGATTAGACTCATCACAAAGTCTTATAGGTCAGAGGAAGCCGACGTCACCTGCTTGGGTTCAGACGTGGCTGTATTGCTACTACACTAAAGATGTCCTCCACAAAACCCAGACATTTGTGCAATCATAAATCCATCACATAAAAAAAAAATCCACAATAAAATTAAACACCCTTACCCTCCCAATTTGTTTCAATGAATTGCATATAGTGATGTATACCGTAAAGCTACCTGTGCCCTTCAATAAAGGCATTTTACATATGGTTTATCAACATGTTTTTCCAGACCAAAAGAACAGGAATTTAGGTTAATTTAATAGAAAAAATAAAATATGGAATAACATTGATTTTGGCCAATATCAATTACAACAGAACTACCCTATTTTACAAATAACAACTGATCATTTTACACATGTACAGTATTTTTCAGTGAAAATGAATTTGGATATAACAATGTGTCAGTTTTTTTAAAGAAAACAAAGTTTTTAATTTCTTCTCTATAGTAGTGTTAGAGACATTTGTAAGTATCCAAACAAATTCTTTACAATCCATTACATAATTAAATCTCAATTATGAATATATATTTATATATAATATATATAATATTAACTTAAACTTTGAAAGCATTATGTTCTAGTTAAACACGTTATACTGAGAAATGAGGCAGTACCAGACTAGTAGGTAAACTAGCACAAGTTGAATTCGTTCAGATTTGAATGTTTATCAGGAATTTTGTAACGGGCACCAAAGGAGGCTGGCTGGTCCCCTGTCATACCAAACCAAGTTGTAATAGTTTATCTGCTCTCTGCTAAAGGTGGCACATTATCTCTATAGATTTGTATTGATTTGTTTGTAAAACTTCCACAGTCAGTTTTGATCCCCTTTATTTTCTAACATTTACATACTTAAAGGCCTTGCAATCCATTTTCTATTTATGTGTCCTGGAAAGAATTTGAAAAAGACACTTTGTATATTTTAAGCTTTATCCCCTGAAAACTGTATCTTCGCAATTAAATTTTATGTTTTTTTTTCCTAAATGACTGTCTTTTGAACACTATGCTAAGTTAAGCTGAAGATATATTAAACAGAAATTTGTACTGTCAGCCGTGTGCCTAGGTAAAGAGAGAAAGGCGGGAGCCAACTCTCTCACCACCCAGGATGGTTTTACAGCGAGGTAACTCCACTGGCCTCACCAAGAGTATTCTTGCTAAAATTTCTATTGTGAGCAGTTAAAAGCAGATTCAGGCTTATCACGACACAACCGTTACGCCAAAAGAATCACTCATTTATTGCCCTATATGTAATTATTCCTGGAGATGTATTTGGCACAATTATAAATCCAGTCCTGTAAACACATCCTGTCACAAATAGTCACACTGGCATTTACATATGGGCACTATGAAATAGCTCCACATATCTGTATGATAATATCCCCTTTTTTTATGAAAGTTACAAGACAACAATAATTTATGAGTACTTCTTACATGTTAGCAATGTTTTCTGACTTCCGAGAGTATACATTACTCTTGCTTATGCAAACCAAAAGAAGTAGTGTCTTTTGAATTTGTTCACTACAGGAACAACTTCTTTTTTTTTTTTTTTTTTTTAAAGTTTATTTGAAATAGCTTTGACAATTTAAAAAAATAAAATAAAAATCCTAGCATATCTGTTAATAAGCTAGCTGTCTAAAAATGAAATCTATATGACCAAAACCACATTTTGGGCGAACATATATACATACTGCATGTGATACAAAAACCAGCACACAGCGGAGGAAGTAAGAAAAGACGTGTGCAGAAATGTTTACTTTCATTTCTTTAAATACTGTTACAAAAGGGGCAGAACTTAGTCCTGCAGCTAATGATGTTTTTGATCCCCTCAGGAACTCAAGTTCCCCCTGTCAATACACACAGCACAAAAAAGACTAATGCATACATTTTTCTATAGTTTAGTTTTAATCCATGTAAACTTGTGTTGTATTCTTAAAACACTCTTTAAACATCTCAAGGGGAAAGAAGCAGGAAAAAAGGGAAGAAAAAGGACCTTCAAAAAACAGGAATAATCCCAAGGTTGACAGGAAATCAAATCATGGGTTAAAATGTTAATTTTGGCATCAAATGCTTTGGTCACACAATACTGACTCTGTGATTCTGGATGCTCAGCTCTAGACACCCAGTTATGAAAGGTAGGCGTGTTGTAGTTTTTCCATTTAAGTTCCAACAAACAGTTCACCATCTCCCCAGACAAAGAGGCAGGGAGAGAGAGAGGTGGCTTTTTTTTTCTTTTTTTCTTTTTTCCTTTTTCAATAATACAGATTAATCTATAAGTCTACAGGAGCAGGAGGATGCTGGGAGGTGTCAGTTCACCCCTTGTGCGTACATGTTCTGCAACATAACTGCTGAAGCACTTTCCGCTGGCAGAGATTGTTCTTTTTCACCAGCATACAGAATCCTCCCTCGGCCCAGGACTCTTCCGTGGCTTCCAGGAGGCAGCAGCAAGAGAAGAAGGGGAGGTTGAAGGTTTGGAGAGCATGGCGTGTACAACGGAGGAAGGTTTAATTGGTCAGACAGGCAGATTTGGTTGAAGAGACCATTCAGGAGCAGGTAGCAAGTAGGAAATTTGGTCCATCAAAAGGAATTTCAGTCAACAGCATTTTTTTATTTTATTTTTTTCAGGAAGAGATATTGTGTAGTCCGAGAGGGAATGATTGGTATCCATTTGTGAAAAGGAAAAAAAGATTAGAAAGAGAATAATTAGAAAACAGTGATATTTACAGCAAAGAAATTTGTTCTTAATTGTTATGAATGAAAAGAATAAAACAGTCAAACCAAGAAAAAAGAATAAAACTTTTTCAACAGAAATGAAATTCCTATAGTGTTAGTGAGACTAGTAACCAGTGCTCTATTGTCATCTTCATAAAGAAATGAGGCCCTCTGTGCTTTGTAAATTAACAGAAAACATTCTTCCGAACTTTCCTTGCCTATCTTAGTCTATTGAGAACATGTGCTGTATGGTGGGATCCTGTGCAGTGCATTGCAAATGCCTGAAGGCCCACACACTGGTCTTTCCCTTTCATGGCAGCTGCACTTGAAGAATCAGAGAGACCATGGTGAGATATGGTGTCCCCAGTTGTGGGCAACTACATTTGTATCTGACTGAACTTGAAAGTGTACAAATGAGGACAGATTTATCCAGCCATATTAAAAGACCAAACTGGTACACCAAATATCTGCACTGCAGAATTCGATTGAGATGGTGGTTAGTCAAAACTCATAGCGTTACACTTCCTCTTCATTTATCCATCTGTATCTCACTTTCTCTGGACTTGCTCTAGATTACAATGACGTGAAAAGGCCTCATGACCAGTACCTATAATGTAAGTTTATGAAAGACAGGATACTTGTCAAAGTTTGAGGGCCTGAATTCCAGCAGGAGCTGTAAAGGTCCATGGAAACAAGACTCGGACCTGCAGCCTTTTTTTTTTTTTTTTTTTAATGCCTTTGGTAAAATTCTTACTAAAGCCAGCAGAAATGAGCTGGAGCCAAGAGTCATTGTCAGCTTTTTGTACATCTGATGTCAGGTATCTTCCATATGGCTTAACATTGGACTTTGTTCTGGTATGATTTTCCTGTTGAACTGCAGTTTTTGGGCTGTATCTAGAAGCAATTCACATAGTAACATTTTTAGGGAAGCAAGATGTTATCTGAGTATCTCTGTAATTGTGACATTTGAAAGGAATGAATATTAGTGAAAAATTATGCCAATCATATGCAATAAGAATGCTGTATTGATTGCCACAGAAAACTTTTCAGAGGAAAAGTCACACAAGTGAGAGATTTGAACTTTGAACTTTGAACAAGTGGAGATTTGAACTTCAGAGAAAGTTCAGATCACCACAAATTGGGTGCTCCTTATTTCAGAATTCTTTTGTCCTCATTACCCTTTCACATAATTCAAGCAACACTACAGGTATTTAAAATCCTTTCTACTTACCAGCATTTTCACAGTTTAAAGTGGAAAAATAGATAATAGTGATTCTATTGCTACTACATCAGGGTCTTTAGATAAAAACCTTTTGAAAGCAATGGCTTTTGAAAAACAGATAAGGAAGGAAAAGTAGGTTGTTGGCAGGGGGGAAATTATTTTAGGAACATTCAGGTAAAATGGATGTGACTAATCTTGTTAATACATGCACATGTAGCTTCCTCCTTTTCATAAGACTGAAAAAATTAAGACCTTATGTATGCCTCAAATCAAGACTGTAACAAAATAAAAGAAATAGACCAAACCAACCCATACATGTAAAAGAAGATGGTAGTGGTAAAATGAATGTCTTCAGATATATTTCACTCACCATCCTTGCAGACTGTTCCCACCACGCAGACACCGGTGTCCAGGTTATAGCCGCTTGGACAGCTTGTACAGTTTCTTTCTCCTTGACCACTGCAATCCAAACAGCTGGCATCACATCTGAAAGACAGTGACAGGAGTTGGTCTTGTGACCTCATCACAGGAGCCCTCTTCTGTATTGCAAAGGGCTTGTTTCTAAAGGTATCAACTGCTCTATTAATAATTAAAAGTAATTAACTACCCCTGCCTCTTTCCTCCATCCACTTTTTACTAAATAGCTGTATTAGTCTAGTATTCTGGAACTATGCAGAAGTAATCAACAAAAGCATTAAGCTGATTGTACATACAAACGTCAGCAAGACATGAGCTAAAGCCACAGGACGAAAACAACTGACCTGCTGCCCAGTCTTTTTCATCAGCCTTCTGCTTCCATCGTATTTTCGTTGGAAGTAAATTTTTTCGTGTGTGTAAAACTGTAACACAGGGTGATTCCCTTCCTGTCGTGAACTCAATGTGAGTGAATAATAAGTGATTCCAAAGGGCAACAAATGGTATTTGTTTAATAAAGAATGGAATGGAAAAAATGTCCCTTCCTTCCACAGCTCAGCCTTGTCCAAGATTTATCCACACATTTGTACACAGAGTCAGGTGAACTTTTCTGGATAGTAGTCTGGTGATACACTTGTGCCATGTTTGTGGAATGGTCCCTGAAAATAATGATTAACTTGTAATAACCCCCACTATTCTGACTATTTTTGTTTATTACTAAGAAACTGAGATCCTCTACCAGATTTATAAATATAAAACATGCCTATGCATATCTACATATATTCTCACTATTCTTTTAAAGTGAAGGACACACATATATGTATAAGAAAAAACACTTTTAGAAGACCTGCATGAATATAACTCTAAAAGACCAAACCCCAAACCGAAAGTCTTCCTTCATTTGCATAGCATGCAATACATTATTTTTTTATTTTTTTTAAGTCAGTAGTGGTGTTATGTTCTTATAAGCATTATCTTCTTCAACACAGGAATAGCTAATATACTGCCAAACATCCGACACACATTAGCCACTGATGATACCTCTTGCAGCTTTTGTATCCACTTTCAGTAGAGTGATCAAGGTAATAACCACTACTACAGGACTGCACACATCTTCCATCTTCCATAAAATAACCTTGTGTGCAGTTTATACAGGCATCTACTCCAGCACCTTAAACCAGAGAGAAAACACACTGTATTACTGGCTAGTTCCTTTTATTGTCTAACAGACACCACCTTTAATGGTGGCAAAACCTTATAATTTTAGAGACTGTATTTTTACCTGCCTTTCTTTCAAACAGCAGCATCAAGCAATAAACGTATGTGGCTTGAATAAACAACTACATAATTTCAGTATATGTTTTTCTGAAAGAAATGGCTGTTGGTAGTTCTGAAGGTCACACAAAATATATCATTACATCAAAGAAAGAAAATGGAGGGCATTACTGGAAATCAGAATAAACTCTACTAATGGCAGGGGGAGGGAGGAGAAAGGTAAAAAATAAGAAAAAAAAAGAAAAGCTTTTATACACATTTTCAATTAGAAAACTTAGATTTTCATGTTAGCCCAAGGAAGTTTGCTGTATTGAAAATATATGTATGAACTGTCAAGAGAATTAAGCTTTTAAATGTAAACAATCCCGTTGAACTGTAAGTGTGACATAGTAGAATATAATCAGAGCTAAAAACATAGAGGAAAGGAAATGATGCAGACAAATGTCAGTGGTGTACCTGCACATGTTGCACAGGAACGGTGACATGGTTCACATTCTTTACCATTATGGTATTTTCCTTCTTCACAGCGGATAGCACATTTAGTGCCATGCAAACTATTAGAAAAAGGAAAAAAGGACAGTGTTTGGGCAGGTAACAGCAACAGAGGACAACAAGGTCATGCACAAACCAGTAATTATCTTTTAATAAAAGAATAATCAATATCTTAGATTCACCAGATTCCTTCATTGGTAATATTTTATGAATTTAGAGACAACAATCTTACACACTTTTTGTAAATACTACCAAGTAGTAGGGGACAGGAAGAAAACGAACAATACCAAAGAGTACTAAAAATTCACGCATGTAAAATTCAATTACCCACAAGGAGTTTCTCACAGGGTCAGCATTCCTGTATTAAGAAAATAATGCTAAGGGACTTGTTTACAAGATCTCATGCTTCTCTTGAAAAGACCTGCAGCATTTCCTGATGTTACGCTACAGCACAGTTTAAGAACGCATCCACAGTGAAGGCAATCACCACCTCTTTCTGCAATAGCAGTTCCCTTTGGAACCTCCTCACTGAATGGCAGTTCAGTGTAGCTGGGGAGATTTGTCAAGATTACAGTTGGAAGTGCTCTCCCTGAGGGCGCTTTGAAGAGAGCACAAAAGAGTGAGTAACAGAAAAAAAGAAATAGCATAGAGTCACATTTCCGTGCTTCTCTCTAAGTAGCTGTTTGTGCTTTTCATGCTATAAGGTTCCTACAGCTGTTGGGGTTTATGGTTGTTTTGTTGTGTTGCATTTTTTTTCCCTCTTAAGACAGGACTTTTCTGCCAGGTTTGCCATCTTCAGTAGAACTTCAGCTTTCATCCAATTTCTTTCTCTAAATATGCTCTTCAGCTCTGGGGATTGCTACCTTGAGTGAGTGAAAACCCTGTTATACAGACTGGATCCAGCAAATGTGTGCTCAGCACCACTGGAAATTTTCAAGAGTGTATATGGTCCCAATTTAGAAAAAGAAAATAAAAATAAGCAAATTAGACATTCAACACATCTAACAACTCCTGCTTTCTTTTTATTTTTCCCCACTCACACATAGAATCATAGAACAGAATCATAGAATAGTTAGGGTTGGAAAGGACCTTAAGATCATCTAGTTCCAACCCCCCTGCCATGGGCAGGGACACCTTACGCTAAATCATATCACCCAAGACTTCGTCCAACCTGGTCTTGAACACTGCCAGGGATGGAGCATTCACAACCTCCCTGGGCAACCAATTCCAGTGCCTCACCACCCTAACAGGAAAGAATTTCCTTCTTATATCCAATCTAAACTTCCCCTGCTTAAGTTTTAACCTGTTACCCCTTGTCCTGTCACTACAGTCCCTAATGAAGAGTCCCTCTCCAGCATCCCTATAGGCCCCCTTCAGATACTGGAAGGCTGCTATGAGGTCTCCATGCAGCCTTCTCTTCTCCAGGCTGAACAGCCCCAACTTTCTCAGCCTGTCTTCATACGGGAGGTGCTCCAGTCCCCTGATCATCCTTGTGGCCCTTCTCTGGACTTGTTCCAACAGTTCCATGTCCTTTTTATGTTGAGGACACCAGAACTGCACACAATACTCCAGGTGAGGTCTCACAAGAGCAGAGTAGAGGGGCAGGATCACCTCCCTCAACCTGCTGGTCACACTCCTTTTGATGCAGCCCAGGATACGGTTGGCTTTCTGGGCTGTGAGCACACACTGAAGCCGGCTCATGTTCATTTTCTCATCAACCAACACCCCCAAGTCCTTCTCCGCAGGGCTGCTCTGAATCTCTTCTCTGCCCAACCTGTAGCTGTGCCTGGGATTGCTCCAACCCAGGTGTAGGACCTTGCACTTGACATGGTTAAACTTCATGAGGTTGGCATCAGCCCACCTCACAAGCGTGTCGAGGTCCCTCTGGATGGCATTCCTTCCCTCCAGGGTATCAATCGAACCACACAGCTTGGTGTCATCGGCAAACTTGCTGAGGGCGCACTCAATCCCACTGTCCATGTGCAGCGACAAAGATGTTGAACAAGACTGGTCCCAACACTGATCCCTGAGGGACACCACTTGTTACTGGTCTCCAGCCAGACTTTGCATGCCACCAGCCAGCCAGTTCTTTATCCACCGAGTGGTCCATCCATCAAATTGATGTCTCTCCAATTTAGAGACAAGGATGTCGTGTGGGACAGTGTCGAACGCTTTGCACAAGTCAAGGTAGATGACATCAACTGCTCTACCCCTGTCCATCAGTTCTGTAGCCCCATCATAGAAGGCCACCAAATTGGTCAGGCAGGATTTCCCCTTAGTGAAGCCATGCTGGCTGTCACCAAGCACCTTGCTGGTTTTCATGTGCCTTATTTAGCATGCCTTCCAGGAGAATCTGCTCCAAGATTTTGCCAGGCACAGAGGTGACACTGACTGGTCTGTAGTTCTCCGGGTCATCCATTTTCCCCTTCTTGAAAATGGGGGTTATATTTCCCTTTTTCCAGTCGTTGGGAACTTCACCTGACTGCCATGATTTTTCAAATATGATAGCCAGCGGCTTCACAACTTCATTTGCCAGCTCCTTCAGGACCCACAGATGGATCTCACCAGGACCCATGGACTTGTGCACGTTCAGATTTCTAAGATGGTCTCGAACCAGTTCCTCTCCTACAGTGGGCGCAAGGTCTTCATTCTCACAGTCCCTGCATCTGCTTTCCAAGACTTGGGTGGTTTTGTCAGAGCCTTTGGC
Source organism: Pezoporus occidentalis (assembly GCF_034315485.1). Taxonomy (NCBI): domain Eukaryota; kingdom Metazoa; phylum Chordata; class Aves; order Psittaciformes; family Psittacidae; genus Pezoporus; species Pezoporus occidentalis. Next base: position 7,414,484 of record NW_026912961.1, on the reverse strand, counting down.
AGTGATGACCAAGGCAAAGAAGTCATTAAGAACCTCAGCCTTCTCCAAATCCCATGTAGCCAGTTCTCCCGAGAGCTTCCTGAGGGGGCCTACGTTCTCCCTAGTCTGTTTTTTATTTGCTATGTACCTGTAGAATCCCTTCCTGTTATCCTTAATACCTCTAGCTAAGTTTAATTCTAACTGGGCCTTAGCTTTCCTAACCTGGTCCCTAGCTTCCCGAACAACATCCCTGTACTCTTCCCATGCCACCTGTCCTTGCTTCCACTTATTATAAGCCTCTTTTTTCATTTGAATTTTCCTTGGGAGCTTCTTATCCATCCAAGGAGGTCTCCTGGGCCTCCTGCTGCACTTCCTTCTGGTTGGGATGCAACAATTCTGAGCTTGCAGCAGGTGATACTTCAATATCAACCAACAGTCTTTGGCCCCTCTGCCCTCTAGGGCTGTATCCCATGGAACCTTACCAAGCGGGTTCCTGAAGAGGCCAAAGTCTGCTCTTTTGATGTCCAGCACAGTGAGCTTGCTGCACGCTCTTCTCACTGTCCTGAGGATCTCAAATTCGAGAATCTCATGATCACTGCAACCAAGGCTGCCCTGGAGCGTCACATTTCCAACCAGCCCTTCCCTGTTGGTGAGCATGAGGTCAAGCATGGCACCTCTCCTTGTTGGCTCCTCTATTACTTGCAGAAGGAAGTTGTCTTCTACACAATTGAGGAACCTCCTGGATTGCTTGTGCCGGGCCGTACCGTCCTTCCAACAGATGTCAGGGTGGTTGAAGTCACCCATGAGAACAAGGGCCTGCGAGCGTGAGGCTTTTCCTATCTGTCTATGGAGTGCTTTACAAGGCAGGTAGCATTATCATGTTTTTATACATGGAAGAACTAATAATTTGCCCATTTTTGTTTAATGGACCAGTAACAGAACCAGAACTGGAATCCAGCTCTTCCAAGACCTGCACAGGACTTTGATCACTGATAATTCTGTCAAGAAAATGCAGCAAATTTCAAACGACTAGGGAGCCTTGCTCTGCAAGGCACTTACCTGGCACACCCACACAGATGGTGTTTTTCCAAAACGTTACTAAAAATCAATCTCAGTTTGCTAATATTGCCCAAGAAAACATTAAGATTGGGTTAATTTGTTTTTTGTGGTTTGTTTTTTTTTTTTTTTTTTTTTTAACGTCCTGATTTCTCCTCAGAGTGAATAGATTTTTCTGCTTTCTTCACTGGTGCTACAAGCTGCTGTTTCTGTTAACGGACAGGGAAAGTCAGTTTCCAGGAGATGAAGAAAATGTGGGTATAACTTTTCTATAGCGACTGTGTCCTATAAGGTCCCTAACTATGTCATCTTTGGTCTCCTGGCATATTTGCTCATTCTAGGAACTTCTAGACAGCTAATTTACTAATTTGATTTTTCAGTTACACAGAAGGTCATGCTGAGTGTATTAAAATCCTCCAAAATCTTAACATGAACTACAAATCAATTAACATTTTAAAAGGGAAGCAGATACTTGCATTTCACAGAAGTATGAACAGACCAATGTTCTGATCTGATCCATGCTTTCCTTCTGATTAGATCATATTTCCTTTTCAACAGGTCACTTTTAAAAAAAATAGATATTCGTAACAAAACTTGTGCAGGCACTTGGAAAATCTAGATGCAACATAAATACACAGAAATGAGAATTCCTTTACAAAATGTAAAGGAATTCAGCTATCAATGTCCTAGAGGCAAACAACATTCAGCTCTTACTAAGAATGAAAATCCACTTTGATGGAAGGTAAAAGCCCACGTTAAAACATTTGCACAACGCTCATATTCTGCAAGAAGAACTACAGCCCCCTACAGATACTGAATACTGACTTCATATTTTTTGTGGCATAAAGCCAGCATTCATTCCCTCATGAATTTTACAAGATTTCTGGCCTTTGCTGCTTGGATCAAAAGGTCCTTCATTCATAAAGGAGCTTGAAATGTGTACTGCTGCTTTGTAGGTTTTACCTATCAGTTTCAAGAATGATTAATTCCTTATATGAAGAAAAAATACCCACTGCTGTTTAAAATATGTGCACACTAAACTGTAATAGAATTGAGCCTGAGGTACTTGAGATAAGTGAATGACTGGATGTCTGAAGAAATACAATATAGATAAGAAAATACTTTTAAACCATCACAGGAATGAATCAGAAAGATCAATATGGTTTATCAGCTTTACTGCTAAAATAATGCTTGACTGTAGGTCAAAAAAGTGAAGAAGCCAGCTTGCCACATGACTGTGCTTTTTATTTTACCTAAAATGAAAGACCCTCTAAAAACCTGTTGTTAGCCAAGCTGGCAGGCAGTAGTAGAAGAAAATACTATATTACAACCTAAACAGTGATGAAACACATGAAATGAGGGCCATTCAAGGTTAAATAGCTATCTGATGTTCTTCATTGTGTATTCACAACCTTGTAGACCTCTTCAGGTACGGTGTTTAGCGACATCCATCATCTCCTTACCTTAGGCCATGTTTGCATTCTGTGCAGATTTGGTATTCAACACATGTCTTACAGTTTTCACTACATTTTCGGCAAACAATCTTATCTACAAAGAGAAAAAGATAACAGCCCAGAAGACCTTGGTCAGTTTAATAAAACTATATGGACATATTATTACACAACTTACTTCTTTCTAGCTTGACATTAGGAAGGGAAACAACAAGCTAGACTAGAGTAGCTAAATTCTGCCTATCATTAGCTTTTCCCATCAAATATCAAATGGTTTAATCTATTTCTAAACATTTGAAGTTATAGTTGTACCCTGAGAAAGATGCTTTGAGGTCATTAAAAATCTTTATAAACGTTAAAAGATTTACATTAACTATTTATAATATGGACTTAAATCATCTTTTCATATAGCAGTGATATGCAGAAATGACTGCCTGTGTTCCAAAGACCATCCTGCAATTTCCCTTTTACACTTGCCATTCAAGCAGCATGTCCTGTCTTCCTGATTTGGAGCTGAAAGACACACCTGCATGAACAGGTCTGATCTTAACACAGTCAACATATAAATTACTTAACACCTGCCTTTTCATGTCAAGAGCTCCCTATTTTAAAAGATGTCTCTCTCTCTCTTCGGACCTGCTCTCTTTTGAGATGCAGTGCCATGTACCTTTCTGAGAAGAAAAATCTGATGTTCCCATTTAATCCTAAATTTTCATCTGTCCCTCTTAACTGGGTGTAAAGGAATTCTCTTTACTGTAGTTTTCATGCAGTGAAAAATGGAAGAATTAAATTAGTACCTGTTTTTACTAATTCTCGAAAATGAACACAAAGCTTCATGATGCAGAAAGCAAAAGGTTAAGGTACCTAGATGAAAAAGCTCCTGAGCATATATTTATCTTCTACCAATGTGGCCAAAGTCATTGCAGTTTTAAGCACATGTTTGAATATATGTCTAAATACTTTTGCTAGCCAAAGCTGAAAATTAAACACAGGCAGTCTACTTGGCAATCACAGGAGGAAACTGAAGGCAGGTGTCTCACATAGCAGAGGATTAATGCTCTTGGGTCATTACATCACTGCAGGTATGTAGGTCTGTCAAAAACATTAACTGCAACAACATTTTGCATCTAAGGCGCCTATTTTAATTAGAATTCCAGATCAGTGCCCATTGTCGATTCTGCAGCTTTCTCTTCTATCTGACACCATGTCATTTGAATTTGGAGAAATAGAGAATGCCTCATGTTCAGAATGTGCATGCTGCCTGTTGCTTTCTGGAGTAGTGACAACCTGCTCTGTCCTGCAGCTGACTTGCTCTTGAACTGCCCTCCTTCTGCTACCGTCTTTTAAAATAAAGGAAGATATTTGAGCAGATTCTTGATCACACCTGGCAACAATTTAATAAGAGGAATAGAATAAGAGATAGATGAATCACCATACACTTTTCCTGCTTGTAAGTATTCCAGCAACGTCTCCAGACCAAATTCTGTAGCCACAGTAAAGAAACAACAAGAAATACTAACTCTTATCCAGGTAAAACCCATCAGGGCAGTTGGTAATACAGCTATTGGTTACTTCATTCAGGTAGTAGCCGGATTTACAGGTCATGCATTGGTCACTATGGCCTCCAACACAGGTTTCACAGTTGGGTGAGCACTTTTTACAGCGTTTCTTGTCTGCATTGTAGTGACCAGGTGGGCAGGTGGAAACACAGATCCTGCAGACAGCGGGGAAGAGAAGGCAGAGTCATTAATGAAATAACCTGCCACTACATTCCTGGACCATGACTGCCAAGCAGAAATATTTCTCAGCATTACTGTTTTTTCTAGCGATCACGTGTTCACTAAGATGTAACCCTCCAAAGTATTGCATCAAGCTGCCTCATCCATCTATTTCCCTACTAAATATGCTATCTCACTGGCAAATGCTTTGTCAGACAGTCATACAATATAATTTTTAACCGTCTACATTTCTTCCTATCTTGTTCAAACTCAATCACAGAAGCTGTAGTTGTTATCACAGTTTTATATATATATGCATATACAGTTTCATGAAAAAATAATCTAGACATGGGGAAATAATCAGAGAAGGGCGTTCAAAGGCTGTACTTTAATTTCTGATTAACTGGGTTTTGTTTTCAAATCCTAAGAAAATTTGTCAAATTCATTGGCAAATGAATTATCCATGACTGCAGCAAATAGAGAGGAAAGGAACTTAAGCTATATATTAAGAAACCTATGAAGTAAAGATATTTTTCTCCTGGTCTTACCGCGTGTTGTTCTTAGATTTGTAGTAGTAGTGCAGACAGTCAGTACAATGATCTGGTCCTGGACCATCACATCCTACTTTACTGCATTCTGCATTACAGGGACCTGTAACAAAACCAGACACAGGGGGAGAAGGGATTAAAACTTTTCATTTAGTACTTAGCACCCTTAAAACATATTATTTTAATGTATATTGCAACCACTTTGTTTCCCTATTTGATGTGAATTCCAAACTGAAATTTGGCTGCACCAAAAAGAGATTTTTAGTACGAAAAGACCTTGCAAATCCTGGTCTCAGTAGATTTCTAGCAAGTGTGGCATTCTCCATAGAATCTATCACAGAATCTATTTCTGGATCCAAACAGATGCTTTCCTAATAAGTGACAAATCATTCTGAATTTTATTCAGAAATGTGTAAGGGCTTCTGTTTCATAATGAGGAATTATTTGCAAAATCACTTAAAACAAGCAGGTCAACATAAATGATGAACAACATGATCAGTGGCTACCACTCTGGTTACCAGCTGGATAACAATTGGTTCAGTTGGCTACTGCAACCCAATTGAACCAGGTACAAAGGCGTAGATGTGATTTGCTCTGAGCTGCTACATGCTGCAAAACCTTACCTATTACTTGTTGATTAGCAAGTCTTCCATCTCATGTTAGACTTGACAACCCATATATCCCTTTCAACTCAAGATATTCTATGATTCTATGTTCACAGTTTTCAAATAGGTCCTTTCTGCTGTGCAAGGAGAAAACCATCAACTCCTGCCTTTACGTAGATGAACAAAACCCATGGGTGAAGTTGTAACATTCAGGATCACCGCTCTCTCATGAATGAAATGTCTTGAGTTTGACAGCCACCTTGAAATTTATCCTAACATCAGGTAAACTTGAAATAAAGTGAGTTTGCTTCATACAGAAACTTAAGAACTTAGTGACCTTTGCAGCAGAGAAAGTAGTGTTTCATCACCGACCACAATAAAGAGTTCAGCAGTTCTTAATCTAAATCGGAACTGTGGGTCTGACATACTGTGCAGGAGACTGTAATAACAGAAACTTCTAAACTGAACTTTGTCCTGCTGTTTGCTTACCAAAGCAATACTTCAGATTCATCAGCCCTAACCATCTACATGATGCTCCTCATGTTGGAATACATATAGGAAACTACCAACTTGACATACTTTGCAGTGCCAAAAAGCTCGTTCTATTAAAGACTAATGGTAAGGTTGAAAAAATTCTGTAGGGCTAAGTAAGAAACAATACAGATGTAGAAGATAATGTTCTTAATATACACTTTTGTATATATGTATATGACTATACTGTATATATGAATATATTGTATATATGAATATATTGTATATATGTGTATGAATGTATATTTTTATATACTTATATGAAAAGCAGTGCATTCTTCATACTATATTAAATGTAGCTTAAAAAATATGTAACTCTATGCTTACAAAGTCTTATGGATAAAATGACAATATCTAAATTATGAAACAAATAGTTCTGACCTTAAATTAAGAATCCAGTTCGCTAATATTTTATGTATGCAGAGTCTCAGGGCACTCCTTCAACCCACTACATATTCTGTGAAGGCACAATCAGAGTAACAGAATGTACACACCTGAATAGTCATCTGTTCCATAATCTTCTGTAGGGTCTTCAACTGGACTAGAGCGCACTCTTTCCACTTTTGGAAAATCATTTCTTGGTGAGTAAGGCTGGATTGATGTTCCATACAGTACCAAGGACCACTCTTTCAATTTGCCTAGAAGTATTTAAAATCTATTTTTAGAAACCATTTAGATTTTCTGTGTGTTACAGACCATATCCCTTGTTAACATGAATTTGTGAGCATGTATGGAAAACACTTTTCAAGGAAGTATCTTCAGTTTAATATGGATAGTGTAATCACTGCTTCACTATAAACTGAGAAAGCACACTTTCTTCAATCAGATTTTTACATGATCTCTTCATTGTGCTCCAGCTTGTTGTAGGTCTAGTAAAAAGTTTACACCACAGGTTGAATTCAATACAAACAATAAACAACACACTCTTTGGCCATACAGTTATTTGGAAAATGTATATGGTTTTCAACCAATGAACACGAAACAGCTACATTTAAAATCTCCGTGAAGTACATGAGTGTCCCCTCCCAAACCAGCACAATTTCTTACTTATTTTGGCAGACATATCACTGCATTTTCTGTGTTCATCACTAATATTTTATCCTCGCGCTACTTGAGTGAAGAAATAAAAAAATGGTTGCCTACATGGAGCATTATTTGACTTTTTGGCAAGTTTTTTTGTGGGAAGAATGAAAAGTTAAATATGTGTCAAGCCATCAGCTCATGCTGCCTCCTACAAAGTGTGAATTTCCAGTTCCTACCTTTCTGTCTATACTACCTGGTGAAGGTAAATCTTCCTCTTTTTTTTTCATTTTAATGGTAATAATTTGAGCTTCCATACTGTTTGCTTGGACCTTTTCAACCTGCGCAAGCAAACTACTCTGACCTTTACAAGTGATTTCTTGTACTTTTTCCAATGTCATTTGGTATCATCCATTGACATGACCAAGGCAATACATTGTCTCTGCTTTTACATTCATCCTTCAAGCAGTAAGCAACAACAAGCAAAACTACTACCTGACAGATGATAGCCCAACTCCTTTAAGCCCTGGGCTTAAAGACAGGAATCTCTGTTTTGTCTCTGTCTCGTGCCAAACCAATTTAATCTTTCTGGGACAGAAATTTCTACATTTCACTTGAAACCTCCTCTGCTCTATTCTCAGTTGTTGAGAAAAAACTATAGGCAAGAGGCTATGTCACAAGACAGTTGTTTCACACAGCAACTTTCAACTTTTCACAGCTACATCAAACCATTACTGTTTTTAAAGAGACATTCAATCTTGATTTAAAAAAATTAACTGATGAAGAGCCCACTATATCTACTGCCAAACTAGTGGCTGATTACCTTGGCTGTAAACCTGCATGCACTGTATTTTCAATTTGTCTTTTCCTGCCTCTAGTGCACAGCCTCTTTAGTCACCACTAGGTTAAAAATGCCCAAATCACATATTTTCTTCCTGTATAGATATGTGGTGATCAAGCTACCTCTCAATGTTCTTTAGAGCGATTCAGCTGGGTCCTTCAGGGCACTTTTGTTTTTAGGAAATTAAGTCACACAGGGAGTTCATTTTTAACCAGATACACAGTCATCTCTACAGCCTTTTTGAAGTGCTGCTTCTCCACATACAGTTTCTATCCTTCCTGTGTTTTAACCCCCTTCTACAGCATACAGACCATGATATATTGTATGCAATCAAAAAAACAAGTGTTTTGCTAAGTCATTCAGATCTTTTCATCCTTGTCACTATTATGCTCCGAAGATCACTAAACTAAGGCTTGATTTTAGACTTCTTCCAGAACATTGGTAAAAATGCTGCACACTAGAAGAAAAAAGGTATTTACAAGGACCCACTGAAAATAACCACACATAAAGATGCTCCTCAGGCACAGCATATTTTGTCCAGGCTTCATACTCTCGGAAGGGCTTGTACTAACATTATTGCAGGAAGAACTGGTGCAAAAGGGCAGCAAAATAGGGAAATACTGCAGGTTCTTTCAGAAGATCAGCTGCCTTTTAAGAATGGTTCAGTCAATAAAGGGGAAAAATTCATGTAACTTGCCAGCAAATAAATGAAGTCTGCCTCAAGGCAGGTTTAATTTGCACAATGAAAATATTTCAATAACTAAGTATATATACTTACACTTCTATAATGAATAAAGTGTGCACATTTGAGCCAAAATCTTTCCCCATTTCTGGCTGATTCCATCATTTATCTTGGCTAGAATAATTCTTTACTCTGCTTGTATTTAGTATGTAACAGAGATCTGATATTGTATGTATAGGAGAAAGAGTGTATCACAGTGTTTCACAGCAAGCACATGTCTACCTCCATAAACTACAGAATTAAGTGCAGAAATCACATGCACTACTTTTATGAACTGGACCCTGAATTTTTTTACAGGTAACAGATGTGGCATTACCTTGCCAATGTAGGGATATGATGACATGTTGGCTCTTTGTTCTCAATTTGATTACAGGAAAACTGCAGCCCCTAATTATAAGACCTTTCAATAGCTAAACAAACACATGCACTCAATAGAAAAAAGAAACAGGCATGATGGTAATATCACTGATAAACTGCAGGCTATGGTGATAAACTAGTGAGGCACTATAAATTATGTTTAAGCACCTTTTGTTAACTCAGCGAGGTGACTAACCCCAACATATGCAAACAACAGAGTTTATCTGCCACTAATAAATGGTAGGCACTTTCAAGTCTTTCTGAACAGAAGTGTTACCAGACAGTGCCCATCACAGGGCTCTAGAAATTTTGGGCACTTATTACTAGACCGTATACAGTGATCCAGGATCCAAATACAACCATACTACAACCAAATACAACCACACTGCATCTTGTGAAATCCAAATGCATGCAAAACCAGCCTCAAGTAGTGTTTCATTGCAGTTGAAAGAAAGTAAAGAGTAAACCCTTCAGCACAATTATTTTAGTGTACCAGCTTCCTCCACAACCCTTGGCTGGAGAAGTCTACCTTCTCCACATCCTCTGGCTTTACTGGCCCCTTTCTTCTACAGCTAAGTCTTTAGGACTTACTCCTCACAAGAGCAAAAGCAATCTGTTCCTTGAGATTAGCAACTCTAGCAGTGAGAAGAGTACATATAATGTATTAAAATAAGTAAGCCAGCAAGACCTTTACAACTATATACGTAAAACAGGAGTGTGAAGGAACAGGCTTTAAAGTGTAAAGCTGGAAATGTAGTTGGCCACTTTTACACTGTCCTAGTGACATAAAAGGACTGCAAAAGCTGTTTGGAGAATAGCCCTGATGAAGTTTGCAAAATGGCTCCATGCTACCTCACTTGTAGGCTTTAATACAGGGAGTGTGCTAGGGAACTGGGTTCCAGTTCACACAAAGGCAGAAAAGCTACCCTAAACTGTACTTGAGAACATCCAGAGACATTCCCGGCTGTATCAGGAATAACAACTGCAAGATACAGTTGAAAATAATTGATTTTTATCTTTTCAGTAATCTGATTAAAATTAAATTACTTGTTTAATACCTTCCTTCTATCAAATTAAAACAAACCCACAAACACCAAACGTCCCCAAATCCCTGAACAGTTCTGCTCATAGTCTACGGCTGCTTTTCCAAGTACTTTTAATGAATACTGCTTTTTAATGTACTGTGAATTTTGCTCTGCATTTACTGGTGCAATTAACATCACTTAGCTAAGAACCTTTCACCACTGCAAAACCATGGTGAGAATTGATCACTGCAGATAAAATTACTTGAAAACTGAAGCACCAGCTATGATGTTTTTTTCTTCCAGAGCTCTAGAGGATGATAATCAAGATTTTCAAGATGCTGTTCTTCAAGTTAAACACTTGAGTATATTTACTTTTAAATAGCACTGGCCACCCCAGAGTTACCACAGACTTTAATGAAGAGTTGTTCACTGCTCAGCAATTTTGAAAATCACACTGATTATCTCAGTCTTCAATGGGGACTTGTTGGCCTCATGTTACATAACAGGTTTTAAAAATTCTGGCTTATGACAGCTGGTTTAGCACTCTAAAAAATTCAGGTTATGCAGGCAACTGAGACAGGCAATAAGAGAATATGAGACAGGCAGAGAGACTGGCTATGTGGCCATCTGCTGCATTAAAACCAGCATAATTCAGCTAATGAAGAGCAGAAATAAAGAAGTAAAACTCTCATTCAATTCTGTCAACTTCAACAGCAGTGGAGTGAAACTTGTCTGTGTGTTAGATTTTTTTAGACAAAAATTTATCTAAGCAGGATAAAATCAGCGGTTCTAGTTTGTCATAATTAGTAAGGGATAGTGAGGGACCTGGACAACTCTGTGGTCATACATTAGAATTCCTTCTGTGCCCTTGCTTGCTCTAAGTCATGATGGAAATAGTCCTACTGAATTTGTAAGCTGCAGGAGAGACTGAACCAGCTGGCCTCCCAGAAAGGCACAGTTACTTTGAACACGTAAACTGCACACAGCCGTTATTCCAATCCAAATAATTTAACAAACCAGATTTCAACCAAGAGGAAGATGAAGTACTCCATTGCAATATCTGGTGGCAGAAACATTAATGGGCCATTCCTGGACAGAGTAGAACTGAAACAATTAACATTCTTTTAAAATAGCCAACTACATGCACATGCCCTGTTACACTAGCCTTTCTTATCTTAAGCTCAAAGCACTGAAGTTTACATTTTAGTCAATGTTTATGTGTACTTCATGTAGTAGAAAAATAAAAGCACTTGCACTTGATGAGGCTGATTTCAATTGTTTTTACGACTTCCATTAACCTACTAATTCAGGAACAAGTTTAAAAATCACCTATTGCAAAGCTCACAAAGACATACTTTTATTAAGTTAACATCTATGTCTTAAAATTCAGAATTGACTTTTAGCAAATCAATTAGAAAACTCGTACTGCTTTGAGTTTACTTAGCTGCCTGAAATTAAATGTATCTTTTATTTCACTGAATTATAAACTAATTCTATTGCTAATACCATTGTAACCCCAAATATATTTCATAGCAGAATTCTTACATTTTTTATCTATTAGAAAGCAGTGATCAACTATACAATGTAATATTATTGAATTTTGATACACTGTCCAATCAGAGTGCTAATTTTGATTTAGTGATAAATGATTTCCTGTACATCCACAGTATTAGTCTCTCTAACATGTTTAATCTAGAGCATTTGATAAAGTGATATTTCACCTTTGATTATTTGTATTGAAGGGTTTCCACCTATTTTGATGTGGGGCTCTGAAGGAGCCTTTAAAGAAGGGTATTTAGTATTCACGCATAAACAGTGGTATTCTTGTCTGTGTATAACGTATCTATTTCAAAATGGTTTTTAACATTTAAATTTCATTAAGTCCAAAGGCAAGTATATACTCATACTTCATAACCAACAAACACAAGTAAGCATGTACTCCCATGAGTTCTTTGAAAGCCCTTCTCTCAAACTCAGTGCTCATATTGAAATGTGTGAATGAAACTGAACTGTGCAGTGGGAATTAAAAGCAGAAGAATGCCTGTAGCCTCAAAAATTCTTACTAGGAGCAGTTTGTGAGTGGATGAATGCCACTTCTAAGCACTGTGCCCATACACACATTGCAACCACACATTGCACATTGCAACCTACCAGTGATAGCAAGCCATGAATTTCTTTTGGATGGTGGAATTTTCTAGTTGTGTAAATACTAATAAATGCCCCTTTTTCTTATGGGTAGGATATAAAAAACACAAAGGAAACAAAACCAACAGAAAATAAATCCCTGGGCCCTATATATAGCTGATAAAGGCTAAGTAACTATGGGCCCTGTATCAGCAATGAAAGTCACAAATCATTTGAATACAGCAGAGTAACTGGGCTACTCTAACTTATGTTGAAGACTTGTCTGATAAATCTATATTCAGCATTCAAGAAAACACATTCCTCTACAAGGAGACTATAACTTATTTTAAATGTGACACATGCACTTTGATGCAGTTTTGTATCTTTTTCCACAAAAGACTGTGCCTAGCAAATACCTAGCTTTGTTTAAAGCACTGATTACAGTGCTTTAAACAACAGCTTAAAACACTGATTACAGTGTTTTCTGGTGACAGGAAGGGATTCTATAGGTACATTGAGGTACTGGAGCACCTCCCGTGTGAAGACAGGCTGAGAAAGTTGGGGCTGTTCAGCCTGGAGAAGAGAAGGCTGTGTGGAGACCTCATGGCAGCCTTCCAGTATCTGAAGGGGGCCTATAGGGATGCTGGGGAGGGACTCTTCATTAGGGACTGTAGTGATAGGACAAGGGGTAACAGGTTAAAACTTAAACAGGGGAAGTTTAGGTTGGATATAAGGAAGTTCTTTACTGTGAGGGTGGTGAGGCACTGGAATAGGTTGGCCAGGGAAATTGTGAATGCGCCATCCCTGGCCGTGTTCAAGGCCAGGTTGGACAGAGCTTTGGGTGAGATGGTTTAGTGTGAGGTGTCCCTGCCCATGGCAGGGGGGTTGGAACTACATGATCTTAAGGTCCTTTCCAACCCTAACTATTCTATGATTCTACGATGCTCTTTACAGCTCTGCCTTCACACTAAAACCAGTGAGATGTTCCAGGGTAAATAAAGTTGGAAAACAGTCAAGGCAGTATAATGAACTGCAAGCATTCTTCTGAACTCACCAAGTCCAAATAAGGGTTAGAGCCATACCTGGAGTCTTGAAATTTCTCAGCTGAGATGGAGTGTCACAGATTTCCAAAATCCAGTCACCTGCTGCTTTTTCACTCCAGCAGTGAGTAGTCATAAACTCCCAGTTTTTGAATCCTTCCATGGAATGATCAAATAGCCTAAAATAAATAATGACATTATTTTGAGTGAACCGTTTTATTTGGGGAGCTAAGGCTCCCAAGTCTGAAATATCTTGAATGATACACTAATTAGCCAGTTCATTCAATCGTGCCTTTACATAATGTTGCTCATAATGGATTTCCCACACATATTTCAAGTACATTCAACAGTTTCTTGTTTTGATAGAAAAGATTCTTCACGTGTCATCATTTGTGTAATGTGAAAGAGAACGGAAAAATAATTTATTGAAAAAAAACCAACCCAAACCGCAAAACTAATACTGTTTAATAGGATTCATGTGTCTTGGGAAAAGTGCATACAATACAGCATATATTTTGCTTTAGCAGCATGACACAAATACAAACAACTCTTAAGCAGGAAAATTGCTGTAACATTTATTTTTGGCTTTGGATTGGAATACTTCAAAGCAGTTTAAAAGCAGTAAAAAATATGAAGTGACTGAGACAACATTACCAATTCAATATATGTGACTTGTATGGAAATAAAATGTCACTGAGGGATTGGTCTCAGTCCTCAAATGACCTAGGTATAACTCTCTTCAAACACTTGACAGAATTAAGTTTGGGTAAAACTGAAAGATTAATGGCATCTAACCATCAACATTAACATAATTTCATTACCCAGGTCGTGGGTGAAGAGGTTTGAGTTTAGGCCTGGATCATGATAATTTCCAGTATGGGGCCTCAGTTCAGAGGCTGCAATGGAATGCTGATCCCATAAGGGAAGAGGAAGGAGATTTTGTTATCTAAAACTGGAGTTTATTAATGAGATTTTAGAAAGACAAAAGAGAATTTGTGGTTTTTTTTTCAGTGCTCACGGGATCACTGAAACAACATCAGGCACTGAAGCAACAGGAGGTTGCCTGGTACCCCAAAATTGATGAGAGGTGCACTCTAATCAAGACTTTAGCCTCCAATAAAACAACACAGCTCAGCTTTGAAAAATACACACAATTCATAAGTAGGAAAATTGCTGTAACATTTATTTATTATATTCAACCATGTATATTTATGTCTATATATTTCTATAGAGATATATAGATATACACAGATATCTATTACATATATTTTATCTATATGTGCATATATATAAGTATGTATATATATTTATCACTGCTTTAATTTGCTCTTTGTGTGAAAATTCCACTGGTAATAGCAACGCTTAAATACTCATAAACCAAGATCTTTCAGTAGAAAATCCAAAAGATTTAAAACCCTTTTCCATAAAACAGAGAAAAGGTTGGCATTAGACTACAAAAATATTAGGGTATTTTGCACTTACATGGTTCTTAACTGTTATTTTCTAAGCTAATTTCAAGCTTTATTCTCAAAAGGTTGTAAAATTCAGCAAACACTGGGAAAGCAGGATACTTCTGTAGCAATGTATGTGTCAATTTCTAGTAAAAATCACCACACAGAGTGTGAATAAATGCCCTATTTCTTGTCAAAACTTTGGTAAATCAGAGGCATAGGGTCAGGTACTGTGTATTCACACTTTCTGTAATAGGACCGGTATAGACCTGCATGCTACATGCCTGGTGCACTTTACAGGACTCAGCCCAATGCTGAAATGCTGATATTTAATCTCTCACTTGTGCAACTTTTCCCCATTTTTAATGAATGTATAATAATATTTTTTATTGGCATTGATAACAAATATATATTTAGAATTTGGCTTCATTTTCTCTGTTAATTGTGCGGTATTTTTTCTAATGCAGTTCTGTGCCTTTGTGTGCGTCAGTCTGTATGTGTGTGTATATATTTTTCTTCTGCCAGCAGAACTGGCCTGTTTCATTTCACTGTTAAATCAGTTGTGTGAATGCAGCAAATCTCACAAACACATGGCACACATCATTTACTGAAAGGGTAGAAATTATTACACAGTTATTATTCAGTGTTTACACATGGGTATGTTCAATTTAAGTCATTATGTAGGATATTTCCAACAGTTCGTCAAATTGTCATACTGTGTTTTGCTGATAACTAATGTATTACTTTCTAAACACCCTGTTAATCTGTCAAGGTAGTAGTACTCCTCTTTGCCATTGTGGCAACTAAATTATATAGTATTATGTAAGTACTGTGCAATTATATTATAAATTCAGTATTCACTGGGCTTCCATTCACATACATAGAAACACAAGTTGCTGTTTATTTTTACTGTAATTAGCCAAATGTTCCCCATGGTATTTTTTATTTGTCACGCTTTTGAATTTTAAATTGCTGTCAGATTTCCATTTTAGCACTGCATCATTTTAAGTAATTTGGGAGGAAGAGAAAAAAATTCATTATGACCTTATCACAGGCGAACTTCCCTTCCTCCGTTTACCTAAAAATACACTATGGCTGTAACTATAAGCATTCACATCTACAACTGAAATAGGGAAAACATGGTTATATTCTTTCAGAGAAAATTGACTAGTTTTTAAAAGAATTCTTTGGGAAAGATCTGAATTTTATGAAGTAAGGTTTAAACTGGAATCTTTTAATGCGTGAACGGTGTTTCTACAAGATGCTACAAATAAGTCAAAAAGCTACTGACAGATCAAAAGAACAGCTAAAAAAAAAAAGATACTGCCTCTGAGGTTGTCTGTACACAAGTATTTTTGTGTTGCTCTGCTTTTGCACTAAACTCTCAAATCAAAGAACCTGTGAGGCAGTACATGGATTTCCCTTTCAGCAGTATAAAATAAATGAATCAAGCGATTAAATGTTCAGGTGTACTTTTCCTTATTCAGAAAGAAATACAAATGGAATAGAATATCTTAAGGAGCATGGAGCCAGGCTATATAGTTAATTGATGTTGTTATTTTCATATTGAGACTAAATCAAAATTCATATCAGGGACACATGCAGAGCTTATAGTGGACTAGTAAATTATTAGTATAGTGTCTGATGAAGTGTTATTTGAGTATTACAGGTTACTACTTGTTAAAATGGTTAAATATGATTATTAGAATGATTTGATAATTCTTATGACCACGATTATATGCACCTGCATCATGTGTACTCATGCATGTAACATGAATGACCAAAGTGAGCCAGAGCATTTGAATCTTTATAACTTCCTTTCATAACTGTAACAGACGGCCAGATCTGTTATTCAGTTACTCACATAATCTCTCTTATTAACAGGACATCCAAGTTACAGTCGATGCAACTATATCCCTGCTCACAATGAACAGCATTATCTTTAAAAATAATGACTCTTTTCTCTGAGAAATTTTATGACATACTCCTCATGTGCCCTATACAGGTCTGTATATGAATATACATATCACAGAGTGTACAGTTAAAATAATTACTTCCTTAAAACAAATTCAAGAGCCTAGAAATCGCACCACATTTCTATCTAAAAATATAACCTCAAGTAGAAATGTTAGTCTGTAATCAAACGTTAAACCCAGAGGAAGACAATGAGCCACTTTCTTGGAATTTGACAAGTAGGAACATAAAGCTCGTCTCCCACAGATAAATCTACTAGTGTCAAAAAAACAACCAAACAAGTGTGCCAGCTTTTTAGCAAAGAATGAGTAAGTTCCTAAATGCTCAGAATTTGTTTTAATTTTTAAATTCATGTGTGAAAAAGCCGTGGGGTAGGGGATCCATTAGGCAACACCACCATTGCCCATCATGAAAAATAAAAGGTGTATGCAAAAAAAGAGTTTTTTTATTATCAAGAACTTTTTTTTTTTTTTTATCAACTCAGAAGGTGCAGCTGCAACTGTCTGCCAGCCTTACTTGTATATTGAACTGATCACACCAAGAACCAGGAAGCCCCACAAGCAGATGGCTGGGGCTGCAGTGGAGTAGCTGGCAAGAAAAGGCTATTTTCTCCTCTGCAGTAGAAATCTTTGTTTATGGTGTGCTCCAGCCTACTAAAATGGCAGGCAAGCGCAACTTGTCCACTAGTCTAATTGGCCGCATGATTTCAGGTGAGCTTTATTTGCAGCTTGAAAAGAGTACTGCATGCCTCATCAAGCTTCACATGTGAAAATGCTTGGATCAATTATTCTTAGAGCAGCTCTTCTCCATAGGGTTCAACCACCAGCTGTCTGTGAGAAATAGCCCTGAGGTACTGCAGACAGCTCAAAGTGACTTAAACAAAGCTTCATCCAGACTCTACTGCTTACCTGCACTGAAGAACTCAAAGAAAAAAGAAACGGTCAGAAAGCATACAGGCACTTCATAAGCTTTCTCACCTGCATGTGTCAAGGAAGATCACTTAAAACTTCTGGATATGGATCTAAAGATATATTTAAAATCTATGCATACACATATTTTACTTTTTTTCTTTTAATTTCCATATTACATCTGGTTATCACAGTTACTTTCATGAAACAACGGAGATATTTGAGCTGTCATGATAAAGTTCTTTTGAGACTAGCATGAACAGTAGGGTACAGTGCCTGCCAGCCTGAACTAGTGGATATTACAGCAACTGCAATCTTTAAATATCGAGAACTTGACCTCAGAGACTACACATATCCACATGAAATGCTCCATCATGACCTATAGACATGTCAGGCTGTTGAGCTCCACATACCACACTGGTCAGCCAGCTATATAGCTGATACTTACTGTGCTTTCCTATTGAATTTGCAATAAACCTTCAGAAACCTCACTCTAAATAGGCAGAAATCCTTATACAAGAGTAGGAATGAACCTGGTGTGGAACATACAGATTTTTCCTGCACTATCCTAGGTTTGAAAAGAGACATCTGATTAGGGTAAGGGCAGTAGCGGACACTGTCCATCACATAATCCAGTTTATTCCAAGTGAAACTCAATTTAGTAAGTGTTACAGTACGATTGATGAGGGCCTAGTTTTTGTAAGGCTGGGAAAAGAGTATTTAATTCTCACTATAGTAGCTGGGACAAACCTACCTGCAGGAAGTAGAAATACCAAGCATTATTACACAGCTTCATTGAAACAGCCCCCCTCTTTTCTATTTGGTTCAATACAGACCTCAGAAGCTGAGACATTTAGCTGGATCCTAAATATGTCCTTAGCCACTTGTCCTCAATATTGCTTTAACTATGGAAAATTAGATCAAACTTTTAATGACTGGTTCTAATTTTCCATTAAAACAACTTGAGGTACTGAATTCTAAAAGCCAATACATGCCTACACTGTAAATCCCTTATTAATTCTTTACTAGTCTCAGTCCTCAGAGAAAGTCCTGTGTCACTCTAGATCCCAGACATATTGTACTTCATTCTTCTTGCACTTAGAGCAAATTCCAGGATCAGTTTTACTAACAGGGAGGGTAGTATCACCTACATGAATTCATTTACACTTTTCTGCATGTGCAAAAAAACCCCAACCCTGTCTTTTCTGTAGAGCTGAGAAAATCAACATTATTTTTTCCCTCTTAGATTGAAAAGAAGTGTTTACTATTTTTTTTATAATTAATGCGTCTGTAGTATCTCCAGAGCTCCCTGCCCTACCTACTGTTAATACTGAAAGATCTTTAGAGGTATTGATGTTGCAATTACAGTTCAAGGGCTGGTTGGTAGAAGGGTAGTGGGATGTCTATTCACTCTCCCTGTTTCCTACACCTCCTCTGCAAAAACATAAATAGATAACTGGAATGAAATAAAACATAGCAAGTAAGAATTATGAGAAATGGTTTTCTGAGGATTTCTTCATCCTGTAGGCATAATACAAGCAGAATATTGTTTGTTCGGCCTGGACTGAACAGCACCACAGAGTCCTTTCCTGTTACTTATAACAGTGAGACTCAGCATAAAGTTTGGCCCTATCTTTTTCATCATATTTGGATACATAATATTTTGGAGTTTTCATTAAAGTATAATGTGTAAACTGCAATAAGGACATAAGACAGACTGGTCTAGAAATCAAAATGTGGTCCTATAAAAAAAGTTTCCTCTTTTGGTATGCAAACCTTTTTATGAAGCAAACTAGCAAGTAAGATCAAATGAGAATGCTCTGTTTTTGCTCTAAGAGTTTCCTGCATAGGAGGGTATTATTAAAATTTACTGATTATCTAAGGTTTCATGATAGGAAAAAGATGGTCATGTAAATACTTCCTTTTGTTACTGAAAAGAGGTATTATTAATGTCCATGCCATATAAGCATAGGAAGCTAGTGGCCTGGAAACTTGCCATCACGTGGCTAAAAAATTTCAGTTACACAGTTCAAATGGCAGCAG
Organism: Pezoporus occidentalis; assembly: GCF_034315485.1. Taxonomy (NCBI): domain Eukaryota; kingdom Metazoa; phylum Chordata; class Aves; order Psittaciformes; family Psittacidae; genus Pezoporus; species Pezoporus occidentalis. The sequence goes on along the minus strand of NW_026912961.1, from coordinate 7,395,071 downwards.
CTGCTTTAAATTTAAAGGGCAAGAATTAAACAAGCCAAGACTTCAGTGGGAGACAAATGAGCCCTAAGTTTGCTTCTTCTATCGTCTATCCTCCATAGCCCGCCCTGTACTGAGTGTTTGTTAGAACTGACCTTGGTAGGTCTCAAAAACACTCAGAAACCCATGCTGCCAAATCCAATAGCCAATTGTTTTTTAAAAGGAGATACTGTTCCCGTTTGGACTTAACTGTAGCCTCATCCTCACACCAGACAGTGCTTTCCAAGCCTGTATTTTCCTCTGCTGCAGCACATCCAATGTAATCATGTTTAGTTCTTTCCAAACAACAAAGCAGATGTTCCCTGTAATGCAGTTTTTGAAAAATGCACATGAGGCTCAAGCCAGTGACAGTGTAATCCACCAAATGCCTGCAAAGGAATCCACAGTGCCTCTGACTAACAAGTTTTCTTACTGAAGTCATTTTGGGGGATGCCAACATTAAGGATAAAATATGCAGAAAAAAGGCCAAATAATGCCTTGAGGGACCTACTCATCAATGCACCAGAAACTACACAATGACTCTTCTTCCAGAATTGGTGAAGAAGTGCACATGTGTAAAATATACCTTTTGCACTTTAAGACATTTTACCAACAAACTGTTTCAAATTAAACCCAGATGAATAGCAGTAAAGCAATGAGGTTTTCCCCGGGTTCAGTAAAAACAGCTGGTAATGCTGCTATTAATCATGTATGTGTGCATTAAAAAGTCTTGTATGTCTGAGAAAAGCATCTCAGTCAGGTAGCAGCAATGTACAACAGTCTCTGGGACCTTTGTCTATAGGAAAAAATCCCAGAATACTTGCTACCAATGCATCCCTGCATGCTGCTCATGCTTGAATGCATTTATTCTTATGCCCTCATCAATAACAATTTAAAATCCAAATGCCTCATGACTGCATTCTCTTATTAGTGAATAAGAACACTCCTACTCTGAGTTTTATTTTCTAACATGATGCTAAAACATATACACTCAACAATGCTTAGTATACTACTAACTGCAAGACCATGTTAAGACTTCTTGCAAGACCAAATGAACCAAGCCTCGAAACACTATTTTTTAAAGTACTGTACCATATCCATCACTTTCCCCAAAAAAAGGGATTGTGAAGACTACAGGTATTTCAGACCTAGGGTTTGCGAAGTACCTTTATTCCTTAATGTTAGTAGCCTAGAGTTGTTTGTTTTAGCCAAATGTGACTGACAAGTCAGTGTACCTCTGAAGCTTGCATGGGAAAGGAATTTCTTGTGCAAATGTGTAAGTAAGTATTCACTCTGTCATTAATAATTTATTTTTTGGAAAGTAGCAAACATTAAAAGGCCTTTCAGTTTGTTTTTTGTTTTTTTTTATGGTTAGCTTTCTGACAGTGTAGGATAAGATATAGGTTAAGATCACCTTATTTTAATACATATATTTGTGTTCTCTCTTTCTACCATAGGTACAGAAAATAATTTCTTTCAAGGTGTAGGGGTTACAAAGAGATGGAATGACTTAAACTTTGTACCTATTCCACATACCAGTCATCACCAGAGGGGAACTGTGAATACTGGAATGTCTTTATCTCCCACTTGCTGTGAGTCAGCTGCAAGACATGAAAGCCTAGAGCCAAAAGTTAGCTGTGTTAAGACCACTGGGTTTACACGGGATTGTTTTGTTTGGATATCTAGTTGGAGGACTTTCAACTTTTTTTTTTTTTTTTTTTAATATTTTGAAGCATGGAAGAACTGCTGCATAAAAATTGAATAGAAAACCAAAGAAGGGTTTCTTCGAACAGAAAAACAAAAGACTGTTTCATAACTCCTTAGAGGGCAGACGTCTGCCTCTGCACTGTTTAGCATATGACACATTCGTTGTTCAGTGTGACAGGGACATACGTAGACATGTGCATACATAGACATGTGCTCTGTTAGCAAAGCTCTGACAACATGCATAATGAAAAACATGAGATATTCTAGAAGGTGCCAAAATTCCAGGACAACTTTCTCCATTTGACGAATTAATGTCTAAAGCTTAAAGAGTATTTTCAGTATACACTTTCTTTTAAATTAACCCAATCTCTCACAAAAATACGGGCTCACACTTCCATCAGAATCAAGTCCATCTGAACTCCAGAACAGGTCCTTCCATTCAAGAAGAAAGGTAAGTCCTTCTACCACTGAGGATGGGAAGACATGCAAGTCTCCAGGACTAGATAGTCACTATACCAGCAAATCTGGCTAGGCGAATGTGATTGACAAGGCAGCCTGGAAACCAAGCCACTCCCACTTCACTAAAAGCTCTGAAGAGTAGGACTGGGAATATAAATGTTTGTGAAGACTTCAGCATGATGGCAGCAGAGTTCTTACAACATAGGTTTACAGATGGCAACATTCATTGTTTCTGAGATACACAACATCAGCTAACATAAATTTTTGTGTGGGAGCCATGCTCTGTGTCCAGCAGAATGGCAGTTACCTAAAGAAATTCTCCCTATCACACTATGGTCCCATCAGGAAGAAGAATTTTTGGCCAGTTAGAATGATAGAAGACTTCTTACTGTAACTTATTTGAACGTTTGAAAATGGGGTAGAGTTTGAGAAGGTTTCTGGCATTTCTTAGTGCTTTAACCATCTCTGGTAGGAGGCAGGTCTTGAACACTGATTTAGCAAGATTTATCTGGGAAGGACTGCCAATGCTCTCTTTCAAGAAAGAAGAGTTCTGCTAGTAGACCAAAGAAATGGAACTATTATTGAGAAGTCTTTCAACTTGCTGAGGAGAAATACTAATGACGCACCAGGTACTGAAATTGCACTAATGCTGGAAATGCTGCACTGGATAAAGAGATACTTGTTTGAGTCCAGTCTGGATAAAAAGAAACTATCTGATGTACTGTCATCATTCCTCCAAGAACATAACACAGAAGTGACAGGATGAGAAAAATGCCTGGTCTTTCTGAGTGGTTATTGTTAGAATAGCTGGACATTCATAAGCAAGTATCCGTCACAGATCCATGGGATAAAGAAAACGGCTGACTTAAAAATTGTAATAGGCTGCTTGCAAATTAATTTCAAAGTACTAGTGCAACTTCTCGTTGCATCTTTGAGTTCATTTGAACTTCACTTTCCCCATTTCTCTCAGAAAAAGAATAATTAGCCTGTGTCTGCCAGCAAACCTACTGTAACAACTTGACTGTTCCTTGCTGATGCTGCAGTCTTGGTGCAGGCTTTGCACTCTGGCTGGACTGTGAAGTTGTGTTGTCATACCATACCTGTTGGCCAAGAGCTGTGACCTAGTTCCAGAAGGAGAGGTTAGGTAAATTGCCAAGTCTCCACGTCGAGGGTGAGTAATAGTGATGCGCACAACGACATGCTCCAAGTAGATCACATGGTGGTTAGGGTTATCTGAACAGCCAGTGGCTTTGTAAATTGAACGGACAATGCTGTCAGGTCGTATTGTTCTGTAATGTAAGCATGTAAAACAACATCAGCATTTCTTGCTTGTTCTATAAAGTAAGGCAACCACATCTTTTGCTTAGCAGTGAATGACAGTACCGGACAATTGTTTCTGACAAGTCAGTAGCCTATAGCTGTTCAACACATTAGCTGAAACTATCACTACAGGATAATTATTGTACTGCAGCTAAACACGACTACCTGGGTTTCTGTTAAGTGTGTACACATGCTGAAAGAGTACAGTGAAAAACCTGTAATGGGAATATGCTTTCGGGACAGAATGTATCTGTGGATAAGTGGCCAGCTGAGAATTGCTGGGATTGTCACAGGATCACAGCTGCTTGTTAAGCCCCAGGAAATGCCTGGCATAGCCATCCTTGCTTATGTAATAGCAAGTATTACATGTTAACTGCACTAAATGGCATCTGACTCAACTGGTTTAAATTGGCTCAATATCCTTGGAGACTATATCAGTTATAGATCAAACCTGATCAAACAATAACCTTAATGCTTTGGAATTGTGCTTTATGACCGATACCATCTCTTTATTCACAGGGTGAACATGCAGAATTTTGCTACTAAGCCTTGTTCTATAGAAACCCTATTTTAGCCATCAGAGAGCAGTTTAGACTTAGTGTCTGAGCTAGAGAGTCCTCTGAGACTGTTTGAAAGAGATACATGCATACTTTAATGAAAAGAATATTTGCTTGTTAGACCTTGTACCGGTAAATCCGTACTCATTTTACAAAGGTGTCTGCACTGCACTCAAACAAACATTCTTCTTTGGTGTACCATCTACACCAGAACCAATCATTATCCACCCTGGCTTGTTTTATACCTTCAGTTTCTGGGGTATTATTGAAACTAGGGCTTTTTTCCAAGCATCACAGGGAACAATGTTTACAGGCAAATGACCTGACATCTCTGAAGGTGACAGAGCTCCCCAGTATGGCTTTCAAATGACACATTATACACAGTTCAAGAGAGGGGTAAATTATACCCAATTTCTTTCCACAACTTTATGCCAGCAAGAGTTTTGGCAGCGGGTATTACTTGATTTGCCGATCTGTGTTCTCCACACACACATGCTGTGGAGGGACTGTTGTCCACTTTTCTGCTTCTATCACCATTGCTTCCGCATCCATCAGTCCAAATCCATAGAGGTGGCTCACTGCAAGGTACAAACAAAATGGTTGCAATTATAGCATAAAACCTTGTTTTATATCACAGAGTAATTCCAGAGTGTCAAACAGTAGCTGCTTTCTTTCTAATTCTTCCTTGCTTTTACACAAAGCCCCAAAGTCTCTTTGCCATAAGAGTATATCTGATTTGTTCACTGAATCTGTTCACTGATTACATTGCAGAAGTAGCAAATGACCATCATGAGCAACACTCCCTTATCATGAGAAGTGTGGACCAGAACTGCAGAATGCCAGGGAGTCCAGGTGCCTCTGACTGCCCTTTGTTCGTGTGCTTTAATTCAGCTCAGTCCTCTTATATGACATATTAAAAGGCCAAAAGAACTGAGGAGGGTTACTTATGTTACTCAAATACCAAACACATGTATGTCCGTAAATATGAAGGTAACTAAAACAATAAATTAAAGAAGGAACAGACTGACTTTTGTAACTGCTGTATGGTCTTAACTTTCCTGACTGTAAGTAGCACGTGTATACTTTCCTATTCCTGTATGCAGTATGGTTGCCAATGGTCAGTTAACCAGATATATCTAGTATCCCCCTCCATCTGCGTGATGAGGGTGAAGAGCAATGGTACTTGAAGACCAGGGCCCTAAAGATAACCCGATTCTCATGCATAGTCTATGTCAGAAAGAGTCCTTCCTCTACCTCCTTTGTAGATCTGCAGATGAAGGACAGATCTGCAGACGAAGTTAGTGCTGGAGAGAGCTATTAACACTGCTGTCAACCTCTGATACAACCTACTGCGTGCATTGCATACACAGTGATACTAAGCATCCATGCTTGAAGGTTAGCACTCCATTAGTGCTCATTCCTGGATGTTTCATCCTCACCTCTATCTGCCTTTCATGCTGTGGAGAGCTACCAATTGTCCCCTTGCAATAAACTCCATGCCTACAAATTTAACTTAACACCTGAATGCCACCAATTCAAAGAAGCAGAAGGCTTTAAGGAATCATCTTTCTTAGGGTACAAAAAAATTCAGCTTTCAAATGCCCAAGACGTAGACAAGGTGAAGTATTTCCAACAGACTTGTGCCAATTGTTTCACATTTTTTTTTTTAATTTTAAGATACTTAACTTGATGCAGTTATTACAATAGTTCCACCAGTTCAAAAAGGCTGAAAGTTTCACTTACTGAATGAGCTGTGGTTTTTGATTGCTGTTCCAATCAATATGTTCGCTTACAACTGGATTTTGATGAATTAGAATAGCTGCTAGCTGTTGTTTTATTGTGACAAGTCAGTGCTCTTGATGAAGTTCTGACAGTAGAAGGTGAAAGAAAAAATCTTCCAGAGGGAGGAGTTTAGATCATAAATATTAATAAATCAGTTTGCCTTGTTACCACAGACAGTGGTACCAGAAAACCCTCAGAAAAATGTAAGTGCTATTTTAATCAGTAACGCGACAAGGCATAGTGTAAGTCTTTCCAACTGCGCTTTGCAGAGGCTTTGTGAAAGCAGCCTCTTTTCATTGCCAAACCAGAATTCAAAGGACCACATCCAAAAACCCCAACCATGTAAAACAAATAACAGTTCAAAGCATAAATGCAATCAGTGCTTAAGGATCCCATCTTCCAAATACGGCAGTAACTAATACTGTATTAAAATGCCAACTGAAGAGGGTTCCTCAATGGAAAATACTGCAAGGCATAACGACTGTGTAATGAACTGGTTTTCTTGCCATCTCCTTCCCCTTCAGACCCAAACTGAAGCGCACATAGCATGGAAATGTTCATCTGGAGAGAACTAAACACAGCTCTTCTGCCAAATGAGGCAGGTACCTTTTTCAGAATGAAAACAACTAATATATATGAAAATAATTAAATTCAGCCCTCCTTCAGCCCTCTGAATTCTCTTTAATGTATTCCACAAACAAATTGACAGGGAAAAAGATGTCCTATTTTTACACATGGGTGGAGGCAGCCAGAAAAAAGGGCACAGAAAACTTAGATGGAGAAAATATTTGTTCTGTGAAGATGGTTCCTGTGATGGAAATCTCCTTGGTCACAGATGTCATCTTGCAAAAACTTCATCTGCTTATAAGAGCATACTTATCTGTGAAAGTAATCCTTCTGCTCTTACGCTGCATGTATTGCTTTGATATTTAAAGTTTTAATTCATAATCGTTCTGTCTGCTCTGAAGAACAGTGGGGGGAACAAGAGGTCTGCAACTATACACAGTTACTCTGTATAGTACTACATTTAAACAGTAAGGGGTTAAATTTTCATTAATGGAAAGATCTTTTCAACTAACCCATGGAAAATGCATTTTTAATTCATGACAGGTAGCATGCTCAGATGTCCAGTTGTAAAATGCTGTGTGCTCAACACAACTATTGAGCTCAAAGCGCCAAAGTTCTCCCCAGCTCACCCTTTTTCATCCAGAAAAAAGGGCAGAAGGGACCTAACACTGCCACTACCAGGCAGTGAACTGATGGAAACTTAAGTGGCTGTTGAGCCATCTCATCCTGGATTTTTTTTTGCCCCAGCATGCACATTAAAAATACAAATAAAATACAGAGAGTGAACTTTCTATCTTCCTACCATAAAAATTACTTGGAAGATAGGATTGTGTTAATTTTTCATTCAGGAGAAAAAATTATCACCCAAGGTTATCTGGTTGTGTTAACTGCCCATGATTCAATGATTAAACTCTCTTGAATGACAGAAGAGTGCGGAGTTGGGAATGAGAAGTTCTGCACCTGCTTTTTTTTTTCCACAGCTGAAACAGAAGTATGTTTTTAGCTTGAAATAAAAACTTCCTGACAGTCAGGGGTGCTCCTAAATCTTTCCACATGGGAAGCTTCCAGGCAGCTGACATTTGGCTGTCTGCAACATTTGCACTTCAAAGTCCTTGATCCAGTGTGCTGTTTAGCAGCTGCAGGTACCAGCAGAAGCCCGTAATTTTCAAAGACTAAATAACAGGAATTTAGGAAAGAATCACGGAGTTAACAAAAGTAGTTGATCCCATGTGTCTTAGAGAAGAAATGAGATTTTGTTTCCTACTGCCTTCAAATTGTGCCCCTTCATCTGTGTATATGCTAGTACTGCTGCGAACTCTATGCCAGGCTGCCTCTCCCAGAGGTTAAAAACTACCTCAATGGCCCACATGGGGCCATAAATGTCTTCTGGGAAACATCTGGAACTGCCACTGATTTGTATGTGAATGGTACTGAGATCACTTCTAACCAGACAGAAAAGCAGTATTTGAAAGATTGCAAAGCAAGATAAACTGACTGCAAGTGCAAAATGCCCCAGGATCTTGCACATACCCACTGGCTCTGCACTGCTGCTGTGAATTCCTACGGGGCTTGGTTGCTGTGAGGAATCACTGAGCATGTCAGAGGGGCTACAGGGCTGTTCTGTAAGAAGGTATTTGTCTTTCAGAGACAGAATATGAATGTGAGGTTGGTGCAATGTAAGCTGGTGACTAAGAAGCAGACTGCTGCTGCTGTTGAGCTGAAGGGTTGAAAACTGTCATCCCCTTGTGATCAAGGTGCCCGTGGATAGAACTGGTCTTGAATCCTCTCTCTACACATGCACAATGCAAACTGATCCCTTCCTGTTTCTACAAAATCACAGGCATACACAACTTTACAGATGCAGGAGAAGTTTCAGAGAAAAACTTGCCTCCTGCAACACAAAGTAAATATTGAGTTTTAGCTGATCTCTTTACTCTTCTTATCATTAAAGAAAATAACATTTCCCAGGGATAAAGTCCATTTATTTATCCCTGGAGCAATTCCTCTACCAGTGCACCATGAAGTCAAGGCCTGCTCAGCTGCTGGATAGACTTCCCCAGCTTTTTCATAATCCCTTTGTTTTTGTCTGAAACCACTATTAAAAATTCTCATTTATATACAAAGAATATGTAAAGCTCCCCCAAAATCTAAGGGCAGCATGTATCAGGGAAGCACTCGACTAAGAGAAATATGAATGGCTAGTGTTGGTAAATTGTAACACAGAGACCTGTAAAATCCAGGAAAAATGGACCTAGACCCTCAAAACAATGATTTCCAGTGCCTCAGTGCAACTAAACTTGATTTGTTAGGCTGTTAGTTTCCTTGCCTGTCATCAAGATGTCTCATCAGTAGCTTAGATGTTAAGCCTCCCTTGCTATTTTACTCATCTGACAAAACACACTGCAGAGTACTTTTTCCCTACCATATTTTTGGCCTTTAATTTTCTATACTGTGAAAGCAGCGTTGGAAGTATAAATATTTTGTATACAAATATCAAATACTAAGTCAGAAGGAGAGAAATGGTAATAACTTCAGTTTGTAAAATGAAGAATATGCAACTTTCCTGAACTAGATTCAGCTGTTCAATATGTAAATTATTATGACTTGTTCATTTATGCTACCTTAGGATCTTGATCCAGTCTCATCCAAAACGAGATGAACAAAACAGGAGTCTAAAATGCCCCTAACACTGTGGTTTTCTTAAATTGCGCTCATCAAGGCTAGAAGATGTGAGAATCTTCAGTTACTCTCATCCTGTAAATACTTCAAACTGACCTACACCAATATTCCTTTCAATTTGACATTTTATTTGCAAATATAAAGCTCTAATTCTGTATTAAGTTTCTGTTGTTTGCTGAGTGTATCAAAATGCTTCAACCTGGCAAGACAATTGCCTGAAGAAAATTAAAGGACAAAAAAAGTATAAATGTTATGATTACACACAGCTTAAACTATTAAAATTTTGTTTTGTCATGCCCTAACTAAGATAACATCCATCTTGAGTAAGAATTCATCTTGTTTCAGCCATATTCCTATTTCGTGTCAGTGTAAACCAGTAATCTGTAATAACTGGATGTGATTTCTGAAACACGTAACTGCCAATAGCACAATCATGAAAGAATTCTTTTTCATTCTTGCTTGCAAAACCAACTCCCTCATGCTTTTTAGATTAAGCATGTTATTTGTATTTTTTATATTTTACACAGAACCAACCCCTCAGTTTTTCTATTTAAAGACAAAGCAAACAGCAAACTCATTCCCATCTTTCTAATAAGCACTGTTTAAGTACTGAAAAGGCTGCTATAAGTCTCTCCAGAGCCTTCTGTTCTCTAGGCTGAACAACTCCCAGCTTTCTCAGCTGGGAGTTGGTCCAGCCTTTGACCATTTTTGTGGTCGGAAAGGTGCTGAAAGAATACTTAAAAAATTGCTTTTATTGAGCTTCCAGTTGTGTTTATGTCAAGTGCTGTTTTTTGTATTAATAGAAATAATTTCTTCAATAATATACTAACCATGGATTTACCTGATAATATATTTGACAAAAAAGATCAGGCCTCTGGATTTTACTTTTTTTTCTGCCAACTTGGGTAATCTATGTTTTAATTATTACTATATTTTTATTAATAAATTATATTTTATCTGTTAGTCAAGTAATTATGTATACATTTTCTATATTAATTAATATATAAAATCTATTAATTTTATTTTATTACTAAATAAAACATAAATTGCTTGGGAACATTAGTAGCAGCTAAACCTCCAGTAGCCAGTGCACCTTTGTGAATAGTTTCTGTATGTAACTCTGACACTGCATCACCTGCTATGAGACTTTGCAGCCACAGGAAGCATCACCCAAATACTTTCCCCCTCTCACAAGTGTTAGCAGCCTTTAGACAGAGGTCATTAGTCTTGGGATTCAGCCACCCCATATATTCCACCATGACCAGTGACCCAATTTGTACCCAGCACAGCCATGCCAAGTTGTCCCCTGACCACAGCAACACCTGGATCAGTTATGAGTTTACTTCTCAGAGCTTGTTTAGGTATGCCATGCTTGACCTCGTGCTCACCAACAGGGAAGGGGTGGTTGGAAATGTGATGCTCCAGGGCAGCCTTGGTTGCAGTGATCATGAGATGCTCAAATTTGAGATCCTCAGGACAGTGAGAAGAGCGTGCAGCAAGCTCACTGCCCTGGACTTCAAAAGAGCAGACTTTGGCCTCTTCAGGAACCCACTTAGTAAGGTTCCATGGGATACAGCCCTAGGGGGGAGGGGGGCCCAAGACTCTTGGTTGATATTCAAGTATCACCTGCTGCAAGCTCAGGAGTGTTGCATCCCAACTAGAAGGAAGTGCAGCAGGAGGGCCAGGAGACCTCTTTGGATGGATAAGGAGCTCCTGAGGAAACTTCAAAGGAAAAAAGAGGCTTCTAAGAGGTAGGGACCAGGTTAGGAAAGCTAAGGCCCAGTGAGAATTAAACTTGGCTAGGGATGTGAAAGATAATAGGAAGGGATTCTATAGGTACGTAGTGAATAAAAAACAGGCTAGGGACAATGGAGGCCCCCTCAGGAAGCTCTCAGGAGAACTGGCTACACAGGATTTGGAGAAGGCTGAGGTTCTGAATGACTTGTTTGCCTCGGTCTTCACCGGCAAAGGCTCTGACCACGCCACCCAAGTCTTGGAAGGCAGATGCAGGGACTGTGAGAATGAAGACCTTGCGCCCACTGTAGGAGAGGAACTGGTTCCAGATCATCTTAAGAACCAAAACATGCACAAGTCCATGGGACCTGATGAAATCCATCCATGGGTCCTGAAGGAGCTGGCAAATGAAGGTGCTAAGCCACTGTCTATCAAATTTGAAAAATCATGGCAGTCAGGTGAAGTTCCCGATGACTGGAAAAAAGGGAAATATAACCCCCATTTTCAAGAAGGGGAAAATGGATGACCCGGGGAACTACAGACCAGTCAGTCTCACCTCTGTGCCTGGCAAAATCGTGGAGCAGATTCTCCTGGAAGGCATGCTAAGGCACTTGAAAATCAACAAGGTGGTTGGTGACAGCCAGCATGGCTTCACTAAGGGGAAATCCTGCCTGACCAATTTGGTGGCCTTCTATGATGGGGCTACAGAACTGATGGACAGGGGTAGAACAGTTGATGTCATCCATCTGGACTTGGGCAAAGCCTTCGACACTGTCCCACACGACATCCTTGTCTGTAAATTGGAGAGACATCAATTTGACGGATGGACCACTCGGTGGATAAAGAACTGGCTGGCTGGGTGCATGCAAAGTCTGGCTGGAGACCAGTAACAAGTGGTGTCCCTCAGGGATCGGTGTTGGGATTGGTCTTAGGCAACATCTTTGTTGCTGACATGGACAGTGGGATTGAGTGCACCCTCAGCAAGTTTGCCGATGACACCAAGCTGTGTGGTTCGGTTGATACCCTGGAGGGAAGGAATGCCATCCAGAGGGACCTTGACACGCTTGTGGGGTGGGCTGATGTCAACCTCATGAGGTTTAACCATGCCAAGTGCAAGGTCCTACACCTGGGTTGGAGCAATCCCAGGCACAGCTACAGGTTGGGCAAAGAAGAGATTCAGAGCAGCCCTGCGGAGAAGGACTTGGGGGTGTTGGTTGATGAGAAAATGAACATGAGCCGGCTTCAGTGTGCACTTGCAGCCCAGAAAGCCAACCGTATCCTGGGCTGCATCAAAAGGAGTGTGACCAGCAGGTTGAGGGAGGTGATCCTGCCCCTCTACTCTGCTCTTGTGAGACCTCACCTGGAGTACTGTGTGCAGTTCTGGTGTCCTCAACATAAAAAGGACATGGAACTGTTGGAACAAGTCCAGAGAAGGGCCACAAGGATGATCAGGGGACTGGAGCACCTCCCGTATGAAGACAGGTTGAGAAAGTTGGGGCTGTTCAGCCTGGAGAAGAGAAGGCTGCGTGGAGACCTCATAGCAGCCTTCCAGTATCTGAAGGGGGCCTACAGGGATGCTCGGGAGGGACTCTTCATTAGGGACTGTAGTGACAGGACAAGGGGTAACAGGTTAAAACTTAAGCAGGGGAAGTTTAGATTGGATATAAGAAGGAAATTCTTTCCTGTTCGGGTGGTGAGGCACTGGAATGGGTTGCTCAGGAAGGCTATGAATGCTCCATCCCTGGCAGTGTTCAAGGCCAGGTTGGATGAAGCCTTGGGTGATACGAATTAGCGTAAGGTGTCCCTGCCCATGGCAGGGGGGTTGGAACTAGATGATCTTAAGGTCCTTTCCAACCCTAACTATTCTATGATTCTATGAGTAAACCAGTCTCTGAGTACATGGTATCTACAGTGCTCTGCATATGAGTGCATTTTCCACAGAGTCAGAGAAAATACCCGTGAGCCTTGCTGAAAACCTCAGCAGAGTGACCAGGAAGACTGGTTTACTTCTCTGCCTCTGAAGCAGAGTTGTGATAGAAACAGAAAACCTGACTACTGCTGGCTGGTGATTGCTAAGACAGACAAGCTGCTGCTTCCCTGTAGCAGCATTTGGCTGTAAATCATAAAGCCTTTACTGAAGACATTCATTTATATAGCTTGAAATGAGCCAGCTTATGTGCATGAAATAAATCTGAGGATTACGTGCGTTTAGAAGGGAGAAGAAAGTTTGTCGAAATAAAGTTGGCTAAGGAACATGTACAGTAATAGAATCTGTACTTTTTTAAGTAGTGATAGTCTTTTTATATTGGATTTTTTACTTTTTTCCCCAAAAGAACAAAGATCCACTGAACAATATGGCTGCTTGCAAGTTTAAAAAAAGCCATTTTGTGATTGCACCATGGAACACCTTTTAAGAAAATGTACTCATTTCCTCTATGAGGAGCAAATTTACCCTTCGAGGTACACTTAGGATTCCCCAATAACTCAAAAGCAGTCAAATGTCATTCTACTCTATAAAAAAACAGAATCACTTTTTGGTGAGAGCCTCTATGCTAGGCTTCATCTCCGAACAGATGATGACAGATGAGTCCAAGGCATTGCAAGTGGGGATACTGACAGATGCTTAGCAGGAGACACAGAGGTAGCATTTCTGTGCTGTCAGGTGTATCAGACACATGGTGCAGAACATCCTTCATGTTTTGTCTTGCACAATGGCTGAGTCTGTTCAGAAGTGTCAGTGCTCCAGAGTGATATTTACACTAAAACTAAATAATGTGTGAGCATAAGGCTGCAGCAAATTTAGGAAGAGGAATGATATACACAAATATGCAAATAACAAAGTGTTTTGCAAATTCGTTAATAATAATGATGGTGATTTTTAGAACTAAAAATATAGAAAAGTAGAGAAATATTAATTAAGTGGACTTCACACTATCCCTGTAGAGCTATGTAGTAGATTCTAATCAGTAACCTTAAGCAAAATGAAGTTAAAAATAAGTCTACACAGACAGTTGGACCAGAAATGCTGGTAACGGACCTTGTGGATGAATTTCCACATCCCCTGAATTAAAAGTGCCCCCCACCCCCCAGTAGCTGACTTTTCTGGAGAAAAAAAAAGTGATACAAAAGTTATAAACAACTCCAGGCATCTAACTGATCTGAGTTATTCTATGTAGACCCTTGTCTTTCCCTAGATGTTCTACACCCTGTCAGGATGCTCTAAATTCTTAAAATACTGTAGAGTATACAGTGTGATCTTCTTCCTAACTGGCCTGAATCCTAGTTCCACTAAAGTGAAAAAACTCTTAAAAAGTGAAAGTGGTAACAACTGTCAGTTTTGCAATTACTGAAGTGGACTGTAGCACTGCAACAGCAATGAAGAGCTTTGGTGTTCCCAAAGGCAGGTGCTTGTTTTCTAAAAAAGACAGAACTACCCTGTGCATAAGATATTCACCATTACCACAGATGCATGCAGATATGGGAAGGCATTTACCTAGAATATTCTCAAAAAGTGTATTGCTTCAATAATTAATATGTAAGAGGTCATGCAAATGCATATAACTTTAGGACTTTTAAAATGTAGTCTTCATTGTCTATAATTAAAGCATTCTGTTTTGGAAAATTGTATCATTCACTTTTAAAATTTGTTGATCTTGGTTCTTCTTCCTTAATACTGCAAAATGGAAATCTACATTTCAAATCAAGTTGCAGACTCTCAGGTTATGAGCCCATAGTGGAAGACTTTTATGTCTTCCCTTCTCCCCTGCCCCAATCCTTTGCACAGTTTTGCTAAAGGTCTGAGTTGGGCTTGTTAAAAGAATATAATGTCAGAGGTTACCATACCCATAGTGTACATCCTGTTAGTGCTGTCAGTCCACTTGGCGATGTTTGGAATACTAGAAGCTACAGAGCATAGTAATTGTGCATAGCTTTATGTCTAGGACAGATGGACATCAAGTTTGTCAGCTGTTGAGCAGAGAAACTGTCTTAAAAGTCTTCATCTGCTATGCTGATCATGGTGCAGTGACAATTCTGCGTGCTATTATAACAGAAATTTAAACGGTCATTTTACCTTTTCCCTGCTGTCACTCCTGCTTTAGAACCATTTAATTTACAGTTTAAAACACATGTAAGTTTGAGTCATAATATATGACCCCAGGAAAGCAACCAACTGTAACAGAGTGTTAATCTACTTTCCATTATGTATCCCAGCACAGACCTGAAGTTTCTGCTTAGACTCCACTTTAGACTCCACATTCACAGCTCCATTCCTTGCTTTTCAGAGCCAGCAGAGAGCAGAGTGCTGCAGAGCTAATGAGTAATGAGAAACTTTGATAATAGTTTGAGGTTGGAATAAATAATGACACCTCCCTGGCTTCTATGAGAGATTCCCTCTACTCCTTTGTACACCTTCATCTCTGGAACTATACAGATATATTTCTGATCTTACACGTCTTACAACTGGAAGCAACATTGTGTGGATCTCAATTTGTGTAGGGAAAAAAAAAACAACTAATAACCATGATCTAGGCTGTAGAATTCAATATATTTTCCAACTATCTTCCCCAAATCCCTAAGAGATTCTTTTAGGTCTCACTGAAGGCTAGCAGTGTTCAGATACCTGGCAATTTGCTCAGGTTTAACAAGTGAAACACTGAAAAATCCCTAGTTATTACACTTTAAGAAAACATTATTTATAGCTGTGAGCAAGGAATCAGGAACCATCTAGAAAGGTCACAGTGACCATAAAATAAAAAGGCAACTTTTAATTTGCTGCTAAAAAAATGCATGTTTTTACTTCACTTCTTGTAAACTATCTTAATTTCCAAATCTCACCTCTAATATGTTCTCTAACTACAGTAGTGTTTTCTGTATAAAGCAACGATAAAGGTTATGGTATTGACCCTGTGATTCTTATGATATTTAAGTGTGGCTTGAGATTCCTGAGGATACAGACTTTTTCCAATCATACATGCTCTGTCAGTGCTGGGGGAGACACTTCCACTCACTGTTAGACTAGCTATTACTTGTAGCTGGTTTGCTTCTCTCCTTTTCTGGTGCTAAACTAAATGCTTCTCTGACTTTAAACAACTTCCAAACAGGGACTACACAGCAAAAGGTGTTCAGATTAATCTAAACAGTTCAGCTAATATAAAACTAGTGCCTATCTGTGTGAGTGACTGCAAGCATCTCTCTCAGACTTTACATCCACCAATCTGTTGAAGTCTTGGTCATTTATGTATGTACAGACTGTCTTTTCCAGAAATACATTTGTTTTTCTGAACTCTTGTCGTCAGCTGCCTACTTAGAATCATAAAATCATTTACATCCATCCACTGCAGCACTCCAGTTGTGTGAGTCATCCCACTCTTGTTTCCATGATTGCAACTACATCACAGTTTTCCAGCTGCACAATGGCTTCCAACTCCTCCTGCCTGCTGCCCATGCTGTGTGCATTAGTGTAGATGCACTTCAGTTGGGCTGCTGATTCTGCCATCTTTTGTGGGGAAGAAGCCTTAATTCCTGTGTGACTGTTCTCAGGTGCTTCTGTTATTTCTAACACATCAACAACAACCCTTGCATCTTTCCTGCCATGTGGATCAACATCCTTACCTCCACTAAGGTGGCCAGCGTGCTGTGCACATTAGTACAGGCACGTTTCAAATGTGCTCCAGTGTGCTTGGCACGTGGTGGAGCAGAACTAAGGACCTTGCTAGCACCCCATCCCTCAAAGCACTGGCATGCCACCCCCAGGCTTATATCCAGCAAGCCTGGTTTTATCCCTTTTCCTCTTTAAATATTGTTTAAAGCTCTTCTAATGAACCCTTCTAACTCTTGCACAAAGATCCCTTTCCCCATTTGAGACAGGCATACCCTGCCTGTTGCAAGCAGGCCTGGAGTCGTGTAGGACAACCCATTATCAAAACCCCCCAAATTCTGCTGGTGATACTACTCTTGGAGCCAGTTACCCATCTGCTGGGTCTTCCCGTTTCTTCCCTGATCAATGCCTGTAACGGGAAGGATAGAGGCTATGTGTGCTCCTGACCCCTTAACCAGTTGTCCCAAGGTGCTGATGTCTCTTTTTATTGCCTTTGGGCGTCTTATTGCAAATTCACTGTCGCCTACATGAAAACCCTTACTTAGTAAGGTTCTGGTTCATGTGGCTCACGTTTGGAAATGGTATGTAATATGCTTGTTTCTTGATAAATATAATTTCCGAACATTAAAACTGTGTAGCTTAATGTCTGGTAAGTAGCACTCCATACGTCAGATTCTTCTGATAATGCAGTCATTATACCAGTGGTTTAGAGACTGACCTGCTGAGCTGGAGCCCTTCTCAAGGACTAATGCATTTGGACACAAAATCTGACTCAAAGGGATTCCCTGGGTGGTGTAGAGCTGCAGAAATAGCTCTGTGTCATGGCTTGGCAATGAAGAGATGGGCCTGCTGAGAAGAGCGGATGGTCAAAGGACATGCGGCTGGGGGTATTCCTGGTGAGGGAACACTGCCTCGAGCTAACACAGCCGTGGGAGAGCAAGAGAAACAAGTCACATGTGAGATAGCTTGCATTTGCTAACGTTTGTCAACAAGTTGTAAAAGAAACAAGCATTCTAAAATATCTACCTAAAAATACCCGCTTAATCTTTCAAGCAAAAAAACCCCACCTTAGTCTAGATTGCATAGAATATGGTCTTCCCCACTCCTACATAAAACAATGTAAATTCATGTCTTTGGTGTCAGACTGTCAGCTACCCAAACCTGGGATATTATAACAGCCAAATTCAAAGCTTGTGCTTCATCTGGTCCATGCACCATGTGAATGGGCAGTAGGGGTGGGCAGGAGTTGATATTATCTGCCAACAGTGTGTGAAAATACCAGCTAGCATCTGTAAGACTGGAAGGTCTTTTTATAGATTAACAGCTTTGACTGGCTGACATAACCATTCACAACTGCTTGCTATTTTTCAGAAGTCTTCTGCAAGCTTCTAACAGTGATTTGAAAATAAAATTTTACATTAATCTGAATTTTAAAGGTATTGAAAATATGCAGTAGGGTGCTCATGAATAGTTTATTTGTCTTCTCTGAAATGTAAACGTTGTGAAGACTTCCTTGCTGGTCTCTAAATCTGTGCATGGTTACTGGTTATCCTACAGCAACTAAAATCTGGCCAATCTAGGTCTCCTACCTAGAAGCATAGATAGACCCATCTCTTTCTCACTCCCAAACTGGTAATGCTCTTCTCACAACAAGAATAATCAGTGGTTTTATTAAATACTGTAATTAAGCAACAATATTAAGACAATATAACAATATTAAAAGGTAGTCACATAAAACAACCAAGTGTTCACTCTCGAGTGCAAGCAGCAGATACTTTGGCTAACCTAAAGGTATACAGCATAAATCTGGCAGTCTTACTCCTTCGCAAATAAGACAACTCGTCGTTTCTGTAGAAAGAATACTTCCACTGGGCCTAGGAAAGGTCTGAAAATGGAAAAAGTGGCTAGAAGTTTTATTTTGTTTTATCTTTGAGTATCATTTTATTTCACTCTACTGACATATTATCATGTACACTTTAGAATCAGGAAGAGTGAAGGATGTTCTCTAAAAGTCTCCCTGCAAATTAACAGCATTCCTTTCCTGTGAATGGTCTGTTTCCCCAGAGACAGTATTTGATAGCATTTGATACTTCACTTACAGAAAAAGAATTCTCCATATGATTCATATTATTGTTCTTAAAACTGCAGTATTTCATTCTGTATCTTTCAATTTAAAGACAAGTCAGCATTTAGGCAGCATTTCCTTTTTATGAATGCAGTTGAATGCTCTGTTGCTAACCAAACAACTGACAGAACAAAGACCTTTGAATACCAATCTGCCATAGCAAAAACAGATCAGCAGATTTTGTGATATCTTCACAAAAGCAGGTGTTCTCTGGTATTTTTCTACATAATCAGCTAATTAACTGCTTTAATTATAAGAACCCCTCTGATTTTGAAGTGAAATTGGGAATCTCTTTGTCTACTGACAAATTATATATACAACTGACTAACCGAAGAATATCCCAAAATGTGTATTCAAGTCTTTTTTTTTGAGATAACCAGGCAATAAGTTCCTGAGGAAAGATACAGGCTGTGTGACAACAAAACAATTTAAAAATAAGCAAGAAAAAAATCTTGCCCATTCCTGAGTTAATTCTATTGGCATGCATTTAATGAATGCTGTTTACTTGCCAGAAAATTATACAAATAATGGGCACTGTTTTAGCAAATCACTACCTGGCTCAAGGGTTTTTCATGAATTAATCTTTCTTTTTATGAATGTAAGGCAGAAAAAAAAGGGAGGTCTTGCAACCAGTAATGACATTTGTGAGCTCCTTCTGTGTGTTCTGCAGTGGCAAAATGCTGCCAGGAAGGATAGTGAGGAATAGGACTGCCATGCAGCCCAGCAAAACAGCCCTCTGAAAGGGCATGCTGACCCACTTTCAACTACCAGTTCTTGCTGACCCTTTGTTCAGTGAGATGTTCTTGCAAGTTTTTGTTGTTTTCACCCTTCCGAGTTCCCATTTCTAAAGCAGCAAGCCTGTCTCTTTCTCATTTTCCTTCTTCCCCAGTATGCATGAAAGAAAGATTGTTTCTTGTGACTGTCTTTGCTTTATGTAATTAAAAAAAACCTTCCACCCTTTTCCTTGTTAAGAACATGCTGTGGAAGAAATATGGATCTTGTCATCAACAAAATTATGATACAATTCCTTAAGGAACTCAGTCTGATTAGAGTAAATTCATGTATGAAAAACCATACTTTAATTGTTACTCTTGGCAACAGTGAAGGATAATAGTGTAATATTACACTAAATATTGCCACGTGCAATAGTAAAAAAAAAAACTGGTTTAGTCTTGCCAGCAGCGGTGTGCAAGCCCCCTTTTGAATTCAGGTTTGGATGTTGTCATTTAATCTAAATCTTTTGCTTTTCCTCCTTCCAAAACCAACAGAGGTTTAAAGAGACCTGCAGTTTTATTGGAACCATTTGTTCAGTCTAAGTTGCCAAAATAATTTAGTTAAAACTAGTGCTTTTATTTGGGTTAAGGTTGATTCCTGAGCTCCACAGAGGTCGAGGCACTTAGTTTGTCTTCCTCTTTCTCAGTTCCACCATGGAGCCTACAGCAGTGCTCTGCCAGCTCAAGCTGTATTTCCTGAATCCCAGTCCCCCAGTTAAGCTTAACTGTGTTCGTGAGTTTGCACAAGTGGAGAAGAAACCTTTTTTTCAGACCTCTTCCTCACTGTTTATCTGCTACAATGAACAGATAAATATGCAGCTCCAAGGATTCAGAATAAGCAGACTCCAGTGGCGCAAAACTGCAAGTCCTGCTGGTAATGCTGCTACTGCTAGTGTGTTAGTGTGACCTCTCTTTGATAATGGGTGACTGCTGCTTTGAAATGCCTCACAGAGTGTTTGTTTGCCTCTCTTGGGCAACAAGTAGAAAAACCTAAAAATACAGAAATTTGTAAGTTATGGAAAAAAATAAAAGCTCTGCTTTATGCTACTTGAAAAGCATTGTTTGAACTTCTGATAGCTCCAACAAAATGGTAATACACCTACAATCTCCTACCAAAACTTTGTAAATCCTGGGAAATATATGACAATAACAAATACTATAATGTTATTGTAATTAAGGAAGTACCTATTTCTCACTACGTATGTGCTTTGTGTGTGGGCATGCACTGGTAAATGGGACAAAATCAGGCTCTTGAATGTCAGAACCTTCACATGATGAGGGTGTTTGAGTCAAATAACCATTTCTAAATCTACTCTCGTAGTCAGAGCCTCATTTAGATCCAAAAATGAGTTTTTTTTGTTTGGTTTCTATTCTATTGCAGCAGAAATGTCACAGGTCAGAATGATACATCAAAGATGTTCTATGGTAGCACTGCCTTGATCTGAAATACATTAAAACTAGGCTTCAGTTTTAAAGAGAAACCAGGGTAAAAATTTTATGGCTCTTGCATATGACATTCTTCTCTCAGAAGGCCTTAGCACAAACCAGTTCAAATCTCCTCTTAAAAGAGGTATTGTAGTCTTGAATGGAATTCTCATGAAAAGTGAACCAGAAATGAGCTGTTCTGGTCTTTGGCTTTTTTTTTAGATGCAATCCACATTGAAAGCAGTAAGAATTTAGTGAATGGAAATGAGAAGCCAATCTGTGTAGAATACACATTGCATAAATTCAAGGTCCAGCTTTAACCCATCCTGAAAATATGTATCTTAATATCTTATTTAATGGCATAAATGTTTACACCTGCTTGCATTACAAAAGAGAAAAAAAGTTTTAAATATGTAGCTTTAATACAAAATCACAGGAGTGTACAAAATTTTAGAAACCTACATGACAGCTGATTGAACAGTATGATTTCTGTCCCATTAAAAGTCTTGCTGCTTAAGATTTGCTTTTATCCTAAATTTGACAGAAATCTTAAATATAAATAGTGTAGGGTAAATCATATAAACAAAAAATCTGAAAATGCTGTTTTGTGATTTTTCATCAAAATTGTCAACAATTATGAATGAGAGCATGGTCTGAATACATAAACTGCTGTATCTGCAACTCTATTTTATCAGAATACTAGCTACCAATTTACTTAGATTTCTGCAGCAGTGTATAAAATAGGACTGAAAGGGACCAAAAATACCTGGCCAACGTAGCTGCCATTTTTGGGTTTAGTGATTCTAAGAGGTTTTTCATTATAAAAGAGAAGATAGGCCCTTTCAGTTTGAGTCTGAAAGGTCTCAAAACTATGCACAACATAGGGAACAAAAAACTAATTCAGATTACTTCAAAATACCAAAAAATATGCCACTGCTGATGGCAACAAAGAAAGGAAGCTCTCACCCTTATAACCAGCTGCATTCGTTTTCCAGTCGTTAGCATTCAGATGTCCTGCACGTGAAGTTCTGACAATAATATGCTGTATGTCTCTCCAGGTCAGAAATGGACTATGAAGAAAGGGAAAGACAAATTCACAGATCAGACATGTTCTACCAGAATGTAGGGATACAAGATCATGTGAGCTAAAATGTATCCAAACCAAAACAACCCACATTTCAATTCTCAGCTTTCCCTTGCTCCATTCAAATGAACATGTCCTAATTTCACAGAATTATTACGCGAAATTACTTAGACAGCTGGTGTGTGTGTGCGTGTGTTAAACTAGACTATAGAATATAATGATATATAGTAATATTCTATTATATAAAACATAAGGGAAGATGAAAGAGTACATTTCACACAGAGACAATCATGACCATCAACTACTGTATGGTATCTACCTTGACTGTATTTTATCTACCTTGAACAGTGCAAAGCAAAAAAACCCAAAATGTGAGCTTCCTGAAAAGCGCTACTAAATCTCACTAACTTTATGCTCAAACTGGCAAATCCTTCAGACTTTCAGCTCATATTGAAGCTATTTCAGGTGCTTCTATAGTTACTCATTTGTCTGCTACCCTCTCTTAGAACTCACTGGAGGTCTATGTGTATTTTTCAAGAAGACCAACCAGCCAGCACTGAATTTCAGCAGTTACAGAGCAAGCGATTCCTTGTACAAATGTGTATTCCTTTAAGGGCTTCCTAATAGTGTGGCCACTTGGGAGGTGAAAAAAACAATTTGTATTCTCACTATGACATTAGCACCCATTTATCTTGTAGGACCAGAGCACATCTATAGGGATTATAGTTTTCTTGTTTCACTTAGATACACCCCAAGAAGAATTTCTTTTCTTAGAAGATGATCTAAAGGTGCATGGCTGTCACTGGGGTGTTTTTAATTTCTCCTTCAATTTTCTCAGTTTCTCTATCATCTGTAAGAAGACAAAGAGTATTGCGTTTAAAAATGCAGATCAGTAAAGGGAAATGAGCCACTAAATAAGGAAGATGAAAGAAGTACTGCAGTGCATGAGTTCCTCAGTATTGCTACCTACCCATATCACACATACTGGCAGAACTCCACTCACTTGTAATGATGAAGATAGACCAGAATGAACTTTATCAGTCCCAGCACACACTGTCTACACTCTTCAGGACTAGACAGTCATTGAAAACCTGGGAAACCTTGGTTCAGTTCCTCAACACATACTCTTGTGTCTCAGACCAAAAAAAGTCCCTTCAGCCAGTAGACAAGTAACTTATTCTCAGGAACTATCTCTAAGGCTTAATACTGGGGCTCTGTTTTCACTTGCAGGTAGAAACCACACCAAGGAAACAGACAGAAGAGTGTGGGAAATGTCAACCACGGGTGATTTTGAGTGGGTCGCCTTCTGTGGTGAGGGGGACATTGCCATCACATGGAGTGGCTCTACACTCTTAAACCAACATGTAGTCGAATTGTTAGAAATTTCAATGAGAAATTTCCTTGGAAAGCAGACACAGGGTAAAACAAACATGCAGCAATACCTTGTTCTTCTCTAAGTTGCCCTGTCAGTGGAAGATGAAAAATCTCACTCATCTCTGATGTACCCAAATGAATGTTGTGTGGGTTGGCATCCCACACACACTGTTTCACATCTTACAGAACTTGGTTTTCTCAAAAGAATGTATTTTGGAAATACTTAAGTAATCATTGCTTTATGGTCCTTAAATATGGAATTAGAAACCTGCTTATCCTGTGATCTGAAATCAGGCAATTAGGAAGCAATCAGTGGATACATGTGATAATCTATTTAAAAATGAGCATTTTCCTTTTCATTGAAGATTTGTCAATTTAGGTTTTCAGTTGACAAATTTCAGCCTCTACAAGCCTCATCCTTAAGAAAAGGCCATAGGGATGCAGAAGTTATCGCAGTCAACTTGTTTATAGAAAAACTTACTCCTAGCCTATCCTCTGTGTGCATGTAAGCATATATTCATGGGTATTAGCCAATGGAAGTCCACTTTTGTTGGGGCAATTACTGGCAATGAAAACAAATTTCAGAATCATGGTCTGCAATTCCATACAGGAGAGAAAAACCTGGGACATACAGGATAGTCACTCACACATAACTGATTTGTACACATTCTACTTTCCAATAGCTTCATCATTCATATGCTTGAAAAGAAGTAGGGTTGCTTAAAAACATCAGACTTCTTTTATGTAACAGGAGCTGTAAGGAACAGTGCAAAGACAGTGGCCAAATCATTGAATTACACATATTTTTCTCATTTCCTTTGCAATAATATAATTTTAGTTGTGAGTATCTTTTCCACTGCAGAACATTTACCAGTGGGTATGTGTGGACCATGGGTAGGCTGATGTAAACTAGCACCTTTCTATCTACACCTGGGACACCACAGGAAGTGACATGTATTCTTCTAGAGTCAACAGAGAAAGTCCTGTCTACAATTCTTGTTGGAACAGGGAGGATATGGAAAATTCTGAAGAAGGAAGATGATTTTTAAGTGAATGTCTTATTAATTGTAGACAGATTTTTCTGTAATATCTTCCAAGCTCTATCAATTCATGGCCATTTAATTTCTCTGTGTTTTTGGCTAGTAGATATAAGGGTCTTCTCATTTTTAAATTATTCTGTTATTTTTAGGGAGGGTTGATGCTTTCTGTCCCTGAGCATTTATTAATACAAGCATAGATACATTTTTTTTCTTAAAGTGGAATTTCTCACACTAGACAGTTGGACTAGAATGACAATAATTGTTTATCCAGCTGAGCTGGTAAAATGACTGAACAAAAAAAAGAAAAGAAAATAGAGTCATGGAATGTAAGGAGTATTAAGGGTTTGTAAGATAGTGTATGCTTGGACAGTCACGTAACATGCTTCAGGAAAAAAAAAATCAGTATGATTTTATACCAACTCAGGAATTTCACTGGGAGCCTGTGTAAAGTCTTAAAAAACCATGCTTCAAGCCTTCAAGAAGACCTCCAGGAATCCTGTGAGCTGCATTCTTTATAATCTGGAACCTAAACAATCTGTTGTTCTAGAAAGCAAGCTGTCCACACTATTGGTGAAAAATAAGGCACTAAAATACCACTTTCAACTTCTAAAGGACATATTCAAGATAACGCATGTTCAACTGATTATTTAAAGAAGAATGATAGATCTAATGGTGGATCTAACTATGCCTAGATAAATGAACTATAGTCTTCACTTGATAATACTAATCTCTCATAAATTGAATTTAAGTTGCTCAGTCAGCAAATGAGATTATGTTTCAGAATCATGGTTAACTTCTAAAAACAAAAACGATGGCAGATCTTGAAATCTGAGCCATTCAGTGTTGTAGCTACCTACCGTCTTTATCTAACCATACAAAATAATGTGAGGATTTCTGGGCAGAAAAACTTGATCAGAGGACTGATTTCCAGGACATGACTGAGTATATGGTTGAATCAGTCTGTCTCTCATGCAGCCTTCCAGCCTGCTGGCTTACTGTGTAAGTCATAAGATTTTTAAATTTTCTTCTCAAGAAATGGCAGTTTGGGAGTATTTATACCTAAGAGATTTAACATCATAAGAACAATATTCAAACTGATTTTGTAGGACCTTCACTATACTAAAAATAGAGCTATTGCCGGAATGAAATTCTCTCTCTACAGTAGACCTTATTTGAAACAAAACAGATCTGCAATTGCTTAATTGTTTGCCCATACTATTTTTCCAGAAACCTTAAAAAAAACAAACAACAAAAAAAACCCAACAAAAAAAACCAACCTAAAACTCCAAACAAAACCAAACCCCCAAAACCAAGCAAGCAACAACAAAAGAGGAAACTGGAATTATGTCAACAGCAGTTCATTTGAAGAAAGAAGAGGGATTTTCTTTTTAACAAGATAGTCTAGCAGCCAATTTTAAAGCATCTGGAAAAATCACAGAATTGCTCAAATATTTGTAAAACATGTCAAAATTGGATTCTAAGTGAGTAAACAGTTGTTTGCTAGCCATGTGGGCCCCAGATCCAGACAAGATGTCACTGATGTTAATTGATTTACCACTTGATTAATCTCAGAAGAATTAATGGCTAAGCATCTTGAAATGAACAAATGCATTAACAAGAACAGTGCTAACTCTGTTTGATAATGGATTGATTTCAAAAAATGGGCAATTTCTTTCCAGAAATTTTTTTTCAGTGTCTCATCTGAAGTTGCTTTGGGATTACACATACCAGACAATACTTAAAATCAAACCAGAAAAAGCAGAAGTGAGAACAATTACATATGAAAGTACTTGTACTGAAGCCAAAAAATAATGACTGTTGTGTCCTTAACAATAATTTTACTCTAAGGTACAGCCCTCTTCCTTCAGGCTTCTCAAAATGTTTATGAAACAAGGTAAATGTGAAAAAAATGAAATAGGACAAATAAATTATATTACAGTAATATTCATTTGAGATTTAACTGTATCTTTAAGAAGGCTGCTTAGAAGTAGTAGGTCATCAGTTTTTGCCAAATATGATTTCTTCATTCCACAAGTAGTCTCCCTAATGACAACCGGGTTAATCCTGGAAATAGGAAAGAATTCAAGCTCTACCCTTCTGTGTAATGATACCATGCCAAAAATGACTGTTCAGAATAAATAATCAGTGCAAGATTGAAAATCAGCAAAAATATCATTCAATGCAATAAAAAAATAGGGTGCAACTTTGGTTTGGTCATTTGTTTTTTTATTAGTAAGATGATACGGTTAGCAACATGAATAATAGCTTCTACATGATCTTCATAACCAGCAATTTGAATGTGACAAAAATGGCCTATCTGAAAAAATATATTTCCCGCCAAAATAGCAGATGAGGATTGCTGGAAGAATACAATAAACTTTTCACCAAAGAATCAAGGAGAAACGCAGCATTACATGGTGAACTAAGAGGAGGATACCACTCAATTTGGAAGTACCAAATAATCTTTGCTGTGAGAAAACAGACATAGATAACTGTTACTATAAAAAGGAGTCTCTGTGCCTTAGACATCTTGCAGATCAGCAGATCATTTGAATCGCTAATTTCACACCACCCTTAAGGGCTTTATGATAAATTTATAAACAAAACACTACTAGCTATGTTAACGGAAGACATTCTTTCCCAGGTCAGATAAAGAGTCAGTGTGAAGAAGCCTGTTGCAGCACGGAATTTTAAGAAGGATGAGACATTAAGACAGCCTCTAATTGTTGTGCTTACCCTGTGCTTAGGTGTCTAAATGTTCTACACCATAAGCATTTCATTCCTGAAAATAAGATACAAAGATGGACTCCAGTGTTTAATAATTAAGTTGTGCATGCATACAGACATACAAAATATTTTTGACATGCCTGACAACCTCATAGATTCTAATTGTCACATACTGTGTAAATAATCCTGTTAAATTCCTGCTTAAAAAGTAAAGAATATTATGTGCTTGCTGATCAGAATGTAGCTCTCCCTGTAAATGCAACCTAAGTTTCTACTCTAGCAGTCTAGTCATTTTCTGACGTGGTAAACCACTGTTCATTCAAATAGTGTATCAAACAAAACCATTTTGTTACTTCAGAGTTAACTCTCAGTTCTTTCTTTGCTCACATCCCTTTTCTGAGATCCATACTGACATCAGAAATTTGCCACTTCTCCTGCTAATTTCTGATTTGCATTCAATTTTACCCAATCAGATCACTTTGAAAAAAAACCCAAGCCTGGCTAAAGATGACAATCCCTTAAAAAAAATAACTGATGGCAACTGAAAATACTGCAGTTAAAGATCAGTTATTAGTTGTGTTAATGGCATATACAATAGCCCTCTGTCTAAAGAGATGTGCAATTTGTGAAATTTTGGGAAAATGTCTCTCTAGAACCAAAATTGCTGTCAAAAGCCTCTTACACTAATTGTCATATTCCTCCTCTTTTCCCATTAATAGCTTAATTTAGGTACTGGACAAAGAAGAGCAGTGATACACATCTAAAAACAAACTGCTGACGAACAGTCATTAAGAACACATAATTTAAACCAATTACATTCTGAGTGTCCTGATCTTTGCCAAATTTCACTGTGGAAAGACACACTTTAATCTGTCCATTTCAGCAATCACTAAGTAACTTCAGCACATTACTCATGTTTTAAGCATATTTATCTTAAATATCTCAAGCTCACAAATTCTACAATACCATATTTTTCCGTTCAAAGCTTAGCTTTTTGAACATCTTTTCAAGGTAATAGCATTTTTCTGTACAACATAATCTCTACTGGTTTGTGTCTGGCTCTAGTTTATGTCATTCAGTTTATATTTGTGCAGCATCTCCACAGTTTCTGCAATGTGTCCTAGTCTGTTTATGAGTCAGTTTGAAGGCTTTTGAACTGATACAACCATCTTTTGCATTATTTACATATTGTTTTTTAGGATAGAATACAGACAAGTTGTGATACGACATGGCAGATATATTCCTTTAGATGAACTGCAGGATAAGCAGACATAGATCAACCAACAATGGATTTCTGGTGTACCTGTGCCAAATTCAAGGTGCATATAATAGTGGTAGACTCTAGATCCTACAAACTATCGTGTTTTTCCCAGAGACAGAAAATCCTAAGTGCCCAAAGGAAAACAATCAATGGCCCAAATGCAGGTTGATAATGATGACTTTCTAAGGAGAAATATCTTGAGAGGTACCTGACTCACATCCCTTTCTATGCTTTGTCCAGAGGAAGAATGAAATGGCACCACCCAAAAGACAGTGTGCACAGTCAGCTGATGGACACCAGCATGGAAGCAGCAGCAGCAAAAACCTTAGGCCAGTTCTCAGTTTCAGAACCAACTACAACTGTGCATGTGGGGAGTCATTACATTATATTAGGTTAGTTAATGCAGGCTGTTTTGATTAGCATAGTACCCAGGCTGTTGATTTGACCAAGCTGCCAAGTCTGATGATACTGATCACTTTTAATATAGTTCAGCTATGACACTATACTGCAGTGAATCTTAAAAGAAAGACTGCAATCCAGTGAACTTGCTCCTTTTCCACCTTCCTCATTTTCCTCTTGCTGCAAAAACAGACTGGGAAAAGCAGATAAGCTCCCTGATCTCAAAGTGAAAAGCCAGCAGCACCACTAAGAACAACTTCAGAGACAACCCCGAACAGCTTCTAAAACCTGAGGCTGGGGAGCATTTGGAGAACCAAAAAGCTATAGGGGATAGAGCTGCCAAACTCTTAACTCTCAACTGAGCACATGCCAACTGAGATTTTTGAGAAGCTTATAAAAGTAAAAGGCACTGCCCTGGCACCAGAACAACGGTTATCCACTTGCTCTGTTTTTAGCTGTTGCTCCATAGTGCAGACACAGTAAAACTCCATGAAAAAGTTAGAAATTATCACAATCAAACACGTCTTTTTTTCTTTTTTCTTAACCCAGACTCAGTTTAAGAAATGTCTGAACACAATTTTCTTAAAACATTTTTAAAGCCAGTTACATGGAAAACTTCAGACTGAGCAATTTTTCTTTGGCAAATTTACATGGAACTGAAACCAGGACCTTAAAAGGGGAAATATGGGGCAACCTGAATTCAGGAAGATATTTCCAAGTCAATGTCAATATAATAACTGGAACTGCATAAATGGCACAGGTGGTTAAAACTCAAAAGAAAAAACAGGTTCTAACTTAAGCATGTATTTATGTTTTTCAAATACTTCACAATTAAGAGCATTATTTTAAAACTACTCTAAAAATCCAAAGATTCACAAAAAGATTTCCAACTCACATGCTCTAGCATTCCCTTTTATAACAGGCAGCCAATCAATGAAGCAAAGACCTAACTAAAGCTGATTGACTCAAATGACAGTATCTCCTCTTACACTGGAAGCCTGCATACAGAGGTCACCTGACAGCATTTCCACAGTTGCCTTGACTGTCTCATCACCTTTAGCCCCTGACTATACTTATGAACCAGTAAAAGCCTCATAACTTTGACAACACAGAATTAGTTCTCTGTATCCAAAACTGCCCCTTGCTAGACAGTACATTATTACTCTCCTCCTTTCTGTAAGACAACCAATCACTATGGGAAATATTGCAAGTTATCTAATCAGTTTTCAGAAATCCGAAGTATTTTCCTTTGACACTCTTGACCCCTTGCAATGTGAACTCAATTTTCCGTTCATCTCAGTGACTGTTCTTGGTTGTACTGCCTTTTACAAGAATGTGGTGCATTCTCACATTTCTGACTGGATTGCTGGCATCAGAATTAACTGAATTTCTTTATCTCTTCCCAGAACTACCTTGTTCTAGGCTTGGTTTCATGTAACCAAAGACAAATGAAGTATACAGCTCACATAAAAGGAATCACAGAAGAAAACAGACTCTCCAAAGCTGTACCACTGAGTATACCACACAGTAGAAATATAGTAGATTAATATTTCCATTTCAGGTGGTACTTCTTACTCATGTAACTGCCATTACCATAGGTTGGAAAATATGCATTGGCTTACAGACAGTGAAGCATGCAGTTAATTTGGGGATGTACAATGTATTCTTCCATCAGCAACGTAAGATTTCTTTTTCTTTTTTTGTTTTTTTTTAGATTTGGCTTCTCCAAAGGAACATGGCACAATACCCACTGGAACAAATGTGAGCATAGTGGCTCTCCTGTCCCTGATTCACCCAATTTCCAAATTCAGACCTTTCATCAATGAGAAAAAGTATTTCTCATATCAACAGTAGATGGTACTACGCAGTACAAGTAGCTCGCTTTTAGTAAGAACATTGCTGCTTTGTCTGACTAAATGGATTACACTTCATATCCATAATTGCTGGTTTACAATTACCAGAATTCAACATCATGTAATGACTAAGAAGTGCAATACACAAGCATTTATTCACAAAGCCTGAACAGGATCCTAGATATACCAGGAATCATCAGATATATCAATTAACTACCTGAATACCATAAGAAAACCATAGAATATGACGATTAAGAGATATCCTTTGTGTGATAGTTGTTGCATATCTACACTTAGTCCTCAGGGATTCCAAACAAGCAGTCTGAAACTCAGATAGAAGTCTTTGATCCCTGAAGGAGAACATGCCACTTGATACTCAAACGCTGGATAGAAAATAAAAAAAAGATGTGTTCACATTATTTCAAATTGCAGTATTTAGTAGACCACAATGCCAAACTAGGATTTCAGGAGCAGATCCCAGCTGAAAACCAAGTGGAGTGTTCAAATTAGGGTTTATTAAGTGAGGTAAGAGGTCTTCCATCAGCTACCTGCCAATCCCACCATATGGGGCTTATCAAAGCAAGAAAGTGGCAGGTCAGAGTGGAAATCCGCCTTGCTCATTTTCCATTGATTTAATGTACCTTTGTGTATGAGTTGAAGCAACCTCTTGGCTGTTATGACTCATATCCAGGCCAGACTAGTGCTCTGCTCACCTCCTGATGTTTCCCAGGAACAGAACTTGGCTACTAGGGAAAATCAACCCCATAAACCCAAAAGCCTCCCACAGTATAGTTTGTTGTGTTTTGCAGCACAAAGTGGAATAAAACTATACATTATTACAGACATATTCAAGAAGCGTTCAGGACTAAGTGTTCCAATTTTTAAACAGCTTGCTATATGATAATCATCAATAGTTCTGCAAAACCCCTTTCCAACTAACCTTTTTTAAAAGTTTTCCTATCAACAGTGCTATTAGCACAGGCACTAATATGGACGGCATCTAGGGAAGTGTCTGCATAAAGACAAACTCTGTTTGAATGCAAACGAGTTCCAATAAGTCCTAATGCTAAGCCACACTATCGTGTCCATTTCATGCCATATATTTTAGAAGTATTGAATAAAATACTTAACACGGCTTCAAAAGTTTTTTTTGTATACTTTAAATTCCCAGCATTATTTAGGATCACATAAGTTGGCAGGTATCACAGGTGAAAAATATAACCTGAATTTTCAAACCGGACAAATAAATAAGAATAACCACTTAGAAATGGATTAAAATAATCTGAATAGATTCTGTACAAACAAATCCAAGACACTAAAATTGAATTTCCCAAGCACAGATACAGGCTGGACAGCAAATGATAAAGAGCAGCCCTGAGGAGAAGGACTTGGGGTGTTGGCTGATGAGAAGCTCAACACAAGCCAGCTTCAGTGTGAGCTTGCAGCCCAGAAAACCAACTGTATGCTGGGCTGCATCAAAAGAAGCATGACCGTCAGGTCAAAGGAGGTGATCCTGCCCCTCTGCTCTCATGACAGCACCTGCATTGCTGCGTCTAGCTCTGAGGGCAACAATGTAAGAAGGATGTGGACCTGCTGGAGCAAGTCCAGAGGAGGCCACAAATATATCAAAGGGCTGAAGCAACTCTTCTGTGAAGACAGGCTGAGAGAAGGCTCCAAGAAGACCTTAGAGCAGCCTTCAAGTACCTAAATGGGGCCCACAAGAAATCTGGAGAGGGACTTTTTAAAAGGGCATGTAGTGACAGGACAAGGGGGAATGGTTTTAAATTGAAAAAGGGTAGATTTAGATTAGACATTAGGAGAGAATTCTTTACTATGAGGGTGGTGAGGCAATGGAATAGGTTGCCAAGAGAATTGTGGCTGCCCTATCCCCGATACTGTTCTAGTGGAAGGTGCCCCACGCCACGGCAGGTAGTACATGATCTGTAAGGTCCCTTCCAACCCAAACCAATCTATAATTCTATTAATATATTATGATATGATTGCCTTGTAATACTAAGGCCTTACTTCATAATCTATAAGTTCACAAGACCAACAGTTTCTCCAACCCTAGGACTGGATTAATTAATGGGAAAAACATAATGGGAAAGCTGGAAATATATATTTCTCTAATTTGCTCTTTTTTTTTTTTGTTTTTTTCTTTCACATCTGTGCTCAGAAGGTTGGCTGTAAGTACTCTTAAGACAGAAAAGTTAAAGAACATCTACAAATTAA
The DNA here is from genome assembly GCF_034315485.1 of Pezoporus occidentalis. Classification (NCBI taxonomy): domain Eukaryota; kingdom Metazoa; phylum Chordata; class Aves; order Psittaciformes; family Psittacidae; genus Pezoporus; species Pezoporus occidentalis. The sequence continues at coordinate 7,362,359 of NW_026912961.1, read as the reverse complement.
TAAAACCAGATATACGATATTATTAATATGTCATTTGGAGCTATCAAAACACAGGACAACATTTGGAAATGAGAAAGATCCCTCCATATACGCAAATTGAACAGAATCTGAAAGAAGATAAAATCGATATTTTTTCACCCAAAAACTCTTGTTAGCACCACCCAACAAAGTACTACAAAACCAAGAAAGTGACTAGGGTCTTTAGTCGCTGGCGCGTTTTGTCTCTATCACCATATGTGAAACATTAATGCAGTCTTGTCTTTGTTCCTATCATAGCAGCTATTAGTTTTGAAAAAAAACCCTAACTCCAAACTAGTCCATAGCACTAACAAGGATTTCGTATTGGTATAGTCACCAAAGTTCACAAAGAAAAAAGCTTTTGTAAAGTGTAAGCTTCTGTGTATTTTGTCACAGTCAGCAATAACTTGGTTGTAGGTATTTTGTGCTGTAATTCTTTGAAAGTTTCAACTACAATAATAATCTGTTAGAAAATGCATGTAAAATATCATATAGAACACAAACAATAAGTTACCAAGCAAACTCCATTCATTAAGGAATAATTAGAAAAACTTTCAGCAGAATTAAATTTATGCACATACAATTTTATCTGCATGTGCAGGATGTTTAGAATGATTTAAGGATTTTAAAACGAATTAAAAAATATATATAAATAATAGCATTATATTAACTTTTAAAAATACCTAAAATACCTTTGTTTCAAGTGATTGCATTAAGAAGATTAATTATAATGATACAACTACTACACTATCTAAGATTATGTCAGCTCTTCAATTACTAACTCTTACGACTATAACTCAACATCAAAAAGGTATTATGTGTTGAAAACTGGCCCATGGTTTCTTGCGCATGAAAAAAAAAAGGTACATGAAAGCGTAAAAATAATTCTACTGTTATAATTTATATAATTTGAAATTGCTATTGTGTGAAAATTTTTTACTTCCTTCAAAGGAACTGGAAGTCCCCAGAGGAAACTGGTTTTCTTCAGAATTTAACAGAATTGGTGTCCTACCACACAGAAACATTTGATTTCAAGCAGGACTTGTGGTGGAGCATTCCACCTCAGACCTGCAAATATTATCTAATACAGCACAAAATAATGCAAAAAGTTTTGAAATACATATTTACCCAATAAATTGCCAGTATTTCTGCTGCTCCATGAAGCACATTAAAGATACTTATTAGACAAGGAACAAAATCCTGCAGTTGAGAGAACAAGTGTAAGACGGAAATTTTTCTGAGGTAAAGTGACTATGGAGCCACACTATGCAGTTTTTACAGCTGAGGAACTTAACCCATTGAAAAAACAGACTTGTGTCAGCATTCAGAAGTTGAGAATTTCTGTATTTCATACTATGTTCATTTTTGTTCATGATAGCCTAACACCACCCCAAAACTTTTTTCAACACTGAAGAATGGACACCACTAAGAAGAGCCTGATGAATGCAAGAGGTGACCTACAGTAGCCTGCAGAGTACAGTGGATCTGGGCAGCACTGTGAGGGTACTGTAAGACATTGTGAGGATGCTGTACATCATTCAGTGGAAACTACCTGTGTTCAACATGGTTTCAAGTCATTTCAACACTGCATACTCTGTTGTCATTTCCATGGTGTCAGCTTTCTGCAGACGAAATAAGCTCACGGATCCTTCCTGTCCTTGGAAGGGTACTGTGAATTATTACAACAGAGTTTCTGAAACACCTTGAGATCCCTGGATAAAGGCACTGGATGAGTGTGAAAGTTCCTTTCGTATGCTTTACTTTTTTTTCAGAGTATAACTTGGATCTTACTTTGCTTCCAGTGCCAGTGCAATGATGCCTGCAGCCATAGGTGCAGAGGCTGAGGTTCCAGTATGGCTGTCTGTGCAACGCTGCCTCAGGTCTGTGGTGATCTGGAAGAAATTGAATGTGTGAAATTTAAAACACAGCTTTAGAAATCAGAACAGGTTTCATTTGCTCGAATGAGCTGCATGTACATGGACCGTATTTCCTTCTTTCATTGCAAGGAAAGTCAAAAAAAAAAAGTTGTCTGAACACATGACATTATACTCTGAGCCTGAAGTCACTTGTGAACTTGGAGAACTTCACAAGTTCCTTTGTTGCACTGAAAACATAAGTTAGTCTCCATTCTTCTCATGGCATGATAAAGACTTGTAAATTAGAAAAACATGCAGAGGGTTTTAAAACAGCACAGTTAGAACTCTGCCCTTCTACTGCATTTATAGAATACTTTCCATCTAAGAATCTCAAAGTGCTTCACAAACAAGAATGAACTCCATCTTACGGAACTCCCTATGTACAGACTGGTTATGCCCAGAGACTATAGGAGAGGTATGCAGGGGTTAATCAGGTTGCCTGAAGTCACACTGGAACTATGTGACAGAACAGAATACCACTGGGCTCGTGCTAAGTACTGTGTTTAATCCTTCCTTCATGCCTTCCTATTCACATGAAATTAAGCAACAATCCATTGGAAAGTCCTGATGTAATCACAAATTTGACCTAGACATTACCAGCTAATTACTTATTTGCAGATCTAAATTGTTACATATTACTTAGGTATGTCCTGCCACATATTTTTGTATGTAATCTAAAGTGGATATATAAACTGTAACGTGCACTACCAACTACAGACAGAGTCTTTTACTTAGCATTAGGATATCATAATGAATTTTAGGCAGCCTCTTTCTGTAAGACAGTATATCACACACAAAAAAATGTGTTTATTCTAAATTCTGCTTCTTTCAGGCAATCTAAAGAGATTATAAGCTATGATCTTCTTCCAAAAGAAGTAGTTGCTAGCAAGAGCAAGGTAGGAGAGATAGGAAGACACTACTACCTAACAGAAGTTCAAGCAAAACCCATGCAGACTTGAGAAAAGTTTCTAGCAGACAGCAGTAGCAGTCCACAGCATGGAAAACTCCATGAAGGTGCCAGAGTGAATGACTTGTGACGCCAAACCTTATTCTCAGCATTTCAGCTAATCCCTGAGACTCATTCACTACAAGACATCTGCCTGGGAGGCAAGGAACTTGCTCACACAGCTTCCTACCTAAGCAACCAGAATTACTATGTCTCCATTTCCTCTAATTCACTAATACTTCATTTGCAACACAGGTATGCAGAAAGATGGGAAAAGGAGAGATCAGAGGATCAAAAAATCACAAAAAAGCACAGGGCATGTAAAAATGTCTGTCTAGATTTGAAACTGGAAGATATGTAAAATACGACCTGAAGAAACAGCCACATCCTCTCTGGGCAGAATGCAAGCAATTGCATTCAGAAGGGTTATGTTTCATACATTTGCATTTGCCATACTCAGTAGTGTATGTATACATAATGTGTATAAGGCTGCTTAAAGTGCTCATGACATATAAGCATACACAAGCTAACACAGAAGACTTCTAATAGTGAAGGAGCTAACAGCACCAGGAAATTATTACTGAATGCAAGTTAGTGAGCAAGCGAAACAAAATGGAGGTTTTAAGAAATTGAAAGAGGGATAAAGGTATTTATAATGCCATATCCTTAAATTAGTGAACTTCCCAGAAGTCAGATTTCTTGAATAATGAAGTCCAGAAAGAAACTTTTTTTCCCCTATTATTTAATATCTTTCATAAATGCACACCTTGTTAAATAATTTATCTTTCACCAGCTAAAAGTTGAACCCCATAAACAAAATGTTCATGTAATTTCTTCTTTCCTAATGACTGTATTAATTTAAACAATGAAAAGTGTTGGAAAAACCTTTATGTGTGCAAATCCCATAAACGACCTGATAATATTAAGCAGTGAAACTGCAGCAGGAACTGTCCTAACATGACATACAGCCTGTATGTGCAAATGCAAGTAGTGATTTTGCAGGTGGGATTAACATGTCCAAAGACTACAGGATGACAAGCACCCTAATAGGTACAAGATTCAGGTATCCCATTTGTAAAAACACTGGCCAGCACTGTGGCAAGGAGTAAAAGGAAGATCAGGAAAAAGAAAGGGCAGGAAAAGGGACTAACACATGCTTGTCTCTTTTGTAGCCTGGCACCCTATCCCTTGCAAAAAAGTGGTGCAGCAGGCACTTTCCTCAGAGGACCACAGGTTAGCAAAGCCTATGGGAGCTCAGGCAGGGAGAACTGCCCTCAATAGCAGCTTTTTCTTAAGAGACAGCCTCTCTCAATACAGTGAAAAGCACACTGAATTGTGCTATCTGTATCTCTCATCCTCTGGAATAACATGCTTCCAGAGTGTTTTATTGTCCTGTAGCTACAGATATTAAGCACAACAAACCATGACAGCTCTTTATTTTGCAACATCTCTCACATTCAAAGTGGATGTTGTGGCAGCAGTTTGAACTACAGATCCTTATCTCTCTCCTTCACTCAGCAAATATTTCCACAGAAGTTGTGTAGGGAAAGCTTCCTACGTGGAAATCCCATTTGAGCTATTTCAAAGCCAAGTTACTGACAGAGGCTGAGATGTTTAAGTTACCTCCAAGATCTGAGTTATTTTTTCAGCCCTATGGATTCACTGTCAGAGAAGAGTTGCATCCACCCTAAGGTAAAAAAAGGGTACAGGACCACCACTAGGCGAGCAAGCTTGAAGAATTAAAATGTTCCCCAAACTCCTGAACCACATGAGGGCAACATCATTAATTACAATAAAAGGATGTGGTATCTGACAGCATCACGAAGCTCTCATTAGAGTATATTAGCTGTCATTCTGATTAATAGAGTGGGAAGAAGCAGAAATTTTTGCGTCTTTTGTTGAGTACCACACATTTGTATGCTTCAAATACCTTTGCAACAATTGCTGAGCTATGAAAATGTTAATCAGACTGCCCAAGAGAAGTCCATGCCATATTTCTAGGGACATGAATTATATTCACTTCTAAATCTTTTGAATTAACTAGATTTGATTGAAGACAATGACAGTGTTTCTGGAACTGGCCTAGTTTAGCCAACATGAAATCAGCAACCTAGGACAAACACCCTGATGAAAGGCAGACAAAAATGAAATGTATCACCACAATGTAATACTTGCCATATGCAGAAGTCCAACAGCTTTCAGAAAGTCCATGCACTTATTAAAGAAAAAACTCTAGAGCACTGCGATAGTTTTATAGAAGTAACTTGCTCTGAAGAGTTAAGGAGATGCCATTTCTGTACAGTCATTATTAAGGCTGCATAACCAATCTTTCCATAGTTTCACTGATTGGGAGGTTAATGGCTAAGGTAAAAAAAAAAGATTTCCCTTGGCACTCACTGTTCATTCCCAAGCCTCTGCATTTCTTGCTATTTCATATTCAGTGACATGAGCTCTCTGAACTTACTGAACCATTATTTACCTTCTGGTACAGTTCTTCAAGATATGTTGATTTCTATAAAACTGTGCCCCTAGAAGTGACATGGGTTTAATGAAAATCTACTGTTCCTTCTCATATCTTTTGTGTATCTGAATCTACTCAAAATTGAAGGTGCCAGGTTCTGTGTATCTTAATACACTGAACGTTTCTGAACAAGAACAGGGGTTTTTTGTGTTTTAAGAACTGGCAAGACATGTTGGGGTTTTTCTGGTTTTGTTTTAGGTTCTGCTTAGAGTAGAACCTAGTTGGCAAGGCAGAAGCATATCTCAGAAGAGAAGGAACTCAGAAGATGAACTGGCATTTTTTATAAAACGAAATAGGTGGAACATTAAGTTATTTTCTGAAGGTTAAGTCATGTAATAGGTTCATAAATTATGTTTGTGAGTGACTTTCATATGTAGATTCCTTAGTGCTTTAAGAAATAATTTGAAAAAGGAATTGAAAGGAAAAGTGATGCATTTGTGCAACATGTCCGATAAATGAAAGGCCCCTACTGATAACTGTATTAGGTTGTGTTTAATCTGCCCTAGCTGCATGGTCTGCAGTTGAGGAAGCTATCTTCCAGCATTGTCCTACAGTATTCAAAATAGCAGAGAAGAGAATAATAGAAAAAAATACCTTAACAACTGTATAGTAGCCAGCACTTCTGCACTCACTGTGTTCTGAGAGATAACCTCTGTTAAATATATCTCTAAGGTCTTTACCTATTATTTGCCCTTGTCCCAGAGTGTGAGCTTCTACACCTACACCTATGCTGGCACTTTGCAGCTGCTCTTACAAGCACCTAAAAGTAAACCTAACCCTTTTCTCAAAGAGTCTATATAAAATGCATACACCCAGCTGCATCTGCAAAAGGCAGTCTGCACATTTTGGGCATGACAATACATCCAAAAGGTTGGAAACTCTGTTTCCAATAATGTGCTAACAGTACTACAATAAGATTTGGTAAAGCATGAAGTCAAGCACACTTGAAGCAAGAAGGAACTCATGCAAGATGATCATTGTGTGCTTAACTGTAACTGTTAGCTCAAGTTATTTCAGGCCAGAATTTGCTTCCATTTAGTTTTGCTCAAAGTCAGTATATAAAAAAGCTCAATATGGAAAAGACTTGTGCAGAAATTATGTTCTTATGCTATCATTGTACAAGACTGAAAAAAACCTCCAGACTAGAAAACCTTTTAAAAATACATGACAAAAAGTAAGAATGAGTTCATTTGATTTTGATTGTAAATCCCACACCACGTCACATCTTCCTCACTTATTGCAGTAGTATTTTTGCTTCCTATTCTGAATACAGGAGTCTCACTCCAATAAACCAAATCACCATAAGCCTTGATCAAATATTGTTTCTTTTTTTCATGTTACAGCATGAAGTTGAGCTCTTCACAGCTAATTTGTATATTGAATATATATTTATATGCATAATAGAATTTGGAGATTTTAAATTTAATAATAATCTTTCTATTTTTATTCTATTATTATTTTTCCCTTCAAACTTATCACAAGCTGTAAGCTTTTTGTGAAAAAATGTGAAGAAAATCTGACTCAAAAGAGGCAGCAGTCTAAACAAAAATGTGAGATACAATGCAATGAAAAGGATGTGTGGTACAATAATGAAAATAAATACACATCTTTATTCTAGATTCTTGTAGCATTTTACAGCAGTTGAAAAACTTTGTCCTCCAAATTTTCAGTTGTCTTTAGTTCGGTTCTTGGTTCAAACAAGATTCCTTTCCAAGCCAAATGAGGTTTGATAGTCTTCAGTTGCAATATATTTTAGTATACAAGTTGGAGAAGACAACAGTGATACTATCATCGCTTTCAAAATCAGACTATAAGCAAGACGGTCACAAAGGTGACAGCAAAGTCCCTGCTTCCATATGTGTGCATATTGAAGGACTGCTTAATATTCAGTTTGAACTGACCTCACAATTTCATGTAATTTCGCACTGGGCTGCACCATAACAGAAGCATTATGAGAGTTAACTGGTTTAAACACAACACAGAAAGCTACTGACTGCATCTACTGCACAGTGTTTTGCTTTGTCACTGAAGGTGTCTGGAGGGGAAACATGCTTGCCTTGCTTTAAATACCAAATAGCAAAACACCCTCAGGTAGGGTGTGTGTTTCAGAAATCAACTGATAACTGAAATGCAGGAAAAATAGTCTTGGAGAGAATATTTATGGTCTGCTATTCAAACATTTGAGATCAGTGCATCTTATCACACAGATAACATCAAAGTTGTTTTGCACAGAAGTAGTCAAGGGTAAATTAAATTCTGGTAAACGAAGGATCAACAGATTTGGGTTACTTCCCATGGCTCCTTAGTACACTTACGTTTTTACCATTTGCTGTGCAAAATGATACACTGTGTAGGAATAATCCGAAATTGGCACATGCAACTGAACTGCTCCCAAAAAAATGTCGGCTCTGATTAGTAAAAGCACTCACGGCTTACAAAATTGATGGATTTCAATTAAAATTTATTTTTACTTTTCTCCAGTAGCCTGTGTGAGATCTCCAATGGAGACATTGAGAATGTCTTTAAAGAGGCATTTTTTTTTTTAATAATGTTTATGTAAGATCTCTTCATTATTTCCCTAATTATGAGATAATATATGTTTATGCTATATATAATAATTAATCTCTGCTTTGTAAAGTATACCTTTCAAAAATCTTACAGTAAAGTAAAAAACTACGTATTAGCACAGTGCACAAATTCTGGAAGTGATAGGTACTATACTTCAGTAAAACAAAAAAATGTTTCAGAAGGAAGTCTCTAACAATAAAGGTGAGATCATCTCCACGTGTTTTTGATGCTAGTTTAAGTCATAAAGGAGTGACAAGTAAGAAATAAACAATCAAAATCAAATTAAGTCGCTGTTACTTTTTGGCATGTAACTTGGAACAAACTTCAGTAGCACATGAGAATCTGCAATACTGTAGTATAGAAATACCTACACCAATACCTATATATTGAAATAGTAATTCTGTATTCCATAAAAGCAGAATGTCCATGTTAATTGAAAAGAATGGAAGACAAAAAGACAATCATGAAGAAAACTACAGCTATCAAAAAACCAGAGGGATGCACAAAGGTTAAATCAGCTAACTAGAAAACTACAAATAAAGACTGAGAAGCATACAGGTATTTTAACAGATTTTTGTAAAAGTGAGCAAGGATATGCTGATCAACAAAAAAAAGTATTGACAGGTGAAAGAAGCAGTAACTAACTAGCTAACAATTAATAAATAAAAGTGAAGAAAAGACAAAGTGGATAGCAAGGAATAAAAATTAGAAGATAGAAGGTGCACAAAGGTGGTAAGGAAGGACAAAGGTGAAATGTTGAAGCTTACAAGAATAAGGTATAAAGATGTTTTATTTTGAAGTATATCAGAAGCAAAATAATCCCAAAGCAATATTGTTCTACTTGTCCAGAAATAATAGAATAGTTAATAACAGTGTACAGTAAATGGTTATTTCACTGAATGTTCCTTTTTGGAAAAAAAATTCAGAGCACAGAAAGATGATAAATCATCTTTTTATTTATAGCTATTTTAAATAGCAAGCTTAAATCAGAAAGTTTGGAAGCACCAAAGACTTTTACAAGAGCTGGAAAGGGAACATGTCAGACTGTACTGTTGATTTTAGCTAGTCTTTGAACACTGGAGAAGTTCCAGAAGACTGAAAGAAAACCCAAGCAGTGTCAATATTTTGAAAGGGTAAGCACCATTGTCCTAATAATTTCATCAATTTCCCAAGCTTTTATCTAGTGTAAAAGAATTTATACAAGATTTAAACTAACTATGAATACATTAATTAACTAGTATTATATTTATTGGTGGATAACATAAACTGCTGGAAAAGAGCTTGCCAAAGTACTGCAAATTATTTTTCTGGCCACCACTTTGTTTGAAAGTAGTATAATTAGGATTCTACAAGACACGTAATGTGATACTGAACATTAAATAAAATTATTTAAAAGATTAAAAGTTTACATGACAATATATAGGTTTAAAATAGAATAATTATGAGGTCTCAAAAGCTAAGCATATATAAGAAATCAGACACATACTTAGAAGCAGAGAAATTATGTATGTGCTTATAGCACAGATGAAACATGAGCCTCTAATTGGGCCTTATACAATTTGGTTCTTGGCCTTAGTATGACTTAAAGCTTTTATCAAAGACCTGGAAGAAAACACGAGAACCTTGAATGCTGTACTTAGAGAAACTTTGGAGAAAGAAGAAGTGATGATGAGGGCTGGCCTGGATAGAGTACTAAACCAGTAGACCAGGTGGTAAATGATTCAATAAAGAGCCCATAACTGTCTTTGTATCTGCCCTTGGGCCACTAATTCTGAAACAGAAGCAACAGCTCTAAGAGCGGACTGGACATCATACAATGATGAACACATTACATGGCTGTAAAGCTGGCAAGACTCAGGCTTAATGTATAAAGAAGGGGTAACTGAGTTGGCACTCAAGGATACACATTTTCTTGTGCATTTGGCACTGACACTGCTACTGCCTAGCGTGTGCAGTTTGGGTACTCCAAGCTCGTAAAATGGAAGAAAACATGCCTTTTACAGAATGATAGAAGCAGTTTACCTTCATCCATCAAAAGGGATTAACTGTTCAGGCTACATGGCCGGAGTGAAAGACATTAGACAACTAGAGTGCTTTTCATACTAGCAGTAAAATCTGTGACACAACCAAATGCCTAGAAATTGAAGCTAGAGGAGCTCAGATAGCAAACAAGAAGTTTTTTTAAAGCAATGGGTAATGAAAATCACCTGCCCTAAATTTAAGTGGATTTTCTGTCACTGGAAACTTTCTAAACAAGACTGATTGTCTTTACAAAAATTATTGTTGAGTTGACAGCAACTGCTGGATTTGAAGGACTCAGGGAGACCCACAGACTTACCTAAGCAAGAGGCCAGGCTGGCGAACAACAATCATGTCTGCTCACCTTATATTGTATTAGCCTCACTTAAACATGAAGTTAGCAAAAGTCTTTTAAAGGACAGTAGAGAGGATTTAATCACAGAAGTGAGGACTGCTGGGAGACACAGTAATTTATTTTCTTTATTATTATTTATCAGGGAGAACAAGAAACACGCCAAGAAGAGAGATAAGCTTTCAGTCAGGAGAAGCAAGTTAAGAACAGAAAAATTACTGGAACGGAGAAGTACCTCAGAACAAGTTTAAAACAAAAATTAGATTGTCTGAAAATAGGGACGAACTCAAGAAGGGATGGCCAGCATCCCAGAATCCTGAAGACAAGGCAGACAGTATTAAAAAAACAGAGCTGCAAGAATTTTTAACTGCTCACCATTGCCAAGAGAGGTATCTTCTAAGAACCAGAATGAAAGTGAAGTTAGATATGTGTTTACAGAAACATCTAGGGGAAAAAAAAAATCCCTAAATTTCTGATCAGGAAGAACATATGATCTGTAAGTTATACACTAGAATAAATAAGCAGGGAAGAGGACAATATTACAAACCTGATTAAACCTAGTAAAAGGGTTCAAAAGTTTAAAAGCAGTAATACCGAATATTGGAAAATACATTGAATTCACTTAATTTGAAAAAGCAGATATAGCAAACAAATACTAATGGTGTCAGAATTGTAACAATTTGTTAGCTTCCAGAGAAGATGAGAAGGTAATGGAAAATGGATGCTGGCTGTTTTGGAATGAGATGAGGAATAATACAGGAAAGGTAAGTTCTGAGCTCAATCTTGGTTACAATACATCAGCTAGGCAGCAATCTGAGTGATAATGGACTATCTTTGAATGTAAGAGAGGAGTGATGCTGGATCAAAATAAATCTGAAAAAAATATAGAGGCACATAGGAAAACTGATAATACCATGCATGTAAAATATGAAAAACATTGATAAATGGGTTAAAAACAAGAGGAGACTATATTCTCAGGCCTACCGATGGGCTACAAGATATCTGTAATGAAAGAAATCTGTTTTGGTGGCAGTGGCAATAGGATCTTTGAAAGTATCACTCAGAACTGGCAGCAACGAGGTGAGTGGAAAAACCTGCTACAAATATGGTGTACCTGCATTGCGTTAGGCTGCAACATGCAGAGGTACCCATGCTTGTTTCAAAGAGCAGTATGCTGGTCCCAACTGAGTAACACACTGGGGCTTAATGAACTTGCCCACATATGATCTTTTCCTGAAGCAATTCATTAATTAGTATAAATGAGTTGTCTTCCTCTCCGTTTCCCCAAAGTCATATGCCAACACAAACTCATATAAATTAAAAAAAAAAAAAAAATTAAACCATACAATTTTCCTGTCGTAGGATTCTCCACTGCTGTATGTTGTAGCTAGTGTGGATGCACATTCTTCCAGATACCATGGCTTCTTCCCACTTTCAGCTGTACTGCTTATAGAGATAGTATAGATGCTGTTGGTGTAGCCATCACAGGAACAGTGGTCACGACTTCTTCCACCATTTCCAGATGCCCAAACGAAGACTGAACCTAAGCCTCTTCGCCCCTGTATGGAAACAGCACAAAAGATTTGATTAATAATTCTTTTCCCCTTCATCTGCTTAACAAACAGGTCTTTTCCCCAAAAATGACATCTGATGAGAGAAAGAGAACAAAAGAAACTAGCTCACTATGAAGAACCTGAAATGAAAACAGCATTTAGAAGAGTTAAGACTCAGACATCAGAAAAATTCAGAAAATGAGTGGTATGAACACAGCTTTAGAAACAGCTTTAAGACAGTGTCTGTTTGTTGCTCTGCATCTATGCTATCCAGCCATACCAAGAAAGAGATGTTGAAGACTCAGAAGTATTAAAGTATCATACTGGGTTGGAAAAGGAAAAGAAATATCATACTTGACATTAAATCTCTTTGTAATGCATTACACCTTTTATTTATTAAGGTGCTCTCAGCTGTCTCTCCTTGGGTTGCCTTGTGGCACTAAGTGTAGTCTGGGTAACATTATACACTGTGAACCGGAACATTATTGTTTCACAGACACTGACAATCACAGAATCAGAGAATACCTGGTGGAAAGGGATCCAGATCATTTAGTCCAACCCATCTTGTCCATTATGAATGCTATATGCACAACACAATATATAAACAAAAATGGACAAAAAGAACAGATTCTTATAAATCTATCCTAATGAAGCACTAAAGCATTAGTTCAACATGACATTTTAAACATATTCTAGCTGGGAAAGTTACTTCAGCATATTCATAATTTCAAATGAGGACTTAAAATAGGTAATCTCACCTTGACTTTTTCTTAATGCACCAAAGTTTATATATAGTGTCCAAATGAATCAAAACATTTTTGGTGGTTCTAGTACTCTGAAACAGGCATTGATATGAAAACTGAAAATGATCAGTTACCGGTATTACTGATATACAGGAATTAAGAGTTACTGACATACAGGTAATTGGACTTTTCCTTATTTATATTTACATATTTCATGCCGGTGAATGAAATTAAGATTCATGCAACTATATGATCTGCATTAATTAGCAGCACTCTTTATCTGGAAGCATATTACAGGAAGCACTGTTCAGACAGAAAGGTTCACCAAAGAGCTAAATTTAACTTAGATTAAACCAAATTGTGCCACTGTTTCTGACATGACATCCTCTCCAAGCATGGGACGTCCCTCTCAGTTGTAATTATGTTAACAAAGAGTCTCATTTATACCTCATTTGCTTGCAACTCATCATGTATGTATGATAAATTAACGTTACAATACATAATACAACACTTTCTGCCCATGAATTAATTGCTTGGGTATGGGAGGAGTTTGTGTGTTTGTGGATTTTTTTTCTAAACAGACTGCAACTGTGTACCACATAAAATATAAAGACAGCTGCTGGACATCTACCAGGTCAACCTAAACAGTTAGCAATACAAAGATTCATTTAATCCAGATGCTCAGAGGGGTTTCACTAGGGCTTTTTGAGCTGAGCATAACTGCACGTACACCAACATAAGACAAAAAACCCTTCACAGTTCACAACCCAGGCTTGCATTTTCAAACACCAGTGAATTTCATTTTGTGAACTTTATAAAAGCATACTACCTGGAGAGACTCTTCTCTTCAGCATCGTAAGTTAAATATCAGATTCTCCCAGCTAGTGTTCATATAAGGTTATGTCCTCAAAATGCAACTTTTCATTAAAAAAACATTTCAAGCAGAGAAAAAAAATCCAAGGGTGCCAAGTTAAATGTATTATGATATCCACATTCTCCAGAGAAAATCAGTCTGACCAGCTGGGAAGTATAAATATTTGAACTTCTTTTACTTCCTTTAGTTGATCTTAGCTACTACACGAACAAAAAGACGCAAAATAGTAACATTTCTTTTTGTTTTAAAGACAGCCTATATGAAGCGTTAAAAGTCTCCTTCCCCACTTTACGAACTCTCACCAAATCAAACCCCCCTTTCTGTCTGGGGTTCTTGTCCTGCCTGCTTTTCTTAGCCAGCAGGGCCTGATTCGGAGCTTCCCAAAGTCAGTGGTTTCGGATGGGTTTTGCAATTTCATGGAGCTGGAACTGGTCTATGAACCAATTTTCTTTCATTCTATCATCCGGTTATGTCCCTTTGAAGAACTTTACTTCTTACCCATCATTCTGAAAACATATGATGAGAGAGATTAATGGAAGGGTAAATGGAAAGACTATTTCATGCCTATTCACTGATTTATTATCTCAGCACGTAAGGGAGACAGAAATTAGAGCCCTCTCCTATGTTGTGGGGAATGGGATGGAGGATCACTCAAAAGATATGCTGATTCACTACTTTCTGATGTGCTCCTGTTTGACTTTTACCGGTTTTGGTTTGGCTTCATCCTATCATCTCTTTCAGTTAGATCATGTTTCCCAGCAGGGTTCTATTATTTGCTTTCATCAGCTGTCTCCTCAATGGTCATTTTTGGCTTGTCTATCAATTCTGACATCTGTTTGAGAGTCATGTACAGATTCCTGTCCTACATTGTCTCTTCTCTTTCCTATACATACACTGATACCCCAACTGTGTTAGGCAGGCAGAATACACAGAAAAAAGTGTATCATAGAGACGCACTTCAACATCCAGAACATGTCAAAATATTCCACTGAAACCTCTTTTTGATGAATTTTCACAAGTATCTGCTATCTGGAGAATTTTACATTTTTCTTCCTCATATGTGTTTCTCAAAAGCACATTATATTACTACATTTGTCCAAATCGATACCCCATGGGAAATTTGGAATAATTTACCAATCCAGCCACAAGAGAAGAAACAAGAATTCAGAATAATCAAACCAGAGATCCAAGGAGGAGGAAAATGGAATCTAACTATTAATATTTTATCTAAAAGTCCATCTTCCAGTTTTTAAAAAACAGTTTTGTAAAAAAAAAACAACAAAAAACTCTCAAAACCATATGCATACAGGAAAATATCCCATCAGTAACAGTCCATCTGTCATTTTTCTGTTGTCATCATCAGCTGGGTTTGTCTATACACAGTAGAATAAGATGATTTGTTCCACTCATGAAATGAAAACCCTTTCGCAGCAGGGTAGGACTGTAGTTTTTGTAAATTTTGCAGGGGTAACCCTTGAATTATTAGCTTCTCTGCAGATACACTGTGTCCATATTCCTTTATATGCATACTTATGCTGCTGAAATAATAATGAAAAATGAGCTGCAAAAACAGATATGTGAATCCATTTTTGGGCACAAAATGTAGTCATGATGAAAACATGCCAATCAATGTTACAAATTCTGCAACGTAGTATTTAAATATAATAAACACCGATTCATATTTTAATGATAATGACAGGGCTTTAAAAATAACAGCCGTTTGCACCCAACTATTCCCTTCTATGCTGTTTTTTCTAAACACTGGTAACAAATATTTCTTCAAAACTAATGTCTCTTGAAAATATGTGAAGTATCAACATCTCTGTTACTGCAATAAAAACATAAGCACCAGGTGTACTGACTAACGGAAAACAGTATTTTCTAATATACAGAGAAAGAATCTCCTTTCCCCTAACACACTGCAACACTGCACATTTAACAACTCAGCATTTCACAGAAAACAACTGCATTACCTTCAGTCTGGAAAACATGCTGAAGATCTTGCTCCTAGAAGCTTTTTGGCAAAGCAAATGGCAGCCTTAAAAAAAATAAATGGAATAAGCAAACCTCCAAACTAATTTCAACCTGACTAAAACAATGTGTCAAGTAAGTAAGTTCTGGTTTACATTTACTGCCTATTGTTAAACTACCATTTGATTTCCTCTTTCTCCCTGTTTCCAAACACTCGGCTTTAATTCAATAGACCCTGTCATGCTCAGGAAATTATAAACTTACAAGCAACTATACCAAACAAGTTAATTAGAGCAACAGCATCAGCTGTCCTACTGTATGTGAATGCCATTCCCAATCGGTCTCCTTTAAATACATACGGTTAAATAACATTTGGACTGTGTTACAAAGTTAAGATAAACACACATGCAAGCCACTCTGTAGCTTTTACTGTTTGTCTAAATCTATCATCTGTCATCTGCCAGATGCCCAAGGGTGTCAAGATGAAAAGTCAATCCTTGAGCTGTCGAAGAAGCCATGTGTAATTTATTAATCAAATGCAAAGGTGTATTTACAAACCATATGGGTACAACTTGAGTAAAATTTAAAAGAATTAGTGAACTACAGCAGAGGCACAGACCAGGGTGGAATGGTGTGCCACAAAGTACGTTCAGCGCTTGTCCTATGATGTTAAAAATGCATTACCTCTCCCTCTAGGTTCAGTGCTGTTTCTGATCTTCCATTTGCAATGATAGCTACGGACTCATTCTTATAAACTCTGCAAGGTGTCCGTAACTGCACTTGTGGTTGTCAGCGCACATTTCAGACCATTATGAAATGTTCTCCATTTGTTTTGTCTACTTTCTTAAATTGCATAAATCAATTACAAAAATAATCAAGTGCTCCATTATGGAAAAGATAAAGTCTTTCACTGACAGCTAAGACCTGCTATCAGCCTAGTCACAGTCCAATTTCCTAGCACATTTTCTGGGCAAAGCCAGTGTGCTCAACAGAGAGCTGATCTTGAACGAAATGGTCGCAGGTCATTGACAAAAAGGCCTCAAGGCAGAAACTGCACCTGTAAAAGCACAGCACAAGAATGTGGGGGCATTCCCATTTATTTTTTGCTAATGCCTCCTTTTCCTTGGTCAGCAAGTTGCAACTAGGGTAAGTGATATGAAAGCTCTTTTTTTTTTTCCTCAGTTCAACAGCACAGAAAGGTTAGTCTGCCAAGAACCTGAGCCAGCATGAACATGTTCGTAATGACATCTGCAGAATTTCCTAACATTACGAAAAGAACATCCCCCGCTGCAAGTGTGTGTGCTTGTGTATATGTGTGTGCATACAAATAAGCCACATCTTTATGAGTGAATGCTCAAGCAGTACATGCAGGAACCATTATAAGGTAGAGGTCTTCACACATTCATCTAAGGACAACCAGCAGCTCCACATACTTTCAACTTGCTTCCAGCACACTTATATCTGATAAAAACAGTTTCCATTTATGAGTTGTATTTTGAGACAGTGAAGTAAGATTTATTCACATTATTTTACAAAGTCTAGAGTGAACATTCATCCACTGTTTACAAGTCAAGATGCCGTAATTCAGCCTGTGAATCCTAATGATTTCATGCCCAGGAATCAAGGGCTCCACTAACCCTCTCTGCCTATGGGGCAAGTTGTTGTCTCTACAGAAGTGGGAAAATTTACTAAGGCAGAGGGAAAAAATGTAAAGCAGCAGGAAAGGCAAAACCACTGACCTGAGTAATCAGAGTTAGAGGGGTTGCAGCCAGGGAGAGGTAATTTGCCACCAATATGCTGGAAATCACACACCCATGAGCAGAAAGCAAATAATGAAAATTTAAAATGGAGAGAGAAGGAGGGACACTATCCATACCGAGAACCTAAATGTTTAATTTCCTCTATTCTCCCCTATACTGTTCTAAAATTACTTCATGCTTCCAAGAAGAAAAAATACTGTCAGGAAGTGAAACTCATCCTGATGTGGAAGCTGAAAAAAGACCTTAAAAGCTAATTTCTGAAGAGGAAATAACTGAATGTGTGGAACAGAGTACTCTGGAGACCTAAAAAAACCCTACTATGCAGGCATGATTTTGAGTGTGCAGCACTCCACAACCACTGTAGGGCCAGGCACCAAGGATCACAGCACCCTAACAGACGCACATGTGAGAGGTGGCATCCTTTTGCTGCCAGTTTCATTGATCTCAGAGCTTCCCGGGAGCTGGATGCTACTGCCCTGTATGGAGTTGCAGTGCTGCCAGTCTGCTGACTGGCAGCATTCCGCTTTTGAGAAGCAGCGTCTCCCAGCTCCTGCTGAGTTTTACCAGTTCACTTAACCTCTAATCTGGGAATGTAAAATAGTCAGGCACGCAACCCTTTGAAGACTCTTCTGTAGACTGCACAACACTCTCACTTGAAAGCAGGCATCTCCAAAACAGATAACATTAGAGTCCAACCCAGCAATTCTGAAGTGCTATCAGAAGACAGCCAAACAGATTATTTATTACTAAAACAGCCTCCTTGGGTATTAAAAGCAAAAACTCATGAACAAAAGGAGAAATTTCTGAGGCTATTAATTCTATTGAGGTATCCATACTCTTAGAAAAAATCACATTTGAGCATCATTAAAAATGTGCATCAATTATATATATATGAAGCAATTAGTAATAAAGCTAACAGCTATACATAAATGAAGATGCATGTTTGAGGGAATGTCTAAAAATTGAGTCCTGTGTGTTTATAATAGTAGTCATGGTTTTACTCTCAGGAAAACTATGAAGTCAAGGAATTACTTCCTACTGCTGGAACAGGCATACACACAATACATATTCAACACAAAAATCTGTCACTGCTTACAGAAGCAACAATTATATTGTTGAAAAGGCAAGTTGTTACTAATAAAGTTAAGCTCTTTGGCTACTTAGAACCAGCTTCTTAGAAAGACAAAATAATTAAACATGACAAAAAGAAGGAAAATGTATTCTACTAGCTCAGAGGATATGATACCTTTAAACTACCAAAGCACGAAAACATTTCAATGTGTGCATAAAAAAAAACCTTTTTTGAATAACCACAAGCACCCATGCATTAACACAATAATTATCAGGATACATCAATGGAACAATTCAACATGCATCCTTGCATGTGGCGTATTTTTTATTTTACTCTTCACTAGAACAACAGCTTAAACAGCTCCAAGATATTCCCTGCAGAGCTATAATTACTGCTTAAAGTGCAACCAAAAGAAGTGTTGGCTGAAACCTGAAATCTGAACATGTGCAATACAAGAATTAATTTCCCATTTTTCCTAAACAAAAAAGAACCAGCTACAGAGCTGTACGAACTGCAGTTCTGGTTAAGGCTGTCTTTCCATTTTATCATTACTATTGTTGCTGTTTATGATATTGTAACTGGGATAAACCAAGCTGAACATTATAGACACCTGTTACAAAAAAAAAAAAGCAGGGTTTTTCAAAATTCCTGTTGCACGAAGAGCTTTTAGTTAATGACAGGTGAAACTGAAACAACGTTTTAAGTGTGTGTAAAATCACTCTGCCAAGGTTTTGTGCCTCAAACTTATGTTAAATTCTACGCAAAAAAACTCTTGACACCAAACTTCCAGCTGTTTGCTTTTCAGAAATCTATTTTTTCACAACACACAGAAATACATAGATTCTGCTATTGTTCAAGTATATGAGCAAAATGGATATGTGATTTGCTCAAAGTAAACAGCTTCATCTTTTAAAAATACACTCTCTTAAAAGTACGTATTTAAGTGTATGGAAAGAGGCCCATGTGCCAATGCTGCTTTACAGTATTGGCTTTCCAAATTAAATTTCCCTACAATAAAAATGGTATGGGTTTTTATATTCAAATGTATCACCTGTTTCAGCCTGGGCACCCAAAACTGGAGGCCATTTTTGACAAGAAGTCCAAAAGCAGTAATGCTATTCTGGCTTGTTACAACAGTTTCCATATATGTGTGAGATTGGATGAGGTAACTAAACAGTTTTGGTTTCCAGTACACTTTGTGACATTGTAAGGAAACTGGACATTTTGAGGTATATTTTTCTGTAACTCTCATTCCAAATTTTCCTGCCTTTTAGGATTTGTATGTTCCATTGAATGTAATGTAATAACATTTCTGGTATACTTTTCTTTTCTGCCTTTTTTTTTTTTTTGTACTGCACATTGACTCTCTGTAGAAAAGCTCAAGTTTTCACAGAAAGCAGAGGAGAGAAATTTTAAGGTTAGCTTTGTATCTGTATTTCTGAAAGAAAATAAAGGGCATAGTATTGAAGTTCATCCAGGAATCACTGAGCCTAAAGTCTATTTCATTTACTGGAAAGCAATACCCCTAATTCTATTTTGAATACTGAAAGTTGCTAACTATGTGCAAATAGTAGAGCAAAGAATTATTATGAGCTTAATGACGTGTCAAGGTTGTCACTTAACCTTATTTTTACCGGTCAATCTCAGTCTGGAGAAAAAAGAAATCCTATCAAGTATAAACCACATCTACAGAGTCATTAAGGCATCCTGAGATATGAGTATCAGCCAAATGCAAGATAGTAAGACCTAGAAATGCAGCTCCTTGGATTAGTAAAGAGGATGAATATGAACATATACAGGGAATAGAGAAATAGTACTACTCATACACAGAGAAGGCTACAACTTCCGTGCTCAATTCTCCCATCAAGACCTGAAAAAATGATGCAGGAAACACAAAGTGTTTCAGAAAGAACTACAGGAATGAACTGTGGTTTGGAAATTCTGACTAACAAAAGGAAACTGAATATACAAACCATTAGTGTTAAGTCTGTAGAACAGATTTTGAAGAACAGAGTAAGGGGCACCAGCATTAATGGAAACATACACTTTAGCATTCTAGCTGAATCTGCTAAGTTTTTCTCTGATAACTTATTTCACGCATAGAAATGTACCAGAAACCATCTGTCTGTTTCCTGCAAAACACGTGCTCAACCCTCCAAGAAATCAGTAACGAAAATAAAAATCCCCAAAGGTTACTATAACAGTAATTTGCCTGTGGAAATGGTTGCACCAGGGATGATGTGGACTGTGATGAAGAAACATGGGGGGTTAAGGAAGTCCTAAGTGTTTTAAGGATGAGCTGGGGAAAAAAAGTTATCAGGAGATTTTGACATAAAAAGAAAAACTTGTTAGTGAATCTAGTAATTATGATCACCTGAATTAAAGAACAGAATTCAGGCTCGAAGATGTGGAGAAGCACCACTGATGAGCAAGGAGATTGACAGCCTTGTTTTTGAGCGTCTAGAGTGTGGCTTGTTTATCTTATCAAAATGAAGTCTGAGAGGGGACTGTGTTCTATAAATATGTCAGAAATAAAAATGGAAGGAGAAAAGGTATTTAAGCAGAAGCACAATTTTGGTCCAGGAACAAATGGTCAGAAAAAGCGCACAAGTAAACCTGGCTGTAACTTAGAAGAAAGTCTCTAACCAACAGATTAGTGATGGCTGTGAAACTGTCTCCCAACAGAAACAAAGAGGAAAAATTTTCTCATTCATTCTAGAATAGAAATTGATGAACGTATTTATAGGTCATGATGCCTGTAATAGTAGAGAACTGTACTGGATGACCTACATGGTCATTTCCTGTCTTATGTCCCTATGTTCCAATTTAATTTATCTCAGAAATCACTTGGCCAGAATCTGTAACTACTTACATGTGGAGATTTCTAACACTGTAAGATGCACTGAAGTATAGCAGAAAAGACATTTTACAAAGGAAAGGAAACTTGGAAATTTATATAAGCAACAAGCTAAGTGTTTTTAATAGTGAAGGTTAGTGACCTGCACAGACATTGACATAACAGGTTTCATCTTTTGGCTCTTTCCAAAAGATGTACAGAAATCAGAAAATAATAGATGGATCAAGAAAACAGGGATATTGATGCCCTGATAATTGGATGAAATTTTGCTGATCTGGCTTACTATGAAGGCCATGACTTGACAATTGCCTTTTGTGGTGTTAAAACTACGAACACTGTTTAAAACCAATGGTGCTCATGTTAAAATGACATTATGACTTTTCCATTCTGGCACATAGTTAGCACTCACCTCTAGCACAGAGCCACCAAAGTTTAACTCAGTATGCTGAAGTAACTATAAAATCACATGTTCAGATATTACGTCATAGATGCAATAGGGATACACTGTAGATATGCAAATCAAATAACAGATAAATGTCAGAACCTAACATTAGGTTACATCAGCATACTGGAAGTTGTGTCTTCTGAGACCTTCCCCAAGCATAGCACTAATTCTTCTGATTGATCTTCAACAAGTAGCTTTTGGCCAACTAATTATAAATGTGCAGGAGGTCTTGTGCACGCCAAAGGTATCTACATATGATCTGTATAAATGACAGCCACATTAGAAGTTATTTTGACATGTGATTGCAAGTCTTTTTGTGGTAACTTCTGTCTTTGATTTTTGTAATGCAGTACAACTCCCTGGCAAAACAGAAGAGACTAACTCCTCTTTGTGGAGGCAACACACCCTACACGCAATGATGCAGAGAGTTGATGACAGGACAAGTAAATTTAATAGAAACATCTCTGGTATACCATAGCAAATCTTTGCCTGGATACTTGCAAATTATGAACTCTCTTCCACTTTTGGAGTAGAAGCACATAGAAGCAGTAATAATAATGACAACGATGATGATGTGAAATACTTTTCTTTCTTTTCTCCTTTCCCTTTTCTTCTCTATTTCTTCCTTTCCTTTTTCTTCCTATCCCTTTTCTTCCCTTGCCTTTCTCTCTCCTGTATGTACATAAGAGACTTCTGTGGTAGGAGTGCCTTCTGCTCCCAGCAAACACATTGAATACACAACCTGCAGCTGGTGAAGTGAGGGAGACGAGAAGGGGTAGTGATGATCTGAGGTGCCACGCTGAGTTCTCACAAAAGGTTCAGCCACACAGCATCTGATCATTAATGTCCATCAAATATTTTGGCTTGTGTTCAGCTTGCTAAGCAGAATGGTGTCATGGCAGTAAGATAAAGGTCTCTGTGCCAAAAGGCTCCCTGCCTCTCCAGCCTCTTAGGCTATACTGAGGATGACCTGCCCTGCAACTGATTAGGACTACCTTATGGGTACTGCAAAACAAACAACATAGACCATGCAGTTCGTGAGACGTTTGGAGAGGTGAGATAACCAGCTCTTTGAAAACCTGCAATGTAAAATATCAACAGGGGTCACATATCCAGAAACTTGACTATTAGGTCTTTGACAATCAGCAGTGAGAGAACAAGTCATGGTATCTGAAATTCATTACTCTCCAAATGAAGTTGAGACTCATCCCAGAATAACAGGCTTATTTATATGAAGAGAAATGAACTAGACTGAATGCTGTATCACAGAGCCATGAATCAGGAAGCCTAAGTCTTTAAGCACAAGTGCTTATAGCATTGTGCTTATAAACTGTGAAATACAGACACTCATCTGAAAATCTAATGGTACTTTGGTTTTATCTTTCTGAATCAAAGAAAGGCTTTTGTGTTCTCCCTTTTGTCCCAGACTCAACACAGGCTTATTACAGGATTTGGCCACAACCATGTTTTCCAATTCTGTCTGTTTGTTCTTGAACAAAGCGTGAAATGTGACATTGCATACCTAATCTTCTCTTGAATATGTTACTTTTGGATATGCTGCCCTTAATCTGATTTTTTTCAGGCAAGTTCTGTGTGATTGTAATGGAATTTTACACCCTTATTACTACACTATTTCCAAGAAAAGTACCTTGTCAAATGGAAGCATGATATAAAGGGAGCTTTTATATTTGCATAGAAATTGTTTGACAGCAAAGTCTACAAGGTTTCTCCTTGAATTCAAGTTGCAAGTTTAATAGAATTAAACAAAATACCCTAAAGATGACAGAAAATCATGGTACTTGAGAAAGGTTTAAAAATTAGTTTCCTCTTCTTTACCTTGATCCTGGGCAGAATTTTTAAAGCATATTTAACTTGTGGGTTAGGTTGTCTTTTCATAAACTCAGTTATTACTCAGTATCCTTTCTTTACATAGATTTGTTTATTTCAATTCATGGCATGTGCTGTCTCTGTGGGACCTTACAGAAAAACTGTACAGTCATTTATCTTTGTTATTTTCTGCAGGATTTGGAATGAGTAATCATATTAGTTCAGCAGACTTAAAAATAATAACAGTTCTAAAACACCCTGCAAGAGCTGTTAATTGGAATAATATATACTAAAGATAAACCAGGCATTATTTTCATGGATTCCAGTCTCTCAGCAAACTGAACAAGATACTGTGGCTCTTGCATCCATTTCATTTTTACTTCATGAGTATAATAAAAAGGAATAATTCAGTTAAATTATATTCTAATCAAAGTACCACCTTTGATTCTCCTAATTAAATAAGCTGAGCACAATTTCTTTCTCTGATTCTTTTTAAAAATCTTTACCTTTTACTTTGCTCTCCTATTTTTAAAAAATAATATCCAGCTGCATGTACATATGCACAAAATAGAAGAATATAAATCTTGAACCTTTGTGTAGATCTCAATGAGATGCCAATTTTTTTTGTACTATTGTGACTTCAGTTTACATCACAGATGCTATATTAGATGTAATACTGTAGTTGTTCAGTTAGATATTTCTATAAAAGGAAGGTCAAGATCTGTTAACAATGTAATAAGCATTTTTGTCTGCCTATTATTATTTGCACAACTACTGTGACTGCTTGGAGAAATCTATGTTTGACTAAGTATCTAGTCATTATCTTGCACAATGACCTGATTTTAAGGTATATTTTGGCACAGAGATAATTCATATTTTCTTCTACAGCCTCATCTTTTAAAATGACACATCTTATGACAGTGTAAGGAAATATAGAAAAAGTACCTTTCCCTGAAAGAAGAACAGGTTCATCTTAAAGTAATTTTTTGGTCTGGAAACTAAGTCTATTAAGGAAGGTGATAATTGAGACATTCATTTACAATCCTTCAATCCATATTACATTTTGAAGAATAAAAATTAGAGATTAAACTTAAACATTCTGTATTTCTTATCAGTATGATTTTATGTAGGTTTTAAGGAAAACTTTTATTTTCTTAGTACACGTGAGAAAGCTTTGTTAGTCAGAGCCCGATAAAATTTCCAATTATATGGAAATATTTAGATCTATTCAACTCTGCATGTGTAACTTTGGCAGAACAAATAGTAAAATGGAATAGAAGTTAACTGCAAAAAAAAAAAAAATTTACTTCCATCAAATATGACTTCTAGTATTTTTCAAAAAAAATATACCAAACTTTTTCTGCATTGTTATCAGAAAAAAGACCACCTCAGAATTTCAAAATTAAATACGATGTTTCCTCCATATACTGGTACTTACTAAAGCCATAGAACAAGGTTCTGGTAAAATGGAATTCATCTGGGTTCTGTAGGGTATCCTCTCATATTACAGCTATAATAACAACAAGGGAACAATAATGCTTGTAGGCAAGACCCATACTCTTGGCAAATTATTCCACATTCTTGGTTGATTCTGGATTTATTCCCAGTTTGAGATTACAATGAGGAAATGGCTGAGTTCTTCTGGTACAGAAATTTGGGCTGAACTTTCCATGAGTGTCTTACCTACATGAAATATTACATTTAAACTAACACATACAGACATTTAAACATAAAACTTTTTTTTTCTTGAAATTCCTCTGCATTCTGCAGTTACATTAGGGTCCCCTTCATCACTTTATTATTTTTCTTCTCTGTGGTCACTGTTAAACAGTAGTAAACACTAGTTGGGTGATAGGAGATGCTGATATTCCATCTGAAAGAAGGAGTGATGATGTATGGGAAGCAGTAAAGGAGATGCATTTGGCCTTCTACTTCTATATTGTTCTAAGAGAACTTCAATAACTACCATAATAATCATTACTAAATACAGCAGTGTTCTCTGGGGCAGAATCTATCAATGTTCTTATAAATGTATTTAAGTGCTAAGAAAGACATTGGAATTTCTAACCTGGTAAAGTTCAGTACATGCTTGAGTATTTTGTTACAGAAGGCTTCACCTACTACATAATGTACAAGAAGCAAAAGCATACACCTGCAGCTCCACGCCAACTGGTTACCATATGACCAAGTGAAAAGAAGGCAGTGGTCCACGGCTGTGTGGTTAGTAAAGCATTCATAGAACTGAGTTTGAGAGACATGTCTTTAACACCACGTAGCATTGAATGCACACAGTCCCTGTTGTTATTTTAGTGTTTCAGTAATTGTTCCTCATGATTTCATACTGCTAGGTAGTTGAGCATGTATTATTATTCACATTTCAGGACAGAAGGCCAGGGTGAGAGTAAGAAATTCATGTGACTTACCAAGAGAACCAAAATAAACCAGGGATGTAGCTGTGAATAGATGTGAACTCCCACCTCCTAGGCTTCTGCTGCTAGGCAATGTTTATGGTGATACTGGGTATCAATTTTATGATGCATTTATTTACAACTTACAATTAAGTATACTGTAATCATGTGAAAGGCTATACTGTGCATACAGACTGTCAGCCTGACCAGGTGGTCTTGTAACTCTGCTATCACTCTGCACCTATTGTTCCTGTTTGCTTCTGATGATACACCTTACATTAATATAGTCTCTCAGTGTCAGACACTGTCTTCTACACACAGCACAGATCTTCCAGGCTGAATGTTGCCAAAATCAGTCTTGGCATGCCTGGTTAAAACACTGATTTCAACAATATCTGCATTTTCCCTTGCTGAACAGTGTTACCATGTTCCAGAAACGATGTTCTGGGTCCACTTTGGTCCAACAGTTTCAGTTTCTTTAAACATTTTTTTTAATAAATCTCATCTTTTCTGACGCAGGAGCCACCCACCACTGAACCAGCAAGTCTTTTGCCGCATTCAAAATAATGCTCAGACCTTCAAATGCAAAGCTTTAAAATCCTTTCCACCAGTTCTACACAGCGGAAAAAGGTGTGATCACTGAAAGATGAGGAATTCCCTGAGCTATTTAGCAGGCAGGAGGGTAAAAGGAAGAACTAAAAACTGGCCTCTGACATCAAAAGCTCCTCTAACTAATCATTTCCATCCATGGTCTTATTTGTTTGACAGTAACTTATTAAAGAAAAATAAAAAGGTCTTAGATTTTGTCATATAGGGGCATTTGGGATTTTGTGTGTTGTATTACTGAAGATCTCTGGGCTACACCACAGAGAAAATGTGATAGCCCAAACTTGTAGAGAAATGTATATATAAGTTATAAATAGGTTGTAAGTTCTGAGAAAGAACAGACATAAATGCTGAAAAAAACATGGGTGTAGACTGTTTAGCCCCAACTCCCTATTAAAATTATCAAACTTCCATTAAGAAGTCAAGCAAAACAAAGCAATGATAGAAAGGAAGAAAGAGGCGAAAACAGTTAAGGCTTTTGCTTTTAAATTTCACTGCAATTCAGATTTGATGACTTGGCACTGCTGTGCAAAATAGCAGTTTTCAGTCTTATTTCTTCTTGCAGAGTTACATCATCACCTCAGAGCAGTTTTAAAGGACACTGAGGATGCTGTATCCCAGCTGAAAATGAACAGAGCTGATACTTCAGGAAGGACTGACCATCAGGTCACTATAAAAGAAAAATGTATTTTTAGTTTTACACAAAGAAAGCTTTTCTTTCCTTCAGAATGTTCTCCTCTTCCCCTTGCTTTGTACTAGCACATACCAGGCACATGTCCCCTTACGCTTGCACACAAAAGCAGATCCAGGAAATACACTTTGATGCCAACCTACCATTCTGATGCCATTCTCAAAGGCCTGACGTGCTAGAGATGCAGGTCCATCCACAGTCTTACCGTCGTCATCAGGCCCCCAGCTGGCACTGTAGATGTGGATATGCTGGGGATTAAGGCTCAGAGACTTTGCTTCTACCATGTCTGTCACATCTCCATCCAGCATCCGTACACCTTCAGAATGAAAGACACAATGAACAGGACCAACCAACTGAAAATACTTCTTTGGTTTGTTTTTTCTTCCCTAGTGAAAATTGGTAAGACATTGGACTGAATGATCACAGGAATTTAAACTGCCATTTAAAAAAAACCCAAAACCTCTTTGGGTATGAGCTTTTCCAATAAAAAAAGTCTCTAGATGAAAAAAACAAAAAGCAATATTTTGGTGTTTCTTCGAGTTTTAAAAAACATCCATGAGTCATTTATCCACTATACAGCCTTTGAACTCCAGCAACAAAGTTTCATGCTAGAGAAAATTTAAAAAAGAAGATAATATATGATTTTCTTTTTCCTTTTATACCGCAGTGAAACTGCAGCACTTACTTTGAGTCATTCATAGTCCTTCATACGTTGACAGATGTAATAAAAGGATTACTCTTCCCCAAAGAAGAAACTGGG
This sequence comes from Pezoporus occidentalis, assembly GCF_034315485.1. Taxonomy (NCBI): domain Eukaryota; kingdom Metazoa; phylum Chordata; class Aves; order Psittaciformes; family Psittacidae; genus Pezoporus; species Pezoporus occidentalis. The sequence goes on along the minus strand of NW_026912961.1, from coordinate 7,334,452 downwards.
AAAAAACTCATGTGTACAGGGAAATTACCACATACAGTAGCAAGACAATTAGAGGAAGTTACAGCAACTACCCTATACATAACATTATTCAACCTGAAACTATATTCTGAACATCCTCCTCTGTGTAGAATTTTTTGTAAGGTGTAATTTGAAATTCTTGTGTTAAAAGAATCCATTCATGTGGGTTTTGACAAGTCAATGTGCCAGCCCTTCTAAAGTGAGTGCCCACATGATGTTTTAAGATCACTAGATTGAATAAGGTACTCTTAAATCTGGAAACAAATTAAATCTTGAAGTTGTTTCTTTTGACTAACTGTAAGATTTTGACTGAAGTTAATTCTTACTGAGAAAAACACCAATGCCAGCTTTAACCTAAACAAGAAAAAGAAACCACATATAGCTAACATAAAATTTTATCAAAGGGGTGTTAAATATTAAATAATAATTAGCATGTAACTGTATGATAGTACAGAGAATGACTGGTTCCACAAATAACAAGTTTGACACTTTTTCCATTTTAAGAAGCCACTGCTATTTATAAGCCAAATTTACATATTTTTAATTACAGACACATTTTATTTTGCTCATGAGCTCAGGCTGAAGTAACTTGAATGTTTACCAAGGCCTTAATTTCCAATTAACAAAAGGCAGAGGGGACTTTTGTGGATAGAGGGTCCTTTTTTTTCTTACTCTAATTGACTCACAAATGAAAAGTGATCGTATTTCTACGATCAAGCTGACCATGTTTTGCGAGATAATAAACTTTTACAAACAGTGATCTCATTATGAATTTTTATAAAAAGGACATTAAACCAGCTCTGGGGTTCTCTAGTTTTATTTTTCTTCCTCAGAATAATCTCAGAAAATTAATGATGGGTGGAAGTTGTGTTCTCAATTTCTTTCAAGTACACTAAAATATTATCTAGTTCTGAAAAAAGACAATAAAATGTACACTGCTTTTGAAAGAAGGAAAATAAAGCTTTCCTGTATGTCTCTGTTACTGTGTAGCAAGCCTAAATAATAGTACATGCACCTGGTGAACAGTAACTCCAAATTCTGCCATGGGCACCTGAAGTAATTCACACCAAGGGTTTTTTGCTAATGGTGAAGTGGTCAAATCTAAAGCAACATGGAAAAGGCTGTGACTCAGGTGTTGCTCTCTGTGGCCAACAACTGACAGATACGCTTCCAGGGTGACTCTGAAGATCAGACATCTCATTGGCTATTCAAAACAAAAATAATCCCTTCCCTTCCCTTCCCTTCCCTTCCCTTCCCTTCCCTTCCCTTCCCTTCCCTTCCCTTCCCTTCCCTTCCCTTCCCTTCCCTTCCCTTCCCTTCCCTTCCCTTCCCTTCCCTTCCCTTCCCTCCCCTCCCCTCCCCTCCCCTTCCCTCTTTCCTGCCTTCCTTGTCTTGCCTGTCTGCCCTCCTTCCTTCTTGTCTTTCTTGCCCACCTGCCTGCCTTTTCATTTTTTTCCCAGATATCAGGAATAGTTAATTTTGCTGATCACAAAATCTCCAAACTGCATTTGGCATGTGGTGGTAGTGCAAAAAAGCTGTCCAGAAGGCAATTAACAGACTGAATTTGCAGATTGTTCCACCTAAGACTTTAAAGCCCTGTAAACTTTTTCCAACATTTGCAGTAATTGCCAAAATGTGTCATTTTGGTCAGAACAAACTTTCAATGGATTACAGGAAATGTGCAGAACTGACCTGAAAGCAAGTTTTCTTTTAAAATGTTTGTTTTTAATCAGCATCTGACTTAAAGAAACATCTGAACTAATTCCTTGTCAGCTGAAGACAAGCTACATCTGTTGTGCCATAATTCAGTGTAACCGTTTTCCTGTCAGGACTTGATCCCAGCCAAGTAACTAAACTCTCAAATCCCTGCAGATGCTTTGCAACTTCCACAATCAGTTTGCAACAATAACACCACACTGATAATCCTGTCCTATAAAAGGTCTCACAACCTCTCTAGGTGGTAATTTGCTATGTGTAATTACTGCAGAGAGTCACATTAAGAAAAAGAGCCACCCCTTTGATGCACTAGTTTGTCTTTCAGTGAAAGGGCCAGTAGCTCAGCTAAGCACAAACTGCAGGCACAGTGCGTTTTTTTTTTTTTTTAAGAAACATGTCACAACATGTAAAAGAACTGAAGGTCCAGACTGAAATTTTACTCAAATTCTCTTATCTGCAGATTACATCTCCATTTACACTGTTGTAAGGGAAGGCTCAGACTTTCTAAGAATATTAGTTCTGACTTATTTGAGGTCAGAGGTTCTAATAGGTGGAAATGAGACAAGAAGTGCAAACACATGTAGAAAAAAGTGAGCATTACTGGTGGCTGTCTTGTTAACAACTTGCCATCACAAAGATCAGATTTGTTCAGCTGCCACTATCTGTCAGAATATCAATAGAAATTATATATTTTCGGCTTTGCTTTATCTCCTTAATACACATGTCCAGAGATGGTTTTTGGTTTGAAGTAAAGAATACTTATTGTGGTGGAGCAAATTCAACATCACTCTTGGCAGGTGCTCTTCTACATAAGGAGAATGTAACTGCTTTACCTCTACTCTAGTTTCTTCTCCAAGAAGGCCTCAGGAGGGTCTTGAAATCCCTGGGAAACAAGCAAGCTGAACACTAGTTCAACATAATATGATTCAATGTTTTTATACTCTATCACCTGGACTGTGGAGAGGGAACACAATCACTGCATATTCACATTTGTGGCTTATGGCTTTTCTGAGGGGAGGGAGGCATGCCGAACAGAGGTCAGCAGCAGTAAAATTCTCAAAGGTATATAGCTAGTGGAAAAGGAAGCTTAACCTCCCTTCCCAATACTCTGGAATTCTCTTGCCTCTGACTTTCTACAGATTATCTGCTGAGCCTCCTGAAGTCTTATTTTCAAGTGCTGATGCTTTTAAAACGTGGCACATTACCTCCATGTAATGTGCCACCTTTTCAGCTTTAAGAACAGTGTTACTGATGGCTCTGCAGAATCTTGGTGACAAATGGAGCGGACAAAATTTTTATTTCACTGAGATCATTGAAATTTCTTGAAGACTTGTTATATTCTCCATACAAAATAAATAAATAAAGGCATACATAGCCAGTCTTTTTTGTTCACATTAACTACATTCATATTATGTCCATCTGAATCAGTTTTTACAGTGTATTTAGAAAAGACTGTGATTTAGCTAATATGCCTGGAGGGTTTCTAAAACATTATTTTTGCACATTCCTAATGCTTAATAAGCATTTTAAGAAGCCACTGCCACTAATGAAAAACTTTTCAAGGACATACCCAAGCTGTTGCAGGTTGCGTGACTTCTAACTCATAAACGAAACTTTATCAGAAGCTTTTATCTCTACTAGTGCACTAACTCTCCTCTGACTTTCATTTGACAACACATTAGATCTGATTTTATAGCTGCTAGTACATGACCAAATGCCATGTCCACATGAGAAAGCCTGTTTATCTGCCACAGACTCAACTCACCTGGCCCATTCTAATTTTCTAAACCACTCTGACAGGGTAACTTTGTGCAGGCAGGCTCTTCACCTGAAGGGAAATTGTTTTTCTGCATCACTCTAACCTTATATTGGATCAGGTATTGCCTATCCTCTTGAAGCCAGCAGGAAAACAGAAAGCTGACATTAGGATGATGTTGTGTGCTTTAGCTAATTTGAAATGCAGCTGTGCTCACATTTGATATGGATTAAACGTTTACTGATTCAGTAAAGAACAGATACAGTACTATTAACTGAGGAAACATAGCCTGAACTCTGCCTGCTCGTATTTCTGAATTATCCTCTGCTGTATCTAAACATGTTTCTGTTTTCACAGATGGGCTCTATTCTGGGACAGAAAATCAACAATTAATGAGCTTGAGCTAGGTCTTTCTACTGAAAGCCAATACACTAATCCCATGATTTCATCAAAAGTTCAGGGTAAAACTTCACTTGAAGCATTTAAGATCTGGCACAGCCAGGCTACAGCCCAGGAGATAAGACAGATGACATCTTGATAATCACCTCCACAATTAAGTCAAATTGAGTCAAAGGTCTTAACTGAGTAGCCACTGACTAAGAATTCGCAGAAACAAGGTAACCTCTTGGCCAGAGTAAAATAATGTGCAACTGAATCTTGTATTCCAGGCAATAATCCAATCACACAGAGGGATCAAAAGAAGATTCTCTCCAATAACAGCTAAACACAAGCATGCATTATGTTTCGACAGCGTTATTTTGGGATCAATATGCAAGGCAATATTCCTGATGTGTACACTTACTTTTTGTCAAAGTTCACCACGTATAGCTCCGGATTTGTGAAAAAACCCAAATGTCCTTATTCTGGGGTCTGTGTTTTCATCAAAGGTCTCACCTGTTTTTCCAAGTTGTGTACTGAGAGTCAGTGTTCCAGGGAGCACTGGAGAAGTGTCACTGTGGACAAGCTCTTTCAGTACTGATATTTAATAGCCACTCTACAACTGAGATTCACTTGCTAACACAGCTAGGTTTGTTATTAATACAAATCCCCTTCTCTTGTTAGAAAGGTCTGAATGTACCATTTAGCACAAATAGCTCATTGCCTACTTTTTATTTTTGGTGGGATATTGTCTCACATACCTCCAATCTTGGCATTAAAGGCGATTCCTACTGTGCAGTGGGAGTTGTTTGCTGTGGCTGCCACCTCTCCAGCACAACGGGTTCCATGCCTGCAGTCAGACAAACATTTTTCCAAGTGAGCACAGACTGCTGAAGTTAAAGGTTTTGCCTTTGCTCATCCTTAGGTGCAAATGCACAACTACCCACAGTGTCTTGCAATACTTAATTCCTCATAGTAATTTGCACCCATGCTACAATACTCCTCTGAACACATTTTAACATTATCAAGATCATTAAATTCTGCATGGTAGGCTTTTTAGCGACTGGAAACATGCACAGTTTGCAACAAAGACATACAATAATACATAATCCACAGCAATATGAAGAACTCTTGGATACTAGTTTCTGATTTTGAACCAAATCTTCCATTACAGACAGAATTTTTGTCCTGCATTGTCTCACAACTGCTCATGTTGCTAGTATGTAGGTGCACATACAACCTCTAGGAGGCACAGCCTATACCACTCTTTTCCAAGGGGAAGATGACTGCACTGGTGTCTAGAGGCAAGCCTTGAAACTGCCTACATGCCAGATATGCTGAAAGCTTCTGTATAGGCACATTCTTGTCATGCCTTGTGCCAACTGTGAAGCCTGCTGCCTTTCCAGAAGCAACAAAAACCAGAAGTACCTCCCACATCAGAGGTATACCCTGTGTTTGGAAGCAGAGCTGGGCTGTAAGAGTATAAATTTAAGCTGCTGAAGCAAAACACAAAACTTCCAGGGTTTGTTCTCCCCCTTCCCCACTGTGGAAAGCCACAGTGGGACGCCTTGCCTAGCCTGGAGCCATGCTCTGTACAAGGGTGACAGCAATCACCCATACAGACACCATGGCTACAGCAGGAAAGCTGTTGTGATTTTTGCCTGCAATATAGGTTTCACAGGGTGTTTTCTACCAATAAGTTTCACCCTCATCCTTGCACAGTTAAGCAGCTCCATTGCAGAAATGTTACACAAGCAAGAAGGAGCAGAGCTAGTGAGCTGCTGTGAAGAGGAGACATGGAGTTTCAGACGAGACAGGAAAAGAGATGATGAGACAGAGATAGAAAGACAATGAAAGGCTCGGGTAGCCACAAAGAAAGAAGTTTAAAAAGTCAAAGCATAAAATAGATAACAACATGGCAAGCACTTCAGAGGAGGCTAAATGAGGTCAGTTGTGTACATAGGAATTCTTCTGCTGGTGGTGGTTGTCAGACTGCTTACATAGACATCTGGAAAACACACGTGTTTTTGAATTAAAGTTTACGCCCACTATTTTTGGGTTTTGGGTCAGAGTTTTGGGTAGAGTCACTTCTTATTTCCTTATTATTAGTGCAACTTTTTTCCCTTAACCTTCTGAGACACTTAGATAAGAAACATTAGGATAACTTGTTTTGAATGGATTAATGCAAAACAAGAACAAATAGGACAAGTAAAAAAAAAAGAGAGGAAACCTAAAAAAAAAACAATAACCAATATAATTAGCAATAACAACAGCCAATATAATTAGCAATGCTAACCAGTTAGAATTTCAAAGGAGATCATTCAGTTTATCAGATAAGTAAGGTATATATAATCTGTGAGAAAAGTGTAATGCTTATTCAGAAAATCAAAGCGACAAGTTGGATACGGATAAATCCTAAAGCTGGATCAAGGTTTCACAGCTATATATGTATCTCATTTGGTTGCCAAACTTAATCAGAGAATTTTTCAAGACTGAATTTGAAGTTTATTTTCCATATGAAGCCTCATTTTCAAGCCTTTTCTTCATTTGAAGAATGCCTATTTAATTGATAAACCAATATTTTATCCTATTACAGAATTATTTTGAAAAGTAGATAATCCAGGAATCAGAGAAGCAGAAAAGTTTTAAAAATATACTTCTTAATTTTCAAGGATTTTCAAACAGTGTTATAGCTCTGTGTTTGTTTGAAGTAGTGTCTTTTTAAAATGTATGAATATTTATAGGAAAATGCCTGTCTTAAGAAATATTTACAGGACATATGATTCACAAACTTCCCTTGTCATATGATTTTATTAGGAGGCTGCATGAAAATAAATGGAAGAAACAACTCAAATTTCTCTGTGGTTCCCAGTGGAGTATATGGATAGCTGCTACTTTGTTAGCTACATCCATGCTGCACCATCAAAAGGGTTATATTTCCACCAGATCACCAAACCCACCCATGTCACCCCAGCACCATGTAATTTTTGTAGAGGGAAAACAGAGGGAATGTGTGGTGGACCTGGGAGGTGACTGCACCTCCCAGCAGCAATCCACAGTAACACAGGATTACTAGCAACATGAAACTAAATTTCATCTGAAGTAGAAGTAGCTACAGTCGTAACTTCAGTAGGAAGCAGCCAAGCATTCAAAGGACTGCTGTAGTAGCATGCAAGTATAGGAAGTGGCATGACACATACTTTGAATTAAACCACAGTAAGAAATTTCATGTAAATTTCTCACAGAAAAAAAAAAGCATATTCCAGAGGGAATTAGATCTTCAGACAGTTTTACAGCACACAAGTTAAATCAGCTTTGGTGACTATTTCACTAGCACTCACATACCAGAAAATACTTTTCATCATATTGAAACTCCAGTAATGATATAATTCTACTTTGTAAGCAGATTTTTACGTTAGGATCTTGCTCCTCTGCCAAGATTATTGTTAACTGCATTCTACATTTATAATGGAAGTGACAAATACAGAAGTCGTTTTATTCAAGGTCATACGCATAAAATTGCACTTACAATCAGTTTTCCACTGTGTGAATTAATCATATATGCAACTGAATTTGTTTTAATCAGTTATCTTTTATAGTTCCTTTAAGTAATATTTCAACTACAATGTGAAAAGGAAGATTTCTAAAAGTCTGCATATAAAAATTATGTTGTTTCCACATTGCTTTTAATTTTCCCTAGTTCAGATTTTTGCTTGAGGTCTACAGTTTGGAACAGACTGATTCTGCAGTTAAAATTAGAAAAGCCTTCAGATTAATCATTACATTAATTTGTTAACTAACTTGATGAATAAATATGATGCAACTGATGCTGCAAATTCATCAAGTGTGCTTTAAATCCATGAAAACTTTTACTCAGCATGAAATCCTGAAAACTTCAAACAATTTATGAAGGCAGCATAAGCAGCAACAAGAGGTGAAAGGAGGCATTTCTGAGGTAGCATTTTTTTGTGAATGTATATCGAAACATAACTACATCCTGTCTTTGTGGATGCCTGCATCACACAGAACTTGTTTAAAAAGTTGATGCAGTCCTAGAACAGAGCATGTCTGCTGTTCTACAAAGGCCACTCTTGATGAACTCTAAGGGTCGATGCTTCATTTCACTATAGCCTTTGCCAGCTCATGTTGAAAGGAAGTAAGTTCCCAAGCTAGTAAATGACACCTTGAAGGAACACTTAGCTAAAAGGTTTTGCACTTCTTTGTGTTAATGTCGGGGTGATGAAGTATCACAGAGTAGAAACAAGAAAGAAAGCTTGGTTATGAGGCATTCTGCCAATCTATACATGGGTTTCCCTTCCGCAGTCTAAGAGAAAGAAAAGGAATGGAAAGAAAAAACACTTTTTTTGTCGTTGTCTCATAAGGAGCAACATGAAAAATTGCTATTCAAAGATACATTCAGGCTCCAGAGGCCATCAGGTAAAAGAAGTAAGATGTCACAGGCATTATCGGCCTAGCTTTAACTGCTTTAGCTATTTTGCCATTCAAGTAAGTAAGATTTTTTCAGAAAAGTATTTATTTTAGCTTTCGTATATGAGAGGGACAGAATACAAAGAACAAGGAAAATATGTAGGAAATTAAGATCAATTTTATTTTTTTTTTTATAAGGAGGAAATCCGCAGTCTGTCATTAAGACAGCAAGGTATCAAAGACTTACTCAGGAAAACCCTAGTAAAGATAATATTTTTGCCTTATGATGCCCTCACTATTATGTGGAGAACTTGAAATACATCGTTGAAGAAATACACTTCTATGAAAAGATGTACATTACTTTTTTCTGTGGCATGCACGGCAGTGCTTAAGCATCTGGATGCTAAAGGTACAGTATTTTGATGGCTCTCTAAGTAACAAAAGAAATACAAGAGCTGCATACTCATCTGTTACACACAGTAAGTTTATTCAATAACATTTCTTTCTGAGACAGAAATGGTTCAGTATTCCAGGCAATGATGGCAAGAAAAAAGGTGCATATGATTACCTATCACTCCCTATCCCACCAGCATAACTGAAATGCAAGAAATGTATCTTTCAATAATTACTCATAATTTGCCTTTCAGAAGAAGAGGAAGGTATAAGGCATCAGAAACATATTTAAGACAAAAGTTAATTAAGCTTGACGCTGAAGATTGAGGGTAAGGAAATATTCAGAGTTAGAAAAGACAGCTGCTGGTAATTTGAAAAGCCCCTGCCATGTAAATTGCTTCTGCATTTCAGAGCCTCTCTAACAGATATTCTTTGAATTCCACAAACACTCTGGCCATGCATTTCTTTGCTGCATTTTACTCTTCTGGAGTTCATCAAGTATTTCAGAACACAAAAAGCTCAGGGAACCAGAGGATTTAAAGCCCTCCAGCTTTTCATGACACAAACACTATAGTCCAGCCCACTTCAACCTGTCACCAATAAGTCTTTTCAGGATGCTATTCTGAAAGTCTTTTCTTCTTAAGCATTTCAATGCAAGCCTATCACAAACATCTCTGGGCATACCAGTAACTTACTGAAAGCTACTCAGCAGAGGAATTAGTTTGCAAACAAAGGAAGAAAACAGTGGGGGTTTGGGGAGTGTGTTTTTTTTGTTTAGGGTTGTTGTCTTTTTCTGCTTTTTTTTTTCTTTTAATCCAAGGAAGTGTCTATAGAAGAAAACTTCACATCCTTGCAAATTCTATGCTGCACATATTGTAAGAGTGGATATTAAATAACTGTAAAAAGGTTAGGATAGTGAGTCTGAAAGTTTACATAAGATGATATATATTTTAATAGGTTGTGCTTGAATAGCCTACTTTTGATAGCCATCAACTTCCTTTCTCAGACTAATTACACAATAGAAACATTCTTTATTCATAAAGACAATGCATTAATATTAAGAAAAAAACAAAACAAAACAACTTTTGTCTTCATTACGAGTAACAGTAGAATCCTAGGGATGGAACCTGTAACATGAACTAAACTATGCAGTTGGTGGACATCGAAAATTATGGGACTAAAGGAACTTTAAGTCTTAAAAAAATTTTCAAACCTGCATGGGGAGAGGAAGAGTGGAAATTTAAGTAGCCACTGTTATCTGTAGCGAAATACTTGAGTGAGCATTTATTTTTTTGCAAAACTCTTCCATTAAATTTTCAAATGTTTTCAAAACTCATAGAATCATAGAATAGTTAGGGTTGGAAAGGACCTTAAGATTATCTGGTTCCAACCCCCCTGACATGGGCAGGGACACCTCACACTAAACCATCTCACCCAAGGCTCTGTCTAACTGGGCCTTGAACACTGCTAGGGATGGAGCATTCACAACTTCCCTGGGCAACCTATTCCAGTGCCTCACCACCCTTACAGTAAAGAACTTGTCCTTATATCCAGTCTAAACTTCCCCTGTTTAAGTTTTAACCCGTTACCCCTTGTCCTATCACTACAGTTCCTAATGAAGAATCCCTCCCCAACATCCCTATAGGCCCCCTTCAGATACTGGAAGGCTGCTCTGAGGTCTCCACGCTGCCTTCTCTTCTCCAGGCTGAACAACCCCAAATTTCTCAGCCTGTCTTTATACAGGAGGTACTCCAGCCCCTTGATCATCCTCGTGGCCCTCCTCTGGACTTGTTCCAACAGTTTCATATCCCTTTTACGCTGAGGACACCAACTCTACACAATACGCCAAGTGAGGTCTCACAAGAGCAGAGTAGAGGGGCAGGATCACCTCCTTCAACCTGCTGGTCACGCTATCTCTCTTACACTGGAATATATTCATAAATAGGTAAATGTGAATATGAGACACCACTGCTGGAGAAAACATGTATTTTAACAGCAATCATCAGAGAAGCATTTTATCAGAAATGCATTTTATTGAGCAATGTTTTATGTAGTGCATAAGAAATTACGGGTTAGACTCGTTCATATACAAATGGCTCTATTAATCTGAAAGATGAGAAATATTTTCCGAAGTGGCACTAAGTTGGGATGTTCTTCTAGGAACATCTGAAAATTAGGTATAAAGAAACTGTCAGAAGTTAAAAGCATGGGCAAGGAAAACCTCAAGCTTTAGCCTTTAATACACTACAGCTGAAAAAATAGAATAAAGCTATTTCAAAAGGAAAGATACTTGTATATTAGCAGTGGAGAATGAGATGACAGAATAAATGTGAAAAACAAGTTACACAAATCTTAAATGTGAGATATCAGGAAAAATGCCAAAGACTTGGGTGTTGCATCACAGACAGGATCCTGTTTCTGAGCATCACACTGTTGTAATGTGGTTACAGCACAGGACTTGAAGCTGTTTTGAGTCAAGGTCCCCAGGGCTAAAGACTTTTTGCATAATTATGGGAAGTTACTTAAAGAGTAACTTGAAAATATCTCATTTATTTCTCACAAATAAAATCAAAGATGACAGCATTAAAACAAACACATGGAACACTTCACATCTCAGACATGCACATCTTAAACTTAAGAGGGGGGGTAACAGTGACGCTGCCTTGCCACTTTCTCTACATTTGTTAGCTGTTAGCATTAAGCAGCTAATTTGTCACAAGTGTGAAGTTCTGATAGGAGCCCAGCAAAGGACTGTGCTTCTACAATACTAATTACCATTTCACAGTTTTGTTTTTGTGAGTGGGAAAATTATTCTGAATGTATAAAACAAATATGCCTTTTTTTTCTGTATTTTCTACCAAAGACAAAACAAACAATAAATAGAAGGTCTGATGGAGCAAATGAAATATGACATAGAGTAAGAAAGAGCAAACAAAATGAGCAAAAAATATATTTAGCCAAATATATAGATTTATGTATTAAAAATAAATTATTTACTAATGTCTTAATATATTTTAACCCAAGGTAAAATTTTAATTTAGCTTCTTCTGGAGGGAAAAAGGCATTGCTAAGATATAAAACTGTTCAAAACCCAGCAAACCCCAAAATTTTTCAGATAACCTCTTTTTTTTTCATACAACCTTTCACATTAATTGTACAGAAACCTCCTTAAGGCAGGTAATTCAATTCTTTTTCTCATTCATTAAAGGAAATCACTAGAAAAAACCACTACAGTTTAGTTTCTGTGCATTGAAATCAAACCTGTTCAGCAGCAACATCAAGGCCAGTATTACTTTGGAACAGTATGCTGCTGTCTAGGTATACTTAATCAAAAGGACTATTTTGTTCACTTCTGAAGCTGAAGAACATGAAGCTGCTTAGACTTCAAGGCTCATATGCCACATAAGCATAAAGATTTTTTTTTTTAATGCAATTCAAACTGGTTGAGAGGCTGTAGAAGGGTGAAAAGTCGCAGAACAAGGAGTATGTGCTCCAAGAAATTCTGGCAATCATTTTTACATAAAGGAGGGTGGTTGATCCTTTTTTTGTGTGCAGCCCAAAGAACAGAGTAGCATAAACACTTGGAAAGAACTGAACATCTGCCTATACTTTTGTCTTCTTAATCTGTGAGACTAGACAGTTTTGTCTTTTCACTTGTGACATACAGCAAAAAGGACGAATGAAAGCCCAATTACAAATCTTGTTGAAAAATAGCTAACAACTACTGCATTATACAACTCAAGGAGATGGACAAAATCAGGCATGTATTTTTACACGGGAAAAATTCTTTTAATCACCATGTAAATATTGTTAGGTTAGATGATTTTTTAAACTTGGCATTACTGGTTCAATACAATAATTAAACTGTTTCTCCCCAGGCTGCAACATTCTCGGTGAAAAGAACACAAATCTAGAATTTAGATTCAGCAGCATCCCAAAACCTTACTTACTTAACTTTTAATAACAGTAAACTAACCCTGTAGTCTTGCACAAATAAAGGTATCCTTGGAATTTCCCAAGGCAATCACTAAAAATACCAAACAGAATAAACAACATTTGCACTACCATCTTCTTGATTGGGAAACAATCTCTCTCTTACATGTTAACATTGCCAGCAGATGACAGCATTAAAATAATGTACATCTTTCAGTGTTTCAGGTCATTTGGTGTTTCAAGTATCTCTGGCTGAAATCTGGTTTGTCTCCACAGAGCAGAAACACCTTGTTTCTTTGGGAAGAAGAGTAGTTGTGGGTGGGTGTCTGCCCTTCTGTGGTTGTCTGTGTGAGGCTGGACACGGTTGGCATACACATTAGGTCATCCCTTGAGAAACAGCTGTTCTCCTCCACAGTTCCTCTAGATATGTCTCGTTTTTTTAATTTAATATCAGCATACAATATATCTAATATATCCAACCAGATAGTGGAAAAAAAAGTATTTCTGGCAAAAGTGCTGACATCCAGCCCCTGTTTCTCTGCTCGTTTACCACCAAATTACATGCTTTAAAATCACTTTTCTGATGAGCAAACGCATTTTTTTTTTTAACTTCCTGTATGTGAACAGAAGCACTTAATAGATATGGTGTAGTCCACAACTATGGACTGTTTCTCCCTTGCCTGTTATTGCTATGGTCATATCAGTTATATGGGAACTAATGAAACATGTCTGAAGCACTAACATTGGTCATGTTATACTTTCATTTCAACGTGACTCTGACCCTGAAGACAGAGCAATCAGATGCTGGACACGGGGAAAAACAGAGGGAGGAAAAGCACTGTTTCCAGTGTGTCAGGAAAACACCGGACATACAGCCTTCGCTATTGCTTGGTCTACACCAACCTGACAAATCCTGAACGTGGAAGCTGCAGCGGAAATAATGTCTCTAACAATTCACATTCCCATGCTGCAGCCAATGCACTGCCCTCACAGGTCTTAATAATCTATATTCATGTTTATGCCTACAAAATGGTGCTGCCCATGCCAAAGGAATGCTGTCTGGATACATACTGATGCCAGTGGACTAGAAAATAACTTGAGCAGGTACCTCACAGGCACCCTCTCTTTCTATCTCTTTTCATCTTCATGCAAGAAACTTAGATACCAAAAAAAAAAAATATCAGTTTTGCCACAATGACCATCTTGTCATTTTCCTAGTCAATGCACTAATGCATTACACAGATTTCTAATTGAAAATACAACCCTCACAAAGCAAACAAACAAACATCCAAACGTGAAAGCATCCATATGTCTTCATAAAAGGAGATAGGAAAGAAACAGAATTTAATAGTTTGGGTTGGAAGGGACCTTCAAAGGCCACTTGGTCCAACCCTCCTGCAATGAGCCTGGGCATCTTCAACTAGATACATTAAGTCAATAGGAAACCTCACAAAATCATTAGATATGTTTCTAGATGATGTCATGAGATGTGCTGCCTCATCAAGAGGTATTTTACTCATAAATTGAACTAACTTAACTGGAAAGATGTACATATATTTAAAGAAACAAGAAAAAAATCTTTGCAGCCAGCTTCTTACATAATTTTAAAAATGTTTTATACCCTAATTTACCCTTGTTAATTATGAACATAAAATATTTCCACCTGGTAAAAGTATATGTAAGGTGAGATTTGGAAAGTAAGTCCTTAAACTAATTCTTCCATGCAACTATACGGATAATGAACATAGTTTAAGGTTTTGTTAATGCTTTTTGGGGTCTAAAATTATTTCTAATTTGGGAACAAGGCCTCAGATTGCAGAGGAAGTTAGTGTCACTCCCAATATTACTTTGCACAAATCAGAAACTCTTGCTATGCTTTATGAATGCTTCCTATTAATTTAACTTAAGCAGGTTTATTTATTAATTTTTACTGATGAATCATTATCAGTGTTTCTGAATACATAACTTGACGATATATTACAATTTTCAACAGTTTTTTAAAATCTTTAGAGGAAGAACTGGAATACGCTAAGTATTTTTGGCTAGGCCACACATTTGCTATTCCTATGAAAATCCACCCATATTTATCTAAGATACTAGCCTTAGAAAACACAGGCTTGGATATAATGAGTAAAGCTTGCCAGAAATTTAAAGCTGAAAATTCCAAATGTACCATCTGCAGTGAACATGCCTGTACTTAAGAAAACTCACTAGATATTGCTACACCATTTTATCTACATGGTAAGCATAAAGAAGAACTTTGGATGAAATACATATAGGTGAAGCAGTCTCTCATCTGATTTTTGAGCAAAGGAAAAAAGTGATAAACTAAAGCCTGCAAATTTGCTTTTCCAACTACTTGCATTTTACCACTTTTTATTATAAAGTCTGCAGTCTTAAACACTCACAATCTTGGATGTAAGAAAATACTACTATTCTCATTCTACTGAAGAAATACCAAGAGGTTAAATTGCAAATCTGAAAAAAAGAAGGAACTTCTCTACTAGAATAGCCACAGCTTAATAATGATTGATAGCTTTCAATATAAATAGGTAAATTCTACACCTTTTGCTTTGCTCCGTAAGCTAATCATCATATTGTACCTGTAAACAAAGCCAGGATTAAAACCTCCAACTGTATAAGCTAGCAAATTGAGTTTAAGACAGCAAAAACCAGGAATGTTCTGTTCCGCATTAGTGGTGGCCCACAGTAGAGGTCTGACCTGTGAATTAAACGACTACATTCTAAGATTTTCAGAGGACTTTGACCTGCTTTGGTCATAAGTTTTTGAAGAGTCCCATCTGTGTCCCCTTCCAGCCTCTTGTCCACCATCAGCCTCCTTGCTTGAGGGGGCAGGGTGTTAAATAGAGAAGGCCTTGATACTGCGCAAGCACAGTTCTGTAGTAACTAAAACATGGGTTATCAACACTGGTTTGGTCGAAAATCTAAACTATAGCATCATGTGGGCCTGCCCATATTCCCAGACCACCGTGACTAAAGCCTATGTTCTTTATCACCTTAAATTCATGGCCATGAGTCTGCTCTGTTACAGATACATTTGTACTTCAGTAGTTTATCTTTCATTCCACATCTTCTGTTTCACAAGCTTTTGTATGACAGTATATTATCAGCCACTATTTATCCTGTCTCATGTTTTTAATCTAGACTGACACCTATATATATCAGCTCAAGAGGTCTCAAGTGCTTGAGCAATCTCCTTATACTTAAAAATTTCCACATGGAACCTCATCATTTCTGTGCACTGAGAACAGAAATGAAACAGAAAAGAAAAACCCTCAAAAATACTTTGTATCAGTTCTACTGAAATCCCATCTAAGCAGAAATGAAAAATACACTATGAATACAAGAATGCAGATCCTGAATTTCAAGTTTGAACCTCCTTGATGTGAGAAGCAGTCCATTGGACCTCCCAAAACCAGACTGGGGAAATCCTTTTAGGGAAAAAAACATATTAATGCTTTCATGCAAGAAAGATACTGACAGATGCAAGGATCCTGAGGTCATAAGGAAAGAAAGAGGAGCAATAGTGTGAGGCGCAGACAGGCCATGCATGGGTCTTTACTCGTTCTGCATATTTGTAATGGTGGATGACTGCTGTGACAATATTTTTTTAAAAATAGTATTTTATAACTTAGGGTCCTCACCATATTCCAGCTAAGAGATATAACTTCCCACCTATTTTGAATTCAGAGTGCAATTTCAATTGTACTGTGCAAGATATGTACTGCACTTAAACCTGAATTTCATTTGATGCTGTTCTGCATTAAATGGACATCACACTTCTCTTTATAGCTGCATTTCAGAGATGAATGAGGAAACTGTTGAAGTAAGTTCAAGTCCTACTCTTATCTTTGTCAATAATTTTTTTTTAATGAAACTTAGATCATCAGTTCAGGAGCAGGGTTTGCTCCTAGTTGGAAAAGGGGTTTCAGCATAGATATTCTAGTTCTAAACCACTCATTACACTGCAGAACAATAGTAACTGTTCATCTTATGTTTAGGAAGTGTTAAAAAGAGGAGCACAGGAACGTAAATTGGGCTGAAAGAAGAAGTAACACACATCTTCCCATTACACTAACTTTGGCACTCACTACAGCTCTACCCAGCAGCCTCAGCATCTCACACATGTTGAACAAGTAAACAGGAAATAGTCTGTACATCATTTTGCTAAAATCAAGATTTGATGATTGCTTTGGAACTCTATTGCAATATAAATAATTTTTAAAGCAGGTTAAACTTCTGTAGCATAGACTCCATCAACACCACCTACATCTATAATGGATACCCATTGCTTTATTTCTGTATCTGAATTTCTCCACCTTCTCTACCTTCTTCATGAAGAAAGTAAGTTGTCTTCAAGAGAGCAATCTGACACTTCGCTTCAAGTGTCAAACATAATAATTTGACTGTGTATCTTTAAGAAAAATTACAAAATCACAGTAATGTAACACAAGACTAGAAAAAATAAGCTTGCCTACATCAATAAACTTATAGAGATGTGTATTTTTTCATTTGTAAGAAAAAGCAACATGTGAAAGTTTTATCTTGAAATGTCTTACAAGAACACCTACTAATGCCATTAAGACATTTGCTTATGGCATAACTTTGCAGAGTTGACTGGTAATAGCATGGTATTTAGAAAAATGCTTCAAGTAATAGCTTTTGACACTCAACTCACAATTGCTTTATCTAACTTGTAATTAGAGGTCTGCTTTTGATGCCACAGCATTAAAGGGGAAATCAATACTATGTGCATGTATGTGCTGGCTGAGAATGAACGTGATTCTCAACAAACCACCTTTTGCACTGCATTTGACTGAACTAACTACTGTGAAATCAGCTTGGAAAATAATTACCACATACACAGCATGGATCCACTCTTTAACTTTCTCTAATACCTAGAATGTCTGAAAAGGCAACAAAATATAGAAACGTATTTGTGCTCTCAAATTCTACTCACCTGGAGAACATACGTATAAACACATGCAAATTGAAACTGGTCTACCATTTTAGCAATCAAAACTAGTCTACTGTAGTTGTAGATTTCCTCCTCCTAAGTTCAAAACCTCAAAATACAAATGCATAATTAGAAATACCAAAAGACCATCTGAAGAAAAACCCTTTAGTTTCTAACTCTCTATAAAAAAGATTTCATAGAAAAGAATCCTTTACAGTGAATTCCACATACACCGTAACCATCAAAACTTATATCCTTCTTACTGATGACTTTGAATCGGAATGAAAGATCAATTATTTACATGAAAGAACTAGAAGCAGTTGTTTCATTTTATTTGTGAGCTCACTGTTTGGTACTTCAATCACTAAAAACAGGAAAAAGGCTTTCCTGTAGTGTTGTGATTAGATGTTATGAGACCATGAGAGTTTTATACATCAAAAAAAGGAAGAGCACTGCTTCTCTTACACCAGCAGGAAATACTGCCCAGTGACCAGTACCAAGGTAGCGAAAAAGTACTATTTTTTTTTATTTCTGAGGAACTGGAATTCTAGTTGAGCTTTGTTTTTGTTTATTCCTCTATCTGATTTCTCTCACTTTCAATGACTAAGCAAAAGAACGTCTTTCCTTTGGCTCTCAAAAAATTGTAAGTCCTATCACTTGTGGACTTGAGAGGGGATTATGCAATGTAGTGCGGCAATACAAGGAGCAGATTAGAAGAGGTATTTCCACTATTGAAGCTGGAACCTGGATCAAAAGGCTACTGATTGTGTAGTCCCATGGATTTTTCATCGTTTTGCCAGTATGAAATGCTCTCACAAGTGACTGACCATAGTGAGACCAGTGATAAGGATAATTGTTGCGAGTGAATCAGCTCAACAAAAACTCTTTATCCTCTAGGATGGCTAACTGACCTTAGCTACAGCAATTTGAGATCCCACTCTCTGAGAGTTTCAAATAAACACACATTTTATTCTGAAGCAGGAATACATGAGAATTTAAAAACACCAACACTTGCTTTTTTTCTGTTCTATTTTAATGCAGACCTTATGCTGCAAGTAAGGTTAAGAACCTGTTTGAGACTAAAAGAAAAACATTATAAGCGCACTATGTGATTAGTGTCCTGGCAAAGAAAACAGAAAGTGCAGAAAAATATGCTCCAAATGAATGTGTAAAATTATTCCACTTCAGCATGGTACAGTTTGGCAAGCTGCAATGTTTATTTCCCTGATTTTTACAATTTTACACTGGAACCTTCAGCTACTGTAAGCAACAGAGATCTAGTATCTCATGATCTCCACGCTGCATCATGCCCCTAGGCACTTGCTTGGGTCACTAGACCATAATTCACTTGGAAGCTAGCTGATAAATCACTAACACTTCCTCTAAAAATGTGGCAATCTCCCTATAAGCTGGCACAGACCGAACTCTACTTCATTATTAACATCTGCAAAAACTGCAGTACAAGATACGGCCTTAAGAGCAGTGAGTTTAAAATCAGAACAGGACCAAAACATGATAAATCAGGATGGCAGTCTTTGACTGCACTTTCTATACCAATGACTTCTGGTAGTTTAGTTCAGACCCTGGTTTTCATAAATGAACACTTCATCAGTTAATAGAAAACAATCCATAATCTGCAGTTTCCTAATGATCCTAACCAAAGTCCATTGAATTTGCAGTGACACTGAGACAGAGTATACACCTGACATTCAGCCACTGGTACCTGGAATTAAGAATATCACACTCAGTGTAAACATCTGATCTACTGATCTGAAATACATACTAAGGTAATTCTCTAACTTACCTTCCCATTAAGGAAGGCATTGGACAGACAACGCTCTGCGACATGACACCATCACTAAATCCTTTAGGTTTTAAGCCTCCAGAAGCTGGAGAAAGTCCAGATGAAAAGGCCTTTTCCAGAGAGCTGATTCCCTACTGCAACTTATGTCTAGCTTCCATCCACAGCTTAATCATTAGCTTTCCCAGGTCCTCCCTGCAGGTGTGAGCCTTGGGATCTGCAGTTCAATACAGTTTGAAAGCCTTTAACAGGCACAAGCAAAAAAAGTAGTGACCAGTTTAAAAAATTGCCAAGATCTTTTTCTGGTGTTGTGACTAGCCATTCAACAGCAGAATTGTTTTTTACACAAAAGATGAAGCACAAGATGCTGCAGCAGCGCTTTTCAGGACAGCTTATCTTCCTTTCAGTTTTGTCTGCAGCATGCAACACAGCCAATTTCAAAGCAATAGCAACAGGTGCATACCAGCAATCACAGTCCCTAAACTGCATAGACAGATACCCCCAATAGTCAGCACTCCTTTCTACCACACAGCTGCAGTGGGAACCTTTTTGAGATCTCTCTGGCAATGACAGACTTCAGGTTTCCTGTGTTTGACTGTGCTCAGTTCTTCAGGTATCTGCTCTGACTAGTATCATAGGAGTCAATGAAGCTTTTTAATTTTACTTCATTGACCATCCAGGAGGCAACAGAAACTGACCTTCCTGTCAAATATCT
Source organism: Pezoporus occidentalis (assembly GCF_034315485.1). Taxonomy (NCBI): domain Eukaryota; kingdom Metazoa; phylum Chordata; class Aves; order Psittaciformes; family Psittacidae; genus Pezoporus; species Pezoporus occidentalis. The sequence continues at coordinate 7,314,336 of NW_026912961.1, read as the reverse complement.
AGTATCTATTCTGAACTAGATGATCTTAAGGTCCTTTCCAACCCTGTTCTATGATTCTATGATTAAATGACTCAGGACATACCACAGGTCTTCAACATAAGCAGACAGTATAAACTAGCAACTTGGAAAAAAAATTAAGCCTTTTGCATTTTATTGGACATCTACATTAATGTGACTGATGAAAGAAAGAATGAATCAGAATGGATGTCACAAAAAAACAACGTCAAAATGTTGGATTAAGCTTCCCTGAAACTCTTTAAATGTAACTTTTTCGCTGTTGTCAGAAAAGATGTAATGCTGTCCAGATATTGCAAAGTTTAGACACGAGTAGTTATGTTTCTTATGATTTTTGAACAGCAAAATTGTTGTCTCCAAAAAATGTTAGACTCATTAAAAATTAATTTAGAAGTTTATTAAAGTGAGTTATTTATGTAGTGGGATGCATCACTGAAAAATATTGAAAAGGCATCCAAAGAGTGACTCAGTATCTCCAAAACAGGAACAACAGCTTACTTCTACTTTTTCTTACATAAGTATAGTAAGAGCTGCATTAAAGTTAACTAGAATTATTTAAAGGAGTGCTTTTAAAAGGTCCTCTGCTTGATAAAAGTGCCTGTCTGCAGAATAAGACCTAAGCTCTGAAATAACCACTCCTGAGAAATTTTCAAGAAACAGAAAAACTCAGTTTTGTTTGGTCAAAATAGCAAAATGTTTTAACGCTATGAACACTTCTGTTTTATTTATGAGGCTATACAATGGGTAGAATAGTACTTCAGTGATCCCATCTGCATTCTGTCTAACAACCTGTGACTACTGCTAGTTTTTCAACATAGATATTTACAGGTAATGGTGGAATAACAGAAAGAGAATAAAGCATCAGTAGACAGCAGTAAACCAAAACAAGATGCTCTGCATAGCAGGAATGACTTCATCCACAGCTGACTGCTGTCTTTAACCTCTGAGCAAAAGGAAGCTCTAGTATAGGCCTGTACCATTTACAAGCTTCATGATTTGCTGCCAATTTGTAGAAACCAAAGTAAACTTCTGGCAGGACTTGTACATACCATAGTAGTTAAAGAAACTAATGTCCCACCCTGATTTTGACTACAAGCCTTGAAATATTAGTCTAATTTTTTTTTGTGCCTTCCTATTCTCCTTAGCTCATAGAAGATTTAACGTAAAACTTCAAAAATATAATTATGTGAAGTGCCACTCTGGTTATCTACAGTCTCTCCACAAGTCACCAGTTAATTTTTTCTCATTCCTTTTTCTTCACCTATAAGCCTCAGCAGCAGAAAGCCTTCACTACTAATTAAAAGTGAAAAGCTAGGAAATAGACCCAGTACCCTGATGTTTCACAGCTGCGTGCAAAGCTGTGAAGAGACACCAAAGCTGCACAGAGACACCTGCTTATATTTACAGCAATTCTTTTTATCATTCCATTCCTTAAGGTTGGGTTATAAAATGAGTTAGAATAAACTAGATCATTCCACGGAACAATGGCACATCTGTAAATCCCACCTTTACTGGAAAACACAAATCACTATTATGCAGTGATGTCCAGTTGCTATAGCAGGAATCAGGAATCAACCAAATTGATCTTCCACATTATAAAGTCTTTGCTAACCATGGCCTTCAGAAAGTTTCCTGGTTGTGATTACCTCAACTTTCAAGCACAACTTGAGTATCTAGTGCCAAATGACCACACATGCTGTATAATCAGAGTTCCTGCCCCTACTTCTAAAGATATTTTAGAGACATAGAAACATAGAGATAGGCTACTAGTAGTGCTTTTCAGCACTTATTTGACTCTTATTGAGCCTCGTTGGAACTAGAGAAGGAAGAGTGATGGCCCCCAAAATTGAAGGTGCTTAAGTGCTGCTCAGCGTATCTGCTAATTGGAAATACTGAGCCTGTAAGCGGAGGACAGTCTGCCAATTAATCTTACACTGAAAGCATGCTTCATGTATCCTTTGTGTCCAAAAACTGACTCTACAGTAAGGCTATACTTCCTTATAACATCGACAAAGCTCAGCATATCACAGTATCTGCCCTTGCACCACCACATCTCACCAAAACCTTAAGGCTGGGCTGTCAAGAGTATTCATCAGGCAGGGACGGTATGAAAACTCAAGTCCCCACATCCCCCAGCCCTAGAAGAGAAGGTAATCCCATATAAAACTCTAACTAGCAACAAAACAGAAAGCAGCCTCCCTTCTCCAGACATGATTTGTAAGTACCCTGCCAAAGAAAAAGATTCCATGATTCACAGCAGGAGGTACGCAACTCCTTGCAGTACCAGAGGCTGAATCCCTGAAATTGCACCTAGCTGGGACACCTCCAAGTGTACCCTCGTCATGCCCCAGTTCCAAGATAGGAGCATCTTCACCCAGGTAAATGTGGATGTGTCCCTGGCATGGTGGGGTGGTGGACAGCAGAGAGGGATACGCTGTGATGCAAACTGGCAGCTCAGCTGAGGACTGCTCCCAGAGGGCCAGGCTGACTGTCACATTTTTTCTCAAAACTCCTTGGAGGCCACTGCTGGTAACCGGTTGTCCATCACACTCAGTTTTGCGGACAACAGTCGCAGGCACCTGGGGCATTGTCATGCAGTCACCTCAGTTCACTGAAACTGGCTAGGCCAGTGAAAGGTTCAGGCCATGCTTTATTTTCCCCACTTGTGCCTGGTCTCGCTCTCCTCTGATCTTAGGCTCTGTTGAATGAGGTACCTGCCTGACCTGCTGCAGATTTGTTGTTTCTGCTTTTGGCAGTGCTGTTTTCATGTGATTCACTCTGGAGAGCTGCAGAAAAACTTAGAGAAAGGAGGAAAGAGAAAACATGAAACTTCCAGGGGGCTTCCTTTTGGAGGGCTGAGTTTGGCCTGTTTAGGATACTGGTTGACAGAATCCCTTGGGGAACATTACTGAAGGACAAAGAGATCCAGGAAGGCTGGACACTCTTCAAGAATGAAATCCTCAAGGAGGAGGAGCAGGCAGTTCCTATGCACTGGAAATCAAACTGGTGGGGAAGAGCAGCCTGGCTGAGCAGGGAGATGCTGCTTGAACTCAGGGAAAAAAAGGTAATTTGTCATCTGTGGAAGAAGGGACAGTCAGTGCATGAAAAGTACAAGGATGTTGTTAGGTTACGTAGAGAGAAAATTAGAAACTCAAAGGCATGGCTAGAACTTAATCCATAAAAGATAATAAAACATATTTTTACAAACATATTAGCAATAAAAGGAGGGCCAAGGAGGACTGGGGGAAACCTAGTGACCGAGGAAGAGTAAAAGGCTGAAGTACTTCATGCTGCCTTTGCCTCAGTCTTTAACAGACCAGCCATCCTTAAGGTACTCAGCCTCCTGAGCTGGATGGCAGAAACAGGGAGCTGATTGGAGTCCCCATTATCTACTAAGGGTGACCCACTCGGCTGATGAGCGAACGGTTGTGGACATTGTGTATCTGGACTTTAGTAAAACATTCAACACAGTCTCCGACAGTGTTCTCCTGGAGAAACTGGCTGCTCATGGTGTGGATAGGTGTATTATTTGCTTAAAAAACTTTTATTCATTCTTCTGTTTCAATTAACATGTTTTTTGAGCATACCTCCTAACAACCTCAGTTTAGTATTAGCATTTTCCATATGACCATCTAGCTCTGAAATCCTCAGTTTATAAGTAACTTAACTGAGGCAATGCCACAACTGATTCTATCCACCATTTCTTCTACATCAGTGAAATTTTTGCTTAAACTTAAACAACCCTGCAAGTGCAGAATGTTTACACATCTCAAAACAGAAGACTTTACTGAATTTCTTTTTTTATTTTCTCATGGTATACTTGCTTTAGGAGATTTCTGGTGAAGAAAAGGCAGATAAGATTCAGTAAACTGAGCTTCTGCATGAAAATAGGATGAGAAAGATGTGCCTAATAGGCAAAAGGGGGAAAAAAAAGAAAGAACAAGCTCTTGCATATACTTGTTTCTACACAAAACTATTTGGCAGCATGTAAACAGTGTCAAATACAAGCAACTAATGAGAACACATGCCAAGATTGCAATCACAAAAAAATAAATTATTATTCTTCAAATTAATACTAACATAATATGATTCTAAGTTAAAGGGCATTTCTTAATTATCACAACTAAGATGTATGCCTTATATATGTGCATTTATTTACATAGCTTCTAAGTGCTAAATCCTTACATGTTTCTCATCTCAGCCTACCACGCAGGATCAGGCTGACTGACCAAACAAGTACTTGACAGAATTCACCTCAGTTTTCACAGTTATTTCACAGTTATTTCACAGTTATTATAAGAATAGTTACAGCTGTTCGTACTAGCTTTCTGCTGTAAGATGAGTGTATCTATATGTAACAAGCAGCTATGTGTAACGAGGCCCTGTCCAGCTGTTACGAAAAAGGTGTTGATCAGGAGAGGATTGTTCCATCAAAGTGTGATCCAAGGTTGCCCAAATGGATTCTCCAGTCAAGCTAATGTTTTGCTGCTGACTCCCAGCTCTTGCTGCATTATTCTGGAAAAGGTTTGTGGGGTTGTAGGGAAGAAACAACATAAAAGCATTTCAATTGTGTAAAAGATGAAGTTTCACCTCTTGTTGTGTCTCTTCTGCAGCAAGAAAATACTGAATGCTTTCCACAATTAAAAAAAAAACGCAAAAAAATCAACCACAAGAAAACAAAATACACAGCCAATATGTTGACAACTAGTAGGATTCTCCTTCCTCTAACTCATGCAGTTCCACAGAAAGGTATTTCTTTCTCTTCTAGTTAACAAAATGCTACCAACAAATAAATGCCCTCAAATACCCATCGGGGCAGAAAAGTGGCATGCTTCCTGAGGTGAGATGGGCCTCCTGATATCTTCCCCAGCTCTCACAACAGCACATCCAAAGAACACAGCTGGAATGATAAATAACAGGAAGCAGAGCTCTGCAGGAGAAACATGTCATTCATTGAGATACATCCAATTAGTCATGTGAACGGATATTACAATCTAGCAGAACTGCCACTTCTGGGTTTAGAAAGTCTCTATTAAACCTCCGCATATAAAATCTCCATCATTTCAAAACACATTAACAAAAACAGACCTTCACTAACTTGTATATTTCTTCAACACAGTAAGTCTATAAAGTTCAAGAGAGTCAGAAGCTAAGAGAGTTGTCAGAAATTACAACCCCCCCAATACCTTAATGACATGATACCTGAGAAAACTAAGAGTAACACCTTATATTCTGCATCCCAAATGGATTGAAAATTATTAATTTCACAAGAACAAGAGTTCTTGTAAAATTCACATTTCACAAGAACTCTCCAATTGATTTTTATGTGGTTTTGGATGGCTCCAAATGCTTTCAATGAATAAGTGTCACACAGTGTGCATGGAAGAGACATAAATACATTTCACGAAGGTTAAATGCAAACCACAGTGCTTTATAAGGAATCAAGTTTCCTAGACTTTCGTAGAAGAACTGGTGCTTTCCATTTGATGAACTAGATTGAAAATATCATGAATGCCACAGTGCCTTACTTGTTCTCATTGCTGGCATCATATCGAGGCATAGGGTCAAAATCATTTCCATTGACATCAAAACTGGCCTGCGAATCCTACAGCAAACAGGACAAAGAAAACCAGTTTCTCATTAACCATTGACTCATATGGCCTATACATTCTTCAGCAGGTTCCTACAAGACAGTAATTAGGTTAACTAACATTCCTGTGGTTTTGTGATGATTGCGTATTTTAGGAAAGGATTTTTTATTTTATAATTATGGGAGTTACATATATTACTTTATTTTTGGAAAAGAGAGAAGGATAACAAATGTTCTGAAAAAACACAGTTCCAGTATGAGAGAGGAGCTAGAAAGTGGTGTTTCATTTAACCAGAAGACTATAATTCTTCTAAGAAACTCCTGGAAGTTAAAGAGAGTTCATTCTCAAAATTGAGGTTTTGCTAAATGTTTCAATATTCAAGAAATTATCCACACAATGATGATTGAAATATCAGTAATAGTTTCAAGGAATAATATATTTTTCTTAAGAATACAGTTATAAAAATACAACTTGACATGCAATATAAACTGCAATCACATTTCCCTGGGAGCACAACTGTTTCAAATATTTGCAAGTTATCTCTTTATTTTTGTTCCATATTTCACATTTACCAGAATTCTTACAGCTGAAAATAGTTCACAGAGTAAATAGCTGCTGGTTTGTATGGCTCCCATTAATCGATGCGGTAGCATGTGGTGTGTTGACATGGCAAGCAGATCTTTTTAATCTCTTCTTTGCTCAAAAGCAGTTACCACATCCACCTCAAATATTCCTGTTTGCAGCCACACCAGCAATAATCCGACATATAGAAGGCATTTGTCATCAAACAAGCCATGTGTATTGCTTTGAGGAAATTCCTTGTTGGTGTGAGGAAAATGAGAGAGGAGGTGGTAAGGGAATAAACAGCTGCTTTAAATTCAGTGGAAGGACAGTATTGGGATGAGGTGACATGATACAATCTGGGTCATTCACTGAGAAGGTAAAATTATATTTGGTTTGTTTAAATAACATAAGAGATTTAAATGAAAGATGTGGCATGCATTAGGATCAAGCATACATAGACAAATAGGGCAACTGCCTGTCACTTGTGTTTGTGCAGTCCTCATGTATGTCAAAGCTGAGTTCCACATGCAGCATGGGGAAGGATACGGATGTAAGTATGGCTAATTTAGAACAAGCAGCTTTAAACTGTGGACATGATTGTAGCTTTTGATGGCTTGTTAATGATATTTTTGTTACCTTCATCTCTGCAATGCTCTGTTCAAGGTGATATGCTCTGTGTTTAGGGCTCTTTTACAAGATCTGTGTAATAGGAGCGAAGGTAAACCTTGCCTTGAGCTGGTCATCTTCCCCAGTCTGGCCCAATCCATGTATATTTGTCTATTTTCTTACCTCATGTGAATGTGCACCTTGAATACTTTATTCCAGAGAAATCAGAAGGTACTCAAGGTCACGTGCTTTCAGGTAATGCCTTACTCCCAAAACCACAGGACTAGTCACTCCAGAAAAGCATGGCCCTGATGCTCCAAACAGCTTCAAACTGACACTAACACAAGAAGTCACCCACTAGAGTAGGAGCCTCCTCTTAAATTATAGAACCCTCCAAGGTATGTGAAGCTAATCATTCAAATGTGATGAACCACAAGCAAACAGAAATCTCCTGGGTGATGTGAGACACAGGACACAGAAAACAAGGACAGCCCTATTACAAATTGTGAGGGGACTCACTGGAGTTAAGAAGGACTTACTAGAAAGACCCCCAAATATTCTACGTTTGTTTTTAACTGAGTGAATCATAGCAAGTAATGTTCTTTTCCTTTAATATGATTTCTAGCAGTATCATAAATAGCTTTAAAAATAAATACATGGAAGGACATGCCTAAAATTACAGCCTTTGAGAAAAGCTACTGTTTTGCTAGCTTTGCTGGCCAAAAACGGACTTCAGCTGCATGCATTAATTGAAAGGCAGTGTATTCCATTTCTAAGTTCCTAAAGCATAAGGATATTAAGTAAAATAATTAGAGAAAAGAGAAAAAGCAGCTGATGATTGGTTCTTGTCCTTCAGAAATTCAGCTACAACAGGCATTCAGATACTAAGTTTGTTCAGATGGAACACAGTCTTAACTAAAACAATACAGATGACCAAAAGTTTTCTTCCTTCCTCCCACTGGTGTTAATGTTTGTGGAAACCCCGTAAGATTCTTCTCTTCTCCCTTCTTCCCCTCCATTTTAATTTCCTCCATTACTCCCTCTCTCCCTTCTATCTTTCCAGGAGCAACAAATTTATTTGGGGTAATAATAAAGCAGAAAATCTGAATTTCTGTGGACACTCACGTAATTCTGCATCAAGTCTGGGTGGTTTCTCTCAATGCCGTCATCCAGGATGGTGACCACAACGTTCTTTCCAGTGTAACCTCTCTTCCAAGCACCTACTATATTCATATCTGACTGGCAATGGTGGGTGTTATCACTGCAGTGCTGGGGAGAGAAGATAAAGATGTTGGATGTTGCAGATCAGTGAGTACTGTGGGGTTGAGGTATTATCCTACTTACATTAACATTACCTTTTAAACCAGCACATGAACATACTGATTTGAATAGCAACTATATAAGACCAATACCTTTATTTAGACAGAAAATAATTTAAATGCCAAATTAAATGCAAATTGCTAGTTCTGCCTATGTTTCATTCTGATTACTCTTCATGCTAAGCAATCAAAAAGGGAAGCGTCCAGCCATACTGAACCATTAAAGCCATGTGTAAAATGAAGTAGCTGTTTCTGGCTGTTAAGCATCCTTACTTGAAATGTACATTTGAATTATTTGAAATTTTTCAGAAAAACAAACCATATGTGGATAAAAATAGACAACTGCCTGTACAGAACTGGTAATGAAAAAAACCCGTGCTTTTTGGAGCTTATGTGCTGTACAACTTCTTGACAGAATGTCTGGAAACTAATCCAGATTCATTTCTATCTCCGAAAGAAGGCTTTTGGCAGGTTTTGTGCAGTATCAGCAGGAGATGAGCAGCAGTTAAGAACCTGTAACCAAAACAACACCCTTGAAAACTTGCAGCTTAGGGTGTCTGATGAATTTTAATAGTTAGACTGAGAGCAGCGTGGGGTATAGTTTTCAAGAGCAACCAAGTCCAGTGTAGTGGAGAAAGAAAGTTTCAGGTATATTAAAACTGAAAGTCTCTTCCTTGACATGACTGCACCCAGCTCATGTGACGAAATCTGGCTTGCCATGGCAATGAGACGTGACCATCAGCTATTTGTATGCCCCATTAGAGACCCTCTAACACATACACAGAACCATCCCCTGTGAAGTGCGTTCAATGAGCCCCTAATCGGCACTGTTTTCTTCCAGCTCCTCCAGGGTCAGACAGATCAACAGGCAAAAACCTATCAAAATAGGGTGCGCAGGGAAGGGGAACAGCAAAGGGTGGGAGGGAAAAAAATAAATTAAAAAAGAAACTTGTATCATAGCAACAGTGGCCACACAAGCATGCTCCACCTCACTTCCTGTCCCACTGCCTCATGTCCCCACTTCAGCCTCATGTTTTGGCACTCCACAGTTTGTAAGGAGTATAAAGAAACTCATGGGAATGCACTGACTTCACTTAGTCCATCCCTCTCCTCCTGAATATGAGCACACTGAAGAACTGTTAGGCATACTGGGTGCAAACTGACATCAGATTACTATTAAATCATATTTTTCCTCTTCTTTTTCTCCAGTTTACAGCCCTACACTGTCATACACAAACCAGAGACTTTAAGAGCAGTCTTAATTTGCTATTACTAAAGCAAGATTTTATTATTAAGCACTATGCATATATGTACATAATATAAATTCTCTTTCATGGTCTTTCCCTTCTGTCTGCAAATATCTGTTTGTCTCTCTCTTGTCTATCCATCTGCACACAAAGGAGCTTGAAGGATTTCAGGGACCAGTTCCAAGGTATGTATAGGGCAGGCTTAATGCTTTTGTTCTGTTTGTTGGTGGAAATGCTCACACTGCTGGCTTTATGAAATTAATGACAGTCTAAATTTGCCATCTGTACGCTGAATGTAACAGTTGTACACATGAAGCTTTCTAATGTACAAACAAGGGGGTTAAGAAGTGTGTAATGTTTCCAGGTGACTTTCCACTTTTCAGAAGTGTTACTGAATTAAGCATCAGAAGCTACCTGCAAAAGCTATTAATAACATTCACATTTTGCTGATGTGAAGAGAAGACAAAAAGGTGAAAATACCAGCCTCCCAGCCTGGACAGCTGCAAAGGGCAATCAGGATTCCAGGCTCTGACCTCCAGTCAAATTTACTTGTCCATTATACTGCCCTTTTATCCCCTTCTCTGAAATGCCAAATGACCCTATGGCTGCTTTGCTGTCTGTCTTGCCAGGGGATGCCAGGGGATGAGCTCATTGTTTTGCTGCCATGCTAGTCAAACCACTAAGGCTGAGCAAGCATATGGTTTTTTAATCCCCACTCCCTTGCAAGCTCTTTGGCTCTCCACCAGAAGACCACTGCTTTTTCCTTTAATGATCTGGCACAGTCAGTCACTCTCACCTTACCTGAACTTCTGCTTTTGTGGTGGTGGCTGAAGGGGGCTAATGCAACAACTGCTTTGCTACATGCATGTAGACAAACACAAGAGATATTCCTTGCTTTAGTGCTTACTCTGATGATTCTTTCAAGAGATGTGCCACGTCACATTGATCCTGAAATTATCTTGCTCTGTTCCAAGACTGAGCAGAAAGCTAGTCTAAACAAAATCCTTCTGCATAAAAGAAATTCCAGGAGGAATTTCCAGGCAGGCATAACTCCATGCCCACTTATAACTTTGGAACACAGGTATGTAACATACGGATACAAAATGCAAAGGCACCAAAGAACCATACAACGGGGAGTAGTTCAACAGCAGTTGAAGGGTTCAGTTCTTATGGCTACAATATAGAACACACTTTCAAGCCCTATTAAAAATAGCATCTTTATTTCTTTTCACCTCTCCTCCTTACTCTTCTTACCCTTCACAATTCTTTATCTACATTCTTCTCCCCCTGATCCTAGCCTTGCTTTTCTTTTCCAGTACAGTCTTTTATCACTTATGTTCCAGTTTTCACTGGTTCAACACCTCATCTCAGATTCCCATACTTTAACCACAAACTATACCTTCCCCCAGATTATTGTCTTATTTTCTCCAGATTTATCAGTCTCAAAGCAGCCTAAATTGTTTTTGTCAGGAATACTTTAAATCTCAGAACTTTTCAAATACTGTAACATGGTACAAATATGCTGTTCCACATTGAACAGCATCTAAGATACCACCTATTACTGGATTTCACTTGCACTCCTTCCTGTCTCTCTGTGCTGGCTTTGTCTGGGATTAAGAGTTAACATTCTTCATAGTAGCTGGTATGGACTATGTCTTGGATTTGTACTGCAAACAGTGTTGATAACACAGGGATGTTTCAGTTATTGCTGAGCAGTGCTTACACAGGCCTTTTCTGCTCCTCACGTCACCCCACCAGCGAGGAGGCTCGGGGTGCAGGAGAAGTCCCGAGGAGACACAGCCAGGACAGCTGACTCCAACTGACCAGAGGGATATCCCACACAATATGGCATCATGATCAGCATATAAAGCTGGGGAAAGAAGAAAGGGGAGGACATTTGGAGTGATGGTGTTTGTCTTCCCAAGTAACTGTTACATGTGATGCAGCCACGCTTTCCTGGGGATGGCTGCAGACCTGCCTGACCGTGGGAAGTGGTGAATGAACTCTTTGGTTTGCTTTGCTTGTGTGCACAGTTTTGCTTTCCCTATTAAACTGTCTTTATCTCAACTCATGAGTTTCCTCACTTTTACCCTTCTGATTCACTCCCCCATCCCCACAGGGAAAGAGTGACTGAGTAGGTGTGTGCACAGGCTTTAAATTCCTCTTTCCTTCAGAAACATTTCTTGTAAGGAATTTTCCACTACTGTGTTCCGTTCTATAAATTGTCTTTAACCTCATGCTGCTTCTTTACCACCTATCCAAATTACATTATCAGGTTCTTAGCAAAGGGCTGCTTTCCTAATGAGTTTAGAAACACTGTTTCAATTTACAGTGTTGCCCAAATAAAAAGTAGTAAAACATCTATCACATATGATAATATAATAACAATTACATGATCCTTAGTGACTGAATTTTATATCAATGGGTAAGTACTGAATTTTATACCTCATTTTCCATCTATTTTTCCCATTTTTTTTTTTTAACAAAAAGAAAAGAATTGTCATGATAACATACTAAAACTGTGTGCTTGCAAGTTTTTCTTGGATTTGTCAATTTTTGGACTATTGCTTTTTTTTGAGTTTTAAGAGGAACAGTATAAAATGGGTTAGTCTTCTGAACTTCCCCTCTCTTTAAGCAGATGAAGTAAGTCAGAAATTTCGTTTATTGATATCATGAATAGGTAACTGCAGCAAGCCAGAACTATTTCAACATACATTGTTTTCATCTATTGCCTGGAGGATACCATCAAAAGGAATAAACAACCTCTCACCCAGTTACACAGAGTAATTTTACTGAGATTTTTAAAAGGCATCCAAAGGATGATGCTTTTCTTTGGACTGTTTAATGGGGAAATTTTAATGATATCACCATTAGTATTTAACAGAAACCATCTGCAAGTTTGAGGGACTTCTGTGGTACATGCAGGAAGCAAGAGGACTATAGTAAGAAAAATTTCAGTATTGAACTTTTCTCATACTTAATGGTTATGAGCATAAAAAGACAAAAGAATCACTTAGACATCTTTGGACAGCCAATTTGGAAGCATGCCTTTCTGCAACTAACGAGCAGACATAATACTAGAAAGGTCTTCTGTTTGATGCTCGCATGATGCTTTCAGTGTCAGACATGGACCTAGATTCTCCTACCTACTTTGTGAAATTATCTCTAAAAACTAACTTATGATCATTGTAATTATCTTAATGTTTCTTGTCTGCTGCACTGATTTTTGTGGTTGGAGGCTTGGTGTATCCAGTTATGGATCAGTAATAAAATTGAACAGTTAAACTGAGAAATCAAGAATCACATCAACAGTCAAAATCTTTTGGAATTCCAGAGACTGAAATAAAATTAAAAGAACAATGACTACAAAATTCTGTTCTGTCTTTTGCAATGCCTGTTAAGTCTATAAACAGAGTAGAAACAGAAGTTTCTAATCCTGTGACATGCAGTCCCTCTCAGAAACAGCATACTGTGTTCCCTTTAAGTCTTCATGAGGTACCCTGCATTGGTTTCCTGTACTATTTTATTTGCAAGAAGTTATTTGACAAGATCTTGTCAGTATCTAAGGGAATAAACACAAAATGATAATCAGAATTACACAATTTTAAAGACCAACTGCGAGCTGGCAGACCTTGGATCTCATTTAGTGGAACAGTGCAAACGCTCCCGACCCCAGGAAAGCTCTGAAACACTAGTTCCCACGCAGAGATTAGATACATTTAGATCTACATTTAGATTTACATTAGATACATTCTTTCAATATTGAGGAGAAGAAGAAAGAGCAGCAGCAGCAGTAGAACAACAACAACAACAGAAGAAACAAGAAGAAAGTCCTCCTGGTGTTACTAGAGTAGTAAGGATACAATCTTTGGCACAGACAAAAAAAACAAGCAGGCTACAGTCAGGTTCCTTAGATTAGGGGTTTTGTCAGCTACTAATCTGCAAGCATTGAGAAGACAGAAGTTTCATAAGATCGCATGTAGAGATAGGACAGTCAAGGGCCTATCTACTGACCTTGACCAACACGAGCAGGAAGAAGGTGACGCACAGGGCTAACAAATGGATCCTGGTATTTTGTGGTGCTATCAGAAAAAAGAGACCATCTACCTGCTCTGTGACAGGAATGGAAGGTGGGCTATTTGGCACTCTTAGCTGGTCCAGGCAAATGCACAGGTAATAAAGTTTATCAGCTTTTAACTTTAGTAAAGAAGACTTCCTGATGGTACCTTCAGCTTTCTGAAGTACAGTTTTGCACAGTGTTCTAAGTTAAAACTTGCCAATTGTTCTCTCCTTTCCTGCAAAAAAGAGAAATAATCTCTTTTCTTTATGTTCTTGATGGGATCCAATTTTAAAGGGGAAAGAAGGAGGGAGGTAATCAGGAAAGTTGGCTAGGGAGGGTCCTTATTAAAATGGCTCATGTAATGTAATAGAAATCATGACAACATGCTTTGAAAATTACATTTTCTAAGAATGCTATTAAAATAATGTTTCCTTTTAAAAGTAATTCTCACATTTCTTATTCTTTCACCACAATAAAAGTGAAAGAAAGATTTTTAGAAGAAGATGGTGTACCTGCAGCAGACATAACCTGGTATTTAGTGTACAGCAATTAGTAACTGCATAGGAAATTATTTTCTTCTGAGTTTTATCTTTAAATAATTTCTTATTATTGCTGCACACAATATTTTTAAGCTCTAGCAAGAGCAGGCAGGTAATGTAAAGTGTGACTCATTTCAAATACAAGATTTTTTTTCATTAAATTCCATCCAACTTCTGGAGTCATGTTTTACTGAATTGCTTCTATTTTATCTGTGCCTGTATCAAGAGAAATATTTCAAGAGTGTACCATATTAAATATTTAACACCAATTTATTGCTTGTAAAACTTGCAATTTACTTCAAAGATTAATTTGGTTCTTAAGCTTTATTGATTCTGTAAGTTAACAAGCAAAAATACATTTAGAGGCCAATAAGAACAATCACAGACATACTTCATTTTATGTCTGTTTAAGCAATGAAGGAGAACAGGAAATAATATAAAAGGGTTTCTTGTATTCGTAAGAGTATCTGATGGCTATAGTGAGACAAGAATAATTTACAAGACTATATATATGGGGGTTTGCAGTGAAAAAATAAGAAGCTCATAAATCTTATTCTTTGGCTGTGATAACATTGCTTTTCTTTCCAAAACTAGAATAATTCATAATGCGTTAAATTTGTATTCAGGACAATTCCATCACTTCTCCATCACTGGCACTTTTTTAAGCCTACACTGGTTGTTTTTCTGTAACCTGTGTGCTGGCCTAAACATGAGTTAATTCAGGGAAGCCCTGTATACGCATGTTCCATAGACTGACCACAGTGCATCATTTTCAGGAGTGGGAAACTTCCCCCCTTCTAGGTCTACAGACAGCAAAGTTTCTCTCCCAGCTGCAAATTCTGGAGGCTGCAGAGGCACAGAAATAATCTGTCTCTGCTATCATCTCTTTTTTCTCCATGGGACGTGACCTGTTGCTCCATTATAGTGTTTGCCCCCAGTCCTGTTTCCTTGCCATGTGGCAGCAACATAAGAGACTCCTTCAAGGCAAAGAGAAATGTAGCTAAATTTCAACTGTGCATGTTCTGACACCTCCACTAAGATACAAATACGAAAAGCTGCATTTACAAAAACTACAAAGGTCCACCACATCATTCCAAAGAGCAAAAATACATACGTATCTAGAAAGAAGAAAACAATGATGATGACTTAGAAGAAGAGGGAGGATAAGGAGAAGATGAAGAAATTGCAAATAAAGGCATCTAGAACGTGTCCATTTTACCCTGAATGCAAAAATCATCCATACAAATGGCATATTACAGACCTGGTACATCTGGTATATTCTTGAATCAGCGCTCACATGTTGAGAAGTATGTGTTAATGTATGGACAGATTTCTCCCTGGGAAGTATTGCGAGAAATATAAGAACCTGATGCAGAACATCTTGGAGGGTCAGTAATGGACAGAGAGGGGAGAAAAGAAATAACTTCCACAGTCTGGCTGCTGCTAAGAAATGTAGGAAGAAAAAAAGCATGCATGGAAATATATCTCTACATGTGGCAGTATTCTCTCAAAACGACTGTATGATGACTGACTTACTGATACTATCACTATTATATAAATAGCCTACTTGGCAAGAAAAGGCCAGCAAGCAGATCAAAAGTTAATGCATTTTTACCTGTCTAAGGGGAAAAAAAAAAAAAAAGAAAAAGAACTATGCCAATTCTTTTATTAATTAGAGAGAATACGTGAAAAGAACAGCTGCTCCCTGGCCTCAGCTGCACACCATCAACCCTGGGGATCCAGTGTTCACAAAGGATGAATAATTCCTCAGAGAGATAATTCTTTCCATTCTACCATTTTTTGTGGCCTTTGCCACATATTTTTATTTGACCTCCTCTGATTCCCAAAAAAAGAAAGAAAAATAGGGCAGTTTTACAAAAAGTCCCAAATTTTTTGCCTTTTTTAAAAGCATCATTCCTACAGTTGCAGTTATCCAGCAAGACCCAAGTTTCTTCCTCTCTCTCAAGCTAGACTTGATGTTTTCATTATTTCTAAGACACAAACAGAGAGATGGTAAGTCTTATTTTAAAACAGCTTTCACAAGTTTCTAAGAATTCTTTCTACACTACTATAGACTTATATTTTAAGCTGTTCTCAAGTCAAAACCCATTACTTCTATCTTAAGTCATTAAGGAGCATGGGAAACGAAGGTGGATTTATTTAGAGTTTGTGTGAACATATGTGACAGTATCAAACTAACTACAAGGAGAGAAGCCCTGAGCAGATGGCTTCAATTAATCATTAACCCTCACAGAGACTGATGAGACTGGGAGGAGCCTGGGGCTTACACAAACTGACTTTCCTTCCCCTCTGATCTCTTTTCATTTTACACAGAAAAGAGAAGTTTAAGAACGATATACCGTTACAGGAATGCTGGGTGTGAATGGAGAGTTGATTCTGGATGGCCCACAAAACTTGTTTTTTCCAAGAATGCTATGAACTTGTAGGAATGAGATGACTTGTGAGGAAATAGATGAATATATGTTGGCTTTGAGTGCTTGTACCCTAATTTTAAGGACGGTTGCACTGCTGCAGTCCTTTTTTCCCCCTATTTTATGTTGCGGTCTGGTCCCTCTGATCCATGAGGCAATAGCCTGGTGACATCTGGTGTTAATGGTGGGATGTCCTGGGGGTAGAAGGAAGGAGAGAGGGACAATGAGAGGGAGAGATGTGAGACAAAGGACTTGTTCAGGAGGTTGAAGGAAAGATACATGTCCCTACTTTTCCTACCTGCTTTTGTCCCCTGGGGAAAAGTAAGGCACATGTAGGTCAGAATATGATTACAGCCTTATGTTCCATTATTAGTAATGGAGAAGGAGTTTCTCCCTGTTTTCTTGCAGGCATGTTTAGCTCCTGAGGCTGAAACTGTTTCATAGTGCCTTTATTTCAGCAATAAACATCTATGCTACTTGATACCTAGAAGCCTTTTCCCTAAGAACCATAAAAAGCCTTCAGGTTATTGTACCCTTGGTCCCATTATTTGCTTGGTTCGTATGTCAAAGGAAAGTATAACTTGCCAGAGGACAAACTTTAAGCTCATGAAACTATTCTTTTGAGACAGGAGTATAAAAACCACTCCATACCCTCCTTAGACAGCCTTACAGAAATGTTTAATCTAACACTGAAATGCATGCTGTGAAAATTCATTAACAGTACCGGATCAGACTAAGATGAATGGCTTCTATTTTAGGTTGTCTATAGGGAAGTAAGTGCCCTAGGCACCAACAGGCTTTTCACCATTTGAATGTGCTATGGTTGATGAATGCAAGGCCCACTGTGTATTATAAGAGAAACCTGGGAAGATAAGACCAAACCACTAGAGGGAGTGGCTAGTTATATTTTGCAGATGAGATCATCTGGCAGAAATGAGAACTAGCCCAGAGAAATCTAGGGAAGACTAGGAAGGAAAAAGAAAGGCCATTCAATTAAAACCCAAAAACTTTGCATAAGACAAAGAAGTATCACACAGTTACTCTTGTTATCATCTCAGGAAATTCGACTCAGCAGATTAAAGTTGTTCTCACCTGTTGAAATCCTTCTGCAACACTGAAGAAGGTTAGTCCAGAGGCCTATGCCACAGCTGTACATGAAAGACTATGCAAAATAGGCAACAAATGTTGAAACTGCAAGTGGTCTTACAGGAAATCTCAGCAGAGTGTCAGGATTCAATCTACCCCAGCAAATACAGATACTGCAGAGAGGTTCTGGAGAAGTCCAATATATTTGCAAACACTGTTCTATATAGAGAACTGTACAGAGACCAATGTCTATGGAGCTTTCTAGTAACAGGACTTTAAGGGATGTGGGGATCTGCTACAAAACTAAACTCCAACTTTATCACTAATGACACCTAGATTGTATTGTCTGCAGCAGTAATATGAAGGAACATCCCCCAGTTGCAAGTAAAGTGATTGTGTGGAACTGATCTGAGAACAGAAGTTTGAACCGAAACTAGAGGAATGTATTCCTGTAGACAGAGAGAATATATATACAAACTCAGTATAAGCACCTTTTATACACATCAAAGACTCAAAAATGTAGTTTGTCTAACTGGGACTCGGAAGAAGATCACATTCATGACTGTCACGCTTATGTAGAGTCTGTGAGTAAGGCAGTCTCAGCTTTGAAATGATACCATTAATGTTAACTGCCTCAGCATTTGCAGGTATCTTTAAAAAGAACCAGAAAATCAGCAGATGACATACCCAGAGAAAGTAAAGAAAGCCATGATCAGAGTATTCTCAGAAAGGAAACCTATACACAATCAGAAATAAACTAAATGTAAGAGTTCTTAGTTTTGTGACTGCTAGCAACTCTTCTGCATCCACTGCTTTTCCTGGTTCCAGAGCTACAAAATACTCTCCGTGATTTGTGTTCTCTGCAGTCTGCATTCCTCCTTGTCATTCCTACCATCTCTATCCATTTCTCCTATAACTCCTGTCACGTGGTCTTCTGATTCTTAACTTTCTCGATTTTCAAACCTCAGCTGTAAATGGATTTTTTCCCAGATTGTTTTGTTTCTCCTACTGGCTCTGCCGTTTAGCTAAAAATACTACTATAACATGAAGGTGCGCCAAAAATGCAAAGCTAAAGAGGGTCTTCCAAGTAAAAAGGCGAATTCTCTGGGAAATATAATGTACCTCCAGTAAACCTTTTCCCAACTGCTATCTTCTAACATGGACATGCATGAGGCAGTTACAAAGTGAGATCATTTACTTAAAAATTGTAATGAGAACTTTGGACCCATTAGAGACATAGTATGACTCTGTAAGCACTTAATAACATAGCCATTCATAAGGAAGCTAACAGAGGATTTGACATGTTGGTTTGTACTCTGGAGCCATTATGTAGCTGAACAGACACAGTTATACTCATTTTGTTTAAGGAAACATTACTAAGCATGTGCAATTATTAAGTCTCAAATCTTAAGAGGCTACAATGCTTCCTTGTAGTTCCGGAAATTAGTGGAGTGCAAAGTAATGATGGCAATAGAGCCAGAGTGATCTGGATCACTTATGAAGGTGAATCTATTTAAGAGGCGGGTTTCTAGTATAATTTTACATAAAACCATACATAAGATTATGCTGTAGAACTGTAGGACTGAGAGTACCAGGCATAAAATGAGAGATAGTGGCCAGAAACATAGTAATGGTGAAAAAGATTCAAGGTAGACAGTCACCTATAATTTCAAGAAGGTGCTCTGTGAAGCATGTATTATTCTGTGACAGTTAAGCACTAGGATAGCAAGGAAAGTGAGTTAACACATGTTTTTTAATGACAGCAATGATACTATTCCTGGAATGGTATGTGCATGTGCCTACTACTAATGTTTCAAAAATGATGCTTTTGAAAAACGAACAGTAACTACCTGCTGCTTGTTTTCTGAGCCAAGTGCTGGAAACCCAATTTACAGTGATTCTTAACAAGCTCAAAGAATTTATTTTATCTAAGGGAAGGTGAAGTTGTAACTTGATTGCAGCATGCAAGTAACTCAATAGAGATGATACTTTTGAAGGGGGAACATTTCTTAATCTACTAAAGAATGGCCTAACACAGTAAGTACAGAGCATGATAAACATGCACTTATAAGATGTAAGATTTGTAATAGCTAATCATTAAGACAATGCTCATATAGATGTGACTTTTACAAATACCATCTTCTACCTAATGTCTTACTGAACACCTACTGCGGTTTGATTACATATTCTGGACTTGTGATTGCAGATTGTACTGATTACTGGTCAGACAAAATGGTCAGACAATCCTCTCCTGTATCCGTGAAAGGAATCAACCAAAGGAGTTCAGATCTGGAGGCTGGCTTCCATAAAACTAAAGCAGTTCTGTGTCAGGAGCTTCACAGAACTCTCTATAAGAAGTACGATCTGAGAAAATAAAACTTTTCTCTGCCATTTAACTGCTTTCAAATACTTTGAGAAGGAGTTTTGGTCTCTGCAGTTAGGTGCTGCCTCAAATACAAGCATATCCCAAGTAACTCCACTCTAAATAGGCACAAAAATATTGATTACTATGTATAAAAATCAACTAAATAGGCAAAGCAATAATGTCAAAGGGGAACTGACATGGAACATTCAAATGTGGTGATGTCTTGAGTGTTACTTCCCTTTGACGATTACCTTCAGGGGTGGGTGACACAAAATCTTGAAAAAATAGATGTTCATTTCTTTGGGAAGAAAATCTAGAAATTTTAATTGATAAGCACCTCTGTGCATAGGTAGGGATTGTTTTAAAACAGAATAATATGAGTTTATGTGGTTGTTCTGCTGTTTGTATAAAAGATAAAGATCTTTCAAGGAAAAAAAGGTCTCTAAGCAATGCAAGAAGAAAGTTGGGTTTGTTTTTATAACCTTGGTGCTGCATAAAATAAATAAAGCTTTTGTATTGATTAAACTGAAGATCCATTTCAGAGCCTTGTTACAGACAACCTGGTCAATTCCTGTATTGATTTATCTTGACGTAAAACAATCCACAAAAAGAACTAACAAGTAATCACACTGTAATAACAGGCTTATTTAAACAAAAAGTTTGGGTCAGCTAGCAGCCAATTACTGTTGATTTGAGGACACTGAAAAAAATTAACAAAACTTTAAGCACAGACTGAAGCTGAGGAATATGCTTAAATCTGTCCTTGATCTCCAAACCATTCAGGTGGATACCTAATTCCAGGGAGGTGTGTAAGATCTGATCATGTGCCTGTGTAGTTTGTTGCAGAGCATCTCATTAACAGTACCATTGCACTGGCCACTTTCATAACAAAGATTTATCTTTTCTTCTTATGAACATCCAAACAAGCTTTTTTCCTCCCCTATTCAGCCACTTTCTCTTATTCTATGACTTACGGGTGCCAAGACTTACCATGAATACAAAAGAGTGAAACAAGAATCTAGGTGAGAACTTTTAAATTCACAATAAATACTTTATTTGATTGCTATGTATTTTTCTCCTTGCCTCTTCCCAAAAGCAACATAGGAATCACACTAACATCTTGATGAAGCATGACTATAACCACAGGATTGTTACACAGATGAGAAATCAGGGAAAACATGGTCATGCTGTTTTCAGGGTTTACTTTTAATTTGAACTTTCCTATTTGAATCAAATTCCTAGTAGCATCTCTCTTCCCAATTGCCTAGAAAAAAATGGTGATGACTTAAAATCTAAGTAAATATACAGACATGTAAATTGTTCCTGTCCTTTCCCATTCAATATAACTGCATCAGGAGATCTCTGCTTTTTAGTGCCTACCTGGGGGCAAAATGGGTCATAACTTCTGTTTCATTCACAGTCACATTCATGCATACAACTTCTACCTGTTAAGTGGCATAAAGAGATCCATGGCTCAGCCTTAGGTTTATTTTTCCTATTAGATTCTGAGATAAATCTTGTATGTGAGTCTTTCAAACACTGAGACAATGTAAGACTTTTTCTAGGGCTTGGCAAAGTAACAAACCAAGCTTACAAAGTGGTTTTGGCCACCCTTGTAGATTCATTCACTGAGAATATCTACAGAATTAGCCCTCAGAATGTTTTAGCAGTAACAGTTTATACTGTGTATAACATGGTCTCAGGCCATCAGCATATCTGAAGTCCCAAACAAGATCAAAGCTGCTTCACACAGTGTGATCAATACTTAAAACTTCTGAGTACTGGAGAAGAAGCAAAAGTCAGACATAGGGAAAGCAAACTGCATGCCCAATGCGAGTGTGCTTAAAAGACAGAAATCCTTTAGAGTTTTGTTCTTTCTACTGGTCAGCAGCATGCAACTTCCCCATTAAGCAAAAAATGATGTTATGGTGTGTTTGGGCATTTTCAAAGGATGGATGTAAACCAGCAGTTTGCTTTCACTTTTACAATACTTTTATTCTCTAACGTGGTAGCTCTTCACCAGTCTGGAGAGGGACCAAATAGAAACTGCAGGAGACTCTTTTAAAAAGGAAAGCCATATGAGAGAAGCAATTACAGGTAATTAATGAAATCAAAACTAAGAGAGTAGACACCATAAACTGAGCATCAAGATCCTCAAGAAAGCTGAACCAATCTAACTTCCCAGTGTTGTCAGAAAATTTAATCCTGCTCCCTCTCCCTTTTTTTATTTCTGTCTCTGCTGTTCAGGTGGTTGTAAGAGATGATGCAAGGGATGGAGACAGGACTGAGAAGCTAGGTGCAAAGATACTGTACATAGAGCTTCAAGCTTGTGTTTGGTGTCTCGAGACACTTCGTCACTACATGAAGGCTCTGAGGAAGTCTTAAAACACAGATTCAGTGGGCTAGGAGAATCGAGGCATTTTTTTTCCAGAATCATGTTTTCTGTAAGAATACTGACTCTTTACCAAGATGTAAGGGTTGTAACACTTTCTAAGTAGCTGTATTAATTCCTCTATCCACATTTCAATTCACACAGATGGGGAATTAGTTAATCCAGGATTTATGGATTTCAGAGTTGCTGCAGTTGGGATCATATAAAATCCACTCAAACACGGCATCTGAAAACTTGCACTGCAGCCTACTTGAAGCCAGACCAGGAGACTTACAAGGGAAAAAAGTATCATCCTGATTCAATATTAAACCTGGCTGGGGAAGAGTGCATGGAAGTTGAACAAAGGAGAAGTTATGCAACCTCTTTGAAACTTCAGAAACATTTTTTTCTTTGCTTAACTTGTCTTTATTTTTTCCTAAACAAGATTTCTGGCTCCCAAATGTAATCTTCTAACCAGGAGTTAATATTCATAAAAACGCTATCTCCCAAGCAGTAGTTTACTAATAAACTGTCTTATCTGAAAGACACAGGAGAGGAAAACCCTACTAAACACTTAATGTTTAGCCTCTGATATATATTTATATCTGCCTTAGGCTTCTGTGCCTATACTACTTGTGTTTAATATAGTTTTGAATTGTTTTCAAAACTGAAAATAACTTGCTTCATGCTGTTAGGGATTCATGTAAAAATAGAAAAAGACAGGGCAATTATTTGCTTAAATGGCATGCTACTCATGGATTAGTGGATTGTAATGCAATAGAAGAGGTAAGACAAAAGTGGTATCAATACCGTAAAAGATTCACAGTTGCACCTCCTGAGGCTGTCTGAGGGCTCTTCCCTCCCACACACTTCCTACTCTGATCACCACGCATTTCTGATGTTTGCTGGAAATGAGTTTATTTTGAAACAGGCAGTGTTTAAATCTTTGCACCTCCACAGCAAAACACCAAGCACCGATCCTGTCTGTACTGCTCCACACCTTACAACTGGCATATTTTCTGGAAGCCCTACTTCTCTCTTTGAGGAGACTTGGAGTCTTGCTCTGACAGGGTCTCCTGTATTCAATGACTAATTTAAATATGACTACCTAAATAAGGTTATTTTTCACCAAAGCTGCATTTGAAAGTCATGCAGATGTGCAAGCACTTGCTGGATTTCTCTCCAAAATGGCGCTGATAGATTTTGAGGTGCTCTTGGTCTCATCTGCTGTTTCTTATTTGGCTACCAGAAATTCCTCTTCAAAGGGCTTTAGCAGCATATGTAACTCCCAGCAGAGATTTCATGCCATTAGGAGTAGCTACAAGCAACGCCAGGGATGACCTGCACCTAATGAAGCAGTGCAGAATGCATGTTATTGAAGTCTTTTGTTTGTTTGTTGGTTTTGGATGGCTTTTTTGTTTAAACGTGACTGAAAAAAGAGCATGAATTAAGGTCAAAACAGGGTCAGTGAGAACCAAGGTCCTCTGCATGCTTGCAATTTTAGTCACAATGTTTGCTCATGAGATATACAGGAAGTCATGCTAAAGCATAGCTGAATGAATAAGGAAAGCTGGTGTTTTGATGTCCTCATTCTAATGGTGTCATATGGCATCTGTCTTCAGTAAAGAGGGGCAGATATTTAAACACTGGTATGAGACCTAACATCCTAGAGCTAAACACTGGTTCTCCAATTTCTCCTTTGCAAAGGGCACGACACAGGTCTGGCTCTCCTCTGTTACAGAATGGATAGGAAATTACCTTATGGAAGCACTACACTCATTTTTGCCCCCTGACTGGGCAATCATACAGCTACTGTTTGCATCATAAATTTATGTCTCATAGGCTATGAATTTGCTTCTAATAAGGGCAAACTGAATATGTCACACCAGTTCATTTTTCAGCAAACAGACCACAAGACAGGCAAGCTTTGGAATTCATTCTTATGTACTGTGGCTGTGCACTTCTGATCATTTTGGGGTTCTTGCTGTTTGTACAGTGTTCTTTATATTAAACCCAACCTTTAACATACTAGTTAAATAGATGAATATTTAGCAATCCTTTTCCTGAAGTATCTGCACTTTCAGTATGCAAACAATAGCAAGAAAATACATAAAGTGAGTGCTTGAAGCAAAGAAGCATTTTTTACAATTAAATTACCTCTTCCTGTTTTCAGTAACATTAATAGAGCACTCACTATTGCCCAACAAAAGAAACTGTTTTGTTATTTGATATTATTTTGATTTTAGAAAGTATGGAAAGTGGGTAGCTAACTAAGCAGTTGCTCTTGAAAAACTGCTTTTATAACTTATGAAGGGCAAATTCTTTCTTCTTTGAAAAGAGAAAAAGCATACTACCAGATTAATGCTTTTCTTGCTGAAGTGCTGTGAGAGATAAAAACCGAAATACACCAAATGGTGCCCCCGTATGGCACACTTTACAGCTGTTATTGTCAGCAATTTTATATCCATTTATATTCCATATGATTTATTTGTCCTTCAGCAAAGACTTTGTGGCACTACCATTTCCTTATTAATTGCAGAAACTAGTCAGAAAAAGGCAGTTCAGAAAATACAGTATTATACACAAAAGATACTTCACAAACAACATTATAAAGAAAAGTACCTGCAGTTTCTTTATGTGACTCAGTTGTTGCCCAGAAAAAAAAAAATCCATTTTTAATAAATTCGTGAAAGATAAAATGAAAGACACTCTCCCTCTGAAGATAAAATCACTGTAGTAAATAAGCAGAGGAATATGTGCTGTATGATTTATTATCAAACGTTTGACACTCAGGCAAATATCTCCCCAAACAAGTATGGAAATGATTTCAATATTGCTGCTTCTTGTTTCAGTGAAAATGCTGGCATAACCCCTGAACAGTGCTGGCTTCCATTTCGTGTTTTCTGGGCACTTCCAGGGCTGGTTATCTGGAAGTCAGAACAGAATGTCCCAGAGGAATAGATCAAGCCCATCTGGTCATTCTGTCTTTAAACTATTTGCTAATCTTGCTGAACTAGTTGCACCAGTAATCTCTTTTCAGTAGATAAGTGTAATTCCACTTCTACAGGTTTTTCATTACTTGAAGGATGTTGTTGTTTTTCCACAGGAAATTAATTTAGGTCAAATTGTGTATTACCTGACCTTATGTTACTAGCTCTACCTTGTCCACAGAGAACAAGAGGCGTTTCCTCAACACAGATTTCTAAGGTAATGTCTTGACAATCAGATTCTTTCTTGCAGCACTTGCACTGAAATGACAGATAGTCTAACTTTCTAAAACACCAAAAGCTCAATCTTCTTATGCAATAGAAGACACAAATATAAAAGTGTATGAAACAACAAACCAAGTTACAAAATACGCAAAACACTTAAAAGCATGGCATGCCACCTCAGTGAAAACAGTGATTTGGCTTCTACTGCACAGACGGAAAGAGAGAGAACAACTCTTGGGAGGGAAATAAAAAGTGAGTGAGATTTTTCCTTAGCTGCCAATGCCTGGCATAGGTGGATTAGAAATGAATTTTTAGGAGGTCATAAAAGAGCGTGACACATATTCATTTGCTGTGGTGTTAGGATGTGGCAGGTGCAATTCTGTCCAGACTTCTCTCTCCCTTGCACCCAGGCCTGCACTCAGACCCACTGTGACCTCTCTTCCTCCCTCCATCTCTCTCCAGCCTGCCCCATCAGGTGCCTGTCACTCCTTCCTTTATCCCTGCTGTTCTCTTCCACAGTCCCACTCACCTTAGCTGACCTCACTAAGGGCCAGGCCAGGGATGTAAAATCCCTCTCTCTGTTCTTCCACTCACACTTGGAGTTGGAGGAGTGGCATTGAGTAAGCAGGTGGCCTCTCTAAGTCTTCACCTCCACCTTATTTCATGGTTACAGGATTTTGGGAGACTCATTTACTCACGGATAAAGGCTTATAAGACCCATTCTGGCTGCTGTCCAGAGTCAACTGTACCATGTGAGACCAGGAGTATCTTTCCTTCCCTGTGAATGCTAGTATAGCTCACCTGGAAGCTCACAAATATAACTGCAGAGCACTGTATAGCATACAAGAGGAGTTTTCTGAAGAAACGGAGCAAGTTCCACCAAAGCTGAAAGCAATGCTGACTTCACAGTCTTTACTGAAAGTGAAAAGTAAGCGATTTTTCCTGAGTTTTGGTTTCAGCTTCAGAGCTCGAGGCAGCCAGCCTAAACACAACTAATTCAGATCTCATCAGTCTGCAGGGACTGCTCACAATTGCAGTATAAATTATATTTCATCTATCTATACCAGAAATCTTATATAAAATATAAAAGGGTGACTGATAAATATTGGCTGACGAGTTAAGCTTCTCAGCAAGTCTCTTATCCTCAACAGCCTTCTAAAAATTTCACTAACACCACATTATAACTGCGCAACAATATTATATAGCTGTCTCATCCAAGTAGTTCATCAAGTATTACCCACAAAGTAATCTGTAAACCTCAGTTTCCATTATGGCATAGTCACCTAGTTTTATTCTGCCCTGCTGGCACTGCTATAATCTTCTTCTACCTTGAATCCCCTAAAACACTTTGCATTTGTGCATCTGCTTGTCCTTGCAGTCCAGTTTTGGAAATCAGGAAGGTTAAGTCAATAATATGATCAGCACGAGAAATATCCCAGCCAGGCACTGCATCTTTTCTTAGCTTTACAGATTTCTGTTAGAGCACCATTTCAAAAATTTTGTAAGAAAATTTTACTTTTTCAGCAACTGAAGTGCATTATATTTACCTAATATGTTTTTCAGATTTTTAAGAAGACTATGTTAATTATAGTGTTTTATAATTCGTTTCCGTTATATTGCTGCCTCTCAAAGAAAACTAGTAGACTATGGTACAATGCAAAAAGCCCTTCTTTTGGGTTCCAAACAGAAGACTAAGTTATCTGCTTTTAGCACTCCTCCAAACATATTTTGTCTTACACCCAGTTTATGTCTAGAAAGAAGGAATAACAAGGAATAAATGTAAAGAGAAGATAACAAAGGTTGAGCAAATGAAAGAGTCTGAAAAAGGAAAGTAATTTTGAAGAGGGAGTACTTCATTTGTAGAGATCAATAGCAAAAAGACCTTCAGTTCACATAAAACAGAGCGTGAGGTGACATCAGTTTGGACCTAAGATACGTGCAAAACAAGATTAAAGTTTTACTTCAAAAAGGCTTTGAATTGTGTTGGTGTGGGATATGTTTAGCAATGACAATTAAAAGAAAGCATTTTCTTTGGTTTACACATGTAATAGGTGGTTTCCTTCTTCCTCTATTCCAAGCAGCTTACAAGTATGATTATTTTGCCCATTTTCTGCCTGAGAAGCTGACAGGCAAATTCCCATGTTCCATTTCTTGCTGTGGTTTACAGCTTTTGTGATATTGTCAGCTACTTCCCTATGCTCTCAGGTAAGATTCCATGCTATAAAAATTTTCAGGATGACCCCCAGGTATGCATTTTGGAGTCCCTGACTAGATTTTTGTCTGAGTACAACACCATTTTAAAAGTTACATTATTTATTTTTGTGGGTAGCTCAGATACTTTACATTGTAGTTTCTCAGATGAATACCATCTTGCCCCAGTTATTATTACAATGGAAGTTCCAGCTTTCCCCAGTTTCTCACTGTCAGTGCCATACCTTCTCCAGGTATAGGGAGTAACCTCTGGTTACACATCTCCTCTTTCTCTGATGAAGTGGCATCCAGTGATAAGAAATCACTTGGCTTATGCACTTTAACTACCACATTTATTCTCAGCTGTTGTAACAGAACAGTGACTCTCCCTTCAGCCTCACATCTCAAAACATACTCCTCCTCCAGTAAATTCTCAGTCCCACAGAAAAATTCTGTTATACGTTCAATTCCTGCCCAGCAGTAATCAGGCCATGAAGAGCAGGAAGAGCCTGGTAGTAAGTGGAATCTTCTCCAACTCAGAGAATGTCAGCACTAGTAATTATTATTAACAATAGAAGGAATGATAACAGTACTGCAGAGGATTATTCTTGATCCTATTGAAAAAGAACTTGTGCCTGTTTGAACTGACTCCAAACACGTAGCCAGTGCCTTTGTACTCTTATAGCAGTTAAAAAATAAACAATGGCTAAATTAATTTCTTGCAATTATTAAAAATACGCAATGGAGCCCAGCATCACAGAACTAGATTACAGCTGCAGAAAGCTCTGCTTGTGTGCCCTTGTGACTCCAGTTTCAGATGACCACTACAAGGCTCTTGCTAGCAGGGAGCAAAAAGAAATGGTCAGCAAGGAGAGTTCTGTGACTGAAGTCTATTAAAGTCTAAGCTAGTTACCAAATCTTTGAACCTCCTCCCCCCTGCCTTTTTTTTTTGCACTTACCTCCTCTAGCTTTTATGAACATTTTTCCATGGCATCCAGGGAAGATGAGGAAACTCATTAAACCAACTGCCTGGTACAGTGAAATGGTTAGGCACAAAGTCCTCTAAGTCATTCCAAAGATACAGTTTGTTGTTTTTACAAGTAAAACAGTTTCAGATAGCAGTAGGGCTTCAGGGTTGACTTCAACCTCTTCCAGTTACACAAACTGATTGTATATAGTTAATCCAGTTATTAACAAACATGTTATTTTGTCAACATCAATGAAAAAGAAGGAATTTATTAGCTATTACATGACAATACAAGGGCAGCTGAGCTCTGGGGATGGCATACAGAACTTCACTCTCTCCTGACTCAAAATTTTAAAGAGATGTTAACTAGGGTCCTTCTTTCCTGCTGATCTTATTTCTCTGACATTAGGTCATTCTGAGCAATTTGGACTGAATTCTGTAGGTCAGTTTCAAATAAAAGTTGAATGGGTGAAGTTTCATGTTGTTACTTAACCTACAAAAATATTCTATTTTACTCTGAAGCACAGACGCATCAGGATTCAGAGGTAATGCTAAAGCAGCTGGTTTTCTTCCAGCTTTCCTTTCTTTCATGGAGGAAAGTCAGAAAGAAATTGCCTTTTCCTTGTTATTAGAAAGCATGAGAGCCTGTAATTTCTCCATAGATAATCCCCTGCTAATGAAAAGTACAAGAACGCTTGAAAAGTACCACGAAGATGACTGCTACTGCTGAACGCAGGACAAGGTGATGAGTAGCTCTGGAAACGTTGTCTGCTTCAGCTCTCACAGAACCGTAAGGTGATAAATAATTATATTCCTAATCTCTCTGCTCTTTCTAGGAATGTGTTTAGAGTTAATGGGAAAAAAAAAAATAGAGTGATCCAAAAAGTCCTTTTAATTTCTTCACAGAACTCCACTTGAGAGACACTTTCAAACTTTGCGATAGCCGAAAAAGAGAAAGAGAGCCTGAGTCCCCCTTGTGCCTAACCAATTTCTTGCCATGGATATCACACCAGCAAAAATGTACTATTTCTAGCCCAGACAATTAAAATTACAAGGGCTAGTGCTTGTGAAGAAAAAGCTGTGTGAGACAAAGCATCAATAAGATTTTCCTTGACAAAGTCTTTGAATGAAGGGACTTGTGTTAACATTTATGTCATTTATGGCCCTGTTGGAGATTTTGTCCGTTCAATGGCCAAAGGTATCAATCTTAACACACAACAAAAGTTAATTATTAATCCAAATGAAAATCTGTACATGATAAAATTTTATTACTTTCTCAATAACACGTCTGCAGCCAGCAACCTAAAAATCTCTTTCTAATGTAGCAGTGACAGAAAACATCGTGCACAAGTCCATGGGACCTGATGAAGTCCATCCATGGGTCCTGAAGGAGCTGGCAAATGAAGTTGCTAAGCCACTGGCCATCATATTTGAAAAATCATGGCAGTCAGGTGAAGTTCCTGACGACTGGAAAAAGGGAAATATAACCCCCATTTTCAAGAAGGGGAAAATGGATGACCCGGGGAATTACAGACCAGTCAGTCTCACCTCTGTGCCTGGCAAAATCCTGGAGCAGATTCTCCAAGGCATGTGAAGGCACATGAAAATCAACAAGGTGCTTGGTGACAGCCAGCATGGCTTCACTAAGGGGAAATCCTGCCTGACCAATTTGGTGGCCTTCTATGATGGGGCTACAGAACTGATGGACAGGGGTAGAGCAGCTGACGTCATCTACCTGGACTTGTGCAAAGCATTCGACACTGTCCCACTTGACATCCTTGTCTCTAAACTGGAGAGACATCAATTTGATAGGTGGACCACTTGGTGGATAAAGAACTGGCTGGCTGGCCGCACACAAAGAGTCGTGGTCAATGGCTCAATGTCCGGCTGGAGACCAGTAACGAGTGGTGACCCCCAGGGATCAGTGTTGGGACTGGTCTTGTTCAACATCTTTATTGGTGACATGGACAGTGGGATTGAGTGCGTCCTCAGCAAGTTTGCCGATGACACCAAGCTGTGTGGTTCGGTTGACACGCTGGAGGGAAGGAATGCCATCCAGAGGGACCTCGACATGCTTGTGAGGTGGACTGATGCCAACCTTATGAAGTTTAACCATGACAAGTGCAAGGTCCTACACCTGGGTGGGAGCAATCCCAGGCACAGCTACAGGTTGGGCAGAGAAGAGATTCAGAGCAGCCCTGCGGAGAAGGACTTGGGGGTGTTGGTCGATGAGAAAATGAACATGAACCGGCTTCAGTGTGCTCTCGCAGCCCAGAAAGCCAACTGTATCCTGGGCTGCATCAAAAGGAGTGTGACCAGCAGGTTGAGGGAGGTGATCCTGCCCCTCTACTCTGCTCTTGTGAGACCTCACCTGGAGTATTGTGTGCAGTTCTGGTGTCCTCAACATAAAAAGGACATGGAACTGTTGGAACAAGTCCACAGGAGGGCTACAAGGATGATCAGGGGACTGGAGCACCTCCCGTATGAAGACAGGCTGAGAAAGTTGGGGCTGCTCAGCCTGGAGAAGAGAAGGCTGCATGGAGATCTCATAGCAGCCTTCCAGTATCTGAAGGGGGCCTATAGGGGTGCTGGGGAGGGACTCTTCATTAGGAACTGTAGTGATGGGATAACAGGTTAAAACTTAAACAGGGGAAGTTTAGCTTGCATATAAGGAGGAAGTTCTTTACTGTGAGGGTGGTGAGACACTGGAATGGGTTGCCCAGGGAAGCCGTGAATGCTCTATCCCTGACGGTGTTAAGCCCAGGTTGTAGAGCCTTGGGTGGCATGGTTTAGTGTGAGGTGTCCCTGCCCATGTCAGGGGGGTTGGAACTTGATGATCTTAAGGTCCTTTCCAACCCTAACTATTCTATGATTCTGTGATTCTATGAATCTAAACATGAGCAGGCAGTGTGTGCTTGCAGCCCAGAAAGCCAACTGTATCCTGGCCTGCATCAAAAGGAGCGTGACCAGCAGGTCGAAGGAGGTGATCCTGCCCATCTACTCTGCTGTTGTGAGACCTCACCTGGAGTATTGTGTGCAGTTCTGGGGTCCTCAAGATAAAAAGGACATGGAACTTTTGGAGCAAGTCCAGAGAAGGGCCACAAGGATGATCATGGTACTGGAGCACCTCCCATATGAAGTAAGGCTAAGAAAATTGGGGCTGTTCAGCCTGGAGAAGAGAAGGCTGCGTGGAGACCTCATAGCAGCCTTCCAGTATCTGAAGGGGGGCCTATAAGGATTCTGCAGAGGGACTCTTCATCAAGGACCGTTATCGGTAGGATCAGGGGTAACGGGTTTAAACTTAAACAGGGAGGTTTAGAGTGTATATAAGGAAGAAGTTCTTTACTGTGAGGGTGGTGAGGCACTGTAATGGGCTGCCCAAAGAAGTGATAAATGCTCCATTCCTGGTGGTGTTCAAGGCCAGGTTGGACAGAGCATTGGGTGACTGGATCTAGTGTGAGGCGTCCCTGCCCATGGCAGGAGGGTTAGTACTATATTTATGGTCCTTTCCAACCCTAACCATTCTATGATTCATTAACTAACCTCAAATTCCTTTTATTCCCTTCATGTTATAAAGGTAAGTAACATTAACAAAAGTAGCTATGGTTACGACCACAAATACAGTCATATGAGGATACCTGATTATGATCCAAGTCAGTCCTGAAGTCAACTAATTCATGTATTTTTAGCTATTCCCTCTGCTGAAATAGTGCACTTGCTAATACATTAGTGCTCTCTCTCAGCAAAATGTCATCAAACCACTACCACAAAAGATATTCCTCATACGCAGAGTTATTCAGCAGAGGTAAATGCAATCAGTCGGGAACAGCCTCTTCCCAGACAGTTTGCAACAGTGGAGTTACTTCCACAGGTATATAAATGATAATATTCTGAAAGTTGTACAAGACAAACAGTAAAGTCCATTTGCTGCCCTAAAGCGCCTTCTGCATTAGATTAGCAATTGTAGGGCAGCTGTGAAGTGGTGTCTGGTTAGGCAACAGAACTGATTTATAAATAGGAGACTGCTACCTTCCTGAACAAAATCAAGAGGCAACTGCTATAAGCATTATTCATACCCCACTGATCTTGTTCCACCAAAAACCTATGGTGGCACTGAAAACCTTTATACAAATCTAGGAGCACAAAGGAAAAATTACATAAGCTAACTGTGGGGTTTTACTTGACTACTATTACTCTCTTGAAATTTGGCCTCCCTCTTTTCAGTCTAACACAGAGCTGAAAGGCTGCTTCAATAACTGCAAATTATCTAAAGAGAAATCAGTTATTGTCTAGTTTCAATAAAAATGCTGAAATAAAATTTAAAAAATGAGGACAGGACACAATATCATGATCTACTGCCATTTACTGGCATCTGTCTGTCACCTTATGCACATATTTATAGGCTGGGAAGGCAGAATAAACATACGTATTAGAGGAGACAGTCAAGTATACACACTTCAATCAACTGGAAAATTGACCTGCCACGATCCCATGACCCAAAATAATACACCTTTTACAAATAACTGAAAAGAATGACATTTTTTATAAAAATTGTTTTCAAAATGGACAGTAAACTGCTAAGAAAAGCTTTAGCTACATCAACCCAATACTGTGATTAAAGAGAAATGAAATAGATTTCTACTGTGTGAGAGGAGTTATTGCCTGAAAGGCACAGATCTTCAATAGCTCAGAAAATGTAATGTGGAACAATTTTTCCATCAGGAAAGAGAAATCAGTGCTACAGTTCTTTCATAAGAATAAGAGGAATTTGGAAGAAAAGTTATTAATCAGCATCTCGTTAAAACACATGAATTCATAAAACTGAATAGCAAAGTTATTAGACTTTCTGACATGTTAATTTCATACGTCCATGAAGATAAGGACTTCTGAGTTTATTAACAGCAACTGTTCACTCTTACAAATTACCTATGATATTTTTTTGTTTTTCAATGTATTCAACAATGAATTACAAGCCAGAATGAAAGTAAATAAAAACTTAAAAAATATTTTTAAAGCTGCGGTAGGACAATTTTGTTCACTTACTGAAATACTAAACTAATGCTCTGAAAATAACAAAATACCTGAAAAGACAGTATCTACTTTCAGGAAAACTATCTTACAGATTGTCATCAGAAAGGCATATTCTCCTCCCTATCCAAAGCAATTCAATCTATGAAGTCATAAAACCTTCTCTTACTACCAGCAACATAGGTGATGTATTGAGAAAACATGTAGGGATTTAGAACTAGATCAACAGGAGAGTTGAGAAATAAAGCAACTCTTCCATCAGCCAAAATGGAGAGATGTCAGCTGGAGCCAACTTCCAACTAAATACAACTTTTAACTGATGAATAAAAAACTGTACGTGATCCAGCAGTGTGCACTTGCAGCCCAGAAAGCCAACTGTATGCTGGGCTGCATCAGAAGAAGCAGGACCAGCAGGTCAAGGGAAGACATTCTGCTCTGTTGAGACTCAACACAGGAAAGACATGGACCTGCTGGAGATGGTCCAAAGGAGGGCCACAGAAATGACCACAGGGATGGAACACTCCCCTCTGAGGGAGGCTGAGGGAGTTGGGGTTGTTCAGCCTGGAGAAGAAAAGGCTCTGAGAAGACCCTACTGTAGTCAAAAGGCTTTCCAGTACTTAATGGGGGCTTATAAGAAAGATGGGTACAGACATTTTATCAGGGCCTATTGCAACAGCACAAGAGGTATTTAACGAAAAGAGGGTAGATTCAGACTAGATGTAAGGAAGAATTTATTTATGATGAGGGTGATGAAACACTGGAAAAGGTTGCCCAGAGAGACACTAGATGCCCCAGCCCTGGAAATATTCAAGGTGAGGTTGGACAGGTCTCTGAGCAACATGACCTAGTCGATGTCCCTGCTTGTTGCACGGGTTTGGACAGTATGTCCCTTCTAATCCAAATGATCCTATGATTTTATGATTTGCCCCTAGGAAAAATAAAAATATTTTTAAAAACACTGTGAATACAGAAGTTTCACACCAGGCTTTAACTGTGACTATCAGGAAAAAAAGAAAAAAAAAAGAAAAAAAAATTTTGCTCAGAAAACATGAAACGCGTATCAGACAAAGAACGGCACAAACAACATACTTCAACAATGCAATTTTTCATTACTAAAAAGAATGCAATTGTACCACTGAACAATCCATTTTTGATAGTGAATTTGAAAACATATTGAAAACATACTCGTATTTCACATATTGAAAACAAGTGATTTCATTGCTCTCACAGATTGTACCAAAGTTCTTTCCATTCTTGGTGCTGAAAGTTTATCATAGAATCATAGAACAGTTAGGGTTGGAAGGGACCTCTAAGATCATCCAGTTCCAACCCCCCCTCTAATAACTAATTCCCAAGACATCTTGCAATAGGAAGCATTCATGAATGAACGTGTCAATAACTGTTTCCTATTGCAGGGCTCACTGGGAATGCTTTACAATACTTGTTAGGAGTTTACAGACTCTTAGTCACATTAAAAAAAAAACAAATTGGCTTTTTTTGAACATATTTTGCTGCCCCTTTTCAAAATATCACAGCAGACAACTAAACACAAGCATGAAACGGAGTCAATGACCTTGCTGTATGTACTTACCATGTACCACATGCTTGGCCACTTGGGATCATTGAAATAAGTGGATTGGGTACCACCAGGTTTATAATCCCTCTTTATCCTTCTTTTAACCACCTGCTGTTGTATCCACTCCACCTGCCAACCATGAAAACATATGGGAAGTGTTAGGGTTCCATGGAGATTATCATGAAATGTGTGAAATCTTGGGAAGTTTCCCATTACCATAGTCCAAGGCATATTTCATGTTAAGGAGTTCATTTTGGCAGTGGGAATGCACAGCTCACCTTGGCATACTGTTCACGAACGAATATATCCAATTTACTCAAATGTTACAAATACCCCTGAACAGCTACTTAAATCCCCTGCTTAGAAGGACTTCATTGCCAATCATCTTTTGAAAGCAATTACATCATTATTTTTCATTATTAGACCAGTGCTTCTTTTGAATTTATAAAACCAGTTGCTTTTACAAAATATAACAGTATATTACTATGAGAAATTAATTTCTGATGCAGTGTTTTTTTTTGTTTGTTTCTTTTTTGTTGTTGTTTTAAGTCTGTTCCTGAAAACAAAAACCCTCAGAAAAATATTCATTTTGCTTAACAATAACATCTAAATCACCTTCATCACTTGGAGTAAAAGAACCCAAAATTAAACAGTGTTTTTAGCAAAGCGACTCTGTCCAAAGATTCTCTCATCCAGGAACACCTGGAACTCTTTTTTTATACTAAGTACTTCCCTGGAAGAAACAGATGGGTACTGAGCAACAAACAGGTCAAATTAAAACAACAGCAACAACAAAAAGAAAGCTTGAAATGGAAAAAGAAATATAAGTGTAAAAAATATAATTCTGAAAGTTATATTCTTGTCTGTCTGACATTTCTTCAAAGATTCATGACACATCCAGAAAGCATGACCAAAAGAGACATCGACCTTAAAGCAGACAGGACTCTGCAGTTATTCCTGCATTAGTTATTCTAAATGGGAGCTAGTTTCCATAAATGTAAATAATATAAACTATCCACAGAGAAACTCAAGTTATATTTACACACATCTAGCTTCCTGACACCTCATATTTCTCCTGAATTGTTTCAAGGGATATAACTATAAAAATTCAATTCACCTCTCTCCAAGAAAGACAGCCATCTCCTACTAGCAGCCAACTTTACACCTCTTATTTGTGCTGTTTATGAATATTTGTGTAGGCACACAAACATACAAATATATAAAAGAAGTTTACTTTCAACTCAGGTATAGAAATTTTGCTTGAGATCCATACCAAGCCTACCTCTACCATACCACTCTGGCCTCTACTTCTTGGTCAGATAAAAATACAGGAAGATACGCTGAATTCTCCATGACAGGATTCTTAGGACATTCCTTATAGAGGCTGGCAACAAGGATTCATAGTTTTCTTTATAAAGAAGAAATGAATTTTTCCCCTTCCTAAGAATTAACTTCAGGTCAAGATCAGAGACCCTGGGCATCTAATATGGCATTAGGGACTGCTGTGCCTCAAGGCTCCTATATGAACTCCCAATAATAGAATAACTGTGAGAAGGTTTTGAAAAACACCATTCTTTTGTAAATGGAGCCAGAGAGTGTAAAATATTCAAAAAGCCTGTGCAGCACACAAGTTTAAGCAGAACAACCTAATACCATATCTATATGGATAAATGAAAGGGACTTTCCTCACAAGACACATTGCAAAACTCTTTACAGTCACTGTGAAAAAGTGTTGTCTCATTTACTGCCTGTTCAGCTGCAAGTATCTGCTGACTGTTAAAGACTGAAACATACAGGCAGCATAGTATTTGTGCAGACTGATATATGCATACATTGATGACTCAAAAAACATTCAATTAATTCCTTTTCTGTTTCCTTTATTCCAGACAACTTTATCAATAATACTTATAAGACAGTTTAGTCCAAGCAATCATAAACACTGTGTCACTGCACAATACAAGTTTATTTGAACAATAATTTGACACAGAAGGATTTTGTATATATGTGGGTTTTTATGTTCATGCGTATAATTTGTACAAGAGCTTGTCCCAGCTGAGTTAATCTATAAGCCTGTACTATAGTAGGTGGTTAGACTTAAGTGAGATATGGATGATTATTATTTTTTTTTATCTTATCTAATGCCTTTGTGACTATACTTCAGATTATGTACATGTTGCAGGGCCTGCCCCTCTTACATGCTAGATGTTGTCCATAATTCCTATTTCTTCAGCTCCTAGCAAGTTAAGGAAAACATATGAAACAGTACTTTTGTAGAAGAGCTGTGCAGCTTGCACAATCAACCCAAAGCCAGAAAAGGAAACATAGCTTCTTCTCTTCCCATAAGACCCAACAACAATTTTATGTATGCATAAAATTACTATAATTAAGATAGCCATTTGATTTTATACAAATACAGAGGGGGATAAATAGCATGTCTGCCTGAGTATGCATATAGCTCTCTAATGCAGATAGCTCTCTAATGATGGAACTGAATAGGACAGAATAATTTCAGTTGGAAGAGACCTACAGCTATCATCTAGTCCAACTGCCTGACCACATCAGGGCTCACCAAAAGTTAGCCTATTATTGAGGGCATTATCCAAATACCTCTTAAAACACTGACAGGCCTGGGGCATCAACAACCTCTGTAGGAAGCTTGCTCCAGTGTTTGACCTCCCTCTCAGTAAAGAAATGTTTCCCAATGACCAGTCTGAACCTCCCATCGTGGTTTGAGCCATTCCCACACATCCTGTTGCTGAAGAGATGAGCACCCCCTCTCCACCTCCCCTCCTCAGGAAGATGCAGAGAGCAATGAGCTCACCCCTCTGCCCCCTTTCGTTCAAAACAGACAAAGCTGGTGTAAAATACTAGGTCTCTGAGCGCTACAGATATCCACACCAGTGAAAGGGGGAAGTCAAAATGACCTTCACCAGTGACAGTGCACTGGTAAGAGGGAGACAGTACAGAATGCTCGACAGAGTAACCTAAACTATCACAACATGCGTAATCGCAGTCCTGATTATAGCCTTGTCTGGAAGATTTTTACCAAACACCTTATGTTAAGATCTGCTTACTGACTGTTTTTATTCTGAATATGTACTGATACAGACATCTAGAATACAATAAAAACATCACAGGAAGACAATTTTCTCATCTGAGAATTCAGTGTATAAAATCTGATTTACAGAAAATACTATTGCTATATAAAAAGAACAACTTATTCCACTGAACCACAAGGTCTGGAGTTTTTCTCTAGTAACTGAACAGAAAAACTTGCCATTTTAAGTTAAATTGTACAATAACTGAGTTATATTAATAAACACAAGGTCAAGACTCAGCAGTTATTTAAGTATTCTGTCATATATTTCCTTTGAGTACTTTATTGGTACTCATTCACACATCACTGTCAAATGCCTCATGTATCTTGGATTTGTTTGATTCTACATGTTAAGAGCTCGTTTGTATAAAAATATTTTCTTTTTTAAAGTCTCCACACTTTCTAAGGCTTTTCATTTCTAAGGAAAATCTCTGGAGTAATTGATTACATAGATTCTTATTTCTTGCCAAAAAGAGACTCTATGCAAACAATGAGGTGCATTTGAACATTTCCATAAAGTCACACTTACTGAGGGGGAACAGTGAACATTTTCCCATTGACTTCAGCTTCAAAAGTTCCATTTCCTGAATGTCTAGAAATCAAAGCCAAGCCAGATGGGAGACCAAAATATTTTTAAGAAACCACCATTTCCAGTCTCCTCACTTCAGCACTCACAGGGTAGTTCTGCGCATGATGCAGCTCTTCTTCGCAGACCAGCATGGAACAGCGCTATGGCATAAAAGCTGCTCTGAGCTAATTCAAGCCTACCACTCTTCTATACTGTTTAAAGTGCTAAAAATTATAATGAAATGTTATCTCTGTGTGGAGCAAAACCGCTTTCTACCATTTTCACTCTTGTTGATTCAACAGAATTCTCGGGAAAGGCACACCATGTCAGTATGCTGCAGTAAGACCTCTTCCAGTATAATAAACTCTGGGGGAAAAAAAAAGTTTGAAAAATTAAAAAAAAAAAAAAAACTGAAAAAATAATCCACCGATTTATCAAAGCAGTGTGATTTTTAACATACAAACACTAGACACCCTTGTGAAAGACTACTTCTTCATACATACCATGAGAGAATCTGCTTGAATAAATATTTTTCAAATTGATTAAAAAATATGTTAAGTCCAGTACATGAAAATGCCATTACTACCAAGCAGAAATTACAGAAAGCTGAAGGTGTAATCCTTTCCATTTTGAGGAAAACAAGCATGGGGAAAAAGCCACTCTAACTCGGAAGTAGGTTAGGCATTTCATACCAGAATCTAAGATTTTTATGTTGCAGAATTAAACATGAAGGTGTGGGTATTCAGTCTGTGAAGAAGAGTTGCTGAAGTTGCCACTCCAAAATGTAATCATGGCTTTTATCCCTTGTACTGCCATCATTCACCTCAATCTGTCCTATGCCTGTAAGAGGAAACAAGAAAGCAGGTGCCACAGGAACACTACAGATTAAAGAAAAAATGAGAGAGAAAACTCAGATAGGGAACGTGGAAAGTACTGCCACACAGTGAATCTGTATGGAGCCAGGCTGGATCAGCAAAAAGTGCAATGCTCATCTTGTGGAAAGCTGGCACTGAACAAACAGCACTGCAGCACTCCTACCTGGAGTTGGTCTACACAGAAAGCGCTCTGAGTGAGCATCCTCCCTCCATGTGTGAAGGATCCACAATGCATCTGGTACACTTCATTCTTCACTTGCCTAAAGACCCTCAACACCCACACACATGTGAACAGACCTGGCTGGAAAAGGACAGGAGTGAGGCTGGCACTCTCAAAGACAGAAAATGAGACTGTGCTTAGCCCAGAACAGGACATAGGAGAAAAGTCTGTTCTTACAGTTCCTACTCTAGAGGAAACGGATGCCATCACAGGAACCTTGACAGGTTTGAGAGGTGGGCCTGGGCAAACAACATGAAAACTAAGAAGGTCCTGAATCTGGGTCAGGGCAATCCCAAACATGGATGCAGGCTGGGCAATGAGTGGATTGAGAGTAGCCTGGAAGAGAAGGACTTTGGAATGTTGGTGGATGCAAAACTGAGTATGACCTGGCAGTGTACACTTGCAGGCCAGAAAGCCAACCATATCCTGGGTTGCATCAAAGGGAGCATGACCATCAGGTCGAGGGAGGTAGATTCTCCCCATCTACTCTGCTCTCACAAGAACTGACCTGCAGTCCTGCATGCAGCTCTGGGGCCACCAACACAAGAGGGACATGGAGCTGCTCAAGTTTGTCTAGCAGAGGGCCATGAAGATGATCAGAGGGCTGGACTGACTCTGGACAGGCTGAGAGAGTCAGGGTTGTTTAGCCTGGGGAAGAAAAGGCACTAGGGAGCCCAAATAGCAACCTTCCAGTACTTAAAGAGAACCTAAAGGAAAGATGAGGTGGGATTATATCAAGGTTTAACCTCAGCTGACATCTAAGTACCACGCTGTCTCTTGCTCACTCCTTTCTGCCCTCCGCAGGGGCATGAGATGATCAGGAAAAAATTAAAACCAGTGGATAGAGGTAAGAACAGTTTAATACTTAAATTAAAAATATTATTGATAATAACAACAGTAATACAGAATATAGCAATAACTGTCATGAAAAGGGAAATAACAAAAGGAGAGCAAGAAATAAAACCCAAGAAAGACAACTGATGCATAAAACAACTGCTCACCACCCACTGACCAATGCCTAGCCTGTCCCCGAGCAGTGACTGGCCCCTCGCAGCCAACTGTCCCCAGTTTATATATTAAGCATGACATTCTATGGTATGAACTATCCCTTTGGCTAGTTTGGGTCAGTTGTCCCGGCTGTTCTCCCTTCTGGCCTGCTGTGCAACTCCTCATTGGCAAAGTATGAGAGACTGAAAAGTCCTTGACTTAGAGTAAGCACTACCTACCCAGCAACAACTAAAACATCAGTGGTTTATCAAAATTATTCTCATACTAAATCCAAAACACAGCATTGTACCAGCTACTTGAAAATTAACAGAAAATTAACTCTATCCCAGATGAAACCAGGAGAGAATCTTTATCAGGGATTGTATTGGTAAGAAGAGGGGTAATGTTTTTAAGGGTGATGAGGCACTGGAACAGGCTGCCCAGAGAACCTGTGGATGCCACATCCCTGAAAGCATTCAAGGCCAGGCTGGATGAGGCTTTCAGCAACCTGGTCTAGTGGAAGGTGTCCCTGCCCTTGGCAGCGGGTTGGAACTGGATGATTTTTAAGGTTCCTTCCAACCCTATATCTTTTGACAACACTCTTTTTTTACATTTCACATTGTAATGAGGGGAACAAAAATAAATAAGTCAATAAATTTAGGATTAAAGTGCATAGAATATACGAATATCCAAGGGCCATGTCCTGGTTACTGAACAACTAAGACACAAGCCATTACTTAGGAATTCAGGAGAGGTATCCAAGACAGTTGGCACACCTCCTCCTGTCCACGTGCAGAGTCACTCAGAAGTTGGACTATTTGGCTTAAGAATAATTTTGTGGGTTTTTTAAATGATAACTAAACCAGGCTATTTTCCTAACCTATCAGTATTGACTTTCAGTAGCAGCAGCCAGCTTGCACCATAAAAACAGATGAATGCTGTTGGGTAGAGTAGCTGCTGACATAGGTCAAGAGCATGAAAAATTATTGAAGGTACCATTTCACAAACTGTAGGGATCTAAAGTTGGATAAAAAGTCAATGAATCTAGCGGTGCTAAGTGATGCATTCTTGTTGGTTAAAAAAGTGCTTCTTCAGCAAGGGTCAATGACAATCCACAATCAAAGCAGTTGTCATAATTAAGCTACATATTCTGAAAAAAGCAAGATAAAAAAAGAATCAGATGTTAGGACAGGGTGTGGAGAGAAAAGCAGAGGAGGAAAAAAGGGAGCAGAGAATGCTTGAAATTACCACTTAGGCCCAAAGAAACACATCTTGCACAAAAGCAGGGCAAGCTACCACAGTCTCACCCATGGAACAAAGCTGAAATTCATGCACACTTTTCCACCTCACAGTCACAAAAAAGCCACTCAGTCCTGATACAAATTAAGTGTTTCCACCTACTTTGCCATATCCAAGTAATCCATTATAGCACTATAGCCATATTTCTAAATCTATGAAGTTCAATGATCCTGAAACATATCTGTTTAATATCTTAATGAAAGTAAGATATCTCATGGGTGGTTAACATACTTGAAAACATGCTTTGCTTTTCTGCTGCACCTTCACACCCCCGGAGCTCAGAGCTCTTCACAAATATCATATAGAATCACAGACTCAAGTAGGCTGGAAAAGGCCTTCAAGATCATCAAGTCCAACCATTACTCCAGCACTGCCAAGACCACCAATAAACCATGTCACTGACGGCCTCATTTACACAGTTTTTGAACACTTCCACTACAGTGATTCCACCACTTCCCAGGGCAGCCTGTTCCAAGGCTTGATCACCCTTTCTGTGAAGAAATTTTTCCTAATACACAATCTAAACCTCCCCTGGTGCAGGTTGACGCCATTACCTCTTGTCCTATCACTTGTTGCCTGGGAAAAGAGACCGATCCCCACCTCACTACAACCTCCTTGCAAGTAGTCCCCCTGAGCCTTCTCTTCTCCAGACTAAACACCTCCAGTTCCCTCAAGGGTTTCTCATCAGACTTGTGGTCCAAACCCTTCACCAGCTTTGTTTCCCTTTTCTGGACCTGCTCCAGCACCTCAACATCTCTCTTGTAGTGAGGGGACCAGAACTGAACACAGGATTCAAGCTGCAGCTTCACCAGTGCCCAGCACAGGGGGATGATCACTGCCCTGGCCCTGCTGGCCACAATATTTCTGATACAGGCCAGGATGCCATTGGCCTTCTTGGCTGCCTGGGCACAAGCTGGCTTATGTTCAGCTCCGTCAATCAGCACCCCCAGGTCCTTTTCCGCTAAGCAGCTTTCCAGCCACTCTTCCCAAGCCTGTAGCACTGCATGGGGTTATTGTGGCCCAGGTGCAGGACCTGGCACTTTGCCTTGTTGAACTTCATACCACTGACCACAGCCCATTGATCCAGCCTGTCCAGATCCCTCCGAGAGCCTTCCTAGCCTCCAGCAGATCAACAATCCCAGCCAACTTGGTGTCGTTCACAAATTTGCTGAAGGTGTGGTCAATCCCTTCATCCAGATCATCAGTGAAGATATCAAACAACAGCCCTGAGGGACACTACTAGTGACCAGTCGCCAGCTAGATGTGACCCATTTACCACCACTCTTTGGGCTCGGCCACGCAGCCAGTTTCCAACCCAGTGAAGAGCACACCTATCGAGGCCATGAGCAGCC
Organism: Pezoporus occidentalis; assembly: GCF_034315485.1. Classification (NCBI taxonomy): domain Eukaryota; kingdom Metazoa; phylum Chordata; class Aves; order Psittaciformes; family Psittacidae; genus Pezoporus; species Pezoporus occidentalis. The sequence continues at coordinate 7,270,770 of NW_026912961.1, read as the reverse complement.
AACTTCTCCAGGAGAGGACTGTGCGAGACAGTGTCAAAGGTTTTACTTAAGTCCAAATACAGTGTCCATCATCAGCCAGGCGGGTCACCTTTAGTAGAAGGAGATCAGTTTGGTCAAGCAGGACCTTCATGACCCCATGCTGACTGGTCTTGATCCCTCCGTTGTTCCACATGTGCTTTATGACGTCCCTTAGGATCATCTGATCCATGACCTTCCCTGGCACTGGGGTCAGGCTGACAGGCCTGTAGTTCCCAGGGTCTTCCTTCCTGTCCTTTTTGTAGAGAGGTGTCACATTGGACAACCTCTAATCCTCTGGGACCTGTCCACTAGACCACGACTGCTGACAGATGAATGGAGAGTGGCTTAGCAAGCTCCTCTGCCAGCTCCTTCAGCACTCCTGGGTTAAACGCATCCAGCCCCATTGACTTGTAGATGTTTAAGTGTCAATACGTACCAGCTTAAAACTGTGCGTGGCAGCAAAGTCTTCTTCCTGTTTTAGGAGCAAGACCATGGAGGAATAAGATGGGAGAATAAAGGGCACAGCTCAGACAGAAATGGGGAGGCACAGTCACTGTCCCAGGGCAACTGCTGGGAAGTACAAGCATCATACTGAAATTCTCGAGAAGCTCAGCACTTCTGCTGCTGGCCAGGACTCCTTTCCACTGGAAAACCAGGGAATAATTAAAGACAGAAAGACCCACATTTTCTTTCCTTTGGGAAGTCTCTGCACATTTTCTATTCATAGGTGCAACTGTAGCAACTGCTGAGTGAACACGGCCACAGCCTCTGCCCAACCTCCCATCTTGAGTGCTGTACCACAGCAGACCACAGAGCAGCTTGAAATTACAGCATGAACATCGCACAGCAGCTTTGTGGCAGAGTTGAGAACAAGTTCCAGGGAGCCTGAGCTCCTGCCTCGTGGCTTCCAGCAGCACCAACCCCAGCTGTTGTAGCAAAGCATGTCTCAAGCAGTTGGGGATTTTTCCCTTTCTGAGATCTTAAGTGCCCATATCAGCTCAGATGCTTTGGTTCAGCTTTTGAAATGGCCCAGCCTTGGAAAAGTGAGGAAAAATCTTTACTGCTCCAGCTGAAAAGCAACTCTTATGTTTATACACTGCACTTTATAGACACAGGTCATTCAACTCAACAGCTACAAGGTAACACAATTTGAAAAAAACCCTAATTGATATGTCTGCTTGGTACAGTACCTAAAGCTCTGCTTACGCTGTGTCCTGGGTTCAGCAGTAGCAGTCATGTTTCTCCTTCGTGGTAGCTGGTGCAGTGCTGTGTTTTGACTTCCAGCCTGGGAACAGTGTTGGTGAAACCGATGTTTTCGGTTGTTGCTAAGTGACGTTTACCCTGACCAAGGACTTTGTGAGGCTCATGCTCTGCCAGGGAGGAGGGGAAGCCGGGAGGAAGCAGAGACGGGGCGCCTGACCCGGGCTAGCCAAGGAGGTATGCCATACCACAGCACGTCATGCCCAGGGTGGGGGGGTAACTGGGAGTTACCCGGAAGGACACGGGCTTCCGGGTGGGACTCGTTTCTTGGCCGGTGGTATCGTATTCTCTTCCGTTGTTATCTTCTCTGATCATTGTTGTCGTTGGTGGTAGCGGTGGTGATTTGCGTTGTACATTGGTTGCTGGACTGTTCTTGTCTCAACGCATAGGAGTTGCACCCTTTCAATCCTCCTCCCCGTTCCTCCAGGAGCAGGGAAGGGGAGAGCCTCGGTGGGGGGGGGGGCCTCAATTGTTGTCAGCATGGCACCACTCACTGGGAGTGAGTGAACAAGTTGCCTGACTGGGTTTAAACCATGACACGCTGCTACAAACAATGTTAGTTTATCTAGTCTTGGGACAGTATAAACATGCAAAATTTCAATACCACAAAGATTAGTACTAATATCACGCCGAATGCAAACCGATATGTCATAACTCTATCTAACTTAGGCCTAAAATGGAATCTTAATAAACTGATGCTAAATCCAGCATCCACTAGGGGATAAATCTTTAAGCTTTCTAAACTTAATTAGCTCTGGAGTCTAACATCTGGCAGTTGAAATATCTTGGGGTTTATGTTTGTGTTACTGTAGCAAGCAATGATGATAGCTAAAAAAAAAAAAGAAAGAAAGAAAGAAACAAACAAAAACCCAAACCCAAAACCCAGCAAAAAAACCTAAACCAAAATGGTAGAAATTTCTGATCGATTCTTTTTCTTTCCTTAGGCTACTCCTACAACTCTTGTCATAAATCATTTAAGTCCTTCAGACATTCACACATGCTAATTTAAAATGGCCTTCAATCATTTACTGAATGGTTTCTTAGGAAGACAGATCTCTCCCATGGGGTCAAATTCAAATGTAAAAAAACCAGCATAATTCCAAAGGTATGGATTCAGTCAAGGGTTTGCCATAGTTTCTATTGCCATAGATATTCACTGAGAATTACTGAGAGAGTAAAAGTATTCAATAATTAAGTGATGCATAATATCCAATAGTGGTACACTGGTCTTGCCAAAGCGAATGTTTCTCCTGAGTAGTGTCTTCATTGACCAAAAACTCTTGAAATTGTCCTCATATAATACTCCTGCTTTCTACAAAGGAAGAAACTATCACCTATTACTTGTGTATTTCCTGCACTTTTGCTTAATGATGCTTTGCCAACAAAGAACATAAAACTGCCATGGAAAAATTCAGTTACAAAGCACATCCTAAGTACGAAATCAAGCCGTCAGGGAAGTTTGCTGCTATTAAAATACTGATTGTTGCAGCTCTTAAACATCATCACCACCACCTAAAATAATCTGCAAAGAGCTACCTGTTAAAGACACATACAGGTAGTCTGAGAAAACACTGCAATCCAACCCCAAGGCAAATGAAAAAAGACTGAAGCTTCTTCTTCTACATTCAGTGGGCTGAAGAAAAGCAAATGTTTTTTCACCTGAAGTACTATTCCCACACCTCACGAATCACTGACAGGGCTTCCAGCGGGCCGCATCTCTCAATTTCTGCAAGTCAGACCACATAAAAGTTGAAATGATGCTTGATTAATGAACCTGCTGGGTACTGCTTTTATTTATTTTAAAGCCCTGGCTGAAACAAGAGCAACATCTTAATTTTACAACTCCCAGTTGGTCCCTGTACATGTTCTAACATTGGAAATGAAAGAACATTCATTAGTTATAATTTCTCTGAGCTCATAATTCACAACACTCATCATATTATAAACTGAGTTATTTCCATGGCTATCATTTATGGGATAGGCTTTTCCACTGCATATACTAAAGCTTTTCGGTCTCCAACCAGACCACTTACATGAGGTTGCAGTGTGGTCTCTGCAGTCTTGCCAAAATTTCTGTTATCTATGTTTATGTAATTTGATAGCAATCTTTATGAGCTATTTTTATGTTGTCTTCTGTAGGGATAAAAGGACTTTAAAATGACCTAATATAAATGTGATTCTTTATATCAATACTGGCTATGAATACTCTCTATACCAATAAAACTGTTTTTCTTCTTACCCAATCTTCAAATATGCAAACATGTATCTTCTGAAATATACAAATTTGTTTGATATAATCTGGGATCTTTCTTTGATATAATCTGGGATGTGCTACAAAAGATGTGCTCTTGACAGTGAAGATATTTCAGGCGCTTCAAAAAACTGTAACAGCTTTCACAAACCTTCCTGTTAGTACCATTACTATAGCTCTAATTGTCTTTCCAGTTCCTTTACCTGCTTATAGGAAGGACTGAAAGGCAAAACTGGACTCTGATGGATGAACAACATATATATTATCATCAGACAACAGCTTAAAAACGACCTGACTGCATTCCCACTAATTGCCAGGACAGTGTGGAAGTCAAAAGAGATGGTAAGAAATCTCAGACTCTTACAAAGGTAACAGTACTAAATTACCTAAATGCCTTCTTCAGACTCATCAAAATGTATCTGGCTCATCAAATCACAAGCAAGTTTAACACATATCTGCACTGAGCAGGGCTGCAAATACCACTGCTGGCTTCCTGCCTCCAAGGCAAGGGAAGCATGTTGACACTGCAAAGAATAAAAAATGATGAAAAGTGGAGAAAAACAGATCCACATGGAAGTCATTCTAGGAAATGCTTCTAGCTAAGGAAAGGGAAGTTTATGGGTGTTTAGGTCACAGTTGTGTCCAAATACATATGCTGGTCATCAGACTTCAACCTCACAGTGAGTGGAGTGTGAATTTGCAATGTGAAATGGCTAGAGGTCAAAGCCAGATAACCTCAGATGAAGCAAAAATAGAACATCTTAAAACTTTCTGGAAATTCTCTATTGCTAGCAGTGTTTTAATTAAAATTGGAAGATTTTTAAAAGATACACTCTGCTTCAAATAGAAATTAACTCTGGTGAGCCACATAATATCTGGTCAAAGACAGTTTGACTGGATGACCACAGTGTTTCCTTTTGGTCTGACAGACTATGTGTCTACTGGCATCTGTATTTTGGAGAGACAGTTTCTTAGGAACACCCTGGAAAAAAGAAAATTTAAAATTCAGACATTCTGGGTTTATTATACAATCACAAAAATTTATTATAACAGCTAAGAATGAAACAGTGGATTGAGTCTCCTTTTGACAAACATACTTAAAAAAGACTTTTTTTATTTGGATCCTTTACAAAAGCAAAGATAAAATGATATTCTGTCCTGTGTAGTTATTTAGAGCTTCAGCATCACTGAAAGTGGCAGAGTTTACTCCCCCTCAAAAAAAAGGAAAAAACTATGTCAAACAATAATCTAGGTCAAACACAGCTTATGCAAGCAACAGTCATCAATGGATATGACTGCTTTAAGTGGATTATATGGAAAGGATTTAGAATTAGTGTTTTATTTCTCTACAATGTTGCTTGTATTCACACAATGCTCTGTGTGACATGAAGAGAAATATAATTCAACATAAAATACAGAGTACTTGCTGTGCATTTGCCATTTGCAGTTTTTATTCAACTGTTGTTGTCCCTGTTTCACAGGTAGGGAGTCAGAAGCATGAAGGAGTGAAGTATGATGAAGGCTACACACATTTGAGCAGCACAGCTGTGAACAGGACATAGCTTCCTGACACCTCTCTGAGCCATTAAAACTTGCAGGTCACAGGATGCTGAGGATCTGCTAGAGTGAGAACAGATCCGCCAAGGAAAACAAGTGGTTTTCCAGTGGCTTTGACTTTTTTAAATGATCCTAAAAGAAAGAAGTTTGTTATGCACAAAATGTTGGTTCAGGGGAGATTCTTTCCCTTTGTTTTGGGAAAGGATGTATTTCTACCTCCCTGCCCCTGCCTTTAATTAGTGATGACATTAATAATGCTGTATATGACAAATTACCTATGTGTATCATGACTTCTTGCTGTTCACTATTTGTAATAGCTGGGCAAGATAACAACTGCTAGCATTAAACATGATTGTCTTGCCTGTCAGAAGCAGTCAGACAGATACATTAAAATGTTGATGCATTACATCAGGAACATACATCGCTGCCAGAAAGTTTTTCAAATGCAAGGGGGGGGGGGGGGGTGGAAAGACCTTTAATCCATTTTTCTATTAATATCCTGCATTAAACCCAGTATGATCAGTATCAGATAAAGCTGGATCTCCCAGGAAATGGTGTGTAGAGGCTGTACTGTCACATTCCTAGACAGTCTGCTTTGAGATGCTCCTTTCCAAAATGTGTTTTCTTTCAATCTCCCTCTTTCTCTTTGCTGATATTCTGGCATTCAGCCTTGCAGAATCAGCTTCTTCCAGAATGGTGCATCTTCCCTGGTTCAAAACTAGGATCTTTATACTTCTTCCTCTTTTGACTCTTTCTGATATCCAGCAATTTTACTACCCAGTAGCTACTACTAGCAACGTAAAGTGACTCTAATGACAGCAGAAGCACACTTTTCTGTGGCCACTGCAGCCATCAGAGCTACTGTCTTCCCTGGCAAGCTCTTAGAACACAGAATAGAAATAAAACCACTAGTTCTCCTTAATATTTTTTAACCATTTAGTAACTCTACCATTTTTCATCTATAAACCTACTTTGCTGCTAAAATGCACAGGAGCATGTATTGCTTTACTGGAATTGTAAAGAAGCTCAAATGTTATTAACACCTACTAGCATCCATGGACTGAAGACTGTCAAGCAGTCTCCTCTGGTTTTATATGTTTATAACTGCTATGATATCTTATGTCATCTTTATGGCTTTAAATTTCCCACACACAGATTTACCTAAAGAGCTTTTATCATTGTTAAGGCTGAGTAAAGTCCTTTAGCAGCTCCTGAATTGTAAGAAGAATGCAACACACTTTTCCTTTTTAGGCTGCAAAATTACCACCCCCCCCCCCCTTTTTCTTTTTTAGCATAGCATTTGCATTTACAAAATAAAGCTGCACAAGCTTATGTGCTCTGGCTGCACATAGACTGTATGTCCCTCATTAATGATCTCACTTTGAATGAGGATGAGCACTCCCTGCTTGCATGGGGACAGCCAACCAGGCAGATCTGCCATTAAGCAAGAAAGGAACAGCCATGCATTTAGAAATTCTGACAGAGAGATGCTCAGAAAATCTTATCTCAGAATAGAGAGATTTTAGAAAGCATTTAGCTAACTCAAGGTACAAAAGATAAGCCCAACGAGGGCTAATTAAGTTAGCTACACAGCATGCTGCGTATACCTTTCACGCTCTCAGCAAAATTGGCTGTGACCTCCACTAGTCCTTGCTCAAATCAATTTCCAGTTGAAAACTCCCATAGCATACTGGAGTGCATGCTACCCAAATAATTTCTCCAACATCTACCTCCATAGTTGTGATGCGGAAGTGCCCTCTCATGACACAATGGATGGGCAGAGGATTTTTCCTCCTCGCTTTTGTTATTTCATTAATGTACAGTCAACTTTGGAATTAGGATATCCAGAAATGTTCGAATACCTACAGAATATAAGGCAGGACCCAAACCACTTATTCACAAATCATACATACCCTAAGTAATTTTATTTTCTAAAGTCAAATGACAAATGCTAAAGTCAATGCTAAATTTGCAGTAAGCTCTAGTGAAACATTTTTCTGAATTGGTCTGTTGCTGGGATTAGCACTGCAGCTCCAGGAAACCTCTATCTGCACAAAAAAACTGTGACTGTTATCACAGATGAACAGGTCAGATTTTGTTTTTAAGATATCTAAATAAATTTTTGTGTCGAGATTCCACTAGTGACAGGGAACAGAAAACTGCACAAAAAATGCACAAAACTTCTTTCCCCAATTTGCCCTCAAATGCAAGAAATTTAAGAGGTATGTCACATTTTGAATCTTATATTGAGACTGTCACACTGTACAGCACTTTCAGAGCAGAAGTATCTCCTGAAGGGTGTTTTCCTCTCCGTTACTCCTAAAGAACATTTCTATATATTTTTGAAGATTCCAAAACAATTTGTCTGAAACAAAATCTAAACTACAGTCACCAATATTGCCACTGATGCTAACCTCTACTTGACATGTTTACTAGAAAGAGAACATATTTTAACTGCAGAACACATGCTATGAAGCAAAAATCAAGGAGTCCTGTTGCCATGAGCCCCAGTTCACAAACTGCAAAGAAGTAAAAGAACATGATTTCTCAAAAGAAAAACCCTCAAGTATTCAAAGAGCTTTGAGCTGAAATCCAGCTAATTTTATTTTTTTTTTTTTTTAAGACTTATTCTGTTCAAGATACATGTTACTCTGCAAAACTCAATTGTTTTGGTTTTGTTAGGGTTTTTTTTTTCCCTTCTGATAGAAGAAAAAAGACCTTGCAAAGACCCAGGCCATTGCACATACGTAATCTTTTGCTTTTGCCTCTCCAAAATCAGAAGGCTCCAAATACACCAAAACCAAGAGACCAATGAAATCTGCTTCATTTTGAATATTCTTGTCTCAGAAGATTTTAGCTACTTCTCTGAGAGATGGCTGAGTCCTTGCCTGCTTCTTCAGAGTCAGCCAACACCCTTCCCTCATTGACCATAAAGTACAGAGACAATACAAGCAGCTCTACCACAATCCCTATAAACTGTTGAGTTTGCAACAGAACATTTGACAGCTGGTCTGACACTGGGCTTCTGTGACGTTGCGATAACTTGACAAAAATGGTGAGGCAATGAAGTTTTTCACAGCATACTACTGGAAAAAGTCTTGACCCAATTCCTTGACATCCCGTGGTCTTTCAATTTCCCTGCCCATCTCATTACCAGCTTAACAAAATAACGATATGAAAACAGCAACAGAATGCAATCATCCTGAATAATGTTTTTTTCATTCCTCAAACCATTTGCTACACTAATTAGGAAGTGAGCCAGTCAAAACCTCTCAACTAATCTCCAATTCTTGCCCAAAAGTTAACAGTGAGATTGGCATTGCCAAGGAGTTCTGTAAAATGACTTGGCAACCAGAAAATTTGAATGTTCTGAAATCTCGTATTTCTTCATAATGCACATGCAATTAGTGATGCTGAGGGGACAAAAACCCTTTGAGGCAGGTGCTAGCAACTGGGATAACCATGATGAAAGGGAAATGTAAGTGTAGGTAATCACAGTAATTTATTTCAAGAAACACTTCCTTATTCCCCAACTGTAGACATCTTTCTTTTCTAAAATTATACTACATTGAATTCCTACTGGCTATTTTTCTGCTTTTAGCAGAAAACATCAAAAGGTAATTCCTTTTAGAAAGTAGCTTTAGTAATTTATTTTTTGAGGGTTTCTTTAGTTACTAATAGAAAAGTCTGCTATCTCATTAATATAGTAATAGAATTAGACGCTAACAAAGCTTTTATTCTTCACAAATAAACCTCAGTCCTACTAGTTACAATTAACTTCATTAAATATTTCTACCTATCATAGATAAATGAAGAGAAATTACCATTATATGACAAAATTTGCTGACTGATGAACTGTTACCTCCTGTTACAGCAGCACTGGGTTTGGCCAGTACAGTATAAGGGGAAGGTCACATATATTCACGTGATACTGTCTGAACATGCTATGGATTAAGCCTTCATTTTTAGATTACAGTCAGCCAAGGTTCAGCTTTGAGTTAGTTTTATATCAGCCACAGATCACACTGTTTCATATGCTAAAAAGAAACTGCAGATTTTAGTTTGCTATTCCTCAGAACTATTAGGCTTCTCAAGTGTTTAAGGTATCGTGTTGGTGCAGACAAGGAAGAAACCCTCTTTCTACAAAACATGGTCCCAGTTCCACTCCATTATTGTTCCGCTCACCTGGCTTTCTCACTGCGGTTTTCATCTAGGTCTAGGTATATTGCGAACTGCAGTCTAGCCCACATTTAGTCACAAATAAAAATAAGTCTGATGCAGTCTCAGCATGGTAAAATTATTCTCAAATCCTGCTGAAGCAACACAAAATTTCCAGGAACTTTTGCTGATGGAGAATGTATTTTAAGCTAAAACTAATGCATCGGGCACCCCTGTAAGTACAGATTTCAATCACCATCAAGCAAACACAACCAACCAATGAACTTGTGAGAACTTTACAACAACATGACAAGCCGTTGCAACAACACTAATTACAGCAGAGTCTTATGCAGTTCTTTGTCAGTGAACAGCAGCTTTGTACCTCAAAAAGCCCTGAAAACAGATCCAAACTGTAGGGCTATTTGCTCATGTTTACATGAAACTTTTTAATACTCATGAGGCAGGTGCTAAAGGGAGACATTGCTATGCCCTCTCACACACTGTGATTCAGTTCATGTTCTAACTCACCCAGCAACAGGGTCCTTGGAAATAGCAAGTCTTATTCTTGCTGTTAACTAAGCTAAAGATGGAAGGACTACTCATGTAAAAGCATTCTGAGGCAATTAAGAAATGGTCCACAGTGCTAAATGTTGTACTACTTCATTACTAACTCAAACCTCCAGTCAAACTCTGAACATGGAAACAGCATGACAGTTACTATTATTCTGCAACCAAGTAGAGCAGTATTGATTCTCTGTCCTCTGAGTGCTTGTACCTATTACGGCTACCCAGGCAGGCACCAGTAACTCACCTGGTCCCCAGTGTTTAACTGTTGTGTCATTCTATTTGGCTAACAAAATCTTTTTGTTCATTAATGAGGTTTAACAACTTAACACTTACTATTGCCAAAATGAAACACAACCTTATCCAAAAAAAAACATTCTCATCTGAATTTCTCTCAGCTCAAAGTCCATGACGCTGGCCTTTAAAAGCCCAGGGTTTTACTACCATAATAACATTCTTTATTCCTGCTGAATTTCGTGCCCCCTACATTAAATCCAAATTGTTCAAACCTTTACTTTCTCCTTACTCAATCTCATATTGCAATTGTGGAACATTTAAATTCATAATTGAAAACACAATTTGATGATGATATTTTTAGCACTGAAAACTTTAACTCTCATCTCTATTTGCAATGAACAGTCTGATCCAGAGTGACAGAAATTATTGTTTGCCAAAGGCATGCTCCAAAAGTCATGGCATACTCTTTGCCAAAGCAAGACCATCACCTTGTGGTGAAATGCATCTTTTCCCCTACTCCTTTGACAACTATCTTCCATATCAACCCAGGATATTATTTGGCAATATGAACTGGTGTAACTACATAGCAACATAATGAAATTGTACTTAAGATGCTGCAATTTTGCTCCTCTTTGCCCTCTCATAAACATTCACAACATTGTACTAGTAAGGACATAATTCTGGCATTACTTTCGCTGAAGAAAGCCCAGATCATCTGGTGTTGTCTCATCAAAAGTATGCTTACAGCATTTTACATGCTGCTACCGCCAGTTCCATTCAGCTTGTTATACAGCAAAAATAAGAATTCCCTCCCTCCCTCTCCTACCATGGTATTATCATTTTTCTAACACCAGGTCGTACAGATCTGCTCTGCGTGTGGTTAGGTCAGGCTGGGGAAGATATAAATGTCTGCAGTAATGTTTCCTTAGGTACTCTGATTCTGCAGCAGTGGTGACAAAATCTTGAGCAAAACCCTGCTCGAGCAGGGTATGTTGCTGAAATTTCGTATTTATTTCAGTGGAAGGGAAACTGGAAATCTTTCAACTTCTTAGTGAAGCAGAAGTTCAAAACATGAATAAACCTACCTGAAATTAATTAAAATTTTAAAAAGACGAGATGTCATCTTAGCTGAAATTGATAAACACTAATGCTGCAAATGTTTTCCCTGTTAGCAAATGTGACACTTCAGAGGAACATGTATTATTAATTTTAAATTTTTGAGCACTGATGTGGGCCACATGTCTTTTTCAGATTTCCACTGTGATGCAAAGCACTGGGGACCTCATAAGCAAAATGGAACAAACTGTAGTTTGTGTGTTCATCAATTTCAATATATATTATCATTATTAAAGATCCATTTTATTACCTGAAGAACTGTGTTCTTCTAGGATTATTGCTTTGCCATTTATGGTACTTGATTCTGTGGGATATTTTTCACCATATGAGTCACAAATTTCATTATCACAGCCCTTGATTACAAACTCTTCATCTCATGTAACAGTGCAGTATAAAATGACAGCTTTCTCATTATACTGTCCATTTAATGTCTATGTATTATTGTCATGTGTAGGCGCTTCGACAGTGATATTTCATTGGGACTGCAATGTCTTCAGTGATAGAAAAACTCCACCCGATTTTCCCTATGCTTTGTATTGATGTAAAGTCTGACTTACAGACTGAGGTTGCAATCATTCTTCACAGATTTTTCTACTTTGTGACCTTTCATTTCACACTGCAGCAAACTCAGAAGTGCACCACAGCTCTTTATTCCTACCCTTGGAAATACTGTAATAGTCTGATTTCAACAGAGGGCCTACTTAATAGCTGAATTAGAGCTTCATGATATCTTCCACCTATGGAATGATTCTGTCCATCTTCTTCTCCCTTGTTCTTGGCTCCTGCTCCCATTGTTTCATGCGTTGCAGTGTCACCAAAATTACTTTGCTGAGGAAATTCTCTGAAGCTAAAAAAGGCTCATAATTCATGATACAGTGCTTTCATCAACCCCTGCCAAAGGCCAACCACAAGCAGTACATCAGCTGGAGAGACCAGAAACCCCTGTAACAGATTTAACTCAACTATTAGCTTTGATGCACAGTACTAATCTCTGCTTAGAATCCACAAACTTCTTTTACTTCTTTGTTTTTTCTACCAATACAAATGAAACACCAGGTACAGGCCTAGAAGAGAAGCTGTGAACAAAGCTATGTTTTGAATTTAATACAAGAAAATCTCTGTTACAGACACTAATGCCATTTGGCTTCTCTACCTCTAACTACACAATACATTTCCTCTCTAAAAGACCAACACGTAGCGTTGGCAGGCAAGGATGTGGATGATAATTGACAAAATTGTGTTACAGTGTATATCCTTTATCTTTTCATCTAAATGCAGAGAGTAACGTTTGGTTAATGCTGAGAAAATTGTCAAAATGTGTAATCCATATGTCTTCAGTTTATATTTCCTGTTTGATCTATTCATATGGTTTATAACAACGTCAAGAGACTCTTCCAGAAGAAAAAAATCAAAGATCTTCAAAGCAATTCATTAACTGAAATCCACAATAGCTAGATTTTATATTACCTATATAGCTTTCCCTGTGCATTCACACAGTGAAATCAAACACCATCCACACAAGTAGTTTAGAAATACCAGTTTTCATAATGATTCTTCCATTATAAGCAGGTTATTTACATAATGAATTACCACTCAATAAAAATTCCATGATTTAAAATTTCATAAAGAGGCAAATCAGTGATGAATATCTAAAGCAAGCCCAGAATAAGTTAATTGTGTGTGCATGTCACACAGAGTGGACTTTAAGCATTAAGTAAAATACCATTAAACAATTTGGAAAGTAAATAAATCTCAGTGTTCCCCTGTTCACAAATACACATACCATCTAATTCGCTGCAAATACTGGCATTAGACACAGTCACACTCAAAAATATAATAGATATAGGACTGGACCTTTAAAACTCTCAAAGCCATGCAATGTGCCTTATTTAAATGAAACCTTTTTATCAAAAAAAAAAAGGTCCAGCTTACATAATACAATTAAATTTCCTGTCTGCTTTAATAATCATTAAATGTTATGCACTCTGAGGACAAACTAGCCTTTATTCTACAAATATTTATCCATATATTGACATGTCTGCAGCCACACCAGAATTCCCAAGCTCAGGTTCAGCAGAGTAGTCACAAAGTCAATCACAAACACTTTTGACAGATCTAGGTACTAGACTGTCAGTTTCTCTTTGGGTATAGAATTATTAACAGGGTTGAGTACACTGCACAACTCCCACCACAGCTTCTCAATATTAAGGTTGTATTTAAACAATGATTCACTAATTCTGCAACAGCAGCAGCATACACTGGGGACAAGACCTAAATGGCATAACATGGAAAGCGCTGGAAAATAAAAGATAGCCCTGATTTTCCGCTGTGTTCTGCCCTAGAGTCTCTCACAATTCTGGACAAAGTAGTCTGGGCTGGGTGCCAGAAGTGCAGGAGAAGTGTCTGGAAGCTGGGTGTAAAGTACATGCATGTGAACTGGTGCATTTGTGTGTAAATCACTCTACCTCTGTGCATTCCAGAAGACTGATGCGGATTGAACACTTCCCCTTCCTTTTGCAGTATCTGCTATTCTAAGTGCGGTGCTTGTGGTTAGAATGGGGGGTCGTTGCACTTGTCAGAACAGAGATTTGGGCCCTCATCATTTAATCCCCAAAATATATTGCTCAGAGCTGCTCGTGCTCTTAAAAGGTTAAGCAGTTCAGCCCCATCAACACAGGGGCAAATATGCTTTGTGGGCCTTTCCCTAGTCTTGTCCTATCCTCAAGAGGAACTTCAGTCCTAAACACAGCTTTCAAGACTGCGATGCTCAGCTTCTATACCATGCATCGACAGTATTCGAACTTTTACTGACAACTCTTACTTCTCGTAAAATATTTTTCAAGTAAAACCTCTCAAATCCTTCACAGACAGCAGTCATCATTCAAGAACTTAAAAAAAACTTGACTCAGTTACCATCACTGAAAAACACCAGGGACTTGGGGGCTTGCTGGTGAAACTGGGTTGCATAAACAGAATAAAAAAGCTAATATGATATTCTCCAAACATTTTTTCTAAAAGAAAACGAGAAGCAGTCCAATCCAACAGTTAGTGATAAAGCTTCTAACCACTGAAATTAAAGGATTAAAACAAAAGTGTGCCCTGGGTACAGACACAAAACAATATTATACTTAACTATAAATCAGTAATTAAATTATGTTGACAGTATAGTATATATCCAAAAGATATGATAGCATTTTTCAAACAGGTTCTTAAAATGATGATTGACAGGAACTATCAAAAGGACCACAGAAAAAAGCATTCTAATTGTATTCCCTCTTACATCAATTCCAGAGGAAGACCAAAAAATGGCAAGAGAAACTTTTCTCTGAACATTGTACCATCCCACACAGCTCACCTTCATTCTGAAAGCTGGTTGATTTACAGAAGATCTGCAGACATGACTGTTACACATGTGGTTTTGCAGAGAAGCACAACAAAGTGATTACTGCATTAACACAATTCCTGTACTCCTCCATGAATAATGCTGGACCTTATGTTCCAAGAATAGCACAAACTGAATAGCATGGTACTGTCTTTGGTTTGTTTTAATGACAAGCAGAACCCAAGCAAACAGATAGTGTGTCAGTTCTTGTAATGCTATATGCCATTCAGGTGAATGTCCTCTGGTATGATATTTCATATAAAAAATGCAACGGCTTTTGCGTCAGACACATATGTGGATTTTCTTACCTTTGGCTCCATTGAAATGAAGCTGTGGGTACCTCTACTTGAGAGAACTGACCTTTTAATTGTTTTACTATGGTAGAAGTGGTAGTAATCTTTCAGTGTTCCAATCTGTAAGGGGAGAAAAGAAAAAAAGAGAGGGAGATTTAATTTATGAAAACCAGTTTTCTGCTTTTCATTTCTCAAAGTCTATAAATTATGTAATTTCCTGTGTGCTGAAATGTTACTTGAACCCACTGATCATCTTTCAAAAGAAGGACATACAATATGAAATGGATGGAGTGTCCTTGAGGCAGCAACTGCATAACCAAAGATTATAACTGAGCTGCTTAGTCTGTCTGTATCTACCTTTTTAATGTTTAATTTATATGCAGTACTTTAAGTAATTCTATATCAATCTATATCCAAACTGTCTTCCAATGGCAAGTATAAGAATCATCAAATGGCTATATGGTTATTAAAAAGCATTCCATCTAGTTTGCTTAAGGAAATGTACTGTAAAATGCACTACATTTGGTTATTTAGATAATTAAATTATAAAATGAATGTTCACAGCATCAGACTATACAACAGGAATAGACTTCACCTTCTGCCAAATGTGGGCAAGAAAGAAGTAGAAGAAAGAAAAATGGAAATGGTAACTTCACAGCATAATGTCTAAGTCAAACTACAGAATCAATTCATGCAAATTGCAAAATGGCAAAATTCACAACAGTACAATAAAAATACTCCTTGTTCATCCCATCAGTAAACAGCAGAAATGTAAATATTCAACTTAGACAGCCTTCACAATTTGACACAGAAATTTTAATCTCCTGAGTCACTAATACCTAAACATTCATAACCTGAAACTTCGGTTTCACAAACCTCTAAGGAAACATTCAGCCTCCTTGTCTTTAGGGAGAATTTCTCTCCACCCTACTTGAAATCTGACTTTATTTTGCACTGATGTGCTGGTTTTGGCTGGTATGGACTATGTGCTGCAAAACAGTGTTGATAACACAGGGATGTTTCAGTTATTGCTGAGCAGTGCTTACACAGGCCTTTTCTGCTCCTCACGTCACCCCACCAGCGAGGAGGCTCGGGGTGCAGAAGTCAGGAGGAGATACAGCCAGGACAGCTGACTCCAACTGACCAGAGGGATATCCCACACAATATGGCATCATGATCAGCATATAAAGCTGGGGAAAGAAGAAAGGGGAGGACATTTGGAGTGATGGTGTTTGTCTTCTCAAGTAACTGTTACATGTGATGCAGCCACACTTTCCTGGAGATGGCTGCAGACCTGCCTGACCGTGGGAAGTGGTGAATGAACTCTTTGGTTTGCTTTGCTCGTGTGCACAGTTTTGCTTTCCCTATTAAACTGTCTTTATCTCAACTCATGAGTTTCCTCACTTTTACCCTTTTGATTCTCTCTCCTGATCCTATTGTGAGGGGCGTGACCAAGTGGCTCTTTAGTTGCTAACTGGGGTTAAACCATGACAACCGCAAATTTTGTTAAGATACACAGTAATTTAAAGTTCCTTAACGATGAGCAAAAAAGTGATAATTAAGCTTATTGCTATTTCAAGTCAAAACTCGAAGCGACCACAGGAAACAGGCCTGGTTTTGCAAATAATCTCAATGACATCACCAGAAAGGACAGCTCAACACTCAAAAACTCTTAATCTTTTAAAACCCTGCAGTATTCTAAAATATTAATCCCAGTCTATGTAGTTGATCCATCAATATCTTCACTTCAGGAAGAATTACTTGTCTTTATTTTAAGCCAAATACCAAAACATTCAGTTAAATCATTTGGTTTATTATAAATTAAACAGGATTTGATTTGACTAAGATTAATAAAAGTATATTAGTACTGCCATACTAATTTTCATGCTGCCTTCTCTTTGAAAGACAACTCCAGCTGAAGTGGTGCAACTCTGTACTATGGATGAGCCCGTTCTCACTTCTCCACATGCATGCTCATGAAGAAACCATAAACACATATGGAGAAATCTTCTTTGGACACCTCAAGGAGCTGCAGGACCCTGAACCTTCTGGGGAGTCCCTGCTGACTGTAAGCTAACCAGTGTTATTCCAACCCACCAAAAGTGCATGAGGGAAGACCCAGCAAACAACAGACAGTTCTCAGTTCCTGGAAAAATGATGAAGATCATAATGGGTACTACTGAAATTTATTTAAAGAATAATACAATCATCAGGCACAGACAACATGGGCTCACAAAGGAAAACTCCTGTTTAACTCATCTGACACCCTTTTATGATAAGGTCACTTGCCGAATTGACGAAGGGCAGGCAATGGATGTAGTTTTTTGGATTTTAGTGAGGCTTTGATACTGTCTCTCACAGAATCCTTCTGGACAAACTGCCCAGCTGTGGGATGAGCAGGTTCACAGTGTGTGGGCTGAAGAACTGGATGAATGACAGGGCTCAAAGTTTTGTAGTGAATACAGATACATCTGCCTGGCAGCTGGTCACCAGCAGTGCTCCTCAGGGCTCAATTCTAGGCCCAGTTCTGTTCGATATATTTGTCCGTGATTTGGAGGCTTAAGTTTGATGTACCATTAATAAGTCTGCTGGTGATACTAAACTAGGAGGTGCTACTGACCCCCTTGAGGGACAAGAGGCTTTGCAGAGGAATCTGAATAGACTGGAACACTGGACAGTGATTAACGAGAGAAATGTAACAAATCAAAATGCTGTATTTTGCACCTGGGACAAAATAACACCAGACACAAGTATAAACTGGCAGAGGAGAGGCTGGAGGGCAGGCCTGCAGAAAGGGCTCTGGGGGTGCTGGTTGACACTGAGCAAACTGTGAGTCAGTGGTGTGTCCTGGCAGCCAAGAGAGCAAACTGCACCCTGAGCTGCATCAAACACAGCAGAACGAGCCGGTCAAAGGAGATGATTACCCTGCTGTATGCAGAGTTGTGTGGCCTCACCTTGAGCCCTGTGTGCAGCTCTGGGCCCACAGTTAAAGAAGGATGTGAAGGTCCTTGGATACACCCAGAGGAAGGCAACAAAGCTGGTGGAAGGTCTGGAAGGCGTGTCCTGTGAGGAGTGGCCGAGGGCTCCGGCCTTGTCTGGTTTGGAGGAAAGGAGGCTGAGGGGCGAGCTCATTGCTCCCTACAGCTTCCTGAGGAGGGGAAGTAGGGAGAGGGGTGTTCATCTCTTCTCCCTGCGATCCAGGAACAGGATGTGTGGGAATGTCTCAAAGCTGCACCTCGGGAGATTTAGACTGGACACTGGGAAACATTTCTTCACTGAGAGGGAGGTCAAACACTGCAGCAGGCTTCCTACAGCAGTGGTTGATGCCCCAAGCCTGTCAGTTTTTAAGAAGAATTTGGACAACGCCCTCAATAACAGGCTTTAACTTTTGTGGGCCCTGGTGTGGTCAAGCAGTTGGACTAGATGTTGTAGGTCCCTTCGAACTGAAATAGCCCATTCTGTTCTATTGCATCACTTTTGTCTACATTCACTAGAGTTTATTCTCAATTTAACAGCCTGTAGCGTATCAAATGTCCCTTGGCATCAGACTACTGTTGCTCCATTTTTTAATTATTATTATTTATATGAGACACTGAAATCTAGTGTCAGAGTTAGCACCAGGACAAGTGATGGCATACTTCCCTGAGACAAAAGGATGTAATAATTCACTTCCTGGACATTTCCTGGACTTATCAGTAGCCTCAAACAGGGTTGATGTGCCAACTACGTAAAGTGATGCTACTCTTGCTCCTTACAGCTTCAGAGACCAGTAAAGTGTATATTCACCATACCAGAGTATTCTACAAAGGTTACAGACCTCTTAATGGACCTTCCTGTCTTCAGAGTGAATTAAAAAACTACTGCTCTGTGTGGGTGTGTGTGTGTGTGTGTACACAAGCACACATTAATGAAAAGACACAGCTCGAGCAGGTAACTGTATTTTACCACTGCACAGAACTGTATAAATAGAAAGGCTGTAGTCTAGGGAAAATAAACATCCAGGTTTGCGCTACACAGATCTCAGTATCTCCCACTTCCTAGTGATTTGTACTAGTTTGAGGATCTTATCTATTTATTTATTTACTGAAGATAAACTCTACCTGAGCCCTCTGAGGGCATCTGAAACAAGAAATTTAGGAGATGACCTAGTTGTAGTCCTGGAGGTCCTACAGTTTAGCAGCATTAGCCACCCACAGAATAGACAGAACGGATACACATGCTCCACCTTCCAGGCAAAGGGGAACAACCTGAGGCTTCAGAATGCTTGAGAGCTGTACTCCGTCTGAGACCCTGGGCTGAGGAGAGAGAACTAAGCCCTTAGAATTAAGTGTGGTAATTTGAACGCCACATATGCCAGGCACCATCAGTTTTCAGATAATAATTATTATTAATAATAATAATAATAATTAATTAAAATGGTGAAATCTACAGCTTTAGTTTATAACTGTCAATGAAATAAAAGAAGGCCAAATCTTTCAAATGGAATAATTCATATTCACTAACTGCCAGTGCCTCTCACAGTAAAGTAACACCAGCATTATTAAAAATTTTATTGCCCTCTTTTCCCTTAATGGGAATTTACTTGGACCTTCCAAATCGTTGGACCACTTGAAGAAGGGTTAAACCATGGAAATATAGCACAATGAAACTTATGATTATGGATGTTCTTGTTAAATTGTTTTTTACATTTATAACTACCAGGTATCAGTGGCATTCTCACAGGAAAAGCAATGGAAAAACAGAAACACCAGACTGCAGAGCTAACTACCTTAGAGACTGATGGCAATTTAACTGTTTTATTCTTGGGAAATCTTTGTAATCTCCTTTTTGACCCAGAGGGCCTGATTTCTTTAAAAAGAAATGGAGAAACACTCCTGAGGAATTGCTTAGTCAAAAGTGTTGAGAATAGCTGGTGTGAGCAGAGGAGACGTACTCCCTTTAGAAGTAATCCTCATCACTGATAACCTTAAATGGCTGTATTCAAACATTTTAATAGTATAGTATCATGCTTATTCAAGGATATAATTCCTGGAAATATCCAAGGATATACTCCAGGAAATAATTCCTGGAAGTAACAATCCTACCATATCACAGTGGAACCCCAGAAAACCAAAGCATCTGCATATTTGCATTAATTTTATATTTATTAGGTCTTAGTTTCTGTTTAAAGTTGACAAAATCTGTGGATTTTAGAGATAATATGAAACAAGAGCCAATCTTTCTAGGCTTGTCCTTGGAAAATATTTCTTCCACATGCAGTTTTATAGTCTAAGGCAGTATTAAATTAATTTAGGACACAATTACTGAATGAATTCATCTACATCTGCATTGTGTCCTTATAAACTGTACAAGAAAATTCAAATGCTTAGGTTGCCTGGTAAAAAATACATTAAAAATACATATATGATCACCAAATTGACGTATACAACCAAGCTCTGAAATTACAACTGAAACTTAAATGTGGCTGAATATGAGCAGGCAAGGATCCCAAAAGAAGCCTGCCTAGCAGTTTCTTATCTAGTAAAGAATCATCTAAATATCTGGCTGCAAAATACACTTCTCCCAGTGGCCTGAATGGAAAACAATATACCGTTGTGTCAGTAAATTGGTGGATGTATTGTAAGGGTCCCTGTTTCTCCAGTCTTTAATGACTTAGATCCCAAATGGATTGTGAAAGGAATGCAGTTCAGAACCACATCTGGTTCTGAACTCTATATAAAGCACTAGAAGAGCCAAAGAAGCAGAGATCTGCTATCCCTGTGCAGACCTGTAACACAAACCACTATCAACAGGTACAGCAAAGTATTTCACATACTTTGAAGTAGCTGAAGTCTGATCCTTCACTTTCAGAATTGCAACACACTTCCAAAGTGCTGAAGTCCTTGACAGAAGAAAATACCAAAAACAGAGAAATGAAGAAAGCTCATCAGGTTTACTATCACCATCATCTCAGTGACAAAATCACTTCAACTGTATTTCAAATTTTAAAATGTTAAAAATGTCATCACATTATACACAGTACACTGAAGGTGATGTTTCAGAGCAAAAATTAAAATGTTTTGGTCTGAAAAGCTTGAAACAGAATATGTTGGTATTACCAGAGCTTTCTTCCTGCGTTAAATGCCAGTGCAGCCAACCTAGTATCATAAAGCATTTTGACAGAACAAAATGTTGACACATTAGATTAGAACACTGCTTATGTTTATATACTGCTCTACAATGCACATAAAGGAGGTGAGATCACAGCCCTTAATTTTGATCCCTGTTGGCCTGTTGTTATCCACAGATGAAGATTCAGTGATACTGCAGAATACTGCTGCTCCCATTCCTTCTTGTGCTCCTCCAGACTTAGGAAGTATTAAGCATCTTAAAATCAGGTTTCTGATCTCAGCATCTGGGGGCAAGGCGGCCTTGCAGAGGCTGTTGACTTGTCTTCCAAGCAGCAAAACTATACTAGAGTTTTTTGAGGGGTGGGGTGGTTTATTTTTTTCCCCATTAAGATACTTCAATAGTGACCACATCTTTTAATCCTCCAGCTATCTTGCCCAAAATTTCACTCTTTGGTCAGCATTGACATTCTCTATCACATTGAGGCTAGAGGAGCAACCACCACGAGCACAGTTGCAGAGCTGCTCCAATATCTGACCTGCAGACTGAGATGGGGGCTCTTTCTCTCCCAAATATACCCTCTAACCAAAAGCTTTCTTTATTGTTTGTTGGGTTTTTTGGTTTTGGGGGGTTTAATTGTTTGTTTTGGCTTGTTGGGGGTTTTGTTTGGTTGGTTTTGGTTTGTTTTTTTTTGTCATCAGAAAGTGGAATTTCACATACCATTGTGTCACTCACAAGAAATAATAGCAAGGTTTACGCATATATGGCACACTGCAGTGAAGTGGAAGGACCACTTTCAGTTCTGGCCAAAGTTTTGAAGCTCTCACAAAGATCCCTTTATGAAATATTTAGGAGAAAACAGCACAAGACCTCTGAACCTTATTCCTAAAATTCCAACCTAGAATACCTAAAACTTAAATCCCAACTATTCCAACTCTTAAGAGGCCTCTATGCAAGTATTTAAGCTCCCTGCTAGTGCCCTGTTGGGCTGATCTCCTACACTACCCTGCAAGAGTTAAAATAGCTCCTTGGGTTACCACAGGCAGATAACATTAAAAAGAAAAAAAAAAAAAAAACCAACACAAAACCACTGGCACCTCTGAACACTATAGTCTTTTCTTGAACTGCAATAGCAAGATAATACTGCTCTTATGACTACTCTAAAGGATGAAAATAAAGACATTTAGTCTCTTGTTTTACAGAGGCTCTGAATCTGTACGTTACAGGAATATCTACCAGGTGGGGGAGAAAAGAGCACTTTTAGTGTGCCCAAACTTCACTAGCCAAAATAATTTGAAGCAACAGCAGAAAAGGTGGTGTGGGTATGAACACAGATTGTCACCTCAGATACAACCCAGGCTACCGTGAAAGCCTGAATTCCAACTATGCTCAAATGCTCAACTAACCCAGTTCTCAGATCTATTTTAAGTCAAATGAGCTAACAGAAATTCAACAGCCCAAGCTGTGAAAACATCTCTGTGTGCGCCAAAGGTAGGAATAGCCTAACTTGCCAGTTCATATCTTTGCTTCCCTCACGCTCCTTTCTCTTCAGGTTTGTTTTAAAGGGAACTAATATGTATGTACGGTGTTGCCATTCCTAAATAGTGGCACTCTGAACAAGTTAGGCTTTGCCTTTAATGCACTCCTACTTCTTGAAATATTTTTGAGTCTCCAAGGTGGAAAAACCCCTATGATGTAATCAAGAATCCCTGTTCAATTTGTTACATCTTTGGCCTGGAGGACAGGACAGTTCAACCAAAAAAAAGGGTATTCCCTTCTGAACCACCTCCAAATGAAAGATAAACAAACCCCCAAAACAGGCAGACAAATCAAACCACATGGCTATTACAGCAGATTCACAATTTCCATAGAAATAAATAGGGCTTGTATCCCTTTACATGATAGGAACATGCTAACATTTTACCACTTTGTCTTTGATATTCACTCTCCTCCTGTTTAAATGGGAAGAAAAAACTTACTGAATTAATAATGGAGAGAAATCACATTAGTGAATCAACATATATCATTCCAGACTTCTTTATTTTTTTCTTTGTGTTTCAGCTATTTGAATGGACAAACTTTGTCTGGGCACTTACCTTTAAGCTATGAAGTACAGTTTGACTTTTCAAACAGTTAAGGTCAAAAATGAATAAATGAGCCTTTAAAATAAAGTAGCTCTGCATTATGTTCTTTCAAATAAAACGTCACTGCTATTGCTTACATTCTGCTGTATTTCACTTTAAAAATAAGTAGCCATTGACTCTGTCACTGATAAAATAAACATAAACTCTCGATAGTCTTTTAACTTTTCATGTGTTTTTGTTAGTAGAATAAAAAGCAACTATGTCCTGAGGTCACTTATGATTCTGATCTCATTCTATCTGGTATGAAAGCTGAGATTTTTTTCAAAGCCACTTTGTAAATTTTAATGTGAACTTGAATTTTTATGTATCTGTTAGCGTCAAAATTCTCAGAAAATAATACTGCAGGCTAAACTAAGTAAAAACGCAGATTAAAAAGAACATTTCAATTTGCAGTGGAAATTCTTTACAAGTTGGTATATTTAATTTTAGATTATCTCTATACATTCTTTTTATAATTGGTTTTCTTTTCAAGGCTTTCTACTGCATTCCAGAATAAAATCTAAACATACTTAGGTCTCAAAGCAAGTTTGCTGATGACACTAAGCTGTGTGGCTCGGTTGATATGCTGGAGGGAAGGAATGCCATCCAGAGGGACCTTGACACACTTGTGAGGTGGGCTGATGCCAACCTCATGAAGTTTAACCATGACAAGTGCAAGGTCCTACACCTGGGTGGGAGCAATCCCAGGCACAGCTACAGGTTGGGCAGAGAAGAGATCCAGAGCAGCCCTGCGGAGAAGGACTTGGGGGTGTTGGTCGATGAGAAAATGAACATGAGCAGGCAGTGTGCGCTTGCAGCCCAGAAAGCCAACCGTATCCTGGGCTGCATCAAAAGGAGCATAACCAGCAGGTCGAAGGAGGTGATCCTGCCCATCTACTCTGCTCTTGTGAGACCTCACTTGGAGTATTGTGTGCAGTTCTGGGGTCCTCAACATAAAAAGACATGGAACTGTTGGAACAAGTCCAGAGGAGGGCCACAAGGATGATCAGGGGTCTGGAGCACCTCCTGTATGAAGATAGGCTGAGAAAGTTGGGGTTGTTCAGGCTGGAGAAGAGAAAGCTGCGTGGAGACCTCATAGCAGCCTTCCAGTATCTGAAGGGGGCCTATAGGGATGCTGGGGATTCTTCACTAGGGACTGTAGTTATAGGACAAGGGGTAACAGGTTAAAACTTAAGCAGGGGAAGTTTAGATTGGATATAAGGAGGAAATTCTTTCCTGTTAGGGTGGTGAGGCACTGGAATAGGCTGCCCAGGGAGGTTGTGAATGCTCCATCCCTGGCAGTGTTCAAGACCAGGTTGGATGAGGCCCTGAGTGATATGATTGAGTGTGAGGTGTCTCTGCCCATGGCAGGGGGGTTGGAACTAGATGATCTTAAGGTCCTTTCCAACCCTAACTATTCTATGATTCTATGATTCAATACTAACCTGTAATTAGAATTTATTTCAAGCTAAAATCTAAATTTCAATGTAGAATTCTAATTTCATAGGTTAGATTTACTCTAAAATACTTCAGAATAGGGAAGGGGAAGGGGAAGAGGGAAGGGGAAGGGGAAGAGGGAAGGGGAGGGAAAGGAAGGGAAAAAGGGCAACAACCAAATAGCAGCATAAGATCTTCTGCTTCATTAGAAAAATTAATGTTTTCTTATGTAACACTACTAAGTTTTAGTACAGCTATCTTTGCAAGAATGGGAAATCATTAAGTCATAAGAGGCAACAGGTCTCATAATTTAGATATTAGCGATAAATTGAAACTATCACAGCTTTAGTCTAATACATGCTAAATCACAGTAAGATTTATTAATTTTATCTACCCTATGATACAAGATGAACAATCCTTCCAAAGAGGTTTGTGGCATCTTTTTTCGATTATATATTCATTTAAATCCTGTGGATACTGTAATGAAGATCTTTCTACCTAACCGTGTTCTGAAAGATGGGAGAGGTTATCTGATTTAAATTAAAAATACACTTCAATTGTATTTAATTACAAACAACACTACTTATAAAATTTCAGGAAAAGGACACTCAAGCCAAATCATAAAAAGATAAACCCCCAAAATATCCATCAGGTAAACAAAGCCAACAAAAAGCTGCCTGAATAAAGGTGAAAATGATGTTCAAGTCTTACATGGACAAGCAGCGGAAGGAATTATGCTTTATACAACACAAGTCACAGAAGACTAAAATAAATATATATTCCTTCCATGACTTACGATGGAAGCAGAACCTGAGCCTGGTCCCTACCTTTCTCTGTTGCAGCTCTGGAAACAAGAACATGCATCAGGTTATTGTACGAAGTGCAAGTTTGGGCTTCCAACAGAAATACTAGCCTAGAAGAGTTGGTGAGAAATGATGAAGGAAGCCATTTCCACATTTGTCATGTGAAATGTTACAATTCAGATAGAATGATGGGCATTAATAACTGCAACCCCAGTGCCATTGTGAGTACTGTCCAAGGGGCATCGCAGCAACTGGCAAGTTCATGGCCCTATCAAATTAAGCAACACAAAGTTGCTCAGCAAACTTTGACCATGGGTTTGCAATTCCAAGGTAACATTACACATTTCATGAAGATTCTCAAAAGGAAATCAGTGACCGCCTTCATTTGCATTAATCTTTTCTATTGTTACTTTTTAATACAAAAAGCAGTGCAATATAAACTGGCAGTTTATGCCCCTTTTTGTGAAGCCCAATGAGTCACCACCTTATTTCTGCAAGTAAAAGAGTACAACAAAGTGTATTTATTTTCTGCTGTAGGAGCAAATGTAACCTCTGCAATATTCCAAGCAGCTTCAACATAGTCATCACACATTGCAAGTTCAAGTCATAACAAATGTTGTTTGTAGCTGCAAAGAAGCTGTTAGGCAATATGGTAATGTTTGTTTCAGTAAACAGCCACCATAACAAAGCCATCAAATAGGAAACGACTACCTTTAACATTTGGAGAGGTCAACTAAATTGCCACTGCTTTCTAAATTCTTCACATACACACACACCCCCCAACACACTACTCTGTAATTTTGAATACCTAAATGATATACTGCATCACCTGAAATTTTTGTCACTATTTTATTGAGTTCCAACCCTATTTCAAGTTGTATCACTGAAAAAATGTAGATTTCTAAGGAATGTGGATGGATACTCATGCAGTATCCTGAATGCTTCTTTAAGTAGCAAACAGAACTGACACATTCCATATTTTTTTTGCTACTAGGGACAATAAGGATTACTGTTTCTTTATAATATGTACTCTCTGTTATGTAATAATACAGCATAAGAACAAGGCTTGACAAAGTTCTGACACTGCTATGTCAATCAGGGCATCGCTATAAAGGGTAGTTAAAAAATAGGTTTTATTTTTTAACATACCACAGCAGGAGAAGTTTCACAGCAAAGAACATTCATATCCATTTCCTTACAAATCTCGATCATGAAATATTTAATAACCACCATCCCGGTCCTGAAACTTGTAAACATCTACCCAGTCCCGTCAGGTTCAAGTCCCTTCTCATTTACAAAACCATAAATCAGAAATAACTCCACTAAAGCTAATGGAATTTAAAAGACATAAATCAGGAGCAAACAAATCTAACGGGGTTACTTGTATGAGTAAAAGATTTAAGAACTGGGCACCAAGTTAGATATACTGCTGTATCTCTGTCCACTTATTTAAACATCAATATAAAACTCTTCAGCACATTAATAGCAATAGAGTTTATAACATTCAAAATGACTAATGCAGTGACCTACAGTAGTCATACTGTTTCCAGTGAACATTTACATTGCCAGCAATAAACCTTTTCACGCTGCACTTTGTCTTACAGAACTGAATTCAACACTTATTGGCCAAAGCAATTGCAACGTTTTCATTTAACTGACTTTTTCATAAGTCTTGATTTAAGCCTCCTCTATCACCAATATAGAATCATAGAATCATACAACAGTTAGGGTTGGAAAGGATCTTAAGATCACCTAGTTCCAACCCCCCTGCCATGGGCAGAGACACCTCACACTAAATCATATCACCCAAGGCCTCATCCAACCTGGTCTTGAACACTGCCAGGGATGAAGCATTCACAACCTCCCTGGGCAGCCTATTCCAGGGCCTCACCACCGTAACAGGAAAGAATTTCCTCCTTACATCCAATCTAAACTTCCCCTGCTTAAGTTTTAACCTGTTACCCCTTGTCCTACCACTACAGTCCCTAATGAAGAGTCCCTCCCCAGCATCCTTATAGGCCCCCTTCAGATACTGGAAGGCTGCTATGAGGTCTCCACACAGCTTCTCTTCTCCAGGCTGAACAGCCCCAACTTTCTCAGCCTATCTTCACACAGGAGGTGCTCCAGTCCCCTGATCATCCTCGTGGCCCTTCTCTGGACTTGTTCCAACAGTTCCATGTCTTTTTATGTTAAGGACACCAGAACTGCACACAATACTCCACGTGAGGTCTCACGAGAGCAGAGTAGAGGGGCAGGATCACCTCCTTTGACCTGCTGGTCATGCTCCTTTTGATGCAGCCCAGGATACGGTTGGCTTTCTGAGCTGCAAGCGCACACTGAAGCCGGCTTATGTTCATTTTCTCATCAACCAACACCCCCAAGTCCTTCTTCGCAGGGCTGCTCTGAATCTCTTCTCTGCCCAACCTGTAGCTGTGCCTGGGATTGCTCCCACCCAGGTGTAGGACCTTGCACTTGTCATGGTTAAACTTCATGAGGTTGGCATCAGCCCACCTCACAAGTGTGTCAAGGTCCCTCTGGATGGCATTCCTTCCCTCCAGGGTATCAACCAAACCACACACCTTGGTGTCATCGGCAAACTTGCTGAGGGCGCACTCAATCCCACTGTCCACATCAGCAACAAAGATGTTGAACAAGACCAGTCCCAACATCGATCCCTCAGGCACACCACCATTACTGGTCTCCAGCCGGACACTGAGCCATTGACCACAACTCTTTGTGTGCACCCATCCAGCCAGTTCTTTATCCACCGAGTGGTTCACCTATCAAATTGATGTCTCTCCATTTTAGAGACAAGGATGTCGTGTGGGACAGTATCGAATGCTTTGTACAAGTCCAGGTAGATGACGTCAGCTGCTCTACCCCTGTCCATCAGTTCCATAGCCCCATCATAGAAGGCCATCAAATTGGTCAGGCAGGATTTCCCCTTAGTGAAGCCATGCTGGCTGTCACCAACCACCTTGTTGATTTTCATGTGCCTTAGCGTGCCGTCCAGGAGAATCTGCTCCACGATTTTGGCAGGCACAAAGGTGGGACTGATTGGTCTGTAGTTCCCTAGCTCATCCATTTTCCCTGTATTGAAAATGGGCGTTATATTTCCCTTTTCCAGTTGTCAGGAACTTTACCTGACTACCATGATTTTTCAAATATGATGGCCAGTGGCTTAGCAACTTCATTTGCCAGCTCCTTCAGGACCCGCGGATGGATCTCATCAGGTCCCACGGACTTGTGCACATTCAGCTTCTTAAGATTTTCTCGAACCAGATCCTCTCCTACAGTGGGCCCAGGGTCTTCATTCTCACAGTCCCTGCATCTGCCTTCCAAGACTTGGGTGGTGTGGCCAGATCCCTTACCAGTGAAGACTGAGGCAAAGAAGTCATTAACAACCTCAGCCTTCTCCAAATCCAGGGTAGCCAGTTCTCCTGAAAGCTTTCAGACAGGGCCCACATTCTCCCTAGTCTGTCCCTAGCTTCCCAGACAACATCCCTGTGCTCTTCCCAGGCCACCTGTCCCTGCTTATACAATTTGCTGAAGAGTAATAAAGAAGTGACTCATGGAAATACCTAGGACTGAGTAAGTTCATCTATGTGGTGTGTGCAGGCACTAAATTCTACACTCCTTTACAGTGTTTTAGATCATATGCCCTCAACTTTGTACTGTGTTAAAGTCCAATGATCTTTCAGTCTGCAATACGCTAAAGCGAAGCATAAAACTTGTCCAGAGCCAGGCATGATGCTGATACATTCACCTATCTTATTTGGTTAATGATTGAGCTGTACAAAAGTTTGTACTTTTTTTTGTGTAAAAATAAGTTTTGCCAGTATCCATTATTTATATAAGCAGTCTCCATACCCACATGTAATCTCACTGATATGATAAAACAACTTGAGCAACAGTTATTTGTATGAGTAACAGTTTCTGAGGAGGAACTTAACAGTTTCCTAAGCTTGACAGTTATGAACAGGAAAAAAAATGTGTCTTTGTCAGTATCTAAAGATACTGAAAAGAAAAAGCAAGTAAATAAGCAAACATGACAAAAAAAATCCCCAAAATTACTGCATATTGTAGCATTCAAACCTAGTAAGACAGAAAACTTTATAACTAATGTAACTAATGTTTTGTGGGGATAAAATATATATATATTACAGCACACCAAATGACAGTTATTCTAGCATAGTTGTATACTATTCCACTTACAGCAGCTACCTGCAATCACAACAACAGCAAAAAAAAAAAAAAAAGACATACAAAGTAAGAAATATGCATATCTCTCCTGCTGTACCAACTTCCACAGTGCCAGAAGAGTGATTAAGTTTCAGTTCAGCTTTCACTAGCATCAGTGGGATCTTCTGCTGTAGAAGTGAGAGCTGCAATAGTGTAGTAGTAGAAGCTGCAATAAGCACATAATGAAGAAAAAATCTTTTTTTAATCCAGACCTCAGTGAAGTCTACATTAAGTCAGCATCCTAATGTCTAAGTTCATGGATTAGCTTCTAAATTACTTCAAACTACAGAGAAAAGTCAAGGAGAAGTGATATTAAATTCATAATTAAGTATCTAAATTTACTAAAACCAATGAAATACAGGTCACAGCTTTCACTGTCCATTTCACGCTTTCAAAGAACATTCCTTGGCAGCCTACTTGTTTGGAGAACAAAATCTTACAACCTAAAGGCTGAGGAAATGCTTAACTGTGCATCTGAAAGTAGATTTTTCTTACACAAGGAGAAATATGTCTACTGAATATTTGTTTAATATACCACTATTATATATATAATTCCAAAACACTCAATTAGGGAAGAGACAGTCACTTAAAATGGCAGCACTGAATTGGATAAACCCAATGGATAAACAGATTTGGATTTCCATTTTGAAATATGTTATCATGTCAAATGAGTCCTACAAGATCAGAAACATCAGGAAATCCACACAGATTCCAGCCACCACTAGAATTTCTCACTGTGCAGTTAGGTGTGTCAGATTAATATTTGCAGTTGTCAGAAAAGAAATGGAAATTATTCAGATTTCATAAGATGGGAATGGTATTTATCTACAAGAAAGCGTCTAAAAAAGCTGTCTGTTGCAACGGTAGAACCATTTATTGATAAGACCTGTGACACCAACACAGTCCAGAGCCCCTTTCGGTCACAGCACAGTTAACTCTTTTAGAAAGTAAGGCTCAGCAACCCTGTTTAATTCCAGTTATCAGTTTTTCCAGGCAACAGCTTTGAGATATGTCAGTTGGCCACAATCATCATGCAGTAGCCTAAGAATTATCAGGAGGAGTCTGTTCACTGACAATGGATATTTAAACTTCTGTGAGCTGAAGCAAATGTACTGCTCGATCCAATAGGCAGAAAGGAGCAATGACAGTAATGCAGAGATAGGCATATGTTGAGACTGTCAAGGGAAACCCAGATAATTGTCATACATGTCCTCTCTGGAAATGATCTTGTACCTCAAACAGGTGTAAATAAAATACTACTAATGTTGTGCTTTCAATCCAAGGAAGAGAATAATTTGGTTTACAATGGAGCAAAAGGGAACATTTCAAGAAGAAAACTGAGAACAGTATCATAGTTACTACTATCATGCTAGTTCATAATGGAGCTCTTGTTCTGTCGCAGACATCTGGTCTATCAAGACCTTTTTGGTTTAGTTGGGGTACCCACTCCCAACTGGTAAAATTATTGCTCCTTGTGCAGGACAGGGCTTGGCTGTTCAAGAGAACACAGATTTTATGCTGCAGTCCATTCCTGCAGGGAAGCAGTGTTACTCATTTCCACAATGGGTAGGGAAACTTCTCAGCTTAAAGACCTGCCACTGCTCTTCATTCATGTTTGACTCACTGGACCCCAGAATACTCATGAAGCATCAAATTTTTTTTTGAGTTTAGCATGTGACTGATTTGTTTGCTTCACTTCAGCTCAGATGGGTTATTAGAGATAGGATATGTGAAATACAAATATTCTGCAGAGTGTGGAAGGAATATGGATGAAATAGTTAAAGCACGCAGAAATTACAGTAACTGAAAGCAACAGGAACAGTGGCATGAAATCTCTTACTTAAAAAAACATTTTCACATTTGAGGACAACTGAGTGACAAATGCGAAGTCAGTTTCTAAATGGAGATCTGAAGTACTGTGAACTTGCAAGTCACTACTAGGCAAATGAGTAGGAACTAAGATAATTAATGGACACTTGAAAGAAAAAAAAATTACTTCTTTGGAAATAGTTAAATGAGGAAAAATCTGCCTTACAAATGTATCAGTGCTCTGTGAAAAGGTCAAGCATATAGGTAAAGATGCATAGATAGATATACTCTGGTTGGATTTCCAAAAGGCTTTTGACAATATCCTTCACCAAAAGCTCTGAAGAATTTAAGAAGACATGGTAGAAAGGGGGAAAAGGATTCTAGCCCAGGAGCTAGCAGGCCCTATAGAGAGGGCTTTAAACTAGGTTTGAAGGGGATAACACCAGACTGAGCTAATGGGGTAGGATGCTGCTGTTGGGAGTCCAGATCCACTGGCAACTTAAATGCATATATGCCAATGCCCACAGCATGGGCAATAAACAGGAGGAGCTGGAAGCTATTGTGCAGCAATAAGAAAGAAATCATGACATGACTGCCATCAGAGAAACATGGATGGTATAGGCTCCTCAGAAGGGATAGGCAAAAAAAAAAGAGGTGATGGGGTTGCATTGTATGTCAAGGAATGCATCAACTGCTTTGAACTCAGTGTTGTAAGAGAGAAGGCTGAACATCTGTGGGTGAAGATCAGGGGGAAGGCCAACTGAGGAAGTCTGTTATAGACCACACAGCCAGGATGAAGTAAGTGCTCTTCAAACAACCGGGAAAAGTTTCGCGATCACTTCCCGTTGTTCTCATAGGCGACTTCAAGCTATCAGATGTCTGCTAGAAGCACAACACAGCAGAGAAGAAACAATCCAGGAGGTTCCTGGAGGGTGTTGAAGATACTTCCTAACCCAGTTGGTTAGTGAGCCAACCAGGGGAGATGCCTGGCTAGATCTGCTGTTTGCAAACAGAGAAGGACTGGCGGGTGATGTGATGGTTGGCAGCTGTCTTGGGCAAAGCGATCACAAAATGACTGAATTTTCAGTCATTGGAGAAGTCAGGAAGAAGGTCAGCAAAACCTTCACCTTAGACTTCCGGAGGGCTGACTTGGGCCTGTTTAGGATGCTGGCCAGCAGAGCTCCTTGGGGAACATTACTGAAGGGGTCCAGGAAAGCTGGACACTCTTCAAGAATGAAATGACCTCAAGGTGCAGGAGGAGGCAGTTCGCCATGTGCCAAAAAATCAAATGAGCGGGGAAGAGCAGACTGGCTGAGCAGGAAGATACTGCTTGAACTTAAGGATAAAAAGATAACTTATCACCTGTGGAAGAAGGGACAGTCAGCCCATGAAAAATACAAGGATGTTGTTAGGATATCCAGAGAGAAAGTTAGAAAGGCGAAGACACAGACGGAACTAAATCTGGCCTCAGGCTGCGACGGGAGGTTTAGATTGGATATTAGGAAAACTTTCTTCACACAAAGAGTGAAATCAGAGCATTGGAACAGGCTGCCCTGGGAAGTGCTGGAAATACTGTACCTGAAGTGTTCAAAAACTGTGTAAAGGAGGTCCTCAGTGACATGGTTTAGTGGTGGTCTTGGCAGTGCTGGGGTAATGGTTGGATGATCTTGAACATCTTTTCCAACCTAGCTGATTAAATGATTCTATAAGGTCTTTGCAGAAGCAAGTGATCAATTAAAAGACTGAAAACAAAGATTAGGATCAATTAGTTAGTTGTTTATTAAAAAGCAACTAGCTTCTCATAATGGGCAGAGGTCCCTGCCATCCATGGATTTTTGCTGGGGTCCATGGTAGAACCTCTTCTGGGTCCTACATTATTTCACAAAAAAAATTTACATGGAAAATGAAGTGAGCAATGAAGTGCAGATGTCAGCTACTGCTATCAATCATGGGTGTAAAGACTGCCGCTGCCTGTGTGAGCTGCAGAAGGCAGCTGCAGAATTCAGTGATGACAATAAAAAGTCAAATGAAATCACATGTAGACAAATGTGGATGAACGTATGTGCAAACACAACCTCACACTAAAATGAACTGTTTCGCGCTGCCCAGGACCACTGACGAGTGATGCTCTTGGGGCTATGGCAGACTAATCCATGGAAATTCAGCTCAGCAGAAGCCCCAACAGCAAATGGCATGGTAGACATAATCAACAGGAGTACGGATAATAAAGCAGAGAAAATGGCACTGTAAGAATAATCCAAAGCTTTGCCACAATTTAAGTACTGTGCGCAGTTCGATTCCCTTCTATTCAAAGAAGACATAACAGAGCTGGAAAAGTTTCCAAATTGAGAAGAAGAATGGACAAATATATGGTACACCCTCTGAATGGGGAATAGCTAAGTTAAGACTCTTCAGTCTAGATACGATACAATTTAGAGGAAAATACCAGAAATCTAAAAAATCATCTATGGCATAAGAGTGTGCAGGAATCAATCTTCATCATCTCTTTCTGCAGCCATCAAAAGAAACTAGTAAGTAAGAAGCAGAAGAGAGGTGGTTCTTCATGCAGTTAAGTGGCAAGCTTTTAAAATCCTTGGCAAAGAATATTTGGATGCTGAAGTTTACTTTTATTTAAAAGGTTGGACAAGTGTCTGGACAAAAAAAAAAAATCAAGAATTTCTAGGTATGCGGAAGCCATATCCAGTTCAAGCAGTCTCCTGAGCTGAAAAGAGCTGAAGGGAATGCTAGGGAGAAGCATCAGATGCTTGTTTTGTTCATTCTCTCCCACAGACAGTAACTTAACACCACTGGCATACCGGCAGGCAGTCAGGCTAGATGACCCAGAATGACCTTTGCATCCTTATGGGTCATTCTGAATAAAGGCTATTCACGTGAGCAAAAATGTTACAGAAACTAATTCTCTATGCCCTAAAGGTCATACTACCAGCCTTCGAGGTGCAACACAGCACACATTTTACTTTGTGTTTATTTTCAAGACATCAGGTTACTGTGTTAATACGCTCTGCAAAGAAAAGCTCAATAAAAGAAAACAATGTTCTCTAGATTTATTCAGAGGGAAGGTGATATGCTACCGCTGATCAAGCTAAATATTTTAAAAAAGGAGAACATTTTTTAATTCTAGGCTTGAATTTCAGCCACACAGCACTATTCAGTAACACCTTCACTGCCCACTAAGCACTCTTACGCAAAACCCAGTTGTTTTATTCCAGTTTGAACACAAATTAATAAGGGAATGCAGCAAAGGTTTTAACTGTGATTTGTACCATCTCTATAACTCCAGTTTGGCCCTAGAAAACAAAACATAAATGACAACTATTCCCTGCTGCCACAGAAAAATTACAAAAAAGATGAAAACCATGGCCCTTTGTGATTGTGATGTCTATCCCACATCTGGAAGCATGCCACTTCCCTGGGAGCAGATCTTCTCCTTCTACATGGAGAAGTCTGTACTGAGAATCTTTTTCTTTCCCAAGTTATTTAAACTATATAATCCATTGATCATGTCCGACTAATCTGCCTTTTACAGTCTCATCTCCATCATACACTGTCATGTGATCCACAAGAATTTCCACAACAAGCTGTTCTGGCAGGATTTCACTGTAGCTCCGATACTCTCTTGGACTTGCCAATGTTCCATTCCAAGAGTTTTTTATTCTGCAAAGATCAATCAAATTGGGTCCACCATGTTGCCAAATAATCACTTACTGCCTTAAGCTATGTATGTTTGGCAAGCAGGATTTTGTTTGATTGTATTTACCCTTGTGTCTGGCAGGTGACAAAGAGCACCATAGTTCTTCACTAGGGACAATATGATTTATGCACATCCATAGCTGACATACATACCTCCTCACTTTGTTATTTTACAATTTATCTTTTGGAAAGGAAGAGAAAGATACACGGGTCAATCACAGAACTAAAGAACACAGCTGCAAAACATGTAAATACAATACTGGAAATATCTTGTCTGACAAGTCTAGAGAATTACTGCACTGTATAAAGCTGTTGGGAAGTTGTATATAGGCAAGGCAAACAGATGTCAATCAAAACACAGCAACTGAGATGACCATGGGAATTGTAAGCCTATCTTCTAACAGGAGACTAGAAGATACAGAAGCAAAAGTGAAGGCTGGCTCCCCCTGCAAACATGCTGGAGAAACAGATAAGCCACTTAAGCACAAGAATAGATATATACTCACCATGACTAAATTAAATCTGCAAATTGGAAGTAAGTGGGAAAAAAAAAAAAAGCAACAACAAACGCAATTTTTCCAGACTGAGAACACATAACAAAACCACTTTTAAAACTGGCTATTTTTAGACTTGTTTAAAACTGGGGTAAAAAAAACATCTTATGAACGACTTAAGGTATATAATAGCAATCACTTATGATCCAGACTAACCTAATATCCTTGAAATTTTTGCATTCATTTTGAGCTGATCCTTTGCAAATTAAAAACTGTATCTATCTTCAAGCTCTACTTAACAGTCCTCTTCAAATTCCTGAAGGCACAAAATTAAACTATGGAATAGTAGGTCAAAACTACGTAACATTGCAACTTTTTTGGTCAATACTTCAGCTAGGGACCTGGATACTGGCATAGGAAAGACACCTATTAAACATAACATACATGAAGAAGACAAGGGGATCTCCAAGCATGCTGGGAGGCAGAAACAGAATTCAAAAGAAACTGAAACTGTAAAACAAGGTCTGGAAAAACAGGCAAGATTCAGCAAAAAGCATGTGCAAAGTAATCACAATAATCTACTGGATAAATTCATGCTGGAGAACAACGGGCTAGGAATTTGGCAGAATATATTCGTGAACCACAGATCACAAGCTGAACTAAGTCAAAGCCTGACCTATGTAAAACAAGGGAAAGGATTGGGCTTGGATGAAAAAAGACGGAAGCAGGCAGCAGGAAGACATCTTTTCTGATGCCTCTATTTATGTTCATAAAGAAACAAAAAACACAAGCTAACTGAAGGAAGACAGATACAGCTTAGACTTCACAAGGGCAAAGAGGATGATGAGCCACTAGGATCAACCGTGGCACCATAGAGCTTCCTTACTGAAGATCTTTGAAAACTAGTTAAGTATCTGCCAGGAAAGATGTGGGCACAGATGATCCTCCTCAAGGGCACTGCGATGAACAAATTTATCTGTAGAGATGTAGCCCCCTGCCCTTCATTCCTACAACCACCAGCCACTGTCAGCAGAGGTCATGCCATACCAGAGGTATCATGTACTATTGATTTAACTCTGTGTATTTTCAGATTTCTGGTTCTTCCATTTTAATCTGGTCTGTCAACTTCTTTATGTACTTTGTTTGAGAGGAGCAGTTCCCACAAACATCGTCATTTCTAAATTTGGCTTGCAACTAATTGTTATTCTTAGAAGTATAATTTAGTGTATGCTTGCCTAAAGGCTTTAAATAAAAAATCATCACATAATTTCTAGATTGACTAGTATTGCTGTTAAACAAGATTCTCATCTTCCCTCATTTTGTAACATATAAAGACCATTAGACTGCCTCTATCACCAGAACCCATCTGGCACATCCTTTTCTTCATCCAACTCCCAGTGAAAGCTCACATTCAGTAGTAGCAAACTCTGCTTTCTCTCTCTCCTCCCTCTCCTTTTTAATCACACAGACAAGAGAACTACAGCTAAGGATGAAGCAATTAACCATGGCATACCCTTTGTACTCTCCAATACATGATGGTTTTCTGTTTTTTTGTGGCATGCAACCATTTGCAAGAATGTTATTTCAGTACTTGCATTTTTCAAAGACCTTTCTACCTGGTGGTTATTCTCTACCAGTCCCTAAATGTTCGCCTTTCTGCCATGAATAAGAGAAAATTCAATTTTCCTTGGTGTTTCTGTGCAGCCTAACTACATCTGCATGTGCATACTGCTTTGAGTAAACCTAGCTTTGATTCTTTTAATGCCATACTCCTAGTAATTGCAAGTTTAATACTCAGGGCTTCATTAAGCTCATCCCAGATATTAAATTTTAGTAAAAGTATATTCTGTTCCAGTACTGTGAACACACAGGTGCTTAGGGGGCATGTCTCATCTATTAGCTATCTATATTCTTATTCTGGGGTAGGTGAATTTCGCAGACAAAAGACCTATCATGCTGCTTTTTTGAGTCATCCATGTAGTGGAGATCACGGTAGCAAACTCTTTCGTTTGCCGAGGACAACAACTTAGTGTTAGGCTCTTTATCTTAAACTCCCTTTCCTCTTAACTAAACTTTTTTCTAGTCTTCCAATTTCAAAAACTTATTTTGCAAAATTTCCTTTCACTTCCCATCAGGAACAGATCTGGAAAATGGAAAACAGGCATTCTTCCCATTCTTTCTGATCCATTGATCTTGTTACGTAACATCTTCTCCGTGCCATCTCTGGGACTCAGGTTTGAAATGAGGCAGTATTTATTACCTCTTTGTGTGACTGCTGGCTTTAAATCTGTAAACCCACAACTGAAAACAAATAAATAAAAAAAACCAAGCAAACAGGGGAAAAAAAAAAACAGCCCCCAAAACCAAAACACCTTTTGTCAAATCACACATTTACGTTACCTAAAAAACCACATCTGTATATCTAACAGTAACTCCTGGGCCACACCTCAAACTCAGCACACTTAGGTGTCTTTTGGCAAAGAGTGTATATTCCTTGCAGGAAGAAAATTTGAGGGAAAGGGTAGCCTATCATTTGCCAAGGGTGGGGAGTAGGCCACTAGCCTGGAGGAGATGAGAAAAATTACTGGAAGAATACAATCAGGAGACATGTGTGTCACCCCTGAAGACATTCGAGACCAGACTGGATGTGGTTCTGGGTAACCTGATCTAGTTGAAGATACCTCTGCTCATTGCAGGGGGGGTTAGACTAGATGACCTCTGAAGGTCCCTTCCAACCCAAACAGTTATATGATTCCATGATCCTCAAACCCTGCCTAGTATTAAGAAAGAAAAAATAATAGAAAGATCTAAAGTTTATTCCTATACTAACTCATGCTGCATTTCTCTTGATTGTTGAAGCCACAGATAAGATACCTTTATCTCTTCCATCACCTTTGGGGTATCAGCTGTTTGCTCCTCCTGCTCTCTTGCACCTTCAAGGAAAATCCCTTGCCTGAATAAGAAACTCCTGGCATCTGATGACAGCAACCTGAAACTGATGAGGCACCACTTTCTAGAAGAGCACAGACCTAAAAAAACTCATTTTGAAGCTGCACATTTCATATTAAAATGAACTCATATGTCCAGTCAGTTACTGGAGCTCCTCCTCTTTTACCTATATAAACAAAGAATTGCAGGAAAAAAAGCATACATTGATAAATCCAAGGGGACAAAAGCCTTTATCACTGAAGCCCAGAGTAGGATTCCCAGCTTCTCAGATGCTTCACAAGTCATTAACTTTATAAGCTGGTGCTCCTTTCTCTAGTTCTCTGAGAATATTTCAGCACCAAACCAGGAATCTATATCCAGT
This sequence comes from Pezoporus occidentalis, assembly GCF_034315485.1. Lineage (NCBI taxonomy): Eukaryota > Metazoa > Chordata > Aves > Psittaciformes > Psittacidae > Pezoporus > Pezoporus occidentalis. Next base: position 7,231,897 of record NW_026912961.1, on the reverse strand, counting down.
GAGAAGCTGTGTTTACAAGAACTGAGAAAATTCATGGGAATCAGCATGATGTATCAGTACGCCTTAATTTTCATGGCTATATCAAAAGAGGGCTTTCTTCTTTCACTGTATAGTAGAGAATCTCCAAACTATCAACACGGTTTCAGTATTCATGCCAGTTGTATAAAATGCTTCACAGACTTCATGTTTAGCCTTCAGTAGCTGCCAACAGTGAAAAAAGAATTACCCAACATCAGTGATAGATATTTTATCTCCAACAGAAAGGTCTGCATAGTGCACTACAAGATAGAGGGCTAAAATATGTCAGCCAGGAGCTGCTGGGGGATGTGTTATACCCCAAACTGCTCCATCCAGCATGCAACTTTGAACAACTCCTTGGCTGTTCTGCATTACACAACTTTATCATAGGCCCAGATGGATGGCTAGTCCAGACCACTTTCTTAAAAGACCCACGCAAAAAGAATAGGGGTGTTTTTTTTTTTGCTTTTTTTTTTTTTTTACAGGCAAGGATTTGCTTGCTACAGAAACTACTGATTGCACTTTAAGGGAAGACCAGAAATGGCTGCAATATATGGGGGGGGGGGGGGTTGCGAGAGGAGGAAAGAAAAAAAGTCAATTCTACGCATTTAAGTCTTCCTATTACACATTTGTACTATTCTAAAGCCCAATAAAAATAGGAGACCTTGGGCCAATTGTCTTGTAGCTTATACTACGTTTCACTGTGTTTGCTCCACTGTCCTTAATACAGATGTGGTTATGCCACAGAAATGACACTACCAGTAACCAAGTACTCAAGCTTAAAGTTATGGGACAGGCCTTTAATATGCCTTAAATGAAGGCCTGTTAATTTGAACGTCAGCTCACACACTGGTAATGGTAAGGAAATACAGGATAAATGAGCAGTACATTGGAGCAATTTGCAGGAAACATGAATCAGAAGACGTAGCCAGGAAAAACATAAAGAGGATTCTTTCTCTGTTGTGTTGTGTCCCCTAAAAATTAATGGAAAATTCCTCTTTTCAATAAGAAGAAAAGATAAAGCATCAGATTTCTGTAACAAGAGATGGAGACCACAGAAATTTGAGAGCAACAGCTTACCAGAAGCTGTGAGTTGCAGTTCTTTACTGCTCACCAGCAGGTGTTCTCAAAGTCTCCTTCAACATTTATTTCTGTCGGACTCGTCCAGTCATTCAGATAGGTTTTGTAGCTTTCCTGACAGCACTATGGCAATGGAAATGGACTTAAACAGAATCCCAAGACTCAGTTGTATATTCTCCAAATCTCGCAAGCACCAAGAAAGAGGGAAAACTAAACTTCACCTGTTACCACAAACACATCAAATAACAAAAACTGGGAAAAAGGATGTTGTCCAGTGTTTCTGATTCACTGCCCTTCTGGGTCTACAGTCTTGTTGCCACTGATCAACTTAACTTACCTTTCAAAGACATTTTTCCACAAACACAATCTGAATATTGCCTACTTTTACCAATCTTACCCCTAACCTACCCTAAACTGTCTCTTCCATGGTACCTTGCATGTCGACCCATGCAAAATTAACAGGGTGGATGGTAAGAAGATCTTCAGAAACGTTGTTTTCCACTATTCCCTTCAGCTCTAATCATACAAGTAGCTGTTGTCAGAATACCCTGGCTTGCAACTTTGCAAATCCACCTATCTGAATTTCATTTTTACGCATAGTTTTACTACCTCTTACCTTGAATATTTTAATTCCATTATTTTTCTTGGTCATAGGTACTGAGTTGATTTTTTGGGCCAGCTAGTGGGATTTGTATTTAGCTTTTTTGCACTTTCTCCTTAAAGGTGAGCTTACAAATTGAACTTTTTTAAAGAAAAGAAAAAGAAATATGCTTAATGCATTACACTAGGGTTTTTTTTCATCTACTTCAGGTGATTTGGGGATGTGTATTTTTATGAGAAGTAAACAGCTCTTACTGACACTTTCAGCTTTAATTACAATCTTTTAGCTTACCTAGAAGTCATATTATCTGTAAAACCAAAGTTTAACTGCCTGGCCATAGCTGCTACAAAATACAGACATTAAGCATGTGAAGTCTTGCATCTAACAGAAAATTCTGCTTACTAGTTATCTCTTTCAGTGTTTTTATACTACAGTCAACTAAAAGGATGTCTTTCAACATCTTATACCAAATAGAGATTTTTTTAAATTGCTTATGATTGCCTCTCAGTAATAAACAGTAGATTGTTGCCCCATATTCTTACTCTTTTGCACTTGCTGTTCTGCCTCAAATATCTTCCAGCTTTTCCAGATCTATGCAAAAAAGCCCATTACAGGCAAATATAATTCATCAGTCCAGAACCTTCCTGACTTCCTTTCTCTAAAAGTTAATGCCTTATTCCCTTTATCCATTTTCATTGATAGAGTCTACAAAGAATGATCAGTAAGCTTTACAGAAAACAATGTACATTTGTTTGTATTTTCAAGAAATACGGTTATAGAATTATTTTACACAAGCTTTGAACTATGTATTTACATGTTAAACTAAGTATGGTCAGACCACAGCCATTTGGATTATTTTATGAACTCTGAATTCTATCTAGCGTCCACATCACTCTGAGAAAAGATGAATAAGCACTAGCTGGGAATAAAAGGACAGACATTGGACCACCAACATACTAGCAAACACGCTATCACACAAATACTACTTGGAGATGATTTTGCGAGAAATGATCAGAAACTTAACACTGGCCACTGTAAAAAGATACCCATGAAAGGAAGCTCTGCATAAACACCTTGTGCAAATGCACAACACTTTTTAGGGCATGTAGCTGTGAGTGCTGAGCTCTATGCTGGCACGGTACAATAACATATAGCACCAAGTTAGTCTAACCCAAAACACATACAACAGCAAGTTCTGAGGAATTTCTTCACATATACCCACTGCCTGCTTCTTGTTCTTAAAGGCTGGTTATAACCAGAAGATAAGGAATCACCCACCAGTCTAGTTTATATCACTACTGAAGTTTTCTTTCTCATACACCCATCATTTAACATTCTTACATTCGTCTTCTACTTTAACTTTCCATATCTGCGTACCTAAGTAACGGTATTGGCTCCCTTCACATACACTCTTTTTATCTGTATACTCAGTAATGCATTTTCCATTTTTTTCATTATTTATAGTCTCCCATCAGGTGTATAGTCTCCCATCTATACACCTGATCAGCAATGTATCTCTTATTAATATAGGTGTATACACAGCACTTTCAGTGACATAGAAGAAGCAATAGTGCCTTGCTCCATTCTTTTCGTAATTCCACATGAGGTTTGGATGTGCAAGGTATAAAAAACCAGGCTTGCCCAGCTGGCCTGACCAAAAGAGATGCAGCATATCCTCTAACTGACTGTTGTTTATTTTGGCACTATAAAGGCCCAGACAGCAATACAGAGAAACACCTTGGGCAAAAGGTGTTCATAAAACAAAAAAAGAAAGACTTTATATCTGGATTTATAAATGGCAGATTCAAGGTGGGGATTCAATTTTGATATGAAAGCTTCCTCCTGAATTTCTGTGCCTCCAACTTGGAATAACACTACCAACCTGCCCAAGTGCTCTAAGAGAGAAGTTGGTACTCAGTTCTTCTAAGTAACTGCATCTTTACATACCCTGTTTTGTGCTACTTCAGTGCCATTTTTCAGCTTTTCTCATGCAAATTATTTACCTTAATAAACTGCACAGCTGCTTTATCCAGGCTTGCAATGACTGGGAACGGTAGAGATGCATACTTCAAACTTTGAAGTCAATGATGCAGTACATGGGGAACTCATTTTACAACACAAATAATAATCAGGTCTCACTTTGATCCAGTTGATGTAAAAAGCCTGTTGTGTAAACGCAGCTGCATTTTTGTGAATCTCATATATGATGAAGCCTGCTGTACCTGTAAATGCTCATTTCTAAACCTTCAATTCATGTAGTATAAACTACTGTTAGAAAGCCTGTGCTTGGATGTTCGCAGCCAAGCATGCAAAGCAATTGTTTATTTTTCACATGTTCACCTCGATAAATCCTACATATGCAAGTCATATTTTGAGAATAACTGCCAGGAAATCTTAGGATACTTGGCAGAAACTCTGTCAGAAAAAGTGATCTTAGGACATTTCAAGCGGCAACTGTGCCTAGCTGCAGTGGGGAGGGGATTTTTCAGACTGATGGGATCCAGGAAAAACCAGGTGTTTCCTCACTTGCAGTTCCCGGACCTGGCTGGATCCAAGAATTTTCTCACGGGGTAATTTCTCGATCTATCCAGTCCAGGTGTTTTCAAGCGAAACATCTGCGGACTCTGCAGAGCCCAGGTGCTGCCCAACGGGCCGGCTGCCGCGGGCCCAGGAAGCTCAGCCTGGAGTGCTGGTACCCCGAGGCTGACTTCTCCCCCCCCCCGTGCATCCACCACACCCGGCGGAAAGCGAGTGGTCTACTGGACGGCTGCTTTGGCCCCGGCGGCGGGCGGTATGGCTCCCTCCCCGGGGCAACCCCGCGGCAGTCCCGCGTCCCCGGCCGCCGCACAGAGGCTCCGGGGCCACCCCGAGGCAAAGGGACCGCCCCTGTCACCAATTCCCCCCCGCACGTCCTGTCAGAAGGGGGGTCGGGCCGCCCCCCTCTGCGGGCCGGTGGCCGCAGCTGCCACGTCCTGGCCGCTGGGGAGACGGTGGCTCGCTGCAGGGCGAGCTCCTCTTGTACCGGCGTTCTTTTCTTTGCAAAGGGGGCAGGACAGTGCTCAGCCAGAGAGCAAAGTTCACCCGCGGCGGAGGCAACATCGCGGCGAAGACCCAGACGGGCCCCACCGCGCCCTCACCCTGGCCCGCGGGCGGCTCCGCGGCGCGCGCCCCGCTCCGCACCTGGCCGCGCTGGGGGCGCCGCGACCGCGACTCCTCTGGCGCGCCCCTGGTGTACCTGCCCCCGCGCATCACCTCCGCAGCGGGAGGCGGGGACAGTGCCGGGGCCCGCGGCTGGGCCGAGGTCGCGCGGCGGCCGCGGAACTGCCCGTCCCTTGCCCGTGCGCGAGCGGCAGCGGACCCTGCCTGCCCGCCCGCCCTTCGGCCCCGCCGCTGGCGCCTGCTCCGAAGTAGTTGTAAGGAGCGTTACCTGTCCTATATTGACGTATCCGTATTTGCTAGCTATCCTGTTGGCCTCCGGGAGCCCCCCAGCTATCCGAACAGCCCAGTGGTTGGTGTACAGACGCGTCCTGCAGGCGGGCAGCAGGAACCCCAGCACCAGGGTGAGCCGGCAGAGAAGGTCCCCGCCGCCTCCACCTCCCCAGCAGCAGCGGCGCTTCCAGCCCATCTTCTCCTCCTCCGCACGCAACCCCCACAAAACTTCTCCTTCCTTCTTCCGAGGCTCTTCTGCTGACCTCCGGGCGGCACCGGCGGCGCGTCCTCCGAAGTTACCCCGAGGAGGAAACTAGGAAGAGCTTGGAGTAGTGCATTGAACCGCCCAGGGGTTAAATGATGAGGGGTTGTGAATAATGGTTATAATCGGTGATTGCTGCTGTCCCCTCCTCCCGCCGCTCTGCGGGGATTAAGTAACTTGCTTGGAAAGCTTCCCTCACAGTTTCTGAGCGCCAGCTTCTCCCTCTGTCCCCAGCTATATGGGAAGTCGTCTCTCCGCGGAGAGGAGGGCTCCTTCTCCCTCTCTCTGCGCTCCCCTCCTCTCTGTCTTCCTTCCCCTGCTAGCGGTCTTCTGCCTCCTCTCCCGCTCCTGGCTTTCCCTCGCCTTCCCTCTCGCCCGGGGTCCACGAGCAGAGCGGCTGCGGCAGCAGGCGATGTGTGAGTGGTGGCAGCTGAACGGCTCAGTTCACTCCGGCTCGGCCACCTCCTTTTCCCCTCCCTTCTCCTCCTCCTTCTCCGCCTCCTCCGCCCGCCCTCGCTCCCGCCCGGCAGCGCCGAGGGCCAGGGGAAATGGCAGACGTGCTGGCTTCGCGCTGTGCCGACCCCTGCGCTCCTGGGCCTGCGGCTACCGCCAGCCCCTGGAGCTGCCCCTCGCCCTGCCACACTGGGAGCCCGACGGCGGGGCAGCGGCGGCCACCTCAAGGTGCGAGGCCTGTGGCAAGGCCTCGTGCCCGGAACCGGCTGCGGCCCTCGGCCCTGCTCTCGCGGGGTGCCAGGGCCGAGGAGGGGCGTTGGGAGGGCGTCAGCTGCCCCTGTCGGTCCTGGGGGAGCGGGCCGGAGTGGCCGTTGGGAAGCGAGCAGCCTCGAAGCTGCTTTACGGGCGCTCACGGGTTCGCACGGCGACCCCCCAGGGAGTCGGAAGGCCATTACATTATAAGCGTTGCTCGGTTTCACTTAACCTTGAACTGGCTTCCAAAGTCCGTGGTCGCCACGTTCAGAATGACAGGCGGGCGGGAGCCGCTTCAGCAGAGGAGTGGTGTGCAGGCAAGGATCACGGCTTCCTCGGTGGTCCGTCGTCACCGTCGCTGTGCAGCATGGCCATGCGCCCTGCCACCTTGCAGGGAAACGCTTCAAGCAGCAGGGCACTTACAGTGAGGCCCTAAAAACATACGGCTGCAACAGAGGTACCTGCGTAGGAGAAAACTCGTCTCTGGCCGATCTGTAGCTCACCGGACTAAACCTTGCAGCCCCCACAATGGCTTTGGACAACCTAAAGATCTACTCCTTTTTATTTGAAATTTAGTGTCTGTAAAATTCAGTTGAGCAAACCCACTGTGAGGATCCGTTACAGCTTGTGAGGAAATCTGAACACAAGAAGCACTGTTGTAATGTACTAATGTAAATACTGTGGTTTATTTTCTCTGAGGAACCTAAAGTGTCCTACAAAGTCAGGCAGCTATAATTCTCTTTTTCACGAGGATGTGAAGTATGAGAAGTTAAATGCTTTCGTTACTGTGTCATACAGTAACATGGAGTTTCTTTTTTGCATCCTCCAAGACCTGTGCTCCTACCTTTAAAACCACTGTTTTCCTAATAAGTAGTAACATGCAGACAGCCAAAACCACATGTTCCACTTTAAACCATTGTTTGAGCCTTAAGTTCATTAATTTCCCCCTTAAGCATCAGTAGTATATTAGTGATTAACATCTTCCCCCATCCTCTGTTTTTACAGGGGAGAAAAGGGGGAAATTGATTCTCTACCTCCCTGTTTGTCTCCAAAAATTTGTCAATGATTAGCTTTTCCGTGTTAGTGTTGTTTTTCATTTTGTTTTCCTGTAGTTTGCATGGTCACTTGCTCAGTGTAGGACAACGTAATGTTGTACAACTCCTGTCTGTAGATTCAAGACCTCAGTGAGGCTGAGGGGACTTCACAGATGATAGCTCACTGCTTAGCAGATCATTCTTCTCCTGAAACCACAATCAACACTCTCATCGGATTCAGCAGGAGCATTGTTATGCTCAGAAGGTTACCTCTGGCAGCTAATATTCATAAATACACATTCATTGTATATAACATTAAATCTCTTCTAGCAATTAGCCCTTCTGATTGATTGGCTCAATGATAATTACAAAATATAATTTCTGTATCTGAGCTTTGAGCAGTCTCAGGTTTGTTGGTTGTTGGGTTTTTTTCTGATGATAAATTAAAAATCTACTTTCTGATATTTTTTTTCAGTTAATTGTATTATTCTTTTGACTGTTTTATTTCCTGCTGTAGACGGTGGTTTTTTTTTTTCTTGGCACAGAAGGCACAGACTAAGCAAAAAATAAAGCCGTACTGTCATGTACCTACTTCCAACTTGACTTACGCGACAGTGTTTTATACTCTGGTACCAAAGCCTCTAGGAGCCGGTAGACTTGATAAATACATCATTGTCCCCATGTATCTTTTCTTAATGCTTCATTGACTCACATAGCCTAACAAAAATGTTGTTACAGTTGTGCTGTGCCTAAAAACAGCCTCTGAGAAAGGAGGGATGTAATACCCACAGGCATTTTTTCTGTGATTATAGAGTCCCCTTTGCTGAGGCCACTGAGGCAGATGGCAGTCATAGCTATTGTAGGAGCACACTGGTCGTAATGTGGAGTGTTTGAACTTGTTTAGCATGAGCCCCGAAATACAGTTTTTCTGAGTGCCTCATCACATCCACATCCTTAGGGGAGGATGCACTCCCACCCCCTCCCCATGAAAAAAAAAACAACCCCCCCAAAACAAAAAAAACAAAAAAAAACAACAAAACACCACAAAACAAAACAAAACCAACCAACCAACCCACCAAACAAACAAATTCAAGTCCTAACCTGTGGCACATTCTAATTTAAGCTCTTTTTTTCTGACTCAGCTGGGATGTATGCTGGCACTAGGTGACCACTGAGGAAAGTGTCAGCAGTTGTATAGCTTTATTCAGCATACGTGCTCTATGTGGCCTGCATGTAGCTGGTAGTTGAGCTTGCTTCTGTACTCTGTTGGTGGCTAGATAGCTTGTCTATACAGACCACACTTGGTGTTTTTTTCTCTCCTGAGCAAGGGAACTAAATTGATCCAGTTCATCACTGCTGTTACAACCGTGTACCTTTTATCTGTTTGCTGTGAAAAAAAAAAAAAAATCTGGATGACAGCTCAGAATGCAAGTTTGCACATGTTTTTGTCTTGTCCTTTGCCTCTTGATGGCTAATCCCTGAATCCATTTTCTGTTGTTAGTTCCGAATGACTGTGATCCAGGATCTGACCTCAGTCTCTGTGTTCGATCCCCTCCTATTTGGTCTAATTGCCTCTCTTCTCACTATTTTCCCTACCTAGTCCTGAAATTGTTCTTTCCTTTCTAGTCCTTTCCCAGCCTGAAAATACCTCTGGCTCACTAGCTCTGGGAGCTTCTCTACTCTGCTGTGCTTCATTTTAGCTTTCCAGCACTTCTTTCTGAAAGTTTCACAGATCAGTACTCCAGAGATGTGTTAAGCACCCCAAGCTCATAATTAAGAAGAAAACCACAGAGGGCACCATATATTCAAAGTCCTCCAGGAAAAAGTCCTTTAAGCAGACATATTGGCCCCTGGAGACCTTCTGGAACAGAGAAAGTTTTTAGAAGGAGCTAGGTGTACACGTTCATCAGCTTTTGGAATGGCAGAGTTTGGACCACGGTAGGTGAAAGAATACTTTTCAGGGAAAAGAAATCTTCAAAGAATGGAGGTTGTGTCAGGGAGGTTGTGTCATTTAGAGGTTGCCTTAGAAAGATGGATAGTTTTGGAATCTAAAGGAGTATTCAGGTTTCCTTAGTGTCAACCATAACTGTTTTTTATAAGCAGTCACTTGACACCAGCCACCATACAATGCAACTTCTGGTATACAGTTCTTTGATCTGCACTTTTCTATGCTTTGGGCTTGCCTCTGATCTTACTTACTTTTAACTTCAGCTGGTTTTGAAAAGAATAAAGTTGAGTTTGGGTGTTCGGTGGTTTGGTTTCTTTTTTGGCTTGGGTTTTTTTTTGGGGAGGGGGGTTGGTAGTTTTGTTTTTTGTTGTTTTTTTTTTTTTACTAAAACATGGTTTTATACATATTAGGACTTTTTTATTGACAGATACCCCCCCTTCCTTATAGTTTGAAACAGGATGTGATCCCTGTTTTGAGTACATTGGTACAAAAAGCCAAATTCTGAGTAACAGATTTCACCTGTACATTAGACACTTATTTGCATTCACCAGCCAATACCTTGAGATCGTTCACCCTCACTGGGCATACCTCTTGCTGTTCCTAGTATGTAGAACATAGGGTCTCTATCCTTTAACACTGTGTGCAGTCCACAGCAAAATACATGACTTCTCTGCAGCAATTGCTGCTCCCACTTCTTGTTGGTCACTGTGGGATTCAGTGCAGTAATTGACAGCAGTCTTCCGTGAGCCTTCTGGCAATGCGGAGGACAAAAGCCTTCTTCCCTGAATGTAAGACAAGAAACAGGCGGGTAGAAGTACTCAACTGGGATAAAGAGTCTGGGGCAGGAGAAAGGAACAGAAAGAAACTGGGACTTGGATTTGGCAGAGCAGTCTTCTGCCCAGAGTGTGCTCCAGTCCAAGCCTTGGATTTTCCCTGAGCAATTTAATGGCAGAAGTTCAGTGATTCTCATAAGGAAATAAAGGGCAGGGTACTTTATTTCCTGTCTGTCGCTAGTGAAGAAATAGAATTTGAGTCTGGACCTTGGAATAAGCGTCAGGCTGGGCTTTTCCTGATCGCGGATATTTGGACTGATCCTGCCTCATTCTGTTACCATATGGATTTAATTTGTTTTTATAGTTAAGGCTGCAGTGCGTATTTTTCCATTCTGTTCACCCTGTGCTTTCTCTTACCTTTCCTTCTTTGATTGTGTTTATTGTCTTTTGAAGGACTGATTCCCATCTCACTACAGTTCTGACCATACTGGCAGGCATAATTTGAAAAGATGCTAGTGTTAGTTGCAAAACTACCTGAGGAAACTTGTACTGACACCTGTGCCAGCAGCTTGTTTGTCATCTTCATGTTTGTGCATCGCTTTGATTGTGCTGAAATGTAAACTGTGTCATTAAAGTAATGGTAACTTGAATCTTTAAATTTTCCTTTTCTTCCTATTTGTTTGTTTTTTATTTCAGAAATACAGTTGACAGTACAAATAGCTGTACTAACTTTACTGGCAACCTGTAGAGCCTAGCTAGAATGAATTGCTAAGGCATGGAGAGAAAAGAAGGGTGGTAGCAGCAGGAATCTTTTTTTAGCTGGCTTCAGTGCCTGACCCAGCATCCTGTGACACTAAATCCTGAGTTCTTTATGGAATAACTACTCCACATATTCCCTCTCCAAGTTCTCATTGTAAAATTTCAATTATGGATTCTCCAATACACACAGAAAGTGGGCATCAAAAGATTTCTAGTGTTTGGTGATGAACTTTAGCTGTGGAAATTATCTTGTGCTCCTTCAGTATGATGGTGAGAAAATCTTTTTGTCTAGCATGACTCATGCAAGTGAATTCATCCACATGGAAGAAATTGGTTTTTTTCACCCAAGTTCGTTTGAGTTAACATTCCAGTTAACTTGTTTCTCAGTCATCTGCTTAATCAGAATTATTATAGCTATCCTTTTCTGTAAAACTGATTCAGCTCTACTAGCGTAGCTATAGGATCTACCCTTCCTGGTATAGCATCATAGAAACCAAATGCAAAATGCAGTGTTTATTTCACTATTCTTTTCTTAGGCAATATGTTGTTGTTAACAAATGGCTGAGATCCTCTTGTTAAAATGAGTGGTTCAGTGGCAAGTGAGAATCCGACTTGATTTTCAAACTATACACATAATCAAAAAATAGTAGCTAAATGTCTTGAAGAAAAAAAAACGTAATTCTGCATCTTCTATTGTGGCCCACCCTCACTTCATGAGCTGTAGTTGCACTAGTTCTGTTTGTGCTCAAAATCGTCTCAGGGACACTGCAGACCCTTCACTAAGAGAGCTGGTATTCAGCTGCTTCACAGCCACATGCCATACTTCTTTAGGCATGGGATTGTCTTCTCAGTTCTTGTTCCCTTATCTTTGTTCACATGCTTCTGTGAGATGTACCTTGTCATGATATTCATGTACATGCCTAAGAAACTAACTTCATGATAGGTTGATTATGCTTAATCATCTTTGCCCTCTTCTTGTTGTGACAAAGTAGAGGTTGTCTGCAATCTGTAAGAGAATCTGAGCACCTTTTCCACTGAATAATGTGTAGAAATAATATTTTTAGAACATCCATTTAACTTGGGTCTCTCCTCTGCTCCCAATCCAACTCCTGTGAATTATGCCTGCCATTTCTTTGCAAGGAACTTGTTTAGTGCAATTTGTTGGGCCTTGGAATGAAAAGGAGCTGCTTTATTACAGCCTGTATTTAACAGATTATATGACCCTGAAATGGTGAGTTTATTAACAGGGAAGGAGGCTGAAAGAGCAACAACCTGTCATTTAGGAAGGATAGCAAGTTTTTGAACAATCTTTGTTCCAGACAAGGAAGAAATTGGGAAGGGGTATTTTAGAACATACAACCTCTATTTGTTTGTGATTGAATAAAAATAATTCTCTTTAGGGAGTTCAGGGTCACAGCTGTGGAAGATCCTTTTCTCCTAAGATACCATTCACAAACTTTCTGGCTCCTGAAAGTGAAGAAGTCAAAGGGTTTTACCAAACAGAAGGGTAGTGTGACCACTGGTGGAGCTGCATATGCTCTTCTCTGTTGCAGTTAAAACCAAGGCCAAGAGAGCAAAAATCTAAGTTCCCATTCATTGCTTATTAGTTCTAAACATAAATGGAAAAAGATTCAGCTATGTCTGTCAGATTTTAAGTCTGAAAGGAGGGAGACGGAAGAAACAGAGGCTTCTAGTAAGAATGTCCCAGTTACAAAGACAGATACTGTGAGTGCAAAGTGGTTTTCTTTCCAAGGGCATGACACTGATCTCTTACCTCAGAAACAAATTTTGCTGTGTCAGTTCATTGAGGAGACAATTCTGGTGTTTCTGTTACAATGGACAGAGAAAATGCACATCTCTGCAGATGCCTCTGTGCTCTGCCTGCTGAAGAGCAGAGGTGCACTGGCAGTTTCTGTCACAGCCTCCTTGGTGTTCTTTAATTTGGCACAGAGGAAAAAGTAATCCATTGATGAGAGCTCTTTCCTTTTCCAGATTCTCTCCTTCCTATCTTTTTTTTTTCTTTTTTTCTTTTTTTTTTTCCCCATCTCTGCAGTCTATCTGCTTTTCCTTCTCTGCTCATCTTTCTGCTGCTGTGAAGATTTTTCTCTTCCCTCTTTGTCCATCTCATAATTTCTCCCCTTCATTCCCACTGAGATATATATTCTATATGTCCTAATCATGGGATGTTATTCTCTGTGCTTACCTCTGTTTAGCATGAAAAACAAGGGACATCATAGCTGAAAGTTTTCATGAACGATAATAACAATGATGTGTGTCTAGTACAGCGTGGCTGGGAGATTCTCACTAAGGTATCATATCTTCATGGTAGATAATAGCCTACTGTTCCATAACTGGTATTCCGTGTTCAAAGTGCAGAGTCCTACAGTGGTGATTAATGGTAACTCTGAATCAGAAGATACAGCACTGGTGAGCCTTCAGTGATACGTTATCCAGGACTGGAGGAAGTAACCTGAGAGGTAAATGGAGGTATCAGGGTGTGTTTAGCTGCTCACTAATCCAGGCAACTGATTTCTCCCAGAAAGTTCTGGGAATGCTGTATTTTACATGAGCCTCCTGTGTGTCCACTTGTGCTCACCTGTGTGTTTGTTGGCTTATATGTAGTGTGTGGAGAATGATGATAACTAACAAGTGAATTTAATGCATCTATGCCCACAAAGCATCATCTGAGTCTTAAGTTTATCTGAGTCCTTTGTTGTTTACCTACATACCATTCTGAGATGGACTTTTGATTCTGTTATGTTGTGCTGTATAACTATAGTAAGGGAGAAGAGCACAGGAGAGAGAAAAGATAGGAAAGGAATGAATGAAAGAAGGAATTACTAAAATAAAATACAAAATAAAATAAAAAATTCATTGCCAACATGTGGCTAAAAAAGTTCAGCTCCTAGTCAGAGCTAAGGCTTAAATAGACTTTTTTTTTTTTTAATATAGTTGATAAGCATTATCAATTGCATTTTGTCACTTTACTATGCGTGTAATACATGATTTACGATCTCTTTAAATATTAATTTCCTTGCTGTTAAATGCTGCAGCTTTGTAAATGATGTGATTGTCGTGGACATGACCCAAGACATGTGATACTGACAATAAAGTACATTTTCTAGGAGCCTTAACTGTTTTTTCAAAATGAAAGTGATTTTAGTTTGGATTTATATTGTGAGTGGTGCAAAAGACAGGTTTTGCCACTGTCCTGGGTTCAGCAGTAGCAGTCATTTTTTCTCCTTCTTGGTAGCTGGTGTAGTGCAGTGTTTTGACTTTCAGCTCGGGAACAGAGCTGATAACAAGGATGTTTTGGTTTGGCCAAGGACTTTGTGAGCCTCATGCTCTGCCAGGGAGGAGGGGAAGCCAGGAGGAAGCAGAGACAGGACACCTGACCCAAACTGACCAAAGAGGTATTCCATACCACAGCACGTCATGCCCAGGATGTAACTGGGAGTTAGCCGGAAGGGCTGGGAGACTGCAGGGTTGGAGGAGGTATGGGTCGGTGCTTGGTTGGGCTGAGGGGGGCGAGTTATCGGTCGGCTGGTGCTGAGGTATTGTATTCTCTTCCCTTGTTATTTCCTTTATCATTATTATCATTGGTAGTAGCAGTAGTGATTTGTGTTATACCTTAGGTACTAAAACTGTTCTTATCTCAACCCGTGGGAGTTGCATTCTTTTTGACTCTCCTTTCCGTCCCTCCGGGAGCAGGGGGAGGGAAAGAAGTGGGGGGGTGAGTGAACGAGTTACCTGACTGGGTTTAAACCACGACAGCCACATCTCTGGTGTTCGGAAATTAAACTCCCATAGTTCATGAGGAAATTAGGTTGCTCTCAGGAAAGTTTCACTCATTTTGAAAGAAATATAAAACACTGGTTCTAAATCACATCAAATTCTTCTGCACCCATAAGCACTCTGCTCTTTCTTCAGGTCTGTGTCAGCCTTACTTCATCTTTGTCTCTTCTGTGTTGATTCCTCAGTTGAATAATTCAGACACAAATATTTGTATTTTTAAATTTTGATTTAGCAACTGAGCAAGTACAGAGCAAACAAGCCAAGTGAGAACATTGCTGAGATACCCGTTAAAAGTCCAACACTTCTCTATGGCCCTTAACATTTAAACCAGTTTTCTTCATGCTGTAAAATGCAGATAATACCAGGTTATCAGATGGCGTTTAACATACAGAATTCATGTTTGTAGTATTTAGCAGTTCAAAAAAAAAAAACAAAAAACCACAACAAACCACTGCCAAAATGATCATTAAAGTGAAAAGAACATCTATACAGAGACACTCTGAAAGTGTTGGAAAGCTTTCTTGCATGTTGGAAAGCTTTCTTTCATGTTGGAAAGCTTTCTTTTTGTATTCTGAATTATCTCCTCAATGAGAGGTATATGTATCATGCAACTTTCTCCTGAAGTGCAAGAAAGGATTTGGTTTTGTCAGTTCTGTGGATCATCATAGCTCAAAATTTGAATACTCGAAGTATATCTATAGTATATACATTATCACCACCACGGATACACCAGATGATTAAATTCCCTGAACCTTTCATGGGTCTCACAAATGCAACGGAATTACACTCACAGGTAGAAACACAGTGTCAGTGTGACATTTAAAACTTAACAAAGCTCTAACGAGCAAATAAATGTTATAAAAATCCCTTTTTTCTTCATTTCCTTTTTTTTTTTTTTTTCCCCATGTCCAAAGCCTGTGTGGCCTTGAGAGTTAGCAGTTTAAAATGTTCAATCCATGCTAGCTCTCTCTGAGAGATAAAGACTGGACTTTCTGAAGACCTTCTCACCAGAAGAGTCACTCTTGTACCATCAGAGAGAGAAGCAGTGCTGTCTGATTTATATCATCAGTGAGAACTTGCTGATACAGGTGGATTTCAGTAAGTCCTGTGTCATTTAGTTTACTTTTTACTTCATCTATCCATTCATGAAGTAAACAAAACCAGAGAAAATATAATCACTGCAAGGACTACAGTAATGAATATGACAATTTTTGGTAGAAATTCCATAAAAAGTAAGAGGAACTAATCCTCAGTCTGGTTACTTCCAATGTGGCAGATGAATCCAGCAACATTTCAATAGATGCCCATGGATAGTGTCCTGTCCTCACTTAGTCAATTGTCTTCTGAGTTGCTTGGTCAACTCGAGTTCTGACCAGTTTTCTGATCAACTCCACAAATGTGTATTATTCTGTCATCATCAGAAGAAATACTCCAGCTTTACATTAGTGAAAGGGTGAACAGGCTTACTGAATCAAGGTGATGTGTTTCCAGCATATCTGAGGGAGAACGCTGATTTCGGTAACTGTACAGTGCCAGCTGACTATGGAGTGGGTCCAAATGTGAGTTTAAGCCTGATTTGGATCCTCTAGATGCACAAATAAATTTTGTTAAATTGGGTGTGAGATGGTCTCAAGATGACAAAGATGATGCAACCATTTCTGAAATAATATTGTTACTGTTCCTACAGGGACTGATGCTTGAGCACTGCTGCATGTATTGGAGCAAGAATTCTTCCTCCAACAGAGCATCCTTTGTTTAGCACCAGTAATACCACAGGTGAAGACCAAACGGAAAACCTTTCAATATAAACAGAGAAAACAATATAATACAACTGGCAAGCTTTTAATCTCTAGTATCACAGGGAGATGCTGTCAGAATGAGACATTAACACATGGAAGCCAGCTGTAGTAACTAAATGTCTCATGGAAACTTGTTCTTAGATAATGAAATCCATTCACAAGGAGTATCACAGAAAGTTGGAGTGACCTGATAAAACGCAGAAGAGATTACCATATTTATTCTTGGAAAGGCAAGAAAGTGAAGCTGAAAGCCTGACAGATTCTAAAAATTATGAAAATGTGACTCTTAATTCAAAAGTTTTATCTCCAGATGTTCAAGATTTTTTAAACTTAGCATATTGCACAATATATTGGAAAGCCACCTGTAAGTGTACATAAAACAAAGTAAGACAAAATCAGAAAACCGGTTACATTCAGAAATACAGCTGGACATTCTGTGAAAAACTGCTAAAATTATCTGAGCAGAAGTTTGGCTTTATCGTAAACTCGTTAGGAAAACCAGGCTGCTGTTCTGCCCCTGGAGCAGCCAGGGAAACTAATTTGGGAAATGGTGACTTACAGAACAAAGTAAACTATACTGGGTTTACACTAGGTGCAGCATGTAGTAGTACCTCAGTGCAACAGTGCAGCTAAATACAAGACATAGTTGATATGTGCTATAACATTGCTCCTCATGCCTTTCCTTCTGTATGCATTTGAAGGAGACCATGGAAATGGCAAGGGCAACCTGATGTCATCTCCTAACTGTGTATTAGAGGAGCAGTCTCTCATTCTTACTTGTGTGAAACTGTATACTGCAAACATAACTAAGGTTTTCCTGCTTTTGCAGACTCTCTAGTTGTTATAACATGTTGGAAGCTCCAGGTAACAATAATTTTGCTTTTCTGCATAGATAGAAGCTTCTTGTGCTTTAGATGTGACAAGTTAAAAATTTACACTACACTTTCCAAACTTTTACAGTAAACCGATGTCCCTAATTAGCTGTCAAAGTAGCATAATTGTTTAAATCATTTGAAAGCCTTAACCTTAATAAAGTCTAATTAAAGGTAAAATCATTGTTTTATGGATTTCACATGGGCTTTTGCTGTAGATCAAGTAAAATCAAGATTTGAACTCAAACTTTTAGGAAGTCCTTAATAAAATGAATCTCATTAATGTCAAACTGCTTGTTTAAGGACCTGATTAAAAGCCATTTAACATTAATGAGAGTCATTTTACTAAAAGCTTTTAAAATCAATCTCATATAGATGCAGGTGAAGTTAAAAAGGTCTGTGTATGTGTGTGTAATGTATTTGTTTAGGGATCTAGGCCTATTCATGCAGTTGGTCTGCATAGCTCACAGAATCGGAACCTAGGAAGACAAAAAGAAGATGGCTTACTGCTCATCTTTAAACTCCACTGATTTTACTGCAAACCTCTATTTTTTTCCCTGTTTTATCTCATACTAGTTGCAAATTCTTTCAAAAGACAGATGCAAGGTGTTAAGATACTGCCTTTAGTACACATTTCTTATTACAGTCTTACAAGGAGAACGAGCAGTGAAATTTGAAGCTTCTTGGATCTGTTTCTTCCAGCAAGACAACACAAAAGGGCTGTACTGTGCTGGAAGTTTTGACAATGTAAGTGCAACAGCTCATTGTCAGACCTTCATAATTAGGATATTCTTTTCACATTTGGATGTGGTTTTATACTCTGTCTGTGAGCTATGCAAAGAGGGGAACTGAGGAGATAAAAGGCGGCATAACATGCACACACATGTAAGAAATACATTTTTGAACTCCTAGAACTAAAAGTAATAAACCCAGTGCTGTTTTAACCTTAGAAATATCTTCTCCTATGTCTACAGGCAAAGGTCCACATATCTGAAAGGCCTTTTTTATTAATTTATTATGAAAACTGGAAGTTTTGCTCTCATTGAATTGTTACCTGAAATGTTTTACAAACTTACGTGTAATGTTTGCTGCTAATTGAGCTCTCACATGAAGCTGAGTGTTCCATATGGAAGATAAAATATCTCTGCCATCATGTTTACTTTGAGGATATGTTTGGTTTGTTTTGAAATTTTGGCTGGAATTAAAAAATGCAACTGATATGCCAACAGTTCTTTGTCATGTAGCTGCGTGATCTTTTTCAGAGGTGGTCAACTGTCTGACTCCATTTGGTTTGTGTATTTAGAAGATGTCACAGAGAACTTACTTGTTTGTAAAGTTATGGGTGTAATTTTAAAGCCTGGACATGATACTTCTGTTTGCTTCACAGGCAATTTGAGATACTTTCTTGGTAGCGAGTTTGAAAAAGGAGGACAAGAAGGCATTGTTGACAAGGCAATAAATCACCTTACAGATGACTGTCAGTCTCTTTAATTTTCCTTTCAGTTAAGTATCTAAGGACACTACTCAGATTTTTAGGCTTTTAAATGTTTGTGGGTCTGGAGGACTAGAATTATGCTCATGACTATGCCTTGTGGGACAGCAGTTTCTTGCTTAGTTCACACTGTTCTGTGAAGGTCAAGATCTCACATGCATAGAGGTATGTAGTGTGACTGAGGGTTGATTTTTGAAAGATGTTCTGTATACTCACAGTTCTTACTGAAGTCAGTATGCTCTTTCAGTAAGGAAAACATCATATTTGCTGTATGTCTTAATTAGTGAGCTGTTTCTTTATTTGTGAGGCAGGGATAAACAGGTGCCTGAGACTAAGATATTTTTCCCTATGCAATTTCTAGAATGCAGACTACTTTATATTTGCCGTTCCTTGATTTGGTTCCCCTCTGATTCATAGTTTGGTTCAGTTATCCACTCTAAACCACTTTGCAGAGAACAGAGGTATATCAGTATTTGCAGTGTGTGCCACCAACTTCTTGCCTGGGAAGCATGAACAGAGCATTGGATGCTGTTGTGATGATGACCTTTGGCAAGCTGAGATGCAAAGCATCCCACAGGAATTTCCTCCAGCACAAAGGTATTTAACAGATTCTCCAATTCCATGGTAGCACCTAGTCAGTAGGTGGTCCACTTGTCTGTCTATCTTTCCATATTCTCCTGTTAGGTTTAGAGAAGCTGCAGTAAGAGAAAGAAAAAAAAAAAAAAAGGAAAACAAAACAAAAAACAGCTATTAAACTGGATAGACATGTGATCTGCATAATTGCTCTAATTGCAGATAGTTCTGCAATGAATAGTCCCGCTGTCAAATTCAACAGTGACTTACGGGGAAAAAATATCTCCCAAGTCCTTTACTATAACATGAAAGACATAAAAAAACTCTTATGATCATTGCCATTGAGTTTAAAGAGCCAGTGACTAATTAAGGGGGAGGAAAAGCATGCCATTGTTAAATTATTGAAGAAAGGATTAAATTGGCAAGCCTAAATAAAATTAAAGTATGCTCTTCTCTGGCCTTTCTGAGTTACACAAATTTGTGTATCAGTCATGCATGACAAAAGTAGTTGTTCATCATCAGCTGGGATTTTTAATGTAAGTGTAGTGAGTGTTCTATCAAACATGGACTACTCGAAATGTTCTGCTGTCTCAGGATTTCCCAAAAAACAAGGAAGAAAAACCACACAGACTGTTGGCAGAAGCAGAATGTCATCCACAGACCTGAAGGTAGGGTTTAGGGAAAGGAAAGCCAGCCTGCCCTGACTGACATTAACTCTCTGTGGCCTTGCACAGATTGCTCTACGTCTCTTTCTTGATTTCCTTATCTTTAAAATGGGATAATAAAACATACTTACTTGTCTCATTCTTATGTTGTGAAACTTAGTGTCTAGATAGTGCATTTGCAGTAGAGGAGCAAAAGAGTTACAGGCCTTTCTTAAAATTTGTTCTTGAGCCATGAGCAGTGATAAAACTTCTGTTCGTATTTAGGAAGCCCAGTTTTACAGAGTGAAAACCTAATCAGGCTATCCAAATCTAGAGGCTAGTAATAAAGGAGTAGCTCCTGAAACAAATGTTTGTTACCTGCTCAAGTGTGGCCATGGAGCATGAATACACCATGGCTTGAAAAATGAACAGTGTGTTTCCTGTTTAATTTTCACTTCAGTAGAATTAGCACACAAATATTTTTATTTTCTTTGAAAAATTATATGCTTTCTTCTATGTGGTGGTTTGACCCTGTCCAGCAATTAAGCACCCACCAGCTGCTCATTCACTCCCCACCTCATTGTAATGGGGTAGAAGATTGCAAGAGCAAACGTGTGAAGGACCTCATGTATCAAGGTAAAGATCATTTAAGAAGTGAAGAGTTAAAAAAGCAGGAAAAAAAAAAAGAGCAAGTGATGCAAAGGCAATCACACACCACCTCCCACAAGCAGACTGCAGACTGATGGCTCAGCCAGCCAGCCTCTGAGCAATGACTACTCTGGAAAAACTCCCCCCGAGGACTTTATTGCTGAGCAGGCTTTTATATAGCATGGGATATCCCTTTGATCAGTTGGGGTCAGCTGCCCAGATGTGCTCCTTCCCAGCATCTTGCCCATCACCTGTCTCCTCACTCGTAGTGGACATAGTGAGAAACAGAGAAGGCCTTGATGCTGTGCAAGCTTTCCTCAGCAGTAGCTGAAACACAGGTGAGTTATCAGCAGTGTTTTGGTGACAAATTAAAAGCACAGCAACATACTGGCTGCTGTGAAGAAATTTAACTCCATCTCAGCCAGACCCAGTACACTGTTGTGTCATCTAAAGTGTTTTCTCCTGGAGTTTGGGCTCACTCTGGAATTCTAAAGTTGTCTTCTCATTTTGTATGTGTACATTGGACCTAGATGCCTTTAAAACTAGTTCCACGCACCTCAAACTTGGAAATATAAGTAAGGTTCAGACCACAGGTTATTTTTACCCAGTTTGAACCAAATACTTATATTCAGACATGCACAAAGTTAGGAAAATTAAGATTTGTGTGGGAGCTTTGATATGCCTTGGGACCATCTTTTATAGCAAAAATGGGTAACGGAAAACAAGATGAAATAAACTCAAAGTTATATCCAAGACACGGTGGAAGCAGCCCTGTTTAAAAGGTTGAAAACACTCTGCTAATTATTTTTAATCTCTTTATTTTTGCGCATTTTTGTACTTCCTTGTTCTTTCCATGGTAGAAAGCTAATGGGCCTGTTCTGGGGAAATATCTGGCCTGCCTGGAAGTGGGAAGTACTGTAAATGGCATAAGAAAGGCTGTACTCATGAGATTTCCTCTACAGTTTTGCTGACTATATATTAGAATGCAATCATGTTGAAAATGTCAGCTGATTTTCCCTTCTTCCATGCCTGTCATCAATTTCCTTTTCACAGCCTTTACCTCCTGCTCGTTGGCTGTCTATGGGGTACATCTTGATGCCTTTGTAGTACCTTCTTGGCAGAAATAGTATTCTTTGGAAATGATACCTTCTGGGTTTGGGTTTGTTGTTTTTTTTTCATCATGAGGGTAGCGTGGTACTCAGAATTATTGATCAGGATGGCTTTTGATAGTGAATACTGATACAAGGCCATGTTATTATAAGACCAAATGTGGAACGGGGCAGCTATTATTAGGTATTGTTTCCCTCTGTTAGTATTTTATGCTGTGTGATATGTATCAGCCTTCCTTCCCCACTGTTGCTACTAACCACCATCCTAATAGCAGTCTGACCTGGGAGGCTGAGAGCTTTATACTGGTGTGGGCCACCCTCTCCTTACTTTCCTCAGCTCTCCAGAATAAATGAGCAGCTGTGTAGGACAGGCAGAGAGACCAGCTTCGGGCTGCAGCTATTTTCATGCACTGCAGGCTCATTATGGAAGCTCCGTAAATGGCACACTTTAGGGGCTGAGGCAAGGTGAAGCTCAATTCTGCCCCATCTTTCTGTCCTGCTAGTGACACTTGGCATCCTTTTGCTGGATGTGGCTGCTTCTGTCTAGCTGCTGCTTATGGGGTGTTCCTCCATCTTTTGGCAGTTTAAGTTGAATCTGAGCACTGCATAAGATAGATTTTCTGCAAAAACTGCTGCCTCCGGGGAAAACTGAAACCTGAATGTTCCACAAAGAAACAAATGTGGGAAAAGAGCTGAGTGGATGGAACAATCTTTAGGAGCCACTCACACCTTAAATTCTCTGTGGGTAAAGGGAATAACTGTACTTCATTCTAATTAATTTTTATTATGTTTCAAATAAAAGAAACAGCAAAGAAGACGGCAAAAGTTCCATTACCTCTGTAATGGATGGGCATAATAATTCTGAGTTTAATAATTTTTTCAGGCAGAACAGAATATAGAGAAAACTTAATTCTATCTGAAGAATGATGCATCCCGTGGGAACTTGAAAACATATATGAATGGCATGATTTGAAACAAGAGCATCAGACAGACATAAAATAACAAAAGCGTTCACAATTTCTCCTTGTAAGGCAGACTAAAAAAGAATTGATTTTGAAATTTTGGATTCTGAGTTCCCTGAGGAGGTGCGATTTCAAACATACCAGACTGCTAGGAAGACTTTAGAAGGATACCTGAAATTTGTAAAGTAAAAGATTACCCCATAACCTGATGAAAATTTATGGAAGGTAGTCAATATTGCAGTAAAGAGAACATAAAAACTATTACACAAAAAATATTTAAAGAAACACAGAGGGCTGCATGTACTGCAGATTTAGTCCAGCAGAGCAGCATGGGGCTGTATGAAATGTGAGTTGGAGAGCATTTGCGTTAGGATTGGAGAGTGTGTTGGAGCACACCACAGATACAGAGAGTAACAACAGCACCATCAGTTCAGAGGATTTTCTCTGGAAGTGTTGAGCAATATGGGAATGATTGGACTATTAATTTGAAAGCAATTAAAGCATCTATTAAATTACTTCAAACGTTGTTTCTGGCAACAAATTACACAAAAAGCAGTTTTGTTTACACTGAAGAAAAGACCTCTGGAAGTAAACAAACTGTAGGTTTCCAATGCTGCTTCTAACTGCACGCACAGGAGAATAAGATGTTTGGATAGGCAGGAATGTGCTACGATACTCTGGTCTGAGACCTGGAGCTCATCAGTAGATTCAAGACCTCAGAACAACTGAGGAAGGAGTTAAGGACATCTCACAGAACACTCTGCTAAGAACTGAGAAAACAGAAAACAATCCGACTTGTATGATTCATGCTGCTTGAAATCCCCTGCAACTTTAGGTGGAGGATTAAAAGAGGATTTAGTTAGTTTTACTGTGCTGGGGCTGTGGTTCTGTATTCAGGAATACCAGAGCTGTATACCACCAGATCACTCCTAGATAGATTTGGAATGTATCAGGCCTTAGTGTATGGCTGCATAACTGTCAAATTAGTTGGAACACGGTACACTATTTACTCGGCTTCATGCTCACTGCAGGAGGACAGGTGGTTTGTGATTTGGCAGAAAATCTGTCAGGACAAAGTTACCCTTTAAATACTTTTTTTTTTTTCCCCTTCAAATTTGAATCCACAGGGTGAGTTTGTACTAGCTGTACTGTTATTTCTTCTGAGTCTACAACATCTTGGATCCAGCCTATGTGCCCTAACCCATCCATTTTCTCCTGAAGGCATGGCTGAGGAATCATAGGGACAAGAGGAGGGTGTGGGAAAAAAGGTGGATCTCCTTCACTTGTGTATAGATCTCCAAGGAATATATAAATAGGAAAAAGACTGTAATACATTACCACTAGGTAGGTTGGCGCCTCTCTTTTCTTTTGGAAGAGGAGACATAGCATATTTGATAGTTTGCCCAGACAGGCAATACATGTCCCAGGCTGAGGACCCCAATACTTTGTACAGCCAGATATGTGTGTACTTCCAGTAGTATTGCTGCCATTTTAGGGATGCTCCACGGTTCCTGCTACATTTTCAGACATTAAGTCCATGAAGGAGTGGGCCTTTAAGTTTGGTTGGTAGGATGAATAGGAGTGGGCCTTTAAGTTTGGTTGGTAGGTAGCTACTTTCTGAAGCTTTATGGAGAAGCAAGGCTTATCAGGAGTCCCAAACAGATAGCAAGTGTTTTTGTGACAAAATCTTCTCTCAAAGCTTGTTGGATCATGGTAAGTGGGAGAAAAGAGCTTTTGACTAAGGCACTCTCCTGTTACCTCTGTGGCCTTTAGGTGCATTTTCACTATATCCTTAATCAGATTTAGCTGCAGGCTGACACTGAGTGCCTTCTTCCCATTCCACACCGCCTTCACTTTCCTATCATCCCTGCACCAGCTTTGATACTGCATGTCTACAGACTGCAAACCAGGGACCATGTGGAACATCAAAAATGACCTGATGTGCCATTTTCCTCCCTACCTCCCTCCCACCCTCCCTCTCTCCATTCCTTCCTTCCTGCCTGCTTGCCTGCCTCCCTCCCTTCCTCCCTCCCTCCCCTTTCCCTGCTTTTCTGAGTTAATTTTAATGGATCAGTTTCCCAGTCCATTTTACTCAAGAGCTTGTGCTATTAGGATATTAGATTTGCCTTATGTCGACTTAAACTATGAAACTGAAATTAGAGCACCAACAGAAAGGAAAAGAAGCCGAAAGAGACTTAATTGTCACCTTTCAGTCTCCAGTAATTAACATGCTTGTCTTAAAATGAGCTCTGTTTCTCACATGTAGGTTGTTCTCAGATAAGCCAATGTACAGATGGTGTTAAGTGCCTGTACCATACTGTAAACATTACTGACTAAAATACACAACTATAACGATCTCTGTGTCTACATGTAGAGAACAGTTTGTGTGTTTATGAGGTTGATGTAAATCTATTACCTGCATTTTTACATGTTACCATCTTAGCTTTAAGAAAATACTGTGGCAGCGTGCACTGTGCCTTTAAGGGCTGAGGTTCCCAGGCAGGGATTGCGGGCAGGGGGTTGTGAAGCCCTTTTGTTGTTATGCACAGCCAATTAAAACCAAATAGAAAGTAAAGCAGATCCTTTGCAAGAACCTTAAGCCCTTGAATGATCACCGCAGGTGTCATCCATAATTTTCTAAAGAACTTGCACTCTTAAGAGAAGGCAGAGGCACTGGAAAGGGACAAAGAGTAAGCAGGTTAGTTTACCAAAATAAGATCAAACTGTGACACAAGTCACACGAAAAAGAGCAGAAATATTTTCTAAATTGCTTGAACTCTTTCCTACATATCCTGAATTTGCTGCAGGAGCTTCCCTTTCCTCGGTATGCCTGTCCGGAGTTGTCTTTGTAGTGACTGCAGCAACAAGAAGCCGTAGTGAGAGAGATCATGTACAGCTACTTGGTCCATCGCTTTGCTGACAGGCCACTTCTGTTTTGTTTCTTCTTTTGTTTAATTTGAGGAGACAGATGCTGCATGTGTGCATTTATGCTGGGTGCTCCACAGATTTTTCAGTGGACATGAATAGCTACATATGGCCTTCTTAAAATAGCATCTTATTGGAAGGCTTTTCATTCTGTGTGATAGGAAAGTTTATTTATGCACGTTCTGGGGAGGAGAAATGGAAGAATTAAGACCAAACCCACTAGCTTAGCTGAAATGGTGGAGGATAAATGATTACCTTACTGTCTCCTTAAAAGGAGATGAGAAATAGGTGGACTCAAATGATATTCTGAAGCTGATTTCAGTTATTTTCTCCCTAGGCATCCACTTTTAGCCACCAATGAAGAAAGGATGACTAGGCTACAAAAACATTTTGTCCAACTTATGTCAGATTTTATGTTCCCTGTGCCTGGGAGATGCGAGATTTTGGAGAACTGAGTAACTCAACTGTGGCTTGGCGAGCTAATGTAGCTCCTGGAAGGCCAGAGACCTGTTAAGAGTTGTTGCAAGTGCACCAGCTATGCACAGCTGGGAGGGAGAGGGCTCTGTGACACCAACCTTTTCCCCACCAGCATGCTACAGGCTTTGCTGTTGTATTGGCTGCTGCTGTTTGTACGATACCTATGTAAGCTCTTACAGTACGTACACTTCTTGCAGCTGTATTGGGGTACTGACAAGTGACACCACCGTTGGTCAAAATACCTGCCCTCAGAGCTTAAAAGGTAAACCACAGATCAACAATATCTCTAGTAAGAGATATTACTTGACCCTCCACTCCTTCCTGTTCCTAATCATCTTTAAGAACTTGAGTGCTTGAGAAGTAGAGGGTACATTCCTGGGGTTTATTGTTCATTCTGTAATTCTTCTCTAGAAACTGCATAAATTTCAAGATTACCAGATGCATTTCTTTTTCTGGATTTTTGGTTTCATTAAAAATAATGAAAGAATGATCATAATGGACACTACTAATTTTTTTCTTTTGTTGTACACAAAAATTCTGTGGCAGTATACCAGTGGATTGAAGAAGGTGAGTGTGTAACTCACTAGGAGAAATTTTACTGCAAATTCAGTTGTTGAATCTGAAAATAGGATGTTATAAGAAAATAGGAGCTTGGGTTACGGAATAATGAACCTCTTCTTCTTTTCAGTCTGTGAGTATCTTCTACCGGCAAGACGTCCTATACATAAACAGATAAAAAGGAAATCTTTTAAGGGTGAAGAACAATAATAATTCTTAGTTTAATAGCAGCAACATTTGTGATTTAAACATTGATTCAGTTCTTCCAGTTATTTAGGGTATGGAAGAAAGTTGGTCACTGAAATTGTGGTCTTTAGCTTTCTTCCAGTCACTTACCTTAAAGTCATCTGGGGCTGTCAGCAGACCTGAGGAGCAAAATCAAAGTCCCTTCACCCTCATTTAACACGCATACTCACACACACTCTCTATGTGCATC
The DNA here is from genome assembly GCF_034315485.1 of Pezoporus occidentalis. Taxonomy (NCBI): domain Eukaryota; kingdom Metazoa; phylum Chordata; class Aves; order Psittaciformes; family Psittacidae; genus Pezoporus; species Pezoporus occidentalis. The sequence goes on along the minus strand of NW_026912961.1, from coordinate 7,204,998 downwards.
AGTTAAAAGTTTGTGCTTGCCTAGCTGTATCAGATTAGACGTGCTAATGTTTCAGCTGTTGTGCCTTCATCAGGACATGTCTCAAACTAACCCTTTGCAGCAGTTTGGAACAGATTTGTATGTCAAGTTAGTTAGAAATGCTTTGGCAGTCATGTTTCCCGTCATGATGGCTTTTTGTTGGGCTTTTTTCTTGGTAGCTCAGTGCTGTCTAAGTAAAATCTCTTATCCTAGGAAAAGGAACTTTATTGCTTGTTTCCTTGTTGTGTCTCTGCCTTAAATATTTTTGGCATTTGGCATTTTGGCATTTGTCTGTTAATTACTTATTATTCAAACTAAAAAAAAAAAAAAAAAGATGACAAAGGGAAATGGGGGGGAGTGTGTATGTGAATGACACCAGAATGTCTGATCAGATCAGATAGCAGTACTGACTGAATCAGATCAGATAGCAGTACTGAGTGAATAAAGTGGCTTTCCAATATGTTACACTCTTACAGAGGCTGGCAGAAAGTAATCACTGAGAATTTCTGTAACTTTGGGTATGTCTGACATTGGAGGAGAGACTGAAACAATAGTCCAGGACTGAACATTCCCAAAATTATGATACTCTGGCTCTGGACAGGGATTTAATTTTTCAAAATATTTGTCCCAGGAAAGATAAATCACAGAATACAGATCAACTTGTTTCTGACAATAACAATAGCACAGCTGTCTGCCAAAGGCCATTGCATTTTGAAGAAGTATTCAAAATACTTAAAATGTAAATCTCGTCCATGAACTGGAATTTTTTATGGTGTAGCTATTGCTCTTGTGAGACCTCACCTGGAGTATTGTGTGCAGTTCTGGTGTCCTCAACATAAAAAGGACATGGAACTGTTGGAACAAGTCCAGAGGAGGGCCACGAGGATGATCAGGGGACTGGAGCACCTCCCATATGAAGACAGGCTGAGAAAGTTGGGGCTGTTCAGCCTGGAGAAGAGAAGGCTGCGTGGAGACCTCATAGCAGCTTTCCAGTATCTGAAGGGGGCCTATAGGGGTGCTGGAGAGGGACTCTTCATTAGGGACTTGTTGTGGTTTAAACCCAGTCAGGTAATTCGTTCGCTCACTTCCCCCCCTTTTCTTGCCCTCCCCCTGCTCTCAGAGGGACGGAGAGGAGAATCGAAAAGAATGCAACTCCCACGGGTTGAGATAAGAACAGTTTAGTAACTAAGGTATAACACAAATCACTACTGCTACCACCAATGATAATAATGATAAAGGAAATAACAAGGGAAGAGAATACAACACCTCAGCACCAGCCGACCGATAACTCGCCCCCCAAGCCCGACCAAGCTCCGACCGATACCTCCTCCAACCCCGCAGTCTCCCAGCCCCTCCGGCTAACCCCCAGTTACATCCTGGGCATGACGTGCTGTGGTATGGAATACCTCTTTGGTCAGTTTGGGTCAGGTGTCCTGTCTCTGCTTCCTCCTGGCTTCCCCTCCTCCCTGGCAGAGCATGAGGCTCACAAAGTCCTTGGCCAAACCAAAACATCGCTTGTTATCAGCTCTGTTCCCGAGCTGAAAGTCAAAACACTGCACTGCACCAGCTACCAAGAAGGAGAAAAAATGACTGCTACTGCTGAACCCAGGACATTATCCACCCCTTATTCCATACCATTCACGTCATGCTCAGATCCCACATTTTCCATATACCATCACTCTTATCTTAGTGCATGGACCAGTCCCTATAAAGCTGCTGCGTCCATCTGGTCCATGATGTCAGGCTCCATCTCTTGTAACAGTCTTCCAGAGCAGGAGAGACTGTGTGCAGTGTTCACACTCGTGAATAACTTGGGCAATAGTGTCCATTGCTAAGTCCACCCCTCGATCGTGAGTCCATCTTTATGTTGCATGTCTGCTCTGATGGCCTGAAGTGCCATGGGCCCACCAGGCTTAAAATAATTCACTGTCCCCTTCAGCAGTTTCTGCAGCTTGTTGCTGGGGACTCCACACAGCTGCCTTCCATCTCCGATGTTTCCAAAGCACTGGAGGGGCCCAGTGGACTAGATACTTGCCCATACTGTCCCACACACCCTGCCACTCATGACTCTCCAGCCTTGGGGAAAATCTCCTGGTCCCACTATATCGTTGTCTAACCCCAGACAAGACCCAAATCTGACTCTGCTTAACTTCTGAGATCAGACAAAATGGTTGTGGGTAGAACACAGTCTGTGTGTGTGCCAACATGCTGATCCCCATCACAACCAGCAGGCAGGTCCCAAGGACACCCAAAGGCCATTCAAAACCTTCAGAACTCTCAGTTGATGCTGCTGTACTTGTCACTGGGGCTGGTGCAGCTGCTGTGCTTGCCGGCTCTCCCACCGCCAGCTTCTCTTTTCCTGAGTCCAGCTCTTCCTCCTCTGCCTTGCTGGGAAATGCTGCGTGGTCTCCTGCATCCTCCTGGGGCTCGGCGGGCGGCTTCCGGGGAATGCTCTCGGCCGTCGCGGGGCTGGGCTCGGCCGCGGGGCTCGGCTCCTTCGCGGGGCTCGGCTCGGCCGCGGGGCTCGGCTCTTCCGCGGGGCTCGGCTCCTCCGCCGCCTTCTCCCGCTGCTCTGCAGCCGCTTCCTTCCGCTCCTCGACCGCCCCGACCTCCTCCACCGGCAGCCGTCCCCTCGCGGCCTCCGGCCCCGCTCCCGCCGCCGCTTGGTCCCCGGGGCCGCTCTCCCGGGCCGGTTCGGCTGCCGCCGGCTCCCGGGGCCGCTCCCCCTCGGCTCCCCGCAGCCTCACGAAGATGGAGAGTAGGGTGAGGGCCAGGACGGTGAAGAGCAGCCGGACGGCCAGGTGCAAGTCCACGGCCACGTCCGTCCCGCCCTGCTGCTGGAGCCCGCCCGTATTACAGGTCATTGCCATAAAGCACAGTGAGACAAGAACCTTAGCCCAGGCCCCACACTTGATAAACACTAACACAGCAAATACCGGCTCTACGTAAGTTACAACATTCTGAAGCTGTGAGATCAAGAGAAACAACTCTGAGAGCCAATACATCAGCATTGTGACGAGTGACTATTAATCCAGTCAGATCTGTCGTTATCTCAACCCTTCGTGCCCCACGTTGGGCGCCAAAAAGAACTGTCGTGGTTTAAACCCAGTCAGGTAATTCATTCGCTCACTTCCCCCCCTTTCTTGCCCTCCCCCTGCTCTCGGAGGGACGGAGAGGAGAATCGAAAAGAATGCAACTCCCACGGGTTGAGATAAGAACAGTTTAGTAACTAAGGTATAACACAGATCACTACTGCTACCACCAATGATAATAATGATAAAGGAAATAACAAGGGAAGAGAATACAACACCTCAGCACCAGCCGACCGATAACTCGCCCCCCAAGCCCGACCAAGCTCCGACCGATACCTCCTCCAACCCCGCAGTCTCCCAGCCCCTCCGGCTAACCCCCAGTTACATCCTGGGCATGACGTGCTGTGGTATGGAATACCTCTTTGGTCAGTTTGGGTCAGGTGTCCTGTCTCTGCTTCCTCCTGGCTTCCCCTCCTCCCTGGCAGAGCATGAGGCTCACAAAGTCCTTGGCCAAACCAAAACATCGCTTGTTATCAGCTCTGTTCCCGAGCTGAAAGTCAAAACACTGCACTGCACCAGCTACCAAGAAGGAGAAAAAATGACTGCTACTGCTGAACCCAGGACAGGACTGTAGTGACAGGACAAGGGATAACAGGTTAAAACTTAAACAGGGGAAGTTTAGATTGGATATAAGAAGGAAATTCTTTCCTGTTAGGGTGGTGAGGCACTGGAATGGGTTGCCCAGGGAGGTTGTGAATGCTCCATCCCTGGCAGTGTTCAAGGCCAGGTTGGACGAGGCCTTGGGTGATATGATTTAGCATAAGGTGTCCCTGCCCATGGCAGGGGGGTTGGAACTAGATGATGTTAAGGTCCTTTCCAACCCTAACGATTCTATGATTCTATTGCCTCTAAAGAAGCAAGTCTTTCTTTATTCTTTACTGAGGTAAAACTGAGTTACTGAGTTTATCTTTTCCAAAAGTCCAGTAGGTCTGAGGAACGAGCTAAAACACCAGTTCCCTTCCCCAAAATACCAGTTTTACTCTTCATGAATGACTGAAGGAAACCTTTATGTTACAAGTATATCTGTATGGTGCTTAATGCAGACAGCTCTTTTGGACCTCCCTGAGGAGCATAGGTATTTGGTACCTTGCAGGATTGGACTCAAATTTAATAAGGAAAAGCTCAAATAATGCAGAAATATTTGATTAAAATTTCTTCAGGAAAGACCTTCACATCTGTTTTAGATACCATTTTCATCTTTTCAAAAGCCTCTCAGAAACTTGAGTTTGTGTTTTCCTTTAATAGCTATTGCTTATAAACTAACACCAAAAAGAGCGGGTCTTTTTGATACTTGCACTCAGTCACTAGCCAACAGCCTTGCAGCATTGAACAGAATGAAAATTGAAACTACCAGGGGGGCAAATCTCCATCCAGAACTGCAGTGCATCCCTGGAATTTTGTAAGGTAATTCACAGTATTAGGCAGAAGCAGGATAAATCAAGGATATATCAAAACCTCTCTTGATGACCTTAGTGATGTCTTCCAAAGGGGAACTGTCCACCAAAAACATGGCACACTTACAGAACAAAATGGTATCCTTTCCTGGAGAAAAAAATCAAAACAAATGAAAAAACCCAACTGACTCATTGAAAAGCAGCTGTGCTTAAGAACCAGGCAGTTTTCCTTCTCATTTTCTTTCAGGAATTAACTAACCACCAACTAGTGGTTAATTAATGTAGACCTTCCATGCAGGAATAATCATCTGGATGTGCCTCACTGCAGATGGAACGCATCTGGTGCTGGAGTTGTTATACAGAAAGATTTACCACTTTTACAGAAAGATTACTGCCTGTGACAGAACATCAAATTGCTACTTGTGTCCTTTATTTCTATCCCAGAATAAAGGAGGAAAGAAACTGTCCTTTTCATAAGACGCTTAGTGCATATCTGTGCAGAATCCGTGACCAGGCACAGTTGCGTGCTGATCGTCTGTTAGTTGCTTTCTGAGCCACAAAGAGAATGAGATTTAATACACACCATGAATTTGTGCTATTCTATTGTAGTCTTAAAAATCTGAATAGATTTCAATTATCTGTCATTATAATGAACACTAGCAATTTTCTTATGAGCTGCAAGATCTTTCTTTTAGCCTTGATTTGAAATTTGTTTCAGAAATTTCTCATGTACTAAGATGTAACGTGTGGTGTCAAATCTCTTGCAAGAACCATCACTTTCAGCTACCATACAATTCCTTTTTAAGATGTGCTTGATATATATATAGTCAGACAAACAAGGGGGATGAAAGCCCTACAAGTTTCATCAGACATTTTCAGATCTTCCCAGGAGCAGTATTTCAAATGGAACAAAGCATCTTTATAATGTGTGTGAGTGTGTACTATTTTTTTCTAAATCTACTTCATTTAATGCACAAATGTGTAAAGCCATAAGCAAAATGCAATTCCAGATAATTTCTGGCTTCCATTCTAATCTGAAATGTGAATTTGGTTTATAGCTGAGATAGACTTTGGTTACTGGAAGCTTTTCCAGTGTTTGGGGACTTTTCTAGGATGAATGGGTAAAAATAAATTTAGTTTTGGTTTTGGTTGGTTTTTGGTTTGTTTTTTTTTAACATTTCACAATACTACTGCAAGTTACTCAGCCAGTAGCATGACATATCAAGGCAGATGGGATCTGTCATATCTGATTCTTCATTCCTCTGCCCTCATCTGCATCTGTTACTCTCATCTGCCATTCTTTCTCCTTCCTTAAGTAACCCTGACTCTCCTTCTCTCCTCTGTTCTTCAGTGAGGCTGAGAAACCATAACTTCTGCAGTGAAAGTCATCGCTCCATGGTGTCCCATCTACCCTCCTGCGCCGTCTTTTGGGGTCATTGCCTGTACAAACCCGTGCTCTTAGCAAGGCACTGTGATTTCTTTCTACTGCAACCTTTCACTGAATTACTTTTCTCTGACCCTCTTAACTTGTTCAAATTCTTTTCTATTAGCTGTTCTTAGTTCTGCCTGATCTTATCTCCTTCACTTTTCCTTTTTCCTTCAGCTTCCTTGGAGTCCTTTTAAAATGTATCCTTCTTTGCATTTTTTTTTACTATTCTATCTTTCATTGATTTTGCCCTACTTTAGTGTCACCATGCCTTGCTGAAGAAAGATACATCATGAAGTTTTGAACTCCACAGAAGTTTTTCTCTTTTCTTATCCATTTCTCTGTCCCTTGACCAATATCTTTATTTTTATTTTCTCTTAAACTAGCATGACCTTTGGTCCTTCAATTCTTCGCTATTTCTGGTTTCCTCTAAAACCTCCTGCTTCATTCCTATCTCCTCTTCCAAGCATTTTCTGCCAAAGAAATTGTCAAGCTTTTTAAAGGATGGGGAAAAAAAGTCATTGCTTTCACTAAGGAACCGTTCCCTTTGCTCCACCTGGCAGAGTGTCCTCTTTTTCTCACTTTGTCTTTCTCCTTCCTCTCACCTTAAAACATTCTGTCTCAGTACTTTCTTTCACCTCTATTCCTCCTTATTCCTCCCCGTTCTCTACATTTCATTTTTCGTGTTCATTTCTTTTGTCCTGAAAAATCTCACTTTTCTTTCTATTTTGGGGTTTTTTTTCTTTTTATTTTAAACATTTATTTTCTTGACTCATTGGTGCCTGAATTTTTTTTTTTATATATATCACTGAGCTTCTACATGCTGCTTTTCCCAAACTCATCAATGTTTCCCAAACTTCCTGCCTTTTTATATAGTCAAATTTATATTTTGCCTGCATAGCAATCTTTTCCATGGTCAGTTATCAGCAGACAAGGGATTCTTTTCCTTTTCCCCTCTGTGCTCATTTGTGGAAGCCAAAGAAGTTATTTTGGGTACTGTTTAGAAGGTTACACAATTTTGATTGGTACAATCAATGGGTACAAGCTCTTTTATAAATCATAAAGTTGCTGTTTTAGGGACCAGCGTTTCAAAATCTTTCTGACATGGGGAACAAAAATTTCTGGAAATGGCTCAGTAGCCTTATATGTCCTTCTAGAATTGGCTGAATAGCTGGACAAATGTTGAGGCTAAGGAAGAAAAGTATACTGTCACTACAATGCCTGTATTTGATTTTAATGAACAGTTATCTGACAGCTGATAGTGTTAATTGATTGAAGATATTTTTTCCTTTGTTTGATTATATTGTATTGCATGTGACAAAAGTCCTTTTAATTAAAGTAGAAAAATACTGTCACTGTTTCAATACTGCATAGCGTCTTTGCTGTTGCTCATATTTGAAATGAATGTGCTTCACCCTTTTCTGTGGAAATGCGCATTTAAATTCCATTTGTTTATTTAGGTGGATGACCCTGATACAACCTTTCCCCCACAGCAGCTGCAGAAGATGTAAATTAAGAGTGATAGCCCAGTAGGGTCATATTGAGTTATGCCCTAGTGTCATGCAAAGAAATATCTTAGTGAAATTTCAGATCAGGGAAGTCGGAATACATCTCTGCATGGCACTGGCAAATAGCTTTTCAGGAAAAAAAAACCAACACCCTTTTTTCAATAAATCTATCCTTTGCATTAAAAAAAAAGGGGGTTGGAAATGTCAGTGAGGTAGTGTCAGGATGGAAATGCAAATCCAACTGCTTCCAATGGAGAAGTATTACATTCAAACTGGAAGCATGATCTTGCAAACCTTACCCTTAAGGGAGACCTCTGAGTAGGGACTATGCCTGTGAAAGGTTTACAGGATTTCAGCCCTGTGATTTGAACTTAATGTGAAGAATCCTTGCTCAGGCGGGTGCATTTACATATTGAGAAAGGACTGTAGGTTGCTGGCACAAAAACCTGTGCATTGAGGTGGTAAAGGTTACAGTGGGAATCATCCTAAGAATTTTAAGGGAAGTTAAGGTGAGAGATAGGTTATGTAGAAAGAAAGGCTATACACAAACAGAGGCATGTAAGTAGAGACATATAAATAACGACATATAAAGTGGAAGGAATACATATACTGAGTCGTCAACATAAATGAGTCAACAGGGAGTGGAAGTAGAAACTCACTTTTGAAAGCAACAGTGTGAATCCTCATGAAGAAGAGAATTTGAGAGTATTCATGTGGCTGTATCAGAGTGAGAAGAAAACTGACTAGTCCATTTCTCTTTTCCTCTTTCATTTGCTAGCTGCTTGTTGTTTTCTTCTGTAGATAGCTTCTACTTGCCCACCTCTTTGGAATTCCTCTGTTGAGCATCTGAGAAACATTGAGTACACATAATGTTAGCAACGTATTTATAAGCTTTTTTCTTATATGTAACAAATAAATTAAAAGGTTACCCAGGAGGCTCAGATTATGAGGCTAATTTGCAAATATGAACCTCAGTTTTCTCCTCTGCTTTTGGTATGCTGTGGTAACAGATCATGTGCTAATACAGCAGTGCACACATTTTGATTGTTGTGTACAAATACATGCACACACTTTGGAAAATATGTCTTTTATGCCATTCCTTTTATGCTTTTAAGCAGAAATAAGCTGCAAATATTTATAATCTGGCATCAAAGCTTTTTTTTTTTTTTTCAGATTTCAGATTGGATTTATTAAAAGATTTTTGCCAAAGTTGTGAAGTAGTTGTTGCAATTGATCTATTCAATGGTAAGCATGAACTGTTGTTTGGTGTGTCTGTAGATCTTGTCACGTTGTTTGATGAGGAGCAGAAAGGTTAATGTACACAGGTCTGTAGGGCAACAAAAGTGCTTGTGTAGTTTGTGTTACAGAAACAAGACCTCAAAGAACAATTCCAAGGAAATGATCTTTATATAGAAATAAGTAAACTATGAATAATAATAAATACATACATATCAAACAGAAATTATTTCAGCTACCTGAAGGCCAGAAAGCAGGCTACGCCTTTACAAACTTTCTATCTTCTAACTTTATCCCAGATTACTTGTCAAGAGGGCCAGTGCAGTTTGCAATAGGTAAAAAATTCAAACACTACTTGGCATAACATGGGAAAGACTGGACTATGAAGCCATGCTGTCTGTTTTGAATTCAGATTTTAGAACATTACACATGTTAAGTTGAAGAATATCTAGACAGGGTAAGTTTAATAGGCAGAATAGGTGACAGTAAGGAAAGGAAAGAAATGAAATGTTTCAGAATGATATTTTCCTCCAGTTTGAATTTAACCTATTCTGGAAAGAATTTAAGGGTAATAAATTGTGTGAGCTCATGAACAAGGTTTCTGTACTCCAAAATATGCCATTTGTGGTTGCTTTATATAATTAATTTACATGTTAGATGGTAGTTACATCCTTTACCTTTCAAAGAGGTTAAATACAACACAGTAACTACAGATGTTCAATATCCAGATATTTACCAAGCTTCACTCTTCCAATCATAGCATTTTACCTTGGTTTGAATTGAACAGAAAGTCAGTAAGGATCATGAGAATGGCCCTTCTAATGACTAATTTGAAGTGTGCATATAATATAGTCTTTCTGCTTGCTACTGCTTTTCTTACCCTGTCTGTGTTTGCCTCTCCTTACCCAAGCTGGGATAAAAGAAGTGCTTTTTATTGCAATGTTCTTGTTTTAAAGGTGTGGAGAGTTTCTATAGGATTTTTTCTGTTTGCAAACCACACACGAGATCTCTAACTGAGCTCTGCTTTAACAGTAGCTTGTGTTGAAAGGTGGGGTGTCTTATTTCCCCACAGAATCAGTGGATCTGATTCTTTTTGAGCACAATTCAGGAATTATGAGAGCTCTTCAGATACTAGCACTGAGCAGAGCATATTAAAAATCTGAATAGAGGAAAATATTAAGTCCCAGTGCCAAAAGCAGGATGAGAGAGATCTCCTTTCTTATGAGGACCATCAGTCTTTCTTTGCTTTTTAAATTATTCTAGTTGCTAAGTGTTTCTGTCTCCATTTTCCTCTTTCAACAGCACCTTTCACATTTGCAGAATCCAGATCTATTTGTTGCTCTCTGTTGCTCAGTCATGTAAATTTGAGGGCAATATAAATTATTTGCAAGATATATAGGAGATTTTGTGGTTAAGTGAAAAGGTTCATTTCCCCTTGAAGAATGTCTTTGAATCCTGATTTAAGTATCTCACTAAACCGCACAAGCAATGCAGTGAATGCTTGAAAAAGCTTCACTGAAGTACTGCACAATGTAAGGACTCTATAAGCTGTATTTGACCCAGAAAAGCAGCATGGGTTGCAACTTGGTTTGACTTCCTGAAACATTATGTCATTATGAATTATGGGGCTTGGCCTGCTAATGTATGCAGAGCACTTTGAGTGCAGCAGATGGAAGCATAGTAACAATACTTTGCACTTCTATTGTTTTGCAGTAAAACTGTAATTGGAACCTGTTTTTAATGGTGTTCATTAATATAATAATATAAACTCACTGCAGTGTAAGCTGCAGTGTGTAGGAGCCATAATGTCGATGTGAAGTAATAGTGAAATTGCTGCTTCTGATGATGATGGTGTTGGTAGAAGCCTTGCATTCTCTCCTGTGTATCCTAACTGATTTGTAAAATAGGAAAAGGCTATGTTGCACTCTTTATTCCACAATGATATTTAGTATGGCAGCCTAGTTATGAGATAAAAGGCAAGAAGGTAGCTCCAGCTTTGTGTTTGACTTATTTTCCATTCTGATTTATCATTTTAGCATTTAACTCTGGTTAAACCTTATTTTCATCTTTTGCCTTGGAGCAATAAAAGGTGTGAGCTGTTTTGCTTTTTTTTTTTCATTTGCCTTCAAGTCATTACCAATTAAGGCAAAACACCACTTTTATAATTGAAATAAAAGGTTTGTGTGTGATATTATTTCTATCCAGAAGGGATGTTTTTAAAGTGAAAGTATACAGCATAGGGACAGTTTACTGCCTGTGTTAGATGGCAGGTGCAGAGATGGACTTAAGCCATGGTCTCAGTTATATAAACGTATGGTTTCTAGAGGTGGGGGAAATGTAAATTCTTCCAGTGGCCCACTGTATGAAGAATTGACCCAGAAATTTGGATACAAATGCTCCTTTACAGTGTCTGAAATCTGTTCTGTATCCTTTATCTTAAGGCCAGCTATAAGACAGTGCTTTCAGGGATTAAATTGAAAAAAATGTTATGTAAAAACAGACTGCATATCTTGTGTGTGTATGGACACATATGGAGCACTCTATCATCACTGTTCAACCTATGAACAACCAATGGTTATGGTGCTGGTTTTGACGTATTTTGCATCAGTCCATTTTCTGGTTTCGCACAGTCAGCAACTGCCTCTGAACACTGTTAAAGTCAGTGGGAGCAATTTAATAAGGAGTTTTAAGGTGATTCTCTAACAAAGTAATGAAGGTGATATGCTGTCCATCCCCTAAAAATACATTTTTCACCCACCAGCCAGTTCTCATCAAAGACAGTGATGCTGCTGGATATTTCAAGGGAATTGCTGGCTTAACAAAGGATAGATACACAAACTATTGTCCTTAGGCAGTCAGTATGTTCATAACATTCTTATGTACTCCTGAACTCTCTTTTGTCCAATAGCGGTTTTGAGGGCAATAAGATCAGTGGATGGACAAAGTGGCTAGAACTTTAAGCAAGTAGACAAGTATGAGAACTGCAAGTAAATTTATGTTTAGAATTAGTACGCAATTAAAAGAGTGCACAGAAACAGCTTCATCCAGAAAGAGTAGCAAGTGTGAGCATGGTGCCATATTACACTACTTTGTCATAAATAATAATTTCGTGCAGAACCAAATGGTAGTAATGTACAATTGCAAGCTACAGCACAAGCTGTAAGAAGAAAAGTGAGCAAAAGAACAACCTGTCATCACTTAGGTGGCTCACTACCTAAATTCAGGTCATATCTTCTGTGTTATACAGAAATAGAGAACCTGGGAGAGCCCGCTGCTCACTGGAACGTGAAATGGAGATAGGGGGATGGCACTCCCTTCTGCCCAGTGGCCACAGAGCGCCCTTCTGCCACAGAGCAGGCTGGCATGCAGGAGTGGGTCAGGCTAAGTCTTTGGGAGGTTGCAGGGGGTGCTGATGCTGTCAGACAGCAGTTTGGGTTATTCTTGGACACTTTTTCATTTGGTTGCTGCTTCCTCTACACTTCTCTTAATCTTTCACTGTTTCTCACAAAACACTTCTTTTTTTGATCCCTTAGATTTCTCCATGTCTTTTGATGTTTTCCTGGTTCTTCTTTTCTGTAATTTGTTGGTTTTTTTCTTCTTCCCTTTTGATTTGTTTGTGGCTCCTTTTAATGTAATCCACATTTATTTTGTTCCATGCTACTTTCATCTGCAAAAACCACATGAAACAAATATTTTAAGATATAGGCTGGTCTTTCTAACTGAACCCTTGATTAAGCAATCCAGGAGATCTTTGTCAAGCTGCCATATAGTACATTTTCCCCTCACATTGGTCCTGAGTACTGTCTGGGCCATGAGCTGGGATAGTCTCTTGCCTTAGACTTTCTGACATGCTTTCTAGAAGGACCATGCTTCTTCAAAAAAAAAAAAAAAAAAAAAAAAAATTTGCTGTGCTCTAAAGACCCGTATGGACTCTACAGTTTTCCAGTGGTTTATGCTTTCTCAGATACGAGGAACCCTTCTCAGTTTGCACACAGATGGAATAGCTAGAAAAAAAGGAAACAGACAAGTAAGAAATACCTGCTTGCTCATTCCTACCGCATTTTATCCATGGCTGTGGACCACTCTTTAAGTACATGTCAGAATAAACCAGCTGTGTCTAGGATTCATGCAGCCTTTCCAGCAAATCTTATTATGCTTTTTATTCTAGGAAACTTTTTTAAACTTCTCCTTCTGCTCCTGGTCCCTTCTCTTTCATTCTATAGCATATACCTGATCAAGGAAAAAAATGATACCTTGCTTCTTACTACTCAAATTGGTGTTTAAAGGTCATTTCTTTCCATAGCCCTTCATCCATTTCATGTGTTTTCATCCTGATCCAAACTATCTGACGAGCTAATTCACTGTTTGGTTTTGTTTTTTAATTCCCACCCCCTCCCCAGAGTTGGAAAACTCATTTGTTCCAGGCGATAACCATCTTTTTGTCAAAGTTTGTTTCATTAAAACTAACAGGGAGCTGTGTCATTTCAAGCAGAAATAGAAACAGTTCTCAATATAACTGGAGTTAAGACTCCCTTTGAAGAAAAGGAAGAATCACAGAACTCTAGGTTGTGGCATACTTTTCAATCCTTCTGCCTCTGTTTAGATTGAGATTTGTGTCAAACATTGAGATCCACCCATCTCCACCCATTATGCAGTTTTGTCCCCACATCTTGTGCCAGGTTTGCACCAACTAAACATTCTTCAGTCCTCAGGCCTGATTTTATTCACTGGTCCCATTTGTTTTTATGAACAGGTGTTTTGCGGCATTTGTAAATCAACCTGTGGAACAAGGCAGGTGCCAATGAAGTGCAGCAAGGACTAGGCAGGATGTGGAAGAAGGAAGAGGCAAAAAAGAGTTTAGGTTTCTTGCATAACTTCAGTCTCTCTAACTACATGCCACTTGTACCTGGATAATAATTGTGCTGTTGGTTGCAGGCATCACCTCGGGACTCAGTAGAAAAAAAGTAAATACATGAGCTTTGTACAAAGTTATGTCCAAATCTAACAGAGAAGGCAAGCAAAATGCAAAACAGCTCAAGATTGTAATTCTGAGTTTTCAAATGCCTTGTAAGAAACTTATCAGAGGTGTTAATTGCACCACTTGTGTTAAAGAGAGTCAAATTGTGCCACTTCCTGTGCTAACAGTAACTGTTTCTTCTCTAACTAGTTTAACAGGTATATAATTACGATAATAACAGAGAAGCTGCTAGTGATCCCTACCACCTGCAGTGACAAAAGATCCCTGGGACACTTTTAAAGTTATGCTGTTGTTTGCAGCAGGTGTTTGAAAGTTGTCAGAGGAAGCATCCTAATGCTAAAGAAATGTATTTTCTTTCTCTTACGGGATCCAGTTCAACAAGTTGAGAAATAAAACACCAGAGGCAGGTTTATGTGACATTCGTATGCTATTGTATGAAAAAGCAGAGAGTGAACTGAAAGAGTTGTATTACTTTTTTTTGTGTCCAATATGGAAAAAAACTGAACCCCAAACCCTGACTTAATCTCTATGAATTTTCCACAGATCTTTACTTTGCTGCTAGGAAGTGTCCCAGCAGGGAGAGGTCTTGTTGCTGAATGAGACTGTGCATGCTGTGCATGCACTGGGGACCAATTCATAAAATGAATCCAAAACTGAATGACTCTTACAATGTACAGCACTTTTTATGGTCTTCACTTCTCCATCATTTGGCTACAAACTCTCTCCAAGGCCAGGAACTTCCTTTTTCCCTTCATCATGAACTAGTGAAATAAGAACAAGCTATTAAGCTGGAATAAGTAACAGTGAGTACTCTGTGGGCATTAGGTGCAGTATGTGACAGTCGTGTGAATAGTATAAGCTATTTATTTTGTACACAACCACTGAAAAGAACTCTAAAGGTGGTAGTGGTCAGGGAAAGTACTCATTTCATTTTCCCTTTGCACCAGCTAAATATGAAATTGTTCTGTTTCATAGCAACATGCAAAATTACTTGGGCTCCTTAACCTTCACAAAGAAGGCATTTGGCAGTTAAAAGAGAACAAAGGATCCTGATCAAGCTGAGGGAGTCGGGCTTGTTCAGCCTGGAGAAACGAATGTTCCAGTGAGATGTTATAGCAGCCTTCCAGTACATAAAGGAGGCCTACAAGAAATCTGTAGAGGAACTTTTTACAAGGGCTTGTAGCGATAGGACAAGGGGGAATGGCTTTAAACTGAAAGAGGGTATATTTAGATTAGATACTAGGATGAAATTCTTCACTATAAGGGTGGTGAGACACTGGAACAGATTGTCCAAGGAAGTTGTGGATGCTTCATCCCTGGAAGTGTTCAAGGCCAGGTTGGATGGGTCCTTGAGCATCCTGGTCTAGTGGAAGGTGTCCCTGCCCATGGCAGGGGGTTGGAACTGCATGATCTTTAAGGTCACTTCCAGCCCAGACCATTGTATGATTCTGTGATCAGCCAGCTGAGGCAAAAAGGCAATGCTATCAGTATTAGCCTCAGCTGTAAGACTTAGGCCTCCAATTAATAAATGAGAGGGAAGAAACTGAAGATGTCTTCAGAAGCCAAACATTGGCACAAATGTCACATCAGTCATCATCAGGGTCATCTATGGCCTCATCATCAGTTGCACCTGAGACGCACTTTGGCAGCCCTCCAGGTTGCACAGGATGAGCAAAGGCGCTGCAGTTAACTTTGATCGATGTTAGTCTTTCAGCATTTCTGCCAGCAAACTCTTTCATTGTTCAGTGACAGCATTATCCTCAGCACTAAATAATTTCTTGGTATTACCATGTAATGTGTTTGCAGAACGTCACATGAGACTTCTGCATTCAGGCTTCCAGTTGAAAGACAAATCTTTCCCCTCATTTATCTTATGATCCTGATTTATTATCTTTTCCATCCCCCTTGCATTTTTAAAAGTTTTGCTGAATTGCTCGTTAAAGCAAAAGGCTAATAGCACTTGCTATAGGTAGGTGTGATAAAGCTGGCAGGCACTGCATGTTATTTCTGTATGTCATTTTACTGACATCCTTACAGAAAAGGTCCATGCCTCACGTATTAGCAGTACAAGACTGGACTTCTCTAAGAAGTGTTTACCTGACATGGAAAAGAGGGAATTAAAGTTCTAAGGGACACAGACTGCCAAATGTACTGTGGTCAGGGATATTTCCTGAATCTAAATTTCTAGTATGTTTGTATCACTCCTGTGTATAGTATTCCAGGTGTCAAATTTTTCCAGTCACATTGTAGAAGTACATGCCAGATGGGCAGCAAAAATCATATGATGTCATGTGAACTCCTCTTGAGTGAATAATAACAAAATCCATAAAACTAGTTAGATATCTAAATCCCTTTCATGTCAGTGAGAGTTTGGCACCTGGACTTGATTGTATTCACCCACAGAAGTTCTGTGCTCCATCAACTGCAAAATTATTCAGTGTACAGAGCAATTTTAAATGATAATTATTATCTACAAGTAGTGTGTGTGTTATTTTAATTTGATGACAATTTGAGCATATGTCAAAACTCATTTATGCCAAAGATGTTCCTGCTTAAAAAAAATCAAATTAATATTGGAGTTCAGCTGAGGAAAACTAACTTTCCTGTCTGAAACATGTTCTGATGACAATATGATTGTCTGATGCTCCCTGAGTTGCTTGTTTTCACCCCAAATGGTAGTTCTCTGGAAATAAAAATTGTTGAATTTCTTTTTAGCCAGTCTTACAAACCATACAGTTCAGCAAGTGTCTGTAAGTCAGGGACAAGGTAAATGGACTCAGACAACATTTGTGTGACCTGATTTATAACTTGGAGGCTGTGCATCACATAGAATACCAGGCACAAATTACACAGTGCTCTTTCACACTGAAGAGAAGTCTCCTGCGTAAGTTTCCCCTATTGGCAGGTTACCATTGTAGCTATGATCTGTTTAAAATGGTACCCTCTAGCGTTCACTCATAATAAAACTCGTAAAGTACATTCGTGGGAACTGATTCTCAGCTTTTAAATAATTTTTTTTTCTTTTTTTTTTTTTTTCTTCAATGAACGCCTATGTCAGAATATTCTAAGATAAATTATTTCTGTCTCTGTCAGAGATTTTCCACCTAATGTCTTTACCTGTATATCTGATAATTGCAATGTAGGCATCAGGATTTACAGCACTGAGACTGCTGGCCTCTGTTTCTGCTAGAGTGTGAGCTGCTGGGATTCACCACTGAGGATGTTTCTTTCTTCCTCTGGACTGTGAAGTCTGGCTGGTACTGGCTGTAGTGGGAACATGAATTCTCCTTGTGGATGCATTCAAAGGAGTGAAGTGAAGATCGTCTTACAGGTGTGCTTTAGACCACTGCACCATGGTAAACCAGACAGAAAATACAAATTCATGCAATAATGACAGGGCAAGGTTATTATTTAAATTATTACGATTTGTCGGTGATTGCAGAAAATAGTTGGTTGGCATACTTCGTCTCTCTTCTTAAATAGCCCCTGACTAACTGCAGAGTTTCTACAGGTGTAATCAACAGTAAGTGCATTCCTAAAGAGTAAATTCTTAGTATTTTCTTAAGTCAAAGGTAAATGGCTTCTGAAATTAGTTGCCCAGTAAAATCACAGTCGAAAACAAAGAAGTTAGTTGTTCTGTGCTGCATGGATGCTTTTTAAGGGTTAGTTGCTTGGGTTTGTGATTTTTTTTGACAGGAAGCTTTGGGAAGGAGTAAAGCTCTCACCTAATCACTGATGACATCCAGTTGCTGTGAATAGAAAGATTTATTTGCAACAGTGTTGGTGGTGGTGTGAATCATGACACCTTTGTAAGATGACGTAGAAGTGGAGAGCGTAAACAGCAGTAATGTAAATATCTGTGTGGAAAAAGTAGGGAAGTGATGTGAATTTTAAAAGTCACAACAGAGTTAACATAAACCATTAAAATGTATGTCTGTGATAATTTTAAATATATGAAGTGTTTCTCAGTAAGAAACTGTCACTTGTCATAGGAGCTGTTGGCCAGCTCTAAACCTTTTCAGCATGATTTCTCTCTGTAGTGGATGTCTAAAGGGGATGTTCAGTAAAGCCTAGAAGTGCCAGCTGCAGAAAAGATGCCAATCTAGTACTTAAATGTTGGTTTAATATTATAAAGAGAATTTCAAACTTTATGTATGCTGCAGTTACTGGCTTTATTTCTGCAGAAAGAAAACTGTTTAGTTGCACAGGACTATTGTAGCATTGCACTGCCCGTAGGTTGGGTCAGTGCAGATGCCATGGGCTAAGGCTTCCTGAGTTGCCTTCTGAGGCTTTAGGTTGCTTTGGGCATTTGTATTGCATAAGGCCATTCATACCATCTGATTTTGCATGGGCAGCTTTCAGGTGCCTTCATTAGGGCAACAGGAACACTGTTTAATCAACAGAGCATCCAAAATAGACTATGCAAATGTCTAAGGAAGATGCCTGCCTTGTCCATTTGGACATGTTCAGAGACAAAAGTTACTAAGGGAGAAAGAGCTTAGCACTGGAGAGCTGCAATTGCCTTAAGATCTGAGCTTAATATTTTGATAGTTCAAATCTCCTATCAAGAGATTTTGCTTCTGTCTTTCAAGAGTTTTTTGAAGGATTTAGTAGGTACTCATTTGAATTAAACAAAAAGAAAAAAAAAAAGGCAAAGCAAAATACTTTAGTTACCTGGCTTTGCTTTTCTGGTCTAATTTAAGTTTAATTCAGCAAACATTCCCATTGTTATTTATTAGTAATATTGTTGAGTGGTTTTCAGTTTGTAGTAAAGAATGACAAAGACATTTCTACTTCTATGAACAGGGAACTGAGGCACACAAAGATGAAGTTGTTTAATCAAGGGTATGCAATAAGATGGGGCAACTCCCATGCCCAAAAATACCACCATACAGAGACAATCTGTCCCACTTCAGTGATTCCCAGCATAAGCCTATGTGAATCTCTAAAATTTATGTATTAAAATTTAACTCTACAAATCATGCATATTAAGGAATTCTCTTTCTTTGTTAGTAGCTGGAGTAATAATATTTTAGAACAAAGTATTAAAATATAAAGAGAATCAGTGAACTGATGGTTGAATAAATATTAGCAGTCCAGCTCCATTTGTAGCGCAATTCATGTGACAAATATATCTTCATTTCGAGCACTTACAAAGCCCTTCTGTGTACCAGTATATTGCAATTCTACCCTGAGAATCTACTTGTTATTCAAAAATATTTGAATTACTATTTGAAAGTGGTGGGGTTTTTAATCCTTTCTGCTTTTGTTGTGAAATTTTCTTGCAAAATATTTTTTCCTGGGTGAGAGAGATAAAATTCAACCTTTGGATGAAGCCCAGTTACTAGATCTCTGCTTGGCATGGAATAAATCCTACATCTTCTTTGCATCAAGAGTACCATGTATTAGGAACACTCCATTTATGAAGTGAACCTGCAACAATGAACCTGCAACAATAAGCCTGGAAAACAGTGATTGCCTCTCATCCCCACTCACCCTGGGGATTTGTCCCTTCAAGCTGCCTTATATAAAGCTGTATTTAGCAGACTGGGGCTCAGATCAGCCGTGCAGATGATATAATAAGCAATAGCTCATTGATTTACATATGCAGGGAGAAAAGTGTGCTATACCATCATAAAGCTATTTTTGTCTCTCTGTGGAAGGCCTCCTTTTGTTAGCAACGGTGGTTAAACACCGGTTATTCCATAGCAAGGTAACCTCACAGATAATTTCTTCTGGAAATTCTTCTTTCTTCACTGTTCCATTGATACCTGGGTATTCTGGAGATGAGGGCCTTAGTGTGGCTGGAGCTGCTCACACTTAATGTTTCCAGTAGGAACATTGAAACAGTTGATAAGGGTATGGTGGATGAGAAAATGAACATGAGCCAGCAGTGTGCTTGCAGCCCAGAAAACCAACCATATCCTGGGCTGCATCAAAAGGAGCGTAACCAGCAGGTCGAAGGAGGTGATCCTGCCCCTCTACTCTGCTCTTGTGAGACCTCACCTGGAGTATTGTGTGCAGTTCTGGTGTCCTCAACATAAAAAGGACATGCAACTGTTGGAAGAAGTCCAGAGGAGGGCCACAAGGATGATCAGGGGACTGGAGCACCTCCTGTATGAAGACAGGCTGAGAAAGTTGGGGCTGTTCAGCCTGGAGAAGAGAAGGCTGCATGGAGACCTCATAGCAGCCTTCCAATATCTGAAGGGAGCCTGTAAGGATGCTGGAGAGGGACTCTTCATTAGGGACTGTAGTGACAGGACAAGGGGGAATGGGTTAAAACTTAAACAGGGGAAGTTTAGATTGGATATAAGGAAGAAATTCTTTCCTGTTAGGGTGGTGAGGCACTGGAATAG
Source organism: Pezoporus occidentalis (assembly GCF_034315485.1). Taxonomy (NCBI): domain Eukaryota; kingdom Metazoa; phylum Chordata; class Aves; order Psittaciformes; family Psittacidae; genus Pezoporus; species Pezoporus occidentalis. Next base: position 7,184,990 of record NW_026912961.1, on the reverse strand, counting down.
GCTGCCCAGGGAGGTTGTGAATGCTCCATCCCTGGCAGTGTTCAAGACCAGGTTGGACGAAGCCTTGGGTGAGATGGTTTAGTGTGAGGTGTCCCTGCCCATGGCAGGGGGATTGGAACTAGATGATGTTAAGGTCCTTTCCAACCCTAACTGTTCTATAATTCTATATTAGGAAGATGATTGTGCCTTCATTTGTTTTAGGAGACCTTGGTTTTTGTTGACTTTGGACAGCATGTCATAGCCTTCATGTGAGAGGGACGTACCATGTATTTTAACTTGGCATATGTGAGGAGAACATGTTGGCCCAGAGTGGAGACACTGACATGTTTTGCTGAGTGGATATACAAACATTGCGCAGTGGTGAAGAGATGTGCCTCCAGAGAACAGCTCCTGGGCATTGAGTCTGGTTTGTCTTGTTTTATGTTCCAGCACCTGAACTTGCAGATCAAACTGGAAAATGTCATTGCAGGTCTCCTACTTTGCAGACCATTTTTTTGTCGCTGTTTTGTTCCCCTAGAGTCTCACCTACTAGTTCTGCATTTCTGAAGAACACTTGGCTCCTTAGCACCCAGGAAAGAGAACAGAAAAGTGAGAAATGTAAGGTTGTTCCCCCTTAATTTTCTGAATCACAGCAAAAGAAAAGATGTAAATTTTGTCTCCTTGATCTTCATTCTTCTTTGTCTCTACTTTGTTCAGGATGTACTGTTACAAAGGAGTTGCTTTATATTTCAAAGTATATAAAGTATATGTAAAAATCCTTTTTAAAGCAGTTTAATGCACCAGGTGTATAATGGATGTAGCTGTGATAGTATCAGAACTGTATCAGAGATAGCTTTCATGTTTAAAGGTTGGAAACTAGATGAAAATCTGCAGTTGAGAGGAGAGAGGAGGAGTTAGCTGAATATAATTCTAACTGAAACTGCTCATCTGGGTCATGGACCTGTTTCATCATTGGCTCAATCATGAGCAGATTACTGGTCAGATCAGGTAAGTGAACCAAAAGAGCAGCAAGGGGATGTCTGCCAGGAGAAGTGACAGATCATTTAAACTTCTTATTGTGTAAGAAATTTTCCAACATCCACGGCGGACTAAAATTGAGGCTTCAATTATGGTGCAGCATCATAAAGTCCTACCACTGTGATTTGTACAAACTATGGTGTCCTTCCAGCAGAGGTAGCTCATTACCAAATCTTCATTTCTTTTGGCTTAGAAAGTGTCAAGATCTAATATTTCTATAGACAAGGCAGCAGATTTATTCTCACTGATGTAAAAGTCATGAAAAATTGCAACGTTTTGGATACCTCTGGTATGTTACTCTCTAGTCTCAGATTTGGATAACTTACACTGATGCATGGGTGCTCTGGAGTCTTAGGTGACATAATAGGAAAAAATGAAAGCAGATAGGACTCTTCAGTAAAAAACTGAGAACCAATCAAATGAAATTAGCACCTCTGTTTCCATAGATCACATGGGAGACTGGAGCTGCTCCCCGAGGCTGCTACAAGCACAAAAAATTCACCTTAATTCCGGGAGAGACTAGATGGGTGATCTTGGCATAAAGATCTGCAGGGGCTTGCTGAGAAGGCAGGCTACTTCAAATTTGCCATGGCTCAAGAGCTGGAAATAAGAAGCTAACAGAATAGCAGGGTGTAAATTGCACGGATGCTGGCCCTCTTACTCTGCTTATTGCTGCTGTAGTAGGAAAGACAGTGGGCCTGATCTGTATGGGTTTTTTGCACAATACTGAGCTGTTCTTATATCTTAAGATCTTCACCACCCAGCTAGGATCAGTCATGTCAAGTCTGTATGAAGTAGTTGACTGGAATTAAAAATGGAACAATGAAATTATGATTCTTTTAATTTTGAATACCACGGCAGGTGGAACTGGTTATAAAACCTGAAGCCCAGCAAGCAACGTGTGCTACAGTTGTAAAAATTAGTGCTAACGTGTCAGTGATGTTAACAGCCTGGAGTCGTTTTCCTGTTTTGTTCTCTGGTTTTTGCCCAAACTGTTTATCAATTATTATAATAGGACAAAGTTGGTTATGAAAGCTCTGATCCCTGTCCCTCCCCAAGCTTTTTCCTTGTGAATTTTATGTGTGTATGCAAACTACCAGTGTAGTTTTGCAACACCTGGATTGGTTTTCCAAATTAAAATTAATAAAAATCTTGTGCTTTCAGTATTAGCTGATCATAATCTCCAGCTGCAATATCTAATACTTTAGGAAGACTTTGTTTAAGCCCGTAATGCCACTTGTGAGCAAACTGTTACTCTGCAGAACTAGTTTTTGCAAAATCTTGAAGCATGACATAGAACTTTTTCCATCTTTCTCTGTGTGTCGTTTGCTATTGAGCCTTGGGTGCCACAGCACATGTAATATTGCAGTTTTCAGGGACTTCTGCATGGGTTTTCTGTGGAGTGCACATTGTGTTCTTTACTACAATTTGAGACTAACCAGGGTAACTGCTTTTAGCCTAGAAGTTAATTTGTTCCAGATCTTTCAACAGTCTTGCTCTGAGGACTCTGGCCAAGACATGGATCACCATGACCACCACCATGTGGTGTCTAATCATGGACTTGGTTAACCTCTCAGATTTCAGAACCAGTTTACAATCACTAGTGCAATCATAAACTCTTTTCTTGGTCTCTAGGTGCTTTTAAAGGTATATTTTCTCTTTCTTTTGTGCAGTTTAAGTATCCATCATATTTCTTATCTTATCTAAAACCCTCTATTTTCCTTTGATAACTAAAATTGTTGAAAATACTAAATGATCCAGAGCTAGCTCTTATCAGAAATAGGATTCGCTTTTGCTTTACTTTCTGTTGTGCTAGTGAAGATTGAAGATACAAAACTGAAGGAATACTGTGTGCTTTTTCTAACTTTGTATCTATCTATCTCTGCAAACTGCAATGTTTGCAGAATTTCAGCTCAGATGAAGCTTAGAAAAGTTCTGGGTTTCCTCATTAGGATTATTTTCCTGTTTTGTTTTTTTCCTGGTGCCATGCTCTATAGACCAAAGGAGGTCTGTTGTGTGAAATGTTTGCCAGTGTAAAAGTTTTTTTGTCATAGGAGGCTCCTCGTAGTGTAATGGCCAGATCCAGCAGGCTGGGCTCACACACTGAGCCAGCGATAAGCCTCCAAGAAGAAATAGTTTGCTGAAGCTGGGATGTTGCACTGGTGTTACCAAGAAGAAAATCTGGATACTTCATTCTAAATAGAAGCTTGAGCTTTGGGCAAGTGCAAGAAGGGAAGGGTATAAAAAAATATACCAAACACACCTTTCACATCAGAAGTGGATACTTGTCTTTCTTTAAGTGTTTGTGAACAGGTATACTTGTTAGTCTGCAGTACAACAGGTAGAGGACTCCAGGTTTATTGTATTAAGTCTGACAGTTTCTGACTTATCCCAGGGGTGATCTACAGCAGAAGCAAAGCTAGGCATTAATCCAGGACAAATTTAATGGAGTAGAAATTGATTGCACATTTTATTGGTGATTCTTCTTCAGCTGTCATCTTTTTGCTTTCCTCTAGGCTGGTCTGTGATCCTCCTGTCTGGGATCAGAAACCAGAGCATACCCTGTCTCAGCAGTTGCCAATTACTGCTATTCAGAGACAGTCTAGAAGAAGTACCTCTAAACATATTACAGGACTCCTGAAGCCTTAAGTGTAGCATCTACTACTCAGGTTTTTAAATTTCCCAGGGGAAATATTACTCAGGATCATCTTTCTATGTAAAGCCTGCTCTGTTCTATGCAATGCACATACTGACATCCATGTAAACAGGAACTTGCGGATTCTTTTGGCATGATTGTTGGTCAGCTCATATAATGAAACATCTCTAGAGGACAATACACTGAGATCGTTTCCTATAGAAATGAAAATAATTCTCTTGGAAGAAGGTGATATGATATTATGAGGAAGGGTTACACAAAAAAGGACATTCTTTTTTCATTGATGTTCTTTGATGGCAAGGAAGAGACAGGGAGGTACAATAGGTCAGGTAGCAGGTAGCAGCATTTCAAAGTCAATTATCTGCTTAGGCATTCAGAGAGAAGGGAAGGAAAAGATGTAGAGCAAGGTGAGACAGATATGTGATGCAGACCTGAATTTATGGACTGTGGAATTCTATCACCTTGTTCAGTGTGGATCCTGTAGTCCCAATTTCATCAGCTTGGTTCTCAAACTTTCTGTAAGAAAGACATGCAACAAATTACCATGTCTTGTTTTACTAATCAAATTGACTTACTACGGTGTTGCAAAGATTAGAACATGCAAAAATATTTTGATGATAATTGTTGACTACTTTGACTTTGCAATACTTCCAGCTTGAATGCAGCACTTAATGATCCTACAGAATATTAGCTATCCACATACAGGGTGATTAGTTATTGAATTGCTACAAGAATAAGAATAATCATTTATGAGGCCGGGTGTATCAGAAATGACTGGATGTTTGTGTTTTGTGTGATGCATTATCCTTACAGCACAACAGAATGCAGTTGTGCAGCATAGAGCATGATAAATCTTGGTTCAGAAAACAGGGTCTGGCTTTGTTGCCATGCTCACATAAAACAGCAGCAAAAGATGGTAAGTAACACCTGATTTGGGAAAAGAAAAGCTAAGACTCTGGAGTGGCTGACCATACTGCCACTCTAGACTACTTTTGAAAGGAACATGCTCAGTATTATAGGGAAATTTTGTGTTACTGTCTGCACAACAGGACACATAAAAGATAAAGTGGAAATCACTCTAGCATTCTAATGGAGCTTCCTTTGTAAATAATAAAAAAGGACGATTTTACTTTTCACCACCCTGTGTTCATGCTGCCAGGAAACAAATTCATGACTATAAATAACTCCAGTAAGAGAGAACGTATTTACTTGGCACTATAGGCGTGCTTCTAACAAATCTCTGCTTTTCTTCAGTGGATAAAATATTGTGAAGGCTCTGTGACTGGCTGATTTGTAATACTGCAGGGGAGTGAAAAGCACAGAAGCTGACAAATATTGTTAGGAAAATGTTTCATTCATACTATATTAATTTCAAATCACGTTGTCACTGTGTAGTGGCAGTGTTTATTCTGTGTAATTCTGTTGTCAATAGAACACCTGTTTTGAGATGTAGAAAGTATATTAGACAACAGCTTGTCATATGGGGCACTAAAAGGGCAGAGAATTGCTTAATGGATAGTAGTACTCCATGAAAAGTTAAATACAGCTTTCTGCAATTTGAGAACTCTCTTAAACCAGTCATTTTAGACAGATAGTTGTCTACAGGACTTTGATGCTTGATGTTAGTGATGTATGTCTAAGTTTTAAGACAGTGCAATTCCCTTAATTACGTTAATTAGTAGACAGAACTATTATGAAGAGTTTATTTCAGTCAGATGTCTGGACATATATGCATCTACTTTACCAGCGCGGGATTGAGCCATGTAAGACCTTACACATGTAAGACCACATGTTTAGCTCTGGGGGGGCAGAAATTTACTTTATTAAAAAACAAATCAGAATGGATGCACATGGCAACAGAAATAACTTCTGAACATCACCCTTCTTAATCACGTACATTTTCTTAAATCTCTGCTTAAATACTTCTTAAATACTGCTGTCACTATTCTCAACTATTTTTGGAGCAGTAAAACCAAACAACACCCAGCTTTTTACATTCAGGGCCATGGTCACGGGAACAGACCAACACATAACTGTAGTGCAAATATCTGAAGGATGATAATGAGTTTACCAGCTGTGAACAAAGTAGGAATTGAATAGAAAAGGGTCTACTTAAAAACTTAAGTGAAAGCATTTCATTAATACCTTAATCTAGATTGATTTTTAGTATCTTCAAACTAAAGTTTAAGCCTTAACATTTCTTCTAAAATATGTTATCCTAGGACACGAAGCTGAATGCAATTTGTAATAGTATGGCAACCAGATCTTGGCCTGGCCTGATCTTCAGTAAATGTCAGATTTATTTGTGGCATTGAGAATATAGTTCCCCAAAACTTCCTTGAGGCACAAATCTGATTGTTTTTCTGATCTTGTTTGTGTTGGTGAAAGTTAGGAAAGACTCCATTTACAGGTTCTGTAAATGGTATTTTAGTGGTATAAATCTGCTGAGTTTAACTCCAGTGCCAGTCAGAGCTGGTGAGAGAGACTTTTCCTCTCCAGACCTTCAAACATTTTCAGAGACTGACATCAGTAGTTCTCAGCCACCTTTCTGCTACCCTGTCCCAGGGAACCAAAACCAGCCAGTTCTGCAGCTTCTTTGAGTCCTAATGGTTCTGGGTCTGTACTTGTGCAATGGCTCTTGAATGAGGAGGATGGTTGTGAACTTCAGGCCGTGAAATATCTGGCCAGTTGCCATCTATTTAATAGGAGGAATTGAGGGTGTCGCTGCTTTGGAAAATCACAATATTTTGAAGTGGGGAGGGACAGGCTGTAAAAATTCATTGGCTCTTTTGTTTGGCTGAGACACGAACCCTTATTATCTGAAGAGTATGTGTCAGATGACCTGAAATCAACACAGGGGACTTATTTTAGAAGAAACTGCATTTCTAGTGTTACCTGCAGAGTGTAGCAAAGTTGCAGAACAAAGTGGAATGACAGTTATTAATCCAGTTTTTTCCAAATGAATGCTGACTAACCAGACCCTTGTCTTTTATAAGTAATGACAGATCTGATGGTCTTCAGTGGAAGATGGAAAGCAAAATTTTACAACTTGGAATTAATTCTTCCTGCAGTTTACTAGGAAATGTTGCAAAGCTTCTCATTTTTTGCTAACACCTCTGCTGGTTGAAATTCAATGGAGATAAATACAGCCATGTTTTAACAAGTAGATTATATTTATTTAGCTGCAGGGCCTTGGCAATGCAAAGGCTGGCTTTCAATATATGATAAAGACTCATCCTCAACATACATTTCAGGTAACAGAAAGACATTTTTTGTCACGTGTGACAGTCCTCCCTGCTAAGTGCTACTTCAGCTGGAATTAATTTCTTCTTGTGGACTGTTCATGTAGTGGGATTTTGAATTCACAAATCAGTACAAGCAGTTATAATTTTGAAGGCTTATTTTATAAATAAAATGCTGCTAGCTGCCTTTATTTGACTTTCCAGAAACCCAGAAGCAGAAACTACCTCATGGTAACCACATAGCTCTCTTCCTGGCAGGGACCAACTTGCAGAGTGCTCCTTTTTTCATTAAAAATCTATATTCCTTTATTGACATTTTATGTTCATTGAACTGGTTAATAAATATTAATTAATGTTAATTATTGTTTAAGAAACCCCCAAAATAGTGGAGCAAGGAGAGAGCAGAATGGCAGGAAGGTAAAAAAGAAAGTGAAAAAATAGCTGGTAGGTCATCTTATACATTCCCTGGCTGGTGCTGAGCTACTCTCACAGTAAATGTCTGCCAGCGTTTTTTCCTGGTAAGGTGTTTGTCTTACTAGTAACGGGCACTGCTTCATCAGTCTTGCTCTTGGAGCTTCAGCTCTGGATTCTTATCCTAGTTGGCTACTTTGAAATTCAGGTTGTGTTTTCAGTCCCGTGGAAGTTATCAGCCTTATGAACAGCAGATTAGGGAAAGCAATGATTCTGATTCTTATGTCCATGAATAGGATTCAACAAAATAAATATATCAAGACCCTGATTACAGAGCCTTTTTTTTTTTTTCTCCTGAAGTCCCAGAAAAAATAATGGAAGACAAGTAGACTGCAGATGTTGATTTGCAAGTTAAAGCATACAAATGTGAAGAAAACAGGAAGCATACCACGAAAACTTAGATCTGCACTCTTGTAATAGAGCTGATCCAAAAGGAAGAACAAAAAATAATGCACATTGTGGTGTGTTGTGGCTCTCTACATTGCTTCTTAAAGTGAGCTGCTGTAGAGTGCCCAGGTGGACCTGACCATTGCTTTGCTGTCTGAAATAAGTAGGTACAAGACCTGCAGAATTTGGCTTGCTTTCCTTGTGGAGTGCATAGAGAGGTAAGTGAACCTGCAGTAAGAAAAGCAGTGAGGCAAGTATGTTTACCGATGAAAATGTGGCAGAAAATTACTCCCCAGTTTCGATTAGCTCCAGAGCTCTAAAATTTAAATGCAGAACATCTTCCTTTTCCCTGATCTTATATGGTGATGTAGTGGCTCTACAGCTAGTCAGAACTTTTGACTCTTCTTTCTATATACGGTTTTCAGAAACTTGTTTCTTTCTATCCTAACATTTACTGCCTGTCTCCATGTAGAAGGGATAATAACCTCAGTGCTGTGAATTCTGAGGACACAGTATTTTTAGAATCATGAGACTTTGGAAATTCAGAACCCTGTCACTTTTCAAAAACTGTTGAAGCATTTTTGTCACCTCATGACTAGATGAAAAGGTCATTTTTTTTTCATGCCTAGTAGCAAATTATACCTCTTTCAGAGCAATGTTATCTAACGGATAATTCAGTCCTGAAGAGAGAAGTTACAGATCTACTGGACAAGCCCTTACGTATTTGGTAATGTCCTCTTTATCTTACAACACCATTGCTATTTTTGTTGTAAAGATGTCTTTTTCAACTACAACAGGGACGTAATTTATTGCCTTCTATATGCAGTGGCTGTCTTTCCTGTTGCAGGCAGAAAGGGAAGTCTTAGCAATGTTGCTTCTATTATTGATACATTTAAGGTATGTGGGCTTTGGAAAGTCAGACAGTAAAACATAATAAGTTAAATAAAGTAATTGTTACCAGGGCTGAAGTGGAAGATCTTAGACGTATCTACTGCTGCTGTTGACCACTGGCTGACTCTGGCTGCTTGCTTTTGCCAGACAGAAGGAAGGCTGGCAGGCTGCGGCAAAGAAGATATTAATGATATTTAATTCTACGCAATTTAGTAATCTAAAGAACAAGTCAGTGTGTGAAGAAGGCTCCAAAATTGCTTTCTCATTCCCAATATTTCCAAATATTCCAAATATTCTTCTAAACCTGGCAAGAACTCAGAGAGCTCAGTTGTGCAGTCCAAATCAGAATACTCCTGATCTTTGCTGTGGGTCTGCCTGGGATCTGCAGTAACTGTAAGAAGGGAGCCAATGTACATGTCTTCTGTTTCCTCACCTAAAGGAGCAGGATGCATGTTTGCTTTTGCCCTGTTTTCTTCTATCCTCTATGCATCTATTTCATATCATGTACTCATACTATAGTGTATGGAAGCTAGGATTCAGGTTTCTCAGTCACCCTGAAAACTTTATCAGTATTTTAGTGAGGCCTCTTTATATTGGCAGCCTTTAGGCAAAAGGCAAAGGGACTCCAAGCATTTCAAAATTCAGTCACTCACTCACTAGCTTTTCCTAACACACTCAGATGTGACTCCCCTGCTAGAAATAGCCTACGGTCTCCCCTTTGCCTGCTATGTGAAAGAAAAGAGAGTCAGTGAGCCACAGCCTACCACTACTCTACCCTGATGACACTAGTGATGGGCTGTGGGAGTGGGACTCTGTCTTCAGTAATCCTATCACATTTGTTTTAAGTTGAGCCAGGAGTTGCAAACTACGCTCCAGCTCTCACCAAGTGTGTGTGTTTCCTCATGAAGATAGCACTGTAAAGATGCACCCCTATTCCTCCTCTCCACCTTCCAACAGAAATAGTGTCTCTCTTTTATTGTTGTGTGCCTGGAGTATAAAATTGCTCTCTCTCTGTACAGCTCTGAAGGAAGCAGATACTGGTTTATTGTGCAGTGTTTGGGTTGTCTGCTGCTGTCTCATCCTTCTTTTCTATCTTTGAAGCTCTAGAGAGTAGGAGTAAGTTACTAACTTCATGTTTGGATGGAGCTTGCACACTAAAACCCTGCTCTGTGATTGCCAGCTCTGCATGCATACTGCAGCAGTATGAATCTAATGAAAATACAGCCAACAGTGGCTAGCCCCTGCTCATGACTTCCTACCCAGACAATCAGCTTCAGAGCTGTATTTTATTTCTTCATAGGCTTTTTGCCGAGTTACTTCAGGATTTTTAGTGTAACTAATCTTGTCTGTGCTCTTACCACAGAAGTAAAGAAAAATAGGGTGTAGCAACCCAATCAAGAAGTGAACTGGAGAGAACATTTTATTTTTTATCTCTGTATAAGAAACAAGTAAAGAGACCCAAACACACCCAAAATCCAGGATACCATTCTTCCTACATGCATTTGGTACCTCCATCTATCTCTCTGGTTGCCTGACACCTATCAGGGTAAAGATCCCATTTCTAGTTGCGTAGCTTTGCTAGACTAGCTTTGTTAGACTTAGATGATTTGGGCTTAAGTTTTCCATGCTGTCCTTCTGACTTAGCCTGTCTTTGGAAAAATTGAGTAAAAATGGTTCAGCTGTTTCTGAGAAGAGGATTAGAGCAAGTTGTATTGTTTTAGCTATGCTAAAAAAAAAAAAAAAGGCAGAAAACAAACAAATGAAAACACACACACAAAAATTAAAATTTTAAAAAAAAACCACCACCAAACCAAAACACAAAGAAATTCTTGCAAAGTATTGAGAACTGCTAGCTCTGCAATGTTTTGGCAGAGGGACTTGAAATTAGGCAATTGGGTTGCCTTGGTGACAGGAATGTGCTATTTCATCCCTATGAAAAACTGCCTAAATTTGGCCAAGTTATAAGCCTTTGAAAAATCTTATTCACATGCTCAGTAGAGGCTTGTGAAAGTTTGGCAGCTAGTTCTCCAAAGTCTCCATCTGTGCTGAACGTGCACACTGCTGGACCAACAGAGCAGGGCTTTACCCACAGTCACTGCTTCCTCAGGCATTGGGTCATGATGTTGCTGCCATGTGGGAGTAAGAAATGTAGTAGAGAAGGATTTACTGAATAAAGAGGTTAGAAACAGGGCTCAAAAGGTGGAGGATGGGAGAGAGAAGTCTGATATAGGCATGGCATGAGGTGATGGGGAGTGGTAGGGATACAGGATGCGGAGGTGAATCCTACAAATTCTGGCTTTGAGCCCAGTAGTGCCCCTGGTCTCAGAATGTTGCAGAATAGCTATGAAATGGATGAGTGGCATGAAGAGTAAATTAATAATTCTGTCTTCCCATCAGCATTATGAATAATGTAGAGTAAATAAGACATGTGCCACAGCGAATGAAGAGGATCATGCTGGAGTACTGAATAGCTGTCATTCAGGAAGGGCAGTCCATCCTGTGAACAGAATAAGGCTGAAGTCCTGTGGAAAAATAGCACGTGGTAGTTTAATTGAAGACTGTGTCATTATACATGAGCACAAGGGGGCAGAATTAAGGCTGTGAAACTTCAATCAAAGTGCTAATTTTGGAGGTTTGACTTCACATCCTTAAAAACCTGGGGTTTGTAGGTAGTACAAATTGAGAGAAAAGTGCAATCAAGCAGCAGTTTCTTCCCATAATGCAACAGCAAATGACCAGCTAGAGAGAAAATCTGAATACAGACAAATAAAAAATATTTTTATGAAGTCACTGTTTTTTTTCTTTAAGCTTAAAAAAAATATATATTTCTGAAGCTCAGCAGTATGTTCTGAATGCTACTGCTTTGTGGATGTTTGGAAAGGAGGAGGTGGTTCCCACCCTTGTGGACTCTTCACACCAAAATGCCCTACTGAAAATTCATTGAGGAAAGCAGGCTTCAGCCCAAATGCCTTTGCTATACAACCGCAGTAGTATAGCATGAGGAAGAAGGCAGTCTTTCAAACATGCACATCCAAACCACTGAATTTTTAAATACATCCTTAGGAAACTTGTAAAACATGGACTACTGGCCTGACAGGCTAAGCTATTAGACTCAGATATGTAAACATATCATTGAGGATGGGCCAAATTGCTGATTGCTTTTTGGTTTTAAGTGACAGAGAAAGAACTTGGTAGACTATAGCAAGAGCATAGACCCACTTTGAAATAAAAAGAATTAGGACACTGTCTAGTGACCTCTTTTAGGGTCATAAAATATGCATAGAAAAAGCAAAAAAAGTAAATATTTAAGAAAGTATTTATGTCAGTGTTGCTCTTGCCAGCTTCTGACTCAACAGCAAGACAAGCATATTTCCTGAAGTCAAGGATTTCTTTCCAGTAACATAGTGTTTTGAATTAGTTTATCACTGAAAGAGTGTCATTAACATTCACTTTGAGCAAAAGAGCAGTTTTTGTAGTGTCTGTGCTTCTCAGATTTGTCCCTTCATGCCAAACACTATTTATCACAATGAATGCTTGCTCCACTGACTATTTGTTCCTGGTAAACACAAGCAAATTCTTTCTGGCAAACCCATATGGCTTGAACAAACAAACTGGAGTTATAAACCCCTCCAAAAAGGCCATTTGAAAACCCACCAGGCCCCAGATAGACCCTGTTCTTTTTGACTGAAGAAATGAAAAATGAGAATATTGGAGTTTTCCCTTTAGAAGTTCCTGGGACAACACAGAAGTGGTTGTGTTACCATCTTCCTGGCACTCACTTCAGAGTTAGATCAGCTCTGTGCTCATATGAAGTGAAGTTAACCCATTTTTCTCCCTCCTACCCACACTTCAAAAGGGACATAAAAAGTGAGCTCAAGCAGAAATGAAAGGATGTGGAGATTAAATGCTCATGTGGCAGGTTAAGAAAAGTCAAACCTGCAAGGAAAAAAAAAAATGAAAACCAAACACAGAAAAGCCCAAACCAACCCAAATGAAAAAACCCAACCAAACCAAGAAGAGAAGTAAAAGACAAAGAGGAAAGCTAATGAGGATGACCATGAAGGATTGTTCTACAATCATCACTCCTGTTTGACTCTTTTCTTGTGTATTTTTTGCCAGCTGAGCGTTGTGCATTTTGTTCACCAGAGTTCAATCCTGGGAATACAGCAAAAAGGTCAGACTCTGAAGTGGATAAAAGAGTAAAACCATAAGTTAGTGCAAAAAGAAGTCAAGCATGTTGTTTTCATAGATCTGTAACTGATTTTTTTTTCTGCTGGTGAGCCCCATGAGTGAGCTATAGAGTCCTGGCAGAAGAAAGCTCAGATGTGCCTTAGACCAGGCAGAATATGTCCAAAGGACTCTGCTCTCCATTGCATTGACTGAAAATGTGAATTGACCTTGGTGAGGTCAGCAGAGCCAGATTCAGCCTCTCCACGCTCTTTTGCAAAGTTATTTGTCAAGTGGATAGATTTGTCTCGCAGATGTCTCTGCTATGAAACTGTTCTGAGGGGCTGTCATGAGCCCTGTGATGGGTCCAATGGGTCCGTTGCTTGCAGACATGTTGCCCATTGTCACCTTTGCTGCTGGAACAATGGTCCTTTATGTCCAAAGGATTTTACCCATCCCATTAGTGAATAGGAAGTATAAAGGAAGAATAAAATAGAGCAGTAGTCTTGTATGCACACTCCCCAGTAACTCCTCAACACTCCTCTTTGGGAAACTCTAAATAGCCAATATGATGTCCAGCTGTACGTGATCTAATGCTATGCAGTATTCTTAGAAGTATCACTCCCTCATCCTTAAAATTCAAATCCAACATTGTGTTAGAGATTCACTATTTAACAATAGTATTCTCAAATAATAGTGTAATAGCATTTTCCAGCAAAGCAGGGAAGCTCCTGGAATGGTGTCATTAGTGGCGCCTTAACAAAGGAGTGGTGTGAAGCCTTTGAGGATTTGATTACCAAGTGACTTTTTAGGAAATAATCTTCTCCTTCCTAGTAATGTTAATAACCTCAGAGAAGAGTCTGGCTCTGCTTCCTTCTTCCCAGTCAGATAAGATGAACTGGGGTGTAACTGTTTCTACCCATTAAAATGTTTCCACATTTGATCAGTAAAATATGAGTATTCTTTGTGTTACAACTGAGTAACCGCATCTATCATCAAGTGAAAGTAAACAGAAAACACCTAAAAGGAGAAAGTTCTTGTGTGCATGTGGTATCTGCTACTACTTAACTACAGTGCTGGCATGGGGAGAGGTCTGTATTTTTTATTCCCCCTTAGGTATTTGTGTGCACATTTGATCATAGGCTGTAAAACAAGATCTCTCTGGCAGTAGAGATAATCCTACAGTCTTTACAGAGATTTGGACCTGAGTAATTCCACTCCAATATCTTGTTTTATGGCATCACATTGCAGGTATAAAAAAGGTGTTTGGTGAGTTTACGGGGCAAGGATAATGTCAATGTTTGAAAGGAATCTGAGGTCATGGTTTAAGCTTCTTTGTTTCACATTGATAAATTACTTTTTGAGACTGTTGCTCTTGTGCACAATATGTACAGCAAATTTGCATAGATCCTTTGAATAGATTAGACGATTTTAAAAGATTGAAAGCATTAATAATGATTGTCCTGTGGAAACAAATTTACTTTTGTCAGTGCAATGCAATGGATATTAATTCAAAATAGACATTTAATTTTTCTCACCTTGCCCAGTAGTCCCTCGACACTATAGGGATGTTTATAGAAAATAAGGTGTTCTGCAACAAGGATCAATCCATTGTTCTTGCAGTGTCTCTGACTATAATAAATATTATTTGTTTTTAATGTGCCTAATCTATACACTTCTGACAAGAAATACACTGGTTTGGTTTTTTTTTTCACACTTTTCTCTGTTCCTTTGAAATGTTTGCCTTGGCATTTTAGTTTGTACACATACACACTACATATGCAGGAAGCCAAAAAATATCTGTTATCATATAGTGCCATTTTCTGAAGCAATTGGATTGGATTATTTTCAAGACTTACACCAGAAACTAATAATAACATTGATACAAGCAGTTGAAATTTGAGGCTAGGTTCAATTTCCTGGCTATTTCTCAAGATTATTGCCTCTCTTAGGTGCAGTCAGAGGGATTAATTTGACAGATAAACTCAAGAACACTGTTGCATATTAGAAGGATTCGGAACACAATTAATTTGCAAATAATTCCTGAGCATTAATGAAATCTTTGCTATTAATGGAATACAGGAGTTAAGTTGATGGCACCAGAGAGTATGATCTTGCTGGTGCGAATCAAGTTATGTCCCTTGTTAGAAAGGGCATAGTTACAATGAGGCTACAAAAAGCAGATGGGGGATTGCAGTAGGTGTGTGGAGAGGGTCTTTGTGGATTCATTAATCCTGCTGAGCTATTGAGAGCTTGTTTTGTCATGTCATAGATTTCATAGGCAAAGGAAAACTACTTTCTAAACATAATTAGAATATAGATAAATTAAAATTGAACTTTTTTTAGTACTTTATATTTGATTATATTTCTCTCTAAAACCACTAAATTAAGATTACTTTTTAAGGATGTTGCAATTTCTCTAACCTTTGGATGAAAATGTCTTTTTTTACTTCCCTACAGTACAATCTACTCTTTTATTAATTAGCTATACATAGTACCCTGATATTTGACATACCTCCTTGATAGTTCATATAGGGCTTTAACTGGAAAATGCTGAATGATGAGTCAACATGAAGAATCCATTTCTTACTCCAGCTTGCATACATGTGTATACACCATACACATGTATACAACATACACAGTAACACAAGCCTTACATAGAATCATAGAATCATAGAATCAACTAGGTTAGAAAAGACCTTTAAGATCACCAAGTCCAACCTTTACCCCATGTTTGACCGTGTGTATAACTATCCTCAGGCTTTCCAAATCACCTTAGATCTGTGTAAGTCATTATGAAATTAGTTTTATGAACCATTGTTTACAGCTGCCTCCACTGTACCTAAAATATGAATAAACAAAGACCATATATTTTTACCACTGTCAGAGGTGAAAGGCCAGAGCTTGGTCCATTAAGCTGTCTAACATGAAGTTATCACTCAACTTTGAATTTTGAATGAATAGCCTTGGGAAAATGCTTATTCCTTTATGAAGTAATAAGAGAAAGTTTTATTTATTCTTATTTTTTCAGGAAAAAAGGCAGTGTGGGATAAATGCAGGAAAAAAACCAGGTAAAGATAAAGCTATTGAAAGGCTCAGAAAGATAAGTTTTGCTAACTTTTACCTGAATAGGTACAGTTACCTTTATGTACAGCAGGGTTGTGTTGGTATTTCTTTATACTGATGTATAGTTAAACTCAGTCTCTGTTTACAAGACCAGAGAATGCAAAGGATCTAAAGTCAGAGTGGAAGTACAAGCATTGACTTCAATGAGGTTGCAGGGAATGAATTGGTTTTACTAGAGTTACTCACACGAATGATCTGAATTAATTACTTGCCCAGAGCTTTTTAGCTTACCTGGACAACTCTAAAAAAATGGAACTTGCCCCTGATATTTCTAGTCCTAGGTCAACATGCTTGGTGAATTTCTTGCCTAATGAAGTTCTGGCACACAGTACACTGCCATAAGAGATAAACAGTAAAAAAAGAAATTTTTCACATCAAGTGTACCTGGAACCTTTTGTTTCTCTGAATGGTGCCATCTGCGTTTTAAGCCAAGGACAGCTGACTTGGCTGTAGCTAGGGAGATGGTAGGTGTTTGGAAGTTATTCTTTATTACAGACCCATAACTTCCATACCTCCTCAGTGAAAGGTTCTGAAGGGGATCTTCACTGCAAAGCTACCTTTGAAATCACCTGGAAAGTGACATCTGAAGAACTACATGGCTGTAATACTGGCATATGTACACAGCTTGGAAAGCTACTTCTGCAGCTGTACATCCACTGATGCTTTTCTGCTATCTTCTCCTGCCCAGAGAGGTTGTAGATGCCCCATTCAGGGAAACATTCAAGGCAGGTGTGTTGGGACTCTAACCCACCTGATCTAGTTGAAGATGACCCTGCTCATTGAAGGGGGTTTAGATTAGATGACTTTTAATTGTTCTTTCCAACCCAAACCATCCTGTGATTCTATGAAAGATGATCTTCTGTGAGAACTCTTGAAAAGAGTATCATTTGTTCAATTTTTAACACTTTTAACAGGAACTAGTTAGTTCCTGTTAAAGACACATTTTCTGTTTCATGCCATGTTATGTCAAATTATGGAAAACCTCAACTGTACTGACTGAAACAATTTCACTTCTCCGCTGATAAAGAAGTTTTTTATCCTTTCATACAAACCCTTTGGTCTAGCAGCCCTGTTGTGACAATGGTGAACCCCATACATCTAATTGTATGGTGCAGCTTTATACTGTTCAGTGTACTGGAAAGTCAAAGCCTTTTTACTAGATCCTGCATATTGGGATGCTGAGCTTAACTGAGGATGCAGAAAGCCTATATAATGTAAGGTGCTGCCAGCCAATTAGGTCAGCAGCTGCCCTGGGAAAGCACAATGAGTGAATGTCGTCAACATCACGTATTTGCACCATATAAAAGAGCATACTGCAAGAGTGTGCTGCACTGTTGCATGTGTTACCATTAAAATGCTACTGAAGTAGGAGGACCCCAGTCCTTCTGTCCACTACGTTAGAATTTCACACCACTACAGCTCCAGAGTGGCAGGAGAATGGCAGTTCTCAGCTTTTTTTATTGCATTACACAGGGAACAACATCTGAAATCACACTTCCACTCCAGTATTTAAGTATTAAATAGCAGACTGTAACCATTACTTTGGCATTCTGAAGAAACAGGGGTTCCAGTCTGCTAAAAGTAGATGCAAAGGTTCACTTGCCCACTGATGTTTTTACTTGCTGGCTTTAAGGTTTTTCTGGGAGGAGAAAGAGGTGGATTGCAATTTAGGGCTTAAATACAATACATGAAAATCACCTGGGGGCAGAGCAGCAGCTGGTGCAAGTGCCCTGAGCCCAGAGGTATCTGAAGGAGGCCACAGCTCAGCCTCTAGCTCAGTCCCAGCTACTTGGAACTGCAAAATCCTCTGCAAGCACCTTGCAGACCTGTGGTTCTTTGCTAACTTGTTCTCTATTCTGCTGTGCACTGTCATTCCTAAGGCAAATTGGACTGAAGGTAAATGTTGTTCCCTTCTTCCTCATCCTTTTAGTAATAAGTGTGTCAAAAAATGCTTTATGCAGAACTTGCTGCTGTATGCAAAAGTCCTTTCTCTCTTGGTATTACTCTTTATGCCTTTTTGCCATAAATTCAGAATTTTGTATGTGATATGGAGTTACTTTCAGGTATTCAATGTCTCTGTAATGTGACAAATTAACTTGCTTTTCTGTGGTGCTGCACCAATCAGCCCTTTTTCTGTTCCACCATAGTTTTAAAACAGGGTTTTTTTAGGGGTGAAGAGCCCTTGCTAAGACAGGCAAAAAGTAGTAAAACTCATAAATTTTGACAATTTTATCAGCCCTGTTCTTCTGCAGAACAAATCAATTTTCTATTTGAGAACATCAAACCTTTCCAAATGAACTAAAGCTTTTGTTTTTAACATTAATATATCCCAAAATATCTTTTTAATGGTTTCAGTTCAATCTCAAGGCTGCTTAGTGAGTCAGACAAAAATATCAGCCCAATCAGAGCCATAATACTGAACAACTGGAAAAATTTTGCCTGTAGTTCTCAGTATGCTTCTGTCTCAAAGACTTTATGTAAGCTTAAGATATGGAAGCATATGGAAGGTCCTGTTGCTTTAAAGAGGAATGTTCAGAGAATTACAATAAAGTGTGAACATAGTTAGAGGCCTACAATGCAAAGCCTAGATTTCATTGGAGAGACAGAAAACATCTTTAGTGTTTAAAAAGTGCAGTTCTAGCACTCTCAAGGCAAAATCCAACTTTACTCATAGAATCATAGAATAGAATAGAATCATACAACAGTTAGGGTTGGAAAGGACCTTAACATCATCTAGTTCCAACCCCCCTGCTGTGGGCAGGGACACCTTACGCTAAATCATATCACCCAAGGCCTCGTCCAACCTGGTCTTGAACACTGCCAGGGATGGAGCATTCACAACCTCCCTGGGCAACCCATTCCAGTGCCTCACCACCCTAACAGGAAAGAATTTCCTTCTTATATCCAATCTAAACTTCCCCTGCTTAAGTTTTTTGTCCTGTCACTACAGTCCCTAATGAAGAGTCCCTCTCCAGCATCCCTATAGGCCCCCTTCAGATACTGGAAGGCTGCTATGAGGTCTCCACGCAGCCTTCTCTTCTCCAGGCTGAACAGCTCCAACTTCCTCAGCCTGTCTTCATACGGGAGGTGCTCCAGTCCCCTGATCATCCTTGTGGCCCTTCTCTGGACTTGTTCCAACAGTTCCATGTCCTTTTTATGTTGAGGACACCAGAACTGCACACAATACTCCAAGTGAGGTCTCACGAGAGCAGAGCAGAGAGGCAGGATCACCTCTTTCGATGTGCTGGTCACGCTCTTTTTGATGCAGCCCAGGGTACGGTTGGCTTTCTGGGCTGTGAGCACACACTGAAGCCGGCCCATGTTCATTTTGTCATCAACCAACACGCCCAAGTCCTTCTCCGCAGGGCTGCTCTGAATCTCTTCTCTGCCCAACCTGTAGCTGTGCCTGGGATTGCTCCCACCCAGGTGTAGGACCTTGCACTTGTCATGGTTAAACTTCATGAGGTTGGCATCAGCCCACCTCACAAGTGTGTCAAGGTCCCTCTGGATGGCATTTCTTCCCTCCAGGGTATCAACCAAACCACACAGCTTGGTGTCATTGGCAAACTTGCTGAGGGCGCACTCAATCCCACTGTCCATGTCACCAAGAAAGATGTTGAACAAGACTGGTCCCAACACTGATCCCTGAGGGACACCACTCGTTACTGGTCTCCAGATGGACATTGAGCCATTGACCACAACTCTTTGTGTGCACCCATCCAGCCAGTTCTTTATCCACACAGTGGTCCATCCATCAAATTGATGTCTCTCCAATTTAGAGACAAGGATGTCGTGCGGGACAGTGTTGAAGGCTTTGCCCAAGTCCAGGTAGACGACATCAACTGCTCTACCCCTGTCCATCAGTTCTGTAGCCCCATCATAGAAGGCCACCAAATTGGTCAGGCAGGATTTCCCCTTAGTGAAGCCATGCTGGCTGTCACCAACCACCTTGTTGTTTTTCATGTGCCTTAGCGTGCCTTCCAGGAGAATCTGCTCCAAGATTTTGCCAGGCACAGAGGTGAAACTGACTGGTCTGTAATTCCCCAGGTCATCCAGTTTCCCCTTCTTGAAAATGGGGGTGGTCTTGGACTCAACAGCTTGCCCTTCCCTGCTTGAAAAGATTGACCCCCCAAAAAAAACAAAAAAAACTAAAAACCTCTGCCCCTCTCTTGCTGGAGCTTATCCCAGTGCTGGTAAGAAAGGAATTATTTTTAGCAAGTTAAGTGGCCTTTAGAGCTTCTCTGGTACTCTTAATGATTGAACTAATTTTCCCTACTACAGCTGTATATGGGCCATGTAACACCTCACAAGGGGCCCTAAACAAATTGCATCCTCTATTTACAGATGCCATGTAGAGAAAATAAATATATTTCTGTGCCTGTAAAGAAAAGGAAGTTGTTCTGCTGAGAGGAAAACCCTCTAAGGGCTTTTTTTTGTGTGCTGAAAACACTTCTCACAAAATAAAAATAATAGTGATAACCTACTGTTATAAACACCTCCCCTTAATAACCCATGATCTGTTTCCATGGTGAAAAGTTGTTTTCCGCATGTTCTGACTTTGCACGTGAGAAGTGTCAATCTCGGATGTGCTTTTGCTGTCCTTGTTAGTGCAGAACAGCTGTTGATACTTGGCAGTTACTTGTCTGGGGAAAGGTCAGTGCGGATGACACTGTCACCTGAAGCCAGCTGAGCTGCCTGGGAACTATCGGATTGCTTTTTGCCAGGCTGATTGTGGGAAATAACATATGTCTGAATAGTGGCTGTCTTTGTAGGAAGCAGGACAGAAAACAGGGCTAAATTCACTAGAGAGCTTGTTTGCAAATATTTGGTGGGTCCTCATAACGCATAATGATGTAGACTTGAAGTGAGCTTGCTACTGAAGGAAGACAGTGCTTGATCCTTTTGCTGAAATGCCTGACACTGGAAATGATAAGGTGCATGGTGACTCATGAGAATGTTTTTCAATGCCACATTGCGTCAGGATCAGATAGTAAAAGTTTTTGTCAGCCTACTTTGAGTCCACCAAACTCATTCTGGCTGCTTCAAAATCTAGATGTGAATCCTGGTCAATCAATCAATTGCAGAAACAAAACTTCAAAGAAGTCTTTACTGAGTGTTTACATTACATTTGACTTTGTTATTGAGTCTAATGTTATTATGGAAAAGATGAAAACAGAAGAGATGTGACAGAGATAAAAATAGTTTGTTTGCATTGCTGGGAGGAAAGTTGCATTTAGATTACTTCTGATGGATCAGAGATGTTTCTGTAGATTTTGTCACTGTGAAAACTGACAGATATTTCTATTTTGAGGCTGACACTAAAGGTGAAAAGCCGAGAGCTGTTATCAGGGAAGGAAGAGCTCACACAACCTCTTCATAAACTGAATCATCAGAAAACTGTGCTGTGCGTCTCACTGCATAATAATGAAGCTTTTAACAATGTTCATTTGAGCTCTACTTATAAATGTTCTCAGGTCAAGTGGGAATTTATCACCCTACCTTTGACTAACTCGGTGTAACCATAAAAGGGTTTCCTTGCTGCATTTACTCCATTTGGGACTAAGCCTCATCCTCTCATCTTTCTTTCTGCACAGAAGTCTATGTAATCTTCACATCTTGTTGCTCTGTGACCTTAATTAACCCATGGTAATGTGGGTAACTAAAGATTTTGCATGGGAAAATAAACTATTTTCTCTGACACTCTTCACTGAGTAGATGATGCCTGCTCCCTGACAAAGTGGGTGGAAACAGCAAGAACCAAGGAAGTTCCTTGACCTGTGTTGTCCCTCATAGACAAAATATAGCAGCCGTCTTGGAGAAGTGTAGGATGTGACCTCAGCTCAAGGGGCAAACAAAAGGCAGCTCAAAAGAACCGGAAGATGCAGATGATGGATCGTATTCCCTGCTTTCAAGTTTATGGTTGGTGAGCTCTGCTGTAGCATCCCAAAGACAACATACAGCATATGTGACCTTACCAGACTGCAGTTCACCCTGGGACAAATTGAGTCATTGCTAAGTAAAATTGTCAGTTTGTGTCTAATTGGTCTCCACCTATCTTGGAAATGTACTGCCTGTTGCACTAAGTAGCATAATGCTGCTTCAGAGCAGCTTGTTCCTGGCTGTTAAATTCTGCTGAATAATTTTCACCCAGAATGTCCCCATTTCAATGAGAAAAACCTTTCCTTATCATTTGGATATTAACTCTGTCCCAAAGACTATTGCAAATACTTTTTAGAATTAAAAATATTGACCTAAGTTAGAAAGAAACCTCCAGCACTTGATTACATCAAAACATCAGTTATTAATAACTTTTTCTCTAACCTTGTACATAAGTGCCTGATGCATAAAGTTGAAAAATTAAATTGTTTTTCTAGCACTGTACTTGAAACAAGTCCTGTAGCACAGTCTTTCTTTCAGATCACTAGCATTTAAGAAGTTCTATAAACCCAAGAGAAGTTATAAGATGACATGTAATTAGGAAAGGTCTCCCAACCAGATGATTACTCATTTTTTTTATTAAAAGATGTAATCTTTTGGTTCTCTAGTGTATCTCTCTTTCAAAGCTCAAATAACAAAACCCACATAATAGGCAGACACATTTGTACATCTCTGGTGATTTGTGAATAGCTACATATTTAGCCAGACTGCTTTGTTCCTATACCTACAGACATCAATGGGGAACAAGATTAAACTAATCAAGTACATAGACACCTGTTTTGTGAGGACAATATACAGCTTTTCAGACCTTGTAAAGAAGTATGTACTTCATATCTCTCGTTCAGAGCTTAGGTGACAGAAGAGGTAGCCTACAACATAATGTAATTATTCTTGTAAGGCATAGACAGTGGGAAACTATTTCAGCAGAGTGATTCTTTTATGAAAAGGTTTACTAGGGCTCTTCATAGTTTGTTACAATAGGGTTTTTTACTATGACAGAGTCCATACGATAGATGAAACCTGAATTTCTGCCTTTTCCTAGTTACATGAAACAGGCTTATTTCTGCTATAGATGACACCACTCAGGTCCCAGATGTTATTGACTTGAGTGGTTGCACCACACCACAGAGGTGTGGTGCTCCAGGCACAAGGCACCCTTCTCCATGTGACTACGTACCACCAAGTGTGTGCAAGCAGGTACTATAATGGACTCAATGTATTCACTGACTTCAACGAGATTTACTTATGCTCAGAGGTTTTCTCGTAGGACTATGCCCAAGGATGTGAGTATATTTCATTTACATCCTTCTTGTTCACACCTGAGGTACTTAAAAAAACCCTAGATTTATGCTATAGAAAGTAGAAAATAGTGTCAGGATAAGGAACTACTGCCATGCCTCTTGCTTGCTCTCTAGGTACAATTGGCTTATTCTTAGAAAAAATGACTGGCAACTACAAGGCAGCTCTGGCTTACATTCTGTGCATAGCCTAGGAAAGTTGGTAATTTGGCCTTAATATTTTTCTCTGCAAACTATTAGTCAATGTTGTGGCCACTTATAGCCTAAGCCCACCCAAATAAATTAAAAAAAAAAAAAAATGTGATGCTAAGCACTAAGTATTGTATCTTCTTTGCATGAAAAAAATGTACGTGTACTTTAAATAGGACTTTTTCAGAGATTTCCCATGTGATTCCTGACAGTAAGATGTATATAATTTTGCATAGTTTCTCAAGTTTTCAAATGCTATTGAATCTAACCAGTTGCATCTATGTCCATAAGCAGCTTGCCTCCTCCAAGGTTTTTTCTGAAGTGGGTTTTTTAATTTACTGTGGACATATGCAGTCTGTTCGATTGTACCACTTTGTCTTCTTTAACTCCGACAAGACTACTGGCTGAATAATATAACACTGCATTTGTTTGGTTGCCAGTCACCCATTCTTGAACTATATTTCCCTTTGTAACACCCCCCTCTCCCCTCACAAAACACCACCACCACCCCCCCCCCCCCATAAATTTATCATGACCTGTCTGTAGGAACTAACTTGTTTGCAGTCTACAAGGGCTGCAGGTTTTGCTCTGTGTTTCTCCTCAGCCTACTGTGGGATGTAGCAGCATGCGTTGTCATAACATCTCTGACAACCTGAACATTATGGAGCTGACTCAAAGTCTGTTATCACCTCAGTTTTCTTATTTTTACAACTTCCTGGATCATACAAAATAAATATACTATCTGGAATTATGCCATATTTTCTCTAAACTTATTAACAGAAACTCGGGGGCACACATAGAAGTAATAGGTGACAGAACTGTTGTGGAGGCATAAGTGCGTCTTGCAGTGGCTGGGAGGTCTGAATGGGTTTGCCTGTAGTACAATGGAGGTTTTTCTTTTTGTTTTGGTTTTTTTGTTTGTTTGTTTATTTTTTTGAGAAAAAACAGTCCAGCTTGGAAGATATGATTTTGTAGAGGATGGTGGATTCTTTGGGAGAAATTAAATAGTGAAACAGGAAGGCTGGAGTGCTGGAGTGTAGGAGTTGGGTGAAGTTAGGAAGGATTTCCAATCAGACCATCTAAAATTAATTTCAGTGGCTTCACTATTTTTTTTGAGAAGATAAGGCTTAAAGGTTCAAGCTTTTTTAATGTTAGATTATGTGATAGCACTCTTCATGTATATATTTTAAGGTGGTATTAGTACTGGAGGCAGATCTTTCATTAAACAGCATAGCAAATTAGTATTGACTTATCGAGAATATCTGCGTGTGTCTGTATAAACATATTTTGCTAGCTGTCTGTCCAAAAACTTCAGAATTCTTTTTATACTGAGACCATCCTGAAAATATCAGCAGTCTGGTATGTTAAGGTATTTGTGTGCGAAACTGTGTTCTAGAAAAATGTAAAGGGTAGTGGACTTCGCTGCCCCCTTCATTTTCTGTTTCACCGAGACAACTGCACTTCAACAGAGAAACCTGCAATGGTGTAATAGCCAAGTATTTTTTCCCATCCAGTAGGAAATGTTTTCTGACCAAGTTCTGCTGTCCCCTGCATCTGCAGGCACCTTTTTTCTTCTTTATTCAGCCAAATCCCAAAAGAAAAATTAATGGCTCTGAAAAGCAGGTACTCTGGTGACCGTTAAAACACATAGAGAAGCATAAGTAGACTATTAATTCCCAAAATGCTGCAGCAGTCTTTGAATGTGGGGTGTGTTTTACCTTGAATATGACTTTGTTTTTCTTCTGCTGCCTTAGGCTTTCAGAAAATAATTGTCAGAAAATAATCCACCTGATATAATTGTCAGAATTATTGTCAGAATTATTGTCAGAAAATAATCCACCTGAATTAGCTGTTCTCACAAGGATGCAAAGTATATTTGCCAAAATTGAGTTACAGTCCAATATTTTGTCCCATTTGATTGTGGAGACACAGTGATGAAGGGTTTTATTAAATTCTTTTCTGTGATCCCACTTTTTCTTTGAGGCAATGGTAAGTACTCACTTCACTACTTAACAAGGGTAATGTAGAGAATTACCACTACATGAAGCATAGGGAAACTTCTGAGAATGGAATTTTTTAGTTGATAAATGTCATACACACTGATATGTTCAAAGGAAGGGTCTGTTAGATTGTGTAAGAAATAGACTACAGGGGAAAAACTCTTCAAATATAAGTACCTCTCTGATCTTAGAAGTAGGAGCCATACCTGCCTTTATCTGCGCCCATTCAATAGCTTCTTTATTCTGCCTACCAAGGGCTTGTGAAAGACTATTTTCCCATATGGGTCCTGGAATTGCCCCAAATTTAAATGGGACTCAAACTGAAAATACTGCAGAATGTGAGCATAAAAAGACTGTATTGCTCCAAACTGACATTTTAAGGCTTATCTGTTCAGACTGATCAACTGCTTTCCATTGCTGAGAAAATTCTAGTTCTTGACTGGAGAGGGTAAGAGGAAAATGAGAGGGGGAAAGACCCTCCAGCTTTCAAAAAAAAAAAAAATAGATCTAGAAGAGAGGAGGAAGAAATTAAAGAAATAAGCTATGGAGAACGTATGTTGCGCATCTTGAATATTCAAACAGTCTTCAAGGAGGATGTTACCCATTCAAGTGAGGACTGATGTCTGGAGCTTGCTTCCAGAAGAGCTTCTCCATTAGGAGAGCTGCTGAGATATGGGAAGGTGAAAGGACATGCAGGCTAGCAGGGCCTCCAAACTAACCTTAGCAACTGTCCGTGAGCCTCTCCGTTCCTTTTTCTTTTACAAGTAACCAGCATATTTGAACTGTGTGCAGTATATTTCACATCTTTCTCTAGCTGCTGGAATGACAGTTGATTATTTCTTAATAAGGAATATATTTCTGGGCAATAAGTTTGACATGAGTGAGCCTGCAACTTCTTATCAAGATCTCATCCTTGTCTGAGAAGAAACTTAATTACCATTGCAACATGTGTGAAAATCAAGGACTCTTCTGGCTTCCAAATCACAAATGCTGAGGCCAGGCTAGGTGTCAGCAGCTTTATCTGCTTCAGTCTGAACCAAAGCTGGTAAGTTCATGAAAGCCCTTCAGGCCCATGAAAATACAGTATATTTGACAGGGAAAGAATCTTGTGCAGATGAACTTACCCTGCAGGTAGGACAGAAAAAAAATCCTACCTGGAGCAACAACCGCTGTTCTTTTGCCCATAGCACAGTTCAAGCAGGGATTAAGGGCTTCCAGGAGAACCCAGAATTTTTCCTTTTCTGCACAAAGACCTTAATTTTAAAGTAACAGTTAGTCCTTGCTGATGGTTCCTCTGCTCACTGGTATGAGAGAAATAGAGGTCATTTGCTATTTCAAAAATAAAGTATTATTTTTTCCTCCTTTAAATGTGTTACTTTTATGAAGAAAACCAAAACCACTTGTTAAAATTACCCCAGCGGTGCTCTTTAATGTGCCAATTTATCATAATTACTGGTAGTATAGGGGATTTCTTTTTAACAACACATCACTGAAACAACAAAGGCAAGATACGGATTCTTAGGACTTAACTTGCATACCTTGCAAAAAAAAAAAAAAAAAAAGAAGTAAAAGAAGTAAACCATGAAAGCAGATCCACATCTTAATTTTAAAAAAATCATTCTTGTTTAAAAACGAGTGCATGTTTGTTTATTTAAAGGTGTTTTCATGGAAAACCAGTGATTTTTTACATCATGCTTTCTTTCATTGTGCTGTGGCTGGTTATGCATGATTTTAAAAATTAGTTGCACATTTTGGCTTCAAATGATTTTAGCAGTCTAGTGCTACTAATACTGTTAAGCAGAGGAGTCTCCATTCCCCTTTTCTGGAAGCACAAAATTGACAGAAAATCCAACCAATGAAAAATGTTTTCTGTCAGGTTGGCAAGATGAATTGGATCAGTGAAAACATCAGAACAAGCACAAAAGAGTGGATGGGACAATCTGCCAAAGGATAGGAAAGACAGAAAAGATGTCTGTTTTTCCTCTGTTTTATGTTGTGATTTTTTGGTCAGCAAAATATCTTTCTACATGACCACAGATTTACAGCAGTCAAAGTGGAAGTGCACACCTTGCATACATAAATATCACGATAATTGCCTAAACCAGGTCTATGTGGGTGTATTAACACTTCCAACTGTGAGTGAGGGCTTGCCTACTGCAAAATATGAATGTGTGAACACCGGACAGATGTGAAAGTTCCCCAGAAGTCTATTATGCAGTCTTCCTTGCCCTCCACGCCAGTGATCCTACTTATTAATCCTAACAGCGTGCTTCTGAGGTAAGGTCTCAGAATTACAAATGTATGAATTTTTACTTTGAGTTTTGTCATCCTTGCTCTTCTTTCCACTGCCTCAACTGCCTGTGAATTTTATCCTTCAAATGAAAAGACAAAAGCACTGGTAATGAGAAGCATGGAGAATGCTTTAATCAAGGAACCAAATGAAAATTACCTAGAATTTAAGCTTTTATGGATTTTTTTATTTGAGGTCTTTTAGTATGTTTTACTGTTAATAGCTGATGATATAAATTTTTTTGGGGCAGAGGCCGCAACACATAACAGAGATGTGCATTTGTATGCTTAACAACCAGACCTCCAATACAGCATGTGGCTGCCATGATGAAGGTTTAAATTTCAGAAGAGCTGTGAGAGAGTTAGTGGTCCCTTGCACCCCTGATCTGACATGATCAGTATGAGGTTGCCCTCTGACACAGTTCCATGGTACTTTGTCTGATTTGACTTCATAACTTCTCACTTAAATGTCTTTTAATACCATATTTTATTCTCTCCTCCAGCTTTGCTGGTATAATCAGCTCCTCTTATCAGTGGCAGTGGATTTCTTCAGTGTTTCAATGCACAGTTTTGCACTGGAATAGTCCGTAGAACACCTGCCTGATACGTGGCCACAAGGGATTTCAACATGCTCTTGTATTTGGCCACTAATAAGGCAGTGCTTGATAGTCTGTGCGGAAAGCCTGTAGGATGTCTTTGAACAAGAAATATGTATTATTTGAAGAAAGAAAGGAAGAAATAGGGTGTGACCTTAATTTTGCAGAGGTTGGTGCTTGACATAGAATTGCGAGATCCAGTTGTGACAAAATCTGTCATGTTACATAGTTCCTATGTTGGCTCATGTTCTGTAGCAAAAAGAAAATACGAAGTAGAAACAAAGTCTTTGTCTGAGCTGCGCAGAACTTGCAGTGTGTTGACAGTTGGACTATAGAAATAATTGAGTATTTTTAGTATGTCTGGCTTCTCATATTGTGGGATCACTATCTTTTCTTTATGGAAAAAATATTAATGGAGTATCCTATCCTTAATGTTTTAGAGAGTGTATGTGGTAGGACTATACTTTCTCTATTTGCCAGAAACTACTTGTGCATTACAAATGGAAACAAAAGGCCCTTTCTAATCCATGGAGATTGCTTTCTCTTCTAACGTCAAATTTGCTGCTTTTTTATTTTCTTTAAGCAACAAGACAGTAATGGACTGATGTAATTATCAGCACATTAATGGCCTTAGATGACTTGGCAGCAATTTAACTTTTACGTGGGAAGTGGTTTCTATTATTCTAACTTTAGATATTCAATTCTGTTTCTAATAAGCTTTTTGTAAATAGTCAAGGAGAAGCTGTGCAGTATAATTCTCTTCATCTTCTGTTAGGTGATTGCAATAACAACAAAGTAACATTTCTGAAAATAGATAGGTCTGGATATTTACAAAAGATCTCAGTAGTCACAATACATAGCTTTGCATGTTATGAATCAACAGCTGGGAGCTGTTTTTCTGTTAAAAGATAATTAAAGCAGTGGCTGAGAAAATGTTTTGTTATCACAGAGAAATCTCTGAAATCTCTGGTACCAGATAGCATTGTCCTTTTGTAGCCGATGCAGATGTTCTTTGGTGAAACATAGGTCACTTTAAAGACCTAGATAGTAAGAACTCATTTAAAAAAAAAGCTGTTAGCTTTTACACCTAAACTCTATCAATAGCAATAACACTTCAATGAGAACAAACAGGGTTTTGTTAATGCAGAGTGTTGATTTTAGAGAGGAATACCAAACACTTAGGATGCACTTAATTAGCAGTGTGTCCATCAATCTGTGGCTAGAACTTGGGACTGAACAGCATAAACATTTTGTATCCTGATTGCTTTATTCTTGTAAATTCAGGGAGAAGTAAAACAAGATTTTTGCAACCCGCATTAGCTCATACTCAACTTGAAAGGGTTGCCACAGAGAGGAAAATGCACATTTCTCATTTTGGAAATCTTAATATTTCTGTTCATCCAAATCAGTTTAAAATATTCATTGTGTCAGAATAAGTAATTTATGTTACAAGCACAGATTAAGTAGATTTGTCAGGAGACAGATTATCAAGTTTTTCTGTCACGAATTAGTGCTTATTCCAGACAGTCAATTTCCCTGCAATTATGCATGGACTTCTCCAAAATGTAAACAAACCACATTTTTTCTGCTTCAGCTTCCAAAATTACCTGGGAGGCATCCTGCTTCTTGCTTTCTGAGCGTCATTTGCTACCTTCTTTCTTCAGCAGTGCAGCGGGGTATTAAGTGGCCAGTTGGGGTGAGTGGGATATCTTCTTGCTCATGTGGTAAGGATTTAGATCAAGATCCAAACTCTACTCAGGCCAAAGTCTGAGTAAAATTGTTTGCTCTGGAAGGATGAAATGTTTGAGCTGGGTGCTGGTGCAGTCTGACAGCAGCAGCTAAACTGACCCTTTTCCTCCTTGCAAATAGGATGAGCTGGTATAGATTTTCCCAACTGAGTTGCTTCTGTCTTTCCTCAGACTCGAGGCTAATTATTATTCTTCCCTTAAGACATCTAGTGTGTATATGTAGCCTATTTACATTTTACTGCAGCAAGATCCTGACAGTCAAAGGATGAGCTAGATCTTGGGAGCTTGGCTGTGAGCTCTATCATTCCTACTTGATAAACTCAGAATAAAGGGTTCCTGCTTAAAAGATTCTGATCTTACCTTGGCCTGACCTAGCAGAACAAGTAGGCTTAACTACCTTCCCAAATCAGGATTGGTACCTGTAAAAATAATGCTCTTGGTGCTTAGGGATTACCTGAGCCAAGTGCTCTCTAAGTTGAATGCTATTTTTCCCTTGGCAGAGACTTCAGTGGTGAGCCCAGGATGCTCAGGCTTGCATCACTTTCAGACAATGCTCAATTCTGCTATATACATGTACATATTGAGAACGTAGCCCCAGGCAGCAGCATCTTGTGCTGACAGCTCTCATATGATGTACCAGTACCTCTGGTCTGGAGCAAATCTCTGAAGATAGAGCGCTAGCTCTGCACATTCTGAATCACATGGAAATGCCTTGGTCTAAAATGAGGGTAAGAGTATTGGGGGGGGGGGGGGGGGGGGGAGGGTGTGGTGTGTGTGTGTGCAGGCACAGAAGACTCTCATTTCTTCTAAGACAGTTGCACATTGTCTTGTACCAGTGCATAATTCTATTAGCAGTAATATTCTGGGTATAAATTCAATCTGGTTAGATAAAAATCCTCATTTTTATTTGGTGCAGGGCACACTACCAGAGCAGAGGCTTGAGAAATAAAAAGTTTAAAGTATTCTATCTCTCCCCTCCCACCACTATCTCTGTAGGCAGTGGAAACTACCTGCACTCAGATTCTGGCTAAGTCAAGCTGTAGTTTTTTCATAACCCCATTGTAATCATGAGCTTTAAAACTATCTGTGAGAACCATGAGAAATGGAAGTAAACAAGAGAGAAATAAAGAAGTTTACTTCAAGGACATGTTTTTTTAGCTGTCTGGGACAAGCTACTTGACTTAGGGTTTAAGTTTTTGATGTTGGTGGTTTTGGATTGGGTTTTTTTGTTGTTACTTTTTTGTGTGTTTGTTGGGGGTTTTTTTTTGTGTGTGTGTCTGTGTTTGTGTTTGTTTGTTTGTTTAACATACATAGTCTGAGGTGTTTAAGCTTTTAGGAATCCCTAAAGATGCAAGAAAAGAAGAGAGGAAAAAAAATCCCCAAATTTTCTTCATTGTCAGATAAAAATCTGACCTTGTCATCTCCTGATTACAAGCTGCAAGTAAGTGGGCTGTAGCACAGGTGTCTTCTTTGTAAATTGTGTAATTTGAGGCTTCCTATCCCTCTATCACAGCAAACCAGGCATGCAATTCATTCTTTTGTTTGGACAGTTGGTCTTCTAATTAAGAAGCAGGTGACTATTTCTGCACCAAATGGTTCTCCTCTTGTATATCTTCGCACTCTCTGTGAGTCTAACACATACTGAAATGGGATATGTCTCTGCCCAGCTAGGAGGACAAATAATACTGGAACAGAGAGAACCATAAAGGGAAGCAGAGAAATTGTCAAAGTCTCATCCTTAATGCCTACAGGATACAGAGGGACACAGCAAACCACATTGCATCTCCATGATTGAACTGCTGTTCGCTAGAGTTCGAATGACTTCTGGCATTGGTCTTACTGGACTTTGCAGGGGTGGGTGCATGTTACATTTGTGTATAAACCCCAAAACAAACAAAAATCTGTATCAAGAATTCAAGACTAATGGATTCCAACCTGGCTGGAAGGCAGCAGACATGCAGTGCCCCTATTAGTCATTCCACAGGTGTGAAGTGCATAGGTATTCTGTCTAGAGATAGGGTATATGACAAAGAGATAATCAGATCTCTGGAAATATCTAATGCAACATGCTGTGAATAAACATCTGTAAAATGCCTTCTTTTTTTTTTTTAATCCAAAATTCTCAAATCCCCTTATAGTTGTCAGATTGCTAAGTGTCAAATTACATGAGATATCCTAGCTTTAGACAGGAAAAATTTGTGATCCGCAGATATTATCTGACTTGTCTAAGAGCAACAGCAGTAGGTTGGGCAGTGTAAACCACTTCCTCTACCTACCTTTCCTCTAATGTGTTCAAGCTAGTGTTAATGATCTGGGATGAGCCGCATTGCATGTTCTTCCAGGAAACATATATTCACTAGGGAAAGCAGGAAACACACAGTAACAGCTTACATGCATGATGCTCCTCCCTACAGGTGTTCTTCTCCCTTCTCAGTTCAGACACATAAGAATATTCATTGTGATCTGGTCATAAACCAGCACATATTGGTATTAAAGAATTATGCCAGGAGGAAAAATTGCCTTTCATACTTACTGCCATTCATTAAAGCCACTATCTAGTTTGTTCTTTTCCTTTGTTTATTTGTCATTGTCTTCTGCTCCACCATTTGTTTTACATGAATGTGTTTATGTCCTGGGTTCAGCAGTAGCAGTCATGTTTCTCCTTCTTGGTAGCTGGTGCAGTGCAGTGTTTTGACTTTCAGCTCGGGAACAGAGCTGATAACAAGCGATGTTTTGGTTTGGCCAAGGACTTTGTGAGCCTCATGCTCTGCCAGGGAGGAGGGGGAGCCAGGAGGAAGCAGAGACAGGACACCTGACCCAAAGTGACCAAAGAGGTATTCCATACCACAGCACGTCATGCCCAGGGTGCAACGGGGAGTTAGCCGGAAGGGCTGGGAGACTGCAGGGTTGGAGGAGGTATCGGTCGGAGCTTGGTCGGGCTGGGGGGGGCGAGTTATCAGTCGGCTGGTGGTGAGATGATGTATTCTCTTCCCTTGTTATTTCCTTTATCATTATTATCATTGGTGGTAGCAGTAGTGATTTGTGTTATACCTTAGTTACTAAACTGTTCTTATCTCAACCCGGGGAAGTTGCATTCTTTTCGATTCTCCTCTCCGTCCCTCCAAGCAGCAGGGGGAGGGCAAGAAAGTGGGGGAAGTGAGTGAACGAGTTACCTGACTGGGTTTAAACCACGACAGTTTAACATGATGATGCTGTTTTCTGACCAGTGGAAGGGTGTAGCTTGCGCTGAGATGCTGGTTCCAGGATTACTGAGAGTTCATAGTGTACATCATTACAAAACAATATGAATAGGAACAAACACCATTACAAAACTAGCAAATAAATTGCCCCTCCATCCACATGCCCACTACCCTCCTCCTGCCTGTTCAAAAAAACATCATTGAAAGCCCAAATTAAATTTGAAAGAGAGGAGAAGGAGGGGGAAATATAGTGTTTAGTGTGAATATTGTGGCATGAACGGCTTGTAAGATTCATCATTCCATGGAAGTACTTGCATAATGGGGTATCTTAAGGGCAAATGAAGATCTTGAACTTTGTGCAGGTTTAACTGAAACTCAACATTATTCTAGACTCTTCTTTTGTGACTTCAATTTTCATTTCTCCTTTGAGTAATATTAAGAGACCAGAATGCTCACAGAAAAATCGGACAGCTGAAGTATGGACAGCTACTGGAGATGGGTTTTTTTAACTGTTTTAGAGATACAAGGAAGGTTTGTACCAGCTGTAGTATCTCTTCTCCAGCTCTATCTGACTAATTAAACAGATAACATTTTAGGAGCAAAATCCTTCCATTTGATGTCT
Source organism: Pezoporus occidentalis (assembly GCF_034315485.1). Lineage (NCBI taxonomy): Eukaryota > Metazoa > Chordata > Aves > Psittaciformes > Psittacidae > Pezoporus > Pezoporus occidentalis. Next base: position 7,151,154 of record NW_026912961.1, on the reverse strand, counting down.
TATATGAATATATATTGCTAGTATGAAACTTATGTATTACTTCATGGAGTTCCAAAATGAGATTTTTTTTTTTAGAAATCTGCTTAACATTATGTGAAGAGAAAGATTAATATAATTATAAAATGACAGAAAAAGACTATGAAAAATGCATCAACTTTAATAAAAATTGCAAGAGAGGAGAAATTTCTGGCACGAATTTCTGATGTACTGTGATCACTGAGGTTTCCATCTGCTGTATGCTTACTGATCCCTTACTTGTGAGCACTGGGAGAGGAAGGCACCAAGTGTTGCTTATTGCAGGAGCGTTTGATGGTTGCCAGACCATCAGGTTATATTGCACAGAGAGAGATTAAACAGTCCTCTAAGTGAGGTTTCAAGCGATGTTTTCAAATGCCCCACTTGGTCTTTTTAGTGATTTGTATAGTGCAGGAAAAATGACAACAAAAGCTTAAGTTATGTGATAGTGAATGTGAAACTTCCTGTAACCAAATGGAAGTTAGGCAACTGTTAAATGCTGAGGAAGATAACATCTACTTTTGGAAGCTTCAAAAGCTGTTTGTTTGTTTATGTGGTTTTTATGGTGGTTTGTACCCATGTCCCTCTGCAACATTTCCTGCTTTAGCAGTGCCCTTATGATGGACTCCTGGTTTTCTCCATCTCACTGGACTCAGTTCCACGCTGAAGAAGCAGATAGAAGGCTTTCATCTCTCACATTCATCTTATAGCTCAAATGTGTATTGGGATGGTAAAAGTCGAACTCACAGCAGCAGCAAAAGGCAGTTCTGCTTGGCCAGAAGCTCTAGATACTGCTCTAATTTAACAGTGTATATCAATCAGAATTAAGAATGAGGAAGTACTCCTTATTAGTAAACTATGTTAGATGGATGACAAGGAGAGTTAAAAATAGAAGAAAGAAGAAGAACACAGGAATAGGATTAAGAAGTTGAAAGGGAAAGCACAGAAACATGATAGTTTTGAGAGAGAGGAGATTCAGAGAGAAGTTAGTCTTGATAGGTCTAAGTTAAACTACTAGAAAAAAAACATCAAACCTGTGATAAGCAACTGAGATCAGGCTCATGTATCTCCTGTAGTTTTTGGAGTGGTCTCCTGGGGTGGTACAAATACATATATGTTTTTGTGGAGCCTGTTTTACTGGCTGCACATTGAACACAGGTTCCTGTTAAGTGTCCTCTTTGAGAGGGCTATTTAGGGAATAAGTTCCTGTAGTTCTTCAAAAGGTGTTGCACCAGCTCTCCATGCCACTTTAACCATTTACTCATGTGATCATATTTGTTTTAATCCTTTAAAACAAATGATTTGGAAAAACACTTTAAAGCATCCAAAGTAATGATAAACATCTGAAATCGCTAATAGTGTTTTGTAGGTCTGGTTAACTGGGTGACTGGTAGTCTTTGTTCCTTGCCCATTTGTTATTTAAAAAAGGCGTGTTCTTCACCTTTTCTTAGGAAAACTAGTCGTAGCCGTCTGTGATTTCTGACCTTGTGAAAATAACTACAAAAGAGGGAACTGTAATGTTGCTGCCGTAATGCAGCAGCTGGAGAGAAGTGTCTTGGTTTGCCTGTGTTCAGGTCAGAGGAGCACAGCTTCTCCAGACTTATAAACAGCACGTTAAGGTCACAATGATGGCAGGGAGGCACAGAAAATGCTGCTTTTAAGATCATCCTTGCCCATCACTAGGGAAATCATGACAATCCCTCATCTTGTCGAAAAGGTAAAAAAAATACCATTTCTTTCTTGCTTATTTCCTAAACAATAACTTGTCATTGAGATTATGGACCTGTGTAGTTTGTTCATACTTGTAAGGAGCAGGACTGATATGGATGGTGTGTGAGTCTTCCAGAGCACACTCTTCCAGTCTTCTGTCTAGATGTCTCTTAATGCAAATGACATGAGCTTATGACTAGAGCTCTCTGGATAGCTTGCTTGTATTTACCAAACTGCTTCAAACAGATTGATATTTTGGAGAGGTCCCCCTGCTCTGCTGGGAAATTACAGTCTTGTGTTGCTTCATAAATAAAAACATTCATTCTCAATTGCCTGTAAGTTATTTGGGGACAGGAAGAAATAAGGTTAAGTAATTGCAACTTTCACTGAGAGAAAGAGCTGAAGAAAGGAAGTCTTATGGTGCTGAAAAACGTACAAGTTTATAATAAAGTATAATTGGCAATTCTTAAATTTGGCTGCAGGAACCATGTTACCCTATTACAACATCAAGCATTGTTTCATTTCGATAAGCTACTTTAGGAGATACTTGCCAAGGTAAGAAATGAGCAGGTCGAAGAAGATGAAAAACAGTGTTATGCTTTTACTTAGTGATTGCCTTTGTACTGTGTTTCCTCTAGAATGAGGTTTTACTACTAAAATGAGTGTTCAGCCATTTCCAAACACAGTTTTAATCAGGTATTTGTTGTGCAGATTTTGCCTGGTTTTCTTATTAGCCATGTCTGCAGACTTTCCTTTGTTACACATGTCATCTGAATTCCTTCATCAATGAGTTTTCAATAGTGTCATAGAATGTAGCTGAAAATTCCAGATGAAACAATAACCTAGTCCTGAGTCCCTGTGAGCTTGGACAACAGCTTTCCTGCAAATCCATCAAGAGCAAATGAACGTCGGGGATAAATAGCAAAGAAAACATAGTGGGTGGTACCACAGTAATCATGCCTTGACCAGGTTTCCTGAATACAAAAAAGTCTCTTCGAGGAGGAGTTAATGATCCTTCTGTACTGACCTCCACAGACAAACAGCTGTTTGCTCACCTACGGATCAAACTACCCTGTCCCTTGATTTACATTTTCAGGGGGATCTTGGTCCTGGGCACCAGCTGTTACTGTCATCAACTACCTCTGTGGTATACTTTCTGGAAAGCCAAATGAATACAATTTGGTTTCCAGATAGCCACTACAGCTGAATATTGAACCCTGGACTGCAATTTTTTTCCTCCAGTGTGCTGGCTTTGGTTTTTTTCTTACATTGTGTGGTATGTAACAAAACACTGTGTAATTCTGTAGGTGATTTGCAGTACTTTGAGAAGTTAACTATTTGCTTACTGAACATGACGATGTCCATTGCCTCTGTGAAACTAATACACGTTTCAGGCAGATTGGCCTGCTGACCACTGAATTTCAGCCCTCCTAGAGGGCAGTATGGCCAGGGTGGAGGGAGGGAAGGGCTGAGGTGAGTGCCGAGAGCCACTACAGCGCTGGCCACAGCAACCCTTTACTCAGGCTTTGAAGTAGTTGACTTTCTTTTGTGCTAGAAGTTCATGCTGGACTCCAGGCAGATTCCAAGGACAGAGTGCCACCTACCGAAACACCACTGCTGGAAAGAGTTCTGCAGAGATGTGTTAAGACTGATAGAGCTCGAATTAGGTGGTAGTTGAGTGAATTAAAAGAGACCCAGACCTCCACAGGTCTATTTGAGATTTTTTAAGGTCTTTCAATCTGCCTGCTCTCTTTTCTCAGTATATTATTACTATTGCTGGTGTGCAAAGGGCTGGCAATTGACATGTATTTGAGGGAGCAATGATATGTAGTCCAGCTATGAAAAAGATGCCATCAGAATGGGCTAATTGATCTGGAAAGGGCGCTGGAAACAAATGGCACTCTCAGAAGGGAGTGGCCATCTCATACAGCAGATCAGCACTGTTTTTTTTGCACTGATTAAAAATTCATCACCAAGTTTTGTGCAGGTGCAGCTGAAAATCCTGCCTTGCTGTTGTTGGGCCATGCCATTTGGGCTGCAGCATGATGAACTCTTATACTAAGCTAGGCAGAGCAGGTAGGTTGAAGCACATGGTGGGCTTTGTGGTGTGGTAGGGCAGGGACATCATGGATCAAAAAGACGCAGCTTGCAGTAAGAACTGGGGCCAAAATGTGAGGGTAGGCAAACAGCTCGAAGTTAAATAGTTGCTCACTGGAAAAGGAAGTAGCTTGTGCTACTCATAAGTTATGCAGAATTATTCCTAGGAAATAAGAATTTGATGTGATCTGGTCAGACCCCTTAATAATTTGAAAGGAAAAGAGTAAGCTAGATCTTATTCCACATAATCTGTGAGTTGTTTCCCTAAAGGTTTGTTGCCGTGGCTTAAGCCCAGCCTGTCACTTGGAAACCATGCGGCTGTTCGCTCACTCCCTCCTCTTCTTCCCCCCCCCCCACTCTCGGAGGGATGGAGAGGAGAATCGAAAGAATGTAACTCCCACGGGTTGAGATAAGAACAGTCCAGTAACTAAGGTACAACACAAATCACTACAGCTACCACCAATAATAATAATGAAAAGCGAAATAACAAGGGAAGAGAATACAACTGCTCACCATCAGCTGACCGATACTCAGCCTGATGCCAGTGATTTCGCCCTTCCGGGTAACTACCCCCAGTTTATATACTGGGCATGACATGCTGTGGTATGGAATACCCCTTTGGCTAGTTTGGGTCAGGTGTCCTGTCTCTGCTTCCTCTTGGCTTCCCCTCCTCCCTGGCAGAGCATGAGGCTCAGACTGTCCTTGGTCAGAGTAAACATTACTGAGCAACAACTAAAAACATCGGTGTTATCACTGCTGTTCTCAGGCTGGGAGTCAAAACCACAGCAGTGCACCAGCTACTAAGAAGGAGAAAAATGACTGCTGCTGCTGAACCCAGGACACACTGTACCATTTTCTTAGTTTCCCTTGTAGCTCTCACCATCTAATGTATCATATAAACTTCAATATATTTAGTTTTATTACTGGAGAAGAGAGACTGAAATTGTCAGAAAGGGACTTTACTAAGCATAACAAAACAAAATAACTAAAGCCAGTAAAAGTTTTCCAAAGAAGATACCATCTTTCACTTTTAAAGATGACTAGCCTACCCTTCTGTCTCCCTTATAAGTGAATATAAACACATTTTGCTGTATTTTACCTGCAAATATCTAATACAGTTACACATATATTATGCTTCCTTATCTTTTTGATCAATTTTTCATTAATGATCAGAGAATCACAAAATGGTTTGGGTTGGAAGAGACCTTAAAATTGTTTAGCTCCAACCTCCCTGCCATGGGCAGGGACACCTTCCACTAGACCAGGTTGCTCAAAATGCTGTCCAACCTGGCCTTGAACACTACCAAGGATGGGGCATCCTCAGCTTCTCTGGGCAACCTGTGCCAGTGTCTCACCATCTTCATAACGAAGAATTTTTTCCTAATATCTAAATCTCCCCTCTTTCAGCTTAAGGCCATTCCCCCTTGTCCTATCACTACCTTCCTTTATAAAAAGTCCCTCTCAGGATTTCTTCTAGGTCCCTCTTAGGTACTGGAAGACTATATAAGGTCTCTTCTCCAGTCTGAAGAAGCCCAACTCTCTCAACCTTCTCTCAACTATTTCTCTTGACAAGAGAGGTGCTCCAGCCCTCTGACCCATGGCCCTTGTCTGGACTCATTCAAGCAGGTCCACGTCCCTCTTGTGTTGGTGACCACAGAGCTGAGCACAGTACTGCAGGTGGGATCTCAACAGAGCAGAAGAGAGGGAGAATCACCTCCCTCAACCTGCTGGTCACACTCTTTTGATGCAGTCCAGCATACGGTTGGCTTTCTGGGCTGCAAGTGCACACTGCTGGCTCATGTTGAGCTTAATAATTGTACCTCATCTATGTTTGCTATTGTCTTTCAGATAATAACTAGAAGATTACTTTGATGACTTGTTTTCATTATACTTGGTGCTCTGCGTTGAATCAAGAAAGAGTATATTTATTCATGTCATGGTTTAACCACAACCAGCAACTGAGTACCGTGCAGATTCTTACTGACTCCCCTGCCTCAGTGGGATGGGGAGGAAAAGAGGAAAAAAGTTAGAACCCATGGGTTGAGATAAGAACAGTTTAATAATTGAAATAAAATATAATAATAGTAGCAGTAGTAATAATAATAATTGTAATGAAGGAAAAAAGAGGAATAAAATCCAATTAAGATAAGTGATATACAGTATAATTTCTCACTAAGTACTGATGCCTAGCCTGTCACCAAGCATCTATCAGCCCCTCCCAGCCAACTGCCCCAGTTTATACACTGGGCATGATGTGCTGTTCTGTGAAATACCCCTTCGGCTAGTTCAAGTCAGGTGTCCTGGCTCTGCTCCCTCACAGCTTCTTGTGCCCCTCCTCACTGGCAGAGCATGGAGAGTCCCTGACTTGAAGTAATCACTATCTAGCAATAACTAAAATAATGTTGTGTTACCAACATTATTCCCATACTAAATCAAAACCACAAAGCTGTACCAGCTACTAGGAAGAAAATTAACTCTGTCCCAGCTGAAACCAGGTGAATTTCAAATGTAAGATATCAAACAAAGTTGATAAGGGAAGAGAGAAGAGCAGGACATATGGCACAGAAAATATGTGCTATAGCATACATAACTATATGGAGCTTGATGAGACCATTTTAAGTTACAGAGGGCTCAAACCAGAGAATGGAAATCCTAATTAAAACATTAATCCTTTAAATAACTTTGTTTATGATTGAGAAAACTATCTCAGGCATCAGCATGCCATGCATTTGCTGCACTGATAAGTACTGATTAACATTTTGGAAACACATCAGTGCAGTAGTGCTATATAGCAGACTTCGTTACAGAACATGAAGGACATGGGCTTTTAAAAGCTATAGCAAGCAGTGCACACACACACACACAGAGCTTCCAAGCTGAGGTTCAGTATAAATTAGAAAGAGCTCAGTCATCTGATGCCTGTTGAAGTCTTTCAGGATTTTCACCATCAGCTATACTGAGAGTCAAATTAGGCTGTCTGGGAAGTTGCGGCACTACAAGAAATTTGCCTCTAATGTTTCCGGTGTCTGTTTTTATAAGAAAGGATTCTATGAGAAACATCCTGTTAAATACATAGAGTCAAGGCTATGTCTTTAGCAAGACAGATCAAACGACTTTTGGACAAACTACCCTACAAGCTTAAGCTTTTACATAATTTGCAAACTAATCTCTGTTTCTTCAGTTGCTCTCATAAATCACCAGCATTTGATAAAGGAGTTGATTTTTATACCTCATTTCCTATTGATTTTGACTACTCTTCTCTCTGCTTTCCAGGGATTGTTAGCTCACAGGTACTTTTGTACTTTTTTTTTTGTGGATGAAACACTCTAGACAGGTAGGAAGAGCCTCACACTTGCAGGCCCTTGTTCTCATGGGGGACTTCAACCACCCTGACATCTGTTGGAAGGACGGTATGGCCCAGCACAAGCAATCCAGGAGGTTCCTCAATTGTCTGGAAGACAACTTCCTTCTGCAAGTAACAGAGGAGCCAACAAGGAGAGGTGCCCTGCTTGACCTCATGCTCACCAACAGGGAAGGGCTGGTTGGAAATGTGACGCTCCAGGGCAGCCTTGGTTGTAGCAATCACGAGATGGTTGAGTTTGAGATCCTCAGGACAGTGAGAAGAGCGTGCAGCAAGCTCACTGCCATGGACTTCAAAAGAGCAGACTTTGGCCTCTGCAGGAACCTGCCTGGTAAGGTTCCATGGGATACAGCCCTAGAGGGCAGGGGGGCCCAATACTGTTGGTTGATGTTCAAGGATCACCTGCTACAAGCTCAGGAGTGTTGCATCCCAACTAGAAGGAAGTGCAGCAGGAGGGCCAGGAGACCTCCTTGGATGGATAAGGAGCTCCTGAGGAAAATTCAAATGAAAAAAGAGGCTTATAAAATATGGAAGCAAGGACAGGCGGCCTGGGAAGAGAACAGGGATGTTGTCTGGGAAGCTAGGGACCAGGTTAGGAAAGCAAAGGCCCAGTTAGAATTAAACTTGGCTAGGGATGTTGAGGATAAGAGGAAGGGATTCTATAGGTACATAGCAAATAAAAGACAGACTAGGGACAATGTAGGCCCTCTCTGGAAGCTATCAGGACAACTGGCTACCCTGGATTTGGAGAAGGCTGAGGTTGTTAATGACTTCTTTGCCTCAGTCTTCACTGGCAAGGGATCTGACCACACCACCCAAGTCTTGGAAGACAGACTCAGGGACTGTGAGAATGAAGACCCTAGGCGCACTGTAGGAGAGGAACTGGTTCGAGAAAATCTTAAGAACCTGAATGTGCATAAGTCCATGGGTCCTGATGAGATCCATCCGCGGGTCCTGAAGGAGCTGGCAAATGAAGTTGCTAAGCCACTGTCTATCATATTTGAAAAATCATGTCAGTCAGGTGAAGTTCCCAACAACTGGAAAAAGGGAAATAAAACCCCCATTTTCAAGAAGGAGAAAATGGATGACCTGGGGAATTACAGACCAGTCAGTCTCACCTCTGTGCCTGGCAAAATCTTGGAGCAGATTCTCCTGGGTGGCATGCTAATGCACATGAAAATCAACAAGGTGCGTGGTGACAGCCAGCATGGCTTCACTAAGGGGAAATCCTGCCTGACCAATTTGGTGGCCTTCTATGATGGGGCTACGGAACTGATGGACAGGGGTAGAGCAGTTGATGTCATCTACCTGGACTTGTGCAAAGTGTTCAACGCTGTCCCACACGACATCCTTGTCTCTAAATTGGAGAGACATCAATCTGATGGATGGACCACTGTGTGGATAAAGAACTGGCTGGATGGGTGCACACAAAGAGTTGTGGTCAATGGCTCAATGTCTGGCTGGAGACCAGTAACGAGTGGTGGCCCTCAGGGATCGGTGTTGGGACCGGTCTTGTCCAACATCTTCGTTGCTGACATGGACAGTGGGATTGAATGCGCCTTCAGCAAGTTTGCCGATGACACCAAGCTGTGTGGTTTGGTTGATACCCTGGAGGGAAGGAATGCCATCCAGAGGGACCTTGACAAGCTTGTGAGGTGGGCTGATGCCAACCTCATGAAGTTTAACCATGACAAGTGCAAGGTCCTACACCTGGGTCGAAGCAATCCCAGGCACAGCTACAGGCTGGGCAGAGAAGAGATTCAGAGCAGCCCTGCGGAGAAGGACTTGGGCGTGTTGGTTGATGACAAAATGAACATGAGCCGGCTTCAGTGTGCACTTACAGCCCAGAAAGCCAACCATATCCTGGGCTGTATCAAAAGGAACGTGACCAGCAGGTCGAAGGAGGTGATCCTGCCCGTCTACTCTGCTCTCATGAGACCTCACTTGGTGTATTGCATGCAGTTCTGGTGTCCTTAACATAAAAAGGACATGGAACTGTTGGAACAAGTCCAGAGAAGGGCCACGAGGATGATCAGGGGACTGGAGCACCTCCCGTATGAAGACAGGTTGAGAAAGTTTGGGCTGTTCAGCCTGGAGAAGAGAAGCTGCATGGAGACCTCATAGCAGCCTTCCAGTATCTGAAGGGGGCCTATAGGGGTGCTGGGGAGGGACTCTTCATTAGGGACTGTAGTGATCCGACAAGGGGTAACGGGTTCAAACTTAAACAGGGGAAGTTTAGGTTAGATATAAGGAAGAAGTTCTTTACTGTAAGGGTGGTGAGGCACTGGAATGTGTTGCCCAGGGAGGTTGTGAATGCTCCATCCCTGGCAGTGTTCAAGGCCAGGTTGGACAGAGCCTTGGGTGAGATGGTTTAGTGTGAGGTGTCCCTGCCCACGGCAGGGGGGTTGGAACTAGATGATCTTAAGGTCCTTTCCAACCCTAACTATTCTATGATTCTACGATTCTACTTGGAAACATAGTGCTCAGCTTCGTGCTTGCCCCTTGTTTGGATATCTGACACTTCCCTCACAGGAGGCAAGAATACTAAATGCAAATGCTAAAGATGAAACTATGAGTGTGAAATCACACACATCCAGAATCTGTTGGAGGTGCTTCTTTTGCTTACTGTTTGTAGGAAGTTTCAAAGTTTAAGAATGGTGAGGCATAGGTTCTGCTTTGTTCCCTTATTAGCTGTGATTAATAGGCTTCTTACAATGGTGACTCACTGTTACACCAGTCTTTGCTGACCTTTAATCCAGCTACTCAGTATGCAGATAGGTAAGTATCTCCTGAGAAGGCCAAATGGCAGGCTATTGCTGTATTAGGGCATGTTTTCCTTATCTGCTATGCCATTTAATAAAGAATCTGTACAGTGATAAGGAACCAGGTTCCCAAGTGCTACTCTTGCCTTTCAGGTAATTGAGATGAATTAGCAGGTAGGATGAGCTTTCCAACATTACCACACACTGTTTTACCAGAACTGTTTTTCTGTGAATCTGTGTGGTCACCATACTACCACAGTTTATTTCACAGGATTATAGGAAGCCTTAATTCAGCCAGGGGAGCGAGGAATAAGATGTTTATAGATTAACCAATGCATTTTTTTTCCTTAAAAGATATAATTTTAGTTGCTTAGTTAGTTAAAATTATTTAGTTTTAGAATAATACTTGTATTAACAAGTTAATGAGGGAGTTTGCTCATCTGTCTAAGCTCCTGAGGAGGCTTAGGGAAAGAGCAGGTTGCCAGAAGATTGCAGCCCTAAATTAGGATGGGATGCTGCTTTCCCAAGGGCTTCAGTGTCCTCTTTTAAAGGTTTTATTTAGTGGACATTGTACCATTTATGAAAAACATTCTCTGAACAGCCAGTGCCTGCAAGTGCTGGGCTGTCGCCAGCTTTCTCTTATGGTCTCCAGTGGCACCATCAGCCCCAGTGCAGTAACTATGCTCACTCTTCCATGAATTTGGAAACGGAAGAAGGCTCATTCTAGCATTGTTTCCCCTCTTCACACCAACGTTTTCTCTCCAGAACTGCAATCAAGTTAAAATAAGGTGATTTAAACCAAAACAGGGCAAGAACTGTATGGGTTTGGTTTGCTTTTTATACTGTAGAAGATACAACCTCAAATAAAAATGTCTGCCTTCTGCAGACACTGAAGTTTTAATAGCCAAATGCTATTGGAAAAAGAGAAAAGCCAATAAATTGATTGTCCAGTTGCTATCCTACCAATAACTAGCAAGATTTTGGCTCAGATCCTGTTAGTTTTCACAAACCCAGTAACTGGTAAACTGTGCTCATCCAGTTGAATGAGAAATAAACATGGTGATTTATATGACCAACTGGAACTTGTTAACACTAACTGAATATTTTGAAATCAAGTGTTTAAAATTCGTATCAGATTGAACTTATTTCAAACCTTGAAAATATTTTTTTTTGTGAAGCCAAATTTGCACACGTAAAAAGTCCATCTAAAGGCAAGCCTTGAAACTTAGCTTATTTATAGATTATATTTGTAGGACATAGGCAATGAATTCCACTTTCAATGAGATCACAAATCTCTAGGAGTAGAAATACCATGGAAAAGGTAGTGTGGCAGTTTGTTAACAATATGCCTCACAGTTTTCTGACAATGCTTTCAAAGCTCAAATTCTGTTGTCTCATTGCTTTATGCATTTACATCCTGAGCAGTTACACAGGAAACCACCTATTTTACCAGGCTTTAATAAGCCAACTCTGCTCTCTCTAGCTCTGATCACGTTTACAAATCAGTAGCACAGATGTCTAGCAACCAAGAGCAGTGTTGAGCTTTATGTGTGTAGTAGCATTTTTTTTATATTGATATCTGTGGGTTTCTCTCTGGTCTTTCACTTGTGGGTGTTGTGACAGGGGTAAATCTGAGCCTTTGTCCACACCAATGTTGTACATGCCTCCTGTGGACCAATGTGATGGAGCTCAGACATCTGCCTCTGAAAGCAGCCATGGCAGGGTCCCTGCCCTCATGCAGCCCTGCAGAGGTAGAGCTCGGGGCTGCTGCATATTGTCTGGCTCCATGCTTCCTCCCAGGAAGTAGCAGAGATGCCCAAGTCTCTTGGAACTGGGAGGGGAGATACCAGCACCCAAAGTCTCACTATCTCTCCATCTTCTGCCTGTATGCCAGCATGGTACTATCCAGAATTTCTGGGATGAGACTTTGATCCCTTTAAACAGACATCTGGGAGTGGCTCCTGCCCCTTCTCCTCAAATTAGCCCACAGATAGTCCATAGATAGTTTGGAGTTAAGGTATTCTAAGTATTTTAATGAATCTTAAATTATGTTTTCTGTACCTCAAGTTAGAAAAATGTCAAGTTAGTCTGAAAATCAAGCCTTTATTCCTCACTGATAAGAACCTTTCTAGGGCGATTTAATACCTGGTGTTTCTTTGTTGGTTTGTTTTTTGGTTGTTTTTTTTGTTTTGTTTTTTTCTTTATGCTGCATTTGAACAAGGTGTTACTGTTACTCTGACTCACTGGGGAGGAAGAGGAAATTGGCGTTTTCTGTGCTTCGTGTCCTGTCTCTGAGGTGTTGGTGCAGGTGTTGTGTTAGTACACTTGACAGTAATGAAATACATAAAGTAGTAACTGTTCAAACAGCTGTAATTGCCTGTTTAATGTTTCCCTGATCGTTGGGGTTTCTCTAATCATAAGAATCAAATTTAAGCTAACAATAAAAATGACCAACACTGCCCCCACCCTGTAAAAAAACCCAACCCAAACCAACCCAACCCAAAAAAAACCCTGATCACATTGGAAAACTCTTGTCATGTCTGTAGATAACAATGTTCTGCCAAGCAGAGATGGTGGTGTTCAACACACAAGCAGGAGCTTCCAAGCCAAGGGGTGACTTTTCTGCTGTCCTTCCTCAGACCAATACCAGGCAAAGCCAGCTGAAATTAGGCAGTGATAGTTTCTGGGGAAATATGGTTTGAATCTGTTCCAAATGTGTAATATGACTGAACCACCAGCCAGAGACTGCTGTGCTTGCAGTGCGTTATATACATTGCTCATAGGGCACAGGAGTTATTTCCCTAGAAACTCTGAATTCTTTAGTATTTAGGCTGCATGGGAGGAGTAGCCTGTGGATGTGCATTGACAGAATTCTCTTATGCTTCTCCACAGCATCAGAAATATTCCCTGTGGTGAACTTGAGTCAGACTGTGATTTGCTTTCTCTTCCCTTCAAAACCTTTAAAATCTTTTTATGCAGAGTTAAATATTTCATTATTTCCGGTGGATAAAAAGAAAAGTATGCTCTGAAAATGATAATGAGTAACTTCTCTCCAAGACAGTGCTGCCAGCTTCAAAATGAATGGCTCTGATATCTTCAGAGACCAGACTTTTGTATTTGTTTGCAGAAGAATGGAAAGTACATTTTTAATAAAGCTCCTGTGATGAAAAAGTGGCTCAGAAATAGCAGGCTAAAGCTTGTTTCTGTGCTGTCAGATCAAAGTCTGCCAAGTAATTTGCTTATATAAACAGTATAAGAGCAAAAGGCCTATTGTAAAGTTGGTCTTATTTTTAGAGGCAGATTTTATTATTTGCTCTCACTTCCTTTCCTCACCAAGTGCTTGCTTTCACTGCAAAACAAGGCCACAATGGCAGATGCATACCATCTGATTATGTAAAGAGCTCCAGACAAGATACCCTTTCCCAACTCTGATTCTCTGGAATAGGAGGATACATGTTCATGTGCTGAAATCTGATTTGTAAAGGCTTCAGCACTGTCCTTCTCTTACAGTACCCCAACATAGTCACATTGTTTTGAAACATAGAAACCCACAGCTGGATTCTGCCCTTGTGCTGAACACTGTATGTCTGTACTAATTTAAGGAGATTTAGTTGTGTAGGAGTTTGGGCACAGTAGGAGCTTTGATAGTGAAAGTTATCTATAGTCCTGTACATGTATTTCTCCATGAACCCAGTCCTCCATTACAATACCAAAGCAGATGTACACTGTTGATGCAGGAATGTGGAAAATGCCTTCTCTACTCTGTCATTGAAAGCTGCAACTCAGTTTTTCACAGCTGGAATAAAGTAAACAGGGCTTCTGCTGAGCTTTTATTTGACAGGGTTAAGCTGGCAGCCTTCCTCTATCTCCACAACATGAGTGTACTCACTTAGCTTCTCCTACTATTGGAGTTGGTTTGTCCTGCCTACAGTCTGTGTCCAGAAATTTCTGAGGCTGTAGGAGTTGCCTGTGGGGTCTCCAGGGAAAAGACATGCTAGTTAATTTCCAACCTTTCAATTTCCTTTCATTATTGTGTTTTCCAGGATTTGGTCACTCTTCCTTTATTGGAAATATCACTAATTGACTTCCAAGAACTTGATCCCATTCAATACCTATGGATGAGATCTGGCTTTATTGAAAGGAGTCATGATATCAAGACATGAAGCAATAACTCCCGCTCCATCTACTTTCCTTGCACTAGCAAGGAAATTAAGGAATAGCAAGGAATTCTCATAAGAATGGCCATTGCCATGCTTTTCACCCACTTCCTCTCTCATCTCTTTCCTGCCATTGCAATGTTCCTAGTTCATCATGCTACATATTTCCCCATAACACACTTCTGTTTTCAAGACACACCAGACCCTGATGTTTCGGCTGTTATGGGAAGAAGCATTTTAAATAAATTCACCAGGTCCAATTCAGGAAATTCAGAAATCACCTTAATCTAATGAAACATGAGAGAACACATAACATTTTGTGTCTTCCTTTGTTGAAAAGTTCATCACCGTTCCAGCATAAGCATGTCTACTGTATGCAATAACAAACAACATTAAGAATAATTTTCTAGTTCTGTGGACAGTGTTGTTTTACAAGATTCTTGTGAATACTTTTTTAGTTGCAATCATTCATCCTGTATAGTGAACTTCTTGCATTAGTTTTGCAAATCTAGTCATTCCTTTATCAAAATCAAGGTAAGGGGTAAAGTAGTTTAATCTGCATATACCTAAGGTGCAGTTTATATCAAAGTACACTAAATTACTGGTTTTCACACCAAGTGAACAAGGTCAGTTCAGCTCTGAAGGCTTTCTGGAAAAATCTTAGGCTATTATTCTATTTGTATCAGCAGACTCAGAATATAAAATTACAATAATGACCAAAAAAATCCCATAGGTTGTTCCTTTCATAAAAAAAAAAAAAAAAAAATCTGCTTTGTTTTTTAATAAGTAATTTTGGTCCATGACATCTTCAGTGTTTCCTTCTTCATTTGCTTTACTTAAAGTTGCTCTTTCTTTTGACTTCCATCATGTGTCCTTCACTTTAAACACAATCTTTCTGAACAGTATTTAGAAACCTTTCCCTACTGTTCAACAAACTGTTTTGAGAGAGACTTCTACTGAGATATTCCGAGGCCTCCCAGATGGTGCTTGGGTGACATAGTTACACTTCTGTAGAAGCATTAGTTGACAAGCAAATGCAAAGATTTAAAAGGGGTGGGAACCAAAGGATGATTTAATCAGACGTGTACCTCTTCAGGGCTGTTGCATTTATTCCTTAAAAACAACCTACCAGAGTTTGTTGAAATGAACTTAGTAAGTGTCTTTAATGGTTTCTCTCTAACAAATATTTTCTTTATATATTGAAATATCAAATATTTTTAGAAAGCTAACTATTCTGTCTTGTAAGTTAAAATCTGCCTTCAGAAATGCTAAACGAGATCTTTCTGAAGCACTCTGGAAAATCACTAAAAATCACTAATACTAGAAGCGATAAACTTTCATTGCAATTGATTTTTCAGTCTCTCAATTACTTTTCACCCATAAAACTTGCAAACCCACTAGTTGAATTATGGTTTATTTTCTATGTGTATGCTTTGTTAAATATATTTGTTAATTCTATGCAGAGGAAGGAAATCTCTCCGTATGATGGAATTGTGCCATAAAGTTATGCTATTCCTGGATAACTGCTGTCCACCACCTTTGGAGACTTCTGCTATGAGATAATTTTACTTGGGTACATCTTGAGGGAGTAGAAAAACTTGTCTGGTGGTTAGAGTTATACAGGGGAAAAGTCAATGTATTTGAAAAAATTGCTGACATGAGAAAATGTCTACTAGGCCATTTGCAATGGCAAAGCATTGTAATGGCAAGTAGCTCAGATACAAAGACAGAGAAATCTCAGTGGATTTCATTGCAATTTTCCCTTCCAGTTTCTTCTTAACAGCAATGCCTGGCCCTGTGTTAATATTGTAAGTAGCCCATCTTTCAGTATTTCTTTGGGGAAGCCATTATGTATTAAAGCAGATTAGGAGTAGAAGGAATTAGGGTACTGCTCTGTGAGGCAGACAGGGTCAGGGAGTTGCAAGGTTATGTGGGTAGCAGCTAATTGTTTTCACAGTGTTGCTTTGCGCACTTAGTCTAACACACTTTGGTCATGCTAACAACTTGATGAAGGTAACTTTACTGATACTGAAGTCCAAGCAGAGAACCTCTGAAAAGGGTTCTCCCACTGGAGTTGGCCTGCAGCAATGTTCAACACTTTCCATCTGCCATTTCCAGAGCATGGCTCACAGAAACTCTTCAGGTTCAGGCTTGCAAGAGCAAGAACACCTCTGCTGACCTGCCTGGGAATAGGATGCAGTCCTCTGTCAGTTCTTTACACCCTGTGGGGACTTTCTCATCCTAATCCCTTCAGAGAACTGTCTGCTATAAATGCCATCCTTAATCAGTCTTCTGGATTTTGGGGTAATTTTTAGAATTAGAGGACAGAAGTTCCTGAAACATGATGGAACCATCAGTATTGCCACAGCAATAGGCATGCCTCTTACTTTCTTTTTTTCTTGTGGTTAAGGAGAAAGAAAGAGGAAAATGTGAATGAAGTTATTATGGAAAAAAATAAACTTTTTGCTTATCCTGGTGGATTTTGCTGGAACAGTTATTCAGAGATGACTAAGTGAAATCTTCTATTTTAGCATTTAATTTCTACTTAAATAGCCTTCCAAGACAGCATACAAGTTTCTGTATTGACTGATTTTGAAAGACTTCTTCCAATAACAGTCTTTCTGTAACACCACGATTAATATCACATCAGCATTAAGCCTCACCGTCAGAACAGTCTGCCTGGCATCAGGCAATGAATATAAGATTGAAGAGAGCACAAGCGTATTTCTCCTTTAAGAGCGTTCTGGTTTTCGGAATTTCAGACAACACGGACTCAGTGTGAGCCTCTGCCACCAATGAGAACTACTCCTGCATTTGTTACCAGCAACAGTGTACCTAATGAGAACTCCTGCTCCTGACAAGTGCAAGAAAAAACAAGAAAAAACATTATGTTAGTTTTGGAATAACAATTTTAAATATTTAATGTTACCCCTGGATCCCTTGTGGGTTAAGAACATGAGATACAGTATACTGTAGCAGAGGTGGAAAAGTCATGATTTCCAAATGTCTGGTAGTGACTTTAAAAAGTGATTATGGACGAAGACTTTTCTCCATGCACCATACGTGATTGTAATAATCCACATTGCCTGTGACTTATGATTATATTTGGCAACAATCACCATTTCCCACTGTAGTATGAAATTAACACCGCACACTGTAGCTATGGCATTTATTGAACACAAGGGAGCCGATTATAGCTCCATAAACTTGAAGACAACCTCTGCTATTACTTAATTAGCATCAGTGCCTATGCATAAATTAGAACAGCATTTACAATCACTTCCCTGGTTAAAAGTCTAACAGAGTCTTTACTGCGCCACCTGTAATTTAAATATAACCTCAGACTTTGAGAGGTATGTCAGTGGAAACGAGTTTGGCTTGCAAGTCGGCAGAGTGCATTTCAGATTTTTTTGCTGTTATTAATACTGTTTTAGTCTACATTCTTTTGAGTCTTCCCTAATAAGATTTTTTTTACAAAATAAATCTGCACAGAATTCTAAATTTTCATTTTGTTGCTTTCACACTCTTCTTCCTCGCTCTTACCCCCACTTGCAAAAGAAAGCCTTTTTTTTACATACTGGTGCAACAGTTTCTGTGTTCAAACACAGAATTGTCTAACGTTATCAATCACAGAATTGTGCAACACTATCAGAAGGGAATATTTTCTGTATTTGCTTCTTTTGAGAAAACTTTTCACAAAGCAACTGTTTTTTCATTGTGAATTGATGAATTGCATATATGAACCTGATTTAGTTCAAATCCTTGGCCATTTGCAACAGGAAGTTAGCTAGCAAACAAATTCTGGCTAAAATGGCTTAGCTGGGTTTTGCCCAAGAACTGTTTCATTCAGGATCTGCTGAGCATGGAATGGGAGAGAAATGTTATCCCTCTTTTAGATGGAGGGAAAAGATACTGTGGGATGAACTAGAGGCAAAAATGGCCTGAGAGGAAGGCTAAGAAGAGAGAAAAAGTAAATGGAATTGTTTCCAAGGTGTTTGCTATACGTAACTTCTTATCGTTTTTCCGATCTTTTTTTTTCTTCCTCTACTGGAACGATAAGGTCTTTCATTCTCTGATTGACACTCTTGGTGTATTTTTAGACTCTGAAAAAGATTTGTCTCTTCAAAGATAGATAGCTCTATGAGAAATACGCCCATATTGTACATGTACTGAAAAAAACCCTTTTATTGGTCTGGTCCATGTCATTCATGAATACTTTTTGATTTTTCTTTCATTTTTTAATGACAAATAAAAAAATACTGTATTAGTGAGTTTGGAGTTTCTGTTTGTTTTAAACAATTTTTGCCAGTTCTCTTACCAGTGGAGATAATACAGCATTTCTGCTGTGTCACCAAAGCAAAAGATTATGAATGAAAGGTTTAATTCTCTTAATATTAGTTGAAAGCATTGTTTGAACAGAACTTCCACGAGTCTTTTTATTGATTGAGAAATGAGTCCATACTCCTCAGTCTGCTCCTTAGGGGTCTCTCTTCCTGAAACACAGAGAAAATATGAAATTCATTACCATGATTACAAGTTTTATTGAAAAATATACTGGAAACATTAGGAATTAAGCATCAATAAGCAGTGGGGGAATAATTGGCTAAATGTAGCTCAGGAGAGCCGCTTAGCCAAATATATTTATTTATAAAAGAGAGGAAAACGTGTTTGTATCTTCTGCATGCACTTTTCCTTTAAAATTATGCTTCTTCAAAAGTGTGGTTTACATGAAGATTGTGTGGTTTACAGCAAAAAGAGAAGCAAAATACTATTGCTTTTCTCCACTTATTGCTTCTTGCCAATAACTCAAAAATCTGGGCCTATGCATGGCAGTCAGTGATTCATTCTAATAGACAAGGTCAGCCTAAGGTTATTTGTGCTCTTTAAGTATATCAGGCTGAGGCCTTGCTCTCCTCCCAAAACTACAGATATTACACCTGTTGTTCTTATGGGACATTCATCAGAGTTGTCCCGTTTCCTGCGTGGGTGGAGCTTGCAGGACTGACTTAGTGACTTTCTTCTGTGAAAGCAAGGGTATAATGTGGTTCTGAAAGGTATGTTGCCTTCTAAATTTGGCTGGAGGCTGGATTTGTTCCAGAAGAAATAACTACGCAAGTAGGAATACAAAGCAAAACACCAAAAAAATAGACAAATCTTTTCTCTACCAATATATCTGTTTCACCATGACTGAGTATGAGGCCTTAATCAATCTCATAAGACAAAACTTGGAGAAAAGCACTGAATACTCTTTGGAACACTACACTGTTTCGCCACAACTTGGTTCTGGTTTTCATTTTAATCCACTAACTGTGGTGACTCTGAATTACTAAGAGTGTCTGTAATTTACATAGTCCTTTTCAGTCTCAAAAATTTTATTGAATTTAGCTTGTATCTTCAAAGTGTTTCTCTCCAATTTTAAACTATAGCCTAAAGCTTGATTTTATTCATCTAGCTTCTCTCTTGATTATCTTAATATCAGGTAACTTCTATTTAAAACATGCCTGGGCAGTTATAACAGAAGTCCAGATGACACTTTTCAAAATAAGCAAATGACCAGTAATTTTATCTTTCTTACTGAGAAAATAAAACATCTCATTGACTTTTTTCTCATTTCAATTACTTTCCATTTTTTGGTTGATCAATGACACTGTCAGAAAGTTACTGTGGCAGAGTCTTTTACACCTTGTCTAGGTCAAGAAAATATACTAAACTTACAATAATCATGTGTTTCAACTGTTGAGCACGTGATTCAGTGCAGGCCAGGACTTTGCAATCAGATTAAATAAAGATGAATTGGGGTAAGCATCATCATTATTTAACTTTCTAAAAATCATTTGTGCCCTAAACCATGCAGTACTTCAACAACTGACAAAGGGAATAATAAAGGGTATAGGAAAGGTGTCCAAGAGCAACAGTTTTACACAAGACAATCACAGTAACAGTGTATGCCATTGCATATTCAGTACCTGCCTTTCAGGTGGAAGATGGCTTTTGAAACCCTGTCCCAGATATTAGTCCTCTTCTGAAAATAAAATGCCAGGTTCTTGAAGAAGGAGGTGACTACCAGGAAGGATCTCATCTGGGAAGCCACAGGCACTTCCCCTCTGTTATAAATCAGGAATGTATCTTAAAGAGTTTTTTTTCCCCTGCGTATGAGTGGTGACCTCTGGTCACATGAGGAAGAACCCAATACTGAGAAGATAAGTAAGACCCCATTCATTGCTGGGGCTGCTACTGCTAGAATAATACTCTTATCAGGTTTTGGAGACTCATATTATAAATCTTTGGTGCCTAAAAGCAAATATTAAATCTTTTTAAATAAATGGCAAACATTAATTGAACTATTGGATGTATCTTCTTTCCACCTCTTTTATTCACCTCTGGTTTTCTAAGTAGAGGTTATCTTCACTAACTCCCCTGATTCCACACAATACCCTCTGATTTTACTGCATGCTAAGGAGAAAAAAAATTCTTTATCAAAGCAAAGGAAGCAAGAGTATATGCTCTCCTTCTGCTCTTCCTACTGATAAATACTTTCTGCAACTGTAAATACAGACTAGACTGGGATCTTGGTAGACTGATTTCTAAATTGCCAGGTAGTTGAAAATCTGGTCTGCAAGTCTGTGGAGTAAGCATGTCCCCAGTATATATTTTAGGAAGGAGTGAGAGTGGAAAGAACATTTTGTACGATTAAGATAGAATTATAAGACTAGTTCTGCTTGTTTGAGTGCTCATGTTAACATACCCGTAACTCAGGTATCTGGTTTGCTTTTCCTGTTTGGGTTTCTTATGTCAGCAACTGTTTGATGTGGTATGTATACTTGCCAAGGCCAAGAGCTGCCTTTTTCCTTTTGTACTCACGTGAAGTGCCAAGTGTTCATGTGGGTGCTCTAGAACAGTAACAATAAATAAGAATAAGAATCTTGTTCCATCTTTCACATTGGGATTGACAAGACAGAAACTGTTGAAGGCTTCCTTAAAAATATCCTGTATTTAGGAACCAGGAAATAACATTTGTGATTTAAGCTTCTTTTATTCAAGTGGTATTTTATGATGTGTGCTCCTTCTTTCCAGTTTTATTTTACTGTTACAGGAAATAATGTCATTATACATACCCAAGAGAGAGATGAAGGAGGGCTACAGTAAGCAATAGACTGCTAAATAAATCAGTTTAAATCTGTCTTTTGCATATATCTGCCATGTTTTATTCTGTCCATGTTTCTGCCATTCATCTACTGATGATGAAAATTCCCACTGGTGTAATGCAAGATGTCCACAGGTATTACAAAGATCCCTTCATAAATTCCTGTTTAGGCATATAGTATGGGGTCAACTTAAAGTCAGTCCTAATTAGTTAATGCAAACAAATATATTATTTGCTCAGAGAGTGACAGTCTGTCTCATAGTTAAAGAAAGATTTGTAAAGATCTTAACACCAGAAATAATGTATAAAACAAAACAATAACTTTATTTGTCATGGAGAGCTGTTTGCTATCTCCAAGAAATATGTCTTATTTCAGTGAATTATGAAAGCAACATGAGGGGAAGGGGTGTACAGAAAGTGCATGTAAGATTTCTTATGTGAAATGTCTCACAAAAGCGAAGCCTGGTGGGTTTGTTCTTTTTCAGTGCAGAAATTATGCAGCTAAATTTCAGCAGTATGGACATCACATATTAAATATTAGTAACTCTCCAGATCTTCACCAAGATCATCATCTTCTAAGAAATTTGTCTTTCAGGTAAAAATGCTCTGATGGCAAATGCAGGTATGTGTATGTACTCACCTTTGAGTAAAATCTCTCTTTAGATATTTAGATATTTAATAAAATGATAATAACTTGCATAATAGTTTTGGGTTTGTTTGTTTTTTTTTTTTTTTTTTTTTCCATCTACAGTCATGGGAACATGATTTGAGTAAGACTGTTGCTTTGAGTTCTCCAGGAAGACTTGGTCTTTCAGCTCAAAGTGTTATCTTTTCAGACACTTGGTTATCACAGCAATACAGCAACAGTTTCAAGGTAGAGATGCCGGCAAAAATCCCATCTGTGGAAGAGAAGTGATGCTTATAATACATATTGTGAAACACTGTAAATGTTTCCTTTGCAGCGACAGGGAATTTAAATGTTCACTGTCTTGCCTGGGGTGATTCTGTTTCAAAGTCGTTTCAGTACAGTCCTGGTAGTTGTCTCCATGTGTGTTTACATCTGTTAGGAAAATATGTTACCTAGCCTGGTTCCTTGCTGCACGCAACAGGATTCTAAAATCGTCAATTTGTTTTCACTTCCAGCCATGAAGAAAGTTGCTCCATTTTTCAACTTTGATGCATACTGAATTTTAATGAAAAGTACTTCTTATTTCCCCATTCATGCAGCAAAGAAATTATTAATAGAGTATGCTTTTTTCTCTATAAAGTTCATCTGCAAATATATAAAATATCCACACTTCAAAACCACAATTACTCACATTATTTTTTAATAACATGGTGCTTTTTTTAATTTTTATCTAATTAGATGATAATTTACAGTATTTCTCGAGCAATGGGGCCAAAGCAATGACAATTCAAGAATCAGTCTTGATGCAAAGCTTTCAGTGTGAATCAGAGAGTCGAAGTTTTATTCTTGCTTTCTTCAGTGTACTTTCTTGATACTAGCTGGTTACCAAGTTCATCATCTGAAGTGGCTTAGTTATCAAAAATAGTCTACTGGAAAAAGTGCTGAAAAAAGAAAAACAAATCTATATATTCCTTTCCCTATAGATGGGTTGGTGAAATAACTCATAACTTCAGTTTGCAGTAAAATCAGATTTATAGTACTTCTGATTTCTCCCTTCAGAAATACTTCATGTGTTCATCTCAAGTCTGGACAGGAAAGAGAAAGGGATGCTTTCATGTAGAGTCAGCTCTGTACAGTTTGCCTTTCTTCCCCTTTCCTAGAAGCATACAACATGGAAAAAAATGTTGAGTTTTGGGGAGTATAAACTGGTGAGATTCTTTTTGAGCTTTTCTGGAGAATTAGGTTATATGGTGGATGACTGCTGCTACCAAGCTTTGTGAATGCATGTGGGTTTTTCTCTTCCTTGTGAAGAAATACTTGACAGTCCTTCAGAAAAGCCTCCTTCCTCCTTAGGGATAAGAAAGCAGATATATCTTCTTTTAAAAGTATTACCAATGTAGACTCTTCAAAATTGCTCTTTCCTTAGCCTCTGTTATTGAGTGACCACCTGAAGATAGCTTATTTGGCCTTATTATAAAAATGTGTGTATTTGATGTTTATTTAATAATCAGACTTCTTTCAAGTCTGTCAAGGAGGCTTCCCATACATAGAAGTGTTATGACAGCCATCACCTTTGCAGTGCAAATACGAGCATTAGGTCCTCATTCACAACAAATTCAGACTTGAATTTTACTGGTGCAAATCCTAGTGAAGTCCATGGATGCTAGTAAAGTTTGATGTCAGCAGAAAAAGCAGAATATTTTCCTAAAGGACCATATTCTTGGAACTGGAGGTGTCTGTATTGGGTTATTCTTTGTCATATACTGGAAAGATTTACTGGAGACAGCTTTTCCAGAACAGTACAAATATTATTGAACTTCCAAGTGTACTCTATACACATCATCTCTCCCTTTCCCTTCTTCCTTTGAAAGACTTAACATTTGACATCGAAAGGTGCCACTAATGTGAGGAAAAATTATAAAAAATAAAAAATTCTTATTGTCCAGATGCCTCTGGACATCTGCCCAGATGTGCATGAGAAAAGTACATCCAGCAGCCAGTGCTTACAAATCAATTCATAGAATTGGTGGGTTAGGTGTCACAATATATTTCTTGCATGCTATTTGATCCGTGAGAAGGAGACAATCGCAATTGAAATCTTTCCTCACAGAAGATCAGTCTTTTAAAGTGACCCCTGAGTTTCAAAAGTGAATTGATTTGGTGGTCACTGTCAAACTGTTTCTTTCAAATTCAGACTTATTAAGCATTAAGGGCCAAATTCATCCCTCATTAACTGAAGTGAATAGGATTGCAAAGGAGTTTTACAATATATTGCTGCTGTCCCATCTGAGCTGCACGGGAAAGCTCCCATTCAAATTTAGGCAAGTTCTGTCCTCTTTGACTACAGTTTACATTATTTGGATTGTCTCATCAATAATGTGTATACCAGGTGTCTACAGTTTTCTTATATCACAAGTGTTTGGCCTGTAGCAAAGTACCTAATGAAATGTAAACTAGAAGCCTAGAACATATTTGCAATAAAGACAGAAGAAAATTTGCAGAGCAATGGGTTTTCTTTCCAATTACTGAACATGTAAACATAGCGAGTGATAAACTAAATGTATTTGAAGAAGTTCTTTGTTTTGTAATCTGCTATATGATTTTGATGGCTGATATTTGAGCTTCGTAGTGTTTGATTATCCTGGAGCATGTTCTGTAACGCTGATGATACCTTAGTGACAGTCTCCTGCATTTCAGCTTGAACCTTTGCTAGGAGGTGGAAGGAGCAAATGAAGCCATCATACAGATTAATGAAGTGCAGATAAGCAAGGTTTGAACAAAACTTCTCTGCTGATAAGCAAAGCAGAACTTATTTTTGGGTTAGGCTCATTTCAGAAATCACATTCATGTTGGCTACTTCTCATATTGAACTTCAACAATCATTTTCTCCCCTATTCTTTTCTGTTTTCCCAGAAAAACATCACCTACAAGTTTCCTTTTCCCCTCCAAAATCCTCCAAGGAAAAGGTTTTCAGCCAGAGGTGGTCTTTTAGGCCTTCTCTTAACAAGGCTTGCAGGAGTACAAGCTCAAGGGACTAGCAATAGGAATGTGAAATGCATATATAAAAATCTTTCTTCACTAGCTAACACACCTCTTGGCCTACGACTAATATCCCACTCCTCAAGAAAGGTAACAGATGCACTACTCTACTATGAATGCAGTGTACTACTGCTGACTTCTCTGTCTGGGAAATAAACTTTACAAGTTTGGCTAGAAAACACCTTATCTAGCATAGTGCCTTACAAAGTAAATGCGCTGAGCTATGTTTCTATCCAGGAATACTACCTGATCAAACTGGAAAGTATTCTTGAAAGCTGTTCACCCAGACAAAGTATCCCATATAAAAGAGTCATAACTAACACCCATGTAGATCTAACCTAGGTTTCCATAAGGTAGAGAACCGGTAAATCTACCTCTTTGTATTGCCTTTCCCTTGTAGATTTGAGCTAGTTTAATTCTGGGCAATTACTGCAATTGCCACATAAAAATAAGTTTTCCAGAAAGCTCAGAGCACCCAGAATGAAGGCAATACCTGAGATTCATCTCCTGTATATATTAAAATGATTATGTGACAGTCTGAAAATATGTAACTACAGTACAACAATTCCATAATAAAAAATAGTTAAAGATAGCAGTCCTGATGGTTTTGCTTATTGCCAGTGTAACATTTTCACATTGTGGGTTTAGATCTTCTCCCACATCTACAAGGAGACTGCTGTGTTGCTTGGTGACTAGATCTTGGTATATGTATTGCTCCTTCTCTCTGTTCGGTGGATGGCTCCACAAGCTTCTTTCCAACTCTTTTCCAGAGGCTAAAGCTTTAAAAAGTGTTCTTGCTTTGATTATGTTTGATCTCTTCCTTTCCTAAAACATAAAATGACTTTGTTGGAACTATGACTAGTCTTGGCTCCCGTTGCCTTCCATTAGGCATGGCAGCTGAGAAGTTAGTGGGAATGCGTGATGTACTGCAATCATCTTTCAAGGCATAGTAGGCTTTGTTCTGTTGCCTGAAGCTGTTTTGCTCATGTTGCTGTGCAGTTTTGCTCTGCGTCCTCAGCTGTGTAACAAAACGTGTACCCCTACACACATCTAGGGCAGACAGAGTCTTTTGTGTCTGCTGTTCCAAGTGATGTTTCTTACTTGCATCATACAAATGGTTGGGGTGTCACTGGCTCATTTTTCATGGTAAGAAGCATTTTGCAAGCCATTAAACTAGAATTTCTTGTGAAAATTAAAAATGCCAAGGCATGAATATGTCTAGTAAATTCTTCCGTTTCAGACAGTTAAGCACCCCTGGTTTGTGTCTTTAATCTCTAAAAACTATAAGAGGCTCAGTTGCTGATGTGTTTGGTTTGAGCCTTTTGAACATTAGTATCTATATGGATTAAGGCCTTGAGAGTTTAATAATCCTGTATAGAAATCTGATCAGTTTACCTATGTGCTTGCTGTGGTCTTCAATATCTACAAATATTTTTTCAGCTAGTTCATCCTACTGTATTCATAGCATTTACTTTTCCTTCAGTCATTCAGGTTTTTTCAAACTTTTTTTTTCACATGGAATGCAGTTGTCCTGTCTCCAACTCTCAGAACTTGTGAAGATTCAGTAATTCTTGGACAGTCTTTTGTGCGAGCTTTGAAATACCAGTCTCTACTTTGGTCAGTAGCTCTTTTAGTTAACTATACTCCTTTTATCTTCTGAGTCCTCAGCAACAAATTGGATTTGTGCTAGTATGCAACTCTTTCTCACCTGAGTGATATTCAACGCATTATACCAAAAGACCTTATGAAGGCACTCCAGTTTTGATGGCATTTTGCTGTTGAATTGTACATCAAGGGTGCTGAACGGACTTGCCCTGGAGAACTTGCGACCTTGTGCCATATGAATGACTGTATGGGAAGACAGCCCCATACACTCAGTAGTTAGCTCTATTGCTGTTTAACTTATATTTGGAGTGTATTTCTGGATCACACCAGTTGACTTATTTTTACTTTTTGTTTATGTTGGAAGATAATTTTGCATTAAGTTGGAAATTGGTTAATTTGCTTTTCCAAATATCCCCAAAGCTATGCTGTGGGCTGGAACATATTCTCCAATGTGGGCACTTTGTCAATAAGAGGATTGCCATGCACAACCTACCGATGCTGTATCAGCAAATACGTTTTTTTTTCGGTGACCTGATAGGCCATTCAAAATGCCAACAAATCTTAATCTGCAAAATTTCTTCTGATGCGTTTCACTTTCTTTGGGATTCTTAACAAGATTGATCATCCTGAATTAAATTTTTCTTGTACTAGCTTTACAAGTGCAAGTCTAAATCCAAATGTTCATGATATACCTTGTGTCAAGTCTTTTTACAGTCCTCTGAGGGCAGATTGCCTTCCTGAACTTTCAGCTGTTATTAAGACCTGAGGTAGGATTAGTCTTTTGGTATAGGTTGCACATTTATTGTGTTTAAAATCTTTTTGTATCCTTTCTGGACCTACTAGAGAAACAATTTCCTCATAATCCTACTCTTTCTTCTGTGAGCAAAAGTTATATCAGGTCGTCTCCTCTAAATTTTCATTTTACCACAGATTACACATTTCTTCTTATGTTTCTGTGTCGGGGAGGGAGAAGAGACGTGCTTCTACAAAACAGGTTTGTGCCATCTCACATATTCTTCCTTGTTCGGGTCTCACATGATACAAGTCCGGCCATGTATGCCTTCCCTGTTGATGGCAGATGACATGTTCCTGTGTTTCCTGTTGGCTGCATAAATGTATTGCTGATTATACTAGGATTATATTAAGTTATATTGCTGTTTATTTCATTATGTGCATGTCAGCATAAGTGCTGGTGTGTATCAGGTACTTACTGCATATTTCTGTGCCCTGAGCTTTTGAGTGTAAAATTCTCTTTCCTTCTCAAACTCTCTTCCCTTCTACTTTTTTCTCAGGAACCTGTTGAAGTCTGTGCAAAATGATATATGCTAAAGGAAGTTACTGCAGATTTTATTTTTACATACAGCTTATGTCTGGGAGACATTTTTGGATTCTACCATAAGACACTTCACCTGTAGTGTTAACATAGAATCATAGAATCATTAGGGTTGGAAAGGACCTTAAGATCATCAAATTCCAACTGCCTCACCATGGGCAGGGACACCTTACGCTAAATCATATCATCCAAGGCCTCGTCCAACCTGGCCTTGAACACTGCCAGGGATGGAGCATTTGCAGCCGCCCTGGGCAACCTATTCTAGTGCCTCACCACCCTTACAGGAAAGAACTTCTTCCTTATATCTAACCTAAACTTCCCCTGTTTAAGTTTTAACCCATTACCCCTTGTCCTGTCACTACAGTCCCTAATGAAGAGTCCCTCCTCAGCATCCTTATAGGCCCCCTTCAGATACTGGAAGGCTGCTATGAGGTCTCCATGCAGCCTTCTCTTCTCCAGGCTGAACAGCCCCAACTTCCTCAGCCTGTCTTCATACGGGAGGTGCTCCAGTCCCCTGATCATCCTCATGGCCCTCCTCTGGACTTGTTCCAACAGTTCCATGTCCTTTTTATGTTGAGGACACCAGAACTGCACACAATACTCCAGGTGAGGTCTCACAAGAGCAGAGTAGAGGGGCAGGATCACCTCCTTTGACCTGCTGGTCATGCTCCTTTTGATGCAGCCCAGGATACGGTTGGCTTTCTGGGCTGCAAGTGCACACTGAAGCTGGCTCATGTTCATTTTCTCATCAACCAACACCTCCATGTCTTTCTCCACAGGACTGCTCTGAATCTCTTCTCTGCCCTTTCACTTTATCTCATTTCCTTGTCAATGGGAGATGCTGGTGCTTTACACTTTTTCATGTCAAAAAATGCTAGCAGTGCATGAATGGTGGGAGTTTCTGGAAAAAAGTGATTCTTGGTCATTTGAAACTTCTGTGGCAATTCTGCCTGAGTAGTACAGCTTAATGTTTCATATCCATATTACCCTTAGACTGAAAGCTACCTCATATTACAGAGCCAGACTTCAGTTTAATAGTCTTAGAATCATAGAATATCTCAAGTTGGAAGGGACCCTTAAGGATCATGAGTCTAACTCCCTGTTCCTTTCAGGACTGCTTGAAGCTAAAGCATAAGAACTAGGAGCGTGGTCCAGATGCTCCTAGAACTCTGAAAGGCTTGGTATCACAATACTTCCTGGGGATGCTGTTTCAGGCACCAACCACCCTCTCCGTGAAGAGCCTTTCCCTAATGTCCAATCTGAACATGCTTTAGACCGCACCTAGTTTGGTCTGTTCAGCATGACTGACTGTAACTTCTGTTCAGCACCTTCCCCAGGTGCTTCCTGCACTGCTGGGACATTTTTATTTGGACTCCTCTAACCCATTAGAACTTTTATTCTGCAAAACTGCTCATGCTTAGCAGTAGCATAAAAGAATGGAAAAAGCTGCTTGAGACAGAGCAGCATCTGGGTGACCTGAGGGTTGCTCGGACTTACAAGATAGGTTTTAAAAAACCTGTGAGCTATTCTGCTCAGATCCAGACATCTGGGAGGAAAATATAGGAATTAAGGTAGGATGCCATAGCTGACCAACTGATTTCTTATCAGACCTGTATATAAAAGCAAATTGCATCCATTATTTCAACGTGACCTGTCCCTTGAGATAGCTGTTGCATGGTTCCCTTTGCTTTGTTTTCATGACTGGTGTGTTTCCGTGCAGCAGCGATATACTCAGTGTGTGTTTAACCCCGCTCTCCAAACAAGCTGGCTGCTGAACCTGAAGGTAAAGTGCTGTGACCTACCAAACACTGACTTCAGACAACCTGGACCCTTTCCTGTTGGATGCATTAAATATTAATCTTGATTAAACCTTCTGTTTTCACCTGCAAGCTGTCTATGCATTTTAAATGAAGTCCTAGAAATGGGTTGTAACATTGGCTAAGCAAAATTCACTAGTTGGTAAAACACAAGAAGAGCAAAATGAACTTTTCTTCTCCTTATATTGTATGGTCCTTCTCTTCTTCTGTCATTTTGCTGCAAGACATTGTTCCACAATGAGAGTAATAATATGAATATATAGTTTTTCTATTTATTTTCCACGAGTATTACTTCATACTGCCTTATGTCATAAGCTATAAGAGACTGAAGTTGATAATGAGAACTAAAAAAAATTAATGGATTTTTTTTTATTATTCTCAGTCTGCAGGTATGGAAAATGAAAGAATAAATCTAAGAGATAGTGGAAAAAATCTGAAATTTCACCTACTTATTAAGTAATAGTACAGAAATCATATCTGAAAAGAACCTCAGCCACTGTGCTCTGTAGTATCTCCCTGAAACAGTTAGCCTGTGTGTAATTCTATAATGTAGCATTTAAAATTCCAGATACGGTGATGTTTTGGAGAGTTTGCTGGAAGCTTAATAGAGCACATGATAAGACATGTAGGCAATCTGAACACCAAACACCACTTTTCAGCTTTCTTATATTCCGTAAGAGTCAGTTCTGGAAATTCTGAAGTGGCTGTAATTCTTGAGTTAAAAATATCCATTTAAATTTTTCCAAGATCATAAAATGAGGCTCAGGGTTTCACTTCTAACCCACAGTTTCATCACTAAGACACTCCACTTGTGATCTCATATCAACTTTCTCAGAATCTGGCAAATATGTAGGCAGCTGTTAACCCACCATTTACAAGTTCTGCTTTACTAATTTCTGTTTATTTGTCCAATTACCTATACTCAGATCGAGGTTCCCAAAAGAATTAGAAGTTCCTGTGATATCACTCTGTAGCTCCCCAGTTTGCAGACCAACTGCCCTGTCACTTCATATGGAGGGAATTGTTCCTACAGCTTGTTTACTTCTTCAGAAACCCTCTCTAGTATACCAGTCTTGTTTTACAAGTTCATAAATGGCTCAGGAGGTTTTGCATTAGCAGATATTGTAACCTTCGAGCTAGCAAGGCATGTTTCCAGCTAATTTGCATTGCAGAAAGACTACATGTGCTGGCAACCTGCAGACAGTTTTTCAATGGAAACTTAGTTCATGAAAGTCCTAGCTATTTTTCTTTCACATGGGTCAGCCAGAGTTTGACCTCTTCAGTGCTTACCTAGATAGCAACAACATTAGCCACCAAATTCAACCAGCAAGGTATCACAACTCCAGTGTTTCTCTTCATATCATGGTTTGCTGAGGCCCATGGAAATGGTGGCATGAATAAACAAAGCAGTTCAACAATAACACACATGGTCTTTGCCTGACTTCTGCCTGCTCCTGTTGTCTTTCCGTTAAAAGCTATCTGCTACATCCACAGATCACAGAGATCAGGCAGAGCTGCAAGCTGCTTTCTTTCATCATCTTTGCATTGTGGCGATCTTCACACCAGCTGGCCAAAAATTCCTTACATGTATGTCTAAATACCCTGAAGGCATCTGCCTTTTGCACGGGTGCATGTTGAACATCCTTGCAATTTGGGGCTGTCTGTTGCAGAATGTTTCTTAGATTTGTCAAGAATGACTTCCACTCTTCCTAGAGCTACTTTGGTTTGTAAGTGCAGCAATTGCTCATAAATTTAAAGACTAGAAAACAAGCTGCAAAAGTACATGAGAGAATGACGGTACAATGTCTTTCAATACATACACAATGTTTTGGAAACATCGGTACAATGTATTTTTACAGACTTCACATCAGAAGTGAGCTACCTTTGAATGCTTCCAAGTCCTTCCTCCATTCAAGACTCTTGGGGGGCGGGGTATGCAATTGTGTATGCTGTACATAGAAATCATTCTGATATGTACAATCTCCATAAGCAAACAGTTAAATAGATGTTCAGCTAGTACAATATTTAGGTTCTTAATATCAGTAAGTGACTCAGCACAGGATTCCCAGTAAGTAGCAAGTTGCCATTGAAAGAAATTGCAGAAGATTTTTAATATGAAGTAGTGCATATAGATACATGTGCACGTACACGTGTGTATATATACCTATACGTATGTATACTTATGTGTATAAACACATATAAATATACATATTAAAGTATGTATAGTCTTTTTAATAGTTATTACTGACATTTTGCTACATATGATCTCAGCACAGGTTGGATTTCATTTTTGTTCACTCTCTTGTAGTAACTGTGTCTGAGACCCAGGTCTCCTACAGGCTGTGCCACTTAGTGTTTCTGCCTTTGATAAAGGCAGTGGGAGCTCCAGCTGACCGTGTTGTCCAGTCTTGTAGCCCTGGTGACTGAAGATGGAATCTGTCCCGGTGTGCCTGGCTCATAAATAAAGCATCTGAGCCACAATTCTCAATGAAAAGCTTAAATTTATAAAGAAATATAGCATCAACTTAAATTTTATATAAATCTCTTAAAACTTTCACTTTTTTATATACATATATATATATATAAATTGCTGAGGTGAGTAGCTTGAGAGAGGACGCCTGCAACACCGGAACAGAGCGGGAAGAGATCAGCGTCCAGGAGCCCCAACTCAGAGCGACAAAAGCCATTGAGGAGGGAGCCTCAAGTCCTCGACAGGACTGGCCCAGGAGCCGGCAGCTCAGCTCTCGCGAGCAGCTGACTCACCGGGGGCGGAACCAGGAGGCTCGGCGGCAGCTGTGAGCGGTTAAAAACCTGCCCAGGGAGCGCGAGCAACCAGGAGCGCGGTGAGGCCGAGGCAGTTTCCGCGGGCAGGCGAGCGGGGTGACCGCCTGATCAAGAGGGCTCGCCTGGAGCGCAGGAGGAGGAAGGATTGCTTGCTTGTGCAGAGAGACGTAGACGGACCGATCGACCAGGTAGATCATGGTCATCACTCGATCAAAACCTATAGTGAGGAATAACGTGGGTACCCAGACTGAGCCTTCCTGCAGACATGCGGCCGTGCGGGTCTCTGGCTGCGGTGAATGCCTGAGCCTGGCACTTGTATCGGAGAGAGCCAGCGATACCGCTCGTGTGCGGTGTCAGCAAGTAGATGACCTGCTAAAGCAGGTGGTTGAACTGAGGGAGGACATAGAAAGGTTGAGAGCTGTCAGAGAGTGTGAAAGTGAAATTGATTGGTGGAGCCACAGCCTAAGGCAAGGGCAGAGGGAAGTGGTTGAACAAGTGATAGATCCCCTTCCCTCCTACCATCAGATAGAAGGAGTGAACTTAAGGGACAAGGACGTATGGAGGGAGGTCCCTCCTCGGAGAGGTAAGCAAAAACCCTCACAATCCCTTTCTCGCTCCCAGTTGCCCTTGAGGAACAGGTATGAGGTCTTGGAACTACAGGGCCAGGTAAACGGAGATGGAGGGGTAGGTCCATCTAGTGAGTCACCTAGGGCTTGTCACTTACCCCCATGCCTTAGAACTTCCTCAATGAAGAAGAAAAGAAGAGTAATTGTGGTGGGTGACTCCCTTCTGAGGGGAACAGAAGGGCCCATTTGTTGACCCATCCTACAGGGAAGTCTGCTGCCTAGCTGGGGCTCGGATTGGAGATGTTAAAAGGGAACTCTCTGATCTGGTGCAGCCCTCTGACTACTGTCCGCTGCTGTTTTTTCAGGTTGGCAGTGATGAAATTATTACAAGCAGGGCAAAGGCAATGAAGAGAGACTTCAGGGCCCTGGGACGGCTGGTTAGAGGGTCTGGAGCGGAAGTGGTGTTTGCCTCCATACCTGTTACAAGCAAGGGTGCAGAGATAAGTAAGAGTGTGCAGATTAATGCATGGCTATGTGACTGGTGCCAAAGGCAGGGGTTTGGGTTTTTAAATCATGGGCTGCTGTATGAGACACTTGGTTTGCTGGTGGCAGGTGGGATACATCAGTCCCAGAAGGGGAAAAGGTTTTTGGTGCAGGAGTTAGCAGGGCTCATTGACAGGGCTTTAAACTAGATATGAAGGGGGAAGGGGAGATAACTGGGCCTGTTAGGGACAAGGCCAAGAGAAACATGCTAGGGCTTGAAGGAGGGTGGACTAGGGAGGACTCTCAATCTATTGTTTCATTTGAGGGAAAGGATAGTTGTTTAGACCCTGTCCTGCAGGGGAAAAAGTGTACCAGGGCAAGAGTTAGCAGAGCTCACTCACAGAGCTCTAGGTTAGATTCGAAGTGCGAGGGGGTTGTAGCTGGGTTTGAACTAGTGGGGCATTGTTCTAGTATTAATGAAGACCAGAAGGCCTCCTGCCTTCCAAGGGTGCCACTAGTGTGCTCTGCTTGCTTCTTGAAATGCACACAGCATGGGGAATAAACAGGAGGAGTTAGAAGTCTGTGTGCGGTCTAAAGGTTATGACCTGGTGGCAATTACAGAGACATGGTGGGACAGCTCACATGACTGGAATGTGGTCATGGATGGCTATGTCCCTTTTAGGAAAGATAGGTCAGCAAAGCGAGGTGATGGAGCTGCTCTTTATGTGAAAGAGCAACTAGAATGTATTGAGTTCTGTCCAGGGGCACATGAGGAGCAAGTGGAAAGTCTGTGGGTGCGAATTAAGGGACAGGCTGGTACGGGTGGCACAGTTGTGGGTGTCTATTATGGACCTCCTGATCAGGACGAAGGAGTTGATGAGGCTTTCTACAGGCAACTGAAAGCAGCCTCATGACTACATGCCTTGGTCCTCATGGGGGATTTTAACTACCCCGATATTTGCTGGAAGATTTACACAGCCAATCATTCACAGTCTAGGAGATTCCTCCGGTGCATTGGTGATAACTTCTTAATGCAAATGGTGGACAAACCGACTAGGAGAGGAGCCCTGCTGGATCTGGTACTCACCAACAAGGAGGGTCTGGTTGAAGTGGTGATGGTCAATGGCAGCCTTGGCTGCAGTGACCATGAGATGGTGGAGTTTAGGATCCTGTGTGGGAGGAATAGAATACCTAGCAAGGCCCCAATTCTGGATTTCCGAAGGGCCAGCTTTGGCCTCTTCAATCAATTGCTAAGGGAAGTCTCATGGGAAGGGGTACTAGGTGGTAAAGGGGCTCAAGATAGTTAGTCAGCATTCAAGAACGACTTCTTCCAAGCTCAGGATCAGAGTATCCCAATGGGTAGGAAGTCAAGTAGGGGAGCCAGGAGATCAGCAGGGTTAAACAAGGAACTGCTGGGCAAACTCATGCAGAAAAAGAGAATCTATGGATTATGGAAGGAGGGGCTGGCCACTTGGGAGGAATATAGGACAATTGTTAGAGAATGTAGGGAGGCAATTAGGACAGCTAAGGCCTCCTTGGAACTTAATCTTCCAAGTTGGGTTGAGGACAATAGAAAGGGCTTCTTCAAATACATAGTGGATAAAACTAACACAAGAAGCAATATAGGCCCACTGCTGAATGAGGTGGGTGCTCTGGAGACAGAGGACATAAAGAAGGCAGAGGTGTTGAATGCCTTCTTTGCCTCTGTCTTTACTCCTGCAGACTCTCCCCGGGGGACCCAGATTCCTATAGCCCCGGAAGGAGTCAGGATAAAGGAGGAGTTTGCTTTGGTGGATGAGGATTGGGTTAGGGATCAGTTAAGCAATCTGGACATCTATAAATCGATGGGTCTGGATGGAATACACCTGCGGGTGCTGAGGGAGCTGGTGGAGGTCACTGCTGGGCCACTCTCCATCATCTTTGGTAAGTCGTGGGAAACGGGTGAGGTGCCTGAAGATCGGAGGATGGCAAATGTCACTCCAGTCTATAAGAAGGGCAAGAAGGAGGACCCGTGTAATTATAGACTGGTCAGCCTTACCTCCATCCCTGGAAAGGTGATGGAACAACTTATTCTTGACACCATCTCTAGGCATATCAAGGATGAGGGGGTCATTCAGAGCAGCCAACATGGCTTTACCAAGGGGAAGTCATGTTTGACCAACCTTATAGCCTTCTATGAGCAAGTAACTAGGTGGCTGGATGATGGTAGAGCGGTAGATGTGGTTTTTCTTGATTTCAGTAAGGCATTTGATACTGTCTCCCACAGCATCCTCATAGATAAGCTAAGGAAGTGTGGGCTTGATGATCAGGTAGTGAGGTGGATCAAGAACTGGTTGGAAGGAAGAAGGCAGAGAGTTGTGGTCAATGGGGCACAATCTAGCTGGAGGTCTGTGACCAGTGGAGTCCCTCAGGGGTCGGTGCTGGGACCAGTGCTGTTTAATATTTTCATCAACAACCTGGATGAGGGAACTGAGTGTACCCTCAGCAAGTTTGCTGATGATACTAAACTGGGAGGAGTGGCTGACACACCAGAGGGCTGTGTTGCCATTCAGCGAGACCTGGACAGGCTGGAGAGTTGGGTGGGGAGAAACTTGGTGAAATTCAACAAGGGCAAGTGTAGAGTCTTGCATCTGGGGAAGAACAACCCCATGTACCAGTACAGATTGGGGGTTGACCTGCTGGACAGTAGTGAAGGGGAAAGGGACCTGGGGGTCCTGGTGGATAGGATGACCATGAGCCAGCAATGTGCCCTTGTGGCCAAGAAGGCCAATGGCATCCTAGGGTGCATTACAAAGAGTGTGGTTAGTAGGTCAAGAGAGGTTCTCCTCCCCCTCTACTCTGCTTTGGTGAGGCCACATCTGGAATATTGTGTGCAGTTCTGGGCCCCACAGTTCAAGAAGGACAGGGAATTACTTGACAGAGTCCAGCGCAGAGCTACAAAGATGCTTAAGGGAATGGAACATCTCCCTTATGAGGAGAGGCTGAGGGAGCTGGGCCTCTTTAGCTTGGAGAAGAGTAGACTGAGGGGTGACCTCATCAATGTTTACAAATATGTAAAGGGTGGGTGTCAGGATGATGGAGCTAGGTTTTTTTTCAGTGATGTCCAGTGATAGGGCAAGGGGCAATGGGTATAAACTGGAGCATAGGAGGTTCCATGTGAACATCAGGAAAAATTTCTTTACTGTGAGAGTGACAGAGCACTGGAACAGGTTGCCCAGGGGGGTTGTGGAGTCTCCTATGGTGGAGGTATTCAAGGCCCGCCTGGACAAGTTCCTGTGTGATGTACTGTAGGTTACCCTGCTCTTGCAGGAGGATTGAACTAGATGATCTTTTGAGGTCCCTTCCAACCCTTGGGATTCTGTGATATATATATATATATATTTTATGGTTTTTTTTACTCCAGAGTATAGATTTCAGCTTGTTTCCTAGCTGGAGACGACACAAATATTTTGGACTCTGTGGCATGGAAATTCTTGCATTTGCTTATTAGCTACAAAGGAATTCGCACATTTATTTAAAGTGATCACAGAAACATCAAGCTTAAATTGATGCTCAGTCTTTAGCCTTTAATTTTAAGCCCATTTTAAAAGCATTGTGCAATGTTTAGATAAATCAACTGCTTCAGTTCTGATGTGACAATATTTTTTGAAGTCTTTTCCTCCACACTTATTTGTATTTTTTGCTTTGTTTTTTTTTTCTTGCATTCTGTGAAAAATACGCCAAAAAAATCTCTGAAAGTAATTACTACTGATAACTCTTTAGTAGCTAGATATGTTTTCCAAATGCATACACATAAGCCTTTACTTCTAATAAGCAGAATTGCACTTAAATATGTCTTGTGTTTTTCATACACTTGATAGCATGCCCACATGCTGATGGATTATAATGAGAGTATAATTTTGTTGATCCCTAGGGTTTTTTTCCAAACTAAAGAAGAAATAATTTTGAATTCTCAGTCTTATGCTCCTATCTGAATAAGAACTGGTTAGAAAAGACAGCCATTTCCGAACAATGACTTCTGACAACAAATATTGCAGAAGATTACAAAAGGGCTGGTGGTTACTATATCTACTCATATTTAATGTAGCTCATTGAAGATAAAGGTGTTTTCCAGGTTTATATAGAAAAAGTAATAATTGGTGAACAAAATTTTATTTTAATTTAATATCTGGCAAAGGTACTGTGATATGGTTGGAACATTTAGGTACTTTGGGCACTTAGATACTGCTCAATGACAAAAGGATCAGTGTACTATTCTTTCCCCTTCCTCATTTTTAAAAAATCTTTACAGTAATAAACAGCAGTGTCAGTAATGAACAGCAATATCCTGAAAATCTTGTGCAGCCAGAACTCCTATTGATTCCAGAACAGGGCTATAAACTCAAACTTCCAGGCTATTGATTGAACTGGATCTGAATTTATGCAATGCAGTTGTCAGAGATCAATGTTTCAAAATGTTTTTAGGCTCCTATACATTTTGATTATGCCCTCTGGCTTTGGATACCTAGCACTAGAGCATCCCGTATGGTGGTTCTTCTCCACACCTGTTTGCAGCCAGCTCCAGCTGGCTATATGGCATACAGTTCTGGTGTCCTCCTTGAAATAAAGCCTCAGCCTTGCTACTGTTTAATTTCTAGCTTTTTCCCTTGATTTCTTGGGAAGGGGAAGGAGGAACATCCACTATGTAAATTATAGGTGTGTGCAGTAGAATCCCTTTACAAGCTGAAACTAAATTCGCAAAAGTGTTTGGCACTTAAGAGGCCCACTCAACTGAGTAAATGGGACTTGAGTCAGCTTGATAAATGGTAAGGCTAAGACTAGAAGAAGGCTGGAAAATTGGTAAAGGAGGGGTTGTTTTTACTGTTATGAAGTTTCTCCATCTTGAGAGTAGACAGCCTTCAGTTATCATGCAAAAAGGGACTGAAGGATAGCTACTCCATGAGGAGGTAAGTGGAGTTGCAGCTGAACTCTTCCCCTCTGTGATATACATGACTGCAGAGATGGAAATGTGGCTGAAGAGGGACCTAGGAAGCCAGTATTTGCAGTTGCTAACTTTTACTACCTGTGTAAAGTGGATATGATTCTTCATTTCTGTGACATGAGGATTATCGCTCCCAGTATAAGGATATAACCAACATAGGAAGCAGAGCTAAGGTATCTACCACAGCTGTATTTGCAAGCTTTACTTTATAACAGGAATAATGAGGTTACTGCTCCACATGTCTCTTTCTGTAAGCAGCATCATTAGAAATATGAATGTTCTGGTAAAGTCAGCAAATAATGCACCTACATACAGATTTGTGATGGCTAAACCATTTTGCTTAAGAAGTCTTCTGATTGTGGCTTTCCAGCTACTGTCAACAGCACTGAACTCAGAAGTCTGGGGGTACTTCCTCTGCTGACGAGACATTCTGTGACATAAGTACTTTCTGTGTATCTATACCAGGCATTAGCAAATTTTTGTTGCTAATAAGACAGATAGAGATAATAGACGGGTGCTAAGGGATAGTGCCTTGGCCTGTGCAAAAAGCAAAGCAGATTTCCTTGATTTGTGAACCCAAATGTATTTGTATCAGGTAGAGTGCCCACTCTTGTTTTAGTCTAATTTTCAGTTTGCACAGATTTCCTAGCAATCTCTGAAGAAACTAACTCAACCAATAGCAATGCTATAGTTACATTATGAGAGTGTTTGTGGAGTAATGCACCTGCTTCTTATCATCTTTAGGCTGAAAAACTGCCTGCTTGTGCTACTTGTTACCAGGGCTAATTCTCCGAACTGCTGCCTGGCACTGTTACATTATTATATGTCATCATGGATCTGTGATGCTGACATCATGACTGAGGTATAACTGCTAAAACTGATAAGAAGCCCTTGTGGATAACTGGTGGGCTGCAACCTCCAACTCTACAATGTGTTATTTGCCAATGCCTGCAAAAAATTAATAGAGAACAAAATAGTTAAAATAGCTTTAAAGTAATCAGAATAGCTGATTATTGCCACAGAGTCTTCCAAAGTATAGCTGTGCAATGTGCATTTGAACTAGCATTTTTCCTTCACTCACTCAGATGTTTATTCTCTTGACTATTTATTATTGTAAGACCAGAGTGGAATCTAGTATGATTTTTCTGAGCATTTTCAAGAAGATAAGGAAAACTCAACACTGTTGATCTGCTTAAAATGTATGAGTCCATTTTGTTTCCAGTATTTTCCCTCACTGTTTCTTCATCTTGTGTAACAATGCAATATGAAGATTTATTTATTTATTTACATGTCTTGAACTCTCCATTTAAAGTGCATGGAGATATTCCAGGAACTAGTTTCATAATGGTAATATTTATCAACAAATTTCCATCAAACATGGAAGAGTTAAGTATGCAATCTGTTTCTTTAATCATCAATTCATAGCCCATTATTTTTTAGAGAACATTCCTGCTTCCATTTTTTTGTTTATCCTTATCATCAAATGTATAGATAAAGAGTGAGTTTATTACTCTTTGCAGCATACGATGAAGTAAAAAAAAAGAAAAATTACTAAAAATGTGCTGAAGATTTTGTTTTCTGGTTTTATAGAAAGCTAGATAAAAACTAGATGAAATATGAGGGAGAAATAAAGGATCTCCTAGACCTGTATAAACTCCTACCTGATAACTAAACAGGCAGGCAAGTTATATTTTTCAGAGAATGGCTTGAATTTTTTGTAAGAGGATTTTTACAGATGCCCTTTATTTTTGCTAGATGTGGCAATTCCTATTCTCCACCTACATGATTAAGACATCCTCAAATTCCTTCCTTCCTCTAGGGATGAGGTATCAGTGGTCTTCCTCCACCCCTGGTGGATTTTCTTCATAGGCCTTTCAAATTTTCAGAGACAAGATTTCTGTTTTTAGTAGCTGTACTTCCTGAGGGCGGTACCACATCTGATTCTTCTTGTTAGTTAGCAAGGAAAGTGGGAACAGAAAGCTGCTTCTCCAGCAGGGTAGATCCAGCTTGAGGTTACCTAGTACTGCATCAAAAATGTGCTGCTGTTTGACTTTATGTAATTCTACCATTGTGTGTCCCTGCTACTCTTGGTTTGGACCTTACATAGCTGACACCACCTTGGGCACCTATATAAAGGTTTAACTTAGTTCTGAGCATTAGTACACTTTTTCAGTGAATCCCTCACCTGCCCTTAGTTACAGTGTGGGGTTTGGATCCTAAGAAGTTTTAGCACACACCAGTGAAACCAGAAATACTGATAAAATTGATAAGTGAAGGCTTAGTAGAGTGAACATGTGATAACACAAAGTAAA
Organism: Pezoporus occidentalis; assembly: GCF_034315485.1. Taxonomy (NCBI): domain Eukaryota; kingdom Metazoa; phylum Chordata; class Aves; order Psittaciformes; family Psittacidae; genus Pezoporus; species Pezoporus occidentalis. The sequence goes on along the minus strand of NW_026912961.1, from coordinate 7,110,360 downwards.
CAATCATTCTGTTAAGACAGCCACACACACAACAGCAGCTATTTGAGTGGGGTTAGCATAAGAGACGCCTATGATGTCCCTCCATCTCATGTGTCTCCATGTTCCGTGCATCCAGTCTTGAAGCCCATCTTCAGTGCTCCTCTGCTGCTGAAGACCACATTGGACAGCCCACTGTTTCTAAAACACTTCCTTGTGGAGTGTTTTAGAGTGTTTGTGGAGCAAAGCCCATGGGCACAGGATGAATGCTAATGGGAAATGGACCACTTAAGTAAGCCCACTTTGGTGCTCCTAACCTCCTGTTATTCTGTTGGCTTGTATCTCTAAAAAACTCCAGGCTTTTGTTGCATTTGAAAAGGGAGAGAGGTCTGTATCTTACAGAGTTTTTATAAAATTCTTTTTCAGTTGTTCAGTGGTGGAGTTGCAATTATTGTTTCTGTATTTCTTGAAATGAAATGGAAGCATTTGAATTGCCTGTGAGCTCACACTCTGAGAGAAAGCAAGCTTCAGAAAACAGTAAGAAATGCAGCTAACAATATTTATTACTTTCAGTCCAATGCAAGCCCTATTTCACTCTATAACAATTGGCCATTAGTGACTATCATAAAATAACCTGACAGGACTCCTAATTTGACTCTCCTATCTCTTGTGGAAATGTGAACAAGCTACAGGACCCATAGTAAGTAAATTAGATTTTCTTTGGATTTCTCAACCTCTTACTATCTGCTGCTCCTGGAAGCACAAAGTAACCAAAATCCTGGAAAACAGCAAACCCAAATCTGGGCTCTTCCTTACCTTGACAGAGAAGAGAACCCATGTTTCATGATTAAGATGCTGTTGGTCAAACAGCAACTATAATTTTTTTTCTTGTTAATTAAGGTTTCAGTTCAACAGATTCCTAAATCAGGAGTGGGAAATCAATGAAATGCAGGAACATCAGTGTAGAGCTCACATGGGCATTTGGATTTGATACGGGCTGGAGTAGCTTGCTTGCATGGCAGAGGTGGAGCAAGTCTTGTGCAAGACACATCTCTCATCTTTGCCAGGTTAGTCAAGAAGATAGCATCAAAATGTCTGCAGCCTAGCATTAAAGTCCACAACTCAGCCGAGAGACTGTGGCTTGCGTACTGAAAGAAATCTGCATTAGGCTAAGACAGAGGCAATGGTGACTAAGGCTTAGGAGGTGCACCAGTAGAACAAACATAGTAAGAAAGGCAACAATAGAAGAGCTGTCTGTAAGATCTTATCATGCCAAACCCACAAAATGATAAGGGTTACCTCCAGGATGAGCTGCTTTACTGAACTACTGATTTAGCTTTTCAAACCTGAATTGCTTTCAAGAGTTAAAGAGAGAGAAGAAGCACCTGTGAAATACCAGCAACAGCTCTTGGCTTAACTCTTGGGTTCAGGAATGCTCTCCTTTTCTGTGATTTTCTGTTAATCATCTTCTGAGTCAGTTTTATGTCAAGCTCACCTGTGAATGCTTTCCCTGCCCTAAACTTCTTCCTGCATTAGGAGTTCTGCCCTGTTAGCAGCATGACCCTATGCAACCATTCAATGATCTATGCACAATCTCAGATGCTGTATAGAACTGCTACTCATCTTCATCAACATTGAGAATTTCTAAGAATACTGTCATTTTGCATCTGCTACAGCATTTTTTCCTTGTTTACTTTTTTCTTGCATATGTGAGAGCTCTATGTAAGGATCTGAAACAACACATGAGCAATATACCTCATGTACAAAGGTTCTACAAATACAGTTGCTGTTGCTGTCTTAGGGAAGGTGAGAGTGGTGTGTTTCCCCTGCATGCTGGGATAAAAATACAGCATGATGATACTCCTCAGAATGCTATTTCCCAGGTTGGTAACTGACCCCATTAATGAAAGATTAGGCATAGGTTTCTCCTCCCCAAACCTTCTCTACAGTGCAATTGCAGGTAAGCAAAGTGCTGCATATGAAATAATTTCAGATAGAAGATAACATAGGTTCATGTTACCTAAAGAACACAATCTTGGAACTAAATTTTCAATTCAAAATGCAGTTACACACCTCCTTATGTCTCCATTCTACTCTGCGTCTGCGTAGACATGGCATTAATGACCACAGGCTGGGCTTCTGTAGAAATGTAAGGGTCTTTACAGAGTAAGCTGTCACCCGTAAACCTCACAAAATCCCTTGAGGGATTGCCATTGATACTTTCTTACTCTGCAGTCCCTCAGCCCTCTACTTAAAACAACCTACTCATTAGAAACTGACTACCTTCTGGTTTGGGTGCTTGCAGTAAGAGCTGGTACTGTTCATGGCGAACTGGTGGTGCTTGATCTGGAGCAAAGGAATTCTAGAAGGAAAATAGTTTCTGTAGGAGTGCCAAAACCCTGACTCAATCTCTAAGTAGGCATCAGCAAGTTTCAGAATTTTAGAATCATAGAATCATAGAATAGTTAGGGTTGGAAAGGACCTTAAGATCGTCTAGTTCCAACCCCCCTGCCGTGGGCAGGGACACCTTACGCTAAATCATATCACCCAAGGCCTCGTCCAACCTGGTGTTGAACACTGCCAGGGATGGAGCATTCACAACCTCCCTGGGCAACCCATTCCAGTGCCTCACCACCCTAACAGGAAAGAATTTCCTTCTTATATCCAATCTAAACTTCCCCTGTTTAAGTTTTCAACCGTTCCCCCTTGTCCTGTCACTACAGTCCCTAATGAAGAGTTCCTCCCCAGCATCCTTATAGGCCCCCTTCAGATACTGGAAGGCTGCTATGAGGTCTCCACACAGCCTTCTCTTCTCCAGGCTGAACAGCCCCCACTTCCTCAGCCTGTCTTCATACGGGAGGTGCTCCAGTCCCCTGATCATCCTTGTGGCCCTTCTCTGGACTTGTTCCAACAGTTCCATGTCCTTTTTATGTTAAGGACCCCAGAACTGCACACAATACTCCAAGTGAGGTCTCACAAGAGCAGAGTAGAGGGGCAGGATCACCTCCTTTGGCCTGCTGGTCACGTTCCTTTTGATGCAGCCCAGGATACGGTTGGCTTTCTGGGCTGCAAGTGCACAGTGAAGCCAGCCCATGTTCATTTTCTCATCAACCAACACCCCCGAGTCCTTCTGTGCAGGGCTGCTCTGAATCTCTTCTCTGCCCAACTTGTAGCTGTGCCTGGGATTGCTCTGACCCAGGTGTAGGACCTTGCACTTGTCATGGTTAAACTTCATGAGATTGGCATCAGCCCACCTCACAAGCGTGTCAAGGTCCCTCTGGATGGCATTCCTTCCCTCCAGCGTATCAACCGAACCTCACAGCTTGGTGTCATCGGCAAACTTGCTGAGGGCGCACTCAATCCCACTGTCCATGTCAGCGACAAAGATGTTGGACAAGATTAACATTCTGAAAGAATTTGTGTAATAACTTTTTTGCTCATAGATATGATTTCTAAGAACTATTACTTGGAGTGAACTAAATTTCTAATTCTGTATGTAATGGATGCAAATAAAAAGAATGCCATACTCAGGTGCATATATTTTTTTATCTTACTATCTCTTTATCTCTGCTTTAGTGTATTTGAATTTAAAGCAGCTGTAATTATTTTCAAACCATTTTTGGTTTTTTTATTTTTTTTTTTTGCAATCATATAAGCCAAACTTGGTTGAATTCTTAAAAATGAAGTGTGGACATTATGTACACATGATGTTTGTTAAAAATAGATAAAATTATAAGAATTGTACAGAGATAAATATGGGAAGTATTTTTTCTTAAGTCTCTCTTTTTTGATCCTTATATTTGAGAGGCCTTTGAGGATGAAAGTGGAAGATATTCAATGATGACCATTACTTTTTTGTCCATTTTAGAAAAAAAATATATTAAGAAAAGTAGATCATCACAAAAATTGCACACTGAGGAATTTGCCTGTTCCTTCTGTGTACAATTCCATTGCTTTATAGAGCATTCAGAGGTACCTGTTGAAAAGAGAATGGAAGCACAGGACAGTTAGATTTATTTCTAAATACAGATCTCCATGGCCAGTTTTATCATTCATTCTTCCATTTTATTTTACAGCAAGATTTTATGAATATGTGATCATTATTTTGCATTATAAAATGATACATTTTAGATTTTGAGTTTGCGTTTTACAAAGAACAGTAAAAATTTTTACTCACTTATAATAAACAAAAAAAAAATCCCACATTTAGTCTTTAAAAATAGCACTCCTGACATGGTATCTGGACTATCAAAAATAGTGAAAGGTGTGTCAAAAAACTTACCATAAGCTATAATGGGCCATATTGCATTGTGTATCCCGTTGTATTTTCACAGAACCATAGAATCATCTGGGTTGGAAAAGAGCCTAAGGATCATAATAAAAAAAATCACTACCAAGTCCACCACTGTCCCTAAGCACCACATCTTCACATCTTTGAAATACCTCCAGGGAGGGTCACTCAGCCAGTTCCTTGGACAGCCAGTTCCAGTGCTTGACAACCCTTTCAGTGAATGGAGTTTTCTAATACCCAATCTGAACCACCCCTGGCACAGCTTGCAGCCGTTTCCTCTGGTCCTGTCACTTGTTATGTGAGAGAAGAGACCAATCCCCACTTCACTACAACCTCCTTTCAGGTAGTTGTAGAGAGCAATAAGGTCCCCCTTGAGCCTTCTCTTCTCCGGACTGAACACCCCCAGTTCCCTCAGCTGTTCCTCATCAGACTTGTGCTCCAAACCCTTCACCAGCTTCATTGCCCTTTTCCAGACCTGCTCCAGCATCTCAATGTCTTTCTTGCAGTGAGGGGCCCAGAACTGAACACAGTGTTCAAGGTATAGCCTTACCAGAGCCAAATACAGAGGAATGATCAGTTTCCTAGTCCTGCTGGCTGTGCTATTTCTGATACAGGCCAGGATGCCATTGGCCTTCTTGGCTGCCTGGGCACAAGCTGGCTCGTGTTCAGCTGGCTGTAGGCTAACAGCCCCAGGTCTTTTCTGCCAAGCAGCTTTCCAGCCACTCTTACCCCAAGCCTGTAATGTTGCGTGGAGTTGTTTCAGCCCAAGTGCAGGATGTGTCACTGAGCCTTGTTGAATCTTATGCAGTTGGCCATGGCCCACTGATCCACCCTGTCCAGATCCCTCTGCAGAGCCTTCCTAACCTCAAGCAGATCAACATTCCCACCCAACATGGTGGTGTGTGCAAACTTACTGAGGGTGCACTTTTTAACAACTGCAGAATGACTAATTGGAGGAGGCATAGGATGTGGGAGAGGGTGGTTCTCCCTCCTTTTCAAAGTGAAAAATAAAGCAAACATTTTTGTTTTGCAAGAAGTATTTTAGGCTAGTTTAGGTTATGTACGTTGTTCTTCCAGGTATGCTTTCATGGAGTAGCAAGTCTCTTGGAATTGAGAGTAGTGTGAGAATAAACAGTTATAGGCCTTCACAAATGCTATCACCTAAAAGACAATCAAATAAAAAGAACTACAATGGCACTAGTTCTGTTGCTCTGCCTTTTGTATGTACTCCTTCAGAAATACAGACCTTTATGCTCATATTTAAAGCAGATGTTATCACAAAATATTTGACTTAGTAAAAGCAGTCAGTGATTGATGAAGTATGAAAGTGCATGTATATGGGTGACGACATGCAAGTATATAAGCTTTATAAATGTAATATAAGGATTATTTAGGCTTGGGTATCTCCAGGGCTTGCTTTTGCACTCCAAAGGAGAAGGCACTTTCTCACTCTTACTGTCAATGAAACAGTATAAATGGTCACACACCACCTTTGCATAGATTATGACTACTTAAACTTTTCAGTGCTGCTTGTGCAGTCACAAATGCACATTAAATGAGATTGATTTAATTCTTGAAAGACAGAAGGATAGTCTTCAGGGGTGATGCATCCATATTACAAGTAATTTATATGCAGCCTGCATTCTCCCAGTGAATTGCTGCCACAAGCTGTAGCTAAGCAGAATCTGGGTGTCCTCAACTGAAGCAGAATGGGCTTTGGTTTCCTTTATTTGGGGATTATTGATATTTTCTTCTACTCTCTGCTGTTTCTAGAAATGTGATCTTTTATGTTAATGATGACATACTTTATTTCCAGAGGGAAAACTTGCTAATGCATTTGACTTTAGCCCAAAGCTAAATGGTTCCAAGCAGAAGGGTATTTGCGAGGTTTCAATTTTAGGCTAAATCAGCGTTTCATTTTTCACATGCTGGAGTTTTCAAGCAGTTTACTGATGAAAAGAACACTCTGTGCACTGAACCATTCAATCCATTTTAGTTAGATGTATATTTTCATTTGTATCAAGAAGGACCTGTAAAATTCAAGAGAAGCCTTATATTCTTTTCTTAACACAAATTACTACCATGCATTTGCCACTTAAAAGCAAAACCAGAGGATAGAGATTGTACATTCATTCCTCTCCTACAAAGTGGTTATTTCTTCAATGTAGACAATGAAAGAAAAGCAAATGTCTGCAAATAGGTTTTTTAATGGATTAGAAAAAGAAGGTGATTTCCAATGAAAACTTCAAAACTGGGAGTACACTACTGCTTCTAGGATTGGTCAGTCAACAGCACACAGTTGCACAGCTTAAATTTTCAATAGGATCTGAGTTCCCTGCTGATACTATTACACATTGATAGGGGAAAATGATGGAGACTATTTTTGCCTTATAAGTTTTTCAGTTGGATGAAAGGGAAGCAAGAGAATGAAAAGTAATATTCTATTTGACCAAGTTGATTTATCAATGCTGATGATATTTTAAAAAAAAAATAAAATCTGTGTTTGGGTTTTTTTTCAGTAAAATGTTACACTCTCTAGAAAGCTTTTTTATTAACTACTTTGGCAGCGTTCAAGACCAGGCTGGACAGAGCCTTGGGCAACCTGGTCTAGTGGAAGGTGTCCCTGCCAGTGGCAGGGGCTTTGGAAGTAGATGAGCTTAAGGTCCTTCCCAAGCCTAACCAATCCATGATTCTACAATTCTACCATATGTCTGAGGTGCTTATGTCATTCCTCTCCTGCAATTTTCTCCCACATACTTCAGTCTCCTTCAGAGTGAACAAAAGAGGAGCTCTTTCATTATCCTCTATTCACCTCAATGACTCCAAGAAGACATAGTATCAAGTGACTCTTTTACTCTGTCTCCTTTAGTCTTTGTCCATTTGTTCATGGCTTCATTGTCATCTGAGGATATTTTCACACCCAGAACTTCACACTTGGTCGTGAAAATTTTCTTGTGCAGCCTTTCAGGATGCTGAGCATAAACAGAACATGGCATTAACATTTTTGGCATTAACATTTATAAAACTTCTTGGTGATTATTCTCCTAATGAAAATACCATTGCATCTGACATGAGTTATCTTAAGTTTCAATCTAATATTAGAAGATAAAGTTTAATGGTTCCAGTCCAGTGATTAATTAATCATTGTTGCTTAGGAACCAGCAATAGTGACCTAGTACATCTTCTGCAGGCAAATAAAGGACAATCTCAAATGGTGAGAAGCATCAGGTGTACTTAATTTGCCAAAGTTGAGAAAAATTAAGTGAAGTTGATTTGAAGGACAAATTAAAATGTAATAGTGCAAGTGAGAGTTATTCTTTAAGAGAACATTAGCGAAACAGATGGCATAAATTGCACACCCTATATAAAAGCCCATGCATGGTCAATGACAAAGAAAAAGAAGAAATTAGGGGGGAAAGTAGAATTTAAGTTGATAAGGGCAATTAGTAATTGACTGTAAACTGAAAATCACTGTGAAATTAATAAGAAACTGAAGGCATATTTTGGATAAACAACCACAGTTGACATGAATAAGCAAAACTAATATACCCATATACACACCTCAGAATTCCTTTTCTTTCCCTTTCATCCTTTTATTTTTTTCAAATCTAGATATGCCTGAGGCATGAAGAGAGAGATGATGCTCAAGAGATAAATCTGAAGCAAATACTGTCAGGGTAGATGTTCATGAACAACTGGTTGGCATATGAAAAAGTGTGAGAAATAAGCAAAGTGCACAAATGGGGAGAAACTTCAGAAAGCATAGGAAAATTATCTTTCATGAAAGATGCCAAGAATTCTACTCTTCACCTCTGCTGTTATTTGAGTATAAAGGACTTTCATGTTTGTTCCTTTTTTCACTCATTATTCACACGCATGGGAAAGCTATGATTTTTCCTTTTGTTAGGGCAGAGACACCACATACCCAGCAGAGTTGGTTGAAAAGAAGAGATAGATTAGTTTGCTGGCTGCAGAAGGAGAGCACTTTTACACAACTGTCGTGGTTTAAACCCTAGCCAGACAGCTCGTTCACTCACTCCCCCCCCCCTTCTCGCCCTCCCCCTACTCCCAGAAGGAGGGAGAGGAGAATCGAAAAGAATGCAACTTCCACAGGTTGAGATAAGAACAGTTTAGTAACTAGGGTATGACACAAATCACTACTGCTACCACCAGTAATAATAATGATAAAGGAAATAACAAGGGAAGAGAATAAGACATCTCACCACCAGCGGACCGATAACTCGCCCCCCCCAGCCCGACCAAGCACCGACCGATGCCTCCTCCAACCCTGCAGTCTCCCAGCACTTCCCGCTAACTCCCAGTTACATACTGGACATGACGTGCTGTGGTATGGAATACCTCTTTGGTCAGTTTGGGTCAGGTGTCCTGTCTCTGCTTCCTCCTGGCTTCCCCTCCTCCCTGGCAGAGCATGAGGCTCACAAAGTCCTCGGCCAAACCAAAACATCGCTTGTTATCAGCTCTGTTCCCAGGCCGAAAGTCAAAACACAGCACTGCACCAGCTACCAAGGAGGAGAAACATGACTGCTACTGCTGAACCCACGACAACAACCCTTGGTATTATACACTGGTTTGGCCACCAGCTGGCCAATAGTTCAGACAACAACAAATAGTTGTGCCTTATTCCATTAGGCCTGATGATAGTTTGCAATTCATTTGCAATTGGCATAAAATGTATCACTTCCACCTGTTGTATATAAACATAGAATCTAAGAATCATAGCATGGTTTGGTTTGGAAGCCCCTTATAGATCATCTAGTTCCAACCCTGCTGCCATGGGAAGGGACACCCTCCACTAGACCAGGTTGCTCAGAGCCCAGCCCAACCTGGCCTTGGACACTTCCAGGAATGGGGCATCCACAGCTTCTCTGGACAACATGTTCTAGTGCCTCACCACTCTCATATTGAAGAATTCTTCAAAATGTCTAATCTAAATCTGTCCTCTTTCAATTTAAAACCATTCCCCCTCATCCTGTCACTATATGTCCTTGTAAAAGTCCCTCTCCAGATTTCTTGTACAGCGCCTTTAGGTACTGGAAGGCTCCTCTAAGGTCTCCTCTGAGCCTTCTCTTATCCAGGCTGAACAAGCCCAACTCTCTCAACCTGTTCTCACAGGAGAGGTGCTTCAGTCCCCTGATCATCTTTGTGGCCCTCCTCTGGACTCACTTGAGCAGATCCACATCTTTCTTGGGTTGATGATCCCAGAACTGAATGCAGGTCTAGGTGGAGTCTCACCAGAGCAGAATAGAGGGGGAGAATCATCTCCCTTGACTGGCTAGTCATGTTCCTTTTGATGTAGCCCAGGATGCGGTTGGCTTTCTGGGCTGTGAGTGCACACTGAAGCTGGGTCATGTTGAGCATCACATCAGCCAACACCCCCAAGTCCTTCTCTACAGGACTACTCTCAATTCAGTCTCTGTCCAGCCCGTATTTGTTGTTGTGATTACCCTGACCCAGGTGCAAGACCTTGCACTTGGCCTGTGGAAATTCATGAGGCTGGCATTGGCCCACCTCTCCAGCCTGCCAAGGTCCCGCTGGATGACACCCCTTCCCTCCAGTGTGTTGACTGCACCACACATCATGGTGTCAGCAAACATGCTGAGGGCACACTCAATCCCACTGTCCATGTCACAGACAAAGATGTTGAATAGCGCTGGTCCCCAAGGAATACCACTTGTCATTGATCTCCACTTGGAAATTGAGGCACTGACCACAACAAATTGAGGCATTGACCACAACTCTTTAAGTGTGATGATCCAGCCAATTTCTTATCCACTGAGTGGTCCATCCGTCACATCCATGCCTCTCCAATTTAGAGACAAGGATGTTGTATGGGACAGTGCCGAATGCCTTGCACAAGTCCATGTCGATTATGTTGGTTGCTCTTCCCTAATCCATCTATGCCATGCTCCAATTGTAAAAGGCCACCAAATTGTTCAGGCATGATTTGCCCTTAGTGAAGCCATGTTGGCTGTCACAAATCACACATTTATTTTCCATGTGCCTTAGCATAGTTTTCAGGAAGATCTGCTCCATGATCTTGCTGGGCATAGAGGTAAGACTGGCCTGTAGTTCCCCAGATCTTCCTTTTTTCCCTTTTTAAAAGTGGGGGCTATTTTTCCCCTTTCCCAGTCAACGGGAGCTTCACTGGACTGCCATGACTTCGTAAATATGATAAATAATGGCTTGACAACTTCATCTACCAGTTCCCTCAGGACCTGCGGATACATCTCATCAAGTCCCATAGGCTTGTGCACCTTCAGGCTCCTTACATGATCTTGAACCTGATCTTCTACAGTGTGTGGTCCTTCATCCTTCCAGTCCATGCTCTTGTCTTCTGTGATTTGGGCAGTGTGGCTGAAGCTCTTGCTGGTGAAGACAGAGGCAAAAAGTCATTGGGTACCTCAGCCTTCTCCATGTCCTGGGTGATCAGGTCTCTTGTTTCCTTCCAGAGGGGGCCCACATTTTCTCTCATCTTCCTTTTATCCCGAAAGTACCTATAGAAGTTTTTCTTTTTGCTGTTAATGTCCTTGGCCACTTGTAAATTAAAAATTAATTTAAGACTTAATTTTTCACAGTCTTCTGAGGAAGAAATGCTCGTTAAGAACACTAAAGTTAGCAAATGCAGTAGATCAGAAGTGTAGCCAATGTGAAGGTGAATAGAGTATCATGGAATATCAGGATGTTTTCCTGGTATTCAACCATCTCTGCAGCAGACTCTGTATCACAAGACTCAGCATATCTTCAGCACTGGGAAGGTTGGAAAAAGGGTGTTCTCAGCCTTCCATGAGATTTTGTTACTATGGTCACTACAGTCACCCCTCTGGTAGATTTATTCTTTTTACCCCTTTTAACTACTTTATTTTTAGGCCAGGTTGGACAGAGCCTTGGGTGGCACTGTTTAGTGTGTGGTATCCCTGCCCATGGCAGGGGGTTTGGATCTAGATATCTTAAGGTCCTTTCCAACCCTAACTGTTCTATGATTCTATATTGGTGCAAAACGTAAGATTTTTAACAAATGATATTTGATTACATCTGGATTTGTCTTCTGATGTAAGGACATGGGACTCAAGGGTAATACATAAGATTTCAATTTAAATGAGAGATACCTGGAGATATTTTCAGTCCCATTTTTCATAAGCCTTGACAGCCTTAACATTTTGCAAGAAGGCCACACACTCACAATAAAGCTTACCTACTGCCGTATTTGTTATCTACAAAAAGCTCACTGGTGTTCATAAAATTTATTTTCACAATAATTTAATTTTTAAATTTGCTTATTCATCAAATAGATAGGTATTATATCTCTATGGATATTAAAGTCCAGTTCTACATTTCTTTACTTTTGCTTTGCTTATTTCATATGTTTTCTTTGTCAGGATTTATGTCAGGCTTATCTGGCTTTACAATCAGTGTGTTTCTTTGGGAAAGAAGCTCAGACTAACCAGGAAACATGTGTTGCCCTTCGTCCAATTCCTTTGCACTTTCATGATCTTATCTTACCAGGTAGCGATCATAGAAAAGTTCTCTGAACAAAATTTTAGATCTGAAATCACTAAAAGTATGTTGTTGTAGCTATTTCATCCCTCCACAACTGGAGTTGGAGTTCAGGTGTTTAAAAAGTAATTAGCCAGGAAACAACAATAGGTCTCAGGTCTCTTTTGCTATGCAAGGATATGTTCCTGCAAGTGGACACACAGATGGATTCCCTTCAATAAAAACTGAAAAATATACCAGAAAGTGAAACTTACAGCAATTCTTCCGAGATTCTCACAGACTTCTAGCTCCAGATCCATAGGATGTCAAAGGAACTTTGCATCTTCCTTTGATCTTGTCCTTCACCTTTTGTGATATGCATCAATACCTGAAATCCCCACCTAATGCATTTTCTTCAAGAAGAGACAAGAAAGAAAGATGCTTATTTATCTTCAGGGTGATCACCAATTCCTCCATGATCAGTGTTCACAAATTATTCTAACAATCTCATAAAATGGAAATTATTTTTATTGAACAAAACGTGAAATGCCATGTGGATTACAGAAGGAAGGTTAATCAAGTACAGTGGCATCCCAAGTTTTTCTTAGCATTCTTAAACTGTGTCCTGATTTTGGCTGGGATAAGGTTTATTTTCTTCCTCATAGCTGGTACAGTGTTTTGTTTTGGATTTACTATGAGAATAATGCTGATAACACTTTGATGTTTTAATTGCTTCTAAGTAGCACTTACCCTGATCAAGAACTTCTCAGTCTCTCATGCTCTGCCATTGAGGAGGAGCACAAGAAGCCAGGAGGGAGCAGAGACAGGACACTTTGATGCCAACTAGCCAAACAGCATATCATGCTTGGTATGTAAACTGGTGGGAGTTGGGGTAGGAGGGACCAATTGCTGCTTGGGGCTGGGATGTGCATCAGTTAGTGGGTGGTAAGGAATTGTATTCTGCATCGCTTGTGTTTGTTGGGTTTCATCCCTGTCCCTATTATTATTATTATTGTTGCTGTTGTTGTTGTCTACCCTTATTTCAATTGTTAAACTGTTCTTATCTCAGTACGCAGCTTTTACCATTTTCCAGTTCCCCCGCCCATCCCACCCTGATGGGGTAGGGGAGGAGGTGGCACTGAACAAGCAGGGGCTTGGTCATAACTCTACAACATGAGAGGCCTCAAGAGACCAAATCTGTATACAGGAGATGAGAATTTGTCTTATGGGATTTGACCTGCAATAAGCACTGCAGTTCATTTGTCCAAAATTAAACATACTGTTATACTTCTTAGCACTTTGAATCACTAGCAATGACTGCAATGGACTCCTGTCTCTTCAGTCATGCTAATATCACAAAGACCATTTCCAAAACTGTAATAACAATTTTTAAAGAAGTCACAGATGAGACAGTAAAACAGTATTAGAAGTACCTACCTTCCAGTCTTTTTTTTTGTGTAGTAAAATTGCTCCATAAGTTTTGGACTGTAGTTGAGTCCACAGACACTTAAGTTTCCATGGGTATGCCTTTTTTGCTGAAAGCAGAGTGGCAGCTCCTTGTGGAGACTGGTCCTTTCCTGCAGAAGGATTTGCTGTCTTTTTTCTCCCTTCTATTCCCCCACTTTTCCCAAGTAGTCACAAGCAAATCAAGTACTATTTTCCCCAACTCTGCGTCCTTCCATGTTCCAGGCTGCCTGACTTCGATTTCACCTGTAGTTCTGCCTCAGCTTTCTATGTTGCCTATGACCTTTCCCAGCACAATGACATGGCTGGGATCAACCCTGGCAAGGAAGCACAAATAATGATAATATTTAATAATTTCCTGAGTCATAGAATCACAGAATAGTTAGGGTTGGAAAAGACCTCAAGATCATCTAGTTTCAACATAAATTATTTTAAACATTTACTTTTAAAAAAGAATGGACTCAGTGTGTCATAACATTCAAGAGTGTGTTGAAGGAGCAAGAAAAATGTTTATAATTGTCTACATGCATGTTCATTGAATGCTGTCTTCGCCTTCCCTTCTGAAGCTTTTATGACAAGTCAGAGTCCTGTTGTAAAGTCCATTTCTGTTCCTGAGAATCTATATAGCAAAAATAAAGCTCATATGATATATATCAGATGCTAGGATTTTGTTTCCATTCAAGCAACTGCTTGTGGTTTATATGTTTAAAATTAAAAAAATTTTTGTTGTATTAGTAATTCTCTTAAGATCATCTTTAAATCTGATCCTTTGTCACTGGACTTTTTTCTTGTCTCTGACTCCTACAGCAACCTGATAAAATCTATGTTGTAAATTACAGCTGTGAACAGCAGTATCAGATGCAGGGGTCCAAAACACACAAAAAAAGCCATTGTAGTCATCAGTTCAACACTATTTACACTTTAACATCAGACTGCAGAATCTGATGAAACTACCTTAGAAAACCAGACAGTTTAGAGAGTTTACAGTGTTGGGGAAATAAAATAAAATTCTAAAGATCCCATCTGGAGTTTCTTGGGAGTTAACACAAGCTGGTTTCATTTTTTTTTTTTCTTTTCAAATTCCATTTAAGGAACAAAAGGGGAAAGAATTTATTTCAGATTGTTTACATCCTTCATTTTTCTCTCTTTCCCGTCTTTCCGCCCCCCCCCTTTTTTAATTATGTTGTGGGTTAAGGTTTCAGATCTATTTGGCAACGTGTGTGTAAAGAATTAGCATCTATTAAATCTCTAACAGGACCATCTGTATAACAACAAATGTGAGTCAGTAGGTCCTAGCAGCTGGTATATATATGCAAACCTCCTGCCTCTCTCCATTTATTTTTTACACTGCCTCTTTTACTTTCAAAATATGCTACATTCCCTTAGATTAATTACTAGTTTTTATCTGATAGAAATGTCTCAGAAATATTTAACTCTCAGAAATGCTTGGTTTTCTTTAGCTACATAAAGATACTAATTTTTCCTTTGTGCCCACTTAGAGCATGTTATACCTTTAATGGTGTTTCGCCATCCCAGAAATCTTACTGTTATTTTGGTTTGCTTGCATGCTCCAGTGAAATGGGTGCACCATGATATATAGCAGGAAATGAATAGCACCTCACAGCAGTTCATGTGATCCCACTTGTCTATGAGTGGTTCTGGGACAAGATACTTGTCTTCAACAGCAAAAATGTAAAAATAGCTGGATCACCACCTCCCTCCGCACCCCCAGTGAAAAACTGTCAGAAATTATTGACATTCCATCCAGGGTTTTTTCGCATTCATCCCTCACTGGTGGCTGTGGAAGTTAACTTTCCATGCTGCTGTATCATGATTAGCATTCTCTAAATTCAGGATGTTAAGGTACCCAGAAAAGTTTGTGGAGCCCATCTGACTCACCATGCAGATAGCCAGAGGATGTTGCAAAAACATTGTTCCGCTCTGTGTCCAAAGCTGGATTTCTCACACCGTTCTATTTTTGAACTTTATAGAAGTTCACAAACTTGAGGTTGCAAAGTCCAACTACCATCCAGCCATCGGTAGTGTTTCTCAGGGTATGGTGCTGTTTAACCTCTTCAGTATTAACCTGGACAATGGGACAGAGCGTGCTCTTGGCATGCTTGCAGATGATAACAAACTGGAGGGAGAAGGTGTTATGGTGGATAGCAGGACTTCTAATCAGAAAAACTTTAGCATTTTGCAGAACTGATTTGACATGAACTTCTTGAAGATTATTAAAGGCAAATGCCAAGTCTTGAGTCTGGGCTGAAATACTCCCATTCAGCAGTGCAGGGCACAAACTAACTAGAAAGAGGTTTGCAAAAAACGACTTAAGATGTCCTGGTAGTCAAGCTGAACACAATTCAGAGTGTGTCCTGGCAGGTTTTAGATGGCAAAAGTCTACTAAATAAGTAAAAGGAAATTATTTTTTTTTCCTACTTCACATTTGTGAGATTGTGTCTGGAGCAGGGTCTGATTGTGTGCTTCCTGGTATAAGATCATTGACATACCAGTGCAAGTCCATTGGAGGGTTACTGAGATATTTAGGCAGCTGAAGCACGAACCATGAGGAGAAGCTAAAACAATCATGTTTGTTCTGCAATGAGACAAGAACACTAAGAGAAGTCTAGAGCTGACTTCATTCCATGCCTCATGTTAGAAAAGACAAGCTCAGAATTTCCTTAGAGGTATAGAGACAAGGTGACAGGAAATGAGAAAGAGACAAGCTGTATCAAGGGAAAAATTAGATTGGATATTAGAAACAAGATTATAACAAAGCAGGCAATCATACACTGGAACAGGTTGGCCACAGAGGTTGTGCAATCTCCTTCCTTGGAGACAATCAAAACTGACCTGTCCAAGGCATGGGGAAACCTCTTTTAGTTCTAGGGCTATAGACTAGCAGGGCTAGGCCCAGCTCATCTCCAGAGATCCTTGTGAACCTTTTATTCAATATTTCTATATTACAGAACCCAGGCTGAGCTATAGCAATGGCCTTTCACAATAATTAAAATAACCATTAAAGCTATGCCAACTTAGTCTCAGCTGTTCAGTGAGTGTCTTCTACAAAACATTTAAGTATATTTACGTTCTTGAAGTTTTTGCAGCTTCATACGCTTCATATAGTAGCTCTTTCCCTTGCTTTACTTTATCTCACCATAATTAGTTCGTCTTCTCCATCCCCTTCATGATAGGGGAACAGCAGATGGCTCAGGGCATCCAGGTAAGTTCCTTACCTCAGGATTCTTAATTAGTCTGCTACAGGATGGATAAATGTGCAGTGACCAATGGTATGAGGTTCAATGAGGCGAAGTGCCGGGTCATGCATTTGAGTCATAACAACCCCATGCAATGCTCCAGGCTTGGGAAAAGTAGCTGGAAAGCTGCTCAGCAGAAAAGGACCTGGGGGTGCAGATTGATGGAGCTGAACACAAGCCAGCTTTTGCCCAGACAGACAAGAAGGCCAATGGCATCCTGGCCTGTATCAGACATAGTGTGGTCAGCAGGGCCAGGGCAGTGATCATCCCCCTGTACTGGGCACTGGTGAGGATGCACCTCGAATCCTGTGTTCAGCTCTGGGCCCCTTACTGCAAGAAAGACATTGAGGTGCTGGAGCGGGTCCAGAAAAGGGCAACAAAGCTGGTGAAGGATTTCGAGAACAAGTCTGATGATGAACAGCTGAGGGAATTGGGGGTGTTTAGTCTGGAGAAGAGAAGGCTTAGTGGGGACCTTATTGGTCCCTACAATTGCCTGACAGGAGGTTGTAGTGAGGTGGGGATCTGTCTTTTCTCCCAGGTAACACGTCATAGGATAACAGGTAACAGCCTTCAGTTTCACCAGGGGAGGTTTAGATTGGATGTTAGGAAAAATTTCTTCACAGAGAGGGTGATCTGGCATTGGAACAGTCTGCCCTGGGAAGTGGTGGAGTCATCATCCCTGAAACTGTTCAAAAAATGTGTGGATGAGGCCCTCAGTAATATATGGTTTAGTGGTGGTCTTGGCAGTGATGGGGTAATTGGTTGGACTTGATGATCTTAAAGGTGTTTTCCAACCTGGTTGATTCTATGTTTTATGATTCTATACCACAAGATAAGCAGTTCTCAGAATTACAGGTAGTGACCAGTTGCTACATAATATGCAGCTATGCCTTTATGGTCCTTGTGATTTATCTCCAGTCCTCTCTATTAGAAAATATTAAGAACTGTGGTGGAATCTGACAGTCTTTATAACTTCTTCTACGTAAACCTTAAAGCTATTTTATTCAGAAATAACTGTGATGTTTGCCGGAAGCAGGTGAGGATGAATTTGTAGAAGTCTGAGCAAGCATGTTTCTGCCAGTTATTTTTCCATTGGCTAACTGAAGAATTGTAAGCTGTAGTCCAGTGTTAATTAGTATCATTGTGAGGTTTTTAAAGGAAATTTAATCTATAGATAGGATGAAAAAAGTTTGTAGGATGAGTTACTTATGGCTCATCAGAGACCTTATCTTTAAGGAACATTTTTACTCCCATGGGTCATAGCCATACTTGAAGCTGCCTGTATCTAATTCTTTTTTGAAAAAGAAAAAACAAAAACAAAACCAAAACCTCTTCAGTTCATGAAGTACAGAAGGTTATTACTCTCAGTGTAAAGAGGAAAAACCCTGGCATGGAAATACATACCTAATCCTTTATTCTTTACGTACATTTCCAAATACATAGTTATAGTACGTACGAAAAAGCTGCATTAATATTAAAGGATTGTCGTGGTTTAAACCCAGTCAGGTAACTCGTTCACTCACTCCCCCCTTTCTTGCCCTCCCCCTGCTCCCGGAGGGACAGAGAGGAGAATCGAAAAGAATGCAACTCCCACGGGTTGAGATAAGAACAGTTTAGTAACTAAGGTATAACACTAATCACTACTGCTACCACCAATGATAATAATGATAAAGGAAATAACAAGGGAAGAGAATACATCATCTCACCACCAGCCGACCGATAACTCGCCCCCCCCAGCCCGACCAAGCTCTGACCAATACCTCCTCCAACCCTGCAGTCTCCCAGCCCTTCCGGCTAACTCCCAGTTACATCCTGGGCATGACGTGCTGTGGTATGGAATACCTCTTTGGTCAGTTTGGGTCAGGTGTCCTGTCTCTGCTTCCTCCTGGCTCCCCCTCCTCCCTGGCAGAGCATGAGGCTCACAAAGTCCTTGGCCAAACCAAAACATCCTTGTTATCAGCTCTGTTCCCGAGCTGAAAGTCAAAACACTGCACTGCACCAGCTATCAAGAAGGGGAAAAATGACTGCTACTGCTGAACCCAGGACAAGGATCCATACTTTCTGGTCTGCAAAGACAAATTTTATGTCAACACCTATTAACAAATTATATTTTAAATAGCTTACTAACTTTATCTTTCCAACTCAACAGCCCTCTAATCTCCGCTCACATCATCAATGCAACTTTTTCATGACATTTTGGCAATAAAGCATCTGCAAAGTCATAGTCATATGGATGATAACTTCCTCCTGCAAATGGTGGATGAGCCAACCAGGAAAGGAGCGCTGCTGGATCTCATCCTCACTAACAAGGAGGGTCTGGTCGAAGCAGTAAGGGTTGAGGGCTCCCTTGGTTGCAGCAACCATGAGATGGTGGAATTCAGGATCTTGTGTGGTAGGACCAGTAGAATAGCAAGTGGAATTGCAACCCTGGACTTTAGCAGGGCAAACTTTGGCCTTTTCAAGCAATTGCTAGGGGAAATCCCATGGGCAAGGCTGCTTGAAGGTAAAGGGGCCCAAGATAGTTGGTTGGCATTCAAGGACTGCTTTTTCCGAGCTCAAGATCAGAGCATCCTGACATGTAGGAAGTCAAGGAAGAGGGCCAGGAGACATGCGTGGCTAAATAGGGAATTGCTGGGTATGCTCAAGTGGAAGAGGAGAGTTTACAGGTCATGGAAGGAGGGGCTGACCACTTGGGAGGAATATAAGGCTGCTGCTAGAGGATGTAGGAAGGCAGCTAGGATGACTAAGGCCTCCTTAGAATTAAACCTGGCGAGAAGGGTCAAGGACAGCAAAAAGAGCTTTTTCAAATACATGGCAGACAAAACTAACACCAGAGGCAATGTAGGCGCACTGATGAACGGGATGGGTGCCCTGGTGACAGAAGATACAGAGATGGCAGAGTTACTGAATGCCTTCTTTGTCTCTGCCTACTCTGCTGCAGGCAGTCCTGAAGAGCCCTGTACCCCTGAGACCTTAGATGAAGTCAGGTCAACGGAGCGGTTTGCCTTAGTCGATGAGGAATGGGTTAGAGACCAGTTGAGCAATCTGGACATCCATAAATCCATGGGTCCAGATGGGATGCACCCGTGGGTGCTGAGGGAACTGGTGGAAGTCATTGCTAGACCACTCTCCATCATCTTTACCAAGTCTTGGGAAACAGGAGGGGTGCCTGAGGACTGGAGGAAAGCAAATGTCACTCCAGTCTTCAAAAAGGGCAAGAAGGAGGACCCAGGTAACTATAGACCGGTCAGCCTCACCTCCATCCCTGGGAAAGTGATGGAACACCTTATCCTTGGTGCCATCTTAAGGCATATCAAGGATAAGAGGGTTATGAGGGGCAGTCAACATGGCTTCACCAAGGGGAAATCATGCTTGACCAATCTCATAGCCTTTTATGAGGAATTAACACGGTGGATGGAAGATGGCAGAGCGGTGGATGTGGTCTACCTTGACTTCAGCAAAGCATTTGACACAGTCTCCCACAGCATCCTCACAGCTAAATTGAGGAAGTGTGGTCTGGATGATCAGGTAGTGAGGTGGACTGTGAACTGGCTGAAGGAGAAAAGCCAGAGCGTTATAGTCTATGGGGCGGAGTCTAGTTGGAGGCCTGTAACTAGTGGAGTGCCTCAAGGGTCAGTACTGGGACCTGTATTGTTTAATATATTCATCAATGATTTAGATGGGGGAATTGAGTGTACTATCAGCAAGTTTGCTGATGACACTAAGCTGGGAGGAGTGGCTGACACGCCAGAAGGCTGTGCTGCCATCCAGCGAGACCTGGACAGGCTGGAGAGTTGGGCAGGGAATAACTTGATCAAATATAACAAGGGAAAGTGTAGAGTCCTGCATCTGGGCAGGAACAACCCCAGGTTCCAGTATAGGCTGGGGAATGACCTGTTAGAGAGCAGTGTAGGGGAGAGGGACCTGGGGGTCCTAGTGGACGACAGGATGTCCATGAGCCAACACTGTTGCCTTGTGGCCAAGAAGGCCAATGGCATCCTGGGGTGTATTAGAAGGGGGGTGGTTAGTAGATCGAGAGAGGTCCTCCTTCCCCTCTACTCTGCCCTGGTGAGACCACATCTGGAATATTGTGTCCAGTTCTGGGCCCCTCAGGTCAAGAAGGACAGGGACCTGCTGGAGAGAGTCCAGCGCAGGGCAACTAAGGTGATTAAGGGAGTGGAGCATCTCCCTTATGAGGAAAGACTGAGGGAGCTGGGTCTCTATAGTTTAGAGAAGAGGAGACTGCGGGGTGATCTTATTAGTGTATATAAATATATAAAGGGGGAGTGTCACGAGGATGGAGCCAGGCTCTACTCAGTGGCAAACAATGATAGGACAAGGGGTAATGGGTACAAACTGGAACACAAGAGGTTCCACTTAAACTTGAGAAGAAACTTCTTCTCAGTGAGGGTGACGGAACACTGGAACAGGCTGCCCAGGGAGGTTGTGGAGTCTCCTTCCCTGGAGACATTCAAAACCCGCCTGGACACATTCCTATGTAACATTATCTAGGTGTTCCTGCTCCGGCAGGGGGATTGGACTAGATGATCTTTTGAGGTCCCTTCCAATCTCTAGCATACTGTGATACTGTGATACTGTGATACTGTGATAGTATCTTGGTGTTCAGCCTTAAGAAATGACTGTTTCTGGGGAGTGAAAAGAAACTGAGCTGTTTACAGTTCACATCCTGGTCTCCCCCTCTTATCTTTTAACTTGAAGCACCTGCTCACTGAACAAGCGCATCGAATATTTCACATACAGATTTACAAGCTCCATGAGGGACTCTTCTCTCTTTGATCCAGGTTGTTTTTCTTTTGCCAGACAGATGTACAGAGACAACTGTAGGAGCGAACCTTTTTAGAATCCAAACAGTGCCTCTATTATATTGCAGATGAGCAATATGTAAACATACTTTGTGTTAGGTGATGAACAGCCAACCGATATCCAGCCCGACCCAAGCAGTGATCTAGCCCTTCTGAGTAGCTGCCCCCAGTTTATATAGTAGGCATGACGTGCCGTGGTATGGAATACCTCTTTGGCTAGTTTGGATCAGATATCCTGTCTCTGATTCCTCTCAGCTTCCCCTCCTCCCTGGCAGACCATGAGACTCAGAAAGTCCTTGGTCAGACTAAACATGACGTAGCAACAACTAAAAACATCGGTGCTATCAGCGCTGTTCCCAGGCCGAAAGTCAAAACCACAGCACTGCAGCAGCTACTAAGAAGGAGAAAAATGACTGCTACTGCTGAACCCAGGACAAGAACTTAGAGATCACCTCAGCTTACTAAATCCTGAAAGAGTTCCAGAGAAAATGTACCAAATTCACTTGATTTCACTCTGCTCAGTGATTCCCATCAGATGCGTTATTCCCAGAGACACTGTTTTCTTCAGACTCTACTCAGCCATCTGACTCACCAGTTAATTTTTACTGTATTTTACATAGTACTATGTGAAATACTATATGAGTACTTCATCTTAGCTGCCTGACTGCAATCATTGCCTCTCATTTAGTCCATTCTTTGGTTTGATTGTTTCTAAAGTTTGTTGCTTGTGTACCCATTCACTACTATTTTGTGTACTTACTAGAGATTTATTTACTAAAAAAAAACACGTCCAAAAATGAAGTTAAAGGGAGTTTTGTGTTTTACAAATCTTAAACTCCTTTGTTCTAATATTTTTTCTGGTGCTGTTTTCTTTCTCTATCCACATATATAGATAGCTGTATAGATACAGTTACTGCTGTGTACTAATGGCTAGTAATTCATGGGATGAGCACTCCAAATTGCACATAGTATTTCTGCAGAACTGCCCTAGGAGATGTTTATCCCCACTCTTGATGCATTTTTATATACGCTCATCATTTTTTGTGATACTCAGGGTATCATCAAAATAATAGCACAACTTAAAGCAACTGCATGTTTCTCAAATATCATTTGAGAAAGCATGACTGAGAAATGTACATTAATAAGAATGGAAAATAATATCATATTCAACTATGGTTTCTTTGGGGAAAATGTTTTTCCTTTGTTAATCAAGGTTTCTTGATTAATGAATTTCTATATTTCTTCTTACAAGCTGTTTTAATCCCTATAAATTAAAGTCAGCCTTCATTTAGAATATTATAAAAGAATCTAATAACTGCATGGGGAGGTGAAGGCTCCCTCTGAGAGCAGTCTTCTTCATTCAAGCTCTTTCACAAATGCTGAACAGCTACCCTCCTGGGCCACTCACTTTTTACAATTCTGATGTACCAGGGTGTGTGTGCGTCTGTCTGGAGGTCAACTCCATAATTCAGTCTTCAGGGAATGTTTCTGCAGGAGAACAGAGAAGTGGTCCACCCCAGAGGCAATGCCCAGATGGTGGTACTCAGTGGTGTCATGTGAAACTGTCCATAAAATATCACAAGCCTAACGCCTTACATATCACTGCCCTGTCTACATGTTCATCTTTGCCTGTGAACTGGAATAAGTAATTAAAGGTTAATGGGGATATAGGCCAAATACTTTCCAAGCTAACTGTAATTAAGGAAGCAAGTCAGTCTTGGGCATCCTTGGGACTAATTTGCAGTGGAGGTTGTAATGGAATCAGGTCAACAGGAGGGCAGGTGCTGTAATAGATAGCCTTCTCATACCCTGGCAAGATCAATTCAGTCTACAATGACTTCTTATTGCAAAATTAAATTATGAATAATGTGTGGACTGATATGTAACTGTTCTCCTGCCTTGCACTGGGTAAAGTAACAAACAGAAGTATTAGCCTACTTCTCCTAACAGCAGACCCTCTAAGGAAATAAACTTCCTAATTCTAGAAGCAAAGAAAAAGAAATGTGACTTTCTGCTTAACTTTTGATCATAAGGTTAAATGTGGCCATGCTCGGTTAAAGCAGCAGATGAGTCATTTATTTCTTCAAGAAGGATGATTGCTTAAAGATCCCACTTGGGCATTAATTGACTTCAAGATTGGTGCACATTCAAAGAATGGGAAAATGTTAGTGTCAAAAGATGTCAGGAGTGGGGTGTCAGTAACAACGTTAATTTAAGACTAATGGAAACCAACATTTTTTTCTGGATAAACGGAGCAAGAAAAATCTGCCTTTTTCATTTCGAACTTTCCTTCAGAGATAGCTTTGCAAGTTACTTTGTGTGCTTTGCTATGTTTAGTTTTGAATTTGTGTGTCATATTTTACTGTTTCAGGCATGCTGACATATCCTTCCTAGGTCAAATGTTACTAGCTGCTTTCAGAAGGAAACTTATAAATTTAGGTTTTCAGTTGTGTGCAATGTCTGTATGACAAGTTCAGAGAAACATGTTGAAAAGCCTTGCATTTCTAAAACTCTGTGAAACAACTGAGCTTTTTTGGGAAAAAAAAAAATGTTCTTTTAAAGAGAAGAGTTGTTCACTGTCTTGTATTGTGTCAGGAGTCACAGTCACAAACATGCTAATTCCTCACCCTGATAGCTTGACACAATTTTAAGTCTCCAAGGTTTCCCCTTTCTGCTTTTTTTCTGATTTTTTATTAGGAAGGAGGAAGAATCATTTGAATATAGCAATATTGGTAAAGAATCATAAGGAGGCAGGTATATTAAAGTAATACAGGCTGTTACTTGGATTAGCTATCAAGAAATGTTTATGCCGTTTGGATCTTTATGAACTTTGTGCTGCCTTGGCCTTCTGATTCCCTCTAGTCTATTTTTATCCAAGAGATCATGCGTTACATATTTTAAATAAGACGTCTTAGGAGATCTCAGCTGTCGTTGTATCAGTAAGTTAAGAACAGTTACAAGACTTGCATAGTACTGAGATGATTTAAAAGCCATAGCTTATAATGTAAGCCATGAATAACTCTCAGTAGCTATTGGTACACACAGGCTGATAAAGTGAAATGATTGCTAGACTACCTTCAAGTTTTAAACATGGCTGGTTCTCTGATACCAGTTATTCAGGATGTAACTGAACAGGTATTTGATCTGAGAAAGGGGATGATGGCTCAGCGGCTGTGTCACCTTGACCTTAGCAGGCTATGGTACAGTTTATTTCTTTGTCATTTATTCTCAAGAAAACATGTACTGTAGATTTACAGCACGCTTTGTGTCTGCACCTGTCCCAGGCTGCTAAGACATGAGCCTTTGCTGCAGCAAAGCCTTTACATGGGCTCTGGGGCATGGCAGAAGAGAAATCACAAGACTGAGTCTTATTCTCTTGTCCTCTGGCAGAGACTGCAGCATAAATGCAAGAGCATGGGGTGCTTCTGCCACCTTTCTCACCCATTTTCTTAAAGTGTGGCTTCCAAACAGATTGTGCCTCAGTAGCCAATCTGTAAAATGGGAATAAATTATTCTCATGGGACATACGTGATTATAAAGATGTCATTCAAGTGTGTAACTATTTCATTCAAAAGCAGTTGTGTTCAGATGTTTATGGCTTTTAGTAGTAAAAGTCATGGAGGTACAAAAGAGAAAACAATTTGTCTTTTGAGTGATGAAGCTGCAATTCTCTTAGCTTTCATAACCTGTATAAAAGTTTGTTACAGATCTTGCTCTTATGTTCATAAAAGGATAATGATCTATCTTCACATAAGATACATATCCTGCTGAATGGACGAATAAGACTTTGCAGTACATTCATGCATTAGTTTTACATGTTCATACATTGAATAATAAGGATGTTCACAGCATCACAAAAGGTTGTTAAAGCTTGGTCATATTTTTAAGATATTTGCAAAGTTGATGTTTAGCAATGTTACAGATGTTAACACAAGAAATTTCCACTAAACAGTGGAACAATCAACAGATGTGACTGATGTCTGAGGGTTAACAGAGTATATATAAGGCTGTCTTTGAGAAATGGTGATTTCCATAGGATGAGGTGATTGAAAGCTTTTATTCATCTTGACCTTGCCTTTCTGAAGAGGCTGTGAGTATGATAACAGTTGTTAAAGTTTTCCTTTGCTGGCATGGTTGCTTGGAGCTCCTCATAATGTCCAACATGTAATTGATCAGTAGAAATAGGAAGACCTAATATTTCCATTTATAATGTTAATATGAATGTTTAGAAAGACAAACCTAAGTAAGGAGCAAGAGATAAGGTGATGTAAGGGTCACCAGTGTGAAACCTTCTTGGCAGTGTTCATACAGCTCTCAAAATCTAGGCTGTATAAGTATATATATACAAATACACATAGACATATGCATGTACATACACATATACACACATAGATATTCCTAATAGGTAGGTATGAGGACAGTATTGAATGCAAACCTTTTTTACCTGTTCCTTAAAGCCCAGAACGGTATAGAAGAAATAAAGCAGGTATCATGTAAAAGCTACAGAAGAGACCATCCTTATAGGAAAGGACCATGACAATGAGTTTTGTATAAGACCAGTATATATATATATTATTATCTAAAAATACCTTTCAAATAGTTGGCTTTTAGTGTCTATTTTAAATGTCCAACGGGGTACAAAGTACACTGAACCAGGCAGAACAGGCTGAACTGTTAAGGTATTTTTCTCTGGAAGAAAGAATCTTAAGACACTAGCTACTGTAGAACTCACTGTGCATTGTTCCATGAAAACATACTAGAAATAACTGAAAGCTGAGAAGCTCTTTTCCTGCAGTACTTCACAAATGTTTGACAAAAGTACAGCTACACATGTGCAGCTCTTGACCTCTGGCAGCCCTTAGCTGTATCTGGGAACATGGTCATTTGTAAGCCAATTGATCTACAGTTAGAGGACCTTCATTTGGAGGCAGGAAGGTTGCTTTATCAGTGATGTTCACCAATGACAGGGTGTTTGATTATCTGCATGTTTCTCGAGTAGATTGTAACAGAATCAGAGCAAAAAGCTATTTTGTTTTGCTCACATATAGGGAAGCTAAAGAATAGAAGTAATTAATTTTATTTGCTAAAGCTATAAAGCAGGATGGTATGATCAGGTGCACTACAGCAAAAGAGGATAATTGCTGGAAAATCCAAGGACCATCAAAATTCTCTAACTGCTGCTTCAGAATAGTAAGTGAGGCACTGAAAAACACTACAGTAAGAGTAAGGATTTTGGAGAAAAGACTTTCATACAGCAAGGCAGATTGTAAACCTATAGGTGAGGGAGAATTAAGTTGCATCAACCCAATTTAACAGGGTGAAAGTATAATTCAAACTGAGTGCTGAAGGGAAGGAAGTAATTGTAACTAGGCACAACCAGTCTAGGGTAGCAATTGCATCTGAATTGATTAAAATCATTATTTGTTCATAGCCAGAGGAGCGGTTGAAGATCTAAATCTGAACTTAACTTTGAAGAAACACAAAACCCCCCACAAACACAGTATCTCCTTATTTGTGCCTTGGATTTGAGAAAACACATTGGCTCACAAAAAAAAACAGCGTCAGTGAGACTGAGTAGCCTGTTTTTTTTGTGAAACCTACTCCCCCATTCTGTTTTGAAGTGATTACAGAGTAGCTCTGCTCTGTGATGACACGTTGCCATTAGCACTGAAGTAGAGAAACAGAGCTAGGAAGTGGAACGGCTTTGGTAAGGAAATTAAGTTTAGTCTGAGCAACTGGTCTACACAAAGCGGAAAAGAGAAGCAGCACTTCCTCTCAGGAGAAATGGAGTCTCAGAAGGTAATTCTCTAATAAATGAGATAAGGGAACTGGAGGACAGCACTGATTAAATTAAAGGTTTGAAATAAGAAATTAACAGTAAAGCAACCTGTCCAGAGAGAAAACTTCTGCCAGTTACAATGTGTTGTGTAGGGGATTACTCAAGCTGCCTCAAGAAGGAACAGGGGGTTAGTGATCCTATAGTAGTATCTGAATTCCCAGATGAACTGCATTATTATGCAGGGAAATCACTAGACAAGAAAGACGGCACTATCTAATTTAACATAAGTGGCCTACATTTACCATTTAACCCCAAAGTAGCACACTACATCGTTAGGTAATTTAGATTGATAGAAATATAAAATATAGTGGTTTCTAAAAACTTTCAAGGAGAGTGGAAAGCAGATGTGTGGTTTGAAGTCACTGGGTGAAAGGACATCCTGAGAGACTCTACTTAGAGCTTCTGAAAATAAAAGTTATACTGACCTTCAAACTATCAGCAGACTCAAATCCTAAAAAAAAATGGGTTGAAAATCAGTTTAAACAATAACCAGGATGGTGATACTTTGATTGCTTTTCTTCTGTGCAGTCTAGATGAATAGAAGACCTTCAGTATTAGTCAATATTTAATGTAGATTTACTTCATACATAGAGCATGGTTTTTTTTTTAACATTGGGATTTAATTTCTTATGCTATATACAATATATTTCTATGTGTTGGCTGGAAAAGTGAAGAATCATGTTAAATTTGCTAGACGTAGTGGATTAAACTTGTGTGTTGTTAAAAATAGGTAATAGCAGCTGTTGACAAGAAAGAACATCATGTACTTTCTGACTGTTATCAGACTTCTGAGTCCCATTCAGTAAATCTTCATGTTACTTTTTGACAGACATTTCCTATAGTATTTCTGCAGATCACAGCCTGATATTTCAAATGTCTTAATAAATAATTTATCTACTTGCTGCCAGTTAACAGCTGTTTCAGAAAAGGAGAAGTAAAATAGTAGACCCACTGGACTATGGGTTTGATGTTTTCAAACACAATGTTGATGTCATTGCAGAAAACCTACCTTTCAACGAAAAGGTAGAAGGAAAGGAACTTTACAAAAGCACCTATCTGCTTTTCAGGTAGTCTGAAGTCTGTTCATCTGAGTCCTGAAAACGAAAAAGAAAGCTCAAAGACTCCAGTAGGGGCAAATCTTCAATATGCCAAATAAGTGCAATATGAGAGATGTTGTAGAGATTTTCATTAAACTAACCAGCTACTCAGTATCATTAAGACTAAAAGTTGCTATTTCTCATGTTATGTTGATGTAGTATTGAATCAGGGGGTTATTAGGTTGTTCTGTTTTCTTTCTTTCTCCTTGGTTTGCATCATTTTTGCTAATTTAAACCACGAAGGTATAGAATGATACAGCTCATTTAAAATAAACAGGAATATTCTGCCAGTTGTTACAAATACCACTGGAAATATTGCAGAGTAGCATTGTAATTTCATGGTTTATGATACACTGAGGAGAACTGACACCTTGAAATTAGCAGTTGCTTTCTCGCTCTTTATAATTATTTACAAGCACCAAGCATGTTTTGTTTGCCTTAAGGGTCTTATAATGCCCCTCTTTCTTTAGCAGCTACAGTCATGATTCCTTCTCATTCTATGTGCTTGGGATTTTTTAGCAGTAAGTTAGCTGACACCAACTACTTAGTACAGAGCTGGGCAAGTCATTCCAGGTGTGACACCGGTCCTTTGACCAAGCTGAGAGCCTTGTTCACAATTCAACTGTTGACAGAGTTTCATTCTTTCTTTCTCAGTGAAAGATGGATGACAGTCTTCAGAAGTTGCTGTGTAATATACTCTAATTTAAGGGAAGGTGAGGGAGGATTAAAGATGTATAATAAAAAGAGGAAACAGCATTTTAAGTCTTGCCCAGTATATGCTCTGTTATAGTGTCTGTTCTTAACAGCAGTTGCTGCTGCAACTAGACTAGGATCCCATGGCTCGAGCTGGTGGTTCCTCCCAGCTTTCAAGGTATGGCTAGCAGTTAGGATAACTCAGTATAACAAAAATTATGCAGAAAAATAATTATTGAGAAAGATAAAGATTTGTGGGTGGGTTTTTTTTGTTTTGCTTTGTTTTGTTTTTTATACTGGACAATAGCATAGCTTGCAAAAGACATACAGAATGAGAATTCTATTTTCTGTCCTGTCTTCTACAGGAATAAATTTGTTTCTGGAGCTGAGTATTGGACTGGATAATTTGTTTAGTTAATGAGGTATTGCTGCATGATGTCATAGCATACTTATTACTGTGGGCTGTGTCCCTGGAGCATAGGCTTTGGGTAAAATTAAAAGACTAAAAGCTCATACTCAGATATTCAGCAATTAGAGAAATCACCACATCAAGGCCATGTTGAAATAACTTACCTCAACAGCATGAACAAATATGTTGGCAGTTCTTATTTTTCTCTAAAACTTGTTTCATTTCAGTATTGGCCACCGAGTTCCACCCAGACAGGTAAATAATAAAAATGTCTTCCAGTATTTTAGTAACATTGGGACCTTTCTTCATATTTTCCCAGGGTCTAGTCTCTACATGCCTAGTTTCAAGCAATAGCAACACAAAACCAGAAAAGTAAGAAAAGCTGAAGTTCTTCCACTGATAGAATTTGGAAATGAGAAAAACCGAAATCATATTCTTCTTAGCTCTCTGTCTTCTGAAGGTAGTCAGTTCATCTGTTCTTTCTGACTTTCCAAGATTTCTTTCACGTTGTGCTCAGGAAAAAGAAGAAAGTTAATCCTTACTCCTTCTTGACTTCTAAGTAAACAGTGAAAGAAAGAGCTTTCACAGCTATCAGTTAAAAAGATGTTGTCATGGTATCTTAGGCTTTTTAATCATTATGAAATCGAAAAATCTTTTTATAACACTGCTGTTTTTAATAACTTCCCTTATGATCATACCACTGAAAAAATATCCTAACTGAAGTCCTCCCCTTCTGAAATGCGTAGAAACAGAGGAGTTGTTCTACAGCTGCCCAGTCAGGAGCACAATTTTGCTGGCATAGGCTGTCTTTTATAACAGGTGGGTGGAAAGCATCTTTGTCATGCTATTCACAATATTGAAATTCTCCACCTAAGCCATCGTAGTATATCACTGATCACAGCTGAGTTGTTTGACTTAGAGAAGAAAGTGGATTTAATGAAATTTAGTTGTGCACATAGTTTTCCAGATCAAAGATTTCTGATGAAACACATTATAAAAATGCCACTGCATCATGAACTACACAAGCTATGCAACCTGAAATCAAACAAAAAGTTCATCACCAGTTTGATGTGTATATGTACTACCTCATCTGAACCATAAATACCAGGCGTGTTCTGATTTTTCCTGGAAATTCCTCTTTGGTGTTTTGCTTCTTCATTCCTCATTCTTCTTTTCAAATGATTCGATTTTTGAACATGTGGCACATGGAAAATCTAATGAAGGTTTCAAAAGGGTGCACAACCAATTGTTTCTACTCCAAGCACATCCATTACCACACATTAGGACACAGGACCTCAGGAAGCCCTGCTAGACTGACAGGATTACTGGATGGGCTCAGTTATAACATTATTAGCAACAAAAATAAAGTTGCATCTAGAGTCTCAAAAGAAACGAAGAGTCTTTTGTGCAAGGCCCTACACTGGCACTGATGCCAGTCAACATTGGCTTCTGTTGATGTCAGCATTTTGTCTCTGTAAATACAGAAAGAATAAGATACTTTCTCAAGGTCACGTAGCAGTTCAAAAGCCAAAATTTAGCTGTAATCTGGATCTTCTGAATACCTGATTTACTGCCTTATTTGTTGTACCATATTGCTTTTCCTGTTTTAATCTGTTAATTCCAGAATTCCCAAAAGGCAAATAAAAAATAGGCTATTTCTGTCTCTTTTTGTGTACCAGCTTCCCTTTTTCAATGTCTGCAAGTCTTCAGTGAAACACTTCCTTAGCCTGTTCATCTCAGCTGCAGTCAAAGGGCTAGAGGAAAGATAGAGTTGTCTCCCCCATATGAGAAAAATCAGTTTTGTTTTATCTTAACCTGCGTTATGTTACTCCAACATAATTCCAAACTCCTCTTACTACAACAGTAAACCCAGTTGACTCATATGAAGCATACAGGAGCAGATCAGAACATGCCATCCGCAGCTGTAAAAGCCAAGTACATATTGACAACACAGACCTCTGATGTACACCCTCATGTAATCACGCATCACATAATCTATGTAACAATTGGCCTGCTAATGAAAGGAAGAGAACGCAGCCTCATAAAAATGAATTACATTTGAATATCAAGCAAGCAAACAATGATACAAAATGAGAGTAAACATTACCCAGGATACAACTACTTCAGCGTGTGATTTCTCAGTTGTCTGTTATCAGTATGTTTTCTCAGTTATCATAAGCAGGGTTTGTAGCATCACCTATTATTAAGATTGCCTAACATATCCCATTGTAAGACTTAGGTTTCAATTGCTTCTAACTTTGCCAAAATATAACAGTAGGCTTAAGTTTTATGCTCTATGTCTGTCTTTTCCAATTTTTAAAAATGTTGAACAAATACCTTCAGCTGTGTCCAATGTCAAGAACAGAATGAAATGTATGTTTTTGTGGGGGGGGTGGGAATAAAAAAGGAAGAGGAGGATGAGGAGAACTAATAGAGCTTGACTGCTATTAGCACCTATGTTTCCTCATTTCAGTTGAGTTCAGGCATTTCTGCAGATGTCTGTATTAAGCCTGTAGACATGTCTTCAATGTCATGAATACAGTTTAATTGTCTTCTGCAAACTGGGGGATTGACAGAAGAGATGAAAGTCTGAAACAAGACAAAAATGAAAATAAAATTATTTTAATATCTTCAAAGCACTCAGAGCAGCTTAACCTGTTTGTAGCATTTCAGGTACTAGTGAGTGATTTGTGCTAGACTTGAAATATAGTTATTTAATTTCTCTGACCTTTTTCACACAGTGAAGAAACCTATTCAGAAAATGTACTATACACTTGTAATTAAAGTAATCTGACAATGCAAAGTATTGAAACCGATGCTGTGAAAAGTAATGTAATAAGGATGGCCAAATCCTGAGCTTTTCCAAAGGCCTTACTCGAGATTTTTGTTCTTCTGCACCAATTCTAATTTCATACAGGCTTTAAAGGCTAAAAAGCCGTTTACACATCTTTTACATGCAGAAGTGTATCAGAAAGCAGAGTCAGTCTCTTAGAGCACTTAGATATTCTTGCCTTTTAAATAGCTAGAAATTACTTCTCTCTCAGGTTCTAGGGTCAGTCTTTGGAAAGAAATACGCTGATCTTGCTGTGAAGCCACAGCACCCTTCAAATCTCCTAGTCATTAGTTTCTTACTTATGCTAAGGGTGAAATTGCTCCTTCTGCTATACATTTGTTGGTGAGTCAAAGCAAAGATTTTTCCCAACATTTTGTTTCCTGTGAATATTGTTTTAATCATTCCTAAAAAAAAAAAAAAGAAAAACAAGAAAAACAAAAAAAATACAACCCCCCTTTTTTTTCCTCTAATTCCTGGTGCTCTTAGTATTATTTGGATACATTGTAATCCTCTTACCATCTGGTAAGCATATTGTACAGAAAGGAATCAGGAACCCAATCTCATTCAGGGATATTTGAAAATTTACTTTTTCACAACTGTAAGATATTAAAAATGCCCTGGTTTGGGGTTTGTTTTGGTTTGTTAAAACAAAAAAAAACAGAGGTTTTTTTAAGTGCAGAAAGATTACTTGATATCAACAGAGAAGAAGATGATGAGGAATGTATTTTTTTTTAAATCACTGATGGGCAGCAGACCAGAAAGGCTGATTTGGACAGTGGTACAATAGAGCCATAACCTGTTAAAATCACATACCCTTTTAGAAGCATCTAACTGTACTCTGTCTGATAGGACATTTCCAGTGTCTCCAGCCTGGGCTGCCTGTCCCCAGCCTTTTCTCCTGGGGCAGCAAAACCACTTTCCAGTTTGTAGAGCAAAGGCCACGTTGTGTGGGCATGTACTTTTCCTTTCACTCATTTTTCACTTTTCTTTTCTTTGTAAGCATAAATCTAACTTCATATTTAAGACTGGAGAAGTGATAGTTGGGTCTCGAAAACCCAAATTCTATTAATTGATGGCATGGGTAACCTGCTTTATTTCTCAGCATTGTCCTTAATTTCTCCCAATTTGTTCTTGTCATCTCTTCAGAAAGTTAGAACTGATTTCCATTTATGTACCTACACATTGCCTGTTATTATGGGACCTTGATTTTCAGATTCTGTTCTGGCATTTTTAATTCTTAATTTCTGTATTTGCTAAAGAGTGATATCACCAGTTCAGAAGGTTGTAATTTAACATGGAATAGTTAATAATAAAACCTAGGGTCTGGCAAGCAGAAAATCCTGATTTTATTTCTCTTTGAAGTTGGACTGCACGAGGAGCTAGGGTAGGAATGGGTCATTACATTACTATCAGAAGCAGTATTTCACTAATGCTGAAAGCAGCAGACTAGACACTAGACTGTCTAAATTTGCAACATTAACTTTACCATTCTATTCAGAAATAGAATTCATAAGCTGACTGTTACCGATCTAAAAAAATAAGGTAAAAGATTCCTTAGTGTTGCGATCAGGAAAGAGTATGGGGAATCTCTGTGTTGTGTTCATATTTTTTTTTAATATAGACTAAAAGAGGTATGGAACAAGGAAGACAGATGTAGTGTTAAAACTTCAAAATAGAAAGTAAAGCCAAGGTTAGGAAATGAGAACAACTATGGTCTGCTTAGGTCAAGCATTATTTTATGATTCAGTAAAAAAAAAAAGAAAAACATAGTCTGTTTTTGACTGCAAGAATTGTTATACACAGTAATGAGCTAATACTGGCTATGATTATGGAGGGACAATAGGCAAACAAGCCAAAATCATTGTACTCCAGCTGGTAGCTTTTGCACAGCCTTAGAAATCAGAATTTCTTAGTGATTGTTTCCTGGATCTTACTGAGGATTTTCAGGGAACTTTTTTATAATATATTATACATGTGAAGAGGTTTAACATTGTTCTGTTAACTGAAGATAATATATTTTACCACAGGAAAACAAATTTCTGACAATACAAGGAAGCTGTAACAGAAAAGCAAAGAAAACAAACATCTACTTTTTTTTTAGGTCCAGGATTCTTTAATGTTTTTATAAATGACCTGGATGCAGGAATCAAATGCACATTAAGTAAGTTTGCTAATGATACTAAACTAGAGGAGCTATGGACTTCCTTGAGGGTAGAGAGGCTTTAAAGAGAACTGGATAGACTGGATAGCTGGGCTATCACTAGCTGTATGAAATTTAACAAGAGCAAGATTCTGCACTTGTTTGATGCACTTCTGCACTCTTTAATTGAGAGCGAGTGCAGTACTATGCACCTGGAATGGGGTAATCCTGGTTATACATAAAAACTGTGGGATGAGAGACCTGACAGCAGCCCTGCAGGAAAAAATCTGGGAGTCTCAGTTGATAGCAAGCTGAATATTAGTCAACAGTGTGCCCTGACAGCCAGAAGAGCCAACTGAATCCTGGGTTGAATTAAATTGTGTCAGGGGAAGATCAGACTGAACTTTAGGAAAAGGTTCCTCACTGAGGGGGTGTTTGGTCAATGGAACAGGCTCCCCAGGGAAATGGTTACAGCACCAAGCCTGTCAGAGTTCAAGGAGTGTCTGGATGACCCTCTTGGTCATATGCTTTAGTTTTAGGTAGTCCTGTGAAGACCAGGGAGTTGGACTCGATAACCCTTATGGGTTCCTTCCAGCATGAGATATTCTATGATCTTTCATATAATACAGTATGAGCATTCCTGTGAGAGAAAAATAATTTATAGAATGTAACAGCTGACAGTAATGCCAAAATTTCCCAAACTGCTGAACAGCTCCATATTCAACAATTCCTAAAGCTGCAGTCCTGCAGTTAGATATGTTGCCATGCAGAAAGCCTAGGAAACTCATATTGCAAGTCCAGCTGGAATTCTTCCCCAGAATCACTCTCAGAGCCTATGGATCCGAGCATGGCTTTGAGAAGCTGAGATACTTCTGAGCCTATGAAGAGGAATGGTTCTTTCTCACCTTCAGTCAATTCTGCTAAGAATGGAGAACCTTTCATCCCATGCCCTTATCTCAGTGATAACCAGCCTCAAACGTCTGCTGTAATGCACTAGGAGAACCTACTTCAAATCTACATAAAATATGCTGTTATGATCCCACAGTGGAGAGCATCCCAGTGAGTGTTAACTTTATATAGTAAATGGGTTTTGAGAGAAAACAGGCTAAAGATAATTAAAGAAGCATTGTGTAAGGAACTAATTAATATGGGGCAGAGAAATGGATCCTTTCTCTGTCTTCAGCCACTTGGTATGCCATGCAGGGCCCTATTCCCTGCTTATCATAGTAACATCTAAGCATCTTCAGTACTGTAGTGAGCAACAGTTTAGCAACATCTTAGTATTTTTAATTTCTTTCCCTGAGGACAAATGTGCTGTGGAATGGCTCTCATCTTGAGTTTCCTTCTGGGTAACATAACAGATATGTTAAGAAAATAAGTTCTAAGAAAAGAACTGTTCATGTAAGCTACGTCCTTCCTCCTCCCTCACTTCCAGAAATCAGTTATCTAGATGTTATTTTGAACATAAAAAATTGAACTTCTCCATCTCAAATCCCCCAGTTAGCTGCCACCCAACCATTTAGTTACCTATGGCTTCTCAGGCAAGGTTCTAGGCGACACTTTTTGGAGATCTTTCTTTCTCACCAACCAAAACAACTCATTCTGACTATATAGTTGGATATTGAGAACGGTGGAATAATATCCTACATGTTTGACTATTTATGGGATAAATAATTATTTAATAGGAAAGAGAGGTTGAAAGAGAGAGACTGAGGTGCTACCTGGTCATTGTTAATGGTTTCTCACCAGTCCAAATTTTAGGTAAGAGAAAGAATTAAGAGACTCAAATCCTCTACCATGAGATGAGAGAAAATTGCAGCCTTTGTCTTGTATTTCATATTATGCTAAATAACAGGATATTTTTTGAGAAGCACTGACCCCTGCTTCTAAGATTAGCTAAGGTTCACAGCTGCACAACTTGGCTGAGGGAAGTGTGTCCCAGCAATCACAATTGTTAGCATTTCTGGGAGGCTAATAAAACGGACTTTGGATGAGTATCTTTCTTGCTATTAAGGGTGCCTCTGACGCAGAAACAGGAGGAAAGGATCATCTTCAAGTTACCTATTCAGGCAGGAAATGAAATGTGTGTTTTCTGAAAAGGGTAGAAGGAATTAATAATAAAACCACAATAAGGTCTAGTTAATAACTTTCCAGTCTGCCTTCTCTTCAAGTGTCCTGTTCTTAAACCAGTGGTATTTGCAGCTTAACATTTCAAAGTTTTCTGGGTACTTACGTCCTATCCTTCTTCAATAAAAACAGAGACACCGAAGCCATTGCTGGTAAGACTCAGATAATTTAGCGTTGGCAAAAGCTGACCAATTCTTGCAAAATGCTGTACTACCGAGACTCCAGCAGAAATCAAGGAGATACAGCTTTGCTAGAACACCCCTTAATTTTTCAACACTATCATTGCCAGTTGTGGTTTCTTGGTTTCATAAGCCTTAATGTGGTAAGTTTTGTGGGCTTGGTTTTGTTTTGTTAAACCTCTGTGGAAACAAATGAGAGCTCAATATAGATCATGGCAGCATTCCCAGGAGACATAAGGCACTATATAAAATACTGTGTAGCAGGATGGCTTTGTTAATCGTTTTTCACCATAAGTACAGTGATTTGATTCAGTTACAAAAGTGTTATGCAGCTAGAGAGAATGAAGACTTCCATTTGCTGAAATGTACTTCTGTGGAAAACAACCATATTCAAAAGCTGTTTTTTTGGTTTGTTTTTTTTTGGTTGCTTTTTTTTGTTTCCCTGCCTGCTTTTCCTTAAGGATGCCTGTAACCCCCAACCCCATACCACACTTGGCACTGCATGTACTTTGCAAAGCTGCAAGGCAGGCAACCCTAACACAGAGAGACCATTATGTTTTTCTAAAACATGTATGGAAAATTCCTTTTATATTTTCCAAAAATACCCACAATGCCAGAACTGTATCTTTCATTTAAAATCAAACATCCACAAAAGATCAGATCAGCCTGCTCTTTCCCAAGTCTGCCTTATAAACAGTATTCACTGTTATGTGTGAAGGATGACAAATTTAAGTAGGGCTTGAAGAAAGACAACTCAGCTGACAACAAGCAGACAAAGCCAATTGCCTTGATTATGGATACACAAAGAAGCAGGGAAAAAGGAGAGAGAGGAAAAGTGGAAGAAGAGGATGCATGTGAACTGATGTACAGTAAGAGCTGCATTTCAATTTCTGCTCCCCATGACTACTTTGCAGGAAACACACCCCAAGTAGACATGAATCTTGCCTGAGTCTACTGGAAACCATGATTGTCCTATGAGACCCAGCCCTTAGCCCCTCCAGTTTTCTAACATAAAAAGACATCTTCTTTGGAAAAATGACTACAGCCGACTAGATACCTAGATGAGGCAGCTCTTGAGAAACTATTGAACTAAAGCTTTTAAAAAGGAATTTTTGCTGCTTGGCTTTTCAGATGCCAAAAGCTGCTTGGCTTTTCAGACATGCACCTGCTGCCAAGCCCACTGGAGTGGACAGTGTTCCTTTCTCAGCCAGTGGTGCTGAGCACCTGGCAGAAATTGGCACTTTTAGGAAGCACCACACTGCTTTCTCTCTAGTTATTTAATCTCTATACCAGTGTGGCTTCACTAACACCAGCAAAATTTCAGTGATGTAGAAGCAGTGCAACAGAGTGGGAAATTGAGCATGAGCCTCTGAATGCATTCCTAGCTTTCTCTTGCTCTGTCCTTATTTACATTCAAATACTAATATGAATTGCTTCTGGTAATTATGTCTTTTTTGCCTTGTACTTAATTAAAATTTTTAGTACCTTTTTTTCTGTTAGTGTTCCAATTTAACTGAAGCATACAAACAATTGTTATACTTTGCTGTGCTGCATTTGTGACAGATGGAGTGAAAACTCAATTTCAGTTATAGCAGATTAACTTGGGAAAAAAGTAACTACATTAACATGGTTACGTGGAATGTTTTCAGTAGGGATATTGCTGATTATGGGTGAAGTTCCAGACAGGGCTGGGATGCAGGACTTACACCCACTTCATAGATTAACTGCTGCGGTTTACAACAAGCAAGCAAAATCACTGATCTGATTTATGCTCCAAATGGTAGTCTTATTGGTGTAGACCCAAGATGCAGGTTTACAAGGAGTACCAAGTAACCTTGGCATTCTTACTGCTACAGTGCCCAGTCCTGTACTTTTACATATCTTGTGGTGTAGTTATATAACAATATACTTCCTTTCCTCTGTTTTACAATCAGGAATTCACTTGCCTCTATCCTGAATGACATCACTATTGGTGATCTGCAAAATTCCACAGAAATATTGCATTAGCCTATGTACAGACATGCTACAAAGAATGTCAGGACAATAAATTGTTGGTTAGCTGCTTATGAGTAGTGCACAGAAATGCAAGTACAGCAAATACATTTTTCTTTACATTTACTTGAAATTTAAACGGTAGTTATGATAAACTCTTCCATAAGTCATTCTAGGATAGGTACAGGTCATGTGTCAGAACAAACACGGGTTATTTTCAGAACACTTTGAATGAACAGCCTTTTGTCTTCTCAGCTTGACCAGCTCAGTGACTTGGTTGCCAGGAAACTAAATATACACTCTTCGAGTTCACTCACATAGAAGTGCCTTCTTCTACACAGTGCAAAGGAGATGAGAGGGAGAGCATGGGTAGCTGAAAAGGTGCAGCACCAAAGGGGAACACACCAAACTGCTTTTTAGTGGGATGCAACAGACTCAACTGAGCCTCAGTTCCTCACCTGTCAAATAAGATAAACCTTTTTCAGGTAGGCTACTGCTGTTAGGAGGGCATGTCTATCTCTTGAAGGTCATGGAAAGCCCCAAGTGTATGAAGAACGCTGTCAAGAGACAAATGGTAGATTTATTAAAGTATGGGTATTTTCAGTTAATCATACAATAAATGTGCACGTCCTACAAAAAAAAAAAAAAGAAAAAGAAAAAGAAAAATATGTTTATGGTCAGCTGTTGACCTGCAGGTGAAGAAAATGCAATGTTTACCAGCTGCAGCTATGATGCAGGGATCTGCTTTATATGTTGCATCCACTTAAGCAAGAAGTAGAACATGACTCCTTAGAGGAATCTTCAAAATTATGAGCAGTTCAGTAAGGCACCCCCAGAACTACATTTTCTGTGCATTGCATGGAGAGGTTGGCACATAACTCCTGCACTCCATAAAGACTTCAGTCTGCAGGTCTGTATTGACTAATAAAAAAAACAAATAAAATGGCATGAAAAAGTTAATGATGTTCCAGCATTTCCCTTCTACAACTGATTCTGAACCCACTGAGTCAAAAGGCAAAACTTAAAACTGTCACAAACACCTGACAAACTATAGTAAAATGGTGAGCATTTTCAAATTCAAAGTTACTGTTTCAATCTGGATTTTCAATTAGGTGAGACCCACCACAGATGGGAGATTTAGACTGTAAGGAAGAAGGCAGTCATGTTCATTGCAGTCTGGGGACAAGAGAGGGACACAAAACAAGAAGCTGAGTTTACATTGCAGAGGAAGGAATTTCCCTGCGGAGGAAACATTACTTCAGTCATGACTGGCAGTCTAAAAGGGCTGCTGTACACTGAACCATCCTTATTTTGGCATGATTTTCCTCATCTTTCTGAAGGTGTAGTCATGGCATAAGGAGTACTGTTATGCAGGACATCATTAGTTTTCTTTCTTTGCTGCCTTCACATCTTATCCACAGAATGTTCAGGAGATTGCCACATGTTTGTAGTTTATCTAATAAAGCTTTACCTTTACTCCTCGACAATGTGCTTCTGTAGCCAACTGAAATTGTCAGTTACCTTCTCAGAAGCAAGCATAAATTATGAGCAATCTTTTGTGGTCATATGTTTTTACAAGAGAAAAAAAAAAAAAGGAAGAATATTTTAACTTTCAGAAGCTGCTCTGAAAAAGTTTCTACTATTATGGCTCAAATTCTACTTTCCAAATTCCATCCTGCTTCAGTTAAGAAAAAAGCATGAGTATTTTAAATATTTTTTCTGTAGGTTTTGAGACTTTTCATAGTAGTAAAGGGAAATTTTGTTTATAATTTTATTTATTTATTAAGAACTATCTATTTGAAGGGAAAAAAAACTCAGGGAAAAATAAGTGCACCAGCTCTACATGTGAAATTTGAGCCTATCTTTTTTTAAGGCAAATGTTGTGACCTGGATAGAATGGATGTTCAGGCAATGTAACCAGCTGACAGTCTGCATATGATAGAGCCCAGATAATGGTTGGTAATGGGCTAATGACTCACCAGGTGTGAGTAACTAATAAGTCAGAAGCAGCTGGTAAAAACAGGTTTCAGAGAGAACAGGGTTTGAGATTAGTGTATGGTTTTATTTTCTACATGAATTAAAAAAAAAAAATAAATCCTTACTTCAGTTGTGAACTGCAAAATGGAATAACATGATGATCAGGAGTTGTTTATGGGTCAAAATTTGGGATTTAATTATTTATTTCCTTTCTCTGATATGAAACTAATGAAACCAATGAAACCAGCATGTCAATCTCAAACAGCATAGTCTGAAGATCTCCACCCTCTATGTGTAAACCTCTGTGTGTAAAGACATAGGCAGGTACTGCGTGATTGATTTCACATAAAATCATGATAAGTCAGGATTTGCTGTGATATATTCCTCTAGTGGCACTTCCATTCAGTCCGGGCAGATTTCTTGCACTCTTTATTCATACTTCTCTTTTCCTCAGCATAAAGTACTATAGTATTGCATTGCAGTCCAGCAAAAACTCTGTGCATATTAATTCTATGCCTCTTATAGAAAAAGTTACGATGTACTCTACCATTGTTATTACTGCCTTTATTATACTGCCCATAATTAATACTGAATGTTGTGGCTGTTTACAATCTGATGTACATCTTGATCATATATGATTATTAGTTTTTCACCATGGCTAGAGGTTAATCGAGAGCACATCTGCAGTATACACAGAGTTAACGCAAGGGGTGCAAGATGAATGGAAAGGAAGTCATAAATCCTCACTGCAGATTGCTTTATTCTTTGGCCTGGGGCCAGAGAGGAGCATTATCTCAGAATGCTAATACATTCCAGGTCATTTAAGGATGCTGTAGATGACAGTGATGTGTTGGCCAAGAGACATAGATTAGATGTTCTAATAAGACTCTTTGATGTCTAGATTCACTAAACTAACAGAATCTCTAATAATAACCTAACAGGGTTTAAAAACACCCTCTGATAACTGAGTTTGGAAGAAGCTGTAGCAGGCCTTCGGACTGGTTCTGACTTGGGTTAGTCCAGGGCCACAGCACCAAAGACGTGTGCCTGGTTATTTCCAGCTTCTTCATGCTCAATAACAGAGGTGAAGGAGGGCAAAGGCTCTGCTGTGCAAGATGCTGTGAACATACTTCAAGGCTAAATGCTGCTTGTGTTTGAACTTAGAGAGCTTCAAGAGACATAAAAAAGCCACAGAAATAACCTAGCACGTGCTATTAAGATTCCTTATAGTCTTGGCCCGTATTCAGTGAGCAGTGTCCAGATTCTCATACAACCTAAAGGGCAATTCTGAGAAGGAAAATGGGACAGTTGCTTTAGCATTGTCATTTCTCTCTTTCTCTCTCTCTGTAGTGGTAATCTTCAAAATTGATACCAAAGTCCTCCCAGCTAATAATTGCATGTTTTCCGCTTAGTACTGTTTAACTGTGACAACTTGCAGCAGTATAGCAAGAGTATTTCTACCTGTACCAAAGGAACTGTACCATAGAGAGTCTTCTTCTGCAGAGAAAAACAGCGTTTATCACCAGGGTTAGTGTACATTACATACTTTTAAAGTCTTCACAGCTTTGTGGATTAAACAGCAAGGTAAAAATTGATCCACAGCACCAGATTGTGGAAGACTCAGGTGTAAATCCTACTGACCACCAGTTCCACCTTGTGTCAAGAGCGTATCTGAACCACTCCCCTGGATGAGCTTAAAAATAAAGGAAAAGAAGTACAAAATTATTATATTCCCTTCTCAGAGTAAGCCATGAAATTAAGAACTTACATAAAACCCATTTGCTATATTGATATGTTAGAACATAGGGAACCTATGTACTTATTTTGTAATAGATGTGTTTCCTAATAAAGTCAAAAAGAAGCTCACATCTGCAGGGATTGAGGTCAGGGGATTTCTTTGCAGGGATGCTGCTCCCTGGTGTGTAATTAAAACCTTAGAAGAAATCTACCAAACAAACAATAGATCTGTTATGACAAGAGTTGCCAGATGGTGCTTGCTCATGCAGGTTTACAAGTTGGTTTTTGTTTTTTAACATATAAATGAATTTCCTTTGAAGTAAATTTCTGTTGCTGTAAGTGGATTTATACAGGAGAAAACAGATAGTAGTAGACTTTGATTTCTGCTTTATCCTCCTTGTATTTACGCAGCTGGGGGGAAGACAGCTACCTTATATGTCAGTGGAGAGTTTCTGGAATTGAAGGAGGAGCAGGGATTACTCTGATAATGTTCAACCACCCCTCCTCCAGCGATACAGCTGCCCGCAGACAACTCCATATCATCTGCTTCTCTCTTCTTCCCTGGAAGCCCTGCAGGTCTTCTGACATCAAGTTCTGATTGAGAAAGAGACCTGTTGAGGTCATCCCATGATATGTTTTGTGCTCCAAAAAGGGTCTTTTTTAAAGAAAGGAAATGTGATGTGAAAAAAAAAAAAAACCAAACAAAACAAACAAACTAGGAAGATCTTGAATTCCCACTTGAGACCCATCTGTTTTCTCACTGAAGAGTCTGATGGACTCCTGTGAAGAAAAGCATTTCAAGAGGGAGAGTAGGCTGGAGTGGGCTGCCAGCGCCCTTGGTGCTGGATGCCAGATCAAGGTGATGGGGTTGCTGGTGTGTGGTGCCACAGCCCCAGCAGCCCCCTGGGAGCCAGCTTCCTGGAGAACCTCTATTCCTATTCCAAGCAGAGATTTTAGATATGGAAATTATACTACTCCGCCCCCATCTCCCGTCCTCCCTCCAAATTTTCTTGTCTCAAGAGTTCTCATTTTCTCTCCTCATCTTCTGAAAATATCATTAATCAGAACAGAAATGCTGCATTTTTATTAGCTCTCCTCAGAAAAGGTGATGTGCCTTATGCTTTCAATAAACAGATCAGTCTGTTCCTGCTCTGCAGATGAAGAAGATCAACTACAAATAAAGTGGCTTCTTTGCACTCACATTGAATTTAATGGCAAAACTAGGATTAGTTTCTCAGTCCCTCAACTTTTGCTCTGTAGCTGCTGCTCCAGGGAAAATACCCTGGTTTTATTGCAGAGATCATATAGTTAGAAACTGTGTCAAAATTTAATTTTTTAATTTCCTGAATCAGGAAGATTAGCTTAGTTCTGTGGTACTATATCCTGGTTCATCTCTGTCCTGGGTTCAGCAGTAGCAGTTATTTTTCTCCTTCTTGGTAGCTGGTGCAGTGTTGTGTTTTGACTTTCGGCCTGATGTTTTGGTTTGACCAAGGACTTTGTGAGCCTCATGCTCTGCCAGGGAGGAGGGGAAGCCAGGAGGAAGCAGAGACAGGACACCTGACCCGAAGTGACCAAAGAGGTATTCCATACCACAGCACGTCATGCCCAGGATGTAACTGGGAGTTACCCAGAAGGGCTGGGAGACTGCAGGGTTGGAGGAGCTTGGTCAGGCTGGGGGGGGCGAGTTATCGGTTGGCTGGTGGTGAGGTGTTGTATTCTCTTCCTTTGTTATTTCCTTTATCATTGTTATTATTGGTGGTAGCAGTAGTGATTTGTGTTGTACCTTAGTTACTAAACTGTTCTTATCTCAGCCCGTGGGAGTTGCATTCTTTTTGATTCTCCTCTCCGTCCCTCCGGCAGTAGGGGGAGGGAAAGAAGGGGGGGAGTGAGTGAACAAGCTGTCTGACTGGGTTTAAACCACCACAATCTCAAACCTTCTTCTTGCAGAAAATGTCAAAAGTGCATTCTGCGCGTTTAGGTTGTTTCAGGCAGTTTGAGGTATCCAGATGTGCAGGGAAGCAAGGGCTGGAGATGTAATTGGGCTGCACTGCGCTGGTTGCTAACCCGTTGATAAATAACATCCTTGAAGCTTGTCATTTGTATTGAACCCAGAACTGTCACTGATCATAACTGAACTATTGTATAAACACAGTCGTGGCAAAATATTTGGGACAGTTGTTTGATGT
Organism: Pezoporus occidentalis; assembly: GCF_034315485.1. Classification (NCBI taxonomy): domain Eukaryota; kingdom Metazoa; phylum Chordata; class Aves; order Psittaciformes; family Psittacidae; genus Pezoporus; species Pezoporus occidentalis. The sequence goes on along the minus strand of NW_026912961.1, from coordinate 7,065,846 downwards.
GATGGTGAAGTATATGGTAATCATGTGCTATCACCTCATTAAGCTACTGTTCTGTGATCAGCTCCATCTGTCTGTCACAAAAGTGTTTCCTATCACAAGCACTTCATTTTTAAGCTGTGTTTTTCTGATGCTGCTGTACAGATTCAACCTCAGAATGAATTTAAAAATTAACCCGTATAAGGTCAATGTGCAAAACCCTTCTTCAGCGGCTTGTACTTACAAGCAGACACGTGGCCATGGTAGAGAGGCACACCCATGCACCTATCTTGAGTCAAGTTCCATGTATCTATCTTGAATAGATTCTTAGACGAGCAAGTGAAAATTTGGAAGTGTAATACATTGAGGACGGGAAGTTAGAACATTTGCTTTATATTGACTTAGCTCCATGTAACACACTGACTGCTGCCAATGGCCACAGAAAGGGCTGGCCTCACTCTGCCAAAGGGTCCTGCTCTGAAACTTGTAAGGCTGGTACTTACAATGCTGAAAATATCCTGTAATATTCATGAAATGGAGAAAGACTAGGCCATGCCCTGTCTGAACCTGACATGCTACTTCTCTGGTTCTTGGGTTCTTTTTATTGGTTTACCATTGTCCCACAATTTGTTTCCTGTAATCCCACCAATTTATTTGAACTGTCTCCACACTATTACTTTGATGCTAACCTTCAAGAGTTTCCTCCTTTGAATCTGCTCTGCGTCTGCCTCTGATATGATACCTCTTGACAGCCAATAAATGGCACTTAGACTTCTCCTAGCAGAGTCCAGGAGAAGTTCCAAGGAGTTCATGATCCTTTCAAACCCAACTTTGTGTTCTCATCCACAAAAAAAACAAAACCATTAGAACATGTTCACATATCCTGCTTTAAAGGCAAGTTACTGCTACTTGCTTCTAACCCTCGTCTGCCTGAGTCTCTAAGCCCTTCAGTCCAAAGATCATGCTCAGGGTTATAAGAGTTCTATGACAGGTAATACCCTGATCCCAGGCTATGGTCCTTGTGCACCATAAAAAAGCACAAATTGCAATTATTATAGTGGGAAGGGTGTTGGATATAAAGGTTTCTGTATTGTTGGGTTTTCAAGAGTTTGACAGGAGCTTTTCTGAAAGTATGCATGTCTCTGTTCTGAAAGGGATGAGGCATTTTTTTTAGTGCCTGCGATAGGGTACAACTTTCCAAAGCTGTTTTTGAGCATTGTTGAAAGAGGATCCATGGCTGAAAAACAGCATCTGCTTTTCCTGCAGAAGCAGGCTGAAGTAGATACTGTGATGGCATGGAACAGCAATTTCTTAAAAAACACTGTTGTTTTCGTAGGCTGGTAATTTTTATACTTTTAAAACTTCCAAGATGAAACCACACTGTTCTAGCACACCCAAATTTAACACATTATTGTGGCCACTGAGGTGCTTAGATGGGGTGCTTAGATGGGGTGCTCTTACATGCTGGCTTTGCTACTGTGCTTGCCTGCAGTGAACAAGAGGGAAGCATTTTTCCCTTCTGTAATGATTTGAGAGGTGAGCTTGTTAATTGTTTAAGTGACACTGAGTTAAAAAAATTACATAAAGGCAACTCTTTCTGCTCATCTGTTGCTCACTTTAATCCTCAAATTTTCCTTAAACTGCATACTTAGTAAGATGCCTTTTCTCCTGCTGTTATTATAATACTGTTCTTTCAGCATCTGTGGCTCCTTTTAGCTCAGGGGCACAGAGTCAATGAGAATCTATTTCCCTGGCACAAAATTATTGAATGTCAGTGTGTTAAATCTTACTCCAATCAAATAATAAGATGTATAATTAAGAAATTATGGCATTGCTTAAGTGTCCTCAGTTCTTTGATCAAAAGGTCTGATTTAATTTGAAAACATGTGGCCGTGCTGATGTCTGGGCCAATCAGTCTAGACTTGAGCTATGTGTGTGGCCCAGATGCAGAGTTTGGCTGCTCTTTCCACTGAAGTCACAACTCTCCTTCTAAAATTCTTGCAGCGCTGAAAGTGGGGGCAGAGGGTGTTGTGTTTTTTTAAACTGAAGGCAGCAGCCAGCTTCCCTTTGATCACGGGTCTTGGTCAGCCGTTGCCTTCTTTATCTGGTAGGACAAGATGAACTTTGAAGAGAAAATTCTCCTCCCCCAAAGCAATGAAATTTCAAAAATGAAATGCAAAGAATTAAAGTCTTGAACGCTCACCCCTCTGACGTGAGTGGTCGGCATTTCAGAGGCTCTGTCCAGTTTAGCATCCTCCAGGATGTGTTGAGAAAAGGGAACAGCAGCTAGAGGAAGCTCCTGTACATACCGACAAGCTGCTCTGCCCTGCCGTGGTGCCAGTCCCACAGCCTCATGCCTTCCATGCCAATTCGCAGAGCAGGGATGGGAGAGGTGAAGCTGTCTTGTGTCCCATTTACTTACACATCTGCTTAGTTCAGCTTCCAGTCCACAAGAGTTAACTGTAATGTCTTGTCCAGACAACGGTTTGTGCATTGGCAGGTGGTACCAGACCTTTGGAGGACAACTAGTGTTCAGTGTCTTCCTTCACTGTAAGTTACTAATGCAGAGAAAAAGCACTTCTCTGGAGCATCCCTATCTGACCAGTTTTGAGGAAGCCAGAAGCTGACTACATTCACATGCCAATAACTGTGTTTATATATATGCACCAATAATCATGGCTCTGCTTCAACTCCACCGTCTGCTCAGGCCTGTCTTGCTCCTGGATGTCCCTTCTCACTTCAGCTCTGTTTCTCCTCCAGGGAGGGAGAGAGAGGTGTTATAAAGAAACTCATGTGGAGGTAAAAATGTAGAGTTCTTGTCTCTGGCTTATATTTAATAACAGTAAAATTGAGTGGTGGCTGTTCTGATATGAAGTATCAGAATACCAGCTTGAAATCTGCTTTATTAAATAGCTTGTGTGTGGCCAGAGTATATGTAATTTTTAGTGTTTTTTAATAATTCTCTTTTTATTAAATTTTTCAAGTACAACAAGATGTGTTATGATGTTATCATTTTCAAATAATGATAGTCTGTTTCCCTTGGGCATTAGTGGTTTATAAAATTCTTGAGCTAAGACTTGTTATATTTTCATAATTAAGGCCCTGTCCCATATTCTTTGACATTCTCACCTTGTACTACTATTAGTGGAAGTTTCAGATATGCAGACAATCTGGTATGGAGCCCATAATAACAGTGAAAACAGTGAGCTAACTCTTTTCTTAACCGCAGCTGTATATACCACGGAAACAAAGTCTGCAAGATGCAATTAACTTAGGTGTAGACCATACATTTAATGAGTATACAAAAGGATTGTTCACTTAAAGGCAAACCAATAAACAAACAAGAAGAATAAAAATATGTCATGAGTAGTTCAACAGCCTTGCAAAACTGCTATCACAAAGGCCACTCAATTCAACTACTGCTCTAGAATCTCTCTCAGAGCCCATGTCATGGATATGTGACAAAGAGATTTTTGTTCTTGACTCCAACCTTTCCAATGCCTACTTAAATCACTCCTGAAACTGAATCATGGTGTACCTTCTGCATATAGTGCTCTGTATCTTGTAACTTAGAAGTGGATTTAAATCTTAGTGCTTTCTGTTAAGACCTTAGTCCTATTGATGTAAAAACCTCAATATGCTCCGAGCTTCACCGATTCTGCCAGGTTTGGACATATGGCAGTAGCTATGGACAGGCAAACCAGAACACATTGGCCAAACCCATGGAGAGCAACACCAAGAACTCCATCTTTGCACAACCTCTGCCAGGAACAGAATAAAGCAACTACTTAACGTTTTTCTGCTTTCTCCCGAGCAATTGCTGGCCTTAGAAGACTGTATCTTACCTATGTAATCACTGAGTCTTCTCCACTTTAGCCATTCCTTAATTATTTGGTTTCTCTGAAACTGATTAAGCAGGAGGTTTTATTTTTTTGTAGGTCCTTTGGAAAAAGTTCTCACTGTTGCTTTTGTTCTGAGGAGCCAATCTACTCCAAGTCAGATAACAAGATGCAAACACTTGCAGACTTCTCTCTCTGCTTGTAAGAAGTCCGTGGCCTGTTCCTCTTCCCAGAAATTGCACACAGAGAAACCAGGCCACACAAAGTGAAATTATTTTTACATGTTCCAAATTATTTCAAAGATATCCTCATGTTTTCCTCAAAATGGTAATATGAGGATTTAATTCTTAATAATGTAGCTTTTCTAAAGCTAAGAGTGTTTTTGGCTAGAGAAATGTTATTCTTTGTGTTATTTTTAGCTAATTCTGTAGTAGACTTGTGTATCATGTTGTTCCTTTCAAAGACCTATGTTTGATCTACAGGACAGTTCAAAAGGCTTGGATACATAAAACTATTTGTTGTAGCTCACAGCATTCATTCTGCTGTTGCTTATCTTGTGAATTTGAGGAATTTTGCTTTCAAAAATGTCAGTACATCAAATTCTCAGCAGAAAAAAAAAAAACACTATGAATTGCAGTTCAGCAGTCAACATTATTTCAGAAAGTTAACACCACCTTATCATCTACCATGTTGCTTGGAAAGCAAGTAAAAGACTTTCCTTCTAATAGCACATGTTTAAGAATATTAAAAAAAAATCAGCAGAAAATTCTTCCTGAGATAATAAGATGAAAACCAAAATTAAACAAAAAACAGTGTGGCCTCATTAAATAGAGACCGATGGAGGGTTTCCTTTCTGCAAACGGGAACCCATTTCTGATGGGTGCAGTTGCCTGCACTGTGCCAACAAGAGAGGATGCTGTGACAGTCCTGGGTTCTCCTGAAGAGTGGTGGTGTTGAACCGCACCCATTGGAAGCCAAGCCCTGAAGACACAGGCTTCTCTGGAAGGCAGGAGGTACTCGATTTAAACCTTTGTACAAACTGATGTCCTGCTTCTTCCAGCAAAACTTGTCTTGTAGGAATTTTTCTTGTTGCACTGAGTACAGTGTAGCACATGAAGGGAAAGCTCTGTCTTCTTTCTAACAAAGCCAACAAGTCTGCCTGCGCTGGATGGAGTTGGTGTTTCTCCGGGTAGCAGTTTCAAAGGCCCAGAAGCTCTGCATCAGCATTTCTCCCTTACTCATTTTGCTGTTGAATACAGCCCTTCCCCTGCAGCCGCTCTCATTACTTCCTCTAGCCACAGCCATGAAGATCATTACTCACTGAATTGCCCTGAGCAGTAGAGGAGGGATGAAAGAGGATGAAGATTCCATTTGGATGAGAGCAAAGGCTGACAAGGCACACTGGGGAGATCAGCAGCAGAGTGTGGCTCTGGGAGTGGTTCTTTTAGCTTTGCCTGTGACCAGTGAATATGTCTGTGCACCAGAGTGTCAGAGATATCAAGACTGATTGAGATATCTCGGTGTTTCAGGCATTCACTGTAGAGCAGGGTATTGATCCAAAGTGAGTGCCAAACCAAAGGAAATCCTGTTGTGCTTGTCCTGAAGACCTTTCATTTCCAAAGGCATTCCTAAAACTGTCCCAAAAGGAAAGCTTTTTATTTCCAGCTAAATGGAACATCTGTTTCAACACAAAATACATTTCCCCTTTTTCTTTCTGTTTGTTCCAGCAAAGTAATGTCCACATAAATGTTGAGTTTTCCATAGTTTTCTCCTTAGCTTTCTGCTTCAACTTTTGAATAAAATTGGCAGTTTATTCACACACCCCTAGGCAAATGCATAAGCCATATAGTTCCTTGTGGAGAGGAGAATAATTTTTTTTATTATTATTCTGCTTATTTTTTATTTAACAGAACAACAATTGTACTCAAGAAGCATTTTTACAACCAAACGGTACAACAGAATTCTAAAAGATAACCTGCAATGGTAGGATAAATGTAACACTGCTCAGTCCCAGGGTTTCATTGCTGGTGATCTGAAATAAGCAATTGCTTCAGAGCAATAGGGAAAGACAGAAGTTCAAGCAGAGGACATGACTCTAGCAATAATGAAAAACAAAACTGCAAAAATGAACCAGTATCTTCACTGATTTGGCATGGGTCACAAGGAACATGCTAATGAGGCTGCTGGCATTCCAAAGTTTGGACACCACTCTTTTTAAATAAAATAAGCTAGGGGTGTATCTCCCAAAATCAGAACAGTCCCAGGTATGTGAAAAACATCCCTCATAATGCATAACTATTGGTTTAGTAAGAAAAAGTTGTAATTCAACCCAGAATCATAACTAGCAAATATCGTCAACTGTAGGAGCATATTTCAGGGGGCTAACACAATTAAATTGCAAGAAACAGTCCTCAGAGTGCTTTTCAGCTGAGAGCAAAGATTATTATTATTACTGTATTGGCATTTGCAAGGAGTTCAGGCAGCAAGTATGGATTATTACAAGGGGAGATAAAACAGACAATGGCTTGAAAAATGCAGCGATGACACATCTGGTTTATAAGGAGTGAATCAAAATTTGGGACAGTAGCAGAAAAAAAAGGTACTACTAGCATTTTCTCTGCAAATAAAGCTTTCATTTTTCCTTTATCATTTTCAGATCCTCTGTCAGATTTTCTTGTCATTTATGAGCAGGTAAATCTGGGCAAACTTCTATAAAGTCCCTTAATGGCAGACATTCCTGCAGCTTTGTTGTTGAAGTTATAAGGGACACTGACAGGGGATGCATACTGCAAATGTAATCTGTTTCCCCTGGGCTGTTGCAGACTCTAATTTGATCATGGGTCAATGGATGCAAAAAGTTAAGGGAGCTGTAGCCATGGCCCACAGACTGTCAGTACTCCATTTACCATAAAGTTTAAAAGGAAGAGACAATTAAATATATTATTGGATAGTGAAATATTAGGAGACCCTTTATCTTTGACCAAGAGCTCATCCTTTCTCTCAAGCTGACCATGAGCTGCAGCTTCAATTGTATGTGCCCGCATGACAGAAGGATTTGAAGTAGGTGGAATTACCTCCGTTTTTTTTGAAGTGGTTGTTGTCCAGCTAAATGCAAATACTGCTTGAATTCACTTTTTTTTTTTTTTTTCCTGGTGTTAGGCATATTTTCTTTTTTTTTTTTTCTTCTTTCTGATATTAGGGCATCATGTTCATATGCATGGATTTCTGTGCTTTGTCATATAACCATGTTGTGCAAGTCTTATTGCTTACTATGTAGTTCCATTTAGAGATACAGCCGTAGCTCCTGCAGGCATCATAACCAATTATTAAGACACTCCCTTAAGATTTTATTACCTCTGTCTTTTGGCATGACCTCATTCTGGGTGCAAAGATAAAGTCCAAGCTGCTGCTTGCTGGCTGCAGGACTGGCTTGTAGGGGTCATGTCTGTGACCCTCACTGGGATGTAAATGTGTTCACTAGGGAAGGCATCCAATAAAACCTTCAACATCAAAATGCAGCAGCGAGTCAAGCACAAAAAAAAGACTAAGGATTGTAAAAACAGATCACTGTGCAGGTACTTACCTAAGTAAATTATGCTAACGGAAGAACCATGTGCCAAAATCTCTGGAACCATTTTCAAATTTCACCTCCTGAAATTTTATTTAGAGCAATAACAAAGATAGGTAGCTGATGCTGACATTTTTCTGTTGCTGCTTTTCATGTGTTCTAGGGTGCACGCACACTCATGCACATACACACAACCCACTAAATCAATGCACAGACATATTCTATAGGTCCATGTTAATTCCTGCAGACTAGTTAGTGAACTTGAAAATTCAGTATTTATTATACTACAATATTTCACTCTTCTGAAAAATGTCATGTACTTTGAAATTATTTGGATTTTTGCAGTTGTCAGTCTGAGTCTGCTCACCAGACGTCTTGCACAAAAAGTGGTCTCCCTTGTGTTAATTGAGTCACATGAATGAGTGAAACAGATGCACATCTCACAATATTTCTGCTCAGTGACTGAGATACAGCCACATCCTACTACTGAAATTGTACATAGATCCATCAGAAATAGACTCCTCATCAGGTGTTAAACTCTGGCATTTGTCTATGTTTAAAGGATTGGGTCTACTTTAAAGTGACACATCATTAGCAAAAGAAAATTGTTCCTGTTGTTATGGTAATTTTCAATTACCATATTACATACATTTTCTGATTCATTCATGATAGCATTAAAAGATCATTTGGTTGGTGCATGTGCACAATATACAAACCCCTGGATTTTGTTCTGCTCTTATTTTTAAGGAGAGATGAAAGCAGATGCAAAGATGGAATACAGCAAGGCTGTCTCTGACATACATTGTCAATTTTCATGCCAGGATTTAGTGTACAAATCACCTTGTAGCAATGCTCTACCATCAGCTTCATGCTGTGCAGCCCTTTTCACATCAGTACTGTTGCATGGTGTAAACTGAGGATCAATTAAGAAACTCTGGGGAAGAAATGCTCTCCATGTGACCAGATATGACACTTTTGGTCCAGAAATTTTAAGATTATTGCCTATAAATTTTCTCTATGTGCATAAAAATTATACTGTTTCTAAATATAATGGATGATTAATTTGCCTACACTTGTAGAAGAGCTTTTGCTTCAGAACATATCATAAACTCTTCTCAATTGTCTAACAGAGTAAACTGGTCTTTTTGTGATAGGAAGTTGTCGTGGGTTCAGCACTCATCTCGACCCAATGTCATGGCTTAAACCACTACAGAAGTTTATCTGTACGTGTCTCACTACTGATTTTAAGAGGGTTTTCTGATCTGAGTGCAAACCGAGAAGGTCTGGACAACCAAAGAACTGAATCTCTCACCCCTGGGTTACCTTCTCAACCCCAGGCTGGCAGAAAATGGAAAATCGTTTCTTCTTTGTGCTTCACACAAAGTTTAATACAAAACTCTTAATTCTGACACACTGCCCCATGGGCAGGTGGAGTGGTGGGTAGTTTGCAGTGATGCAAGCAAATGGAGGAGAAAGTTCTACTCCTGCTGCTCAGTGCTGAGACTCAAAATCGCATTTGCTGTGCCTGTCTCTTGGCAATCCTGGATGGAAGACTCCTTTTTTCCTCTGAGACATTTTCAAGTGATTCTTACCCTTCTGTCCACCACTACACAGCTGGATCACATACATTCTTGTATATGTAACCAGGCAGCAACTTGGGCCCTCCTGATCTAGAGAATAACCAAGGGGAATCACCTATGACATGAATTTTAATGAACAGCATCTCAGTAATTGAAGGGCTTTACCAAACCAGTTGCAGTGAGATTAAGGGCTTCCTGCTACCAGCAGTATTATGCAGGTACCTTGATGCTGCAGTTATGAGTATACTTTATGCAACTTTAAACTGCCCCAGCAAGCTAGGTTATGATCGCAGTGTGTGAGCCAGGATGGCTCTGGGTTAAATGGCTGAATACAAAAGCATCTAAGCAATGCAAATCCAACTGCTTTATTGAGCTAGTACTTTATAAGTGTGTCAGCATTTCCACATTCTAGAGAATGATGTTAAGGTGAATGGAGTGTTTTGGCTATCTCAGATCCATGGAGGAAGAAGCTGAAGGAAATAGTTCACAGGGAAAGAGGTAAGTTTTAACGGGAATGTTTTGAAGATCAGCCACTAACCAGCATTCCAGTGCCCTCCTTGCACCAGGCCTTCACTGACTCCTTTGCATACATATTAGTTCTGCTCAATGTAAAACTATCTCTTGTCTTCTTGGGGCTGTATCAGACCCCTGCTGGAATGGGGGGAATGCTGAACATCTTCCTGTAGGAATAGCACAAATGCATCACTGAGGTTTTTTTTTTCACATCCACAGAAATATTTTGGATTACAGAAGCAAATCCTAACTGCTTGGGGCTTTTTTAAAACATGGCAGATTAGGATAGGATTTCTTTTCACAAGCATTCCTGCTGAAGTTTAGGCTTTCCACATGAGGCATGCCCTGAATATTACTACCAGACCATCAACATGTTGTCTCATTAAACTGAAAGCATGTTTTTCTGTCGAATTATAATCAGAGGTTTCACCAACCCCACCTAATGCAATTTGGCTACCTGGCAGGGCTGAAAAGTGAAGGGATCCTTCTTTTGTTGCATAAACCAGGACTCTGTTATATGCTAGAAATGCTCAAAAGTGCTTGGACTTCACTGCTCTTATTTTGTGTGACTGAAGATGAATGGGAAGAAAGCTCCTGTAGGTGTGATGCCCTGCCCCCGGCAGGATGGTTGGAACTACATCATCTTTAAGGTCCCTTCTGACTCAAACCATTCTATGTTTCTATGAAACTGTATTGACCTTTGGACAGTTGCAGCTGCTGATCTCATTCCATCAGTTTAGCTACCGAGACCTATTTCAGAATCAGAACCAGAACTGAAGGTCATCAACATCTTAAAGTCCTGTAGAAACGAAGGTGAAAATTATTTACACTGCTTTTATTGACTTTTTATTACAGAAACAGATGTGGGAGTTTTACTGGATGAAATAAACAGCCACAGAGCTAGTAGGTCATCAGCCCTGCTTTCCCCACCAAGTGCCACAACTGTAAAACAAAATGTGCATTGCAGAAATTACAAGTTTTATTAGATATGCCAAAACCAGCATCTAGAGAATAAGTGTACAGATGGGAAGGGATGGAAAAATAATCATAATAGCTTTGCACGATGTTGCTTACACACTGCATTTTGTAAATCCACTGTGTCTCCAGCAAAACACTGAAAGTCTTTCTCCTTTGGGAGGGAAAATTGGAAAGGGAAGTAAGGGTGAAGTTTTACAATAGAATAACTGAGGTTGCACAGTGCTTAACAATACTTGCTGCCCTCAAAACACTACAAATCTTCACTCTCAGAAGGTATTAATTGAGTATTCCCCAAGGTATTCCAGAAACTGAAAAGCAGAAACATGAAAGAGGTGCTGAGGGTGAGCTAAGGAAATTTTGGTAGAAATCAGGATTTGCCATCTCTTTTGCCTGTTCTTGGATTACATAGGTATTCACATGGGAAATTCTTACTTGCAAGGTACAAACAAAACAACTACAGTCCATCAGTTCAAACTGCATGGAATATTTTGTTTCTACCTTGTGGAAAACTTACCCAGTTTTCATGTATTTGACAGCAAGGGAGAGTGAAGGTACCTACTGGTACAGTAGGAGGCCAGTGAATGAAGGACAAAGTACAACTAAGAAATAGAAAGGCTTGGTGAATGGAATTGCAGCTGCCTTCTTTGGAGAAGCTGATGGTAATTAAAAAATATTTTACTCAAAAGATGTGTGGCTTGTAAATGTTGAAAATAATAAATAAGTCAAATAAAAATAAGGTCAGAGTAAATTTTCTAATGTGACTATAGACCCGATGTCTTACTGACAAAAAAGGGGATTTTAAGTTATAAATGCTTAAAGATCCAGGGTGAGGTGATTTTTGAAGCAAAACAGGGGGAGCTGAATGTCCCGAATTCCTCTGGAAGTTCAGTTCTAAACCATTCTGAAAATTTTACCCACAGTCTGTATAGGCCTGCAACTAGTTCAGATGAAGTTGCAATGTATACATAGCATGTACAATGCAAAGTGGAATGAACAGGAGGATGTAACTTACTTCTAATGATTGTCTTGGAGGAAATGAGCTGCTTTTTGCAGAGGGCACTGAGCCAGAAGAAATTGCTTGGTAATTAAAGGTCATGGGTCCTCTTTAGAAAGGAGAGAGGTCAAACTATTTCTCAGTTGTTGTTCTGCTAATTTCCTGGTCATGCAAGAAACTGTTTGTTGGGACAAAGTGGCTTGTGTGCAGGTGTACAGTACAGTTCAGAACCACATTACTTCCCCCGTGGGCATGAGCTGTGAAAGCTTCCATGCTTGGGTAAGATAAATAGGCACATACTGCCTTTGGGAGTTCACAGCCCAGGCTGAATAGCATCTTCCAAATCATCCCTTGCAAAAACTCCTCAAATGAAACCTCAAGAGCTTCAGTTATGGTCTTGCAGTTAAAACCCTGGCCCTTGTATGCTGAGAGTACTTACTGCACATGTGAGCAGAACTGCTTCTGGAACTGGCAGGCTGCACCTGCCAGAGCTGAGGCTGAATGGCAGTGCATGGGTACCCAGCAGATTACAGTAGCAAACAGCTAAATCGATGCTCGTCTCAGATGCTGGGTTAGAAGTTCATGTTGCTGATGAATCTTTTGGATTTAACCAGCAAACACAGTATGATGTCATTGACAGAGCAGAAATAAAGCTTTATATCAGGAAGTAGCATTTTTGCTTCTTGGCAGAAGATACCAGTTTAGTACACTTCTGACATCTATATCTGTTTGGCTGTCCCTGCTGCATTATCAATGGAAGTGAGATGCAGAAGAAAGTGCTCCTGCTGAAGTTAACCTGCCTTTCAGCAATCAACAGAGGACCTCTAATAAAGGACCCTAAAGAGCAGTATTACACATTTTAGTGTTTCCCTCACTGCTATTCCTTCACTGTGGGCCATAACTACACTACATAGCTACAGCCTATGCTCAGTCAGGCTCACGATGGGATGGGAGTATCATAAGGCATTGGTATTGCTACCTGACCAACAGAAATATGCTTCATCTGTTGTCACTAGTAGATGTGGCATTTCCCATAGAAACATAATATGAAGAAACCTTTAGGGGGAAGGACAAACATAGCTTTGCCTAGCATCATAGAAGTAATCCACCTCACATGCAGATTTCCCAGACAGGAACATACTTTATGGCTACAGTGAATCCAAAGAGGATTGACAGGCTGTTTCATCTGCTGAAATAGGTGGTTGTTGCACAGTGGGCATGACTCTTGTAATTAATGTGATGCTATATAGACAGCGAGTGGCTATACCTTATAAAGATGATAAATGAGGGGTTTGGGTTTCTGTACTTATACTTTATGTGAAGTTTGGATTATTTGAGGGAAATATTTAGCCCTGTTACTCAACAATTTAAGAGGTACCTGTACGGTATTCTGCATGACTGATTTGTCTGTGTGCTAATGTGTGCTTCAGTTAGTCACAAACTTAAGGTGAAAGTTGTCTATAGAAGATCTTTTAATGTATCACACTATCATCTATTTAATGCAGTTTGGACTAGTTCTCAATCCACCTATCCCCCCAAGGAAACTTTGAGCAAACTTTCCAGCAAACCCTGTAAGGCGTGAAAGGGTCATGGCAAGGTGGTACATGCAGGTGAGGTCTTTGCTCTTGAGTTCCTTAAAGCCTACAGGTAGAGAAGGGGCTTTCAAACCTGAGTGGGAAACATGGCTAACTTGCCAAAGAGCTGTGTAATGGAACTTACATGTGTTAGTGGCAATTTGCAGTAATGTATCAAAGCTCAGAAAAATCTATCAATCTAGTGAATTGCCTCCTTTATTTGCTTTTCTCAATTATCATAAAAAAATTTCATGAGTATTCAGCTGTTACCATTTGGCAGCTGGAAGCCCAGACATGTTAACACAAAGGCAGACCTGTGTGCAATGATGTGATTTTCACACACTCTGATGTGGGATGAAGACATCACCGTATAAACAAAACGCACCATGGCTTATGTAGCTTACATGGCTACATTGAAAGCAGTGGGAAATATCACCTAAGGTGATACTACGAAGTCCCGTCTTGCTTCCTGAATTGCATCTTCTGAAGGTTACAGGTATGAAAACATAAGTGTTAACATTACTAAAATTGAAGCCTGCAGAAATAAGAACTTGCCCTAGTAACCCTGTATAACTATGAACACAGACTGAAAACAGTACAGCTGAAAACAACCTTAGGACCACACTGGAAACCAGTCTTATACCTGTCATGCTACCAGCCTGAGTGTGTGGCTTCAGGAACGGCTAAGTTGCACCCACTGAAGAGAGGAAGGGTAATGCATGCCGTGGCATACCTGGCAAACTTCATGCTGAAGGGTGTGCTCTTGGTCAGAGCAAGTGGATGGTTAGTGAGGGAAAGGAAGGAGTGGAAAGGACTGAGTCCATGGTGGTTGCAGTTTCTCTTACATAGTATAAGCCCTGATAAATCACTTACCTGGTACCATCGGTAAGTCCATTGATGATGCTATAGTGAAGTTTATGTAATAAAATGGAGAAACTGATCTCTAACTATGTTTCTGTACATACCACAGAATAACCCTTCTGTGTTTATCTTGTAGAAGACTGCATAGTGCTATGCTGTATTATAGATCATTATTCTGCAATATAGACCATTATTGCTGTAATATAGATCACTATTGCTGTAATATAGATCATTATTCTAAATTGAGAACTAAATTTTAGTTATACAGAAATTTTATTCTTGGACAGAATTGCGGATGCTTACTGTATTACTTTCAGGTGGTGATGGGACCTGAGGGTAGACCTAACCAGTAACTTTTAACAACCTATTTTCAGAAGAAAGTCACTATAACCAGCCATTTTCATGACAATGTTTCTTAGGTTCAGAGTTGTCCTAGAAAGGTTTTCTGAGACTGGGATGGAAACTGTGACCAGCAGGAAACAAAGATCTAAGATCAGATTTTCCCATATCCACAGCAGAGTACATTACCTGCCTTGTGTGAGGAACACTCTTCTGGAAAGCCTTTTTGCTGGTACAGCAGAGCAAAATGAATGTCAAAGACATTTCCTGCTTTTCATTGTTTTTAGGTGAATTTCTCACCTAGAGTCTGAAAGCATTTAGTGGTCCTTTTGTACTGATGCCTGGCTATTATTTTTGTTATGAATATTTTATTTGAACCTTATCATGAAGAGACATTGTGGTTAATAATGAATATTTATTGAATGCACACAGTAAAACTTAACTTGACAAGTCTTTAAGAGAAGGCTGACCTTGTGATGGAAATAGGATGATTAATGGCTTGGTCCTTGCATTTTTTTTATGTAAGGATTCTGTTGTCCTTTGGTTTAAACTTTGATACAACACAACCATCTCATTAAAAGGAAAGTGCATTTAGTGGCCTGTGGTTGGAGAGGAAGTAACTGTTCATAGGGAGAGTTTTTTAACTTTTTTTCACCTGTATTCAAAGCTCATTTGCAAAGGCTTTGATAGGCTCTGTGGTGTGCATGCCCCACAAAGACAGAACTCCTTTGCCTCTAATAGTCTGCAGCTTAAAGGGATCACACTGGGCCAGTTAAGATCTTTTGTCTTTCTAGCATTTTGTCCAAGCAACCGGAAAGGGAAAATAGCTGTAAAACAACATGGCCATCTACTGACAGAAAACTGTATAGCTTCTAAAAGGTGTGCAGCTGGAAGGAAGGGAGCATAAATTTCAGTACTTGGTTAATATGAGTTCCCTAAAGATGCCATCCTCTACAGGGTGGAATTCCAAAGCAGCCAACAGCATTTAATGAACAGCAGGTGTAAACAATGAATCATCAGATTACTAGTTAGAGTGTGTCCACCTAGTAAAAAAATAATGGTAGAATTACAGCAGCATAAATCCTCCCATGGATAATCTGTTGATATACCTGTGCATGCATAAGTCTCACTGCTCTAACTCTACGCAGGTAATTGTACCAATAAGTCCCCAGTGGAAACATGGTCCTAGAGGTAAGCATGTTGCTGCAGGAACTCAGATGCTCAAGGAACTCCAAAGTTCCTTCTTTCTCTTGGAAGCGAACAAAGACTGTAGAAATGTTTGTTACTCATCATGCAACATAAAACTTCAATGAGTCTTCTAAATGGTGTACCACTGATACTCCACAAGAAATAAAGACCTCTATCCAAACCTAGAGCATCTCCAATTTACCTTTTACTAAGAACTGAGAAATAGGTTTGATATTTAGACACTGCCTTGGTAGAAGCAACATTGGAAACGCCTAAGTAAATGGATATTGTGAGAAATAATGCCAGTATTTAAGGGGTTACCTATCAGGTTTGTTTGTGACTCATCCTTCCTGGCCCTCTGAGCCCCTTCAGCACTGCTGCGATACAAATGTCAGCAAAGTAATTATCTTGGGGGTGTTCGAGCCAATTCACCTCTGAGAGCTCTGTGAATGCAGTTTTCACTACTAGACTGTGTAGAAACCAATTAATGGTTCTTCTGTGAGCAGCTCTGCAAAATAATTCTTGCACATAAGGATTAAGTTTGATATTGGCTGTGATTGTTTCAGACTGAACTACCGTCTCAGGGGAGAGTATACCAGTCAGACCAGGGGTTTAGAGGTCAACATTTTTTTGCCATTAAGGGGATGCAGGCAGCTATCTAGAAGGAAATCACCTCTTCACTCCGTACTCAGCATGAATATCGAAATTACTGGAAGATAAGGTGAGATCAATGAAGTAGGCAGAATTTAAATGCCAAGCAAAAAGTAGAAATAGCAACATTTGACAGATGTGAGAATGAGCTGCTACAGGTTGAAGCAGAGGCACAGATCTTTCAATGAGTGTTAACATGCTGCCCTAAGACTAGAAAAAGAAAGTTTAACTTCCCCCCGTGGAGTGACATGATGGGTTTGACGTTGTGTGTGACCTTTGAACTGATAGGTGAGTGCTTACTTGGGTATATGTGTACTTGTACTCTGTGTGTAGATATACATGTAAACACTGAGAATATGATGATATTCAGATACATCAGATAACTTCTGATGTATTAATATGCAGAAAGAATCTCCTTCCCTGTGATATCTGCTACTGATACGTTCAGACAAGTCCCTAAAGATATTCCAATTAATTTAGACACAAAACTTATTTTAGGGAAAGTGTGAACATGAATGACATATGAACATATATATGTGAGAAAAGGTGCTGGTAGTTAAGTCACCCTCTGTGATTAAATGGATGAGGAATGGACAAGTGGAAAGGTTCACAAGCTGACAGTTTTTTAATGTCTACATAACTAGGAGCCCAAACCAAGCCATATTTGTCCTGAATGCCTTAGAGGAAGATAAGGGTAGTTATGTCTTTTCCGACCTTACAGGTGCTGCCTGAGTTATTTCATTTTCTAGCACGACTTCTGCACAGATAGAAATATACACTGATAGATACTGTATTGCAGTGGCTACCTGTATAATGGAAGTTGGAAAAAACATTGACAAAAGAGAGTAATGCCGTTTGACATCTAGGTCTGAGTTATGCCAGTAAAATAATTGTACTAGAAAGCTACTTTTGATGACTGCTACTTCTTAAGAAATGCATGTGGCAGAATCGTCAGCCAAGGAAGGAGTGTTTGCAGTACAAATGAATAAAAGTAATGTAACATCAGTGGGCTGAAGTTCACCTTGCTCTGGTTTTGGTCCCATATTCTCTTGTCTCTTTTTCTGTAGCTGAAGCCTTCCTGTTAATCAAAATCATCCCACATCATTCTTTCAGAAGCACTCAACAGTTGCTTCGACAGAGGCTGTGGTTGTCAAGTCACTTCAGTCCAGTATCAATCCATGCTAATTCTAGAAGTGATGCTGCTTCACCCGCACTCACTGCTCTTGCTGGCACAGGCACTTGCAAACCCATGTGTTAGGCAAGGCAAAGGGAATGATTTGTCTGAAAATGGGTGGGGTGTGCCAGCACGGGCCTGCATTAATGCTGAATTAAAATGAACCCAAAGCCATGGCCTGACAAAGGGCATCTTCTGGCCCCAGTGTCCATAAAAGGCTGGTTTGGGATGCCGGAGACAGTGGGTGATCAGACCAGGCAGATGAAGCCAGCTGTCCAGAAACCCTAATCAGAAACCCAGGCATAGAATTCAGTAGCTCCAGGCCAAAGGTATGTGAGCCTTTATGCTTCCCGCCCCTTTTTTTTGGCCTTTTCTACAAGTGGTTGCTCCAAAATTATGCTGAAATACAGTGGAGCCCCAACCTTTAAATGTAGCGTGTTTTTATAGAAGCCAGGGCTAATGGTCCCCTCAGACTGGAGTTCATCTAAAAAATGTTGACAGTATGGAAATGAGTGCCATTCTGTGTGTAAGGGCAGAAACCTAACCATTTAAATTTAGCTGTGGGTGCTAGGTGGTGAATGAGCATAAACCAAAGTGCCTCTGCCTAGAGACTGCATCTCGCCACAGGCAATAGGACTGTCTGTATGCAAGTCGTGATGTCCCCCCGGCAGTCAGAGTTTTGCAGTTGAGAAACATGGCTTAATTTTTACCTTAGTGTGTGCTATGGGCTTATTTATCATTTGTTTAGAAAACAGAAAATATTTGAAGCAACAGATTCTTTTATAAAATGGCAACATGAGGGTAGCAGAAGTTGTTAGAAGTTTTTACTTATTTTTTGTCAGCTTTTATGCGAATTATAAGAATGTTTTCATGCTTCCACTTTTTAAAAAAGATTGGCAAAAAAAGTAATATTTTCATCTGGTTTTAGCCTTAAGTTCATGCTTTCTTTGCTATTTCGAGGGTTTTTCACAGTTATGAGGAATAGAAATGCCTGAACTTTCAATATAATGTGCACTGAGATTCTTACAGAGGATTTTGATTTCTGGCAGCCCAATATTGACAGGAAAAAAGTCAAATATCACAGAACTTGCATTAAAATTAAGATAGCTGGCAATGTAATAAAGTGTGTCATCTTTAAGTCTGCTTTTCTGTACTTTGACCTGCAATTTTTAGAGACCATTATCTCCCATCTGCAAATTTCATTCTTTTAAAGAAGCGTGTTATATTATTAAGGGGCAGGGGGGGAATAATAGGAATTAGGAAGAAAAAAAAAAACAGAAAAAAATGAGGTATAGGATCATGATGTAATAAAAGAGTTGTTAACAAGAAGAAACCCTTATCCTAGAATACAGTGATTCGCAACAAGCCAGAATATAGCTTTAAAACCTCTCCTAGATTTGTTTGGTTTTTTATTACTTTATTTTGGTTTGGGATGTCTTTGCGGGGAAATTAAGTTCCACTGTAGCTCATTATCAGGTGAGAATCTTATCAATTACCATAGACATAATCACACTGTTTTTAATATTATGCAGAAAATCACACATGGCAGAACCTGTGCTTCTTACCTACTTCCATAAATGTGTCATGCTGAGAGCATATTTTATTTCCTTTTTTCTTTCTTTTTTTTCTTTTTTGTCTGTAAAGATGAATACTTAAAGATTTTCTTCTTTTTTTTTTTTTTTGAGAGGAGCTAAGAGTGCTCAGTATTTCTCCCGAATAAAATTTAAAAATTATTCACCTTTCCCATTTCTCCCTGAAGAAATGACTGCTGATTCCCCACCTTGACATTTTAGTCATATTAACATTTTAATCTTCTAAAATGACTGGGGTATTTTAGTTGAAATAGAAACTTTGGTTATGATTCAATTCACAGAAACAAGTCCTGTTAGTGTGATCACATCCTCTGACACAATTTCATTGGTCTCCCTGCTGTGCCATAAGGAGGGAATTGAAACACTTAAGCAAATTACACCTCTTAATTTTTCCAGGTTTCTCCTTTCAGTCCCACATGATCCCCATGTTACATCTAGGCACTGCCTTCAACTTAACCAGCTTTTCTATTATCTTGAACTTTACCCAGGTTTCTGACCCAGGTTCTGCTTTTGCAGTCATTTATTTATGAAAACTAATGATCTGAATACACATAAGAATGAAATCTGTCCTTTATAAGTGATATAGGCATTGGATAAACATTGGATTCGGTTCGTGGTTAGCTATCAGTCACTTACTTTTCCAAGGTTTTCCATTCTGCATTGCTAGTTTCTCATGGTAAACTCCGGTCCAGGTAGCTCTGACAGGCCTTGTACAGTGTTGCTTTTTGGTTTATGGTTTAATGCATACTTGCTGCCACACAGCTTGTAAGTAATGTTTTAAATCTGGTTTTGAAAATATTAGAAAAATCTTAAATTAGTTGACTGGACTGTCCTGACTAAAATGGAGGAAATCTTCTGAAATTATAAAAACAGGGCTTTAACTGCATCTGGCTGAGGCAAAACCATTGCTAGAAACTTTTGCATGAGCAGTGCCCTGTACTCTATTGCCCTTTTGTTAAGCCTCCAGAAATTTTGGATGTACAGCAAAAGTATGAACCAGTTGTCTCAGAACAGTTAAGAATAAAATGTTCCCACAAAAGTAAAGGTGCTAAATCTCTCAATACTCACACTGCCTGGGCAACTATCTGGCTTCCAGTAAGGATAAACTGATGCTCAGCCCATGGGGATATGAAAGATTTGAGGGCATCATCAACAGGGATTTAAGTGTCAGCTTGTTATGACAGTTTGCTTGTGTAGAGGTAGCAACTGACACAACATTTCTCAAAAAAAGGACTTTTGCAATATTAAAGTAAAGTTTATGGTTTTCTTTTTCAGGAGAGAAAAGACTTTTTCTAAAGTCTTGTAGGTGAACTTTTGTTACCTTTGAAAAATATCTTTGAATTGAAAATTTTCTGTCTCAATAGTATGAAATTAAACTGCTGAATATGAAGTGTGTTACACAGGTGTTACAGTCCCCAACAAATGGCCAGAACTCTGAACCCTTAGGTACTGTTCAAATTCCCAGGTTGCAAAGATGCCGAAACTAATGTTTTATCTATGTAGCAAGAGATAATGATGGACTCTGGAAAATTCTTGGTTAGTCTTTCTTACCTAAGGAATTTTACAAATACTTGTAATAAAACCAATAAAAGTAATATTGCCATATACTCCTGGCTAATCAGTGGTTTAAAACTCTCTACACCAAATACTGGCCTCCAAAGGCTGTCTCTTGGTTATTATCGCATTCAAAGTCCATGGTTGGTCACTCTGGAGCAAGAAGCTGTGATGCAGGAGGGGATCAAATCTGTGTTAAAGACTTCCAAGGAATAATGGCGAATACTTCAGATCTGTCAGCCCATGTTTTAATGAAATGGAAAATGCATTACATTCAATGGATAATTCTGGCTATATATTAGGGAAGAGCTGCTTGAAAAGAGTTCGTACAGTGATAAATTCAGATTCTGGAGGACAACATAGATGCTTCAATTGTAATGCTTTTAACATTAAACCTAACAGGTGCTATTATAACACTTTATAATAAGTAAGATCATTTTTAAGCACAAAAAACCCAATTAGACTTCAGGTTTGAAAGATAGTGTTGGTCATGATAGTATTTTTAAAGGAAAACATAGTTCTAACCCATTGAATTTACTTCCTGCCATGGCATAGAAACTTCAAACTCACAGCACCATACTTTGGATCACTAATGTTTCTGCATCTGAAGCACCTACATGAATATCAATATAGTATGCATCCACAAGGGGAGAGACACTTCGTGATGTGTGGTACAATTACTACTTACAGATTGGAATATATCTTATTACAGAAAGGAAATTATCTGCCAGTTCCATAATTTGATATTTCCCAAAATTTAGTATACTAGATTCTTTTTTTTTTTTGGTATAAATAAATATCACCAGTTTAACTGAACACAAAACTATTTTCTCTCCCCCCAAGATTGATGTTGGACTCACTATACTTTAAGTCAGCTTTACCACAAAATAAGGATATCTCTCACTGATTTGATTTATATTTGCAATATTGTATTTTACAAAAAAAGTATGCTCATTGCTCTCATTATCTTGCCAGATGAGCTTTTCCAATAAAACTGTGCTTTATACATGCGCATTAAATGTACAATCAGTCTGCGTTATATGTTGGAGCACATGGTGTTCCAGCTTTGAAAGAGGATGATTATATCCTACAGAACCAGAGGTACTATTCAATAGATTATTTTTTTTTTTATATTGTCTGTAGGGAAAATGAAAGTGGGTATGATTTGTTATCAGTTATGAGAGCTATTTAATTGTACTTTGAGGCTAAATACGATGTGCAAAATAAGTTTGAAACAGCAGATCAAACAGTTTGGTCCCTTGTCCTGGGTTCAGCAGTAGCAGTCATTTTCCTCCTTCTTAGTAGCTGCTCCAGTGCTCTGGTTTTGACTTTCAGCCTGGGAACAACGCTGATAACACCGATGTTTTCAGTTGCTGCTCAGTAATGTTTACTCCAACCAAGGACTTTGTGAGTCTCATGCTCTACCAGGGAGGAGGGGAAGCCGGGAGGAAGCAGAGACAGGACACCTGACCCAAACTAGCCAAAGGGGTATTCCATACCACAGCACGTCATGCCCAGGATGTAGAACAGGGGGCAGTCACCCAGAAGGGCTAGATCACTGCTTGGGTAGGGCTGGGTATTGGTCAGCAGGGGGTGAGCGGTTTTATTCTCTCCCCGTGTTATTTCCCTTATCATTATTATCATTGGTGGTAGCAGCAGTGGTTTGTGTTATACCTTAGTTACTGGGCTGTTTTTAGCTCAACCCCATGAGAGTTACATTCTTCCAATTCTCCTTCCAGTCCCTCCAGGAGCGGGGGAAGGAAAAGAGAGAGGAGTGAATGGCTGCGTGGTTCTGAGTTGCCAGCTGGGCTTAAACCACATCCCTCCTGCACTTCACTGTGGTTTGGGCAGTAGAAAATACCCTATTTTTCATAAAATGACCACTGATCACCTACCAGAACCACTGGTCCTACGCTTGGTCAGTTACTCAGCGTCAGTCTGCACCTTCTGAGGTAGGCCATATTCTTCCTAATCTCCAAAATAATTTTGTATTCCCAAATAACTGGGGTTTACAATTTACCTGAAATTTTAGATCTGCTTCATACCTGATGATTCAAAGACCCTCCATGTTTGTTTTATCTGGCTTTTGAATAAAATTGCATATATGGGGCTGTGTAAACTGAAAGAGCATTTGTATATTCGAGTGAACTGGTCCAAATCACACAGTGGAAAGGCAAAAATTATGGACAAACAAGGAACAGAATATTAGCATCAAGATCTTAGTGCTTTTTTTATGGTGTTGTTGTTATTTAGGGGGATGTTATAAACAGAGATGAAGTGAACTGCTAATCTGTATGTAAGCATCAGGTAATTCCATAAAATAGGGGATTTATTTACACTACATGAATCAGGCTCATGTATTAGTAACAGCTTTGTGGCTTTCCGCAGCAAGAATAGCGCTAGTATTGCATATCATTTGGAATGCAAAGCATTTTGCAGGGGTATTTTAAAATTGTTTACAGGATTAAGGCTAATTAGTGGAAACTTCCTTTTAATTCACACAGCTAATCCAGAATTCTGTAGAAAGTGAATTTGTGTTTCACTCAGGAATGTGAATTTGTGTAATAGGTATAGTAAAGAAATTTATGGTAGAAATACTTTTATAATTCTGTTTTTCAGAATCTGTATAAACTGGTGGGTTTGTTCTAAGTGAGCAAACTTTCCACCATATGATCAACTTTGCATCATCATTGTGTATAGTTACTATGTTCTGTGTGAAATTCCTGCCTTAGAGAGTTTGCTGCTCAGTGAAGGTGTGTTTCTGAGACAACTTGTAATGCTGATATGTTAGGGAAAAAAGAAGCTGTAAGAAGGAGAGAAATGAAAGTAGAACGAATCTGATGCTCCATCCCTGGCAGTGTTCAAGACCAGGCTGGACAGGGCCTTGAGCTACCTGGTCTAGTGGAAGGTGCCCCTGCCCATGGCAGGGAGGTTGGAACTAGATGATCTTTAAGGTTGCTTCCAATAGAAACCATTCTATGATTCTATGATTCATCTCAGTCCTCTGTTGCTTTCATAATCATTTCAAAGCATTTCTACTTTGAAGAAATACTTCAGACTGTGTCTATGTGGTAATGCTAAAAAGGGCTGATAGAGCAGAAGAATTCCAGGCGCGGTAAAATGCATCCAAGTGTGACTGACTTAGTAAGTGTACCTAAAGGTGAATTGAGCCATACTTCAGCTATTGAGTAAAAACACAACAGCTGATAATTTATAGAGCTCATCTTACAGTTCATACTTGCACTTGTAGATTTGGCCAGACTTATTTGCAAAGAAAAGATAAAGATGTGGTTATTGATTACACAGTTGAGTCCTAACCAAGCACAGGTAACAAATAGCACCTATATCTTAGCATTGTAAAAGGAATTTGTTCTAATGAGATTCCTTAAGGATTACTTGCTGCCTTCAAGTGGGTTTTCCTTCTGGCTTCTACACTGAAACAAATCACAGTTGGCAAATGTCTCTGCTGCTTTCTTTTCCCAATCTTTGAACAGAGGTGATAGCACTTCCCTGAAATTCTTTCCTAGCAATAACCTTTCTGATAACTAGTGAGCAAAAGCATGAGGCACAGGAACGACTAGAAATTAGTCTGTGTAAAATGTCAAATGTTCAAACAGTGCATTCTTAGATTCAAAAAACAGCGTAATAAAATTCTTGCATGACAAAGGGCAGGGAGGAGACACTAATGCACAGCTATTAGCTATAAAGACTGACTCATGGTGAAACACAGAGCTGATTTAAAAGCGAGAACAATCTACTGAACATGAAAAGACAGCAAGACTTTGTTTCAGTTATTGTAATAGTTATTGAGCTGTTGGTTGGTTTTGGTTTGTTTTTTTTTGTTGTTTGTTTTCAATTATTACCTTCACTAATTCATGATGCTATGAAAGCTATTTACTACACTTAAGTCTTTTACTGCTTTCTTCTTAAGACTGCATATGTGACTCCATATGTGATCAACAGAACGACTTTTATTTTGAAACTCAGCCTCAGCATAATTAGCATTTGCAGGTCTCCATACTCTGTTCATGCCTGGTTTACAGAAGGGAAACATTATTTCATTTGCCGCAGTGAGATCAGAATGACATAATAGTTTCTTCAGATTTTACCTTTAAACCCTGATTTTCTTAAATTTCTGGAACACTGGGCAGTTTCCTAGCACAGGGTTTGTGAAGTATTTACACACTTCAGAGAGCATTCTGTACCCAGACCTCCACCAACTTTCAACCTTTCAACTCTGTTCAGGCTTTCAGAGAATTCGGTGCACTCTCCCGTAGCTCTTCAAAGCAGTACCCTGTGCTTTGCTGTGTTCTCAAATTTCTTAAAGGAAGTTTCAGGAAAGATGGTCTAAAAAATCACAGTAGAATTGTGACTCCTCGGCAAGCATCTCACATGTCACAGCAAGTTTCCAGGGAACTTCTTTTGTGTTAGGTACAGCAAAGTTGATAACTACTGCTGTGATTGCTTGCTGAAATAAAATCATCACTTCAGGAGTGTGCTTCCTGTTTGGATGGCAAGTTATCTCTACAGTCAGTGTCATATCCCATGCATGAGGATGGGAGCAAAGACAGTAGATAATTAAGTCCAGAGTCCTGTTCTTTCTGCATTGCGTTTAGCTAGGCTTGTACTGGTCTAGACCTGAAATGTATTTAGCTAATTTTGTTTTTTTGGTTGTTTGTAATTTTTCCTTGATAAGAAAACCAACTTCTGTATCTTTAAAGGCTATAAATTAACAGGACCTTTTGGAGGTAAAGCAGCAGCCTAGAAATAAACTAAAATGATGAGTGATCTGGTAAAACAGCTATACTCAGGTAAGAGAGTCAAAAACAGTGAAGAGTTTCCTGGTGGCTCCGCATTTGCTCTCCAGGAGATGGGGCAAGTACAGGAGGGAGAGCTAAGAAGAAGGAAGAATTGTGAAGCCAGGAGAAGTGTTGAAAGGACTTCTCTTTGTTTAGGCCAAGTTCCAACATTAACCTGTTTCTTTTCCAGTGTCTTCATGTCACTCCTTAGATCTTTCTGGCACTGAGGAGATACCAGCTACCTTAGGAAAGGAAAGCCATCCAATGGCCAGAGGTCTCCTGTGAGCAAGGATGGAAACTTTCCTGGCAATTTTAAACCATTGCATCAAACTGGCACCTGACAAACATCAAAACCTGACAAAAAATGTACTTGCCACATCTTTGCAATAAAATGACACTGCTGCACATGTTGGGCCAGCCTTTACCAAACCATTTACAGTGCCATTTAAGTAGTTTTCAGGAGCCTCATTCCTTGCAATCCAACTTCTTTACCTCTGTTGCAAGGGTAAATAACAAAGTAATTTATCAAAACAGGTCAAATTTTAAACACAAAGTCTTAATTTTATGGAAGGGCTTTTTTCCCAATTGTTCGCTGTTTTAGGACTACACTAAAATGCAACCACCCCCCCACCACCACCATTTTTACTGTGGGGTTTTTTTTGTATTTGTTGAAACATGGGGGCTTTTTTCAGGCAGGTTTTTACACAAAGAGCAAAATGTAATCAAAAATTACATTGTGTAGTGTGGCTTTGTGAAGATTTTATTGCTTCTGCTTTCCCAGTCATGTGACCAGAGGAATGTAAGACAGATGTTCTTTAACACAAGGGATGAGTGGTTACAGTAACTTAGTGTCAAATTCAAATTGCATGCATCTTTCTCAGAACAATTTTAAGAGGAGGCAGAAAATCTGCAACCATTAAAAATGTGTGTCAGAGTTCAAGAAAGAATATCCTCTCTTGCAGTACTTAAACACTACTGAGTGCTCTTCAAGTGTTCAGAAAATAATTCTGAAGTGACTTGAAAGTGCTGCAGACAGTGTTTTTTGGTCTTACAGGGACTTCCAGGAGCTACATAGCTCTGAAAGGAAACTTGCTGTGGCTTCTATATTATTTATCTTCAAGTTATCAAATTTTCCAAAGCACAGCAGCTGTTGCAGTAAGGCAAGAATTGATTTTTTTTTTCTTAATTTGATTCAAATTAGTTCCTCTAACTACTTGAATATTTGAAGCCCTCACTGTAATGATGGGAAGTTTATGGTTTTTATTGCTACAGCATTTTTTATGTTTATTTTAAAAATTACTACTTCTGAAATAGTGTATCATAAAAAATGAAAATTTTATAGATGTTTGAAATTCCAATACTGTGGCAACTAAAAAGTCATGTAACGAAAGGCACTGTGCTGGATATTTCAGATAAAATATTGGTAAACATATTTCAAGCACCTTCAGATGCAGCTCTTCTTTTTAATGACCATTGACGCTGTATAAGTAGATTGAAAAGTTAGTATCAAAATGATGGCTACCATAAAGTAAGTCATAGATTTTTGTCTGGCTGTAACATGATGGGAAAAAAGTTAGGCCCCTCTCATCATTTTCTCTAAGGAAGCAATACCTGTTCAGGGGGTACATTCTAGAAAAACTGAGAAGTGACCTCATTAGATGTCAGCAGTTCAAAGAGCACAGGCATTAACTCGGGAAAAGTGCTAAATTTGGAGCGTGTCTCCTACTCCTTTATCACTGCTGGAATTTTGCGCAAGTCATGCCAGAAAAAGGTAGGTCTAGGAGTCTGATTTTCTCTTAACTGACTATTTGTAAGCTTTTTCTGACCCTGTAAGGATTCATTTCCTAACACCTGGGACAGCAGTTAGCATGGGAGCCGTGGAGCACATAAGGAAACAATCCACTCAGCCTTTCCTAGGAGAGACAACTTTAAAAATCTGTGATGCAACATTAAATGCTGGGAAGAAGAACGACTGAAACAACAACCAAAAATGGTCACAAGCAAAGGATTAAACTCCTTCAGCGAAAATGGAAAATTCTTTGTTTCTGAATTTAGACAGACATATGTTAGTTAAATGATGGGGAGGGGAACAGGGAGGCAGGAGAGAAACGTGCCCATCACAGTTATAATGAAAGAGACTACTGGAGCCAAACAGACTTAAGCATATGAGAAACAGGAAGCTTCTGCAATTAGTATTGTCTTCGCTGCACCTCCAGCAAGTGAAGAGAACAGGAAGACTTATTAGCAAAACTGGAGAGAAATTGCTGTTGCTTTTCCCACTACTGAGCGACAGTGAGGGTGCATGGGGCAGGTCTCTTTCCTCATCAGGTAAAGCTCAGGTTCATCTAGAAATGAAGAGCAAAACTGAATTTGCTGGCACAAAGTAAAATCAATAACTTCTGTATGCCAGAGCCTTGTCAAATGGGCAGATTATTTGGCTATATTTCATGACAGAAAATTTTGCAGCACGTTGGAGCAGTGAAAACCAGAAGCTCTAACAAGAGTTTTGTTGCACCTTAAACTGCTTGCTCTCTATGACCGTGATCAGTAACATGCAAGGTCATACTTTCCTGCAAGTGTTAATAATAATTATAACATAGCAGCAGCTGCCTGAGCCCTCACTTAGAAAGATGAATGTGTGGACAGCACACTTGTGGCGTATGCTCTTAGGCAGACCAGAGAATTAAGCTGGGAAAGGCTCCCTCCAGAGCACCTGATGGATGGGTCATTAACACATGTGGCTGTCAGAATAGCGGCAGCCAAAAATGCCACTTTTAACAGAGGAAAGTATACTGTAGGGTGTCATTAATCACAGAATCACAGACTATCTCAAGTTAGAAGGGACCCATAAGCATCATTGAGACCAACTCACTGCTCTTCATATCCTAACCTATCAGCTATGATATTCCCAGTTTTGTGACACACTTGGTGTTCCAGACAGCAGAGTTTTCCTTTCCTTTTTAATACCTCATTTAACCAAGTGTGCACTGTCTTCACACAAAGAAAACAGTTTTTGGCAAGTCTTCCTTCCATAACACAGCAGCTAACAAGAGCTTGCAAGTGGGAATAGAACATGGTAAATGGAAAAAATTTAAAGCAGGGTAAAAAATACTACCCTAGCTACCTGGGCTGCCATCAATAAATGGCAAATGCTTGCTTGGTCAATTGATCGTGTATGGGTTTATCAGGACAAATGCATTGACACCGTCCCTGCTGTCACTCATGGTGATTTCAATGTTGGGTCAAATGAGGGGCCTTTATCTCAGCTGGCAAATGTAAACCTACAGTGTTTGGCTTACCGTGTCTTCTGACCATAGGCAATAGAGCTCATACATAAATTTACCAGATGGGAAATGGTATTTTCCCTGTCACAATGGGCTGTTTTGGTCAAAAACCAGCTTCCCACAGTGGCTGCCAAACTGTCTGAAAGGCAGTAGAACAGCCCATTTCCCCCCAGTCCTCTGGGCCTCTCTTTCCATCAGTTCAGGTGAAAATACTATATATTAACACAATTTATCCATCTTGTGTGAAAGGGATATAGTAGTGTAACTATAAATTTAGTCAGCATAGTTGACTGTGGGTAAGGTGAATTGATTTTCCATTCTCTGTCTCTCAGAGCTTATTTCCTTGAAAAGAGACAAGTCTGGATACAACCTGGGTAAGCAGTAAACCAAAAAGGCTCCTTTTCCTTGCTGCATAGTTGGATAAGATTCAGTGACCATTGCTCTTGCTCTTCTGTATATTTTTAATATTTTTTAAAAAAGAATGTAGCCTAATGTCACCCCAGGGATGCTGGGAATAGTAGCAAGGTTAGAAGCTCTGATATTCATTGAATAAGCTCATGTACTACAGCTTAGGTTTCATGTTTAACCAAAAATACCTTTTTGTTGCTTGTAATAGAATATAAATCCTCCTGTTTTCAAAACCTGGAATCTTTAAGATTTCTGTTCAGATTCCTGCCACCCTCTCTCCCCCTTACCCCCCCCCCCAGTTTTAGTAAGCTTTGGGCCCTTAAATTTCCAAGATGTTCAAGCAAAGGTGGTTTATAAGCAGTCGTAACATTAAAAGAACTGAAAATGTACCAAGATATATATCAAAACATCTTTAATTCATTTTTGAGTGAGAATAGGGTTGTCTGAGTAGAGGGGCTTTGCTTCAAGCAAACAGTTGTAGTAGTAATAAATCTGAGGGTAAGTATCTGAGGTTACATAGGAGGGACGGTAAATCATCATCTGATGTGCAGAAAACCTCTAACAGCTCTGCAGTTCATTCAAAGAGCTCATAAAACTGAATGCAGACAGGCAGAGGACTTAATTTAGAAAATGCATGGGGACATGAAGACATGTCCGCTGTCCAGGGCTGCTTCTGAGTGAAGCCTAAAGATGCATGGCTTCTCAGACACTGTGATATCTTGCTCAACTAAACTGCCAAGCACTTAAAATCCTGTCCAGTGTAAGTGGTGCTTGACCATGTAAATGAAAAGCTGCATGATAGGGAGCACCCTGAACTTTCTAGAAAATTCTTAGTTTAATTCCTCTTAAACTTTGCTCCTGCACACTGGAACCCTGTCAACCACATGCCCACGCAGTCACATGCGGTACAGAGTGGCAGGGGAAGTGTTTACACACTGCTACATGCATGATGATTTTTATTTGGAGAAGGGGTACCTTGTTCTCACACATTTTGCAGTATAAAACTAGAGAGCAAAAAGAGTTTGTTGATTTCTCGTTTTCTCTCTGTCTGTATCTTTCCATCCAAAAAGCTGTTTTATTTTCACATGCTTTTTTATTCATAGCACTTTGTAAAAGCTAGACCTCTTACTGGTTTCCCAGAAAAATGTGGTATGTTGTTCTACTACAAGTGTTACAATACCAAAAATTACAAATCAAGGGTTACGTTAAAATCTCAGTGAACCAGATCAGTTCACCGTATTCTTATACCTGGTTACAAAACAGTCCATCACAGTCTCATACCTAGGATACTTGTGAGCTTGTTTCCATGATGATTAGTGATGAATCATGGTAAATAAGTATTTTTACTGGTTTAATTAGTACTAGTTTTTGAACAATCTGACTTACTCGATAAGATGGGGGGTACTCCTGCTGCGATATTAACATAAATTACATCTTATAAAACAAAATATTGCCAAAATACGCAAACCAGAATATCTCTTGGAAATAAACCAGCTTGGGCAAGTTCTTGCAGAGGAGATGGGGCTCATACAAAAGTGTCTAGTAGTCTGTACTTGTCGAAGTTTCATCAGGAGATCAGATCCACATCAGTCAGAAAGGAGAACTAACATCGACTTCACATACTTTATATTTAAATACTCTTGGATTTTCAAAAAAGCCCAAACCAAACTTTTGCTCTTTCTCAGTTAAAGAGGAAGAGATGAGTTATGGGCCAAGGTTTTCACTCTGTGTGTCACCCACAGTCATGCTGACACTGTCCTGTTTCCTGAAACAGGAGAGAGGTTTTGCTTAGATTATAGTTCAAGGAGAGGGAAAAGCTGAAATGTCCAAAGCTTTAGTAAGATAAAGCTTCTGTTTTCCAGTTAGTTATCTCCACTGGAATCAATACAACATGCTTGTACTGAGAAGACTTTGACCACTGCTGGCTGGGTGGTTGCGTTGCGCAAATGAACAGCACATACCTTCCTCCTGTCAGCTGAGGATTTGCAGGAACGTTGCTTGGTGCATGCCTGCTGTGGCTTGTTGCAATGCTAGTAGGTGCAGTTTAGGTGCAGTTAGTTCCAGTTTATCCATAGGTGATATCTGGCTAATCTAAGCACAGGATGTAAGGGACAGAGGGAAAACATTGAGACTAGGAAACCAGGGAGCTGTTTTTAGTGCTGTTACCAGTGACCTCTTGTGGCTCAGATACTGCTGTGCCGGGAAAACATTTTTCTTGAACCAGATTGGGAGATTTATAACAACAATCTGCATTGCAGGTGGCTCACCTGTTGCTCTATGTTGATCTTCCAGCATCTACATATGGTTTGTCAACCTGCAAGTACGCTGAATCTCTCCTTCTAAGCCTTGAGTGAGGAAAAGGGTAAATTACATGGAAGATGGCTTCATATGCTGCTAAAATCTTGGGTTTTCATTCTCCCTGAGTCTGCCACTTCTCAGTCACTCCCTCCTGCATGCTGGTAGTTTTCGGGCACCCTAAATTCAAACCACAGGTCTTAACAGGCTTTCTTCATGAAGCCTGTTTATGGACAAAATTTCTGGGAAACTACAAGGTTTTGCTGAGGGAAGTATCAGAAACCTCATGATTTCTTGGACACGTACCTGGAATTTGCATTCATGTGAAGTTACTGCAAGATGCTGGCAAAGACAGCATTCCATGTCTTAACACATCTAGGGTAGGGAGTGTATCAAGTGCATGAAATGCCTTCACAACAAAATTAATGACAGCAGTGGCAAATGTGACAAGTCACCCTGCTTTGATGAGGCTGGGCCTTGAGGTCATATCCCACTGACCTATCCTAATCAATCACTACCCAGCGAGCAGACAAGAAAAGAGCAGACTGGAGGAGGAAGCAGGGAGTGCTCCAGAAGCTGTCTTGATAGAAGTCCTGGGAGCTACTCTCAATGCCAGATGCCCATGAACCGGCATTAAGAGTTTATTGACTGCATTTTCTGGTCAATCCAAAGGATGGTCTGAGTGGAGTGTGAGCCCCAATAGCTCTATCTAGGTCAGAAAGCTCTGACCTAGAATGAAGGAATGAAATCATCAATCTGCCAGAAGGCAGCTCAGAGGTAAGCATGCAGAAGGTATCTGATGCCTGAACTGCTTTCTGGGGGCAATTCTTTTACATAGTGCCACTGTCAAAAGAATCACAGAACAGCATGAAGCCTCTAGTACTGTTTATATCCCAAAAGGCAGAGTAGCAGATCACAGACATCCAAGTATCTATGTTAAAGGAATTTGAACAAATTTGAAGAAATCAAGGCCATTCAAATGACCTTTTGTCATTCTCCAGTGCACGGATTAGTGTCGTAAATTAATCAGTCCCTCAGAGGAATGGTACAGAAGTTTTCACAGGCAGGTCCCCAGGACATGGCTATGTTGTTGCTTTATCTTTTTTTAGCATTTTTTAAGTCCTCCAGACTTCACTGAGATTTCCTCCACTTACATACACACAATAGCTTCATGACACATTTGCTACAACTAAGAAAACCCGGAAGGACAAAACTGTAGATTCTTCCAGTGTCACAGACTGATCACAATAAGGCGAGAAAAGCCTACAGGCATTTCTCACCTTACCATAGATAATCTAGGTATGAGGTATATTAGGTGACTCAAAGGAGAAATGGGCCTGACAATGGGGCAAGGCAGCGTGGTTATTGTCACGTTTTTTACAAAAGGCAAGTAACATATATATAGCAGCAGGCAAGTGGGTGAGTTGTGATATTGACCTGTCAGACAAACGGAAAAATATCTTTAATGTGCGGTCGTTAAAAGTCCTGTTAAAATAAAATATTGGAAGCTAGCATTGACTATATTCCCTGAAACGATCTCAGAAGAGGAAGCATCCACCAGTGTGTGTCAAGACTCAAAGAAGGGTGGAACTGGTATCTGAACTTTGCTCAAGTATCTTACTCTGGATATTTTTGCTGAGAGAACAAGGGCTGGTATTACCCATCATATTACTGACTAGAATGTGCTTTCATAAAAGCTGCAGGACAGCTGAACCCCAAAGTACAGCAACAGATAAAACCAAAATTAATACTGCAAGTCAGTCAGCAGTCTGTGGGACACCCATGAGCGTCATCCCAAAATGGAACAGGAACATTTGGCTCCAGATTCCAGGAAGTTCGTCAGTTCAGAATGTGCTATCTGAAGTCCAAGGATATGTCCCCCAAAGTATTATTTTGTATTGCTGGGTTTCACAACAGAGCTGTTGGGGGCACTGGTGCTCAAATCCAATCTGCTGCTCATGTCCAAAAGAGGCAGCATGCTTAGGTGATGGTATTCTTTGACAGAGTCACTGGAAGAGTCACTTAAGTCATTTAGAAGTTTCTACACAATTAAAAATAAAACTCTATTATCTCAACTATTAACCTCCAAGTGTCTGCTAGCCTGCTTGAAGATGATATTGCTAGCATACCTGATGAGGGCATGGAAAAGCTGATCGGAATTTTTCCAAGAATAAACAAGTTTTCATTCTTTTACAGGGAAAAGAGGTGATTGAGAAAAAAAATAAAAAGACAAAGAAAAGTAAAGCTTCATTAAACTGCCTTTTATGCCTTAAAGAAGTCTCTTAGCTTGGAACCAGCTTCAGCTTTAAGAAATAAATATCACAGTGGAAATACACACCACGCTAATATAGAAGAATGGGCAAAACCATGCCCTTCTAAAAACTAACAGGAAAATGAATCTGCAAGAGCAATAATACATCACCACAGAAAAAGGCCATTTCACTGTAAAACTGTCGTTGCAAATGGGCTGAGTTTTGTTTTTTTTTTGCATTAGTATGAAAACATTCAATTAAACTCATAAAATACAATCAGGTATAAGAATGTCACACACCAGTATGACTAACAGATAACTGGTCTTGCAGCCTTACACACCAGGAAGTGGGATATAGAAAGTTATTTGGCATTTTTGTTTGGTTTGGGTGTTTTTCGGGGGGGGGAGAGGAGGATTGTTCTTTGGTGTTTTTTTTATTCCCATCAAAGACACTCACTCTTTTCTCACTTCGCTTGTAATTTCTTTTATGGCAGATCAGCCAAAATCTATCACAAAAACTGATTGCTTGGGTTGCCACAGGTACTCTAACATTTGTGAATTACTGTATAAAGTGAACTTGTAGTGTTGGCTTTGCAGTCATATTATTATCTACTCTTTTTTTCTTTTTTTTTTCTGCTATAAAGCAAAATGTAAATTAATGAAAACAGAATAAAATCTCATTCACATCTGCATCAAAGAAAATATCTGCCACCCTCAGTTGCTGTGTGGCAAAAGATATCTGGGATGACTGACTCATCCATTTGAATATGGCAAGGAATAAGCAAAAAGGGCAGAGGGAGAAAACGATTTTGGGGAGAGATTACAGCCTGAGCAAAATCACAATTTCCTCTTCTCTAACTGTATTCTTTTAATTCTTCCTTCCTAAGTGCGTAACTTTGCCTATGGCCTTCTTAAAAACCACTTCATTTGAATAGATACTCATAAATTCATGAAGGTTTAGAGAGTGGAGATTTAGATGCGACATGAGGAAGAAATTCTTTACTGTGAGGATGGTGAGAGACTGGCACAGGTTGCCCAAAAAAGCTGTGGCTGCCCCACCACTGGCAGTGTTTAAGGCAAGGTTCGATAGGGCTTTGAGCAACCTGCTCTAGTGGAAGGTGTCCCTGCCTACAGCAGCAGGGAACTAGATGAGCTTTAAAGTCTCTTCCAACACAAACCATTCTATGATTCTATGAAACAATAAACTGCATCATTATTTACTGTCTCATGAGTTGTAATTACATCCACAGAATTGGTCAATGGTGACTGCAAATTTTTAAATAATTGGTGTTACATATGCTTCAGCATTTAACAGATCTTCGCCAAAACAGACCTTTTTCTGATATGTTAGTTAGTAGGCACATCTTGTATTATAACTGTGAATAAGAATATAATGTGACATTAAGTTATACGTCGTATGAAAAGATATGCTGGTTTTGAAAACTGGTAATCCTCAAAGACAGCACCATCAGACATTCAGGCTAACGCTCCATCAGTTTTACACTGCCAGCCCTTACTGTCTATATGAACTCCATCGTATCAAACTTCTGCACGCTTACTGCAGTTGTGCTGCTTTTGCTTCTTGTGTATGGACACATTAGTTTTCTTCTGTCTGCCTGGAATTTTCTAGTGTTTAGGGTTATGTTCCAGCTTTAAATACTCATCCTTAACAATGTTAATAGCCTTTCATATCAAGGAACTGGAAAATATTTCATTGTATATATATTAACAGCTGATATTAATGAATTTTAATATTCATATTATTATTCTTCCTTTATTAACTCTCCTGTTTTTTCTAAATCTTGTGCTGTGCTTACTGTAAAACAGCCAACATTGATATAGTTCCTTCAACTAATTCATACTGGCCATTGTCTATTGTCTTTCTTGAAAGGCCTCAGGATGAAAATACATATAGTGACCTTAAGAGAAGTACATCAGATAGGAATGCTTTCTGTTGACCTGTGGTGAAGCATAGCTATGTAATATTAGTGAACGGGATATCTGTGTGCATGGTCCTGACGGTGGGTAGAGCGTGAGACTGCATGTAGAGTGTATGTAAAACCTACATGGCCTGCCCTTATCACACTTCTGATGCTTGGAAAAAAGTCAGTCAAACCCTACTTTTCACTTAGTCCTATTATAATCTCGTTTATCACTGTAGTGCAGGATTGAGCAGGATAACAGTCTGCTGGTTAGGACTGTGTCAAATGGTTGCATTTGCAACAGCCAATAAAAATAACGTAACTGAAAATGCAGTGTCATGCCTTGCCTGTGTCTATTCTGCCTTTAAAAGTGAGAACTAAGTCATCTTTCCAAGTAATGGTAGGCTATGAAATTAAATGAGCTGAAAAATGTTTCTAAGGAGATGCAGCGTATCTTGAAATGTAGAGGTGCAGGAAATGGCTAATCACAAACCTAAGCAAGTCTTGGCTTAGAGCAATTTCAGGTTCCCTGAAATTTAGATTTACACAACAATAATATGATTATATTGGTGTGCAGGTTCTTAAAATACCTTGTCTTCCTACCATATATGCAAACATGCTATATTGCACTGACTCTTACCTTTTTACATCTGAGACACGAGTTTTCACTAACCCACAGGTCAACAAAAATATTAAATTTATAAAGTCCATGTGCTAGCTTCAGTTTTCAATTTCTTTTTCCCTTGTCTTTGACTTTCAAGATACTTCTAACTGTTGAAGGAAATCCAGTCACTTGAGACAAGCAGGGGGCTACAGTTTACTTCACTCAGTTACCCAGTTTGAACTGGAAAACTAAGACTAGCATATGAGCATAAAATTTCATTTAAACATTTTAAATACTAGACTGAAATGCAAAGAAAAACAGTACATAGGCTGCAGGGAACTGGTGTCACTAAGAAAAGTGCAGAGAACTCGGCTAATTAACAGTAACTGCCCTTAAAATGGCAACATAACACTAAACTGGAGATTCACTAAAATAATATGAGTAAAACTGGAATTTGTAAGTGGTAAGTGAACTGCTGGAGCTGTGGCTGGTGTAGCCTGGCTTTGGGAAAAACTCAATGGAAACGACTAATAGTTAAATACAGGTACCACCAGACCCTTTCAAACTATTTACTCCTGTGTAATAATGGCTTTTCATTTCAAACTCATTTAACTTGAATGACCTCATCACACCTCCTGAAATAATTCAAACATTTTCACAAGCAGTTAAAAGCACCATGTGTAACCTGTTCATCTTCAGAGATCTTCCTACTGATGAGAAACTATTGGCAGCAGTTCACCCTCTGCAGTGATTGATGCTTTTGAATTATTCTTGTCTGACTGGAGGGCACTCCATAGTCTTAGCAGGATGAAAAGCATTTCAATTTCTCAGTCACTTTTCACTGTTGTAACTCCATGTAGACACTAGTTTTCAGGAAAGTACTCACAGCATCTAACAGAATTGACCATGTTCCCTGATTAGATGAAGTCATTAAAACCAAAGTAAATGCTAGCTCAGGGCTTTAACCAATCTATGTAAAGTTTCTCTGAAGTACAATGCCTGCTGCTCAACTCTCGCACAACTTTTTTCATTAACAAAATGTTTACTGCCCTTGCTTTCAGCGTAACTGCATGAAGTCTAGACACATTTTCTGTTTCTTTGTTCCTCTTCTGTTTTAAACTTACAGCTAGGCAGTAGTAAGTTGTTTTCCATGGGATTATCTAGCAAAAGAGCTTAAAAAGAAATCTTAGGGAAAAGCATAAATTAGCTTTTGTAGAGAAGTAAAAATTGATAGACTGAGAAGGAAATGTACTACTCTTTAATGAATTTCAGATTATGTGAAATGCACCGTAACTTTATCAACATTAGGGAAATTATATGCGAAGATAAAAATTAAAACCCTCAGTTAAAAAAGCCTGAAATAAATTACCAACACTCTGGAACTACTTGTATTAGAGTAGCCTGCTGAACAGGAAAGACATACTAAATTTGGATGTAAAATTTGAGGATTTAATTCCAGTTTTATGTTGAATATCTCTGAAGAAGGTTAAGGTATGTCCTTGTAGACATGAAGTTAATTGAAAGTGTGACTGCAGAAAAGCTGCAAAAATACAGTATATTAAGCAAGACAAATCAAGAGAACAAATAAAGGTTTGTGCTGAGTTTAAAGACAGTGGTCCTCTATTTCCCATGTATAGTCACTGTTTTCCAGACATTTGCTTCAAAACACCACATCAGAAATACGATTACAATAAACTTCTAAATGTCCAACTTGCTTCTGGTACTTTATGTCTTCATGCCTGTTTTATGTTAAACCTCACTAAAGCCTTTTAAATTAAGAGCCTCTTTGGAAAGAAGAGGAAGAAATATGGATTTTAAAGTTAAGAAACAGTAGATATTCTGAATAATCCATCTCTGTAAGAAAAAGCTCCCAGTTACAGATCCTAGTTCCTGAAATCCTCAAAGGGTAGGTTATAGACTCTTTTCTGGCTGCATAAACTTAATGCATGTGGAACAGCTGAGCATTGGCACCCTGCAAGATCTGTGCTATTCCACATGCACTAAAAACCCCATTCTAACTTAACCATTATCTTTGCAACAGGTTTCTCAGCCTCTGACCTCAGGAATTGCTCACAACCACAGGAAGTAGCCCCTTCTTATGTAACTGAGGGGGAGAATACTGGCTGGACCACACTAATTTTTCCAGTGATGTTGCTCATGGATCTGTTGGAGAAATCTGTCCTCCAGAAGAACTCTCTGGTGTGCTATAGACCTGCCCTAGTGAGCCTAAAGGAAGGCCACAGTCTGACTGGACACAAGAGAAAAAAATTTCACATTAAGAACAATCAGCCATTGGAATAATCTCCCCAGGGAAGTGGTGGCCTCCCCAACCTCAGACACTTTAAAGATTTGGCTGGACAGGGTGCTGAGACATCTAATTTAGGTTATGCTTTGCCTGGAAAGGTTGGACCAGATGATCCCTGAGGTCTCTTCCAACTTGGTATTCTAGGATTATATGAATAAAGTAGTGATACAGCTGTCTAGGAGAAGGGCAGATTGGACACATCATCTTTAGCATCAGCAATCAGCTGGCAAACAGCAGGCATCAGGTAAATGAGTGCCTGTTTCTTTCCTGCCACAAGCAGACACTAGCACCAGTCCAAATTCTGCCCCAGAACTTGTGATGTAAAGTTACGCTTCTCTGAACTGTTTTTGTACTGTGGTCTTATTTTTAGCTCCTCCACTTTTTTTTTAATTGTGTTGCTTAAAAAAACCCCAAACCAAATAACTGTTACCTTTTCACCTGTTTAGCAAATGAGAATACAGATTTTTTTAATCAAATTACAGCTAATTAATTTCTTTTAAAGAATCCTGTTTAAAGTTCCTCAAAACCATTTCTGCTTTTTTCTGTTTCCTGCTATGACCAAAGTACAGTACAACTAACACTGTCCTGAAACACTTTTTGTAAGTTGAGTTTATGCTTGTCACAAGAAGAAGCAACAGATTAACAGTCTGTGACTTCTCAATCTGCTCTGTGTTCCATTTCAGTGGCTTCACTAGTAGGTGGTAACCACTGAAAACTAATCCTTAATTCAGTGACATATGCTGCATGACTTTGTAACTGAAATTATCGCAATCTCAGGTGAACCTACTTTCAGCAATTTTTGGTCCTTGATATAAGCCTCATATGCAAGAAACACAGTGTTGTCCTCAGAAATTAGGATTCAGGGGACAAGGAGGGTTTTAAACTGCCAAGTGTGTTAGAAAACGGGCCACGGAGTTTAAGCATTTAACATGACCTTAACGGATTTGAGCAGATTACATTTCAGGTGCTGGGACATGCAAGAGCTGAATTCAGTAAAGTGGGTTTTGCTCTTGCAAAGCAGCATAATTAACTTCAAGGTTTTACACAGGGATTAAAAACTACATTAAACACAGTTCAGGAAATGTCCCATTTTCTCTTCTAGAAAACAAGGAATTAGCATTTAATTTCTGATGAAGCAAGCAGAAAATTTACTGATTTACTTTGAAAAAGACTCAACTAAATAATTTATATCCCCCAACAGCACAGCACATCTAACTGGAACACAGCTCATTTTCAAGAGAAAGGCACACATGCTAATTCAACCAGAAGCACACAAGACAGAATATCCTTCAGTGTGCAGTTCGGAGACACCAGAAGCTTGACGTCTTTCATTATGCAGCTTAAAAACCTGTTTTTCTTATTGTTACAAACCTGAAGGCAGCTGTCCTTGGAAAGTCTTAAATTTACCTAAGATAAATACATTTATCCAAGATAAATTTAAGTGACACAAACACTGGAGAAAAGTAGGGGGAATAAGTGGGTTTGCAGAACTAGTAAGTCACTGTATCAGTCTTACTTCAGCTGTAATTCCCTCTACATGTAAGACTTTGCTCTGGTGTTTTTGCTTGGGGTTTTTTAGTCTTTTTATTTATTTTTTTGTTAATCAAAACTTAACTGCTAGAGTTAGGCAAAAAGAAATTTATTGCCTGAAAGTCTCACAGTGGTTTGTATTTCAGAAGATGAGTAGATGCATGAGGAAAAACAAAGTTGTGAAGGAAAAACAAAAGAAGTAATTTTGGTCTCAAAACAAATTACGGCACAAGCTAGCTGCCTTGCAATGTAAATGTGCCTTCTTCAGGATACTCCAGTAAAGACTTCACAGGCAATCTGTAGGCCCAACTTGTGTTTCTTTCACCGTTCTTCTCTTGCAGCACCTAGATCAGTCTGCAGAATAACACAGGGTCTTCTGGCAGCAGCTAATTTCACAGACATAACATTACATTTTTAAATCAAATGCTGCAATTAATTTGTAGGATGCTAAACCCACAGCAGCAGATGACATCACATTAAGTTATTTCTGAATACAAACTCTGCCTTCAAAGCTTGACAGATAAAATGGTGATTTGGGAAGAGCTATTCTTTCCATGTCCTGTCACACTGAAGATTTTTAACCTTCATTTATGCAAGAAAAAAACCTTATGTAACAGATACATAAACCTTCTTGCTTCTCCAGCCACTTATTACAAGTCCTTTTTGACTTGCACAGTGAAACTGCATCAAGTTAGTCAACAGCATGAAGCACAACCTGTGGCTTGACAGTGGTAAAAATCTGAGCTAGTAAAAATAGCTGGCTGATAAAATGTAAAGCAGGACAGTATCTGTCTATTACGAGTCACATACAGTAACTGTTCTAATGAAAGCTAGAGACAAAAGCTTGGTGGCTTTGGTTTTTATTTTTTCCTCTCTAGGACCTTCCAAGTTCACACAAAATAAAACATCACTGTTCAGCTGACCACAGGATCTCATAGGGCTAAAATATTTTTTGTATGGTTTGAACACTTAAACAATTCAGAATTATACTTGCAGGTGACTATTTGTGCAACACCATCATCTTATACAGTTCTAGTCAATTGAACAATGTCTTCTTTGGTAAATGCTCATTTAACAAGCCTTACCTGTACCTAGTCTTTCGCAGGATAATAAAAATACAAAAATCTGGTTCAATGTATTTTTTAAAATGAGAGTGCTTTAGTCTTCTTTTAATTTCTAAAATACCTAGTGTGATTTTCACTTATCCCCAGTCTTGTACCAGAGCTTTTCATTTATCCCCAATCTAAGAGCTTTTTTTTTTCCTTTTTTAATTTTTTTTTTTTTCTTTTTTAGTATCACAGACTGCTGTGTTGGACTGAATCTGTCAAAGCTGCTAACAGGAAAGTTAGCAATAAAAATTGAAAATAAGACTGCATCTCAAAGACTTGCAACATTTTCTTACTACCATCACAGCAAGGAAGTATCCCTTAGTATGGTATATTTGGCTGCAGCTATTTAAGCAATCTGAAGGAAGTGCTTAGTTTTTAACTCTGCAGGGAAGCTTAAAAGTGGCTCAATTTATTTTTTAGTCCTCTTTAATTCACAGGAAGAAGCAATACATTTTTTAAGTGATTATTCAATTTCAGGTATCTTTTCTAAAGATACATGTGGTATATTTAATATACATCTTCCCTCATTCCTTCAAACACACTTAAGCTTTGAGGTAATTTAGGGCAATATATAAGAACTCTTTTAAAAAATAAAAGCAAGAGATCAGTAAAAAAAAAAAAAAATTAGGCAGGATAAATAGAAAAATATTCTGTCTTCCTCTCACTACAAATAGTTTCAGCATCATGCACTTTAAAAAGCAAAGGAATCACATCACTAAGTCCAAAACTAAGAGCACTTTTCAAGCAAGCCTGACTTAAGCAAGCATTTCACCTGAGTTTACATTTCAGGGATATGGCCCATAGCAATAGAGAAGACAACGAAAGTGTCCAGGGGCAGACTGTTTCATGTCATTCTACCCCTTACTTAGAGGGGTACAGGAAGGAATAGGGGTGGATTTACCAAAACAAACAAACAAACAAACACACAAAAAACCAAAACAAAACAAAAAAAAAAAAATCAAACCTTGTCCTGGCTCTATGTGGGCAAAAGATGTCACTTTCTATAGCAGCGAGATGCCTGTCAACCAGTCATTCATGCCAGGCATGAATGCCATGTCAACCAGGTATTCAGGCCTGTCAACCAGTACTGACTCTTTCAGTAATTATCTGCACAAAGGAACTGGTATCCAGGGAGATTTTGAGAAACGTTAGCAACAGTGTCCTGCCATCCCAAAGGGACCTTTCAGTCTAAGAAGCGTAATTCAGGGACGCAAGGCACTTGCTGGAAAGGCCTGAGATGAAACCTGTGGGTTTAGAGGATGGTCCTCTGCCCATTCAAAAATAAGGGTATGCCACACTTCCTCTGTAAGACAATTCCAAAGGCACTATGATTTAAAATGTGGCATTTTCTTGCACACATGAAGATTATTCCTTTGGAAAGCACCACCCTCTCATTTATATGCTATACTGGAAGACTGCAATACTCTAAGTTAGATATTTTTACAGTTTTAAAGATACGTTTTGGGAATGACATAGGCAATGCAAGATATAGTTCTTTAGGCTGAAAAGCTAATCGGAGTCTTCATCATCGAGGTATTCCTCCGCATTACTTAATGTTCGGACTGTACCTGGAAAGAAACAAAGCTCTCTCAATACAGGATAAAATTATAAAAAGCTTCACATTTGCAATGCTTGCAAACCAGCATCTGAGAAAGCTGATTCCTGTATCATTTAGAGATGTTAGGGCTACACAGATGGGGCTGTGGATCTGGATCTCAAAAGCAGGGCTAAGCCAATAATCACATCTACTACATGTGAGATACAGTCTATTTGTGACCTTCAAGAGCCATCTTCTGGCTCCTTGGAACCGGAGCTGGAACTCTTACATTCTATTTTCTGTATATGTTACCACTACATCACAAAGGAAAAGACTGGTGAGTTGGTGGAAGAACCCCTATGGTTTTATTCTGAGTGCTTAGCTGGCTGCCATTCTCTATTTAAAATAAAACACATTTCACCTGTTCTTTCCCTGCTTTTTTTTCCTCACAAACATTTTTTCCTGAATATTTCTTATATCTACTTATGAGCTTTTGAAGAATAGTAAGGAGAAAACAGGAGTATTAATGTATATTCACCAGACGTGCGGCACTGCCTGGAGAACCACATCAACCTTTGGGACTGTACAATGATAAACAGTATGGGCTTTTTGTGACAGATAATTATTTGCCTACAGATTTTTAAATGTATGGGAACAGGAATATGGGTTATATATAACATGTATTATATTATACTGCTGAGAGCCAGGAACAACAAGATCCTACTTAGTCACAGCTTTGCAATAACATATTACAATAAAGTATTAAAAATATCATCTGCACACATAACAAGACTGACATAATTCACAGAAGTGATAATCATGTTATCCTAGGCTTCTGGAAGAGGAAAAAGATGTAAATTTAAAACTGACCTGCTCAACTGTTTTGATAAAAGAAGCTTAAGAGAATATTTTTTTGTTTGTTTGTTTTTGAATGGGAGAAGCAGCAAAGGAAGAAAGGAAAGAGAAGAAAGAAACTGTAGAGTGCTGTGCTAAAGGGCCATTCTTCAAGAAAGGACAAATCCATTCTTCTGTGTAA
This sequence comes from Pezoporus occidentalis, assembly GCF_034315485.1. Taxonomy (NCBI): domain Eukaryota; kingdom Metazoa; phylum Chordata; class Aves; order Psittaciformes; family Psittacidae; genus Pezoporus; species Pezoporus occidentalis. The sequence goes on along the minus strand of NW_026912961.1, from coordinate 7,022,385 downwards.
CAACTGTTCCCCCATTCAGCAGCACAATTCTTTTTGCATTCTATGACAGGATTTTAACAACTTTTATTTCTTAGAATATACTTCTGCAATCATGACACTTGAATGTGTGTGTATACAAACAAACCACAAAACCTGAAATTTAAATGGAGACAAAGTAAACTTCCTTGGGTAAAACAAAATGTTTCACAGAATGACTATGATTGAAGCCCTAACTAAATAGGAACAGATTTGAAACTGGACACAGGAAGACTACTGATATAGGAACTAAATCTCTGGAAAACAGCAATTGCTTCACTCACAGATATTGGAAATACTGAAATACAGAATGAACACATACAGAAGAATGAATAACTGAGAAAATACAAAATACAAGAAAAGGATACAGACCAGTGGTGTCACAGAGATAAAACGCCAAATTAAGACAGAAAAGCAAACAAGGAAGATAATACTAAAACTGCAGTTAGACTGAGAACATAAACTCTTACCGAGGCATACAAGAAAAGGTAGCATGTGAGAGTACCAGAGACTGGTAACAGATGAAGTTCCAGTTGGATATAAGGAAGAAGTTCTTTACTGTGAGAGTGGTGAACAGGTTGCCCAAAGAAACTGTAAATGCTTCATCCCTGGCAATGTTCAAGCCAGGCTGGACAGAGTCTTGAGCAAGATGGCCTAGTGTGCGGCATCCCTGCACATGGCAGGGGGCTGAAACTGTATGATCTTAAGGTCCCTTCGAACCCTAACCACTCTATGAAATAAATAAGAATGATAAATCAGTCAGCCATGAAACAAAATTAGTTTAGAGGGAAAGAGGCAAACACACCAGAAGCTACCTAGCAGCAAAAAATTAAACATTAATACAATTATTCTGGACATGAGAATAGAGAATACTCCTGTAGCAGGTGCCTACAGTTGACAAAGATGAAAAGTGCTTCAAAATAATATTAACTAATATTAGAAAAAGAATATGGAAACAGAAGAAACCCTGCTCTTTGTTATCACTGCTTTCTCCAGAGTCAAAACTGATAGAAATTTGTCAGGGTTTTCTGGGAAATCCACTATTACCTCTGTCAAAAAGCTGCATAACAATTTTGTTGCAACTGCTCTTCTTGGCCTTCTAAAGTTGTGGTCATCTATTCTATCATTTAATTCCCACTGCTAGCCACCCATAGGTTAGCATCCCATCTGCTCTCCCTAGCCCAGGGACAATACAGTTGCTAGACTGCATATCCCACTTACATAAGCTGTAACTCTGCCTGTGTTTTTTGAAAAAGTATCAATAAGGAAATGAAAGAGGAGCATCCGTTGGTCTTTCTTTGGCTTAGTTTGGAGGAATGGATAGGCATAAGGGGGAACATACCACATTGTTTCAGTCTCATACCTTGTCCCTTGTGGTATGCTGATTTTAAGGTAGTTTCCATCCTTACTTGCTTTCTGTTTCTCCACTCTGAAGAGTCTGTCTTCCATTTCCTCCCCTTCTATTATGGCTTCCACATCTTTGGAGCTCTTTTGCCTCTTGCTGACACAAGATGGCATTTTGTATGGAGTCAGCCACACTGAATGTGATAAACCACAGGTCTCTAACATAGCTCCACTGAACTGGCACTCTCAAGAGAACCCTTTCAAACACAACTTTCAGCCCATGTTGCTCTCAAATGGATTTTATGGCTATCAGCATACTGATACTTGGTCAAAATACTAAGTGTCTCCTAAAAAGGAAAAGAACGTATCAGAATAACAAAACAAAAAATACCTGCACTCTGTTTCTTCTTAAGAAGGGAAGCACAAGTTGCATTGGTTGCCATGTCTAATGCCAGTTTCTTCTCATTGTTCTTCAGATCTGTTCTTGCCCCTTTAGAATAGAAGTTTTCATCATGAATAACTGCCCCAGATATTTTTGGGCAATGGCATTACAATATGTGCTTCAATAGCATGGGTTGAATGGTAATGGACATGGGAATCTCATCTGTGTATTGCTCTGAAGTAAAATAAATACTATGGATGCTCTTCCATAAGCTACAGTTGGCTAGGGAACTCACTGGCTGCTTTCCCTTTCCAGGAAGCAGATGTCATTGCTGTTCTGGGGTTAAGTGCCTAACTTTATCTGCAAAGCAGGATGAGATTTATCTTGAGCAGGTGAGATGTCTATTCTCCAAACAGCTGCCACAATCTTCTGCAAGGCTTACAAAGTCAGGCAGGTAAGCTGGCTAGGGACCATAGCTGGGTTACAGAAAAACACTTAAAGAAATACGGATTAATAAACATTCAGCAGTCTAGTCTGCCACACAGATTGTTGAAACCTTGGTGAAGATCTTTACCCTTTGCCAGCAGCATCTCTACAATATCTGCATAACCTTTCCATGCAGCAGCATGCAAAGCTGTGTCTCCCAATTTGTTCTGTGGAGTTAGAGGGAAAAGCGACAGGATTAAAATACAGAAAAAAAAACTTTCAGCTTGTACCAAGCATGACTAACATCACACTTCTACTGCAAGGGTCAGCTGGTTTAACCTACCTGTTGATTTAACTCTAGGTTTGCCTGGGTAAACAGAACATCCACTATATCTGCATAAAACAGGGTGGGAGGGGTGAACAAAAAAATTTAGCAGAAATAAAACAGACTTTTTTGCATTCACAGTCTAAATTCTGATTAAGATTCAAAGAAAGAGTGATCAAAACAGCTAATGAAAATCTGTAGCAGTCAGACTGCATTAAGCAAGCTTTAACCTTTCTTAAAATAAAAGAATAGAATGACATTTAAAAAATCTTGGCTTTATTATTTAGTACTGCACTTTTAGCGAAAAGGCAAATCAAGAAAACCAGGGAACAATTATTTCAAAATAATTCTCCAATACCTTTGTGGCCTCCATGGCATGCCCAGTACAGAGCTGTGTTTCCAGCTTTGTCTAAGCCATTGACCCCAACTCGATTATCCAAACACTCTCTCAACCAGCTTAAGTTGCCTGAAAGACAAATTCAGTTTTGATGATTTTGTTTTCCTCTTTGAAAAGTTAAGAGAACCATTAAAGGCACCCAGTTATTTGTGAAGGGTGTCAGTCCTTCTATGAACTTGTGAGGAAAAAAGTGATTAGCAGCAACACTTACAATTCATAAAACAACCAGCCCAAGTCACATCAAACCTTTTCTTCTGCTCCCAGAAGACTATTAGGTCCCTACATAGTTAAATAGATGGTACTCAACTCTTTCAATGTGTATAAATCACAAAGTGGCAATTCTACCAGGCTGTGAATGAGTTCAGCTTCTAAAAACTGCAAAACTTATGAGATAACTTGTTCAAAATACCACACAACCAAACAGACAGGATAAATTAATTTTAAATATATGTCGTGGTTTAAACCAAACCAGACAACTTGTTCACTCACTTCCCCCCCTTCTTGCCCTCCCCCTACTCCTGGAGGGACAGAGAGGAGAGTCGAAAAGAATGCAACTCCCACGGGTTGAGATAAGAACAGTTTAGTAACTAAGGTATAACACAAATCACTACTGCTACCACCAATGATAATAATGATAAAGGAAATAACAAGGGAAGAGAATACAACACCTCACCACCAGCCAACCGATAACTCGCACCCCCAGCCCGACCAAGCACCGACCCATACCTCCTCCAACCCCAGAGTCTACCAGCTCTTCTGGCTAACTCTCAGTTACATCCTGGGCATGACGTGCTGTGGTATGGAATACCTCTTTGGCTAGCTTGGGTCAGGTGTCCTGTCTCTGCTTCCTCCCGGCTTCCCCTCCTCCCTGGCAGGGCATGAGGCTCACAAAGTCCTTGGCCAAACCAAAACATCATTGTTATCAGCTCTGCTCCCGAGCCAAAAGTCCAAACACTGCACTGCACCAGCTACCAAGGAGGAGAAAACTGACTGCTACTGCTGAACCCAGGAAAATATATTATTATTTTGGCAGAAACAAACAAATCATCCTATAGCATTACGCAAATCACGCTTACCACGTTTGGCAGCTTCATGCAGTGGGTTATCAATAGACTCTGCTTGCTCTGCCACTGAAATGAAAAAAAGAGAAATTCTAACTACTTCTGAAGCTGAATAGATATTGGGCACCTGTATGGAATAAAACTTTGATTTATTCCAGATGTCTCCTATTGAAGAAGGGACAACATGAAGCAATCACAATTACTAAGGTATTACCAGTTTGCAATCTGTCATGTAAAACTGCTACCCTGCCTACATTTCCTAGGAGGACTTGGAAGAATTGTGCTGTGTTGTCTGTTTGCATGGCTTTTCAAAGTGGTTTTAGTTGAATCTGACAAAGCATTTCTGTTCAGTTCAAACAGGTATGGAATATTTAATGTGTTGCAATGCCCAAGAAAATAATGTTTTCTGGGGCTGAATATAATCATTAAAAAGTAAAAATGGCAAGCAGTCCCATTTCTGAAGGTGGGGAGAGGACAGATCAAAAAAGGTCTACAGAACTGCTCACAATCTGATTTAGCTTCCTGTCCATATGCAGTCAGTTCCATATCCATTACTTAACAATCCAGTATTGATTATCTACCTCTGTAAGAGGCCACCTGACACTGTATCGGGCTTCCTGACCTCAAAGCTATTAAAGGGTTGCCACTGTCCATCCTTAGGTCTACTTAAAACAAACACAATGTAAAGACTGAAGGAATATAGCCAAGATACTGCTAATAATAAGATCTTAAAAAATTTCAATGCATTGATTTAGAATACCAAGAATAGAAGCCTCAGTTTCGTGTGCTGTCTATAAAACTATCCTTTAGATCCAAGTGTTCTTCCCTTCAAAAATGAGAGCATCTGTTGCTGTTACCTGCACAAGCAGAAACGTGAATACTTGACAAACTCAAGCTTTCTGTGGGCAATAAAAATATAAGACAGCTTATCCAGGGCTGATGTACCATGGGGACCTATATTGCAGATGTATTCTGAAATACCCTGGTAGAGGACTCTTAAATTCCAATACTGTGATCAATTTTTGAAAATCGGTATATCAGTCATTTTTATTTAGTGATTTCCTTTGATTGTGAATGACCTTGCCAAATGGAAATATTCTAGACATTACCATAGTTGCTTGGAATTAGTCCAGTTTTCCCTTTGCAAGTTCCTTTCCACCAGTTTGTATCACTCTGCAGAGAATAAGGAAAATATTTTAGAAGGGATATGCTGCATCTCAGAAGTACTCAGTCTTACGGGACGTCTGAGACTCACCATGTCTGAGATGTAGATAATATCTCCTTCTTCAAAGTACAGTTCATCTGGCTTAAAAAGAAAAAAAGTAAACAAAAATATGAATGTGTGTACTTAGGTAAAACAAATACCTTGATAAAGCAGAGTACATTCAGCTCTCCCTTCGAAAGAACAAAAACTCAAGTTCTCCAGCAATTAGACAGTCCTGATAGTCTTTCATATTGTAGTTTGAATTGCCTACAGCTCACTTTTCAGATCTGTGACCTTCCTGATAATTAAAGAAAAAGACTGTGGTCTTTCCAACAGAGCATTGTGCAAGAAAAGCAGTGAAATACATCTTGTGTTTGTTAACTTCATACCCTTTCTAGCTGGCCTCAGTTCACAAAATCTTTTAGTTCTCAAATTATCTTTGTTGCCTTTGGAAGAAAAGCAAAAAACCATGTATATTGCTGATCTTACATTACAGATAACTTATACTAGAAAAGAAAGTATGCTGCTTTTTAAAAGAGCTGTACTTAAAAAAGGAGAGTGATGATTAATCACCCAGGTTTATTCACATTTAGAAGGATATCCAGTAAAAAGGTTTTTTCATTGAAAGCATAATACAGCAAGTCTAATAAACCATATCGAATAAAACCCTAGCAGAACTGAAAAATATGTTGTTACAGACAAGATTAAAATTATGCTTCTCGAAACAGTTAAATCTAGATACACTTACCGTTCTGGGCTCAAATGTATACAGGGCCCTGAACACTTTAACCTGCCCTAAAAAAGAAACAAAATCAGTATCAGTATCATACCTTCTAAACATAGCATACAGATACAGCCCTCAAATCCAAGTAAACTCCTTGAAGCTGCTTGCTGAACAAATTTGTGTAATGCCTCTGAAAATTATAATCACAATGAAAAGACTCACCCCAGCAGCACAGGTTCTAAAAGAAATGGGCCAACTGACCAGCTAAAGATAAGCTGCTTCTTGTCAAGGTCAATTGAAGTGTTACCATCAATTTCTGAGACAAAGTCTAGTTTCAGTCATATTCACACACACACACTCATATATGTTGCATAGATTTCTATCAACAATTTCAGATTTGTCAAGTGATACAGAATTAATAATAAAGAAATATAACTGACCAATGTCTGCAACATATTCTCACACTTACTTGTAACCGTTACAGATTAGGAACATAATGCAGTAGCACAGAAATCACTGCATTTAAGAAAAATTACAAATGTCAATGTCAAGGCATAACTACTAATCAAAACATTTCTGTAGCCTTGTGTCTCACGCTTTTTGGAGGCTAAGTGTATGTAAGACTATAACCATAAAATTAATCCATGTAAATATTTTAGATTGGCAAATGGAATCATACACTGTGTACGATTTTGCTTAGGATTTGTAACTCTATCCCATCCTCTTGCCAGATCTTATTTTTTAATAACACCATAAAATTTCAGTTTGGTCTTACTAGTCTCTCTCACAGCAGCTATTTCCTAGACATAAAAGGTCCAATGCTTCTCAGACTCTGCCTCAAAAACTAAACACCTGTACTGTGGCAACAGCCAAAGAAAGGATGAAACTTCTGATCTGTTTGTTATCCGTATAGAAATGATGAACCAAGGACATACCTCTTAGATCTAAGAGCTTCACAATGAAATGTGTGAACTGAAGCTGGGAAGAAGTAAAAACAAACAAGGGAAAGACAGATGACAAAACAGGACAGGTGATGCAAGAGCACTATCCCTTCTCCTTGGCTTTCTTACATGGGAGACAGATAAACATAAGATAGAACTGCACACTGACAACTCTGGCGACTTTAACCATCACCCACCGATTTTCAAGGTTTAATATAAGTAAAAGGAGGAAATGGATAGCAAGAGGGAAGAGTAAGATACATTAAAAGGGGAAATGAGAAGATGGCAGATGACAGGGAAAAGCAACAAATACAGATTTGTGCAAGTCACAGTGTTTCCTGTAATAATGTACTGCATCTGTGTCAACAGGTTTTCTAAAGCTATCACACCCTAAAGGAAGGAAAGAAAGAATGGAAACACTGACACTGATGAAAGTATTGCTGACATGTTGTTTAAACAAAAGGCAATTCGGGGGGGGGGGGGGGGGGGGGGGGGGTGCTGGTGGTGGGTTTTTTTTTTAATTCTCCACAACTGAAACAGAGAGTTACTTCCTGAAATGTCAAGCTGTGGTGTCACACACAGCACAACTCATTCTAAAATATTTTCCTGTCATGAAATGCAAAGTACAGATTTTAATCTACAGAACTGGAGGCCTGATTAACTGTAATTTTACAGCACTTTACATGGGAGTAAAACAGTACCCACTACTGGAACCAATCTTTTAAATATTTCTTCATAAACAGACATTAAATTAAACCTGGTTATGTTACTGCATTGAAGAGCTAAGAACAACAAGACCTTGGCATTGAAGTTATTTGTGCCAAATTCTAATAAAATAAAAAAAAATAAACAGCCGAGAAAATTTAAAATAACAAAATGTAAGCATGCAAATGGTACATTAAACTTGAGTCCCAGGCCTGAAAATGCTGTTAAATTGTATTTTACTAGGCATATGAGTACCTGTAATCACTTGAAGTACTTTTATCTACCAATGCCCATCCTCCAGCATGCAGACAGACTTAGAGCTTGTATTGGCAGGTGTCCTTTGGAATAAGCAAAAAGTCAGACATCACCTGGTGACTTCCTGTACTCACCTTTACCACTTTGCTACGAACCACATTGTAGGATTCATGTAGGACAGAGAAATAATACATTAGCACTCATTTGAACTTACCAAAGTTGCGTAACTGCACTCCCCCCAAGTACTTATAAAGGAAAAATTAAGTAGAACACAAAAGATACAAGCACCTTTTCAAGACTTCAAGGCACCAGGCAAACATTAAATGACCTAATTCTCAGCATTAGTAAAGAGGGGATTATTCCTTTTAAAAACACAGCAAATAGGGAACAGTGTCCCACATTAAACCTTTTCCTAAGCACAAGGACAAATTTAAGTGTTTTTTCTTTTCAATCCCATACTTTACCCACAATGCTGTATTTTCCCTTCTCAGGAAATATGCATTAAAAATCTGCAAAACAACTGACAAATAAAAAAAGCTAACTTGTTACATATACTAACCAGATACAAATATTCTTAGCATACAAACTCCCCCCCCCCCCCCCCCCCCAATTTGAGCAAACCCTCCCTCAACAACACATTTAAGTAAAGGAGTCAAACCAATGATTCTCTGTAACCAGCAACAAAAACCAAATGTTTTATCAGGCTGGGCTGACCTCATGCCCTTCAAATTATTTTGGATAACTTCTGCTACACACTTCTTCTGCTTTTGTGAGGAAAGGAAACTGGCAACTCAGATTTCTGATACGACCTCTCAGCTAAGTGCATAAAATTAAAGAAACTGAGCTGATAAACAATAACAACAATTTAAATATGCAACTTCTGAATGGAAACAAGATCATTGCTGTGCTCATAATACAAAGTAATAAAATTACCATTTTCTGAAAATACTAGAAGCTTTAGAAGGGGGTAGGGGAGAATTAAAATAGATCTATCTCTGCACAGCATTACATTTGAGCGAAAGTGAACTCCCAGCACCAAACAGCAGGGAAGATAATTTCATTACCCATCAATTTCTATCACTTTCTCAACCAAAAAAATAAACAGTACTTGGTACAAGAACCATTTATTTTAGTTAAGAAAGTAAGCATGTCAGTAAGCCAATATTACAGGTGCTATCAAAGCTTGGACCCAGTGGACCAACAGGAGTCTTGGTTAGTATTTCATATCCTGCTTCACCTGCAGACAAAATGAAATCTCATTGATGCAAACAGGGTTCTACAAATCAGATATTGATCATGAACCAGCATTTTCCATAGCTGTATTTAGAGTAAGCAGGTCTAGACTACTATGAAAATCAGAATAATTAACTTACAAAAACAGACTGGCTGGGTATCACTAAGCACTATCAGTACCTGTAATACAGAGACGGGGATAACCTCTATGCTCTAGAAAAATCAGAACTGGCCATGGTCACCCACTGATAAATTGGGAAACCTCAAGTCTGTCAACTCGTATAAAGGTCCAAGCTAATTTGGTGCTGTCACCAGCTATCTTCCTCCTTGCTCATGTAAGACTGCACAGAAGCAGTAGGGAATCTGTTGCTCTCTCTAGCACCAACTTGATTGAAAACAACTAATTTGAATGAGTGCATATAACAGGTAGACCAAAAAGTTAAAATATTTAAGATTTAGAATATGGGGTAGAAAAAGGACAGTTAAGATTTCCAGGGCCTCTGCTGCTTCTAGAGGCTTCTCCCAGAACCTATGTGAGTATGAATTTTTATACAGGTTCAGATGAATTTCTCTGAAGGAAGTGAGAGGCATCTTCTGCCTGACCTCACAGAAAGTGTGGTGGCAAAAGGCCAGCATGTTGGTTTTCTCAGTGCTGGCCTAAGAAGCTGCAAAAGAAGTATACAACCTGGCAGTGTACACCAACAATTTGAAGATACAATCTTTTTGTCAAGTCACAGTATCAGAGGTAAGCTGCAGATCAGAATAACTTGTGACATGCTGGCAGTTTGCTTTAGCATCATGTTATGAGCTGCACATCTGTTAGGAGACATGCAATTTTATTAGAACGACATTATGGTTAGACTGATTTTTTTTTTTCCTGAGGAATTAGAAAATAAGGTGCTTCACATCCAGACTTTCAAGCAGAAATAAAACTAGTGGAAATATGTTTTACAGGGACTCAGCTTGTAGCTTTGCTTTTTGTAAAGACAGACATCAATCAGCATTTAAGGATTGCCCCAACTGAGAAAAAAGTGGAGTTCCCACTATTTAGAGAACCATCGACTTCTAAGCAGTGCTTGTTAGAAAGGGGAAGTGAACAGTGAACACAGGGCATACAAATTAGAGGGAAGGAAGGGGGGGATGGTGTATTAAACAAACAAAAAAAGGTAGGAATCTGTTTAGGGACATGTCGAAAAGAATGCAAAGGGGAGACTGGTGCCAGTGTAGATGATAAACTGGGGTAGTGCAGGAACAATTATGACTGCATCATTCAGTATTTGGAGTGGAAGAAGCAAATAGCATTTGTTTACAGAAAATCAGAACGAAGGTCAACAGACCTACTTAAAGGGAGTCACCCTTTATACTACCTATGTTTCCTCCTGCTTCCCTTCCTCTCAACTGGCATTAATTCAAAACTGATTACCTCAAAGACTGGTCTTTCTCCATAAAATGTAAATGTTGTGTGGACTCTAGGCCATGATCAACAAACCTCACTCTATCTGGATGATACAAAATTAAGTAAGGTTTCTTTAAAACATTAATATACCACTTTCATCTCCCCCAGAGTGGTTGCTGCCCACTGTGTAAAACTAATGAAAAATGTAACATGAGACAGAGAGCGCTGTTCAAGGAGACAATAGCAGAAGCCAATATAGCTTGTCAAGTTCAAAGTAAGTAACTTTTGTAAACAGGATTAGCATCTAACACATAATGTTTAAGTCAATGAACTCTGCAGAGAAAGAACAATGCAGTCTGAGACACCAAGAGAATTCTTGAAAGACAGAGGGGCAACCCTCCCGTTGCCTAACGCTGACAGAGAAGAAAGTTTTTGCTATTTTCGACTCCCACTCTTTTGTATGTTCAGTAGCAAGTCTAGATAGAAAATACCGCCAGAAAACAGTAATAATGCAAAGGCCTAGTAGAAAAGCAAAGCTATGCACTTTTTTTTTAAAACAAGAGTCTCAAAAAAATAAAAATACCAGAAATTAAAAGCTTTTTAAAGCCTCAAAAAGTAATCATGATCCATTAATCAAGGGCTAACCACAGACCCCAAAATACTAGCTCATGTCTTGACAAACATGTCAGATGGCTGTCTAAAACATATTGATGTCAAAACCACTCTCTGTAACTGAAATCCTAATGTGCTGTGCATGCCACAGGATTAAGAGGAGCCTTCGGTCAGATCAAATGCTCTCATGTACTGATGAAACCACACTTAATGCTACAGCCAGTTAAGTTTTCCTCTCTCCGCATCTCCTTCCCCTGCCCCCATTTTTAAAGCATTGTCCAGCCATTGAACACTGATGTTCAAGACCCCTGTGATGTACAGTGAACATCCGCTGCTATACAGAGGATGATTATTTATTTTACTTAACATTATCACTTCCCTGACATGTTGCATCTCCTTCCATCTCTACCTGGCCTACACTTTCCCCCACCCACGAACACAAAGGAAAGAACTATAGCAACCTCTTCTTGAACTGTAAAAATTCAGCAGCAAGACAAGCAGGTTTGCTGTTCCCTGACCCAAGTTATAGCCCAGTTTATAGACTGGATAACTGATAAAAGTCAGTGAAGACTAATTAACACAGCTTGACCAAATGCACAATGCCATTCCACCCATTGCAGTCTAAAAGCCACCAAGAGACAGCATTACACTGTGGCAGCAACTATTTCACCACAAGCAGTCCCTGTATTTTTCTTTAATCAGGACAGTTTAATGTCTATAACCCTGAAAGATTCAATGACAGTACCACACACATCACTGACATTATAGACAGAATAAAGCCAGACATGTAACTACAGAAACATTCCACAGTATGCTAGGAGACAGTCTGCTCTTGAAAACGTTTTTTTTTTGGGGGGGGGAAGAAAAAAAGCAACAGTTTGCAAAACTTTTTCTCTTCAAAAATTAGGGGTTTGAGAAAATTAATCTTACTGCTCTGAAAGCCATTACCAAGCGTTTTATTTTCTCCCTCTGCCTTCTTCAGCTATTTATTTCCACCCATTTCCTTTTGCTGTGTCAAGCACTCATGCAGTAAACCAGCTCAGCAAGTTCATTACGACATAAAAATAACGTAACATAAGAAGTCAGAGCACTGATCCAACTTGCCATGTCACTAAATGGAATGAAAAGGGAATGGCAGGGTATGAAGGGGAACCAGCTTGCCATATCACTAAATAGAATGGAAAGGGAATAGCAGCGTATGAAGCGGGTAGGGAACTTTTGATGGCAGCCTGCATTTTATCAGATCAAGCCTACCACAAAACAGCACTTCAGCAACCTAGTATTAGACATAACACATCTGCTGTTAGCGTAACAGCTCCTGCAGGTTAGGTAGGGCTAAAGCCTTTAACTCTGTAAGAATCCTACATTAAAACTGACTCATCTTTTTGCAAATCAGAAAACTTGAGTTACCAACTTCACTGGGAAAATCTATCCTTTTTACATATTTGGCTCTTAAGAGCAACACCACACTCCTTCAGAAACCCACAGATTTCCTCAGTACCAGCTTTCAGTGAGAGCCCGTAACAGCAATGCTTCCTTTACTTTCTAATTTCATGTAAGCTCTTTTCAGAAAGTGCTTAGCAAACTGCAGGACAGACAAAATTCTTCCATGGACGAAATTCTACATTCAGAAAGCTTTGAAAAATTTTTCTTCTGCATATTGTTCAAGGCTGATGGTCAAAACTGGGTTTGCACTTACTTGGCTTCAAATCAAAAACTTGTTTTATTAGTTGTCTAGTTAAAATACTCGATCATCTTATGTATTTGTTTCTAAAACCCACCAGTATTTCAAATATTGCTCTAAGTGCCAAAATATTGAAATTCAGATGTATTTAGGGATCAATAATCATAGTTTGGAAAACACCAACTAACTTTTCACTAAATTTACCTGGAAAGGGTGGAGGAGAAAAAAAAAATTATATATCAGTGATTAAATGTACCAGAAAGGACGACAAGCACAGTAACGCCAGTTAAACGTCAAAGGACACACTGAGCGTTTGGCTGCAGGGAATACTAGAGTGGGAAGCAGTCGGATGCCGTGTCAGAAGAAGAACACAGGTATCATGCGACTATGTGATAAAACCGCTTTCATGTGTCAACATATTGCTAACCCACGCAATCGCTGGGCAAACGCAGGAGTATTTCAACGCCTGTTTCTTAACAGGTTAGAGGGTTTCCTATGCACCCCACCCTACGCCAGCTTCCCCTCGGCAGCCCAGTGCCCGAGCACGGAGGGCCAGGCCGCGCCCCGACGGGGCAGGCCGGGGCGAGGCACGGGTGGCCTGTCTCCAGACGCCCGCTCTGCCTGGGGCTCACTCTCGAAACTTCTTCCGAGCCAGAGTAGGAGCGGGACACCACCCAGACCCGGGGCCGGGGCAGCTCCACGACCCCTTCCAGGCGGGGCCGCTGGAGGCAGGGCGGCGGAAGCGGCTGCCTGTCCTACAGACGCAGCGCAAGCGTGGCGTGGCGGGAAACGAGAGGGGCAGGAGGGCAGCCCCGCTCCCCACTCCCTGCTCTAACAGCTCAGACCCGACCCCCAGACCGTACACGTGTCAGCGGGCAGCGGGATGATCCGCACCGGCTGCGCGCGGCCCGTGAGCCCGAAGGCGGACAGACGGCGGCTCAGGCCGCCGGGGCCCTTCTTTACCTGGCTTGGCAGGTTTAGGTGGCGGCTTAGACATGCCTGGAGACGGCCGGAGTGCAGATGAGGCTGCGGCAGAGGTCTGCCGAAGAGTAGAGTAACCCGCTCTCGGCTGCCGAACCAAAGCGCGGAGGCACGGAGGAATGAAGGGCGAGGGGAGTGCCGGAACGAGGGAGGCGGGGGCTACAGGCAGCGCTCCCCAGTGGCGGCAGGGGACGTTTCGCTGGTCCCAGGCACGGACCCAGCCAATCCTATCGCACGCCGAGGTCCCGCCCCCCGAAGCGGCAGGAGGTGGCAGCCAATGGGGCGGGGCAGCGGAGGGGCGCGTGAAGCTGTGGGGATCGCGCCCGGGGGTCGGTTGGCGGCGGCGGCGGCGGCGGCGGCGAGGCTCCAGGAGAGCGGGCGAGTATCCTGCAGGGTGGCGGGGGGGTTATGACGTCAGTGAGCCGTGACGCGGCCGCGGTGGGTTGTGAGCCGCGCCGTGCGCGGCGTGTGGCAGCGGCCTCGTGCCGCGGGCAGCTCCGTGACGGGGCACAGGAGAAGCGCCTGGGCCGGGCGGTTCCCTCAGTGCTGTCCCGGTGTCTGTGAGCAGCGGTTAAAGTTACGTTTAGCACAGAGGCGCTGAGGTGTTGGGAGCTGTGGGCCCTCCAAACTCGTGTCCTGGCGGTAGGGGTCGGTGCCCGGGATACTTCCACCGGGCGGTGGCGGGGCCTGGGAGGAAGCATACCTCGACTGTCACCGCGTGCTGCAGCTACATCGCGCTGTTGAAAAAAGTTAGGGTGGAAGCGGTTCCTTGTAGGGGTTAGCATGGGTTTATGTCCTGTTTAAAGATACTAAACCGAGACCAGGTAGTTTAGGAGTTCAGTGTTACAACATTGGTGACTGTCGTTGCAATTGGTGCTACACGTTATTCTGGGGGGGGAGAAAGAGCTCTGATGGGCTTTTTCATCCTGCTTTTTTTTTTTTTTTTTTTTTTTTGCCTGAAGCTGGGATTAACTTTCGTATAGGCGGTGACGTAAATTAGAGTCCAAAGCTCAGCATGTGTGTACAGATGTTGTTTAGTTTGTTACATAGCATTTTTTGTGGGACAAAGGCTAATCTTCTGGGACACAAACCTTACTGGTGATCTTTAGATCTTTATTTTTCAGTGGACTCAGTATCACTGCTTCCTCAGAAAAGATCATGTGTTTGCACTCTCCAGATAGATAGCCAGTACCACAAACATGCGATGCATTGTTGAACTTGACAGTGACAGTGCTCTTAGAAAACCCTTGCATGCTAACTTAAAAACTTCCCAGTGCCAACTACTGCAGGTACACAGAGGAACATTATCACACTGGTGATGACTTGGGCTAGTCAGTATGTCATTTTATTTTATTTTAACAGAAAAAAATCTTAAAGCAAACATGCAAAGATCACATCACGGACCTGAGAAACAGGTGAACTTGCAGTTGTTGCACCAAATGCAAACTCTGTGTCTGAAACTTACCCTCACAGAAATAGTGTGGTTTTACTTTCAAACTGATGCCTTAAATACAGATACTGGCTTGTTGGGGAGGGGAAATAGTAATTTTCAGTCTTAGGTGTCATAGGCTTTACATCCCTAAGCGTGACGTAGGAGGACAGACCAGGTGAAAACCAGGGTGTTTGCATGTGGTTAAATAGTTATGGGTTTATGCTCATGGAAAGCAATGTTTGACAAATGTTAAACTGGTTTGACAAACTCTGTAGACCAGCGCTGCTGCCAAGAGAAGCGTCCCCATTACTGCCTTTCTGCTGCGCCATACCTTTACAGGCACAGTTAAATGGATGGTAAACTGGAATTTGCACTGCTGAAAACTAACATTCTTCCCTTCCCTCCTCCTTTGCAGAACTGTTTTGTCAGCTGGAGTAGTTTTCTAGTGTAGTTCACTATGGACTCTTCAAACACCTGCTGCAGAAGAAAGTTCTGAGAAGAGTCAGGGAAAGGCAGGGTTGTGTCTTCTGGCAGCTCTGACCACTGAAGGTGGTCAGCCAGTCACAGCCCCAGAGCTGGTTACTTGGCAGCCACAGGGGTATGGGTAAACAAATGTAACCTTTTCCAGGGTTTCAGTCTTTGCTCTTTTCTGAAGAAGATCAATAGCTATTTAGTCCGTCTCAGTGCTAAGTCAGCTACAACGGCCAAAGTGCCTTTACAATAGAGGTAATGACTCCAGATTATTCTGTGGTGGAGCAGAAGAGAAGCACTTGTATGGTCAGCGCTCCTAAGTCTCACGACGCAGTGGTGAATTCTCACACTGCTAAGACAAGGCTCATAGAAGAGTCTTTGAGTGTACTCTTTGTTATAACTCTTCATGAAATTTTTAAAACATCCTTCTCCTCAGCATGTCACTTCTTTCTTTTTTAAGCTTTTTGCTTGTTTTGCCACCACAGCTTCTATTTACCCAATCTTTTTTATGCCATTAGTGCTTGATCTAGTGACTGCTTTTCTTGAGGGACCTTGTGGTATTAATATTGGTAGAACTGAGTGTCAGAGTTGCCCCCAAATGATTAATAAACTAAGGTAAATCTGTGATGTGGCATGTATGTTGCAGGGTTTTTTTGTCAGCATTAGAACAAGCAGTTGTGATTCTGGCATTAGCCTTGCAAAAAGAAAACAAAAAAGTTAAGTTTTATCTGTAATTGATATTTCTTAATACAATAGCTACTTTCCTTGTTGCTGAATTAAGAGTTTTCTCTGGCTACTATTTTTGATAGTGAAAAGCAAGAACTGAGGAGAAAAACCATGAAGGTATTGGTTATTGGCCTTGGAGGGTAAGTATTAGCAATTAAATTTCCTCTACATCTAAAGACTGGTCTTCCTTTCAGAATGAAGTTTTCTGAATGAATGGGGGTTGGAACTAGATGATCTTATGGTCTTTTCCAACCCTAATTATTCTATGATTCTGTGTTTTTTCAAAGTATATTACAAATACAACATGTAGTGGTCTCAGCTTATAACATGTAACCCTCAAAAAAGCAGTTAAATGTTGTCTCTGAGATCTCAGG
The DNA here is from genome assembly GCF_034315485.1 of Pezoporus occidentalis. Taxonomy (NCBI): domain Eukaryota; kingdom Metazoa; phylum Chordata; class Aves; order Psittaciformes; family Psittacidae; genus Pezoporus; species Pezoporus occidentalis. The sequence continues at coordinate 7,005,697 of NW_026912961.1, read as the reverse complement.
TACCACCTTTGTCTAACCTCTTTCCTGGCACTGCTAGATTTACTGTCTGAAAGCTATTGAATCCTTTCAGAGCTACCTAGTATTTAATGGGAATAAACTTTTTTTGGGGTGAGATTTAAGGAGGAGGATTGTTTGTTTGTGTCTAACTATACATAAATATGTGTGTTAGCATGTACATATGTTTAAAATACTGATTTTTGTCTTGATGCATTTTTTCCTGTTTTCTAACTCAGTGTAACAAATGGGGGGAAAACAACACTGGCAGAAAAGCTTAAGAAAATGCTTCCCAATTGTGATATAATCTGTCAAGATGACTTCTTTAAGGTAACTGTATTGATGGAAAAAACCTGATAGGTAAAGGTAGACTTGCGTAGGTTTTAATATAACTTCTCTTTTCAGTTCTCCTAGTGATAAACTTTTAAAATTGATGCTGCTTAAAATAATGTTAACTTCATGATAAAGAGAAATAAAATGGGCACTGGGGTAATTGAACTTTCAGTAGCAAGAACCACTGAATATACCCAGCAAAAAGAAGTCCGTTGTCTTCTTTGATCTTTTTCAAGATACTTTGTGCTAATGAAGTTAATGAAATTTTGTTAACTTTACACCTGTATAGCAATTGGTAGTTCTTTGTCTCTAAAATCAAAACAGAAGGACAACTTTTGCATTGACATTCGAGTTGTTTGTTAAGGATAGTGAAGGAGCTCTTATTTCTGAAGTAAAGCTCTAATGAACTTGTCAGGTATGACTGGGAGAATTTCTTGTTCCAGATTAAACAATATTTTTGTGTTTGTATTCTATTTTAACAGTTTTATACAGCATTTTAATTTTGAAGATAAATTTAATCACTTGGGATACAAAAGTGTATAACCCCCATGTTTGTAACTGAAAAGTGTGTATCTGTGACAGTGGTCATAAAAGCAACCTTGAAAATACTCTTTTTTTTTTTTTTTCGCTTCTTCAGCCAGAGTCTGAAGTAGAAACAGATGAACGTGGATTTAAGCTGTATGATGGTCAGTAACTTTGATGCATTGCTTTGAATGTTGTACTGAAATTCTCTTATGCCTAGCTTCAGCACTTCTTACTCTCCACTGTCTTTCATTGTCTTATTCCAAATCAGTCAAAACTTGGATCTGATCCTGACACCATTATTTCATATCAGATCACACATAGAGACCAGATGAAGTTCATGGTTAATGCTGGCTCAGTGTGCCAATTTAATTTTATAAACTTCTAGATCCAGATCCACTTTAGGCTAGTGCTTTGGTTCAGGTCATACCTAGTTGTGAAGAGTTGCTTATTGGCTAATCTCCGGTGATACTTGATGGTCACAAAATGTATTACTCAGAATATTGGCCAGACCCTTAAATTGTCTCTGAAAACTGACTCTTTCTCAGCTATGCAGTCTTTAGCTCAATTTCTAGACTTCATGAAATTGGAATGTGAAACTGAAGGGTTAAGTTGGACATTCTGTTTCAAGTCTGTAGCTTTAATGCTGCTCTTAAAACCTCCTCTAAAATGTGTTTGCTCTTCTGTTACCCAAAAGCTGTCTTCTCTATACCTTTCAGTACTTACTCAGTATGTTCTTACATGTCTACAGACAAAACAGGTGCTACATTGTGCTGTTTTGCATTCTCCTTTCAATTCATCCATCCATCCCCACCTTCCAAATACCTGAACCCAATAAAAACTCAAAGCAAAATGTTTTCAGCTCCTGCTCCCTTCACCTGTGTCAGTGACAATTGTCAGAAGGGTACAGGTCTCAGGGTAAGTAAGTTTTTTTACAAGTTTTGCGGAATATGGGAACGGTCCCTTCTGTTTCTGTTGTCAGGGAAAGGCTGTGAAGTGTGTTCACACACCTTCTGGTGCTACAGAACTCAGAGAGACCACCAAAATATCTCAGTCCTGGTGAAAGCTTTATTTTCAGGGTATCATCAGTTGCAAACATGAAACTACTCATATGTGTGAGAGATATTTGGGGGTAATCCTGTTCCCTTTCATTTAGATTTGTATGTAGATTATTTGATTCTTACCAATTAACCTAGGTTTTGAGGGCTTTTTAATGTTTTTTTTTAGGGATGCCTAACTTTCTGTTTCCATCCAGTACTTGATGCCCTTTATATGGATGAAATGGTGAAAAGTATTCGCAATTGGATGAAAAGCCCAGCAAGCTCAGGTGTTGTGACAGAAGAGCCACAAAATGCATGTGACAATCTGAAAAATACAGATGTTGTTTATATTTTGATTGTTGAAGGCTTTCTGCTATACAATTATGAGTAAGCAGTAATATGTAACCTGGTATATTAAAGCCACATTAAAAAGGAAGACGGAACTAAACATGTTATTATCTTAGGCCACTTAATGAACTATGGAGTAGAAGATATTTTTTGACCCTTCCTTACGAAGAGTGCAAAAGGAGAAGGAGGTAAGTTGCTGCTCATGGAGGGTCACTGTGCCCCCTAACCTGGACTGGTTCTTTTATACTGGTTTTATTTTGGTTCTTGCAAAGTGTAAGCTATTAACATCATCTGTCCTCTGTGATTCACAGGGAAGACTGTGTGGGTATTTAACGAACATTAACAAAAGCATGCTGAGATGGGGGAGGGGTTGTTTTGGTTTATGGTTTAGTTTGGGGCTTTTTATTATCATTATGATTTATTTATTTATATTAGAGCACAGAGATACTAAAATGTTTTAGAAACACTACAAAAACAACTTGTCCAAATAAATGATTTTAAATTATTTAGTTTACTGACTGCATATTGGAGTTAAACCATGTTTAAAATGAGAAACAGTTTAAAAAATACTAAGCTGTCTTATCTTTGGTTGACTATAGCACATGATGATTATTGCTAAAGTAACAATATTCATGTGCAGTTTTAGTGTATGCTTTGTTTAGAGTGTGCACTATTTGCACCTTGTATCTTATTTAGATTATTGAGCCAATGTCTGAATTGTCTACAAATCTGGCACAATACTGTGTGCTTGGAGCAGCAGATGTGCACACAGTCAGAATCTGCTGGCTGAGGGAAGAAATCTGCTGGAGAGGATTTGGTTGATTTCACTTTGTTGGTTTCTCATTAGACTCACCTTTAAGCACTTTAGTGTCCAGGCTGGATGATGGATGTGACTAGGCAAAACCCCTAGTTATTTAAAACTTGGAAATCTGTATACTGAATATTTCAAAAAAAAAAAACCAAAACCAAACAACAAACAACAAAACCCCACAAAAAGTCATTTGGTTTGGTAACCATGCCAAGTGCAAGGTCCTGCACCTGGGTTGGAGCAATCCCAGGCACAGCTACAGGTTGGGCAGAGAAGAGATTCAGAGCAGCCCTGTGGAGAAGGACTTGGAGGTGTTGGTCGATGAGAAGGTGAACGTGCACCAGCTTCAGTGTGTGCTTGCAGCCCAGAAAGCCAACCGTATCCTGGGCCGCATCAAAAGGAGCATGACCAGCAGGTCGAAGGAGGTGATCCTGCCCCTCTACTCTGCTCTCGTGAGACCTCACCTGGAGTATTGTGTGCAGTTCTGGTGTCCTCAACATAAAAAGGACATGGAACTGTTGGAACAAGTCCAGAGGAGGGCCACGAGGATGATCAGGGACTGGAGCACCTCCTGTATGAAGATAGGCTGAGAAAGTTGGGGCTGTTCAGCCTGGAGAAGAGAAGGCTGCGTGGAGACCTCATAGCAGCCTTCCAGTATCTGAAAGGGGCCTATAGGGATGCTGGGGAGGGGCTCTTCATTAGGGACTGTAGTGATAGGACAAGGGGTGATGGGTTAAACTTAAACAGGGGAAGTTTAGATTGGATATAAGGAAGTTCTTTACTATGAGGGTGGTGAGGCACTGGAATTGGTTGCCCAGGGAAGTTGTGAATGCACCATCCCTGGTGGTGTTCAAGGCCAGGTTGGAGAGAGCCTTGGGTGACATGGTTTAGTGTGAGGTGTCCCTGCCCATGGTAGGGGAGTTGGAACTACATGATCTTAAGGTCCTTTCCAACCGTAACTATTCTATGATTCTGTGATTCTATGTAACACTTTCAGTACAGCTTAAGTTACATGTAATACCTTTTTCAATTAAACAAAACTCCAGACCCACAACTTTTACCTTATCTTAAATGTAACTTGATTGGCAGAAATAGGTAAGTTAGCAAGAGTCTGTATCACAGATTGTATTAAAACAAAGGAGCCTCCTTTGCTCCAATATTCATACAGCCTGCCAGTCTTTTTTTTTAATTTTTATTTTGGATAGATGCTGTTATTAAATTAGCTGACACTAGGGGGAAATGTAAAAGCAAATATATTTTTGTGTAGCACCAGAGTCTATCAGCCAGCAGATACACCGGGTTACTTCGATGGACACGTATGGCCTATGTATCTGAAATATAAAAGTGAATTGGAAGAGAATGCAAGTAACATTGGTATGGTATCCCTAATTTTAAACTTAGAAAATGCTGAAGTGTGGCGCTTACACAGTTATCATTGGGCTGTGGGTTGGTTTTTTTTGAATGGGACAAAGTTCTCTTTGTTTTTGTGGCACTTGGACAGTAAATTTAGGTCTTTTGCTATTTTATTTTTTAAGTCTATATGGGAGTTGGATTTTTTTTAATAATAAAAGTTATGAAGTTAAAAAAATATGAAGCTTCTGGTTACTAAGTCCATTTAACAAGCTATTATTTTAAATGGCACATTTGTATGGTGTATGTAACGAGCTAGCACATATATGTGTGGCTAAATAGGAAGCTTCTGAGATGACAGCAGATGCATTGTCAGGGTTCTTCAGATCATAACTGAAATCCTGGTTAAGTCACTTAAGACACTTCCTAGTGTCTTACGTATGACTGTGCACTACAGTCACCAGTCTTGCATGTGAAGTTTCAAAGCTGCGCCTGCTGATGAGGCGCCACCATGAGCTTGTGTAATGTTCACAGCTATACAGCTCTTGGACTGCCCACTGGGAGAATTCAAGTGGCTACTTCATCAGCACACACATCTTACTGTGCAGTGAGAATGGAAACTGTGATGCCTTTCCTTGACTTGCCAAAACCCTAAAGCTGAGGAATAACCTGAGGTCTTCAACTGCATAGGCACCCTTACTCTACTGTCCTAATGTTATTACCATTTTTTAACATCTAGAACAAGATTGTGAATGAAGGAAAGGGAGGTACTGTTCTTGGGGTTTATTTTTTCATCTCTTCTGATGGCACTCACAGGAATACCAAAACCTTTGCCAATTGCTATTAAGAAAGAACTGGCACAGAACTCACGAAAACTTTCTTTCATCTTTCTTAGTTTATTTGGATGGAACAAAATCCCAAGAGGAGCTTTTATCCAGTTTGTATAGTGATATAATACAGGAATTAAAAAAGCTGAGGGAAGAAAGTAAGTAATGTTACTGGAAATTGAATGTGCTATTCCATTCCATGTTAACAAAAAGCTAATCCTTTTATATGAAAATACTGCAAGGATTATGTAGATCTATATCCCCTTATGTATCACACACAGTCCTTATACATGTTTGCCCATTACTTTAAGTCATCATAAGCTATAACTTTTTAAGTTCCTTGAAATTGGATGTTCTGAAATAATAGGTGGATCCAGTGCTATCTAATGATAAAATAGTAAAAAAAAGCGGGGAAGCAAAGGAATATGGGGCAAAGCATTAGTGAAAACAGATGTGTTGTTGGTATTAGTTTCTAATATACAGTGATGTCACGTGCAAACAGATGTGTTGTTGGTATTAGTTTCTAATATACAGTGATGTCACGTGCAAACAGATGTGTTGTTGGTATTAGTTTCTAATATACAGTGATGTCACGTGCAAACAGATGTGGTGTTGGTATTAGTTTCTAATATGCGGTGATGTCACGTGCAAACTGAGTAATGACACTACAGGTTGAATTTATGGTTTTTATCTTTTAGATCAGCAGGTCACAGTATGATAACATAGAAAGCTTGGGTTCCGTCTGATGCAAATTGAAAGCCCCAAGACTGTCATATTTGGCAAGCCAACCAACTGAGCAGATGTTAATGTATGTTTATAATACTCATTCAGAGAATACAAGTAGATTTGTAGTGATTATTGAGTCTGTAAGCCTCAGGTATTGTTGAGTAATATCAACACTGCATTATTATTGAGAATTTCTTTAATCAGTCATGCTTTGGCTGACCTTTGTTTGAATGTGTACATTTTACAGAATATAAACATATTTTTGTATACAAAACTAAACTAGAAAGATGCAGTTCTTTTGTATTAATAAACATATTTGAGCATGGATCAGTACAATTTTAAATGTTCATATACAAAGGACAGTGATTAATTTTATGAGCTTCTAATCACCAATAAGCATGGTTAGATGAACTGGTTGTATGTTGTGGCAGCAGTAAGTTGAAGATGGTATGAAGTGTTACACTGCTTACTCAGTAACAGAAGCTGTTATTGAATATATAACTGAACTTACTTGCTAAACACCTCTGGTGTTTGCCAAGTAATTTTTAATTTTTATGTTGTGTGTTGGTTTGAGCAGTTAGGAGTGGGTATTTAAAAAAATCCAAACAAACCTGAAGAGAAGTCAGGTTGTTGGGAAAAGATGGGGGAACAATATGGAGGCTAGAATACAGATGCATTGCTAATAACATCAAGTACATGTACTGTGTGAAAATCAAGGACTGGGGTGGCACAGACTACTACAATAAATGTGCGCATCAGGGAGGAGGAAGAGGGAAGAAATAATTCTGGTTAATAGTCATAGCTCAGGTTGAAATTACAGTAACAAATGTATTCAGAAAGCAGCCTGTGAAATGAATGTTGAAGCTTTTTTGTAGAATTTGTGTATTTAGATAAAATAGAAAACTGGAAAGTTTAATCATTTATGGTGGCTGAATAATTTATGAACTCTTACATTTTCTTTGAAAACTTACCAGCTAGAATAGAAATCAAGCCACAGACATGAAAAGCAAACAATGGCTATATATATATATATGGGCTATATACTCTGTGTCAGCTGAACTGATCAGTGATTGAAATGTAATGCTTTATTGTTAACAGTATTAAGGGTCCTAAACCTGTATATATAAAGAGTTTGTTAAAAGAGTAGAGCTGTGTGAAGCTTCTGTTTCAGACAAAGTGCTTCCAAGTACTATTTTGTATTATAATTTTGCAGTAAAAATACTTCAAGATAGATTTGATGGGCTGTCTGACTTTCAACTGTATTTTTGGTTCTCTTTCCCTTTGGAAGGGGGCAACTGTGAGAGATTAGCTAATACTTGGATGGTTCCAGGGGGTTGACCTTGGGTAGCTACCAGGTGCCCCCCAAGGTGCTCTACCACCTGCAGTACATCAGCAAGTTCAGGGCATTACATAAGTGTAACATGTTAATCAGTGCAGATTGTATTACCCACCCCTACAGTGCTTTCCCTTGAGCTTCACCCTCTGGGAGGGCTTCACTGTGTTAGGTCCCCATTTGATTAGTGTCTGTGTTCCTGAGCTCCTATGCTTCTTAAAGCTATGCTTTCCTTAAAGCCAAAGGTTTCATTGCTGATCGCTGTGCCTTGTCCCTGTGGGATCCACACCTGCTTTTTGGTTGTAACACCATGGTCTTCATCATGGGCTGCAGGGGAATCTCTGCTCTGGCACATGGAGTATCTGCCCCTGCTCCTTCTTCACTGACCTTGATGTCTGCAGAGCTGTTTCTCTCACATATTTCCACTCCTCCCTCAGTTGTTCCTGTGCAGTAACTTTTCCTCTTTCTGAAGTGTGTTATCCCAGAGGTGCTACCATGGCCACTGATGGGCTTAGCCTTGGTCAGAGGTGGGTCCATCTTGGAGCCCGCTGGCACTGGTCCTATCAGGCAAAAGGGAAGCTTTTGGCATCTTACAGAAGCCACCACCCCTGCAGCCCCCCTGCAACCAAAACCTTGCTCCACAAACCCTATACAGTGGGTGAAGGGAAGAAATTTTTTATTCTTGCTTTTCCCATCCCTGCATGACACTATGCAGACATGGGTGCTTCGGTGGTAACTCCACGAAGCTGGCACACCCTCAGTCTGCCAGATGTCCACTTTTATGTTTCAAACAGTGAAAATCAGTATTTTCCATATACGTAAGAGTGTAACTACTGTCATTGGCTTCTTCATTCTCTCCTCTGTTTAAAGACACAGTATATATTTATTTCACCACATATGTTCCTTGAGTAAGGGTCTCTGTGAGCAAGGGTCTCTTTCTCTCAGGCGGTGTGATTTTTAATGAACCAAGTTTAGGAACACAGTTACCTCCTGTTTGGCTAGGCTTTTCAAAATTAATTCTGCCTTCCTAATTTTCTGGTTACTCTTTTTCTGATGCAGATGGTTCATTTGTCAGTATCTTGCCTCTCCTCAAAGTCTATGAGCTTGTAAGGAAACTGTTTTTCCTTGCCACATGTTTCTGTTCAGTTCTAAACTGAAGATTTTCAAGCCTGCACAGACTGTCCTTTACAAAAATCTTAACTTCTTCATTGCCAGGTAACACTTCCATGGGCAAAAGGAGTAGATGTGCTCCAGTACAGATTTATGTATTTGTGATATATATCATTTATCAGAATATACATGGTATTGAGCTTGCAATTCAGCAACTTGTAGTTACAGCTCAGGGCAGAGATCTTTAAGAATTTTTCTGAAACAATCCCCATGGTGCAAGGCTGCATCAAAGTATTACATACACATCTTATGGAAGGGTGTTGTGAACAAAACAGGTGGTGCTGTTTGTTCGTGTGTAAAACTGGTGGACCCACATTTTCAGTATTGTGCAGTTCTGGTTGCTACATCTGGAGGAAGTCCATAGTGGAGTTAAAAGAAAGGCAATTAACAGGATCAAGGGAACAGAGCAGCCACTTTGTGAGGAGAAGTGAAAAATGCTGGAAGCTGTCATTCTGGAGAGGAGAAGGCTGAGGGGAGAAAAGGGCAAGGTTTACAAAACCTTGAAAGCTTTGAGTCAAGTGGATGCAGAACTAGTATTCACCAGATTGTATGAATACTAGTTTTAGGGGACATTCCTTCACTTGAAACAGATTGACCAATTCTATTAAGGTGGTATTTCACACAGCAGACAATGAGCTTCTGAGATTTAATGCCATAGGAGGCAGACAGTACCAGCAAGTTCAAAAGGGAAGATTCATTGACCCCAGCACATAAGAATCAATAAAAGAAACAGGCAGAGCTCTACCATGGATGGGAAGTCAAAACTGGCCAGGGTCACCCATGGTGCTTAAACTGCATGTTCTCTTCATCGTTGCTACAGGAACTCACCTTAGGGAGAAAAGACAATGATCTCTTCTGAGTCTCTTTGGGAAATAAAGTCTTTCAGGTGCCGTTATAAAGTTGGTATATTGGTAGAATGCTTTTGCTTTTAAAGTAGTACAGCCCCTGACAGGAAAAATCTAGTTTGCCCCTAGCAGTTGCCTTTTCACTGCCAGGGCTGTGCTCCCTGTAAAGAAAGTAGTTTGGGAGAGCTGCAGGGCGGGAGGAAAGAGTGGGCTTTTGGAAGTGGTATCTTCTGCTGGCTGCAACTTCAGGCTATCATAGCAGAAGGACAGCTTTGATAAGTGTCTTGCATGTTTAGAAACATGGTGATAGAAAGGGTGGTGGTCTACATAAGTCTAATGGCTTACATCTAAGAAGGACTGAAATGCAAGTACAGGTTTAGATTGATATCAAGGTGATTTCTTCATGATGTCAAAATAAGGGAGAGAACATGACAATGTAGTCACCATGAACACTGATGCAGTTGGAACAAACTTTTTACCTTGAAGAGCTGTTGCTCCTCTAACCTTCAAAGTCTAAAAGCTGTTATTTCTGATGTTTACACTGTGTATTGATTCAGATGCTGGTTTTGTCTCACAGACACACACACACGTTTTTGAAAAATGGGGACTGGCCTGGTGGTTACTGATACGACAACGATTCTAAATCGAATTGTTGAAGGTGCGGTACAATGTTTTATGATGTAATGTATAAGTAACTCAATGAATATGTATGTAGCCTAACGAATATGTATGTTTAGGGACAATATAATTAAAGCCTGGCTGATGCTCAGGAGAGACACGCTAGAAGCAGCTATTCCCTGTGTCTCCAGGCACCGCAATAAATACCTGCTTCTCAACTTTGTTGGCCAGTTCCTCGAGATTTCTCAGAATCAGTTTCCTATGTTCTGAAACTACTTCATGTGCCCTTCAGAACAACGCCTCTTTTGTCCATCCAGCTGAGGATGATGTCTGATGGTTTATCTACAGCACTTGCCACTGAGCATCTCTGTAGTCAGAACCATCCAGTCAGGTAACACAGTGTCGAGAGAGCAAGAATAGTGTGAGAGTGAGGAAAACTGGAAAACTTTGAGAGGATTTCTGTTGGAAGACTGGTACTCCTTTTTCCAGAGAGAGGTGGTCAGAGCGCCAAAATCCCTTTTCTTCCGTTCCCCTCTTACATTACTTGGTTTACTAAAAAAACAACCACTCTCCCCTGCATGTCTTCAGATAGAATTTAGTAGGACAGTCTTCTCTGGGCTCTCAAACCTAGGAGGGAGGATGATTGGTCAACCCTCTGCATCAAGGAGACCTCTTAAAGCAAGCTGGAGGTGCACTGCGACTTGCCACAGCACACACGAAAGGTGTCGACGCCCGGTCAGATAAGTTGTGTCGCGTGGAGGAAGATGCGCTCGATCGTCTTCGGGGTCAAAGTGTTACTGTGAGGAAATCTAGCACCTTGCGCCTCACGCGCTGCTAGGCCCTGATTAACGTCCTTCCTCGCTCTCCTCTCCCCGCAGCCCCTCCCGGTGCTCCTTTCTACACAGCACCGCGGGCTGCACCGCACCCTGGAGCAGCCGAGCAGGCGCAGCCGCGCTCAACTACAGCAAAACTCGTATTTTATGCTTCGGATGACGGCCCGGAAGAGCGGTGCAGCACGCACCTCCGCCGAGACACGCCAAAGCCGTTCCTGGGGAACGGCCACCATGCGGCCGCCCCACCATACCCTTTCACAAAGGCTGAGGTTATTCCACAGCGAGGCGCCCTTCCCTTTCTGCCACCGCTGACGCATGCGCATGGCGTCCTTTAAGAGGCGCCCGCCCGAAGGAGGGCGGGAGTCCCGGCCCGAGCTGTTCTATCGTTAGTCGGGCCACCTGGGCCTGCCGAGCTCCCGCTACAGGTCTCCTCCAGCCCCGCCCGCCCTTGTTCTCTCGCGATGTTCCCTACAGGAAGTGAGCGAGGGAGCGTGCGCTGGCCGCGGCCGTTGGCGGCGGTAGCTGAGGGGATGTCGGCCGCGTGCACCGTGTCCCCTGAAGCACAGCCGCCGCTGCCGCCGGGCGAGCGCGATCCTCCGGCCAAGGCGATGCGCAGGAGGCTGAGGCAGGGACACCGGGAGGAGTGGGAGCAGTTGTCCTGGGTGGGGGAGGGTGCAGGTGGCGTCGACACCGAAGTGCCGCCGGCAGCATCGCCGGGAGACGGGGACGGGCGTAGGCGGCGGCAGGCGCAGGAGCCGAGAGCGCTGGCGGGGACGGCTACGGCGCCTAGGGGAGAGGAGGAGGCGGAGGAGGAGCGGCTGGAGCGGGAGCATTTCCGGAGGATCATCAACGCTTTCCGATACTACGGGTAACCGATTCCTACAGCCCTGTGCACGGGGCCCTGGCGCCGCGGCCGCCTTTCACCGGCTGCTGCGCGGGGTCAGCGCCTCGCTGTCCGTGCGGGCGACGTCTGGCTCCCGGGAGCCCTCCGTCCGTGTTCCTTGTGGCCGGTAGCGCGGGTTCCACTCCCCTTTCCTTTCGGGATGCACGCAAAGTCGCCTCGATGTCTTTGTCAGCTAGGAAACATACAAAAAAAAAAAAAAACACCCAAAATAGACATTGTCGAAGTACAGCGCACCTGGAAAGGTGCGAGAGATTTCTAGAGGAAGGTCTGTTTTTAAGGTGCTTTAAGACGCTGTAAAGTACTCCAGTAGCAAAGAGATGCAAACCGTGTCTCGGTTATTGTGGAAATTTCTGAAGGACGTGTTAATTTGCACAAGAGATCGGGCTAAGGCTTGCCATTTGTCGAGTCGGGAAAGACCTTGATGGTCCTATGGGAGTGAGGTAAAGGGGGGCGGGAAGGGACGAACCCTACTTAGTATCCGAAGCTGTTGAATGGTAGAGGAAACAGAATTTACTGGAGGGGCGGACACTGGCTGCAGAAGTTAAATCCTCTGCAGTTTTTTTGTGAACTGTGTAATACTATTCTAGGTCTGGGAAGCAGATTCGGGATGTAGCTACACTGCACATTGTATACTTCAGTTGACAAACCCCGGTGATGTGAATCATGTGTTGGATAGTCTTGTGAGTGTAACACCGGCGTCGTTTGTACATGACAGTGAGGTTCTTGGAAGGAGTGGGTGATTTATAGGAGTCTTTCTTCTGTTTGCCGCTTTTACTTTTTTGTTAGTTTTTGTTTTCCAAAACTAATATTTGGTCACTAGGTTGGTCTAGATGACATTCGGATGTCTCTTTCAAACTGAGTTCTCCAATAAAAATTGGACCATATCAAAGGCTTTGTGTTGCTTATTACTGTTAGCACAACAGCCAAATGTACTGGTATCAGAGATCTAACTTTATCCTCTGGTCTTAAAATCTGGGAACATACTTGTGAACCTTATGCTTAGCTGTGACTGGGTTGCCTCTGAATGCTTCAGTTTTCATCAACACATAGCAAAAGGATGTGACTCAAATTTTTCATACAGGAATTGAATTAAATTACCTCTGCCTCAAAGAAATAACTCCGAATTTAAGTGAAATTACATATTTCAGTAAAAATTATTAAGGCAGTAACACACTTTTCAGATGAGACCAGATTAAAGGTCTTGTTTTCTGGAGATATGGATTTAACTTAATTCTTTATGTGTAGTTCTTCTGATTTCAGTGAATTATTCATCTAGAAGGTTGCAATTCATTGTGAAATGGTAGGGGTTTATAACGGCTTTTTTTTTCTGATAAAACTTTCAAAAAGATGATATTAGGCTGATATGTTTTATATAGATTATCAGTTTTCTTATTTTTTCTGCCTTTTTTTTTTTCCCTTCAATTTTTTTTTTTTTAAACCAGTATAGCTATTGCAGTAAACATTCCCTTCTCAGTAGCACATACATAACTTTGGAGATGTTAAGTGGTCAAATTTCCCGACTGAAGTAGCAACTAAAATTGCAGCAGTGGCATCTTACTCCCTCTGATGGCTAGTTTTCCAGCTCTGCTGCTGTATGCTGTCACAAGTTTGAGAAACGGCAGTGACTTGGCCTGATAAAATAATTTTCTGCTGCCAAAAGGGGCAGTATCCCTTGTCCTGGCTACATGACTTCTTGTGTCTAGAGTCCTCATAACTATGGTCCAGCAGCTTGACACAGTAAAGTGACAGAAATCAAATCGAGTGATACACATACATGTCTCTTTAGGGTTAGCAAGTGAAATGAACTTTGTGGCAGACCTGGTGATTGCCAGAACAAGGTAGAGGGCAGAACTGTTCTGCATGAGGAAAGGGAAGAGGAAAGAGAAAAAGAGGACCTCTTAGCAGTAGATTAATATTTTCAATGAATTTTTTTGTTTTGGGGAAGCGGAAGAGTTATATTTTAGTGTTGTAACTTGTTTAGCCTAGTTAGGAGACCAAGTTTACAATATTCATGCTTCAGGGGAGTATGCTGCTAAAAGAAGGTAGCCTAGTATCTTGCTGTGGCTGCCAGAACACCAGTATGGTCTAGCTGTGACTTTCACTGTTTTTTTAGGAGTAGGTGATTTTGAGGATCCTTGTGCCCAGTCCACATCTTGTTATTTCTGTACGCAAAGATTACCACAACTTTTTAGCTACTTAGTCAATTTAAATTAGACGTATGAAACAATCTGGCTGATTTTGATGGGTTTGGGGTTGGCTGTTCATTAAATTTTGTAGATCCGTGTATTAAGGTGGTGATGATGTGCTGGAAATAAGTGGCTGGTGATGAAACTGTAGTAAGGCAATGGTTCTCTTAAACTGCAACATGTTTAAAAGAGTGGTAATGTAGAACTAGAGCTTAAACATTTTGCCTAAAAAATTGTTGAAAACTTGTCTAGTAAAAAATTGCAAAGTCTGATTTCTTCCTGTGTCTAAAGAAATTAGTAATTCTAATTTGAATAGTTTAGGGTGAATTATTTATTTACTGTGTATTGCATCGAAATATCTAAAGACCGTAAAACTTTTGCTTTTTAGAACAAATATGCACGAACGAGTGAACAGAACAGAGAGGCAGTTTAAATCTCTCCCAGCTAACCAACAGAGTCTCCTTCCTCAGTACCTTCCTCATCTTGACAAGATTCGGAAGTGCATTGATCATAATCAAGAGATACTACAGACCATTGTGAAAGACTGCACTCATATATTTGAAAATAAGGAATATGGAGAAGACGTATGTTAAAAATGGACTTTTTCATACTCCAAATGTTAAATTCTGTACACTTTGGGATTTTCCGTGTTTGTTTTTCACACCTTTAGGTCTCAAACTTTCTTTCCTTTTGCCACCTTTATTTTCTTCTTTCATGCTTCCTGCCAGCTGTATTTTCTGACTCTTCTTTCACATCTTGTAGAGCTGATGTTTAATAAATCTGTTTGTTGTTAGTTCTTGTACTTACACTTCAAAGCAAAAAAAAAAAAAAAAAATACCCAGAGTTCTAGTTCTACTCTGGATACTGCCTCCCTCCCCCCCCCCCCCCCCCCCCAACCCTGCATAGCATAAATGGTATTGTCTTTCTTACTGTAGGTTATTTCATATTATGGCATTCTAGGTCTGATAAAGTTTTAGATAGGGCAAGTATTTTTAATGTTCTCATCTGTAAAATCATTTTCACTACTTACCTGCTTTTTCAGTGTGGCATCTCTGTTCAAAACAGTTGCGCTCAGACTTGAAAGACTGGTATAAATGGAAACTGAAGTCCTTTTTTGGTATCTGCAGGAAAGGAGCAGTGATAGGCAGCTCTAATGTAAGCTTTTGAGGTTACCTCATCAGTACCTAAAGGGGTCCTCTTCTCAGGTAAAGCAGTGCAGCCTCTGCACTAGCTAAGCCCTGATCCTTTCCTGAATATAAGGACTGTCAGTTGTGCTCTGCTGTGCTGTTATCATGTTGTTGGGATTTTTGTTTTTGTTCAGTGGGGTGTTTTTGTTTTGTTCGGGTTTGTTGCTTGTTGTTTTTTTTTTTTTAATGTGGAACCTAATCTCTTTGAGGGTTGGACTGAGACCAGCAAACTCAATTTGCTTAGGATTCTAGGTTGGATTTCAGCCCTTGTGTCAGGAGTGAAAGGCAGGTGCTTTGTCAGCTAAAAATCCCAACAGCCTTTATTATATGGCTTTTGTGTACTCCCTTCCCCCAAGACTAAAGATACTTGGTACCTTTTGCACTAATCTTATTTTTTCTTCCACTTTAATCAGGGAAGAGGGAAGATTACACCAGCTTCAACATTTGACATGGATAAATTAAAATCCACTTTGAAACAATTTGTGAGAGACTGGAGCGAAGAGGGGAAGCCTGAGAGAGAGTCCTGCTACCAGCCAATCATTAGTGAAATTGTAAAAAACTTTCCAAAAGAAAGATGGTAATAGTATTTTAAGACTTATTTTTTTAAGACTTACTTTATGACATATTTTTATGTGATCATACACTGTTGCACAAATGTAAGAATGTTTTACGGAATAATGAAAAGCTTGGACTTAAAAATAGAGAAATTGCCTTTAATGCAGTGGAATTTTTTAATCAAAGTTGTTGTTTCTAATACAAGGTCTTGGAAAAGAGAATAATCATAAACTTCACAAAGGAGGTTTACCTTCAGCAGGTAAACCAGGAATAATTTTTTTCTTTTTCCCTGCAGTGTGATGTAATGGCATTTCTGTTAGCTCCTCAAGTAAGAGACCTCAGGAGGTTATGAAGTTAATTCAGTTGTGCAAAGGAGGTAAAATTTGCAGGTTAGCCGTTTCTGAGTGTGCTGCACATAAAGGGAAGGACCCCTGTGATATCCGCAAGTATGAGTATTATTGCCCTTCTTGGTGGAGGGAAGGAAGAAGACTCTTAATCTCTACCACAGTTTTATTGCACTGCAGATACTTCGTTCTGGCTTTGCTTTCAGGCAGTTGTTAAAAGGTAAGTCTTAGAAATCTTTGCTGCATATGCTGAGGGTAACTTTATACAGTGTTGGCTTGTTAACACCACTAAAAATAGTAATTGGTGCAGGGTTTTTAGGTAACTTAAGTAGAAGTGTGCTGGTAGAATCTTGGGAGATGCTAGTCCTGTAAGAATCCCATGTTTAATGGCTCTGTTTTGTTTTTTTTTTGTCAGCCCCGTTGTTACAAAGTACTTTCCAGTTTAAGCTTAGCACAGAGTCACAGGTTCATTAGGGTTAGAAGGGACCAACCCCCCCTTTCAAGACAGGGCCACCTAGAGCAGGTTACACAGGAACGTGTCCAAGCAGGTTTTGAATGTCTCCAAAGAGGGAGACTCCACGACTCGCTCTGGGCAGCCTGCTCCAGTGCTCTGCCACCCTCAATGTAAAGTTCTTCCTCATGTTGAGGTGAAAATTCTGTGTTGTAGTTTATGGTCATTGCTGTTCATCCTGTCTCTGGGCACCTCTGAAAATTCGTGAACTTTGTAAATGTAACAGGTTGCTGTTTTGATACAGCTGGGTGTTACTGTGGGTTTTATTCGTTCTCAGTAATGGCTAATAATGCATCTGTACCAATTTGGAAATACCTTCCACTAGCCATCTTTTAATTTTCATTAGTAAAGGCTGTTAGTGGTAACAGAACACAGAGTGGACATGATTGATTTCTCTTTTGCTGTGGGCTAACTTATCTCGAGGTGGCTATGCCACTAAAAATGTTCTGTCTGAAGGTGAACTTTCTGAAATGTTTTTAGTGCTAACAGTGCCCCGTTAGCTAAAAATTAATTAAATACTACAGGTTGCGTGATGCAGATCTGTAGAAGTCATAGTTCTGAAGGTAATCATTGTGATCTTGCAGGCAGCAGTTCCTTTTTGCTCTGTAGGCTAGCTTTTAAAGCATTTTGGTTATGGGAGAGAGCGTCAAATTTGAAGAGATAACATGTCTGAAGTTGGAAAGTCTTGCCTTTTACATTTATCGTCGGTGAACTTTTACTTCAAAACCTCCAGCTAGTTGTAGGAGGCAGTATGTGGTAATAGATTGGGTGAATCTGAAGCTGATAGCTTTGTGCTGCTTTACCAGGAATTCTGTTTATTGTCAAGCAGAACTAAGATGACAGTGCTTCTGTCCCTATTGTGGTGGCTCTGAAATACCCACTGGGGTTTTCTTTGTCTAGGGAAATCTCAAAAGCATCCCTATATAGGTGATAGATCTCTATTACAAGTTTGAGTTTGTCAAATGAAACATCTTTTTAATTTATAAAATGTGTATTGCATGCTGTCCTGGTTTTGGCTAGGACAGTAATTTTTCTTCCCTAGTGTCTGGTGCAGTGCTGTGTTTTGGCTTTAGTCTCAGAACAATGCTGATAACATACCAATGTTTAATTGTTGCTAAGCAGCACTTACTCTTACCCTGATCAAGGATTTTTTCATTCTCTCGTGCTCTGCCAGTGAGGAGGGAGGGGCATGAGGGGCACAAGAAGCCAGGAGGAAGCAGAGACAGGACACCTGACCCAACCTAACCAAAAGCGTATTCCATACCACAGCACATCATTCCCAGTATATAAACTGGGGGAAGGCCCAGATCGCTGCTCGGGTCAGGTATTGGTCAGCGGGTGGTGAGCAATTGTGTAGCGTATCACTTGTTTGTTTGTTTTTTTTTTTCTCGAGGTGGGATTTATTCCTGTTATCATTACTGTAATTATCATTATCATATTATTGGATTATTATATATATTTCCAATTATTAAACTGTTCTTATCCTAGCCCATGGGTTCTTGCATTTTTCCTGATTCTCTTCCCCATCCCACTGGGGTGTGGGTCAGAGTGGGTGAGGGGCAGTGTGGTGTTTAGTTGTTGTTGAGGTTAAACCATGACCGCTGCATACCTGTTTAAAAGCTTAATATTCATGATCATTGTGGATCTGTCGTAGCAGTTATGTAAAACCTTTTTCCATTCATGTACTGTTACTTACTGTCTTCAACTGATTCTTTTTCATAGTGACCAGATGCTCTCTCCTCCTTAGGTGTGCATGCTTCTTTGAGGTGAGAAGCACAGTCACTCTGAAGGGCCTGTGCTCTTTCTGCATTGTCAGGCTTAACTGGCAGTGATACCTCACCATTGTGCAAGAAGTAACTTCCCTGCTAGGGCAGGCTGGCTTTTCAATCTGATTCCTTTTTACAGTTTCGGAGGGGAGCAGTTGTTCCAGTTCTAAGGGGTAGACAGGGCCTGAACTGACCATAGTGAAGTTATTCTGGCTGCTATCAAAGAATGCAAAGTCCGCTTCCTCTGGAGAGGACTGGCTCAGGGTGCTAATGTGTAAAACTAGCCCATAGATGGAATCTCATATTGCAGCTGTGCATTTCTTTTGAGTTCCCTTTTGTAGTACAAGGTGCTTAAGTCTCTTGAGATGGTGAGATGAAAGTGCCAGAGAAAAGGTATATTGGTGGCACTAGGTAATGAAAACAGTTTTTTTTTTAGATTTAGTTTATATTGAAAAAGAGAAATATTTTTAATTCAAAACCGTCAGTACAAGTAACCTTTTTAATGGCTTCAGTGGAATTTTATGTTCAGTTTCTAGTTAACTTTATGTTAACATTAATTCCATATATTGGAATCATCTGAAAAAGGAGTTCAGATTTTTGAAACTATTCAAATGTTTTGTGTGATGCATACAAATGTTGTGTTGCTGCTCTTCACAAGATTGGCTTCTATTGCTTCAGTTGGTGTGCAAAGAACAGGAAGACAGCGCTCTGTGTGCTAGCTCTCCTGGGAAGCACAAGAGTACCAGAAGCAGTGACTGAAAGCAGCTGTAAATTAGAACACTCTTGTGAGTAGGTGTTACTGTTATCTTGTGTTTTGGTCCAGTCTAATGGTAAAAGCTGTTTCTGCCCTCTGTTCCTGTTCAGAAATAATTCCTTCTTTCTGTTTAGCCCTTTAACACAGAATCTGTTAGTAGCATCAACAAACCAGTTTCAAATGAACTGCCATGAGATGAAGTCTTCCTGAAGAACGGATAGATTTCCTGCATTATTCACATTCGTATTTAATTGTGTTTCAGCTCACAGGGTCTCTATAATATTGTCTACCTTTTGATGACGCCTTTTAAATTTCTTTGATTTCTTGGATTTGAATGAACTACAATCACTGCTTTATATTGGAGAAAATATTAAAACCAATAGTTCTTTTATTTCTTGATGGAATATGTTAAAATATTTTTACAAAACATTGTTTGGATTTTCAACTAAAGCATACTGATGTTTTTAATTCCCCTTTTGTCATCTTGATTTTCTTCCACTTCTGCTGTTACCTTTCCTACTTATGTGAAGGGATGTAACGATCATAGACTTCTTGTCCAAAATGAGCCAAAGAAATAGTTAAGCTTTTAGTTAATTATCATTCCATGGCCCAGAACAGTAAACTAGGGTATCTTCTCCAGAGTTTTCTTTTATTCATTAACTTGGCCTCTGGAACCACCTATAGGTTGAAATTTAAATGTCACGCTGTCCAGCAGTGATTGTATTTTCCAAGATGCAGGCAGGACAGCTTAGTTTCCTTTTTACTTGAAAACGTAATTTATTGGTCTTAAGCCTGGGCTTGGATATACTTCTTGCAAGTGCTCAGTCATAGTTACGGTGATGATAAAATTTCTGCTTTGTATGATTTTAATTTTACATAAAATACATCTGTACTTGCAGGGTTTTTAATCTCAAAAATTGTAGGTAATCTAAACTTTGCTTTAAACATTGGATTTAGGAGCAAGCTATCTCTTCAGTTTCACTACAGTCCATTGAGTGCTTTGCAGGTCTTCATATGGAAACACACAAACCTCCGCTGCTAAGTTTGGAGAAGTGATTGTACTGTTTACCTGCTTTCATAATTTTATTCGAAAAGTAGTTGTGTTTAAAAAAAAATCTTTGAAAATATGATTACAAATAGTGAAAATACTATACTGAGGATTGGATCTGTTTACTACGTAGATTTACAAATATTACAGAGATCAAACATCGGGAAAGGAGTCCCACAGTGTGATTTATGCTGATCTTTCCACTGATCTTCTGTGTATGGGCTTTGTATTTCTTACCAATTCTTATGATTGGGTAACTTTGAATTGTAGTGATTGATTAGTTTATGAAAATGAGAGTTGTGTTTGATTACACACAAATCCTTTCGCTGAACTTCAGTTTATCTCTTCAGCACCATCTGTTTCTTGTTTTTTTTTAAGCATAATAAGCATAAAATAAGAAGCCCCTATTTTTATAATACATAATTTTTCCCTTTAAAAAAGAACACAAAGTTAAAATCTTCATTAATAGCATTAATAAACATCTAAAAGCTGAAAATAAATCACACAGTGATGGCATGACAGGTTTTAGTTTGCTGGTATTCATTTACTGTTTTTAAGAGAATGCTGCAGTTTCAGTAGTTGAGCCAAACAGTCCCATGCAGCTCTCTTCTCTGTTCTTTAGCCAGCCTCTTCTCCCCTGTATCTGTCAGATTAACAGGACAATATTTCTTCCCTGTTGCCCCACAGATTTTTGATGGGTACTTGTGGGGTACCCATTTATGTTCCTATACAGTACTAGATCTGTGTCATAGAAATTGTGCAGCTGCTGGTAGTTTGAGGGTAGCTTCGTTATAGATAAGTGAGATTATCAGTTACTATATTATTATTGTATTATCAGTTGTCTTTGCAACTGCTGCAGTTAGATACCCACTAAAGGAAAGCAGGTTTTCCTAGCCTTTTAAATTATCTTACAACTATAGTCATTAAAAAAAACAGTTTCTGAGTGATTAAAAGTTAGCTGTTCTAATGACTCAAAAATTAGCATAATACAGGGTTTTGGAGTGCTAACACAACCACTGGTTTCATACCTTATTTTTTGAAATTCACCAAGAGCTTCTCACTAACAATTCCTTTTAATATTTGAAAAGCAAAATGTGTTTGAGCTTTTTAATTTTTTGAGGGTGGTAATTGTTATAGAGTATGTTCACTGCATACCTAGGTTCTCTGACTACAGACTTAAAAAAATGCTTTTGAACCATTTTGGAAGGCTAGTGTCAAATTATGGACATGGATTTGATGATACTGTATTCTATTAGCTGTGCTCTGTATGCTGAAATGAAGTTGGTGGCTCACACCAGCTCCTAGCAACTGATACGAAGAGTATACAAAGAAATCTGATTACTAACAAGTTTCCAGGTGGATTTCAGTCCCATAATAAGGAAAGGAAAATAATAAACTGCAAAGGAAAATGCAGTTAAAATCAACTATTTTCTAAGAGAATTTGGGAAAACTAGTTGAGAGATAGAAAAACTATATTATGAATAGAAAGATACAAGACAATTACAAGCAATTTAAAATTAGTTCAGTTGAGAGGCTCTGTCTTATTTTAGGATGAATAAAGATGTAGATTTTGAAATGTGGTTACACCTATATAGCTATTAGTTATCAGATTATTTGAAGGAAAGTGTCTTTCCTAATCAGTGTATGAGAATCTTGGAAGTGGCTAAAGACTTCAACCAGTTAGAAATACATTTGGAATAACAGCCTACCACTACAACTGTAAAAAGCTTAACACTGAGGTTTTTCTAGCTTCTTCTGGAAAGTGGATTTTTTTTTTTTTTCCTCCTTCTGGGTCCGTGTTTTCAAAAATTTCATCTTGAGCAAGTCATTTTCTCCTGAATTAATCTTTCTTATTTCAGTGTGACTTCCAGGCTAGCTTTCTTCTGGCTATTCTACCTTACCTCTTCTGGCTGTTCTACCTTACCTCTTCTACCAAGGGAGGTAAGGAGAACTGTTGTTTTCACAGGAGTGCTCTTAAGTAATAGCAAAGTCTTTATTTCCTGCTTCTTGTTAACTGGAAAGCAAAGAATCTGAAAGTATAATAGAATGGGAATGAAAATCCTCAATGAGAACTTTGATTTTCCAATTTGGGAGGCTTCACTAGTTAGATGATTAAGCCACAAACCAAAAAGTACTATTAAAACTTGTTACTTTTTGTGGCCTTTAGAGGAGAATAATGCTTTCTTTTGGTTTTGGGTAATAATCTTCAGAAATGTGCTACTTTTCAGAATTTACGCAACTCCTTCGCTCAGCTTTATGCTTATGCAGCATGCTAAATCTCGTAAACCCTTTTTGGCATCCTGAATTTATATGTAGTCAGAGATTCTGCATTTTGCTTTCTTTCATTATATGTCTGGAAGTGCTGATTGTGGTTTTCTTCATTTAGCTGCATATAAATTGATGTGTATCTTTTGTCTTTGAAGGTGACATCCAAAAGGCAGGGTAGTCTGTGTGTTCACAGGGTTTTTTTTGACATGTGAAGTTATGAAGTCTTGTTCACAACTAGAAACTGAAAAAATATTTCCTTTTAGATTGAATATATTTTCAGTTTGGCATGGAAGTGGTTTTTGTTTGCTGAGTGAAGGTTTGATTGCATTGTGATCAGTCTAATGCTTAGAATAGGTATATGTTGCATTTACTGCCTGTAAAATAAGAAAATTTTGAGATTCTTAGTCCTTTACTTGCTGAACTTGGAAGATGGAAGAGGTTTTTCTAGGTATCTCAGTAAACACATTGCTGTGTGTTCTGTGGTCGTCTTCAACTTGATGCCTAGTTACGGGAAGTAAAGGGTTAGAGAGCTGCAGTGTACTCTTAAGAAACTTTATGTCACTTAATGTACTTCACTGAAATTGGTGAACATACATAAAACAGTTGTTGAGAAGGTAACTAAGGTTTTCGTAGTCTGAATTGCTCATCAGCTTGTGGAAGTTTTCTGATATCAAATACTTGTTTATTTTTCATGCAGTGTAACCAAGATTTCTCGAATATTTACAATTTATCAGTGGGCTTCAGAGAAAAATGGTGCCATATGATAATGTTCTTTCTTCAGTTCACTTGAGATGCTTAGCTTGAGAACTGTAAGAGTTTTCGGGGAAAAAAATTGGTTTTTAATTATGTTCTGTATTCTGAATGACAGTTGTATATGTTGAGTCATTTCTGTGGATTACTTTGTACAGTTAACCAATCTGATCAGAACTGGCTCAGGTTGCATTTAAAAAGTAAAATTATACAGCAGATACATTGTAATATCTAAGTATATGGGAGTGGGGAATGTTGAAAGGACCTCTAAGTTTTGTTAAGAGGTATCAGATAAAGACTTAACTGTTATTTTTGTTCTGTTGCAGGGATTTCTCCAAAGTTAATATCCTGGTACCTGGTGCTGGGCTAGGTAGATTGGCGTGGGAAATAGCTAAACTCGGTTATGCTTGCCAAGGAAATGAGTGGAGCCTCTTTATGCTCTTTTCTTCTAACTTTGTACTCAACAGGTATATAGCTTATGTTTTACTTCCTGATTGCAACCTAAGGAGGCAAAATTATAAATGGGAAAAATTTGAGTAAATAAAACTCGCAAGAACACATTTGTAAGTCTTAGCATAGGACTTGCAACATAAAATGTAAAAAATTACTGGTTTTAGGATGTAATAACAAAAAAAAAATCAGTGGGATAAATGTGGGAGGGAAGCATTGTATCTGAGTTATTAAAATTATAGAAGGAAGCATGTCTTTTGGGTTATGAGACTTAAAATCTCTGTACCACGTATTTTCTGCATAATCGTGAATAGGTTTTATGGTTTATTGTTTCTGTAAAATGTATGCCTGTCTTACTGATATCAAATACATACTAGATGATGTGTGCATGATAGTTGGTGGCGATCAACAGAGGAATCCTGTTAAAGTGTCACATTCTATACTGAAATTGTAGGCCTTGTTTGACATGCAAAACAACCACTTAAGCACACTGAACCACTTCTTAAGCAAGTGGCTAAAATAATAGTCAACAGGTCTACAATTATGCTGAGGTACTAAACTTGAACATAGTAAATTTCACTGTATAGGTTTGACTTAAAGTGACATTATTGTACTTAGTATCCTGTCACTTGCATTTGAAATTACTGGTTTCATAATGAATTTCTTATGAGGGACAAAGGCAGCAAATGCAACTATTCTATTTCTTAAAGGGGCTGGGAAGACCAGGTGAGCAAATAGGGAAGAGTTCTGGGGTAGTGTTTTGGAGTTCGGGGGGGGGGGGGGGGAGTTGGTACCAAGTTCAGACAGACAGGATTTGCCAGTTCATTCTTCCATCAGAAATGTTGCAGCTTTCCTGAAAACACGTGAATTCTAGTCTTGTATTCTGTCGTCTTTATCATGATGTTTTGGAGCCCTGTTTGTAGACTATCCACCACAGACTGTGATGATCTTAAATCTGTTACAACTTACTGTTCAAAACCTATAAAAACACTCTTTATTGTGGCTGCTGCATGTCTGCTTAAAGCAGTAGTGGTCAATGTGATAAAACCAAGTATTTTCTATAGGTTTATTTGTTCTTTTACTTACTTAAATGACTCTAATCTGGTGGTGAAATTGGGTATTGGTAGTTGAGCTAATCTAATGCCTTTTAGCTACTGAAAGGAGGTCACACTCTTGTCATCCTTACCCATTACATCTCTGCTGGCTCTGACGTTCTTCAGAACTTCTGAAGTAGCATAAAAGTATTAATTTCCCATCTTTGGGAGCACTGATTACCTGTCATAGTGGTTCAAAGGTGAAAATTAACTTCACTCCTAACTGATAATATTTTTTGTCTTCATCAAATACTGAGGCTTTGGCCTATATGGGGAATTCTGAAAATCCAAGCTTAGTTTATGATAGTAATAATTCTTAACAGCTAATGCTCCTGTAGTGTTTCCTATACATATAAGATGTGTATCAAAGAAGTATGCTTTAGGCTTGCTAATGGTGTTAGATATAAATTGAGTATCGCTCAGCTGCTGTAATCTCCATATTTGCTGGGCCAAGGTATCAGTTACAAGTTTTCTTATCAGCATGGAATAGAATATAGCTAACCCGACTCTGAATTTCAGTCAATTCAGTTGAAGTCCAAGTATTCCTTTCTGCTAGATCTGACTGTGGGCTTGGGATGTCTCTTAAGAAGGTTTTGGGGACTTTTTGGATCTTTTATTTTAGTCTTAAGTGGCTGTTCTCAGCCTACTGAAATGGATAAGTTTACCTTTCTGGAATTGGAAGAAAAAGCAATCATCAGTATGAGCTGAAGATACCAGTTAAGGAAAAGTTGTAAGAAAGGATTTTGAGCAATAGTTTTAAAATGCAGTCTTACTTTTTTTTTTTTTTCAGTTGATAAAAGGATGATGATTTTGCTAACATGCTACAGTTTGGATGTACCTACATTCACTAACCCTTGTTTATTTTTAGGAAGATGAAGTACTGTTTTGAGTGTCAAGCCAACTACTACAGTGGGCTTTTAGATGTGGTACAGTGACTTAAGCCTTTTGTACGCAGAGTGGTATCTGCTGGTTTTTATGCTTTAAGAAAAAGTAAATAAATGTAATCCTCTTAAATTTTCAACTTTTATTATTGTGGATAAAGTTGCCTAGCATGGAATGGAGAGAGTATGTCATGGACAACTGTGGTCACTGTAAGTATTTTAAATTTATTAGAGTGCATTATTCCATTGAGGAAGCTCTAATTCGAAACTGAAGTGACCCTGGAGTATCTTAACTGCAGTGGCTTCAAGGCTGTTGCAGTCCTTGTATGAGTAATTGTGCTTTCCTTCTATGGGTAAGGTTGTCACTGCTGGTGTATTTTTCTGGTGTTTACATAAGGTCTGGATATAATGACAAATGGCAGAGCTGATCACTGGTAGTGTACAGACACCATTTCTTACGTGTTTTGGAAGAGGAAAAAGGGAAAAGCATGATCTGTTATCCTCCCCCTGGAAAGCATAATGAAATTTTCTGGCAGTTTAGAGCCACAGGACATGTGTTACTTCCCTTTGACATCTGACTGGAGGGGAGGCAACACTAAGGTAGTACCTGTGTGGAGGAAGCAGGGGCAGCTGTTTGCTGACTTGCTGTTTTCTGTTGCTGGAGATACAGAGCACAAGGTCAGAAGCCTTGGTCTAACAGACCTTTAGTAGCAGTAGTTCAGTAGTCCTACTTACTTGTGAGAAGGCTGATGTAATATAAAACACTTTGCACCCAAGTCAGAATACGGTTGGTTTAAAAAAGCTTTAATTAATACCAGCAGAATTCATGCTAATAATTGGCTAATCTTTACTTTCTGGACTTCAGATAAATCTAGACACTCTGAGAAGGCTACTTAATTGTATTTGTTCCATGCCCATGAATGCCTTTGGATGAAAAGTTAATCAAGCATTTTTTCTTAAGTCACTGCTCAGAAGTAAGATTTGACCTACCCATCTTCTCCAGAATTGTCTTTTCAGCTAAATATTGATCAGTAAATGCCCCTGTGGAAAATAGTGAAGTGCATCACACTTACTTAAAGATACTACATCTTTATAACATAATTGACATCATACATTTTCTGTTGGAAGGATATAATTGTAAAAGTCTGCAGTACTTAGTTTTGAAGTATAAATTACTGAAGATGGGAATGGAGGTTTTCAAGTTTGAATATGGAGAGGGATTGGTCTTTTATATTAAATTGGGAATTCTTTTTGCAACTGTTCAGAAGTCTATATGAATATACTTTGTTCTCACAAAAAAGCAGCTCAGAAAATCCTTTCTAATCTACTGGGATTTCTTATTTTCTTTACCTTTTTTGTTGTTAAAGAAATACTTAACTAGGAATATAGGAAAAACTTGACTAGGAATGTAAGGAGAATCCTAGAATGGTTAACACAGCTTTTGATAGCCAACATGTTTGAGAGTTTTGGTCTTTGGGTTTTTTTTTGTGATTGGTTTTGTGGGGTTTTGTGGATTGGTTTGTTTGTTTGGGTTTGTGGTTTTGTTTGGTGTTATTTATTCATCTTCCTTTTTTTAACCACAATAGAAATGCCTTTCTTGAAGAAAATTATGCCCATGTTATTTGGACTTTTTCTCCTGCATTCTTTTCCTTTGACTGACTGCATATATAGGATCATAGATTAGTTAAGGTTGGAAATGACTTTAAGATTATCTAGTTCCAGCCCCCTTGCCATGGGCAGGGACGTCCGCATTGTCCCTAGTCTGTCTTTTGTTTGCAACATACCTATAAAAGCCCTTCCTCTTACCTTTCACATCTCTTGCCAGACTCAATTCTAACTGGGCCTTAGCTTTCCTGACCTGATCTCTAGCTTCCCCAACAATGTCCTGGTATTCTTCCCAGGCTTCCTGTTCTCACTTCCAGCTTTTATAAGCTTTCTTTTTCCTTCTGAGTTCTCTAACTAGCTCTTTATTCACCCATGGCCATCCTGGCCTTCTTGCCCCATTTTCTTAATTGTTGGGTCACAACACTTCTGAGCTTGGAGTAGGTGATCCTTGTATATCAACCAGCAGTCTTAAGTCCTCCTGCCCTCTAGGGCTTTATCCCATGGAACCTTATTGAGTTACTGAGCAGGTTCCTGAAGAGGCCAAAGTCTGCTCTCTTGAAGTCCAGGGCAGTGAGCTTGCTTACTCATAATACTCATTACATGTGCAAATGGTTACTGAGCCCAGTATACTGCTGCTCAAGTACAGTTTGTTCTTGTGTTTTGTTTATTTTATTTTTTTTATCTGTTGGTTTGATTTTTTTTTTTCCGTTTTCTGATGAGATAGAAATACGACATGAAGAAAGTAATAAAATGTTATTTCAAAGACTTTTACCACAGGTGTTTTCTGTCCAGCAGCCAAAAGAGTGCACTTTCTATAACCTGGTAGATTGCTAGCAGTTTGACTTCTGTTTCAAGGGACAGATGTATCCTCTGTTGTCTCTGAAAGAAAATGGCTTCATTTTTTAATTACAAACTGATCCTACAGGACTGTGGGAAAAGCTGTTTTTTATACTTTAATGATGTATTTTACCACTTTTAAAAGATACGAGTTGACTTAGTTTGTCATGTCGACCCACAAATTTTGTTTTACAAAGACATGTTTACTTAGCATAATTGCAGTGCTCCAGGTGTTACTAACTTAAAATGACATCTAGAGCAAAACTGCTATTTTGCAAAATGGAATTTATTAATTTATTTTTGAAATCTAAAAGCATTCTTTGAAAAATGCTTTTGTTCTGTGCTTCAAAACCCCAGTGAAGGTGGTTTAGAAAAGACAGAAGAGTTTAGAATGAGAACAGATGTTCCCAATAAAATTAATTGAACTAATGTTATTAAGTTGCCTTTTTTTTAATAGAAAAAAAAATTATCCAGAAAGGGTTAGCTTTATTGAATATACTAAATCATTAATTTACTTAGTCTTACGAAAGAATCCTATGCATTTTCTTTCCAGTGGAGAAGTTGGAGAAAATGGTAAAAAGTGTGTAAAGAAAATTTTAAAGCTAAAAAAGGCAGGGGTTTTTTTGTTTGTTTTTTTTTTTTTTAGATAATTTGTGTGTTAGAGTAAAATTGGGCTTTTTTTATCAGTTTGTAAATTGATAGGCAGTTTGAAATGTTCTGAACTAGATGAAAATCTTTTAGGAAATGTGTAGCTTTTTATCAACAATATTGATATTGGTGAAAGTCTTTGACTCCAGTATGTCTAGGTAATAGATAAGTAATTAGTTGAAACTGAATTGTGCTGATTTCTATATTTTGCAGATGTTCTGAAATTAACTCATGTAAGCTTTATCCCTGGATTCATCAGTTTAGCAATAACAGAAGATCTGCTGATCAGATTCGTCCAATTTATTTCCCCGATGTTGATCCACACAGTCTTCCTCCTGGTTCAAACTTCTCTATGACAGCAGGGGATTTTCAAGAAATTTATTCTGAGTGCAGTGAGTAAATGCAGACTTCTAGGCTATCCATGCAACTATCTTCAGTGTATTTGTTATGGGACAGTTTATGAATACACATAGAACAGAACTGTATCTACAAGCATTAAGCAAAAAGTATTAACTATAGCAAGATTTTCTTATTCCAAATCAGCTTGTCTTAGTTATGAAAAAACATAGACACCTCTTTGCCTAATAAATGTTTGCTGTAATCTTTTTAGAATAAGACACATAGTAGTATTATGGAATGGTTTAGTAGATTTAGAAAAGTGATGTTACAGAGGGAACAACATTACTAGTTTGTTTTTTTTTTAGTGTATAAAATTAATATTTTTTGTGGATGCAAGGTTTTTGTAGTAGTAAATTATAAATGAAAAATGTACTTACTGACCATCAATAGTAAATACTTTTGAGGCATATTATGTGCCTATTTAGAAGTCATTTTTTTCCTTATACAGAATTGGATTATCACCTCAGACCTCTGTTTTGTGTTTCTACCTTTCTGTCCCTATTAAACCCTTTGCCATTTTTCAATGGAATTATATGGCTCTTGATCTGTGCTTTATTGAGCACTTGATTTCCAGATATTTTCTTGCAGGGGTCTTTCTTAGAGTTGCTTGATTTTCTGAAAGTTCTGTTTTGTGCTAGAGCATCTGATACTGGCATAAATTAAAACTTCTAATTTTTTTTATTTACAGAACTTTAAATTTGTGCAATTTGAAGGATAAATGTCTAGAGAAAAACAGGGAGACTCAGGCTTTAAAAGATAGACTTTGAAAGATCCTGCTTGTTACATTAACTACGAAAAAACAGCTGGAGAAATACTCAGATGCTGAATAAAATGTTTTAAAGCGATGTGATCTGTGGAAGTACATTTCAGTGTGTACTTCACAGACTCGTGGTGTTCTCAGTGTTAACTACAGAGGGCCAAAATCACTGGGTATTTTTACAGCTGTATTTTTAACAGTTACGGTAATGAAGTTCATAGGGTAGGTGAGTAATAGCATGCTTGGGCTTTAATTTATATAAAATGCATTATAATATTTACATTTTACAGTATATAACAATATATATCCCATTTACGTGACATGTATGAACAATTTTATTAAGTTCATAAATGATAAATTTGTATAATATTTTAGAATCTTCATGTATGTATATATATATATATATATATATACACACACATATAAATAGGTCACATGAACCCAAACTTAACTGTTACATTGAACCAAAATGTTAGTTACTTGTAAACAGAATTGAGAGCCTTTAACTTTTTAATTGAAGTTAATGCTGAGTGTATAAACAAATACTGGGGTTAAATGAACTTTTGCAGGGGTAGAAACTTTGAAACTAATCTCTGTGTACATTTTTTTATGCAGATACATGGGACTGCATAGCAACTTGCTTTTTCATAGATACAGCACATAATGTCATTGATTACATTGATACTATATGGAAAATACTGAAGCCTGGCGGAATATGGATAAATGTAGGCAAGTGTGACCAACCTTTCTTCCTGCTAGCCCTGACTTACGTTTGATCATGTAACAGGCATTTAGTACTTGAAAAGAGCTGTGGGGAAGAATGTATTTGTGCAGAAAACTCTAGAGCTAGAACCATCTAGGGCTTGGAAGCTAACTCGGGTGTGTTCGGAGGATGTCCAGGTGTCTGCTAGTTACAATCAAGTCAATGCCATGTGATTTTTGAATAGGGAAGTAAATCTTTGTAGTGGCAGGTTTTGCATTCATGCATCACACATTTGTTATTTGACAGATGTAGTCTCCTGTGTTCTTTTCTTTGCTATTTTTCTAAGAAACTTGTTCCGTGTGTAAATACATCCTTGCATTTTTTCATAATCTGTTGTCTAATTTGCACTGTGCTTCTAATCCCTAAACTTTGGGGATGAGATCTGTATGTTCATTGGCTCAAAAGATGAAAGACTTAATTTAAGTCTTCCATGGTAAAGGAGCAGCAGGAAAAAAAAAAACTCTACAGAGTTAAAACATACTGTGTAGTAGAAACTGGTCAGTCACTACACCAGTCCTGGTCAGTGACAGAGTGGAAGCAGAGCTCCTGAGTAGGCTCCTGCCTTCCATTCTCAAAGGGCAGCAGTGCTACTAGACTGAAGAAATTTTAAGATACAGAAAAAACAATCTGGTAGGAAATGCAACTTTGTTGAATAAGCCCCTGAACTATTTTTTTTTATTTTGCATCGATCCTGAAATCCATTATAAAAATACGTGTGATAGAAATACGTTCATTTGCCTGTATTTGAATATGTGAGTCTGAATATAAATGTTCTTTGCACTTTCAGTGTGTACTTTTGAATTTTTTAAAAACATTTTTGCCTTTTTTTAATAGCCGTTTCCCTTGTATCTTTGTACTCCAGGTCCTCTCCTTTACCACTTTGAAAACTTGGGAAATGAACTTTCTATAGAATTAAGTTATGAGGATATAAGAACTGTTATACTAAAATATGGATTCCACATAGAGGTAAGAAGATGTAGTTTGCAATGAGCAGTATAGGTACAAACCAAACTGCTTTGAAAAAACATTTACCTTAAATTTAACTCTACATAATGACATATACTAATGACTTCTAGGAGAATTAAATGCTTGTGTGTTGCAAATTATTTGCTTTCCTCATTTTTAAAAGTATATAATAGGCCTTGAAATCTAGTAAGTACATAGCACTTACCTTCTTAAGGGAAACTTGGATATTTCTTGTAGAAAGTGTGTTTTGAAAACTGCTTCTTTTTTATCAGGTGGAAGAAGAATCTGTAATGTCAACTTACACTGTGAATGAACTCTCCATGATGAAATACTACTACGAATGTGTGTTGTTTGTGGTGAGAAAACCAGAATAGAAGTGGTCTGAATAGTTTAATAGGAAAAAAAAAAGTTGTCTTGAAAGCTAAAAGTGAGAATCAAATGGACTAGGTGATGTCTGGACACAACCTCAAATCAAGTGGTGCCTTCTTATTCCTAATAGGTTTTAGATAGTGTCTATTTTCTTAGTATCTCTATTGCTATCCAGACATGTACTATGCCATGCATATTTGTAATATACTTGTGAAAATGGAGGAGGAAGTGTTCACATTACACTGTCTCTGCTTTGGACCGCATTCAAAATAAAAGCAAAGTTTTATTCAGAATAAAATTTAATGTTTGCCGTAAATAGGCTTTGCAAATGCTGCTTTGTTTTCTGTAGATTGATGATTTTATTTTTTCTACTTCCTGATATTAGGAATACTTAGAGATGCTTACTGTACTAGTTGTGGCATAGGAAAGTTATTTCTAAGCATATACTTAAATTATGAAGTCTGAAATGATTGGAAAGTGATAAAGTTATTCATAATGGATAAAATAGCCATCAGAACTATTAGACCAGAATGAAGTAGATTATTATACAGATTCCAGTATTTGACTGTACTACTGTTAACAATATAATCAAAACAACCCACAGACTGAAACTTTTGAAATGCTCTGTGAAAGCAGAGTACTGTGTGATGAAAAAGTAGCATGTCACAGAGAAGTAGTATGTTAACCTCAGTTCAGGAGTAACACCAATTTTGATCAATCTGCTAGTGTTGAAACTGAAATATGTTAGATGCATTGCAATCTTAAAATACATTGATTTTGAGTCACCTAGTGAATACTTAAGCCAGAACAGTGGAGCAGTATTTCTTATTCTTGTTAACATAATTAACTGTCATGTAATGCCTTGAGCTCTTTTTTTAAAGTTGATAATATAGCAGATTTATCCATGCTGTATGCAGGTAGTGCAACAGAAAAATCCCTCAAGCCGGTGGGGTGGGGGAAGTTACATGTATGTTTTATGTGCTGTGACCTATCCACCTCTACCCAAGTCAGCATATGCAGCCCAACTGGTAGATAGCTTTCTTGTACCTTCAGGCTCTTTACCCTTGTGACTTAATGACTTCTTGTTGCTAATGTTTTTTTTTTCCCCTGGCAGATGTGGCATAGGTGAATATTTAATCTACACATCATGATACTATACAGGAGGCTGAATCTTCTGTCACTTAAAAGTGATGTACATGAGAAAATGTTAATTAATAATCACTGTGCTGACAAGAGGTACCATGTTAGCCATTGAATTTTCTTAACATATTGGTTACCACAAGTACCATTTTTAACCATTTGAAAAATTTCTTAAAAATAAAAATATTATGGTAAGGAATCAAGGGCTTCTTGTATTTTGTCATAATGGCAGTGGACAACAGCTTGCTTGTCCTCTATTTTTTTTGGTTTGGTTTATTTGTTGTGGGTTTGTTTTTTTTTTTTCATGGAGATGTCCTAAATGCATCTCTTCAATAAATCTGTTACAGGCTTTTGGATTTTTCCCATCATGGCAAAAAAATTGTGCTTTTATTCCTAAATTGAAAGTCTGCAAGGAGGAAAAGCACAAACTTTATTTTTTTTATAGTTTCAATGCTGCATAAAAGAGCAACATGCCTGAATATACTTCAGGACCATGCCACTTTCTGCTCAGAGTTACTACTGCGAATAAAGGCTTCTGGTCTGCTGCAGTCTTCAATTACAGCTTTGCTTTAACTAGTCTTATTTGAACTCTTTCTTCTTAAAAGCCCCCAAAATGAGCAGTTGGAGATCTGCAGTGGTCCAGGGCAAATGTGTTTAAAGCTGAAACATTGCCATTGCCATAAAGTAGGTGAAATACAAAAGCCCTTGGACACCTGATAGAAAGTTGCTTTAATTTCCTGTATTGTTGAGAGGCTTTGTGCTTCTTTGCTTTCTTTCTGATTTTTATTTTTTCCCTTAGATGGAGTATGATTAGTTTGCCTGTTTTTCAAGCTCCTTGAATTAAGATGTTAGGTGAACGTTGATAATGCTGTTGCTGAGTAGTGTATGTATCTGTAATATTGCCCAGTTTCTGCCTCCTCCCCAGTCTGTAGTTACACTTAAAATGCTGTATTCCTGTTCTGCACAAGCAGGCAATGAGCTCTTGCTTTCTAGTAGACTGTGGCTATCTTTTGTTCTAGTGGTTTTGTTCTTTGCCACCCTACATTGTCACAAGTGCCATTTTACGTGTTGCTTCTGGAAAATGTTTTTATTTCCTTATGTCAGGTATACAGTGATGTGCTTTTATTTATCATCTAGAAAACGACAGTTTTCCCCAATGTCCTTTTGAATTTTAACCCTTGCATAGGAATTGGAAGCAGAATAATGATGTTTATAAACTGTATGAGTTGGCTGTGTTTTATACTTGAGCTCCTGTTGACTTGTATTTTATTCATGGGGATAATTGTGTATTACTGAATGTGATCACATTCTTCTATTCAATTGTATACATGGGGATAGGGGGGAATACTTGAGGCATCCGTCAGTGGAGCCAAGATCATTTAATTTAGGTTACTGTTAAACTGTATGTGGTATCTGGTATAAAATAAAACGCTGCATAATCTTCACTGTACTAACACTCCTCCTACGGAGCTGCAACGTGTCCTGTATTTGTCTTTGAGTTCAGTGCGCTCTGGGGTGGGTGACGACGCTAAGGAAGGGGAGGTTTCACGCTCCGGGTGCGCTTCCCGCCGTTCTCAGTGTGGGAACGGCGTTTTGGACACAAACTTTGCCGTAGACTTGATGTGTCTCGTGCTCGCTGCGGTCCCTTGCCTGCGGGCGCTGCTTCCCGATCCCGCGCGGCGGTAACGGCGCGGCTGTGCCCCGCCCCTCACCGCGTAGCGTCCTGCCCGCACGGGGAGGGGGAAGGAGGAGGTGGGCAAGGCCCGCAGTGCGCATGCGCGCTGCCCGGCGGGGTGGCCGGGCGTGCGGTGCCGGGTGTCGCGCACCTCCCGGAGCCGGCGGCTCCATGGCCAAGCGGCGCACGGAGCCGTTAGTGTGTCACGTGCCCGTCAAACGGCTCCTGCGCGAGTCGCCGCTGTCCCGCGCTCCGGTGCCCGAGCGGCGCCCCAGGGCCGAAGGGGCCGGCGCCGGCCCTGGCCCTGCCGCCCCGAAGCGGAAGCTGGAGGAGGCTGAGGCGCCGCCGGGCAAGCGGCCCGGGCTGCGCGGTTGCAGCCCTCGCGGCGAGCAGGGGGACGTGGGGGGCAGGCGGCGGCGGCGCGGCACGGCCGTGGCGCCCCAGGACCTGCGGACGGAGGAGGGATGCGCATGTGGCCAGAGCAAAGAGCGCGCCGCCATCGCTGAGGTAACGGAGTGGGGCTGATAAGGCGGGAGGCCTCTCGTAGAGCGTGCCGCGGGGCTGCCGCTGTGGGCGGGCCCCGGCTGCTCGCCTCCGGGGAGAGAAAACACTGGCTGGGCGATGTTGGTGGCAGCCGAGGCGTTACCGTGGGGCTTCGGCAGCAGCCCGTTGCGCCGGCGTGGGGGGGCTAACGAGAAAGGCCGCAGGACTTGAGGGAGGAATGCCCTTCACCCACGCCCCGTAGTCCGCCCTGAGCCCCCTGGTGTTAACTGTTAATCGGCCTCTTAAAAGTTTTAGTTTTCATTTCCACTTAAGCAGAAGAAATAGCATTTCTACCTCCTCCCTGCCCTTTCTTCCTCCCGAAAAAATGATGGGAAACAGCTTGTAAGGAGTTAACGTTAATTAGGTTTCCCTTCAGCCACATCCCCATCTAAAAGTATGTTGGGGAGCTTGAAGAGTTCATTTTGATAGTGCCTGTGCTGTTTTAAGTTTGCGGCACAGGTTTGCTACACTATCTAACAACTTTTTAACTTACTGTTTGGGATAACTGTTCAGTAGCAATACCAGAGCTATCTTTTACCTGAAAGGTCTGGTGAAGGCAGTGGTCAGAGGACGGGGATTAGGTATTTAGTGATCAGGATGTACTGGAATGCACAGTGAGTTTCTGAAGTTTCTGATTTACTTTTTAACAACATACATTCTTCTGTCTGGTCTTGGCCACAGTTTACACATTAGGCCAGAAAACAAAATACTGTACTAAGAAAATCCTAGTTTTGCAAGAAATAAACTACTAGGTCAGCTTTTACAATTATCTAGAATTTTGATGTATATAAACTCACCTTTCCTCCTGCCTGGACCTTTTAAGTAAGACCAAAGTATTTGATCCAGGAATACAGAAGCAGCAGAAAGTCTATAGTCAGGTCATATGGGCTTTGAACTCCAGTTTTAGATTCTGGTTTTGAGAAGTCAGGGAATTTGACTGGGTAACACCCAGCTATGATCTGTAAAAAAAAAAAAAATGGTGGCTTTTCTTTATAGAATCATAGAATAGTCAGGGCTGGAAAGGACCTTAAGATCATCTAGTTCCAACCCCTCTTTCATGGGCAGGGACACCTCACACTAAACCATCTCACCCAAGGCTTCGTCCAACCTGGCCATGAATGCTGACAGGGATGGAGCATTCACAACTTCCCTGGGCAACCCATTCCACCCTCACAGTAAAGAATTTCCTCCTTATATCCAGTCTAAACTTCCCCTGTTTAAGTTTGAACCCGTTACCCCTTGTCCTGTCACTACAGTCCCTAATGAAGAGTCCCTCCCCAGCATCCTTATAGGCCCCCTTCAGATACTGGAAGGCTGCTATGAGGTCTCCATGCAGCCTTCTCTTCGCCAGGCTGAACAGCCCCAACTTCCTCAGCCTGTCTTCATACAGGAGGTGCTCCAGTCCAGTCCCCTGATCATCCTTGTGGCCCTCCTCTGGACTTGTTCCAACAGTTCCATGTCCTTTTTATGTTGAGGACCCCAGAACTGCACACAGTGATCCAAGTGAGGTCTCCTGAGAGCAGAGTAGAGGGGCAGAATCACCTCCTTCGACCTGCTGGGCACGCTCCTTTTGATGCAGCCCAGGATACGGTTGGCTTTCTGGGCTGCAAGCGCACACTGAAGCTGGCTCATGTTCATTTTCTCATCGACCAACACCTCCAAGTCCTTCTCCGCAGGGCTGCTCTGAATCTCTTCTCTGCCGAACCTGTAGCTGTGTCTGGGATTGCTTCGACCCAGGTGCAGGACCTTGCACTTGTCATGGTTAAAACTTTATGAGGTTGGCATCAGCCCACCTCACAAGCGTGTCGAGGTCCCTCTGGATGGCATTCCTTCCCTCCAGGGTATCAACCGAACCACACAGCTTGGTGTCATCGGCAGACTTGCTGAGGGCGCACTCAATCCCACTGTCCATGTCAGCAACAAAGATGTTAAACAAGACCGGTCCCAACACCGATCCCTGAGGGACACCACTCGTTACTGGTCTCCTGCCAGACATTGAGCCATTGACCACAACTCTTTGCATGCGGCCATCCAGCCAGTTCTTTATCCACTGAATGGTCCACCCATCAAATTGATGTCTCTCCAATTTAGAGACAAGGATGTCGTGTGGGACAGTGTCGAATGCTTTGCACAAGTCAAGGTAGATGAGTAGATGACATCAACTGCTCTACCCCTGTCCATCAGTTCTGTAGCCTCATCATAGAAGGCCACCACATTGGTCAGGGAGTATTTCCCCTTAGTGAAGCCATGCTGGCTGTCACCAAGCACCTTGTTGTTTTTCATGTGCCTTACGATGCCATCCAGGAGAATCTGCTCCAAGATTTTGCCAGGCACAGAGGTGAGACTGACTGGTCTGTAATTCCCTGGGTCATCCGTTTTCCCCTTCTTGAAAATGGGGGTTATATTTGCCTTTTTTCCAGTCATCGAGAACTTCACGTGACTGTCATGATTTTTCTTAGGCTTTGCCTCATGGTGTTTTCTTGGTTGGCTGGTTGTGTTTGTTTGGGTTTTGGGTTTTTTTTTTTTGTGATGGATGGCAATATTGAAGCACAAAGGAATTGAAGGGCGAATTCTATGGCCTATGAAATTATACATCCTTTTTAGGCTGTACCTTTTAAGCACAAACATATCTTTCATTTTTGAAGAGAGAACAAGCAAAGGAAATTAAACAAAAGTTGTGCAAGCCTCTACAGAACAGTTTTACTTCATCACAGCTATGATGCTGAATTCTTTGCTTTTCCCTAGGGTTACTAGGCATAATTTTGTAAGCTTTAGCTGTGGTAAGAAGGCAATAAGTCCATTGGATTTCCACACAACAAAGAATATTCTCTATAAAATATTTTTGTAGGACTGTGTGTTTTAACAGGTTGGTTCTATAAGTACAGTATTCTGTTCTGTAAGTACAGTTTTGGCCTTAAAAATAAAGCTTGCTTAATGTC
The DNA here is from genome assembly GCF_034315485.1 of Pezoporus occidentalis. NCBI lineage: Eukaryota > Metazoa > Chordata > Aves > Psittaciformes > Psittacidae > Pezoporus > Pezoporus occidentalis. The sequence continues at coordinate 6,967,611 of NW_026912961.1, read as the reverse complement.
ACACAAGAGTTTTGCCCATTTTCCTTGTGTCCTACCTTTGCATGTTTTCAATTTTTAACAAAGATATTTCAGATGGTGATTTTTACATCTTTCTGAAAACACAGCTGTAGGTGGGGATGATTCTTGGCTGTTTTGTGGATTATGTAGGTTCACTACAGTAACAAGCATGATCAGCACGCTGTTAATTTCACAGTTTTTGTTAAAGTTACAAGCAATGCCAATTATACTACAGTTGTCCTGAGAATAAATATTGAGTTTTACTTGCAAGCACACCTTTGCAACTAGAGTTGCAAAATTAACTCTAAAAATTAAACAATTTCATCCACAGATACTGAGCTTTTGTATCTCTTGAGTGTGTGTGTTACCTGCTACTGTGAGCAGTAACTTACCAAAATATAAGGGAGTTTGGATTAACCATGGGGAGAATCTGTAAGAGTAGCTGACAGTTTCTAAAACTCCATTGCTAGATACTTTTCCAACGAACTTGTTAGCCACCTGCCTTAGTGTGGGTGACATAGCCTAGGTTGGAATACAGACTGGAAAATCTTCCCTTTCACTTTGTTGTTTGTTAATGCTGTGCAGTACAAAAATTACAGTTTACAAGTATCTTCATGCAAACGTGTACAACTACTTATAGTTTGGCTTTCTTCCAGTTTCCATGTAATCAATCCTTCTGTTCCTGTGGCACTAAATCACTTAATTGGTTTTGGTCTCAATTCCCATTAATGGCAACTTTGGTTGTTTAATTATCCCTGAAGACAATCTTTTCCTAGTGAGCAAATTCACATTAGTAGTACTCTATAGGCACACAGTTCTCTTGCTGCTATGAAGTGTCTACATCTTTCATGCCTCTCTTAATTATTACAAACCTTGAATATCACAGGGGTTTTGTTGTAAAAAAAAAAGGTTACCTAGTACAGGAAATTGTAGTTCACAAGAGGTTTTTACAGTAACCAGTAGAAACATATTCTTTAAATGGAAAGTATGGTGAATTTACATACTTCCTTCTCGGGGAGTGCGGGGAAGCATTATTTTGCAGTATCTAAGAGGGTTTAGGGGCAATACTGCTGGTTTTGAACACTAGATTTTTTTTTATTCTGTTGTAGAGCCAGCAAAGTGTGACATTTTTCAGCAACCATACCAAAGAAGTTACACCATTATTTGTTAAAAAATACTTTTGCAAGCACCTGTTGAGAGGTGCAACATTAAAATATTTAAAAAATGCAGTTGTATGTTAGGAAAAATGCAAAGCAGTATTACACAGAAGTGCATTATTCTAGGTGTGTGGCAGCACTCGGTGTTTTCACGTACCAGAAGAACCTATGCGCTCAAGACCTAAGGAATGACTTAAGAATCCTACTGTGTCCATAGAAACATGCACATAGGGGCCAGTGCTTATAACCACAACATGTGTTTTTAAACATACAGTGTGTTTTCTAACAGAGACAAATAATAAAAAAAAAAAGTGCTATATTAAAGTAGTAGATAAGTACATATCCCTCCACAGTTTTTCTGATACTACTTAATAGTTCTTAAACTTTATCCTCCCTGCCCCTAGAAGAGGTGTTCATTTTTTTTGCACGTGTACTTGAGTACAAAATATAGATACAGAAAAGAAGAAACAGAATGTGGTAGAAACACTACTCAATGCTTTACTTTTGTTGCAGGTAACATCCTCTGAATTGATGTAAAATAGCTGAACACATTCTTCTGAATACGAGCTTCTAAATGGGCATGATATTTGTATACCATTGTGAGAAGAAAAAGTAGTGAATGGTTTTGTATATGGAGTCCAATAATTGCACAAATTTTACGGTATCATGTGCAAATGCTGCAAATTTAAGAAATTAGTGGAGCTACCCAGAAGTTGTACAGTAGTTTATAGCGAGAATATTTGAAAAGACTAAAGTAAATTATGACTTGGTGGAGATTCTGTATAGTATTTTCCTTAGAAATAGCTCGTATTTTTCCTGTGCAAAATTATAAAAACTTTTAATATGAACAGCTAAGTAAGTTTTCCTTGTTTCAGGTTTTTTTTATAAAAGTTTCTTTTTATTATTTTGTACTGGTGTGAAACACATTAACATTTTTTTTCTTTTTTATTTGTCTCTTTTCAAAGCCAGAAGAATTCTGTCAGTATAACTCATTCCTGTATTGGAGAACACCATTGCCTGCTATTGATTTGTCTGATATTCAGAACCCAGATGGTGAGACTCCATCAGAAACTAAAACTCCTCCGAGGACTGATACCATGGAGACTGAAATGGAAACCTGATCAGTTGTTTTGTGGTTGTACATCTACTTGCAGGAAACTTGTTTCCGTTTGGATTCAGGTTTTTTTTTTGCTTGGAAGAAAACTAAGCATGCTTCTGCCTTCTTGAAGAAACAGCATTATGTCAGTCTGCAAAAGGAAGTGTGAGTTGTCTAAGTGGATAGGATAATTACTGTTGGGTTTCCGTTTGGATTCAGGTTTTTTTTTTTGCTTGGAAGAAAACTAAGCATGCTTCTGCCTTCTTGAAGAAACAGCATTATGTCAGTCTGCAAAAGGAAGTGTGAGTTGTCTAAGTGGATAGGATAATTACTGTTGGGTACTTAATAGTAAGCTGTCTGGAGGTATATAGTTTAGGCTATGATGTCTGGCAAGAATACTTGAAAACATGGAGGCAGGCTAAAAGAAGACTACAGAAAATTAGGGTTTTGGGATGCAGTTAAAAGAAATAGGTGTGTCACATGCTGAAACGAAGTGGAAGATCATTTTGCCTGTCCTGAACAAAAAGATACAACTGTGGTACCCAAAAGTGAAATATTTATCATGTGAAATAAAGCACACGAACTGTAGTGATTAGTGTAGATTTAAAATGTTGTTTTTCTGGTTGCTTTTATTACATGTGTGATAGCTAAACCAAAAAATAAGAGCCTACCAAAACTAGATGGAACATTCCCTTTTCTATGCAAACCAAAACCAAGTGTGGAAGAGAGGGGGAAAAAAAAGGGGATCTTTTCTTCTGTAAGCTGCCACTGTTCTGACAGTTTTTCATATTTTCCTTGTGAAAAAGTTTTTTCACCTCCCCGTGTTCAGATTGCCTGAAGCAGAGGGCAGACAGCTTTTAAGTTTTTGGTTCATTCTCAAGTTAATGCTGTTCTTATTCTATATAATGTTAGCTCTGAAGCAGCTGGTAGCATTGAAATGGCAGGTGTGCATGTCAACAAAAGTTAATACAATATAAAATTACAACACAAAACTTTTCAAACTTAACTGACTGTGGTGTAGTTTTTGCAGACTATGGATCTTGCAAAGAATTTTTACAGAAGTTCACTGAATTAGTGGGTTTTTTTTTTGCTGTGAAATAATAAATTTAATGTTTGTCTCCTGTAATTTATTTACAAGTTGAATTACATTTAGAAATACTTGTCTTTAATAATAGACTTAAGTTGTATGAGTCAGACTTTGCAAGTGTGATTTGTCTTTAAGGATAGAAAACACTGTATTTTTTCTGGAGTTACTGAAGAAGGCAACTTGTGAACTTTATTTTTTTTTAAATAATGTATTTTTAATGATGCTAAAGGAAAATAAAGTTTTGCCTGTGTGTATTTGAAAACTTTGGGAATATTACTGTGCAAAGTTCCTGATTTTATATCTTAAGATTGTTGCTTCCCTAACTTTGTCATTTTGTTAGGTCTTTTTGCTTAAACCAGCTTGTCAGCCTTCTTAGTAAACATTTGGAAACTCTTTTTCATTATTTGTGCTATAAGGTATCTCTGTATATTCATTGCTTATTTGTTTAGATTGTTAGGGTCTCTTAGTACTCAACGGAAAAAGGAGGTGACCTATTGACTCAAGCCTTTCATGGTGCTTGTTTGGATATTCTCCTACCTGCTGTCAGGTTAGCTGGATACATAATTAAACATCATTTATTTTTCACACACATTTTTAATTACATTTTTAAGCTCCAAGTACATCAACTTGTCATAGGAGGTACTTTAAAAATGTTTTTTAAAAGAAACTCCTTTTCTGGCAAGAATGCAACTCCTATTTCACATTTGCTATAACTAAAATAAACTAATGAGGAAATGGTTTTGTTAATTCATTGAGGTGTTTGATTTGGTTTTGTTTGGTTGTGTTTTTTTACCCTAGGTAATATATGCATTCTTATATTTGTGAGATTTAAATTTCACACCATTCAGTATTCTCAGGATCCAGTATTTTGCTAGTGTGAGGTGTTCCTGCCCATAGGGATTTGAACTAGGTGATCGTGAAGTCCTTTCCAACCCTAACTATTCTATGATTAGTTAGTATCTTTGCAGACATAACTTAGGTCATTCTCAAATCTTCTTGGAGCTTTATACACAGGAGGTATGTCCTAGCAATAGACTGCATTTTAATGCTGAAATCTGTCTCGAGTATATGCACAGGACAGAAGAGGTTTTATTATTATCTTTGTTCCATAGCAAAATAAATAAGCACTTTCCAACAAATTAAGCTTGCACTGTGTTGTAGGCCATATGCTTACTTTGTTTGCAATTACGCTGTAGGCAAGCACTTTCCTCTTAGCTTGTTCCAGTCATGGGCTCTGGGTTATGTGCTGGAATGTTACAGCTACTTCCAGAGAATTTGCTGAGCTGATTAATTTTTTCCGTTTGTCTGTCTGCAAACAGAGGCAAATTTAAAAGCCTTGGAAAACTTTTTGAAATGAGTCTGAGAGTTTGGGTTATTCGAAAGGCTGGGCAAGGTAAGGGGGAGAGATGCTAGATGATATAAAGTGCATTAGAGCTGTCAAAGGGTGTGATTGAGGCATGTCATTGTTCAGTGTCTGGTGTTTCCAGACACCATGTGTCACTGTGGACTGCCAACACACTGGTTGTGACTTCTGACTCCATTTTTCTAGAGGGCTGTTGTTCAAGGGCTGTAACATGAACTGTAAGTAAGCTTAAGATGTTTTGCTTTGCAAGTGTATTCGTACCCACTGAGAAGGAAAAGTTCTTTTGAAATAAGAAAATGTCAGCACACATTCTAAGATAAATCAGGAGTAGTATAATACCTACTAACGGACAATCTTCATTTGAATCATAGAATAGTTACGGTTGGAAAGGACCTTAAGATCATATAGTTCCAATCCCCCTGCCATGGGCAGGGACACCTCACGCTAAACCATATCACCCAAGGCCTCGTCCAGCCTGGCCTTGAACACTGCCAGGGATGGAGCATTCACAGCTTTGCTGGGCAACCTGTTCCAGTGCCTCACCACCCTTACAGTAAAGAACTTCTTCCTCATATCCAATCTAATCTTCCCCTGTTTAAGTTTTAACCCATTACCCCTTGTCCTATCACTACAGTCCATAGTGAAGAGTACCTCTCCAGCATCCTTGTAGGCTCTCTTCAGATACTGGAAGGCTGCCATGAGGTCTCCACACAGCCTTCTCTTCGCCAGGCTGAACAGCCCCAGCTTTCTCAGCGCAGCCTATCAGATACGTTCTTAAACTTTCAAAAGAAAATTTTTTATATACTCTGTAGGTAATTGGGAGTTTGCTTTTCCCTAAAACGTTTCCCTCTAAAAGGAAGAACCACTGTCACAAGTGAAGAAAACATGGTGTAACCACAGAGACCATCTAGGTACTTCCCAGTTTGAAAAGAGTGTTGAATCTGGAAGTAGCACCAGTAAGGTTATGGGTGTACTGATGAGAAATGAAATGCTGAAGTTAAAGTATGTTTCAGAGCACATTTAAATAGCATGCCTGCTTGCCTTTGTAAATTTTCTGTCTTGTTCTAAACTTAAACCCTGTTTTACATGGTCTGATTCATGTTTATTGATGGCCTGCACTGTATTTATGATTCCTGAGATAGAAAAACCTCCAGAAGCTTTTTAAAGCTCACTCAGAATCAGGAAAGTGAAGAACTACTATGAAAACCAGGCTGCGTTGGTGACCATATCTTGTGTTAAGTCGACTGTGGCAGGGGGGGTTGGAACTGGGTAATCTTAAGGTCCTTTCAAACCCTAACTATTCGATGATTCTATGACTGTGGTAGAAAAAAAGAAGGAAGGAAGGGGAGGGGGGAAGATAGGTGACGGTGAATAAATGGCTTAGCAAGTGGGTGCAAGCATAGTTGGCCAGCAGACCAATGACATGAAGTAATAATTTCATCACAGATCCTTCATGTAGAAAATAAAGAGTCTGATGTATGTTGCCACCAAAGATAGTTACTGTCCAGCATTTGGCAGCTAATTATGGTTACAGCATATTCACTGCGGGGAATTCATGTCTCTCTTTTTGTGAAAGCATCTGGTGGCTACAGCAAGCTACATTAGGCTGCACAGGCTTGTTTGGTATAGCAAACTTTATGTTCAAAGCAGCATTTCAAAATAGCTGGTATGCATGGTCTGGCTTAATTATTTCTATGCCTACAGTTACAACCGTGACTCTAGGTGGCAATATACATACACAGTAAACCACAGTGAATCTGGAAAACGTTTTGGGTATGCTTTTATTCTGAACTGGTACTGAAAATTCGACCAGTGACATCATGAATATTAATCATTTCCTTACTGTGACAGATAAATGAAGGCAGATCAAGTCACAAGTTCCCGATTATAAGGTGAACAAGGTGTTCACCATAACTGGACTAAAAACATTTTGTCAAGAATTCTTGGTTCCTCTCTTGTTTCTCTCTCCACACACCCCCCAAAAAAGCCAAATCTCTCAATTTGTTGGCACTAGTTCTCAGGACTATTTTCATCAGTTAGAACTGGAAAGCAAACTTTAGCTGATTGTGTGTTGGATGGATAAACTTCAGTTGATGGCTGAAGGCTACTCGGGATGTACTCGTTAAAAATGAGGAAAAAAAAGGTAAGTGCTAATTCATAGGAAACTTAACTCATGAAGTCATATTTAAATGTTGATACAGAGTTAACAGTATATTTGAACTGTATGAGAGAATTTCAAATCAGTTTTTTCAAAGTCATTAAAAGGTTGCTTATTTAAAATTCCTATTTCAAACTTCTTGTATTAGAGAATTTGATACTGATAAAGCAAACTATATTTTAATTGCTGGTATTTAATTTGCAAGTGAACTCATTAATAAGTGTTTTAAATGCTCTTGGCCAAAAGAACACCTTCCACCATTCATGACTTCTTAGTGACTTCTAAGGACTTAAAAATCATTTTTGTTCCTTCTCTTAAAGCTCATAACCGTTTCATTACTGAAGGGAAAAGTTTTCTTATTACAGATAAGTTACCATTCCCAGGGCAAAAAATTGTGAAAGGAGGATGGAGGCAAAGTCAAATTTTTGTTTGTAAATTTATTTTGCTTTTAAGAATTACTGTGGTGGGTTTTCCTGGTTTTGTTTTGTCTTCTTTCGTAATAGTGAATTTTTGAAAGAAGGGATATGAGCTGGCTAAACATTAATTTTTTTTCCACTTTTCTTATATGAATACCCGGGGTTCGTGTTTAGATTGGAATATGATGAAATAAGTGGCTTACCAAGTATGAGATTGAGAAAAGTAAACAAACCCACTATTGTACTATCTTCAATGAAGTGTAAGCCAGAGGAAAGTTTTCTCATGCACAGCTATGAATGGAAACGAGCCACAGCTGTTCTCTGTCCTCTAGCTCAGGTGAATTGTGTAATACCCTTCATTTGACCTGCACACAGTGCTCTTGTAGAATATGAAATTTGTTTTCAGTTTCTTTTACTTCCTGGCATTTTAGAAAACTAATTTTGCTTCTGACTATACAGAAAGCAATTATTATGTAAGAACTACTTTGTCATAAAACAAGCTACCAAAATCCTATGGTTTCATGATTGTCAGTTGTAAACTACAATTTTTTTTTATCAAATAATGACAAAATGTTTCATCTGCATATCCCATAATAATGTTTTTCTACTTCTACCTTTGAGGAACTGGAGAAACCTGTGATTGAAAAGAGGAGAGTCTCCAGACAAACCTCTGTGTTTCCAAATGTGTAATGTGTAAGTACAGAGATACCAAAGACAGCTTTTCATAGTTTAAATTGAACCCATAAAAAAGTAATTCTAAAGTATGATCATGGAATACAGTAGGATATGACAGGGAAAGGTATGGCTAATAAGCAAAATATGTTTATACTTTGGACATTAATAGTAATATCAAACCTGGAAGGGAAATAGTAAAATGTTTTAAATTCTGTGACATGGCAAGTGTTCAGGGAGAAATTATAATGGTTTTGGTAGCCAGTATGTTTGTTGTTTTTTTTTCTTTCTTAGAAAAAAAACCTATGCAAAAGAAAACATATGCAATGTGGATTCTATGCCCAAAGTTGGACATATGCCCATAAAGTACTTTAAGGATACAGTTTGGTCAGTGGAGTCCCTCTGAATCAAACAAATAGGTAATGAGAATGCTGACTTGTGTAATTGTTTTTATGCCAGCAATAGCGTAAAAGGTAGAATATGCTCCCCATTATCTTTCTCATTATTCTGAGCTGTGAGACAGATTATGGTACCTGAATTTCAATTTATTGCTTTCTCCCCCGTTTATGTTGCGCAGCTTACCTGTGAATATCCTGAATTTGTCAGTGCTAACTACTACCATCTCAAATGGTGCTGGGTTTTTATCTCTGTTGGGTGAATCCATATGGTCACTTGCCTCTTGTGCTGCGGTGGTCTTCCCATCAGGCTGTGCCTGATGGGAGCCCTTGCCCAAACCCTGACAATTGCTAGGACAGCCTGTGAAACCCAAGAGCCAAGGGGTTTGGAGTTGTTAGCAGAGCACTCATCAATTGTATCTTAAAGGCACAGTGTCAATATGAATATAGATGTGCCTTCAGATGCCCCCAGCCTTTGGAAGACTGGACTGGGATAGCACTATCCTCCATGAATCAGTCCATCTTACATGGGATAGTATGGTGTTGCTTTAAGTTTCTGCACAGGTGTATTCCATCCTGACAGCATGTGTGCTCAGTGTATTTGCCGGGTACCCTATTAAGTGTTCCTTCTGCCTCCAGCCATGGGTCAATAAAAGATAGATGTCCTTTGTGAAGCACTGTACTCTGTATATTTATCACTGTTTAACCCTTATTTTTTAGGAAAATAGGTTTTGGTTAGTTCAAAATGAAAAGGTCATACAGATAATCTTCTCAGCCTCAAGCATGAAGGTTTTTTTGTCTTCTTCTGATGCTTGAAGCATTTGCTTTGACACATCTTTTGAGTGTGGTTACTAATACTAACCTACATCCTCCCAGTTCTACCTTCTGTGTAGTCCAAGTTGTATTGTATATGGTATAAAAAACTGAGATAGAAAAGAACATGCTTTAAGAATTGTTATAAAATGAAGATTTGAAAGCTCTGGGGTCACCTCTAGAGAAAGACTTACTAAAGGGTTCATATGCCTGTCATTTGACCCAGGCCAAGGAGCTGACAAATGAGAGTTTACATCTTCTGGGAGTACTCTGAAAGAGTCTGAAAAATCTACCAGTCAGGGATATAGGAAATGGCAGAGCAAACTGAAACAGCAGTGTTCCGTAAGACTTCTACAAAAGCCCCATGACTTCTTAGATGTAGGCATTGTGTTAACTCTGAAGAAAGGCTCCCCAGAAACTTTGTAATTTTTGAGGTGTTACAGTTTAGCTACATATAGCATCTGAGAAGTCAGCTAACGCTGAGGTAAGAACGCCAATTGGTTATTCTTTTATCCTGTATCTTCCTTATGTTTGTTTCTGTGATTGTTACCCTACAAAAGCATATTGTGCTTCTCCATCCCATAATGTGAAGGGTTTATTCTCAAGAGATGGAGACTGCTATATCTTAAAGCTGTTAAAAACAATCCTACTCCGAGTCCTCTTGGGCCTTCTTCACTCATTTTCTGCCTCTGTTGAGAAAATCGAGTAACAAGAGACCAGTGACATCATCTGAAACGGTAATTTTCAGTTCTGGACTGTGACATCCTGCCTTAGGAAGTATTATGCTGGTTTCCATGAGACTATCACCAGAAGCACAGAAACTACTGAAGACTGTAACAAGACTAAACTGTACTATGACATTTTGTTCTTTGGACCTGCACTGACTTAAGAGGAATGTACAGAATGTGTTTCAGGGGAATTGATGGTCGCTTATTTGCAACTGTGACCATCAAGCTCACAAAACTTACCCCACTACATTCCTGGCAACTTACTACGAACTCTTAATAAAACCTTTTTAAAAGCTTATTTTTCCCATGTAACAAATTCTGCAGACAGTCCTGTTGACTTTGAGTAATTCTTCATGCAGATATGATGTCTGAAATATCTTGAAGGATTTTGAGCCATTTTCAGGTATCAGTAACTACCTGTTGCCACCACTGAATAATCTGATTAAAAAAAAAACACAAAACCATGAGAAGAACACATGGCATCCTGGCTGTATATAATTCAATACTCAAGACTGTCCTCATTCTTGCCTCCTGTTGAAGCACATCTGTCATGTAAACCAGTAGCTGACGGACATAAAATTTATGCCTGCCTGGGTTCTGTCAGCCTTAACTTGACTCAAAAAGATCAGTTTATTTGTGATGAGGGAAGTCATATTCTCCTTCTTAGAAAAGTATTTGCTAGCAGATCAGTGGCTAGTATCAGTGTGAATTGGGCAGCAGGAGGGAAAATTTACTACAATCAAACCTGCAATAATCGTTGCATATTTGCATACTGTGAAATAAGCAATAAAGCATGCCCTAAGCTCGTTCCAGGAGGTTGCCTGTACACACTGTAACTTGAAAGGAAAGATGAAAGCAGAAGATTCGATTCTGTTATAGTCCGTCTTCTGCATGGTAAAACAAGATTTAAGTTTTTCACTATAAAGAAAAATAACCTGCCACAGTGCCTTTCACAGCATGCTAAAGCAGTAGCTGAAACAGCCATCATCTGGTGAGCATGCATTCAATGTATCTGCTGCCAGCCTTTGGTGTTGGACTAACTTATGAGACTTCTTTTTTCATGTGGGAAGATAAAAGTAAATAAGCCTAGTGGCAGTATGATTTGTTGTGGGACAGGGAGAAATCTAGAAGCAGTCTCTACCAGTGTTATTCCTTGATCCTCTCTTTGCTGCTTCATCAGTTCTTGAAGATCTGCTAGTGAACTAAGGCAAAGGTAAAGGTTTGTAGATGGTCTTACGAAACTCAGTGTCTTCAATGTGTTTGGAGATGACGAAACAATGAAACTGGGAGTTCCTTTTAAAGCAGATCAGTCCACAAAGGATAGATTACTTCTGTCTTTTTCATTCCAGAATCTGGACACACCTTTAGGAGCTGTGATTAAACACAGTTGAAAATACAAACCAAAATTAGTATACTTGCTGGATAGGAGGTACGATCTAACAGAACTCAGTGAACAGAGTGGGTATCTGGATATTTGCACCTTTACAGGCTCCCCATGTAAACAGCAGAAACAAAGCCATTGCTGTTTTGGTAAAAGTTTCTGTTAAGTGTATTATCCTCCTTTAAGATTGCTTTTTGGTCGCGGATTTTTGGACTTTGAAAACAGTGGAAGGTTATGCATGAATTAATGCAGTCATACGTTGACATGTCGGCATTTCACTTACTTAGGACATGAAAAGCAGGAGGTGTGATGTGTGGTTCCTAACGAGCGGCCAAGAATTGAGCTGGCCTCACTCCTGTTGAAGTGACAGCTTATTATTTATGAAAAAAAAAGAAGCATAAAGGATGGACAAACAAGATAGCGCTGATCTCAAGGTAAGCCTGTAGAACTATAAGATTGATATTCTGCAGCAGGACTGCAGGAGAAGACATCTCAACAGTTCTGATATCTAGACATAACAGGATAGTTATGTGGACTTCAAGCTACTAAAATATCTGTTATAAAACATGCTTTCATATTAGTGAAGTGCTGGAGAATCTGGTGTGAGAATCCTTTTGTATGGCTTTGCAAAGCAGATTTTTAGGTCTTCATAATAGAATACAAATGGTGAGTCTTGATTCCAGGGAAGATAGGGCATTTCTCATGTCTGAAAGAAGATGCACAACTTAGAAATGGCAGAAATTTGGAATTAAGAAAATGCTGCAGTCAGAGGAGTATGTGCACCTAGCTGTGTCCCAGCTGAAGTGCAGAGCATCTGCATGTGCTGGGATACGTATGTTTCAGGCTTCTTACAGGGTTCAGATTCATATGAAGAGTGACTGGTGTATGTTATTAAAAGAACATTAATTTATAAACATCAGGGAAACTAGACAATTTGAGCTGAAAGTTTCTGTGCTGACTCAGGATTACCTGTTAGAGAACATTCAATTGAAAATAATATCTTAAAAGGTGTAGCTAGGAAAAGAATGAACATGCCGTTCATCACCTGCTAAAATTTCTAGCAGTGTATTCTGTTATTGAAAGCTGTAACGCTTTTCAAGTCCTACTGTTTAAGAAGATCAGTGTAAGAAGTCTAAAGACAAAAATGGGTGCAGTGGAAGAAGCAGAAACATACATCTGGCAGCAGTTTTCTTATCCTGGTGTTTGAAAGAATAGTTCATGTGAAACCACTGCAGAGTTTACCAGGTAATGTTCCAAAAGGCCCTGAGGCACACCCCAGAGCTGACCGGCTTCTGTGCTGTTTTTTGGGGTGCTGCTGAGCCTTGGGTCTTGACCTGACAGTGGGAGTATCTTCTCCCTGGCGCTCTTGGAGGCTCTGCTCCCAAGCTCCTGCACTAAGATGACGCGGTCTGAAGGAAGAGCTCTCCTGTAGGGAAGGAAGAGAAGGAGGGAGAGCTGGGCACCATAGAGGAAGACGAGACTTGGCTGTGAAGGAAAATTAGACCAGAAGAAGGGAGAAACATCTAGAAAGACTACATGGATAGAAAATAATGATAAAATCCAGAGGCAGGTAAACACTGGAGCTCACAGTCAATACAGTGGCACAACTGAAACCAACAAAATAAAAGAAACAGTAGGGAAAATACAAAGAGGGCAGAGCAGAGAAACAAAAGAAGTGCACGCTGGGATTGGTTATTAGGAAGAAGGTATTTGGGGACTGAATAAAAGGATTTTTGAGTCAAGTTTCAGAAACAAGTTGGAGCAAACACAGAAGAATGGAAACAAAATGAAACTCAGAATACAGGGAGAATGGCATATGCCTGTTGTGTTAGTCTGCAGTAGGTACAACCAACTGTAATTGCTGCACGTGCTTGTTTTAGTCAGATGGCTGTGATCCTGCAGGGCACAAAGACACCTGCTGAAAGTGTTGAGGTTCATCCTCTTTCTCCTTGTTTTGTCAGTGTGTAAAAGGGGATAGAAGAAGATCAAGAACCAGAGTATTCAAAAGCTTGGATTTGCATTTTAATTTCATCACTTTATGAAGATTTTAATTAATAACCTAGTCATGTACTGGGTATTTTGTACACTGGTTGAGCTGTTCATCATATTGCACTGTAATGCAATTACTGTTTTTCACCTTTTGCTTTTCCATAACGTGTTGATTACATATGATTCAAGTCTGCATAATTCGGGAGAGAATTGTTGGCTTCCTCTTACACTTCCCGTTACATTTATCATGACTGCTGTAACAACCTTACGTGTTTTCTTTTCACAACACCCTAAAACATAGCTAGGGGAAGAACTTAGGGTTTAGAAGGGAAGCTGAAATACAGGCAAAGTCGAGCCAAGAACCGTATGCCGAGTTTGGGATACCTGTGATGCAGTTTCTCGACGTGGTTAAGCACTAGGAAGGGTCGAAGCAAAGCGTGGCTGGCCCGGGGGTCACGGTGTCAGCGAGGGGCTGCGAGGTGGGGAAAGCACTCAGCTGCCCCACGTCGGAAGCCTCTCCGCGTGCCCTGCGGCAGAGTACACCTTGCAGCGCCGAGGCAATAAACCAACCGGTCAAATCCAGAGCGCAGAAGCCGGGGGTAAAGGACGGCGTCCCGGAGCCGCCGCGCCCCGCCAAGGGCACAGCCCGCCCCGCAACCCCAGGGCGCGGATCGCCGGTGCCATGGCGGCGTGGCGGGACCTGCTCTTCTTGCAGCTGGGCTCTGTCTGCCGCGGGGGCCGGGACTGGCGGGGAGGCGGCTGGCGGCACCCGTCCCCCGATCGCTGCTCGGCGCCGGAGGAGCTACGACGGCGAGCACACCCGCGCCGGTCCCGGCGGGGGGGCCGCGACGCCGCTGCCCAGCTGGTGAGGGCAGGGGGCGGGCGGGGGTCTCGCCGCTCTCTGCACGGGGAAGGCCCCGCGGGGGGGCGGCACGTGTTCGGGGTGGCCCTGCTCTGGGAAGGGGTGGCGGTGGGGTAGCCAGCTAAGGCTAACCACCCACCTGCTGCTCTTTGTCCGGCGGTACACGGTGCGCTAGCGGTGTCACGTCGGTCTATGGCGTCGGAGTTCAGCTGAAAAAAAGGCGAGGAGACCTGGGGCGGGAACACACCTACCTGCGGGACTGACGGGCTGATGGCAAAGAGAAGCTCCTTAAGGCTACACGGGGCTGTTCTGCCAGTGATTTTATGTCCTGGTGTCGGTGCTTCTTCCTCTGTGCTTCTGCAGATGTGCGCTTGAGTGACTTTATGCACGCACACCTGCTTGTGTTCTAGTAGCCACGAGTGGCTTCCAGCAAAAAGGGTTGCCCCCACAGCAGGGCACAGTGGTTTTGTGGTAGCGTTATTTGAGTGCCATGAGGTTTAGAACAGAGATATAAAATGTAAGAAAAATGCTCTAGTAAATTTTCACTACTTTCTTTTTACCGTGGTGCTGACTGAAGCCTTTTTTTTTTTTTTTTTAATATAAAGATGAAACGTGTGTGATTCAGATGTTGGGGTTTTAAGAACAGCACTCTGTGATTGTAGGTAAAACTGATACTGGATGGTATTTCGCATGGATCATGCTGTAGCAGCATGTCTCATGCATCCATTTCTGATGTACTTGCTGGTATGAGGAATACATTTACAGTGGAATATTCCTTGTAAGTGTTTATTAATACAGTTTTCAAAATACGCAGTTATCTGCTTGTACACTAAGAAAAAACAGGCTAGTGTTTTAAGTCGTGAACACCTGAAGTTAAACCACAAACTTGTTTTCTTGGTACCAGGAGGAAGTGGCCAGTTTTTAGAGATTTAGTGTATTTTGGATCTACAAGGGGAATTGCAGTGTCATCTGTAGGGATAAGCTTATACTGGTATAAGGCTAAAATTAATTTAAAGAAGCATCATCAGTGGCTTTGTTGGTGGGTTTGTTTTTTTTTTTTTAATAAAAAATATGTCCTGAAGTTGTGAAATCAGTTTACAGACTTTTCTTTCTAAGTTTTATACCAAAGTAAAGTAATTTAGTTTTATTTAAAGCAATAATAAGCTTATATAGTGGTATTAAAAAATGATAAACACCAAATAGGCTAGGTTATATTTAAACCTAAGTTTCCTTAATTGTTTTGTGGCTTGATAAGGGACAAATGCTGAAGCTTTCTTGGCTGTTACAAGGTCATTGGCCCCATAGGGAGTGTGCTGAAGTATGTTGGCCCTGGAAATAACCAGTATCAGGAAGAAAGCCTAAGAATCATACAGAACCTACAAGAGAAAGACATTTCTCTCTGGGCTCCACTTTCACTTTTTTTCTTTCTTTTTAATTGTAGTAGGGACAGGGAGCGGATAAGATCATTCTTACCTCCTCCCACCATGCATGAGCACCTAAGTGGAAAGCAGTAAGTCATATAGTAGCTTTAAAAGAGCAGGTGAATTTAAAATATCTGTAGCTTATAGAACAAAATGAGGTTTTGGTGAATGTCATTCTGTCCATGCAGCATGCACAGTGCTCCACTGTGGGCCGAAGGTAAAGTTTTCACAAACATCTAAACAATTTATGTGAGTAAGGCTCACGGTTGTTGGCATGTAAGAGCATGGTTCCCTCTGGGACCAGTCGGACTTGTGTATGTCGTGGCTGCTTTGCTTGCATAGAACCTAGGGCTGGGCAGCGGCAACCGTCCACTCCTCTCTCATCCCAAGGAATTCTTGTTCATCTCTGTGTAACCACAGTGGGAGATGCCCAGAGATAATAGAAGACAAGTTTTAATGGTCATGGGGCCAGAACTGTCCTCAATTTATTTTATTGTCATTAAAGTGGGGTTGTGGTACAGGTTAGGAAGTCAGGGGAAGTGTGAAGCAGTAGAAGGTCACTCCCTTCCTGCTGCTGTCATCACAACTCTGAACATGGCTGATGTTATAAATAAGGTGGCACAGAACATGCTGGGCTACATATACAGTGTTCATCAGAGTGGATCTAATCTGGTTAAATCTGCTGAAGCTGAACAAAACCTTCCCAGGAGGAAAATCTACATGAAGTATGCATGAATCCTTTCCTACATCTTTTTCTAGATAAGCCACTCCTTCATCCTGCCTTTTCATGACTCAATTATAGATTTATTTTCTGCTCAGTAGCACCATGTCAGCTGAAGAGGTGGGTCCCCTTACATATATCCCCTAGCAAGCTGATCTATAGGCTTTTAGGTGCTATCCAAAGAGGTTGTATGTCCAAGTTGGGTAATCCAAGTTTCTGAAAACTGCACTAAAGAGTTTGAGACTCTTCAGGCATTTCACTGCATGACTGGACACTGAGGCGGCCGTGAGTTCCAAGTTTGATCTTCCCTTGGTGTTGTTTTCAGACTGGCTCTATCAGCTGTTGTGTAAATCTTCCCCGATTCTTGTAGTACGTAAACATATTTCTCTGTAGCGTACATACTAGGTGAATCCTTGTGATCCGTGCTGTGTTCTTTGAATTACCAATTCTTTTGCTTTACATTCTTACCTCTAAAATTTTGCCTCAGTTTTTGAGAGCTAGTAGCACCTTCTCTTGCCTGTCCTGAAAGAAAAGAGGCTCCTTTGAGGGGCTATAGCTCTAAGTAAAGTGTGTAAGCCTCAAGAAAGGCAGGATTTATTAAGCACTTGTCTTCATCCTTTCCTTGGAGCTGGCATCACTGTGCGTCTCTGCTGTAGTGTGGTTGCTAGTATGCGCTATTGTAAGTTGTCCAGTTCCTTCTGTCTGCTTGTAGGGGAGCAGACAGTGGCATCTAAGAACAGTTTGTTGCTGTTGTTTTCGTCAGGGAAAAAGCTGAGTGCTGTCGTGCTGCATGTTGAAAAATACAGGTCAGAAAAAGGGGGTTTTAAAACCTATTGGTGTCGTGACATCTTGTTGCTACTGTTTCCAAATCAAATGTCCTTTGGTTGGTAATTAAATGGGTGTGTCTGATTCTTCCTAATCATTAAGTCAGTGATGAGAATTGGGTTCAGCCCTTTTCAGTGTTGTCAGTATTGAGGAAATTCTTCATGGGCGCTGTGTCAGGGCAGACGCTCTCCTCCTCGCCTTCACTGGTTTCAGGTGTAATGGTCTGGAACTTGGTAAACACTCCTTGGTGTCAAAAAATATCATGTTCTCATTATAAAAGTGGTTTCCTAGCTGCCGTGTGGTGCTAGGGATTACACAGAGGTGATGAGGGACACGGTCACATCTGCAAGGGGTTGGTAGCCTGTTCTGACTGCAGTGTCAGTGGGGTTAGGCTGCATTGCTGAGGTCAGACTGTGGATACAGATTTTTCAGCAGCCTTGGCTGGGGTGGGATGATACCAGGTTTGATCACAGTCCTGCTCCTGTAAAGTACTGGTTTTGTTTATGTTATATTGGCACAGTTTAACCCCCAAAGAGTCGTAGATGAGCTTCTACTGGTGCTTACAAAATATATGCCATGCAGCCGTGGCCCTCTCATAGATACCTGCCTATCCCTGCTCTGGCCCTTCCCTCACTTCTCATGCTGCTGCAGCTCACTAGAGCATGCAAACAAAGCTGCAGCTGGACAGCTTGATGAGTAAGGAGTGCTCCCAGGAGGCTGGCTGGCCTTTGAGGAGAGGTGTTGGCAGCAGGATGGGGCACAGGCCTTTTAGGCTGCAGGGTAGTGTGACAGGGAGCACAGCCTGGTGTGGTGGGGATCGGGAGTCGCAGCCTGGTTTGGTGCAGGGGAGCAGTGGTGATGGCTGCCAGGTCGTCCTGTGCAGCCCAGCATAAACATCAACCGAGGCTGCTCCTCACTGCCTGGCCCTGGGGAAATCCAGGCCTTTGGGGGTCCCTTGGACTGCTGTTCCAACCTCCAGAGCAAGAAACCAGATGGTAAGGTTTGAACGTGTCTTGGCACATGAGGCCAAAAGCACAGAAAGACCCTGTGGAGAGCCCTAGGGTGTGTTCAGATGGCCTCTGTGGCAAAGGCGGAGGACGAGTCTGTCTCAACAAGACCCCCAGCGGCTGCTCCCAGCCTGGGTCTGCCTCTTCCTCCGGCTGGGTTGAGGTGGCTGTTCATGAGTCTGTGGTGGTTGGTAGGTGAATACTGTGATTCCTATTTAAAAGCAAGACAGCACTGTAAAGAAAAGCTTTTTTTAGTTTATTTGGTTGATTTTTGCACTGTAGCGAGGTGGGCAGAGCTGAGGAGAGTGCTGAGGCATGGCCAGCTGGGAAACACAGGGTGGGGCCATACCTTCAGACTCCTCAGAAACCATCCAGGCTGTGCTCCCTCTCTCCCTAGAAGATAGGATTTCAGTCCTGTGACAGTCTGCCTGTGTTGCGGTGTGTGTGAGGGCTGCTGTACTCAGCTGTGAAGCCTGTGAAGATTTTATTACTGTGTGAGACAAGCAGTGGAGCAAACAGAGCAATGCTGGCAGGAGTGACAGCGAACAGTTACGTGGCTCCAGAAGTGAGATGTGTGGGTGGCTCCCATCCCTTAAATTTCATGGTGTTACAGAGTAATACAGGTGGTATCAAGCTGTGACTTACTGAGGCCCTTCATGCTTCCTCCAGCTGAGTGTTGCAAATTGCATTTGTTTTCCACTCTAGATACTTCAGATACGGCCTGTCTTCAGAGCCACTATTCAATATTAATGCCCATGTTGTGAAAATATAAAACAAACAAAAGAAAGCTCTGAGATTTGTCAGCAGATAATATTCTTCTCTTCCTCCTGCTGGTTTAAACTGTGAAGAACTTTGTGCTGTGTAATGTTGAATCCTTTGGTGGAGGAATGTAACAGCAGTGGGTGGTTGACCTCTGTGGTCGCTCAGTGCCAGATAGGTGAGAGGCAGGTTCAGAAGTAGCGAGTTGATTATCTCTTTGCCAGCATCCAAGTGCTGAACAAGGAAGCGTCTTTGATGAGGAAACAGTTTTGTATTTAGTATTTCCTGCATTTTTGTCATGACCCCACTGCTGTTTGCGTTCAGAAATACTCTTTCAATTGTATTGTGTGGTCTACGCTGAGATCAGAAGCAGCATTCTGGAAAGCCCACTGAAGTCAAAGAGTTTTTCATTATGGGCTAAGTTTGGGAGCCAAATATTGGAAACATTTTTATGAGCCTTTGATGTAAGGCCCCAGTCCAGAAAAGCACTTAGGCATACATACTTAGTTTTTAAGTGCAGTTCATTAAATGTGAAAGAAAATGCCATAGCATGCTGTTAGTTGAAGGCTGAATTTACGCATTTCTAAGAAGCTGACACCCTCCATTTGTGCCATGGAAAGTAAAGTCTTTCTTCAATATGACTGAAGATTTTTAACAAATTCTGTTATCCCTGTCAGACTTAGGTCTACATTTACCCTGCTTGTACAGGTAATTTCTGTTAGTGTAGGTCATGTGTCTGTGAAAATCTGCGAACATGTTTACAGTGGCTGTCTTTGAATTAATACTAGGAAATAATCACATAAATTCTGCTGTGACCTGAAATTGCATGTTATCTTTAAAAGCAGAAAACAGAGAAACATTTCTGTGCTATTGAATCTGCAGTATGCCAGGCCCTGTAACTGGGCGTGGTGAGCTGGTGAGCAATGGTGGAAGCATTCGAATTAAATTTTTACACAATATTTTTGTAAGTATGTAGTGCTGAAAATTTTAACTGCAAATTCAGTTACTTATAGTTGCAGTATTTCCACAGATGTGCAGAATCCCGAACGCTTCAGCAAAGTAGCAGGTAAGAAAGACTGGATAAGCAGAAGAGGCTAGTTAGCAACAGATGTAATGATGTACTGTAGTGATGAAGGTCAGGGGAACCACAGTGTGCCTGTGTTACAAAGCCAGGTTGTTGTCTTCTGAGAGGTTAGCCTGAACACAAGGAAATTCTAGAAGGCCTGAGCATGTATTGAAAAACTCACTCTGGGTTCATGTTTTACAGTGCATGAGTCTGGAGTTTTACAATGCACTTCTATCCTGTGTGATTCCAAAGTGTTCTTTGTTACAGTCAGTTGTTACATTGCTACATACCATAAACGCGCATGTAATGGATGATGAACCAGAAAGTTCTTGTCCTGAAAAGCTTTTGCAGACAGCCTGTTAAGTTGGAAATCTCTTTAGTACTGGCAGTAATTTACAGTTACATGGGATGCAGAAGTACTGCCGAGGTCCTGCTTTTTCAAGAATTATTATGCATGATACTTGCGAGTCCACCTTATCTTTTATAGCTCAGGAGTTTCCAGGGTAAGGGTTCAAGAGATGGCAATGTGCTTATTAGGCAGAGCTCTTGTGAAATAGTGTTGAGTATTAGCTCATAAGAACTGTGGCTGCGTTTCAGGTGTGTAGTGTTCCTGCAAGTGACTTGCTCTGTGTGTAGTTATTTTTCAAAGGGATTTAAGACATTTTAGAACACTGCGCTGAACACAGAAGCTAGATTCTTGCAGTGGCAGTAATAAGGAGAAGTTCTTTCCTTTCCTTCACTGTGTATTTGAATAAAGGTTGGTCGCATGCAGCATTACACTGATTTCTCAGAGTTACATTTTCAGCTGAGAATGGTGTCGCCCTCCTGTCCATGCACTGAAAGTCAGTTTGTGATCTTTTGGGGTATTTCTCATTCTTGCCATGAGCCGGAAAGTTTCCTTATAGCATACTGGAGTCCTGAGGCACATCTATTAGCCCCGGGATTATCTGTTGCTGTTTAATGAGTATTTGCTTTCATCTAATAATTCTGAGGGTGGTAAATAATTTCTTAACTGGAAACAGTTAAGGCATAGGAGAGTGGTTGTGTGTAGTGGATTCACTACACACAGTGTGTGCAGAGCTGAGATATGCTGCTTGGCAGCACCTTTCAGCTCTTGCCGTAGTGTTTTGGTGAGACACGAAATAGAGATTTTTGTTCTCTGTTACCAATACAAATATGTTGCAGTTTTAGTTAATCTTTCTAGTTTCCAGCGCAGCTGTGCTTTGCCTAAATGAACTAACCTGTTACTTCACCTGCCTAGTCATGATGTGATTTCTCAGTATCTGTCCCTGTCTGGATCTACAATGTGTCATTAAAGCCAGTTACTCCTATTTTGTCTAGTAAATCATTATATTTGAATAGTGGATGAAATTATGCTGGTATAGAGATACATGCCTTTTAATTTTCTTTTGCAGGGAACTCAACAGTGTTCAGAGCAGCATGCAGTTTCATTAGAAAATGCATTTACATGTGCCTTTCACCCCAAAAGGGACATAAGTACAGCTAATTGTACCAAAAATTTGCTGTTTGTTTTGGCAGCATAAACTAGTTTTTCTGAGGTTAGTAATCAACCGGTGAACAGTGCTTATTTTCTGGTCTTGAAGGGGCTGAATGTTTCCTACAGATCTTGGTTTAGTAAAGCTAATTCCAGAGCAGGACAAATGCACATTGACCCCTACTTATCAGAGTTTAGTTGGTGCAGTGAATCTAAAGGCTTTGACTCTGGCAGGTCCTTTCTGAGGGGGTGGGGTGGGCTGGGGCAGAAGAAAGCAGCAGCAGAAATGGAAGTGTTCCCCCGTTTCTGCTGGAGGGGTGGGTGGTGGAGTGAGGGCAGACCCCAGTATAGCAGGTGATCGCAGACTGCACCACACCATCCAAGCACTGTGTACCTGCATGGTGACGCCAGCGGGATGGTGGCATGGTGACTGACGTTGCTGATGGTACCCCTGGATTTTGGAGGACAGTTTACCTCTAGGCTATGCTCAGCTTTTAGGTTTTGTCTGCTCTTACTCCCTGTCAGCAAGGATTTGAAAGAAATGAGTGGTGCAAGTATTTCTGTGAATTTTATGCTCTGATCTATTTCTATACTTCTGGAAAGCTTAATTTTTGAATGTTACTTATGTGTAACCAAATTTGACCTGACATTGTCCCTTTAATACCATATTATGCAAGGATCTCAGACAGTAAAGATATTGGAGAAGTGATTAAAGGCAATTTTCTAAAAATTGCTCATGTGCCTTAAATTTCAGAGCCAAACTCTTGCCACTCCATTGACTAAATCAGTCTAGAAATCTCCAAAGCCTCTTCTATGGCAGGGAACTATAAGCAGGAATCCTAATCCTCAGGCTGGTGAGAAACGAGAAGGCAAAACTCTCAACTCCCAAACAAAGGTCTCAGGACCTAATGGAACGAAAATTGCAATATAAACTTGGCTTCGGGTCTTCTGTATATAAGAACAGAAAATTGCCAGTTGGAAGGAATATGTAGGTGTATTTTTGTCTCCTTTGGGGTTTGGTGGTAGAAAGGATAGAGGTTGTTGCTAGCTGAGGTGCATGTACCTCACTGTAGTGATGGGAGAAGTTTTTATTTGTTGTTGAATTTAAGGATGACATTTTTGAATTGTTAGCCAGAGTTTTTACAAAGCTGGGAATCAAGAGCAAAAAAATAGCAGTTCAGAAGCTTCCTCTTTTCATTTTTACTTGCCCAGCCCTGAAGTCATGAATGACTGTAAAAGGATGAAGGTTTAAAACCCTTTTCCTGACTATACAATTAGCTTAGAAACTAAGTAAAGCCCTAAATTAAAAAATGAATGCTGTTGCTATGGTGTAAATTTTACATACTACATGAAGATTTCACCTTGTATAAAATTAATAATAAGGATAAATGTGTTGTGTCTCAGTGTTTCAGTTTTTAAATTTGTTCTTCATAAGATGAAATACAATGATATAGTCTGGTGGGGGATTTTTTTTGTATGGTTGGTTGATTGGAATTTCAATATCTGTATTTTACGTAGTTCACCTGTTCAGGAACTTTATTAAAGAGAAAAATGGTGGACTTTGCAAACAATGTTTTTTTTGCTATATTCATGTTCATTGTTTGAGAGGAATATAAATGTTAAAATTACAGGCTTTGTCAGGATCATATGCAGATGATATGCTATCTACTGCTTTTTTAAATGTAAAAATTACGGATGCAGGGAGGTATAAGGCTGCACCATAGCCAACACTGGCAAACTCTTTATATAAATAAGCAAAGATTAATGTTGAAATATCTCTATGGGAAGATACCATGTTTCTTTGCAGGGCAGGGTAAAAGCTCCAAATAGTGCATCAACTACACTTTGCAATGTCATTTTCAGTCCTGTTGACTTGGAATCCTGAAATGGAGTTAACTTATATAACTGCTGTGTGCATGTCTCTGTGCCACTGGGTGAGGTGCATCTTGGTACTTCGAGATTCAAACGTCAAATAAATTTCTTAGGGATCTCATTCAGCTGAAATAAACATGAATTTTGTCAATGACTGCTCTAGTAGGAAAGTTAGACTCATGGCATGTAATCTAAAGCTGTAGAGGTTTATCTCCATTGACTTTGTTGGACCTGTAGCCTGACCCATTGTGACAAGAGTGGCCTGATGAACTCTGGCATGTGTTGGTCACTGTCCTTACTGCCTCAGCTGCAGAAAAACATAGGTGCTTTTAGGCAAAATTGAAAAAGGATGCACAAAACATACAGAATTTTAAGCAATGATATTTTTCTTAACCCTCAATTGCCCTCCAAAACCTAAATAAATAAATAAATAAATAAATAAAATTCTTTAAAACAACATATGTTTTTTAGCAGATAGCTTAGCTATTAAAAAAGATAGTAGAGAAGCCTTTTCATCTCCCGTATTAGATGTAACTTCAACTCATACAGTGTATTGCCATTACTGAAGACTGTAAGTTGTATTTGGTTTGAAATAACCAAGCCGAACAGTTGTTGTGTAAAATGTGACCTCTCCTCCCTTTAAATGATTGATTTGTGTTTATCTTGTGTTGTGTAATTTAATGATGAGGATCACTGAGCTTTGGAGATAAAGACTTCTTTGACACTCCTTTTTGAGTGTACTCACACACGGATTAGCTGATGCCTTGCTCAGCTGGCAGCGTGTTTTGCTGTTGGTGCCTAGGATGATGCAATGTTTCTCTGTTACACCGGGCTGCTTATCTCCAACACTGGCCTTCACACCTGGAAAGACACCCAGATAACAGTTGATTTCTAGAATGTGGCATGCTGGAGGGAAAGCAGTTCAAGGGAAGCTACCCTAGACTGCAATGCAAACAGCTTGCTCAAAATTACTTGGAGTGTTCTTGCTAAACTGAAAGTGACAGCAGCTGGGTATTCTCTCACAAGACTGAGCATGTTGCCTCAGCAAATGCTTTAAGGCTTGTCAGCCTTTTGACCATTCTGTCACACCCTTTTTTGTTAATGAAAAGTTTAATAAAGTTCAGTCTTAACTGAGGCATCCCATAAAAAAAAAGATTTTTTGTTCCCCAGTTTTGCTTGAAAATAGTAATGGGTTGCAGAAACATCAGAGTCCCAGGTTGTTGTAATATAGAAACATTTGACTGTTTTGCTTGGTAGCTCAAACAATGAGAATAAAGTGCTTTAGGAAGCATGAAACAGTACTGACTACTAACAAGAATATTACTGGCAGTTTTCTGAGAGCAGTGTGTGCTTGCCCTTGGGTATTGAAATCTGCTTCACTGCTTCTAAGGATTAATGGATTTAATTTCTTGCACCTTGACTTCAGTTGGTCTCTCTGTTACTAAGATAACTAATTTTCTTGCGTGCCCATCCTCTGTCCAGCCCTGAGGATCTTCACATTGTTACTCCCTTGTTTGAAGCTCAACCAGACGCGTTCACTTAGTTGCTCCCAGAAGAAAACACGTGCACATCAATACTGGCAACTGCTCTTTAGTGATCTGTTTCATCTTTGTCAGTGGGGGCCCATTTCAGAGTACATTAAAACCAAAGGTAGGACTCTCATTAGTCTTGGTAGAAGCTGGGTCGCTACCTGCAGACAAGCTGATAGTTCAGGTTGCCTGTGGCCCTCCGTAACTGTGTGACTAGCTGGGAAATTATGCAGGGGTATTTAGGGATGTGAAGCCAAAGTTAAGAAAACCCTCAAGTGGACCTGCTTTATTAAGGATCATAACTCCATTCTGGAGATAAAAGAGAAGTACTCTCTTTTATAAGAATTGTTGCTGAACTCTGTCATAAATATCCCCCAGCAGTATTCTTAAGAAGTTGAATTATTGGCGTTTTCTTTAACTGAAATCTTTTCTAAGTCACTGTATGAAAGACACATTTTGCAAACAAATATGGAGACATGTACTCACCGTAACTATTTTTATAGGGTAAACATTTTGCAAATCATTTTATAGCTGTTTGTCTTGTATGCCTAATCATAAACTAGGACCCTGCTGTGCTGTGTCCTGGAGAGATTGCTGTCTGTTTATAAGGTAGACAACAGAGAGTGAGATGACCATGAGAAATGAGACAGAATGGTCGGTACAGTTTTATTTACTCTTTACAATAAGATGTCTGTCCATTGTGTATTTATTGTGGAGGTAGCTCCCTTTGACAACAAAAAGAATCCTTTGCTTCCAGTGATTACTAAATTCAGCCCCAGAGATTTCGAAGTTCAGCATCCAAAAACTATCATTCCTTTCAGGAAATTTGCTCCTGCTAGGCTTGAAGAGAAAGAAGTTCAAAGACTTCCAGTCAGGTTGTTTGAAAAAAAATCTGATACCACAGTGACTGTTCAGTTTACTTGTCTGCAACAGGCATTGCTGAGACACTTCACAGTGTCGCAGGAGGCCAGTGAATGAAACTAACTTGACATACTCTCGAGTGCTAGGACTAGTCTTTGGTCCCTGCTTTTGTATTTGACTGTAGTCCTAGTTGAATAAAGATACAACCAAGATGAATCTATTCTTAAGTCTGTTAAGAAAAATAAAAGAAGGAATCAACCATCTCTTTCAGGTAAAAAGAAAACCTTGCCTTTTTTTGACACAGCTTTAGGAAGATTGCTAGTCTTCTGACAGAAGGGAAGTACAGTCCTTTAAGCAGTCCTGATTCATTTTTACCATTTCCTCTATTGCACATGTGTTTGACAGATCCTCTAAATAATTGTCATGTTTATTAGTGAGGGGTGGGGATAAATTTTAATATTGATCTTTCTATGGAGCTTTGTGAATCTTGGGTGTGAAAGGCTAAGACTGTTCAGAGCTGTAACTTCCCCTTACAGTGTTTGGTTTCATCTAATATCGTGATGGGTATCTTTCTGTGTTACAGCCACGTAGATGTTATAGTGCAATTTTTGGCATTATATACTGAAGTTCAGGAATACAATTGTGTTTGAAATGTCTTTTCAGTCCCCCAAATCCTGGATTGAAGAGGTCTTCAGTAAAAGAGAATGTGCACAGATCGTTCCCAGTTCAAAAGATCCTCACAGGTAAAATAATGAATTTCTCTTATTTTTCATAAAGAATAATTTCTTATGGATGTTGTGTGTAGCTTGGATGAAGTTCTTGGAAGTTTTGCAGTGACGTCACTGGTGATTGCTTGTGTGTGTGGTTTTTCATAGATACTGTCACTGGTACGTTTTGAATTAGAAGTTGGCAACAATTGACCTTCCTGGGCTTCTTATACGTGATTCTCTCTGACTGATGACTAAAACTGTAGGATGGCATCCAATTGAGAGATTGAGTCACATGGAGTTACTGCTGCACAGGAATTCTTAATCCTGTACCAACATCTTATCCTTTCCTTAGAGTAATGCCTACTGCTGCTCACAGGCTTCTGAGGTAGAGGTTTCTGCCCAGGCTGGTGTAGAGTGTGAAAAAACTGATGAAAGGATCAAATCCTCAATCTGTGTTCTAGAACCTGAGAAAGCAAACATAATTGGCATTCCACATTGCATATCCAGTGGATGGTGTTGGATAATTAAACTCAGTGATACCATATTCTGAGAATGTAAACTTGTAATACTGATCATATTGTTTTGAACACCTGGATAGTGTAGAGTAGCTAAGAGAGGTAACTCATCTATGAAATGCAGATTCGACGCACAGTCTGAGGTGTAAAATGGCAAACAAATCACCCAGTGTATTATCCAGGGGTATGATTCTGAGTGCAGAAGAGCACACAGCCTGTAATGCTGTTGATGAGAATATTTCACAGGTGAATGAATACTTTCTGAATAACATTACAGATGTTTTCTTTTATGCAAGCATGTATTAATTATGCATCTTTTATCACAGGTGTCCTGCAGGATGCCAGGTGTGTCAGAATTTAATCAGGTAAGAGTACATAAATGTATATCTATGATTTTTGTAATGACCTGAAATTAGTGATAGTCATTCTTAGTTAAGAAAGTAATTACAACAAAAATATCCTTCTTCTTGTATTGTCAGAGCAGCATTTCTGGGGGTGTGCTGGAGAATATTTAGCATCAATCCGGGTGAAATAACTTGTATGATAGCCTTTCATTATTCGCAATAGAAAATTTTATCCAAGTACTTTGTGTGTGTGTATGAATCTGTCTTAATCTTCTTCTGAGGAATGAAAAAAAGAAATGTGCTTTTAAGTGGGAGGCAATTCCAGCTGTATCCTGGGTGATATGAAGGAGAGTGAGGCAAAATAGACCTCATAGCAGCCTTCCAGTATCTGAAGGGGGCCTATAAGGATGATGGGGAGGGACTCTTCATTAGGGACTGTAGTGATAGGGCAAGGGGTAACGGGTTAAAACTTAAACAGGGGAAGTTTAGATTGGGTATAAGGAGGAAGTTCTTTACTGTAAGAGTGGTGAGGCACTGGAATGGGTTGCCCGGGGAAGTTGTGAATGCTCCATCCCTGGTGATGTTCAAGGCCAGGTTGGACAGAGCCTTGGGTGAGATGGTGTAGTGTGAGGTGTCCCTGCCCATGGCAGGGGGGTTGGAACTAGCTGATTTTAAGGTCTTTTCCAACCCTAACCATTCTATGATTCTATGATTCTATGAAAATAAACAGTAAGAATTATGGGAAAAGAAAGAACAAAATAAAGGAAGAAGAAGGACGGTATTAGAAACATCCCTGCTGATAGTTTTTCTGAAGGCTTTTTCATCTTGGCAGAGGGCATTCTGAGTCCCTGCTTTTGGGAAGGCAAGCAACAAAAGCTATGTCACTTTGGCATTTTTAATTCATGCGTGGGTTTTTTTCAGACAGGTAATATTTTGTGGTTCATATTAATCAGTAGTTTTCAATCTAACTGTCATGGTTAAAGCCCAGCTAGTAACTCAGAACCATGCATCTGCTCTTCCCCTTCTTCTCCTTCTTCCCCCCCCCAGCTCTGGGTTGGATGGGGAGGAGAATCGAAATAATGTAAATCCCACAGGTTGAGATAAGAACAGTCCAGTAACTAAGGTATAATACAAAACTACTACTACTACTACTAGGTTCAAGACCAGGTTGTCAAGACCTGTTCAAGACCAGGTTGGACGAGGCCTTGATTGATATGGTTTAGTGTGAGGTGTCCCTGCCCATGGCAGGGGGGTTGGAACTTGATAATCTTAAGGTCCTTTCCAACCCTAACTATTCTATGATTCGATGATTCTATAATTATGAGAAGGGAAATAACAAGAGGAGAGAATATAAGACTAAAAATGGAAAGGGAAGAAAATAAACACAAGTGATGCACCATACAATTGCTCACCACCCACTGACCTGAGGACTGATCTGCCCTTCCACGTGACTCTCCCCAATTTATACACTGGACGTGACATGCTGTGGTATGGAATACCCCTTTGGCTAGTTTGGGTCAGGTATCCTGTCTCTGCTTCCTCTTGGCTTTTTACACCCCTCCTCACTGGCAGAGCATGAGACTGAAAAGTCATTGATCAGGGTAAGTGCTTCTTAGCAACAACTAAAACATCAGTGTGTTATCAGCATTGGTCTCAGAATAGAGCTGAAACACAGCACTGCACCAGCTACTAGGAAGGATTAGCAGCTATGCTTTCAGCTGTTACAGCTGAACCCAAGACACCAACATTTTGCGACTACAACAGTCCTGCAGTCTGCTCCCTTCCCCCAGCAGAATCAACATGTTGTTATTTGGTCTGGGAAGCTCTTTGATATGAAAATTAACCTGGGGGTGGATGGAAAACCAAACCAAGATCAGCTTTCCACCAAATCACTGGAAATGGGAACCCCACAGAGCGAGTTTACTTTTTTCTCTCAACTTTCTCAGTAAAGACATCCCCTACCTTTGTGGATTTTTTATCTTGTAGCTTTTTCTTTCACTTGTCATTTAGCATTTTCATGCTGTTTAAATTAATGTAAATATTATTTGTTCATCTGTCTGTATATGCAGAACATGTGTGTGGGTCTGATGTTCATTTTGGTCAGCCATTATCTTGAAAGTTTGTTTTCCCATATGTTAGCTGTTCTTGTTTCCTTGTGTATTCTTAAGGCGTGCACAGAACTTTGTTCTAGGGGAATTTTTCTGTTCCTAACAAGGGAAACAATTTTCATGTAAGTGTTGTAACTGGTTATATGGTATTTATTGGATCAGCTATGAAAGAGGTTTTGGGCCTCCTGAGATCTGTCATTTTCCACAACAGTCCAAAAGTCATGTGAATGTACTTGATGCCTACTATAATTCGACCTAATATTGTAGGCAAATGAAATCTGTTGAAGTTTCCTTACGTGCAGAGAACTTCCAAGGTTTGCAAACAGTTTATGAGTGGGTTATGCAACTATTTGCTCATACTAGGTAGAATAACTCCCATTTAGTACTTGCGAATCAAATTTGAGTAACTTAACTGGCACCTTTGCCTACTCTTCTCAGTGTGTTGAAAGTCCTCTATCTGCTCTTCAGTGCAGTGCTCATGAGCACATCCCAGGTGGCATATGCATGAATATGTAAGAATGTGATGGCAGGCTTCTGCATCCTTACACATCTGAGATGTTCTCACAAATTGTCTGATATAGAATGATAGACTCATAGAATAGTTAGGGTTGGAAAGGACCTTAAGATCATCTAGTTCCAACCCCTCTGCCATGGGCAGGGACACCTCACACTAAACCGTCTCACCCAAGGCTTCGTCCAACCTGGCCTTGAACACTGCCAGGGGTGGAGCATTCACAACCTTCCTGGACAACCCATTCCAGTGCCTCACCACCCTGACAATAAAGAACTTCTTCCTTATATCCACTCTAAACTTCCCCTGTTTAAGTTTTAACCCAGTACACCTTGTCCTATCACTACAGTCCCTAATGAAGAGTCCCTCCCCAGCATCCTTATAGGCCCCCTTCAGATATTGGAAGGCTGCTATGAGGTCTCCATGCAGCCTTCTCTTCGCCAGGCTGAACAGCCCCAACTTTCTCAGCCTATCTTCATAGGGGAGGTGCTCCAGTCCCCTGATCATCCTCGTGGCCCTCCTCTGGACTTGTTCCAACAGTTCCATGTATTTTTATGTTGAGAACCCCAGAACTGGACACAATACTCCAGGTGAGGTCTCACAAGAGCAGAGTAGAGGGGCAGGATCACCTCCTTCGACCTGCTGGTCACACTCCTTTTGATGCAGCCCAGGATATGGTTGGCTTTCTGGGCTGCAAGCGCACACTGAAGCTGGCTCATGTTCATTTTCTCATTGACCAACACCCCCAGGTCCTTCTCTGCAGGGCTGCTCTGAATCTCTTCTTTGCCCAACCTGTAGCTGTGCCTGGGATTGCTCCAACCCAGGTGCAGGACCTTGCACTTGTCACTAACTTTTCAGTCTCTTAGTCTTGGCTTTTGACCTCCCAGGTAGCTCAGGAGTCCTTAGCACCTTGTCCATTCCTGCTAGACAGCAAGATAGAGAGAGCATGCCAGCTTGGAGCAGATCATAAACTATTTGGGAAATACCAATCCTTCTGAGTTCAGACCTCTTGCTGTGATAATCTGAGGTAAACCCAGCTGTGCAAAGACCTTGCACAACTTTCGTATGCCTACATGCAGTTCTTCCACTGCCTGCTCAGCATAACTGAGCTGTTCTGAATGTAGCTCATGTCTGGTTGCATTTATATGTAAACGTTAAATATGTAGTACAAATGATGTTAATTAGTAAAACAGTTTGGTGTTCCTTAAGCTTCTCAGTTTCAAGGTTATTACACTGATTTGTCTTGTCACAGGATTAGTTCCTTTCCACAGGATCTCTGCTTTGACTCAGTGTAATGTGGTATGTAAGTGAGTAATGTAAGGTGATATAGAATTTAGTTGTGACTGGCATTTGGTTCTCTTTCTTTTGGAATGACTAGTGGTAAAAGGCCTTGTTATCATGAGGCCGCTCTAGGAGTAGTGCAGTGACCACAAGATGTTTTCTGGGTCAAAAGACAATAGGGTATCTTTGTTTTTTTTCTAATCTTTCACCTAAAGATATGATTTTTTTTCTGACATTTGCTTTTACCCTTTTTGGAGTCTCCCCAAAAAGCCAGCAGAAAAAAAATGGAGCAAGGAGGCTGTAGAGACCTTTGTCCTCTGAAGACCAACCCATCTCTTTCTTCTGGTCTTTTCTTTGACCTACAGAGGGAGGGAGAGTCATAAACAAGTATAGTCATTGGCCTTGTGCTCCCTGTGGGTGGATTTTACCTAAATCTGCATCCCTTGGACTATCTGCTTTGCAGCTACATTGCTCTGAAAGTTTTTTAATTTAGATGTGTCTCCATAGTAGTTTGAGTGTGGCTTCTGAGTCCACATGTTATTTGACAACACAGTGTCAGCAGCAACCTCCTACTTGTGTTGATCTTTCACTGTCTTCTGAAATAGTAATTTAATTATACATCTGGAAGTGATATAACATGGCTTGTTTCAGCTTGGATACTTTTTGTTTAGTAAATGAGCCTTGACCTGCTTGTCTTGGTTTGTCTATGAGGGGCAAAATTACAATGTTTTTTGCTTTTGGGGTCATCAGAATGAGGTCCATAGGTTAATAGGTTATTTCAGCAATTCCTATGCCCCCTCTCCTAATCTCTGTTGGGTTTGGTTTTTGTTTTGGTATTTTTTTCTGCTGCTATCACAGTGCAAACAGTTGTGGAGTCATGCAGTGAGCCTGACTGGGCAATATTTCTGGTTAGAGTAGCTTGGCAATAAAACCCCTCTGTGATGCTTCCCCCCGCAACATGATCTAACCCCTGGGCTATATCATTTCCTCTGTTTTTGTAGGGTTCAGTTGTGAGCACATGCCTGACTTCTTTCTGGGAAATTGCTGGATTTCTGAGATATCTTACTGTTTGTCTCAGCTAGGGAAAAGGTATAAATTAGCTAATCCATATTGCATTAGCTTGACAAAATGTGAGCATTTTTGGTAGAACCTGTTGCCTTCTGGCTTCTAGCTAACCATCATCATACATGTGACAATAGGTCTCAATTCTTCTGTAGTGTACAACTCTTTAATTCTCCACTGAATAACATTGTTTGCATTGTTCTTCTCCAGTCTGCTTTTGCAGGGCACTGAATCAATCAATTGTAAATTGCCTCTGTTAAAAAAACAGAGTGCAAACATCACTTCATGGATTCTGTGTATCAAAAAGTGCCTTTCTAAAGCAGGTTGCTTCTTTAATTTACTTATGGTTGCTTTGTGGTTGTTTTTTGTTTGCTTGTTATTTCAAATTTATTTCTCTTTCACCCATTAGTTCTCACTCATCTCCACAGAAGACTCTCTCTGAATGTACCTCTTCAGGATTTTTCACATGTTTACATCTATCCTGCCCTTAGATCCATAAGTAATACATCTGAGTCTGAACACAGTAGTTAAGTTTGGGTTGTTGGAGGCCATTTGATATCTTAAAAGAGTTTAAGGGAATAATACATCTCCATTCCCAAGGGTATTTGAACTTCTGAAATGTCTAAAGGAAAACTGGACTGTCAGATGTCACTATAAATTACACTGAAGTTAATTTTGTAGAAGAGACTGGAGCATGTCAAAGCCTGACAGTATTACCAATTGAATTCGGAATTTAGGTTATTTATTCAGTTGCAAACTTTCAGTGCTAACCAACCTTCTGCTAAATTTCCCTTAACATTGCACTTCAGGCCATTTATTTTGTATATTTACTCTGCTGGCATCTTAAGGGTTAGTATAAAGTTCACTCTAAAGTTTTCTCTAGACTGATGGTTGCTCCTCTCCTCCTGATTAATGATTTTTTTTCTGTACCTAGAATAACCTGTGGTAATAGCCATTGTGAGACTTGGTGTTCTGTGATATTCATCTGAAATGTTATATATGAGACCAGTAAATCTGAGCTGCAGGTCAGAATTGCTACATGAGACTCTCAAGTAGTTACAGAATCCTACAGAATCGCAGCAAGGTTTGGGTTGGAAGGGACCTTTGAAAATTATCTAGTCCAAACTCCCAACTGTTATTAGTGTTCCTCAAGCAGAGAACAAGTTTTGTATCCAATAAAACTTACTAATGATTTAATGCCACGTCATTTTGCCATTGCTGAGATTTTTTCAGCTGAGTTAATTTTTGTTACATTCTGTGTCAGAAAGCTACAATATCCTTCCTTGCAAAAAGCTTTTTGGCCTATTCTGATTAAGATTCAAGAGTTATATATGTGTTTGATGTAAAATAATTGTTTTATTTTTAATGTGAGATGTTGCTGTGGACGACTGATTGGAGATCACCCAGGAGTGGACGGTAACTGGCCTGTTTATCAGGCTGCCCCACAGAGAGATAATGAAGAATGGTCTGTGCAAAACCACACGAAGATGAGTCCAACAGATGCATTTGGTACAATCAATTTTCAAGATGGAGATCACACTTACCATGCTAAGGTAACAGATTCGGTTTATACATTGGTTTTCTTTTTATCACTTCAGCACAAGAAAGGCAAAAAGTGGTTTTGGGTGACTATCAGATTTTTTGCATTAAGAGAGCAGGGGGGATCTAAAAGTAAGTCAGGTTAGAGTGTTTGTATGATATTTTTGTATTGAACTTCACCGCAATTAAGCATAGTCTGTCTTGCTGTCTGTATTTCTCACTGATGTATTTTTATGCTGTCACATTAGTGGTATTGTGAAAGTGCTAATCCTGTACAAAATCTTTAATGAATTAATGCTGGGAACTTTGTAAGATGTAAGATACTGCAGTTTCTTCTTTTGGGGTATTTAAAGGATGGTTATTTTACCCATTATTATTTATTCAGTACATTAGGCTCTCTTATGACAGCAATTTGGAACAGCTGATGCATCTGATGGTTAAGGAATGGCAGATGGAGTTGCCAAAGCTAGTAATCTCTGTTCATGGAGGCATTCAAAATTTCAAGCTTCCCTCAAAGATCAAGCAGGTTTTTTGCAAAGGATTGGTGAAGGCTGCTGAGACTACAGGAGCTTGGATAATTACAGAAGGCATCAACAGCGGTAGTGCAATTACTTTTCTTTGTTTCAGTCTTTCTCTGGTGTTTTTTCTCTGCATATGAGCATATGAATTTAGAGTGAATGTAATTAAATTGTTTGATAATTTGTGATATTTTAGCACAAAATTAAGATCTTAAGAGCAACGTATAGTTCAAAGAGTAACTAAATGTTCATCTGCTGTTGACAGGCATTCTATTTTAAATAGTTCATTATTTTTATAGTTTTATTATTTTTATTTTCAGGTTTTAGAATTTTTAATAAAAATTGTGCATATTGTAGAGCATATTGTGCATGTAACATGAAACATTGATCGTAGATAACCAGAACTTATTTGCAGTTAATTTAATCTGCTTCATTGAAATATTTAGGCTCTGAGGACTGCAACTGGTGTTTTTGAAACAGTTTTCAAATCTAAATTTAGCTCAAGTTTTATAATTAATAAAGTTTTGAATTAGGATAATTCATTCATTAGCTTATTCATCTGTGAAACTCCCTATAAGCTACTATCAAAATTTGTGGGGGTCTGTAAGTCATGGAAATGAAACACTTTTGCTTCTTTAGCAACCTGGTGACCTTACAGGAGAAATGCCCTGTGAATTTGTGTTAATAATAAAGTTTTATGGAGGTATAAAGCACCATTAGCAACATATATGAGTATTACTAATTAGAAATATGCATTGAGTTTGAAGCAGTGGTGCATTACATCTGAGCCTTACAATTCTTGCAGTGCACATCAAATATACAAGTTGGGGGGGATGGTTTGTTTCTGATTAAAGCATAACCATAGAATAAATTATATTGGGGGAAGCCCTTTGATTGGTGTCCTGTAGCAGGTGTCCAGATGTAGAAGAAAAATGATGATTTAGTTATCTGTTTAGGAGTGTCCAAGCATGTGGGGGATGCTTTGAAAGGCCGTGCTTCACCCCAACTGAGAAAGATCTTTGCTGTTGGAATTCCTCCATGGGGTATCATTGAGAACCAGAGCGATCTCATTGGGAAAGATGTGAGTTGGACACATTTCCTTAATAAAAACCTTCCTGTTCAGAGAATGTTACAGCTTTTTTGCATACTTTATTTTCTGCCGGCTTCATTTCACTAGTTTGATATTTTTCGTCAGTAACAGGTTTAAATTTTAGACTAGGTTTACATTTTGCTCAACAGTAAGTTCTGTGGCATGTTGAGGCACTGTATTTTGCCCTTTGTATGTAAATGAATAGTTTTAAAGTATTTCTCTTCTTATAGGAAATTTCCAGTTCTTTTTGAGATTTTGTAATTAATTAGGCAATTCTCTTGTGGTTGCAAATGATGTATTTTGTATATTCATATAATTCAGGATGAGCAATGGTATACACAAATAGGCTATTAATATGCATGATTTTTATTCATAAACTAGAACTTTATGTGACTGCCAATGTGAAGGCACAATCTACATGACTTTCTAAAAACCCTTGATGAGTATGGTGAAAACATTTTAAATAAATGATAGCTCACGTTTTTAATGGGAATACATTCACTAAAAATATGACACTGTATTTCAGCTGTTGCAAAGAAGGGCATGCAGTGACTCTGACTAAGGACTGCAAGCCTATTTAGAAATGCTTTTTTGTAGTACTAATTGTGGTTTTGTAGTACTAATTGTAGTACTAATTGTAGTAATAAATGTGGAAAACCCGTGTTTGAGGAGAACTGCAAAAAGTGTGGTAGAGGCTTTCAGAAGATCACAGTATGATGAAGAAATACAATACATAGGTTGTGAATGCTCCATCCCTGGCGGTGTTCAAGGCCAGGTTGGACGAAGCCTTGAGTGGCATGGTTTAGTGTGAGGTGTCCCTGGCCATGGTAGGGGGGTTGGAACTAGATGATCTTAAGGTCCTTTCCAACCCTATCTGTTCTCTGATTCTATGAATCCATAAAATGGTGATATTTTATTGCTTTTTTTGAAGATCTTTTTATTTTGGTTTTCTTAGGTAGTTTGCCTGTACCAGACGCTTGGTAATCCACTCAGCAAGCTAAGTACCCTCAACAGCATGCACTCTCATTTTTTAATGGCAGATGATGGGACTGTAGGGAAGTATGGGAATGAAATGATGCTCAGGAGGAATTTGGAGAAGTACATATCACATCAAAAAATACACACAAGTGAGTACTGCTGATTACTTTTCTACGTGTATTGGTAAATAAATGGATATTGACCACATTTCAAACACTGTCAATGTCCTTGCATGTAAGAGCTATTGGAAAGAACAGATTGATATTTTGAAGGATGTTTCTTCTTTCTAGTGCTAAGGATACTTACAATTTATCAGGAGGTTTTAATGGTCTTTTTGATGTGGTTGCAGAAGTTCTGTGAAAATCTTAAAAAGTGTAAGTCAAATTAGAGATGGTGAAGGCATGATTTCTTCTCCATTGAGCCATATGTGAGACTCCTTCATAAGTATTTATTTACCAGATATTCTGATTTTTTTGTGTGTGACTTAGACCTGTTTGTAACTGATTGGGTGTGTTTTGAAACAGGAATGGGCCAAGGTGTACCCGTAGTTGGATTGGTGGTGGAAGGAGGCCCCAGTGTGATCCTAATGGTGTGGGAGTACGTGAGGGCCAGCCCAACTGTCCCTGTGGTGGTCTATGAGGGCACTGGCAGAGCTGCAGACATCCTGGCTTTTACCCACAAATACACAGGTGATACGGGGTGAGTAGTGGCATAATGCTCCTCCTCCTTGCATCTCTGAGATAATATCTTATGGTTTTAGTAATGAGCCTGCCATGGTCTTTTGCTGTTCTTTACTTCTGTGAAGTGAGAGCAGTTTCTTCCTTCCCTGTCTCAAACTCTCAAACTAATGCTGAAAGAATTATTCTGCCCAATTTAAGATGGTGCCTTTTTCTTTTTTTTTCTTTTTTTTTTTTTTTTTTAAGAGGGAAAAGAAACTACATCTAGCCATTTTGAGTTGTTATGTTTTCACCTTTGGTAAGGGGTACTATTGGGTTGCCCCAGACGGTCTGCTTGGGTTTCAATTCAATCTTTTCTCCTGCCATCAGTATTGTATAAGTAGACTTGGATTTGGGTTGCACAAAACTTTTGGGGCTAGGGCTGAGGTTAGTTGCTGTAGGACCCTCAGGCTGGGGAAGGAAAAGGAATAAGGTTCCTTGTCTTTGACTTTGGTTTACTTAGTCAGTGGTAACCCTGGTTTGTCATACTCATCTAGCTGTTATGCTTTATGCAGCCTCAGCTGCACTCTGTTACACCCACCTTGATGAAAATTTTGCATCCAGACTGGAAACAAATACACATATATTTGTATAGCAAATTAATATTTTGGGAAAAATTTTTCAAGGACTGTTAAAATAAAGAACCAATTTTAAAAAGATGGTCTGGGTTTGTTCAAATAAAAAAGAAAAGAACAATTTAAACTTTATATCCTAATTATTTATTTATTATCTTTTATAAACACTCTTTTGGGGGTGTTTACATTTCTCTAGTGTGTTCTTTTGAGAAGTTTTTCTTCTCTTGCTTTTTCTTTGACATTTTTGACCTTTAAAAAAAATTCCCGCCATTTCAAAAAGAAATGTAAATATGTATGAAAAGGTTAACAGGAATATAAATGAGGGGAAAAAAGATGAGAGAAGTATGAAACCTAATGAACAATGAGGAATTTAATGTTATCCCTATACGTTTATTGAAAAAAATAAGAAGTTTGCTAAACTTCTGGTGATTTTTAGCTCTGTATTCACAGACAATCCTGTGAGAATTGTATCTTTTTAATTTGTTCTGTTTCCAGTAGCCTATATATATATATATCTGGTCAGAAGTAATGCCTGATTAACACAAGTTTCGTCTTTTGCTGAGGTATCGTTTGGGCTGATAAGAATTAGCCAGAAATACACTTTTTCTTGGTTGTATATCTGTTTTTCAGGGAGCTGCGCCCTCAAGTGAAGAAGGAAGTCTTAGTGATGATCCAAAACACATTTAGCTTGGGACAGAAACAATGCAGTCATCTATTTCACATTTTGATGGAATGCATGGAGCACAGAGACTCTGTGAGTAGGGTTCGTGCTCTGAATTTAGGATGTGTTCATTTGCAGTTACCCTTTTGACTTTTTGCTCTTTCTGCATTGGGTTGGCATGAACACAGCAGTTGTAAAAGTAATGATGTTATCTCTAAATAGGATTACATGAATGTGTCTGGGCTTATTTATATATTAAGTAGCTCTACATAGCCTGTTTAGTTAACCTTTCAAATCTCAGTGCTTGTTTATGAAATGACAGCCTAACTTTACGAAAAAGTCAGACATCTTTGTATTCACAGGAAAGATCAAGTAATTCCTATTTTTTTCCCTTCTTTATTAGTGTCTTATTTGTAAGTTTACAATGTTTCTGTCTATTTTTCTACTTATAACAGAATTGCACTAAAATTTGTCTCTGAGTATTAAAGTGTACCTTTGAAATGTGCTGGCATGTTTAGTAGCTCAAGTGCTTATTTGCAAGTAGAATTATACAATGGTTTGGGTTGGAAGAGACCTTAAAGATCACCTAGTTCTAATCCCTCTGCCACGGACAGGGACAACTTCCACTAGACCAGGTTACTCAAAGATCCCCCAACCTGGCCTTGAACACTGCCAAGGATGAAGCATCCACAGCTTCTCTGGGCAACCTGTGCCAGTGCCTCACCACCCTCACAGCAAAGAATTTATTTCTAGTATCTGATCTAAATCTACCCTCTTTCAGTTAAAACCGTTACCCTTCTGTGGTGGTTTAAACCCAGTGGTAACTTGCAACCATGCAGCTGCTCATTCACTCTTTTCTTCTTCCCTCCCACCTTCATCCTATCACTACACTCTCTGATAAAGAGACCCTCCCAGTCTTTGCTGTACCACACTTTAAGTAATAAAAGGCTGCTAGAAGACATCCCTGGAGTCCTCTCTTCTCCAGGCTGAACAAAAACCCAACTCTCTCAGCCTGTCCTTACAGGAGAGGTGCTCCCGCCTTCTGGTCATCCTTGTGGCCCTCCTCTGGACTTGCTTAAAAAGGTCCATATCCTTCTTATGTTGGGGGCCTGAGAACCAAACATATAAAGGTCTCACGAGAGTGGATTAAAGGGGGAAAATCACCTCTGTCTACCTGCTGGCCATCCTTCTTTTGATGCAGTCCAGGATGTGACTGGGTTTCTGGGCTGCAAGCACATTTTGCTAGTCATGTCCAGTTTTAAACCCACCAGTAACCCCA
Source organism: Pezoporus occidentalis (assembly GCF_034315485.1). Lineage (NCBI taxonomy): Eukaryota > Metazoa > Chordata > Aves > Psittaciformes > Psittacidae > Pezoporus > Pezoporus occidentalis. The sequence goes on along the minus strand of NW_026912961.1, from coordinate 6,928,054 downwards.
AGTGCTTCTCCACAGGACTGTTCTCAGTCCACTCATCACCCAGCCTGTATCCCTGTTTGGACTGCCCCATGTGCAGGACCTTGCACCTGGACTTGTTGAACTTGACAAGGTTCACACAAGGCCACCTCTCGAGCATGTCAACGTCCCTCTGAGTAGCATCCCTTCCCTCCAGTGTATTGAGTGCACCATACATCTTGGTGTCATCGGCAAACTTACTGAGGGCACACTCAATCCCACTGTCCATGTCGCCAACAAAGGTGTTAAAAAATCCTGGTCCCAATACCAGCCAATGAGGGACACTTGTCACTGGTCTTCACCCAGACATTGAGCCTGCATTGACTGCAACTCTTTGAGTGTGACTGTCTAGCCAGTTCCTTATCCACCTGCTAAATCCATGTTTCTCCATTTACAGACAAAGGTTTTGTGTGGGACAGTATCAAACGCTTTGTATAAACCCAGGTAGATGATATCAGTTGCTCTTCCTTTATCCACCAAAGCCATGGGACCATCGTAGAAAGCCACTGAATCTGTCATGCAAAATTTGCCCTTCATGATGATGTGTTGGCTGTCACCAATCACCTTCTTATTGTCCATGTACTTTATCACATTTTCCAGGAGGATCTGCTCCATGATCTTGCTGGACACAGAGATGATACTGTCTGGCCTGTAGTTCCCTGGTCTTCCTTTTTAGCCTTTTTAAAACAGGGGGTCATGTTTTCCCTTTTCCATTCACTGGGAATTTCACTAGTCCATTACGACTTTTCAAATATGATGGAGGACCAAGTATTTGCTATGGGAGTAATGGCAATTGTAACAGTAATCACTAAAATATGTATGTTTTTATTCTTGTTTGTTTGATTTTTTGTTTCACTTTGAGTGGCTGTTGAGTTTAATACTGAGTAGATATCAGCCATACTGCATTTTTACATTTCTCAGATTTAAAGGCTAGTCAAAAGCAAGTAGACTCAATTTGTTATGGAGTAGGTTGATTCCAATTTGCCTGGGATGCCATTGCATTAAAAAGCAAAATGGTACATTTTCTGGGTGAAACAAAGGAAAATCATGTCTGGGACTTTGCCATTGTTTGTGTTGAAATGCGTATGATTTAATCTATCCCAGCCCTTACAAAGAAGAAATAACTACAGACTTCTCTGCCTCACCTCAAATAGTATACTTCTGCAATTCTAACAGATAACCATATTTGATGCGCTGTCAGAAGATCAGCAGGACATTGATTTGGCAATTCTGACTGCACTCTTGAAAGGTACCTATCTAAAAATACATGTTTTCCAAAGCAAAGGAGTAACACCAATGTGTGAAAACTTCTTGTTACTTTACTTGTTTCCTAGGTACAAATATGCCTGCTTCGGATCAGCTAGATTTGGCATTGGCCTGGAACCAGATAGATATTGCCAAGAAACACATACTGGTTTATGGACAACGCTGGAAGGTACTACTACCTTTTGTTTTTAATAGCAGCTTTGCGCTTTATTATGATGACTGCTTTTCCATGATTTGATGCTTGGAGTCTGTCTTCTGGGGTAATCATTTTTTATTTTGGAGAGGTGTTATTTTTGAAGTTGCAAAGTGTTCAACTGCGGAGTGCATCAGATGAAAAAATCAAATACATTTGTTTCCCCAGAGACAAGGTGATTCCTGTAGTTTCACTGCTAGCTCTTCCAAATAGTTTCAGTGGTCCTTCTGGATATGTATTCATCAAGCCAGTGTTGGCAGTTGTTGGTGGTCAAGGATATTTCATTGTAGCCCAGAGTACTGATTCGGAGAAAACTCCAGGAGCAAACTTGCCAGCAAAGTTTTCAAGCTGACAAGCAGGTATTCTTTATTGCGGCGCTGGGAGACGCGGGGGATAGCTCCTCCTAATGTGTGTCTCTGAATTGCCACACAAGCCATCCTTTTGTAGCCACTGGGCATACATACATATTCATGAGGCTACATATGGATTACATAATTTTCCAGAAAGTTCCCTGCATGAGTACAGAATTGTGGTGGTGGTCTCTGAGGGTTGTTTACTTCTTCCAACAATCTTCATCACTTCTGGCAGCCTTTGAAGCATGCACAGTCATACCAGTTTAATTGGTTAATTAGCACCAGAGACATAATAATCCTCCTATCCTCCTACTTACCAGTTAGTTTAACTGTAGCCCATCCTGGACACCTGCGGTTCCCAGATACTCCTTATCCCTGTGTCCTGTTCTTCTAGACTGTTTTTCTTAAACTATGTCACAGCTATAACGATTTATCTTGTGAGGATTCTCAGTATGTTCTCTAGCTGTACTCTATTTTTTTCTCTATGTATCATGCACCTCAGTAATTTTGTTGCTACTGTTACAAAGCCATCAAACTTAACATTACTTAAAACTAATTCTAAAGGTTTCTATATCTCATTTTGTGATTTTGTGCCCCCTTGTCTCAGTACTCTACTCCAAAGGTGTAAACTCCAAAGAAACGTTGCCTCTGTTTTCCTAGCCTTAGACAGAAATACAGAAATCACAGCCCTTTATGGTGTTACCAGGTAAAAAAAAAAAAAAAGGTAGAATTAATTGTGATAACATGGCACCAAGACATTCTTATGAATAGCTGAAATCAAGGCAAGCCATGATTTAGTCCTACATTAACTTTTATGCATGTGGAAGAACGCACAGACCTATAAAAAGCACAGACCTGTGCTTTCCAAGTTTTCAGATGTAGTCCAGTATTTAAGTATAACCCTCCCTAAGTGAATTTTTATGTACATGCTCTTTATAGATGATAAATATAAAACGGTATGTACCTCAACACATACTATTCCCATTTGTTGTAAGAGTAAATGTTTTCTTCCAGAAATTATATCTGATGTGTACATCAGATAGTACAGAAGTACATTAGAAGTTTTCCATTTCAAGAATTACAAGGCTGATTTTTCCAGTCCTGATTGCCTTTTCTTCTTTACAATGTAAATTTTAGAAAATGGGCAGCGGCTGTAATTTTTTTTTTTTCAGTGACTGTAGCTGATTGTCTGACACAACAAGAGAACTGAGTTTATTGATCATCAGTCCATGTTTTCCTGTGGTGTATAAGGTTGAATACATGGAGGACTGTGCCTGAGATGCCTACAGTTGAACAACCATGAATTATAGGATTTTTTTGTTGCTGTTGTTACCTTTTTGGGCTCAGTTCACTACCTGTAAAGTTGAGATGATCATGTCATGTTCTTGCACAAAACCTGGTAAAAATGAATGGTTTCTGGTGCCCACTGAAAAGTAAGGAAGGAAATTGCTGGTTTCATTTTCAGGATTTAAACAGTGTGTGAATAATGAGGGATTTGCCAAACCTGGAGCATAAAGTCAGAACAAAATGTTGAATACCTTCCTGCTAAGGGATTCTCATTCACTCTGTGAATTGAATAAAACTAAGCCCTTTGGGGAAAAATACAAATGAGCAATGAATTCCATTATTCATGGTGATGAATTATAACTTTTGAGTGTTCAACTGCATAACCTTAACAGTATTCCTGTCCAGCAGGATGTTTGTTGTTATGGAATGTGGAAAAGATTTGTCTTTACACAATGCGTGCATATATTTGCCTTTATGATTTTTTTTTAAATACCCTGTTATGTTTTGATACTTTGAAAAAAACTCATTTTTCACAATGTCTTCTTGCGTTGTTTTACAGCATGTACATTTTATTAAGTGATACAGAATCATAGAATCGTTTAGATTGGAAGACACCTTTGACCTTTTAAGATCATTGAGTTGAACTGTAAACTTAACACTGCCAAGTCCACCACTAAACCATGTCCCTGAGTGCCACATTTACTCATCTTTTAAATATATCCAGGAATAGTGATTCAAATAATTTCTTGAGCAGCCAATTCCAATGTTTGACAAACTTTCTGGGGGAAAAAAAAAAAATCCTAATATTCAATCTAAATGTCCCTTTGAGCAACTTGAGGCCACTTCCTCTTGTCCTGTCACTTGTTACTTGGGAGAAGAGACTGAAACCCACGTTGGTACAACCCCCTTTTGGGTGTTTTTTGTAGACTTCTTCAGGCTAAGCAACCTTAATTCCCCTAGCCACTCTTCATTAAGACTTGTTCTCTAGACCCTTCACCAGCTTCATTGGCCTCCTTTGGTTGAGCTACAGCACCTATATGTCTTCATTGTAGCACAGAGCCCAAAACTGCCTGCAGTATTGGAGGTGTGGTCTCACCAGTACATAGTACAAAGGGACAATAACTTCCCTGGCCCTGCTGGCCATCCTATTTCAGATACAGACCATGATGCCATTGGCCTTCTTGGCTGCCTGGGCACAAGCTGACTCATGTTCAGCTCTGCAGTCAGCAGCTCCAGGTCCTTTTCCACCGAGCAGTTTTCCAGCTGCTCTTCCCCAGGCCTGTATTGTTGCATGGGGTTGTTGTGACCAAGTGCAGGACCCGGCACTTTGCCTTGTTGAACCTCATATGACTGGCCTTAGTCCACTGGTGCAGTCTTTCCAGATCCCTCTGTAGAACCTCCCTTCCCTCAAGCAGATCAGGGCTCCCACCCAACATGGTGTCATCTGCAACCTTACTAGGGTGCATTTGATTGCTTTGTCCAGATCATTGATAAAGATATTAAACAGAACCAACCTCAATAGTGAACCCTGGGTAACACCATTTTTGAGCATCTGCCAACTGGATTTAATTCCGTTCACCACAGTCTTTGAGCTGGACCACCCAGACAGTTTTTTGCACTGTGAAGACTATGCCTTTCCAAGCCATGAGCAGCCGGTTTCTCCAAGAGAATGCTGTGGGAAATAGTGTTAAAGACTTTACCAGGTAGATAGATCTTAAACTGAGAGGGTTAAATTTTAGTGGCTGTATTTTAATTTGATGCCTTCTCTTCCTTGGTGGAGGCTCAGGGGAAACCTTGCGACTCTCTACAAATACTTGAAAGTAGTTTGTAGTGAGGTGGGTATCGGTTTCTTCTCCCAGATGATAGGACAAGAGGAAATGACTGCGCCAGGAGAGGTTCAGATTGGATATTAGGAAAAATTTCTTCTGCACCAAGCTGCACCAGGAGAGGTTCAGATTGGATATTAGGAAAAATTTCTTCACTGAAAGAGTGATCAAGCATTAGAACAGGCTGCCCTGGGAAGTGGTTGAGTTGGCGTTCCTGACGGTATTTAAAAGATGTGTAGATGTGGCACTTGTGTATGGAAAATAACAAATAATAGTTTCCTAGTCCCAACATCTTTAACACAGTAGATTTTAGAGAACTATTGCGTAGTTGTTGTCTTCCCACTTCTCCTGGCTTTTCCAAGGTGATTATCTGTTTAGTGTTCAGTTTTTCCATATTCCTGACAGCCTTCTTTATTCTTCTGTGTACTTTTTTTAAGGTCTTAAAGAAATATTTTGGGATAGGCAAACCAGCACTCTAGTCAGTATTCAAGACAAAGGGCTTTTCACAGAGATATTTAGTGAAATACTAATATTTTATAGATTATTCTGTATTCATCTAAGTATAGAACCTAATAGTCTGTGTGACTTTTTTACTTGTTTCCAGTGTACATTCAACTTGTATTTACGCTTTTGGAAGATACTGTCAATATACACTGCTTATATGTACTATATACTATATATACTTATATATACTACAGATACTATATATATGATAGTGTATATATAATATATAGTATATATACTTATATATATCATATGCTATATGTACTTATGCTTTTGGAAGATACTGTCAGATACACTGACATATTTTCTGAGTTTCAAGACTGACATGCAGGTAGGGTTGTTTCCCAAATACATGTTATTTCACATTTACCAGTCTTGAATATCACCTGCTTTTTTGGCTGGTTAGCCCATATTATGAGATTTTTCTGCACTTCAAGATCAGTTTTATTATGATGAGTATTTTTGTATCATCAGCAAATATTATTGAATCATTAGTCAATATGTGTGATTTTCCTGGTCTCTCACTACTATTAATAATCTCCTTCCCTATAATTTTATCCGTTATTAAGCAGCTGGGAGACCTTTGCCTTATGACAGCTTAATTTGCTTGGAAGTCTGTCAAGAAAACCATCACCAAAAGCTTTTGTGGGAATGCAAACTTACTGTATCAGTTGGACAGCTTTATCCTCATTGTCCCTGCCAAAATTCTGGTAGAGTTCTGATTTCATTCTACAAAGTAATGGCCTTGCTTCCTCTTACTCTACTGTATTTACCCATGTTGCTATTATTGCTATTCTATATTGCAGTTTTATTATATTTGCCCAAAGTTCTAATCGTATTGATGTGCCATACTTTAACAACTTGTACACTTCTTTTCCCTTTTTACAATTGGCATGTTTTCCACCATCTTCCATTCTGCTGTTAGAGGGGCAGATTTCAGCTATCCTTCAGTTCCGTAGGAACATTTAGGGGAATACCACCTGGTTTTGACAACTTGCTACTGCTTTACAGATAGCTTCTATTATCTTTTCTACTACACCTTAATTTGACACAGTTCCTCAGATTTGTCTGCCATAAAGAACAGCTTTAATGTAGGACCTTTCCTAACATGTTCTGTAGTGAGTGGTGAGGCAATGAGTTAATTTACAATTTCTGCAATACCCTTATCTTCGTGTGTGTTTCTTTTATAACTTGATCATCCTCTGGCCTTACAGATTCACTGGCAATCCCCATACTCCCAAGCTCCTGTGCTTTCTGATAAGTTTGAAAAAGATATATGTACCTGAAAAAGGCATATGTTCACATCTATTTCAGTGCAATAGTTCAGCACCATTTTGAGTGAAAAGTTATTGTCAAGTAATGAATGTGTTCTCTCCTTCAAGTAACACATAACGAGCTTGTAATAAACAGGTTTTATATCACTTGGTGCTTCTCCAAGCAAAAATTAGAATGTTACATATTCCTGAAAGTTTTTCTTTTCACTAAACAGGAGAAAAGGTCTTAATAACAGTGTTTTCTTCATACATTGTAAAGAAGAGCTAAAAAAAAAAAAAAGGAAGAGCACAGTTTTAAAATTTCCTTTTGGCTTAGGTGCCTTCTTGAAAAGAGGAGTAGCCATCTGACTGAGAGAATCTGCCAGACCTGCAGTTATCAGGGTCTGCAGTTTGTGTGTAGTTATTTTGGTTTTGTGTTTAGATTTTGAGTTAAATATTTAAGCACCAATTTTTTAGGTGTTGTTCATGCAGTATTAGTCTTTTTCTAAGTGTTTTAAGGAAACATGTACATTTATGTACAGTTTGTGGGCATTTCTTTTTAGAACTCTGGTCCTAAATGTTCAGAAGGTAAAGATTGTAAGCAGCTGTAGCCATGTTTCTGCGTAAATGTCAACTCAGTCTCAAATGGACTTTATAATGAATAATGTCACCCTAGTAGTTACCAGATGGCTGTTTAAACCTCTTTAGACACATTGCCAGTGCAAGGAATGACTGCTGGAGGAAATTTAATACAAGAGTGGTCACTTTGAAATATTTCTGGAGGAAACACTGATAATTCAGGAGCAGTGCACAAGTTTTCACATGTGACAATTCTGTAACATTTATTGGTCATTTTTTAGCATTATTTCCACCAAATATAAAGATATATGTGGAATGGACTTCCTTCAGGTGCCAGGTTAGCACTAGCACCTGCTCCATACCTGCCCCATTTGTATGCCAGCATCCTCATTCTGCTTACCCCACTGCATTTTCTGTTCATATGTGCTCTGTAAAAATTCCTTCTGTGGATTTAGATGAACCTCCTATGTCCAATTCCTTTGCTATTTTGCATGTAGAAATCCTGCTGAGCTCTGTGGAAGTGCCATGCTTTCACTGTTTGGACACTGCTGTAGGTAGAACTCTGCTTTGTGGTGTCTTTGAGAGAGTTTATCCTAATGCAGATTCTCTGTCAGATTTGAAAAGAAGTCTGCTTTAAAGAACTTCAAGTTCTACAGGGAGATCTTGAAATACAGCACCTTGAATTGGCTTTTGTCATATATCAAAAAAGAAAAGCTTCCCTCCACCTCCTGCATTATCATACATTAGCTTCTGAAGTGAATGAAAGAGTAGGGAATGTGTTATCAGAGTCTGGTTGTAAAGTTAGATTTGTATAAGTCTCTGCAGATGTTGAGTTTATGAAGACTCAGTTTTACTCCCACTCTGTTGGATTTTTTTACACAGATGATTCCTCAAGCATGTTATCCTTTTGTACTGTGCACTTTAAGTATATGTAAAGGCAAATCAGGCTGTTCAGGAATGTTTTATTAATTTCCAAAAGAAGATAATTTTCTAAGCTTCTCCTTCATCTCCATTCTTGTGGAGGTTGGTGCCTTGGAACAGGCAATGCTGAATGCTTTAGTGATGGACCGTGTGGATTTTGTGAAGTTGTTAATAGAGCATGGAGTGAACATGCACCGTTTTCTTACCATATCTCGTTTGGAGGAACTCTACAATACAGTGAGTATTTGAAAACCACATACAACTTTCGGTAAGAATGGCTAGAAAGTATGCTGTTTTTTGCTTAGGAGACTTGATATTTAGGCCACATTTTTGAGAAAAAAAAAAAAGGGGTTTGAAAATTTCTTATTATAATGTTGGATTTTTGGATTGGTGTCACAGCTTCTTATTTTAAATTCTTTGACATGAACCAGACTGAGTACTCACCTGAGGCTCATGAGAAATATGATTTTAATCTGGTGAGTGATACATGCTTATCTTGCTGAAAATGATTTGTCATTTAAGCAAAGTGATACCAACTTTTCTGTAGAATATGTCAAGATTTAAGATAGTAGAGGTGTTGCAGATTAGTCTTGAAAAGTTTTTGAAGAGGTTTGTGGGTGGAGTTTGAATCACAGGAACTTACTCTGACGATCTTTTAGCTGCTTTATTTTACTGTATTGATATTCCAATGTACAACGATGTTTGTTTACTGTCTTTTCACACCACAGAAGCAAGGACCATCAAACCTACTTTTGCATCACCTAGTTCAAGATGTGAAACAGGTAATAGACTCAGGAAATTCTGGGGAGCAAAAATGATAGCTTAGAACGTCAGTGTCCATAGGCACACTACTACTAAGTAATACAGGGGAATTTTAGAAGTGATGGGTTCGTTACTACACTTCTGTATCTACTAAATGGTTTTATTTTCATCCCACTGATCCCTCTATGCAATTAACTAGCATACTACTACTGAATGCTCCAAAGGGTACTTCCTATACCTTAATTTGAAAGCTAGGCAGTTTGTGTAGATCAGATTATAAAGTTACTAAAATGGCATTATGAATTGATTGTACAAAACACATAGTGAATTAGTGCAGTAATTATGCTCATGCCTTTAAGCTTTTCTTTTTTTCCCCAAAGCTAAAAATGTGTTTCCTTGTTGAGCAGTAACAAAAAGATACTGTGACAAAATACTGTTATTTTAATGCGCTGCATTGCCTAGGAGAACAGAAGGTGGCAGTGGATGACTGTGGCATGGAGCACTGCCTCCATTAGTAATTTAGTAGCAGCTTTGTTAGTTAGCTACGCAGTTAATTTATTTTGTGTTTCTGTAATCTACTTTACCTCGCAGCGCTGATTAGAAAGGGATGAGCTGTTCCTTTTGCATCCAGTCTCCGCTGCACGAGATGCCTAAATCCAAAACTAGATTAATTGGCTAATTCTTTCCTGGGTATAAATGTTAAGATAAAACACAGTTATAAATCTGACTGTTGGCAGGCTGTGGTTTCAAGTAGTGGGGTTTCTAGTACTGCTTTTCTTATTGTGGGTGACTTTCATGTCAGTCTCATTGGTGGCTTGGTAGATAGGTGTAGGGTATTCTGGTCTCCATAGTAAACTATTTTCTGTATTTTCTCAGACCGATGAGCATATCTGAGGTCTTATGTGATAGATCTGGAAGATGTCAGTGTTGAAAATGCATTGAACTTTCCCAGGCTGAGAAATAACGTCTTTCTCACTGATACTGAAGTGATTTGCTCCTTGATATGACCCCTCTCCTAAACCCCATGGCCTGGTTGCATCTCAGGACACTATAGGAAAACTCAGGTTGTGATCTAAAAAGGGTAGCTTTTGGCACTTGAATTGGAATAGTGGAATTTACATAGAAAATGGGTGCACAATTTCAAAACTTACTTTGCTGTTGGGTAAGCTAAACTCACTTGGGACCTGCAAAGAGGCTGGAAAGCCTTTTTCACCTGAGCCACTGGAAGTATGAGTAAGTGTTCTGTGGATGGGTTGTGCAGTTGCAATCTTTTTAAATATGGTAACACAGTAGCCAGGACAGTCAGCAAAGTGATGTGACCATGGATTTCAGAAAATTTTCTCCATTAGTGTCACCAGCTTTGCTGCTGCTAGATTTGAATGGAGATACATGGTGGTTTGCCCTGATAGCATAAAAAAAATGCTTCCTAGTGAAGACAAGTATCTACAAGTATAGGTTGTCAGAAATACTTCCCTAATTCTCAATGACAGAGCTGACAAGCTCTGTCCTGTGAGACTTGCTTTTGCCCCAGTGTGCTCAGCCTGTTGGTGCCTTCTGTTCCCAGGACTGGGTGGCCTTAGCTGGCTGTACTGAGGCTTGCTACTAGTCTACTGAAGAAAACCTCAGTCTAATGAAGAAAATTACTTTTCACAGTCTGAAAGATGTACCCTGTTAAGAATACATATCCCCTCTGATCGCATCTATATACAGGCCCATTTTTCAGTTCCAAGAGTTGTGGTTTAAGGTTTTACCAATGATCATTAAAATCTGCATGGAAGATAATCTGTTTTTCAGAGAATTTGTTACAAACCTTGTGTCTTGCAAGAACAGTGACCTAAACTGAGAAATGGTGCTTTAAACAGAAGCAAGAGACTCAGAAGGTATAACTAATACACATGCAGCTGCTGTCCTAGTTGTTATGACAGTCTTGAGCCTCTTCAAGAGATTACCAGTCTCTGGGAATTATTCTACAACATCAAATACATGCTTCAGCCACTTCTTAATTTTTAATTATGGAACTAGTTTAATGAGCAAATCATACCATGATAGTTTTCTCTTGTTATAGGAAGATTTTTGTCAGTCTCTCTGGCTGTTGGTAATTAACCTGAAGAACGATTACCTGTTGAACGCAGCTGATCTTATGAGCACTGCAGTATACATCCCTATGCTATGGGGGTACAGTGGGCTATAGATGTCACACTTTTCAGGCTGAAAATGTGGATGTGCCTGTGTTCTCTCTCCTAGGGGAGTTTCGTATGCCTAATGAATGTGTACACTTCCCTGACAGAGGCAGAAGCTCTCAGTTGCATCTTTTTCCAGACTCCCCTCGTAGTAGTAGGGCTTTGACATGGTTGAATGATGCATGTAATAGCATCATGAAATGTGTGTGACATTTGGTGTTTCAGAATACTCTTTCTTTGGATTACAAGATATCACTGATTGATATTGGGCTGGTGATAGAATACCTCCTTGGTGGAGCTTACCGGAGCAGCTACACAAGGAAGCATTTCCGAATTCTCTACAATGACCTCTGCAGGAAACACAAGGTAAATTCTGTGAAATGGCTACCAATGTTGACCAAGAAAAGTCAAAAGCTAGCTCAGGTTGTCATTATGGTTCGTGTCTTCAGATGATGCTTGTCTGTCTCATAAATCTCTTTGCCAGCTGTGGAAAGGTTGCAAATAAAACAGGCAGTCACTCCCCAAGCTACTCCCTGTCCCCCAAGACCACTGGTGATTGTTAGATTAACTAGTAGGTCAGTAAATTTACCTTTGTGACTGGTAGCCAGGTTGTGTTCTTGGTCTGTCATCCATCAATAAATATCAGCAGGGCTGAACCAACCACCGTTTTCTCTTTTACAAAGCAGTTGCATGTTTCGGCCTTGAAGCTTGAATCATGTCACGAAAATAGTGAATTCAACAGCAATTGAGCTAGACTTAGAGCATGCCAGCATAGCATAGTGAAGAGCAACATGGAGAATCCTGACCCTACTTTTGAGCAAAGCTCTTACCTTTTAGAAGCAGCTCAGTGCTTGTGCTGCATCTTCCTGCCTGGGCCAGTGAGCTTTGTTTGCCTGGCAGAGATTTTTCCATTATACACTGATCATCACAGGGGAAGCCTCATACTGGGTGTGCCAGGCTGCATCCATGATGCAATGGCTTTGTGCAGGCAGAGGGATTGTGCTTGGACATGTGTGCCATTCTGCACCTTCTAGATGCTTAAGTGTTTCACATTATGGCATAGCATTGTCCCATGCCTGCATATCAGCAGCATCACCTCTACAAACAAACAAACAAACTGCTTCAGAACAACAGTGTGCAAACATACTAGCACTTAACTTTCCCCCATCAACTTTCCAAAACCAGTAACTTGAAAACAGCTTAAATTTCTCTATAAATTAGCTGAGTAACATTGCCAACATCACAGAGGGAGCTGATTTACTGCGTAAGAATTCTCTTCAGTTGTCAAAGCAGAGCTGAGCTTTGATTGAAGTACTTCCATATGTTGAAAAACAAACAACAAAACCCTCTTATCGCCATGTACTGCTTTCATGACTAATAGAAGAACTTCAGGGGGATCTGAGAAAATGAGAAGAAATAATGAAAACTGTTCCTTGAAGTGAATAGAAACATAGAGACAGAGCTTTCTATGTGTCACTGGCTTAATGCAATGCTTAAAAAGAGATATTTGAGAAGTTACAAAGTTCTTCACTGTATCCTCATGAAGTAAGACCTTAACAGGTATGGGTTAAGGGTGAAGGTCATATGACATGATCATATAACTAGGAACCACAGGGAAGAGTATTAGTGATTTAGCTCTTAAAATCCTTCCCTCTGAATCAACACTGAACAAAATGCCCAGGGATGGTAGACATGCTGTTCTTCAGAGGAAATGGTCAGCAAAAAATTCAGAGAACTTCTGTCTTTAGAGGACTTATGGCACCTTTTATGGTACATGTTTGAAGACCTTCCAGGTTGGATGATTCCAATCTGGTGCAAGCCGTGTTGTTGTAATTGGTAGATGCTACTGGGGAAATCAGTATTTTGAATTCAAGAGATTCAGAAAAATATATATTTTTAAAATTAGATATGAAACAGGGTATTTTTTCCTCAGTGGTGTAATCTGCTGTGGTAGTTACAGCAATCGCTGACTCACTAGTCTTTGAATAACATCAGTTCCTATAGACACCATTGCAGTCAGAGGTAAGTACAGGCAAACTTAATCTCTAATTTGCATTTCTTTCCTTGTGTTTTATGGTATGCCTTCGGATCTAGAGAGTGCTTTCCAGCTTTTCCCAGAGCCTGTCTCATTCTCTTCATCAGAGTAATCAGTCGGCTAGCAGAATGGGATCTGCTGAAAGTACTTTGCATTCTCAGTTCTTCAGAACAGCACAGCCTTACAAATACAAGGTAATATAATTGCTTATTCTAGACTTTGCTTGTTATGTATTAGACTGCTAATAATTTATTGAGAGATTTTAGACATGCTGGTCAGGCTGTTAGTTATCATAATTCTACTTAAATTCAAGCAGAAGCAACGTTTTACTGTTCACTATTCATGAAGTACGTCTTGCAATTTTATTGTGGATATCAAGCTCAGGTGCCCCTTGTGATTCTGTTTAACTTCCATCCATTTGTTTCTAAGAGCTTTTGTTCACTGAAATGTAGTATTACCTTATTTCTGAACATCAAGCATGTGTGAAAACTCTTCTTATTTGGAAGCAATGGTAGGAATTCTGTGACTTTCCTGATGTTTTCTCATGGTTGCTTATTAAAGTGTTACAGTAAGCTTGTTGCGCCAGGGAAGGTTTAGATTGGATATTGGGAAAAATTTCTTCACAGAAAGCATGATCAGGCTTCCCAGGGGAGTGGTGGAATCACTGTACCTGGAAGTGTTCAGAGACCATGTAGATGAGGCCCTCAGTGACATGGTTTAGTGGTGGTCTTGGCAGTGCTGGGGTAAGTGGCTGGACTTGATGATCTTAAAGGTCTCTTCCGACCTAGGTGATTCTGTATCTGGAAAATCATGACAGAATATTTTCTTTCAGAGAAATAATGATAAAAGAGCAAAGATGGCCACATAAAATATCTGACAGACAAAACAAAGTAGAATGAATTGAAATGGCTGCATTGGAATTAGTGTGAACCAAATGAACCCCTTATAGCACTGAGGTATCTCACTTGTATCAATAGGATTTTTTTTTTGCCTTTAATGGAGAAATATCCAGACATGAATATATAGCAAGTCTACATTGCAAATATGGAAGACAGTAAAAAATGTCTGTAAGTATGACAAGTTATAGAATCATGGGATGGTTGGGGTTGGGAAGGACCTTAAGATCATCTAGTTCGACCCCCAGTGCCATGGGCAGGGGTGCCTCACTCAAGACCATGTCACCCAAGGCTCTGTCCAGCCTGACCTTAAACACCGCCAGGGATGGAGCATTCACAACTTCCCTGGGAAGCCCATTCCAGTGCCTCACCACCCTCACAGTAAGGAGCTTCCTTATACCTAACCTGAACTTCCCCTGTTTAAGTTTAAACCCATTACCCCTTGTCCTGTCACTGCAGTGCCTGGTGAAGGGTCCTTCTCCAGCATCCTTGTAGGCCTCATTCAGCTATGGCTGAAGGTCTGCTATGAGGTCACTACACAGCCTTCATGGTCCATTGTGTATATTTCAACCTACCAAGTGAATCTTGGTATCATGGGGTTTGGAGACTTCCCAACAGTGGAAGGGAAGGCTATATATGACAGGGGTACAGAGGAAGGAGTGTTTTCTCTCCACTAATGTTACCAGCTTCTTAGCATCGGTAATCTGAATGTGATCACAGCTGTGGTTTGTAACTTAAACATATATAATGATCAAATGGTTTGCTCCTTGTAATTCAGACTTGCATGCATTTTTATTTTCTTGAATCTGAAGTTCAGCCATTCACTGAGATTCTCTGTTTTTGAAAAACAAATTTATAGGAAAGAACCACTGCTTTCCATAAGTGTAAGAAGAAATCAAAAGAGGGTATAAGCTTTGCAGAGAACTATGAGTCATCTGGCTTTATATACCCCTATAATGACCTCCTGGTTTGGGCAGTATTAATGAAAAGGCAGAAGATGGCAATGTTCTTCTGGCAGCATGGAGAGGAAGCCATGGTCAAAGCCGTTGTGGCTTGTAAACTCTACAGGGCAATGGCACATGAAGCTAAACAGAGCAACATGGTGGATGACACTTCAGAAGAACTGAAGAAGTATTCAAAGTATGACTTCTCCCTTTGCTTCTGTTAATTATCTGCAGTGCTTAGAATGGTTAGATATTTTTGTAATCCACTAAGAGTCTGTAGGGTTAGTGGTACCATGTACTATTGGGCGTGAAAGAAATACTTTCAGATGCATGCTAGTCATATTATATAATGTATCAGTCTGGTCAAGAGTTAAAGGAAAGCTATTAGCTTGTTACCTAGTTGTTTATCTGAAAGCTAAAATATGTGAGTAATGCATGCTTTACTGTCTGGTAAATGCTCAGGTCGAAGACTGAGATTTCCCTTATAGCTTCCCTTCCAGTTCAACTTGCTAAAAGGCCATATGGCACATATGCATTGGACTTTTCAAACCTGTACCATGTGGTAATAAACAAATTAAAATTAGTGCTTAAATCCTGCTCAGTGTAAGACCTAAAGAAAAACATAAGCTGAAATAACTGAGTGCATAAAACAAGAAGTAGACCAAGAATTTTCTTCCAGTTTTTAGTTTCACTTTGTGTTTTCTGGTAGTTTTTCTTCTTAATGGCGTACTTTTTTGCTCTGTAGCCATCATGCCTCAGAGTACAATAAGATGTGCTGTCTTGCTTTGTACGTAGCTACAATGCTTAATTTAAAGGAAAGTGTATCTTCCTTGAGGAGTCTTCCCTACAGAGATGTTTAAAAAGTGTCAAAGAAGAGACTTTTGCAACTGCATGCAATGTTCGCCCACAGTGGTGATGAATCTGATGTTGAATGAAATACACAGAACTTTATAGGGTCTGTTTTGATCACTGAATAGGATCATGAACAAAATAAATAAAACCCCATAAAACAGGATGACCCTAAATCTTGTGAATAGGGCTAAATATTTAAGTTTACTCCTGAAATTACTTTTCACTAGATATATTGATAAAACAATGGGAAAAATGGGAGAAAGCATACTTATTGAGATTGTTAGCTGAATTTTAATTAATGGACTTCTCAAACCAGCCTCTTTGCAGCAATGATTCTGAGTTTCAATGGATCCTTGTTGTATGAACTGTTTTCTTCTGCCCCTTTCTTCTCTAGGGAATTTGGGCAACTTGCCTTAGATGTGCTGGAGAAAGCATTCAAACAAAATGAGCAGATGGCCATGAAGTTGCTGACCTATGAACTAAAAAACTGGAGCAACTCAACTTGCTTAAAACTAGCAGTGTCTGTGGGGCTGAGGCCTTTCGTGTCCCATACTTGCACACAGATGCTGCTGACTGATATGTGGATGGGACGCCTGAAGATGCGGAAGAACTCCTGGTTTAAGGTAGCGTCAATCTAGCTGTTCAGATGCTTCATACATGTCTTGTGGTTATGAACATATCTAATGCAGCTTCAGAGAGATGTGGTTAAGCATGGTTTGGAATGTGCAGAGAAAAGAAAGAGAAAAGAAAGGCAGGGAGGGAAAACAAAAATACTTGCTTCTAGTTTACTTCTTTGCAAAAGTAACTGCGGGATGACATTAGGAGAATGTATTTTGTGAGGGTATTTTTGCTGTTCCCATTCTCTCAGCACCCTTCAGTCACTTTCCACCTGCTCTCACTGCCCTGCTTTGCTGGTTCTCTGGCAAAGCTGCTGATGGGAGGAATGTTCTGTGGATATAGGGACCAGTATCTAAAGTATCCCCAGATACGATGGCACTATTCAAAGCCACAAAATAGTCAAGAGCAGCACATTAGTTTGAAAGCTGTAGGGGTGTGATACAGAGATTCCTTAGATCAGGGCTCCTTCCTAGGCTAGAATTTTACTAGGTTTGTGCTGACTGTGGTATCAGGTCTATGGTATCACCGCTGAATTATTTTCCTGAAACTCGTGTATTTCTTTTAGGTCATTATGAGTATTCTCCTGCCTCCCACCATCTTGATGCTGGAGTTTAAAAGCAAGGCAGAAATGTCTCATGTGCCTCAGTCTCAAGACTTCCATCAGTTCACATGGTACCATGGGGATCAGAGCCCAGTGAGCTCTAAAGATGCCTCATCTCTGGTTAGTCTGCATTTCTGTGTCAGGAGCTGTCTGTTTACCATCATATAATCTTGAGAAGTGACGAGAGGGTGACCAGCTGGAAGTGTCAGGAACCAGCTCTCAGGAACTGTTTAATCCCTAGCTGGGGAGACTGAAGTGACCTTGGACAAGTTACTTATCTTCTGGGTGTCACTTCTGTACTGGCCATAATGCGAAAATCCTTCCCAGCCTTAAAGAAATATAATGAGATTATAATTATCTGTCATTTACACAGGTATTTTAGAGCACAGTCTATTCAAGCTGCGTATAAATACCTATGTAATCTTGTATATCAAATAATCAAAGAATGGTTCTATATCATACAAAAAAAAAAATCACATCCATAAAATTCAATTCATATTGCTCAGTCAAGTTGTCCAAAGCAGGGAAACAGCAGAAGTGAGGCAGTTCAGATCCTGACAGAAGTGAGGCAGTTCAGGTCCTGAACTCTCAATGCAGAATTTCCTGTCCTTTCTTTTTCTCATTCTCCACAAAACATTCCTTGAACATAAAATTTCCAAAAGTTTTCAGCCTGAGGTAGACAGCAGGCGTGGAGAATTGACATCCAGAAGGATAAACGTTGGTGAGGTGCTAACCAGTGAAAGCAGGATTGTCAAGTGGTGAGAGGTGTCAGGCTATCTCTTTGCTCTGCTGTGCTTACCTTGCAGCAGATAAGCATGGGACCTTCTCAGTTAACTTTGAATTTGTGTAAAATTAAAAGCCGATTGTTGTTGGGGGCTTTCAGAGCAGCATGGTAGGCCTGCCAATGCCATACTTGTGCTTTTATTTCCCTGATGCAGAAAAATGCTGGAAGCCATTATCTCCTCCCGTGCCTTTCTAATATAGCTCAAAAATGCTATTTATGGGGTTAGGTAGAAGCTGTGATACAGAGGACAAGACAGTTATAATTTGCAGCACCCCTGTGGTTTGATAGAAGGCAACACAGCAATGTGTGTAAGCATTTTTCTGACCTGCCACAGGCAGGGCTGCTTCCTTCCTGGGCTAGCAATAAGCTTAATTTATGATTTTGTCTATTATAGATCATTGTTCAAGATGAAAGGCCAAGCTGTGGCTTTTTCTTAAATACTCTGATATGAAATTAAATTCTGTTAATAGAAAAATTAACAGACAATTTCAACAGTGTTCATGTGCCATATAGAGCATCATTCACATACAGTCATGAGTTCCAGTGACCTTCTGCAACTGGAAATTGCACTCTTTCATGGGACAATTCTCTCCTTCACTTTGGAGGATCTGATGTTAACAGATTAGGATGATTCTGTTTATCATATTCTCCAGTTTAGCACTTTTCTGAGTCTAGTGTGATGAAAAAAAAACCAGTTTTCCCCTGATAAACCAAGAAAATGTTATGTAGTATGGGTAACTATGTCACGTAAGAAATGAGGTACTACAGATGTCTAGTAGTAGTAAGTTTTAGCATTGATAATAGTCAAGGAATTTGGCCAGCATGAAAACAAAACTGAACAAGGCAGTTTGGTTCCCTCAGCCTTGCCCTGCTACTAGCTTTTTATAGTTTTCCCAGGCCTCTCTCCTTTGTCTCTGAAAACTCCTTTTAGCATCTTACAGTTTTATCAGTTGCCCACTTCTGTGTGTCGTTGTGCTTCTTAGGCTTCAGCAGCAATCAGATACTTGTACTTTCACAGTGGTACTCAGACAAGTGTCAAATTCTGAATACAGAATCAAGTGTATTTGCCTTTTTTTAATATATATTTTATTTTACTGAAGGTATTAAAGAAGTTAACTGTAATTTTGTAGGCAGATTTTTGTAAGAGAGTACTTATTTCATCCTCATCTTCTAATCAGGTGTACACTGTGTCAAAAATAGCAATTAGATTCTGTATTTAGAATTTCACTATCTTGACATTTTCTGTGCAACTGTATACATGAGTGGAAATGCGGTGCTCATTCCCTTATTTTAAAATGTCTCACAGTTGTCAGTGGAGTTCTAGCTAATGCAGTTATGTCATACTGGGAGCTGTTATTTATCTGTATTTCACAGCTGGGGAAAGTGAGACATAAGGTGATTGACTTTGCTTAAAGACTGAAAGAAATGTGTGTCAGAAACTTGAGTTGATTCAGGTCTGCTGACACCCAGTCTGCTGCCTGTAGTCATAAAGCAAACTCTAAATGAGTATTTATAGTGGAAAAGTGTGCATGTTGATTATTGCAGATGAAATGGTTGTAACCAGACAAAATCAAGTTACAGTAATGGTTTGTATTTTCAGAACAAAGCTTAAGCATCTGTGCCTGTCTTCTCTTTAACATGACACAACCTTTGCAATCGTAGACCATGATTTCTTACTTTAAAAATATTGTTTCCTTTTAAAGAAGGATTATGATGTGGAGAAGGTTGCTCAGAAGTCTGATGAAAGCCAAGTAGACGGTGGACAAGGAAACCTGCCTGGGACCAGAAAATTCTATGAGTTCTACAATGCACCAATTGTCAAGTTCTGGTTTCACACGGTTGGTCATCATGCTGAAACTTGGAATGCCAAAACCCTCCTTTGATCTTTCAGACACCACTTAATGTGACTTTTACTTTGCCTAGCATGGATTTTCAGCCATTTAGTGGTGGGAGTGGATGGGAAGACACTTGAATATTTCTCTCACTATTGAGTGAAACGTTTTTCTGCCAAAATCATGCAGCTGCATTAAAAACACAACCAAAAATAGAAAAAAAAAAAGAAAAGAAAAAAAGAAAGAAATTTAAACAGAGCACAGCTTTTTACAGTGGTTAATTGCACATGCGGAGATAGATTTGAAGCTGTCCTTAAATACCTTAAGTATCTCACAGATACTCATTTCCCTTTCTTTAGGAGCTGTTTCTGAAGGAGTGAATATTATTCTATAGGAGACCATTTGCTATAGAGAAACATGCATTTGTTAAATCAAATTTAGTAATTAACCCTGTGTCAGTAGATTTTAGGATGTTTAAGATTAGTCTGCCTGTTGGGTCAGACCACTATGTACATAAACTGTTACTCCTTTTACAGGGTGTGGCTAACTGCTTTATAACCTGTTAATCTGTTATCTCAGATACATTTATAGCATGTTCTGGTACCTTTAAAATATGTGCTGATATTGTTCTTCCTCTGTTTTGGAAGGCACTGGTTAACCAGCAGTGAATCAAGTAGAATGATTACTTGCTCCTGTAGAAGGTTAAGATAAAAGCATAATGCTGCCTTTACATTCAAGTGGTGTGTGCAGACAAAAGAGTGTGTCTCATATATGCATTTGGAGCCTACGTGAACGTATGCTGCAATAGTACAACTTTTGCTCCCATTTTTCAGCACTAAAGCACCAATTTCTAAGCGATGTTTAAAGATATTCCCATAAACATACTTTGGAGAACTGGAGGAAAGATTTTGACCTCAAAAATTTGACAATGACCCACTAGTTTGAATACATATGGTCAGGCTAATTACCTGTTAGTACATTTGCAGAAATTTGTTGGAGGTTTTTTGTGCATATGGTTTGTATATGGTGTGTTTTGCAGATGGCGTACATGGTTTTTCTCATGCTCTTCACTTACACTGTACTGGTGAAGATGGAACCAAGACCAAGTGTGCAAGAGTGGCTTGTTATCATTTATATTTTCAGCACTGCCATTGAAAAAGTCAGGGAGGTAAGCTTTTTCATTCACACGTCTCACCTATAGAGAATATATTGTAAACCAGAGAATAAAAATAAACTGAAGAATGCCAAATCCTCCGTTCTTTTTGTAGAGAATTTAGCAGAGGAAAGAATTATACAGGACATTTATGTCTGAGAAGTCTTCTACTTGAAGACTTAGGTTTTGAAAATGAATTCTAAAATCTGTCCTTAAATCTCTGTTGTTCAGTGAAAAGCCAGTGGAAAGCTGCAGGTTGCTTGAGAGTGATAATGGTGAACTGAGATTTGAAGCCCTTAGGCACTTGTTTCATTTATTTTTTTGCAAGTGGACCATTAGATTTCTTATAACAAATGTGGAATTTGTCTGTAGATATTTGAGTGCTGACATTGTTGCCAATTAAGAGGTGTTATGTGTTGAATAATCTATGTCTCTCTATCAAGTCTAACTGACCCTCTTAAAATGAAACTGGAAAAAAACGCACCCACCATCAACTTTTAATGCTGGGCTCATTGAGCATGGAAAAATGACATTCCAAACAAAATTAACTGCAATTAATTTCAGTTGATTAAGTCTTAGCTTCTGAACACAATCTGCACTCAAAACCTGAGGGTGGAGATGAATGCAGCTGTGTATTTCCCAAATTATTGTATGTTATTGAACATATCTTCATTGAATCAGCACCTAGTAAACCACAGTAGTGTGAATCATCTTCTTTATGACATTTGAAATGCTATACTTTTAGAAGAATAAAATGTAAAAAAGCAGTCAGTTCTGAATGAAGGATGCTGTTATAACAGATCATTCAGAAGACTGTGACATCAGTATGAGGGAGGTGAAGAATTTCAAGGGACAGCAGAAATGCTGGAAGTATAGTGAAGTTTGGATAAACATTCAAATTCTGTGTCTGCAAGGCATAAAATTTAAAAAATCAACATGAGAATTGTCAAATTGAGTTAAAAATTAAATGTGAAGTAGCAAGCACTTTAGAAATCACTGTTGTGCTGTTGCATCATGTTGATGATGGGGCAGTGGAAATATCAGCTGTTCTATACATTGAAATTTATTGGAGACTTTGAAATTAATGTCTTTTACTTGATTTTCTTTGTACATGTACTAGTTCTGGTCTGCTGGCAAAGACTTTATAGGACACTGTGTCTTACACATGCAGCTAAGTAACTGCTGAGGGCCTTGTTATATGTAACTGCAAACCTCTATTTCTCTAGATTGTATCAACTAATTGTTAAAGCCTTAGGCCCTGATCCTGCAACTAGTTCCTCATGTGAGTTAGTCCAGCTGAACTGAGTAGGTTCACTTATTTATGTTAATGTCTTCATATGCGTAAATTCTTTCAGGAGCAGGGCGTAACATTTCAAAATCTCACCGCTTGGAACTTATCAGTATGATCTTACATAGCACTGTGTAATTGGCTTCTCTTGTGTAATGTGCAGAGGTTTTATTTATGGTCTCTCAAAGATTCCACTTCACACATTTGTGCAGTGAAGCTTAAAATCCCTTTGGGGCACCTCACAGTTCAAGAGGTGAACATTTCATTCTTTACCTTGCTACTTGCCAGCACTCCTTTTTTTAGCATGTCCTTGGTGGAATACAAGGATCTTTCTTTATATTTTCAGTCTGAAATAAAAGCATTAGTTATTTTTCCGTCAGCAAGGTTAGGCTGGTACTTTCCATGACTTAGAGGCTTACAAAAGGGCTACTGCAGGTGATGACCATCCCTCTAGAAAATGCTCGTTAATTTATAATAGTAGATATGCATAACAAGTCTATACTGCCTGCTTTTTTCTGCTGAGGAGCACGCTCTTTACTGAATAGGTTCAGGCTCAGAATTGCTCCTTAGGTGTGGCATACTTGAGCAATTAAAAACTTCAGTTGTCAGTGAATGGCAATATGCAGTACACAGGACTGTGAAAATTTAAAAAAAAAGGAAAAAAATTGCACATTCTCAAATATCATAAAACTGTTTAGACAAAAAAAGGTGTCTGTGATTTTAATGGAGTTTTGTTTTGTTCCTCCCTTCTTCCTCATTCTACTCAGGTATTTATCTCGGAACCTGGAAAATTCCTCCAAAAAGTGAAGGTGTGGATTTATGAATACTGGAATTTTACTGATTCTATAGCTATCATCCTATTTATGATTGGTTTTGGCTTGCGCTGGTCCAAACCCCCTGTTCAAACTGCGGGGAGGCTACTTTACTGCTTGGATATAATATTTTGGTATGCTCGGCTCCTTGATCTTTTTGCTGTGAATCAGCATGCTGGCCTATACCTGACAATGATTGGGAAAATGGTAAGTATCATACCTTGGAGAAATAGTTCTGTAGTTAAGGCATCTATACAGTAATGTGTAAAGGTCAGAAGCGACAGAAAAGAATGGTGGTCAAAGGAGAGGTCACCTAATTCATAGTGAATGTATTACCTGAAAATACCATATCTTTTTCTATTTGTAAGTTGACCATAATTAGATTTCAGTTCTAATTTTTTCATTATTTGAATTTATTCACAAAAGCCATTTTTGCTTCGATCCTAAGAGAATGTTTGCATTGGAATTGAGTTTCTGATCCAGCTTGATAATAGGAGAAAGAAAAATCACTGTCTCTTGCAGACAGGCTCACTACTGTAGATAATTCCCCTAGCTCCTGGAAACTGTCTCATTAGTATTTTACATTTTGATTCAAATAATTATATCCCATTTTAGCTGGCAAAATTTCTCTGAGATCAAAGTTAATCTTTTTTTCTCTTTTGGTATAAGAACTACTGCTGAACTGCAGCCTAGTCTTGAGGGATATCTGCAGATTCCCTCAGTAACTTCCCTCAGTTATTGGGAACTATGTTGTTAATACTTTTATATTCTGTCTTGCATAGTAATTCCAATGCAGTGTTAGAAGGCAAAATAATTTTCACTGCTATTTCTTGCTCTTAGTTTGGAGGAAATTCCACTGAGGAAAAAGCACCATCATAAGGTCTTTATATTTTTCAAATCTTGCTTAAGATCTTAAGAGGTACTTGAGAGGCAAGCAGAAATTTTACCCTTCTTGGTCCAGGGTGACTCTAGCCTCTACAAAACACGTGGATAATCCAGGTCATAGAAATGTTATTTTTACTTCCTTTAGCGCACTAAGATTATTAGCCCTGTTTCTCTGTTGTGGTTTGGAAAAGCAGTGATTGATACTCATCCTTAAAATGTATTTCCTTTACATATAATCAGCACAGCTAATTCTTTCATGCACACATATCTTCCAGACAGCAAACATGTTCTATATTGTAGTTATGATGGCCATAGTCCTGTTGAGTTTTGGAGTGTCACGAAAGGCAATCCTTTCACCAGAAGAACCTCCTTCTTGGACTCTGGCACGAGACATTGTATTTCAGCCTTACTGGATGATGTTTGGTGAGGTCTATGCTGGAGAAATAGATGGTAGGTAGTTTTCATAGTACAGCTCAACACCTTAAATTTAATATGTGCAGAAACATATCTGCTTTGGGTTACTAGAGTTTAGACTACATACGGAGTTTATTCTTTCTCAGACAATTTTGATTCCAGTATATATATGTCCTTAGTGAGTAATACTGCATGAATAAAGGTAAGAATATTAGTTTCTTTGTTAAAAAATAAAGATTAAGCTTTAAAACCTTCAACATTAGCTTGTCAAATTAAGTATATTGCAAAGCTCAGAGCAAAGCACATAGGAACTAATACTAAGCTAGTTCATGGTCAGGGGATCTTGGCAGTGAAATGGATTTCTAATTAGGCAAATCCAAAGCTGCTGATCTCTTGGAGGAAGGACTACAAAGTTCCCTTAAAGGAAGAAAACATAAAATGATAACCACAAAAAGGAAAAATAAAGAAAAAAATATTTTTCATCGGTGTAAGAGTTATCTGGCATCATTAAAAAAAAAACAGATAAACCAGTTGAACACAATGATTATGGTTTTGACCTTGTCTCAGTACCAGAGAAGAATCAGGCACTCCAGGAACTATTTCAGCATTACAGATGGAAGGCACTCTCATGCTGCTAAGTGATGGGTACAAGTAAAACTGTCCCTAAAATAGAAAAGTGGGTATGCAAGTAGATATATATATTTAGCACACATAGTTCAGCATAGACCTAATTCATTAACATAATTTTAGGTATTATATCTATTACTATTTCTGAAACAGTCACATGATGGCTATGTATTTTGGTTATATGTCATAATTCTTTTAATGAAAACACACTATTAAGTTTCACAATTTAATCCATTTAATCACTTATTAATGCTAAACATTTGACACTTCCCAAATAAAGCTGTAATTTTTCTAGTGACTCTTTATATTGTGGAATATGTCATCAATTTAGGGCTGCTGCCTTATAAATGCGTTTTAAAATTTCATCAAAGATCTAAAATTTAATTAAAAATCATAAAGAGTGAAAAGTATTTTGACAATTTAAAAACATTAAGAAGGATCCCTTAATTTCTATGATTTATTGCTTCATCTTATGAATATTAGTAGCCATATATCCTTTTGCACATGAGTACATGTGATCTTACTGAAATTCTGAAGGAATAACACTCCAATACTGATAAAGTATCCTTTGCACTGTGTCCTTTCCACAGTGGAGTCAGTGAAATCTTTGCCGCTTGCTTTAAGGATCAAAGATTTGGATTTCAGTTCACTTGAATATGTGCCATCTCCCAAATACGTTTCAGCTGTATAATCTTCCCGTTAACAGAAAGTCAGGGTGACTGGCATCAGAACTTGTATCCATGAAATGGATAGCTTCTGAACTGCAATGGAAACTACGGAGCAGCAGTATCACAAAGAAGTCTCAGATCTCCTTTAAGTGGAGTAGACTTTTTAGTTGGGAATTTAATAATGTATCTCTGTGAAAGTAATAAGGACCATTCTGTTTCTTGTGGCAAAAGAGGAGCACATGCCATTGCTGTGCTTTGTTCTGATTTCCATTCTAATCATGCTCTGTATACTCTTCACTTTCAGTCTGTGAAACCAATGAAGACTGTCCTCCCGGTTCCTTCCTCACGCCGTTCCTCCAGGCTGTCTACCTCTTTGTGCAGTATATCATCATGGTCAACTTGCTGATTGCTTTCTTTAAGTAGGTACCATGGTAAATTGATGCCAAAGCAAAAGCAACTAATAGATGTTCTGTCAACACTTCCACAAAAACTTTTCACCAAAAGTACCCCAGCAGGGGGCATGTTGGTGGTGGTTCTTACCCATCTTCCATGGGGGTAAGCTGAATAAAAAAAGCACAGTGGAAACAAGAGAGTGGGAGGAAGGAGACAGTAAGCAGACACCTAAACTGTTTTGCCATTTAAACAAAATCTAATTCTCTGAAAGTGGACAACAAGCTGGCAAACAAACCGGTTTATTTGTCCTTTGTTCCTAAAAGTTGTATTTGCTGTGCTGAGAGCATCTTGGGCTGCCCATTTCATCATAGTGTAGCCTAAGACTTAAATTGTCAGGCAGATGGAGAAGGTATTCAAAGGAAGAGAATAATGACTTTGTAGAAGCATGCTCTTCCCTTAGGAAATAATTTGAAAAGTCCTGTTGTTTGGTGCAAGTTGGTGTGTTCTAGACTGAAACCTAAATGTAGTGGTTTTATGTCTTTTTAAATATCTGCTGTCAGAGTAGGAGAGGTCTTTATAGTAATTTTATAGTAATTTGTATTACACTATAGTCAGTGTCTTCATAGTAATTCAAATCTCTCAAGTTTTAACACGAAAATCCTTGTAGTGGATCAATTTATTTAAAATTCTAGTAAAGAGTGGTCTAACCCAAGCAGTTAATTATTTTTTCCTGGAGTCCTATTTCTGGTGAAGAAAACTGTTGGAAGTCAGCTGTAGGTTAAAAATAAAGAAAAATCAAATGGAGAAATGTAGTGATTAATATTCAAGAAAAGCGAATGACCAAAACTCATTCTATTCCCACTTCCAATTAGAAATCCCTTTCCTGAAATTGTGGTAAGGCGTAATTTTTTATTTTTTTTCTTAATATGCAGCTGTGAAATTATAATTTGACTTATTTCTAGGTTTAAACCTTCAGCAATGATGATATTAAATCTTCTGCTTAGTGATTTGATTGTTCCAGAAGTGGGACCAAAAATGGGTATGAGCAATACATTTAATTATGCTCCCAGAAGCAAAGCTCATGTTTTTGTGATTATATATTAGGTGTGTAGCATAACGGTGCAACTGAAGTCCCCTCCAGTGCAACTGGAAGAATCCAACACTCCTGTGCTTGGGTTTATGATAGTAGATACGGAAAGTTATTCAGTGCAACAACAGGCATGTTTAATAATATCATGGCTCCAAAGAGTACCCTGTAGAAGAATTGTTTGTGAAGCTGCCTGTTGGAGCAAATATTTTGTTTAGGGGATTGCACAGAACTGTTTTATTAATATTCTTCCCTTAGCCTGACTTCTACCTTTAATCTAGTCCAAAGAGGCAGACAATGTTGAATTCTCAGTTAAGCTATGTATTAATGTTTAAATAATCTGGCTGAGATTTCAAAGCCACTTCAGGGATATTTTTTGCCCAGTTCCCATTAATGTGAATGGGAATTGGATCTCCAAATCCTTTAGGCAGCTTTGAAGATCTCATTCTCAGTACAGTAGCTGCAGGCACATGCTACTGCTATGTTAAATGAAAGTTGCTAAGCTGATTTACCTCACTGGAGGGATGAGACTTTTCTTCAGTGTCATAATAGATCTGTAGACAAGCATCTTGTGCTGTCTTGGGAGTATTCCTCACAGGAGTGTTTTACACTCCTTCCCCCTCTGTCTTCTCAGCAATGTTTATTTTGATTTGAAATCCATATCAAACAAGCTCTGGAAGTACAACAGGTACCGCTACATTATGACTTACCATGAGAAGCCATGGCTGCCTCCACCATTCATCCTTCTGAGCCACATTGGACTTCTGATAAACTGCATTTTCCACCATCAACCTCCAGATGAGATGGATCAAGAGGAAGGCGATGTTGGACTAAGTAAGCAGAGCTAAGCTGGGGACCAAACAAAATAGCTAATAAGAAATGTTTTGCCAGCCTCCCATCACTTTGTAGCTTGGTTTGTCAAAGAAAAAAAAAAGAGAGTAGAGTAGCTCTCTGGGTAGGAGGCTGTTTTTATTAGCAAAACTGAATTTAACCTGCCTGCCTAAGAACTCTTGTAAGAAAAAAATGACTAGGGGAATGCTTTTCTTTGTATTTGGCTTTTGCTGTACTGCATATTGTGCTTCAGTCAAGACACATCACAACTCTGAGCTGAAATAAAGTGACAGTAACTTCTTCTGTAGGATGAATAGCCTTATTTTGAAAGAAAGTAAACAATACTGCAGGTATATATTCTGTGCATTTGTCCTGAAAAGACCAACAATTCCTTTTTAATTCCCAAGAGAAAGTAGCCACAGAGCCCAAAGACAAAGGAGAGCCAGTGATGGCAGGTGCAGAAAGAGGACAGGGACCTCTCACTTCCTCACTGCTTCCATCCCTTTCATCACTGCACCTGAAGCACACCTCCTTCACTCTTCCCAACTGGACTTCTCCATCCCAGGGTCCTTCATAATGCCCTTTAAGGTGATGCCAGTTTCTTGTCCAACTGTTGCCAGCTAGGAGCAGCCCTAGCTATTTTAGTATAGATCAAGCACAAATCCTGGTGAAGACTGTATTGAGAGCAGTCCTGAGGCGAACTTGGGGGTGTTGACTGATGGGAAGCTCAGCATGAGCCAGCAGTGTGCACTTGCAGCCCAGAAAGCCAGCTGTGTGCTGGGCTGCATCAAAAAGATTGTGGCCAGGAGGTTGAGGGAGGTGATTCCCCCCTCTACTCTGCTCTCATGAGACCTCACCTGCAGTACAGCATTCAGCTTTGGGGCCCCTAGCACAGGAGGGACATGGGCCTGCACGGGCAAGTGCAGAACAGGGCTATGAAGATGGTCAGAGGGCTACAGCAACTCTCCTGTAAAGACAGGCTGAGAGAGTTGGGTGCTTCGGGGAGACCTCAGAGCAGCTTCCAGTACCTAAAAGGGGCCTAGAAGAAATATAAGAGGGACTTTTTACAAGGGCATGTAGTGACAGGGCAACATGTAATAGCTTTAAACAGAGGGTAGATTTAGACAAGATATTGGGAGTAAATTCTTCACTATGAGGTGGTGAGACACTGGAACAGGTTTCCCAGAGAAGCTGTGGATACTCCATCCCTGAAGTGTTCAAGGCCAGGTTGGATGGTCCTTTGAGCAACCTGGTATAGTTCAAGGTGTCCATGTCCATGGCAGGGGGTTTGGAACTGGATGATCTTTAAGGTCCCTTCAAACCCAAATTATACTGTGATTCTATGATTCTGTTGCAGGGAGGGGACAACAAGATTTTGGGATAGGAATGAATACTCAGTCATGGAGCTTGATGGTTGGTGTGGTGAGGCAGGAGAATGGGGAGGAGAAGCGGCTGGTGGCTGTAACCTTATCCAAAAAAACACTGGAAAAGGCTGGCCCATAGCATTATATAGCTTCATCCTTCCTGCTGCAGTGTACATCATTGATGTCTAAGAACAGGTGAGCATACCCTGCTGGGTTATGCTTCACTCTGCTGACCATGAGTCCCTGAAGATATCCGGCACACTCACAGGTGGTTACGGATTTTGAAAAATGGGCTTAACTAATCAATGCTGAACTACTTTACTGCTGCTCTTAGGCTCTGCTCCTCCATCATGACTGGATACATCAGACTGCCTTTGAAGTTATAACTGCTTATTTTATATGCATGCATAGTGTAAGTCACTGACATAGCATAGAGGGTATCTTTCTTCTATGGTACAGTAGGCACAAGAAAAACTGAAACACTGCTTTGCACATATAAAAGTCCTTCTAGCAGAGAGAGACATTTTTCCTGTTCAGGTACCTTTTCTAAATACCTTTTCTATATGCCTGTGTATTACCTCGTACATTTCTTCTACTTAAATTGTGATGTGATTATAATTAACTGGGTTTAGTAGTGGGTATCCAGTGCCACCCTGTGGAAAATCAATGAAAATACAGAGATACAGAGAGTAAAATCCTGGAGGCAAGAATACAGATGGATTAGGGGGGAAAAGAGTCTAGAAGGTGATCAAGTCTTATTTGGAGTTAGAGGGGTACCCCAGAACACTGCAGTGGGCTTCCCTGCTGAGCTGTGTTTTGCAGGCTGGTACTATATAGTTGTGATAAACTGGCATGTTGCTTGGCACTGATACACCTCTAGCAAGTACAGTGAGGACTCTGGCATGTAAAAAAGGAAAGAAAAAAGAAACTTGGAAGATACAGATTTCAGATCAGAGAAGCAGCTTGCCACTGCATGCATTTCTTCGTACTGACTTATAATCAATCTGTTCTCTCAGAAGTCTTGGTGTGCTAGAAGAATAGCATCATGAGCAGCCCAAGCTGTGGAGTTTGAAACTTTTGAATGAGTTCTTCTTTCGTCACCCAGTAATCTTGCTTAATGTTTTATACATATGAACATGGGAAGATATTAGGTGAAAAAAAAGCTTTGTAGCTTTGAGTACCTGAAAGGACTAATTGTTATAGGTGACTAGATCTAAATGAATGCCTGAACCAAATTACAGTGAAACCTTTGTAAGTTACATCTGACTCATTCTTCTCCAGGGAGGGGGAGGAAAGCAGGTCCAGCAGTTTTCTATTTTTATCATGGGTGCTTATAAACAGTTACATTTATCGGCATGCTTCATACGGACTCCTATCTCTTTTGTTCAGAGCTGTACCTGAGTGATGAGGAGTTAAAGAAGCTCCATGACTTTGAGGAACAGTGTGTGGAAAAATATTTTCATGAGAAGAATGAAAGCCTGAGTTCCAGTGACAGTGAAAGAATTCGTCTGACAACAGAAAGGTGTGTTTTGCTGCAAATTTGTGCTCTTTATATACATTTGTCATATAAAAAAACTTTGATAAGCTAATGCTTTTGGAGCAGGTATGGCCACTGTGAACAGGAGGATCAATAGCATGCATAGGCCTTGCTAATTTGATGGAAATGTAACGTATCTATTTGAATGGCATGACTGCTGGGATGCCTTGCTGACAGAATTGCAGCCCCAGCTGTGTACAGTGCACAGGTGGTTAAATAAACAGTACGGTGTTGGTCAGTTTCACTTTTGCAGAGTAGGTGGCACCACAAAATCCAGAGTATGATATACAGTACATATTATTATTTAAAGGCTTAGCAGTGTAAGAACACTTCAGGAGTATTGCTTGTGATTAAGTATAAGTGCTATTTACAGAAATAACCACATAGCCATTGTAGCATTAACTGCAGTATAGTCTTTGCAGAATATCAATACCCAACTGTCAAAGGGGTTTCAAAAGTCTCAGTATTGACTTAATTTAGCTTTCTATTGAAATCAGTGGCAGACCCGCCATTATGTTTAATGTGATGAGTTAAAGAAAGTGAGTGCTATAAGAAGTCTTAAAGAATGCCAGTACTGATCTCATCAATAAATTTGTTTTGCCTAAAGAAAGGTAGCTTCTTAATCTTTGTGTATTCATAATCTTATTTTCTGCATACTAAAATAAAACATGCAAGCAAAATGAATGTTCCCTGCAAAAGCAATGAAATAAGTAGCTTTGTTCATACATTGAATAGATTAGAGCAAAAAGATTTCATTTAGTGGATAAATATAGACCTGGAGAGGATTTTTTCCTTAGTGCAAAAGTTAAACACACTTCACAGCATTGCATAACATTAAAACAAGAAATTAATTTAGATGAATAAAATATTTTGGAATACTGGTCTTTGATTTTATTCAGCTACTGGTTAAATACTATGTCTTTTAGTTACTCGGTGAGAAAGGAAATGAACAACTTTTGCATATTGCCTGCAGGTAGTTTATCATTGTCTTAGTGTTAAGAGGACCAGAGAGTGTATCTTCAGAAAGCCTGAAGGTATTTATTTGGTTAAAATGATATAATTCCAGGCACTGGGGATTTGAAGACCAGAAAAAAACGGTTTGCTTTTTGGGCTTTTGAATTTTACCTGAAGGTGACTGATGAAGAGACTGTTCCCAGAGTTCAGACAGGTTCTTGGGAAGACCCTTTTCCCACCAGTCTTCAGTATTTGAGAAATGTAAAAATATCTGAAGGTTTGTGTGAGCCATGTTCTTAGGCTTACACAAGAAACGTAGAAATGCGACATGACTGAGTGACAAGAAGCATACTTTACAGAAGTGACAGCAGGAAGCAGCCTTGGAAGTTCATTATGATGCATTAGAGCTGTAAATGCAATAGTCGGTGCAGCATTTCCAAAGCTGTGTTTTGCTGTCCATGTTTAGTAGTTCTATGGAAATGAATGGACATTAATAGGAAAATAGCAGTTTTTTGGAACAGATACTCCTTGAGGAAAAAGCTTGTTTCCTTAAAAGTCACTGTCTGTTTGCCGAGTAATTTGATTGATGTTTTGTAAGTTTGGATTGCTTTCTTCAAATATAGGTATTCATGTGAATGGAAGTCACCATTAAAAAAAAAAAAAGGCTCTTTGAAATGTGAACTGACTTTTTAAAATGTATTAATGGCTTCCTTCATCATCTGGCAAACAGAAGTGAAAATCTATGTTTTGGTATTTTCATGATATTTTCTTTTTCTATTTAGAGTGGAGGAGATGTTTCTGCAGCTTAAAGAAGTGCATGAGAAAGTATTTTGTATCAAGGAGTCTTTACTTTCCCTGGACAGCCAGCTAGGACATTTACAAGACCTGTCTGCCTTGACAGTGGACATCCTGAAAGTGCTTTCAGCTGTAGACACCTTGCAGGTGGAAGAAGCCTTACTGGCTGACACAAAGCTTCAAAGCTGTAGGAAGCTGCCCCATAGCTGGAGCAATGCGCTCTATTCCAAGACCTTGAGCAGCCTGGAGTGTTTGTATGATAAGAAATACCACTACTACAGCATGCCATCCTCCCTTTTACGGAGCTTGGTAAGGAGTCAGTGGCCATCAGAGTGCAAAGACCATGTATTTAGGGTGGAGAGCAACAAGGTAGAAGACAGCTCTCAAAAGATAGAGATAGAAAGTGACACACTCACTTCAGGAGTATCTTCTGAGACTAAATCAACCCCTAGATATGGACAATTTTTGCTGGTGCCCCCTGACAATCAGGGAGGGTCTTTCTCTGAGGATGTCACCTTAAATTTGTCTTTCTTGAGCACTCCTGACAAGTACAAGGACCATGCATTCAGAGGTGAACTGAGTAGCATTGTTGTGCAGCAGAATTTGCAGAGTGTCAGCCTTGTTGGAAAAAAGCCAGAAGATTATGAATGGAACCAGAGAGACTTTGTTATTCATTTGCTGTCAGAAAAGACTAATGCCATAGAGGCTGATCATTCTCTTGGTCTTCACCCATCACTGGATATGGAAAAGAATGCAGCACCCTTCTGTGATGACAGGTTAAAAACTAAAGATGGTTATGTGAACTGGGGATTTTCTGAAGGTGATGAAAAAGGGGTTTTTAGCTCAGAAACAAAGAAGAAGGCCCTGTGCATACATTCCACCTATAACAGTGACTGCAGTTGCACTGGTAGTCCTCCCGGGCATGTCCAGATAAGAGAATCAAAGCCCTTCTGCAACTCAGAGAGGTCACATCGCAGAAGCTTCATCTCTCACAACAAGCTGAAACGCAGCACCTCCTTCTGGATCAGCCCACACTGGAGGGACTGGAGTTTCTGCAGGAGCAACAGCTTACAGTCCACTAAGAAAGAGAAAAGAGGGAAATCCTGCAAGGCCATTGGTGGTAATTATAAAACACTACACCTATAGAGTGTCTTTTACTGGAGACCCCAAGACATGATAAAAATGTTTCCATTGCATCTAGGTATTAGTTGCAGTTGAGGGTAGTAGCAGAGTCTGGATTTTCTTTGTGCTGGGTCTGACTGCTGTGGGGAATTGCTGAGTGTGCCTGCTATCCAAGCAGCACCATGCTTATTCTCCCCATGGATCCCTGTGGCTGTGGCTACACAGCCAGTGTGAAAGAGGTACTGTGCTTGCTCTGAGAGAGTCTCCTGCCCTGGGGGTTCAATGCATGAATTGCAGGAACTAAAATTACACAATCCCTAAGAGGTATATTAGCAGATCATAAGTCAGATGTGTGCATGGAGAATGAAGCAGTATACGTTTTTATAGCCAGTTTAAAACCCTCCCTGTCAACCACCAAGTTTGCTTACCAACAGCTAAAATATAGCAGAATCCAGTTCTAAGTATGAATAGTATGAGATGATGGGTAACATTTGTTGTTTTATATCTTGTGATGGTGCATATCTTTGCACTGAAATGCATGACTATTAGCTTTGGGTGTCGGAAGTCTTTCTCAGCTTGCTTTGAAGAAGTGCCAACTGTCAGTCTTATCAGATCTTCTCTTAGTAAATAAAAGCATGGTAGCATAATGGTGTTTTCTGACTTTCCCACAGAGTCTTTACAATCCAGTGAGCTACACCACAGTGAGGCAACAAAAGCACAACAACAAAACAGAGACAGAAAGTCTGGGAGAGAAAAGAAGAACCAAAAAACTCTTCAGGTGCCGGTATGCGCAGATGCAGGAGAATCACATACCCAGTAGCTCTCTTTTTCATTCACTAAGATTAGTTTACTTGAAATGTATACATTTAAAATGCTGCACACAAACTGGGGCATCTTTTTGTCAGGCTTTGGTTTAATTTCCTGTTTGTTTGAATGTGTAGGATTTCGTTTTGGAATGTGTTGAAGTCTATGGACTTTGTTAGATAGTATACCAGAGGTGTTACTGATTTTACATGGAAAGGAGTCAGTCCTTGCACTTTAGCTGGCAAGAGGACTTGGGAAGGCTTCGTATGCTCTAGGATAGACTAAAATAGTGGTTAGAGATATCCATGTGGTGTGCAACAATAAACAAGCAAGCCAGGCCTTGTAATGTTGTCTGCTGCCTACAAGAGTCCCACAGTCTTTTCTCTGAATCCATCAAACATTTAGCACATTGCAGACAGCATATTGATTATGTCATACGTATGGGGCAACTTTTATAACTGTATATGTGTGCATATACATATAAATCTATTTATAAAGTTATAAAGGGATTCCTAAAATGTTTGTCAGCTGGAAAGATTTATCTCCGTTTAATAAGATAGAAGCTGAAGACTGATATATTTACATAAGATGCTGAGGTCAACAACAACAGATCTTAGACTTGAACATTGAGACCTAGTTAATACCTCTGAAGGTATTCAGGGAGACTTCAAACTTTGTTTTCAAAAGCTAAAGTGCTACATCATTCATCAGTAGTGTTTGCTAGACAAAAGCAATTTGTCTTCTGCAACTTGTAACAACAAAAATAGGAAATTTTTTTTCTCATCTGGGAGTGATTTCAGACATTGGCATTTCAGTGGTGCTCTGAAAGGCCATGTCATAAGCTGTCAGAGGAACTGTAGAGGTGCTAGTCATCCTGTAAATCAAGTGTCACCTTGTTTGTGTCTTGCCAGGTGATTAGAGTGGATGGTTGTCCCCAGAACACCCAAGTGAGCTCAGAGCCTGCAGAGATCAATGTCTGGGATGAGCAAGAGAAACACAGCAAGAACTGGCTCACCGTGTCTAATTTCAGTCAGCTAAGTATGTGATATTTTGGAGATGATGAAATCCAGAACAGCTTTTAAAAAGCAACAATAAATAAAAATCCACAAATTCAAAGTCTCATCCACTACTTCCACCTCATGGTATATTTTTTACAGAATGAGGCTTAGGTTGCAGGCACATGTGACTTGGTTATTTACTGCATCATTGCAGAAGCAAAAGGGACGTAGGTTGGATGGAAGGTCAGTTAAATCTTTCTGGGAGTGCTGCCTGTCTGGTATGGAAGATACTAGAGTACTATCCTCAGGAATAAGTGGGAAGCAAAGAGGATGGTATCCTTGCCTCCTCTCCTGAAGTGTCTTATGTTTTCTAAAGTGGCATCCTTCCTAATTGGAAAAGATAAACTCTTGTAAGTTTCACTCATTTTTGATGAATTTACACTCACAGGCAGTGCTGCAATACTGTATCTGCTGGCAGACCCTCTGCATGCATTATTCATTACTCACTGCTCTGAAACACATCCTCCAAAGTGAAGAAATGAATTCTGTAGTATCTCTGTTGGAATGAAAAGGGAATGGCATTCTTACTCTTCTTTTAGTAATTCTTCAGCTCTTTCATTCTCAGAAATCCTTTCCATAGTTCATATTATCTTTCAGCTTTGCTGTTACATGGCTTACTGGTTGTATCCTGCGAGCTGCTGGGAGAAGCACGAGGGAATGCTGTGACTCAGCACAACATGGTCTGAGAAGGACTGCGCTCTGAAATCTGCTGACAAAATGGAAACAGTCCGTTTTAACACTATGCAATTCTGTTGTTGCTTTTATAGCCCATACACATTTCCTGGAGGAATATTGTATATAGGTGTTTATTTTATAATACTACATAGATGTTTAGTTTGTAGCAGTAAAGATGTTCATTTGCACTCTGGAAATAGCTGACACCTACTTTTTTGGGTAGGTTTGGAACGTCTCAGTTGTGTGCACCAGAAAATGAAAAATCAAGACATTGTTAGGCATACCATACCATTCTGTGATTACCTGAGGCATTCTCAAGAGGTAAGACCCAGGATTGCACATCCTAGTCCATAGTTTCAGCTGGGATGAGGTCTGGGTAGCTCTGTTGAGTCCCTGGACTTCCACTGTAGGTTGTTTGTCATGAAATACCTCTATAGAGATGGGAAACTCTGTTGTCTGAAAGCACAGTGCATATGTGCAAGTAAATGAGTAATTTAATGGCTGTTAACACTCTATTAAGATTATTTAAATGGGATATTAAATTATTAAATCACAGATTTGATTTATGAGTCTGAAGAAGTGGGTCAGAAATGACACAAGGGTTGATGTTTCATTAAGTAATGAGCAAGAACACAGGTTGGGTTTGAACCAGTGGGTAGAAATGATGAGCAAAGTGAAGTAAATTTTGGAAAGTTAGCTACATAGCTCTTAATCTGTCCCATAGAGATGTTATTTCTTGCAAAGTGGGAGTTAAATATTGATAATTGCAAAATTTAGATTTCTTAACCACTGTCTTAAAACCAACATATCTTATAATTTATCAGAATTAATTTGCAGCTCCATAATGCAAAGGCTCTTTGCCTATGTAAATCAACATGGGTTCATTGACTTTGATGGAGCTAGACCAATTTATATTTCCTGAAGACTGGGGGTAGGAATCAGGATTATAGAAATTTCTGTTTTAAAATGGTGTAGCTAATGGAAGAAAATGTATCTTTCACCAGAAGTATGAAAGAAAATTAACAAAGAATAAATTAAGAAAAGTAACTGTGAAATAATCCTTTCCTCTTTGCAACAGCACCCTTCCTTCCCTTTTTTACTTACAGCACTCTTGGTTATTAAATGGCGATCTTTATAAGTCTGGCTTATTTTTCATTGTAAATTCTATGAATTGCCTTTTTTCTTTTCTAGGGAATAAAAATAAGTTAGATTGTTTCAGATCTGCTGTTCTAAGTGCTGTAGAATTTGAATCCCAAATACCAGGGAAGAGAACTTGAATCTAAATTTTTAAAATGGCAGGGTTTTGAATGAAAGAGTGGGGAGAGGGAAAGAGAAATAGATGTACTGATTTTGTATTCTGTAAAACTGAGCTTGGAATCTGAATCAATAAATCTTTGAAATGTGAAAACCAGGGTCAGACAAGCAAAATAAAGGTACAGCCAGGAGCACTGTGTGAAAGGACCAAGTAATTTGGTTCTTCAAAACTCATATTAAGGTATCTTGCATAAAAATCAAGGGCCGGATTTTTAAAGTCCTCAGAAAAATTTCAGTGATTAAAGCAGAATTGGGGTTAGTCTGGAACTAGTTAATTCTAGAACACCAGCTTCAAATTATTTCTTCTTTCAAGATACAGCTTCCAATACCCACCGAGTTGCTGTGCCTCTACTTAAGTCATAAAGGGTTATGAGAGTTTAAATGTATCACTGAGATGTAAATTGTTGCTGTTCCATTTGGAGTCTGATATAGGTTAAAGAATATGTATTTCCTAAAGAGGTGCTTTTCAGATTTACCGATTAAATACCAGTGGTTCAGAGATCCCTCCTAATGTGTAGGAGGGAGCAAAGCAAGGGTGTATGTAGGAAGGTTTGGGCTTTGTTAAAGATCTTTTTTTTTCTTCGTCTGCAAAGCAAGCAACAAGGTAAAAATATGAGTGAAATTAAAAAATAGTGAGTTACGTTTCAGATAATATTTAAAGCTGAATTTTAGTTAATTTATCTTTAACCTTTGATGTTTTCAAATATTTTTAGGGAGCTCTTTTTCTGAGGATTGAAATCTACTAGTACTAGTCAGAAGAATAATACCATTTCTGACTAGTATATTAGGAGGACCTGGCTGGCCCAATTTTCCCTGATACATCTGGAAGCAAAATAAAAGACTATTTGAGTACTTTTTTTTAACTATAAAACCTGGAAAATATATGATCTAAATATCACTGGAAAGATGCTCAATGTGTTACCTTCTTCTGAGATTTAGGTGCATTTTATTTTCAACAACTGTAAAGCCTATCCCTAAATTGGAATTTTCTAATATAAAGAGAGTTCTCTAATACTGTCCATATTAGACAACCTTTAACATGCTTTTGGGCATGTTTTGAGATACAGATGGGTATCTGACTATTTAATTCAAATGTATGAAGATATCATGGAAAACTGTAATGTGAGCAAATCAGTTCCATTTTAGTTTAGGTATAGCAATATTGTGATTCACCTGCCTGCACTGTCATTATTCATGCAAACAGTAAGTATATCAATAAGTGTTTTAAGGATTGTACCTTTGTGAGTTGTGCAGTGTGTATATGACAATCATGTGCAGATTTTACCAGTAAAAGTGTCTCTCTTCATTACAGGATTTGGGTAATAGCATATTTGGAACCACCAAGAAAAGTAATCAGAACAGGAGCTCATCGTATGTATTATTAGTATATTAAGATGCTCATTACATGCTTTTAGAAAGAGACTTCTGTACTTTCTGCAAGTTACCAGTTCAGTTCTGCAGTATACTTCAGATGAGAAATTTATGTAAAAT
Organism: Pezoporus occidentalis; assembly: GCF_034315485.1. NCBI lineage: Eukaryota > Metazoa > Chordata > Aves > Psittaciformes > Psittacidae > Pezoporus > Pezoporus occidentalis. The sequence goes on along the minus strand of NW_026912961.1, from coordinate 6,889,081 downwards.
TAAGAGTTACGGCAATTCAACCTAAGTTTCTTTAAATGAAGCCTAATTAATGGAGACAAGGGAGATCCGTATAAACAAAGTATATAATTCTGGGTGGAATGCAGACTCCTTTTTATTGTAAAAATATTCTAATCTTCTCATTCAATCAGTAGGATCACCTTAGCATCTTTAACTAGCCATTATTCCAATCTAGTGAGCATGAAAAGTTATATTTGCTTTTGCTGTGCAAATTGCATGTTTCCTTTTTTAATAATTAAAATGCTAGCAGCTAGCTACTGGAAGTGTCTCTCATTCTTTGATTAATCTCTTTTGTACTGAGTCTGCACATATACAAAATATTTAGCTTGGATTTCTTAATGGGTTTTCAATAGTTATTAAGCTTTGATTATATTTAGTGAAAGTGTACTGATTTCAAAAGTGGTTTCAATCTTACTGTGGGGTTTTGGATTTTTTTCCCCAGGTTGATCAATCATTATTTTAGCATTGGAGGTATTTTTTCACATGCAGTGCTGTCTATGTTCCTTTTCCTTTTCTTTCTTACTTTCATAGATTTCCTTTATGTTTCTCTTACTTAGTAACACTATGGATGTAATAAATGAAAAACACTAGGAAGCTGCCATATCCCATGTGATATCACTGTGGAAAGAGGAGAAAAAGATACTTTGGTTTTTTAACCATACTGTGGGTTTTGGTTTTTGGGTTGAGTTTGTGGGGTTTTTTGTTTTGTTTTGTTGTTTTTTTGTTGTTTTGTTGTGTTGTGTTTTTTTTTTTTTTTTGTGGTTTGGTTGGTGGTGGTGGTGGTGGTGTTTTGGTGGTGGCTATTTTGTCTGTTTGTTTTACCCAGTTGTTTATAGGCAGTAGGAAAACCTCATGCTTACTAGCAGGACATACAGGCTGTTGAGTGGCCTGATTCTGTCACTTAGCCCATTGTCTTCAGTGGGATCTCTCTGGCCTGTGAGGTGAATCATATCTGCTGTCTTCTGTAACAAAGACTGCTTTAATGTTAATACTGATGCTCTCATCTTTCTGCAGCCTTGCTAATCCAAAGGACCATCAGTTTAAAAAGTCTGTTTTTGTGCAAGCAATGGTAATAGCATATGTAGCTCTGAATACATCCCAGCATTGATTGAAAAATGAACAATTGTGTACGTGATTGAAGTGGTCTTTGAAACTCTTATTGCAGTGTAAATGATATGAACAGTGGTGCAGGATTGTAAAAGCAGCTCAATATGAAGCAGAAAAAGAAGCATGCTGTAAAATGTATCTGTTGTTCAGTAAGATTGCTGATTGGTGCAATGAACAAAGTTCCGCTGTTATTTTGTTTTATGTTTGCTGGTAAAACCTTTGTGAGTTTTGCTTTCACATAGGTTAAATCTTTTTATAAGTGTTAGCTTAATGATAGAATTTTGGAGTAAAATAGCAAATGTTTGTTTTAAAACAGGTTGAGAACTTCAGAGGAAGCTGACAGTAAGTTTTTGGTTGCTTGTCATTCATTTTAATTTTTCTCTGCAAATCTCACTCTGTCAATTCTGAAGTAAAAAGTCCAAATAAGAGTCAATTTAATATAGTTGGAGGGTTATAGGAAAATGTTCAACTATTATCTCATAGTATCATAGGATGGTTAGGGATGGAAAGGACCTTAAAATCATCCAGTTCCAGCCCCCTTGCCGTGTCACCCAAGGCTCTGTCCAACCTTGCCATTTCCAGGGGTGGAGCGTTCACTACTTTGGACAATACATTCCAGTGCCTCACAGTGAAGAACTTCTTCCTTAAATCCAGCCTGAACTTCCCCTGTTTAAGTTTGAAGCCATTACCCTTTTTCTTATCAGATATAGGATATATGTTAGTTACTAATTTGTGTTTTAAAATGAAAGATGTTTTATGAGTGTATGTTTTCCTTATGGTAACTGCAAAATCTTAAAAAAAAATATCTATTTTTTACTCTAGTCTGCCCAGTAATGTTGTCCTTTTCAGCAGGAAGAAACTGTTTAAAATGATGGTGTTGCATTCATCCCTGGCAGTCTAAGAGACCTCCTAGGTTAAAGCAGGCGGTATACCTGAAGATAGATTGAGATATAAAATTTTAAATATATGCATGATTTTTGAAGTTGAAGTTTGCTGTAATTCCTCTGTTTGTGTGTTTTCCCTGAAATCATGCAATCAGTGAAGGACTGAATTTGTTATGAAGTGGCCAATAAAGAAATTCAAGGTTATAGTGAAAAATAACTTTGTTCTGCAACAGTAGAGTGTTAGTTAACTTTACTTCTATTTGTTGCCTTTTAGTCTATCTTCCAGTTTTCCTGAAATGCCACTTAGCTGTACGAGGCTGAGCAGCTGGGCATCAACCTCTTTTTGAGGCTAGCTGTGGTGCAGAAATGAGTCGCTCTTAGACTATCTCTCCTTCAAGTACTGCTCTGTCTGGGTCCGGCTGTGCACGAAACGCTGCTGTACAGAAGCACACTGCTGCAGGCCTATTGAGTTGTGGGGCTAGTCTCTAGAGTGCACCATTACTTTGATTAAAATCCAGTTTTGCCATCCTCAAAAGGAATGGCTTAATGCCAGTTCCCTGCTTCGTGTTTTTTTGTTTTACAACATACGAACTGCAATAAAACTAGTTGGATCCAGCAAGAAAGAGAGCAAAAGGGACCTTGAATCACCAAGGATGCTTAGTGGAAATGCTGGCTCTTTCCACAAAATCCGTTTATGTTTTTTTAATTTAAGATTTCTTTTGCTAGAAAATGGAATATAAACAAATAAAATACACCAAGAAAAACAGTGTAATATTCAAATATTTTAATGCAGATTCAGTTTTGATTATCTCCTTTTTCAGAATTGCAAGTAGTACGGTATACATATTTTCTGAAATCTGGCATTTTGAAGGACTGTTTTCCAATAGAACGTAGTGATTTTGTCTAATTGATTGAAACATGCTCATGAATCTTGGTTTTATTAAAAAGACTTTATGAAACCAAGATTTTTGGGCCAAGTTTGATCTGTCTGTGCCTGTTAAATATGTAACCACAGAAATTGTTTGTCTATTTAAGTGAATTTTTAATGCTATGGGTTAATGGGATAGTATTAGTATAACTTTGGTGTGTTAGTATAGTTAATGGAACATTTAATATCTGAGGATGAAGTTGGAAAAATCATGCCTTTGGAAGGCTGTGAAGCATGATAGACAGCAAAGAGCTTTAAATATCCCAGAGGTGTAATTGTCTTAGAGAAGCTACTTGTCCTTGAGGTTAATTGCACAAGTTTCCCACCATTTCCCTGCATAAATAAGTCATCTGGCTGTATTACACTGATGACTGAAATCTGCCAATATACTGTACATTATAACATAGTTAAAGCCTATTAGTAATTCTTCTCTTTAGAATGTTGAAACAGTAATTCTGGTTCATCTGTTTCATGACAAACTCTGGGATGGAAGGAAATTAAAAATCATGCATTTATATCTGCTGTAATAATTAATGTAATGATCCTTTAAACATTATTTCAGATATGTTTGCCTGCTTGAAAACATCTCAAGATCTGCATCATCACTACTCAGGTAAGCAGGAGACACCAGAATGATAGCTAAGTAATTTGAGAAATTAAAAAGAACATTAGTTCTTCCCTTGTCATCTTCCATGGTTTTCATTTTGAAGAGTTGCACAATTGCCCACTGCTAAGAAGGTTCTTTATTAATTCATGCCTAACACCCCAGTGAGGAAATTATGAATTATTTTCTTGCTGCTAATTGCTCAATTCCATCATTTCTGGTAAATCCTGAGGAGAATGTAGATAATCTCATTCAAACTACCAGTAGAAACAATGAATAATGCTCCGATTCCTGGGAGGGCAGAAGAGCCACTCATTTGTTTATAGCTGTCACCCTGACACCTCCCACATCCTCCTTTGTACTTTCTGGAATTGGTTTCTTCAGTTAATTGGTCCTGTACTACTTAATCTGTGTTTATATACCTATGAAGTCCAGCAAATTTGGCAGGGAATAAATCATTTGAATGCTAATTGCCTGCAGTCCTGTCTTTTCCTGAGCTGAGTGTGCACAGATTTTCCCACAAGGTTTGGATTTGTTTTTCCCGGAGGAGAGCTCAGCAGAGCTTGCCAGTAGATGTCTCTATTGCCCACAGGAGTTGGCCGCCTTTAAACGGAAGCTTGGAATAATCCAGAAGCATTATCAACCTCCTAAAGTTCAAAAACCCGCGATTTTCACTGGGAATAACACCTCCTGGTTCGTAATCAGTGTACAGGAGTAATTTCTCTGACATCATGGCATTGTTGCAGTGATTATTTTGGCTCACGCCAGGCATGCTATTTGAGATTAGGTAGGACTTTTTAGCACAGAGAGTGGTTACCATTATGAGTTGACAAATGACTTGAGAGGTTTCCAGTGAAGGTTTTCTTTCTTCAGGAAGATTGTGGTAGAATTTAGCCAACTAAGAGTAAAAGCTTGATACTGAAATCCGGCACCATATACTGTTTATGCATTATTTTTGCTGTCATGTGCAGGCAAGTACAGTTCTGCCTCTCTGCACACCCCAAAAAACTTGAGTTTTGACCCAAGTTCAGCATCAGGTGCATGTCCATGTCACATTGTTTCTAAGGCCTCTAGAATGAGTGCTAGCAGGGTCTGACAGACAGCACAGGTCTGTCATTTCCCCTTTTCACATCCTTGTTCATGCTATGCACTAATTTTGTGACTAGAGCTTGTTCCTAGTGAGGCATCAAAGGAGGACCATGCTCCAGAACTACTCAGGCATGTTAACCAATGCCTGTCACATTTGACATATGTAAACAAGCCTTGAAGTGGAGTCTGCAGATCTTCTCAAATGAGGACCTTAATTCATGGGTTGTCATAGTGTGGGTTTCCTTTGCTTTCTCTTCTGGGCTAAATAATCTCCAATTAATTTCTGCTCAGAGAGTTAATCTTAAGAAGGACAGATGATGTCTAGGCTCTGGAAGAGTCTCCCATCAAGGCTTTTTGGTTGTTCTGCAGGGAAACACAGGTTTGTTGTGGTTGACTGTCTGCTTTGGATGCTAGTTTTGTCTTCAGCCATCAAATAGGGAAATGAAGCAGTCAGCACTGTAGCATCTGAGTTGCCTTCTTATTCTGGTCTTACCCTCTTTATGGCTTACTTCACAGCTTTCTTCCCCTTCCTGATAACTGAAGCTATGATTAGGACAAATCCATAAATATTTAGATAGCTGTATGAAGTTTTGGAGGTGTTTGCCTGAGAAATAGGCTGCCAGTTAGGGAGACATAACGTTAGGGATGTTTGGTGAGGAGCCCAGATGAAGAGACAGTGCTCTTTTCAAGGGAAGCTTGGATTTTCCTTTGATGCCTTGTTAAATCCCCAGGTAGTTTTGAGCTTGATGAGACAGGCAGTGAGGGCATCTGGGGCCAGTGCATCTTATTGGCAGTGTGAATGTTGCTGCACTGGAGCTGACAGGAGGAGGAAGTGGTGACAGCCCTTGGTGAAAGGAGGAGGATGGAGAATTAGCCGAAGCAGTTCTTCCAGCCAGTGTGTAGGGGGCTTGTCCTGGAAAGCCTGTTTCCTTGGAAGAAGGGAATCAATGAATGGGGGAAAGAGTGGCAGCTAGTGCGTGTGACATACCATGAGTATGCAAAAGGAATTTGCTGTCTGGGTAGAATGGTGATCAGATCTGACATAGGATCACACTGTACCCTCTTAGGCTTTCTGCACTAAAGTGCCACCAGATGCTTCTGAAACTCAGCCAGCTTGTTGTTTATTCATATAGTAGTGAAATCAATGGTTTTTTGCAGCTGTTGAAAGGAACAACTTAATGAGACTTGCTCAGACGATACCATTTACACCAGTTCAGCTCTTTGGTGAGTACCAACTTCCTGGTTATGTTATTTATAAATGTTATAAATAGTTAGTGCATTATCTTTTAAATATGTTGAGTAATTTCCTTGGATTAATTTCAGCAATTCTTTTTTCTAAAACAGGTGAACCAAGATAGAATTGTAGTCATGTAATAGTTTAGAGACTTTTGGAAGTCATCTGGTCCGACTCCCTTTGTCGCCAGTTGAGATCAGGCTGCTGAGGTCCTGTCCATTTCCATTTTGAAAATTTCTTTAAATGGTGATTCCTTAGCTTCTCTGAGCAACCTTTTCCAGTGTTTGACTGACTTCAGTGTGAACCTAGTACTTTTCTCAGTATTTGTTGGTGTTTCCCTTGTTGTAGCTTGTTACCTGTTGGCATTCATGTGACTGCTGTCAACTTCAGAGGTGAATCTAACTCCATCTTCTCTATAGCTATCATTAGGATAGCTGAAGACAGCAAAAAGATTCCCTTTAACCTTAATACCTGCTCCGTCTCTCTCTACCCCCCTCTCTCTCACAGTCATACTCTCTCTCATGTAGCTATAGGTATAGACTATCCCATAAAGAAGGTGGTGGTTCAGAGGGCACTACTCCTCTATCTGGTATGGACGACTTATAGTATACCAAGGAAAAAAGAACTGTGCTGTAACTGAAGAGTGGTAGAGAATACTATATGAATTGTTTGGAAGAGTTCTGAAATTAGTGTGCAGTACTAGCTTACAGCAGGAGAAACTCTGCCTCTAGATACTTGAGAGCTAGGTGCCTTCTTTTCAATGGGTAGAATATTTTGTCTCACAGCAACTAATTGCTCATAGGATTTCCTGGGACTAGATTGCTGCAGATAATAATATAGCTATGAGCACAGTGAACATTTTAAACTTTGAAGCTCTCAGGAAGCACCTTTCTAGGTATAAAATTGTCAAACGGTAATAAAACGGAGAATAAATGTAAGATTAAAAAGGGTGTCTAGTTATAGTATCTTTATTCAAGCATCTGTCTTTTATATAAGACACCGGCTCTCTGTTGCTCTATTTTAAATTAAAACATGTACAAACAGTGGTGTTTGACAGCGTTGACACTTGTGCTAACTAGTGAAGGCAGGCTTGGGAGCAGGGAGGAAATCTACTTGTCTCAACCCTGTTTGTCCTTCCATATACCATTCTTTGCCATTCTGTGGATGTAGTTACATCACTCTTGCTGGTGAAAGCCTTTCTTACAAATTAGCATTGAAAATAGTGTGAGTTGCAAGAAGGAAATCCAAGTTTAAAAAGTCGGTTAACTTTTCTATATAGTTTACAAATGATGGCAACAGAAAGGTGTCTCACTTATGCTGCAAGAGAACAATGCTACTACAAGTAGCATAGGGAAACAGTGTGACTGAGTTAAAGCTCACCAGGTTTATTCTGCTTTCAGAAAGATGTTATCAGCAGGGGCAGATCATCTGAAATTTTGCACAGTATAAATAACATTGGAATTTATAGGAAAAAAAGAAATCTTAGTTTAAAACACCAGAACTGTAAATGTCCAATCAGTTTGCTTTAGCTTGTTCTCCTAGGATTCCTTGCTCCAAGGAAAGTCATGTTCTTTTCAGTGTAATTTCCTTGGCTCATTGTGGCCAAGTCACCGTTTTTGAAACAACTCAGCTGTCCGTTTGTGTTGAAAGGTGGCATTCTCCAGCCCTTTATTTTTGTAATCAGTAACTGTTAGAAGCAGTTTGTGTTTTTTGACTTGTTTTGGTTTTTTGTGTTTTTTTTTTTTGTGTTTTTTTTTTTTTTTTAAATTGGCTGAGCACAGTTATGAGGAAAATACTGTGAGTGTTGCATGTATCTTGATAAACAGCCTGTTCCACTGCATAAACAGAGGGAGCCACACTCAGGATATTTAAGATTCATACACTGAAGATAAAATGGTAACCCTTTAAAAGTAGGTACTTTCAAAGCTCAACCTCTCTTGAGTACTCAAAAAAGCGTGGCAGATGAAATTGATATTCTTATCTATATAAATCTATGAGTTCTGTTTGTGCGGATGTGTCCAGGAAGTCTTAAATTCATCTCTTTTTAGAGATTTAGTACAAACTCTTTGGACCACTTATGCAATCACAATAGATCTTCAGCAGAATGTGTGTAGTAAGTAGTGTAAGTTTTCACACAGATGAACAGTAATGATAAAAAAGCTCTTTTATAGTGTGGTTTACAAAGGTGTGTAAAGTGGTCATGTTATTTTAAGACAACAAATCAAAATGTATTTCTCTCCTGGGGCTGCTAACAAAACTTCCATTTATTTAAGATGGAGAGGAAGTGACTGTCTATCGGCTAGAAGAAAGTTCACCTATGAGCCTTGATAAAAGCATGTCTTCCTGGTCCCAGCATGGTGTGGCTGCAATGATCCAAGTCTTGTCAAGGGAGGAAATGGATGGGGGTCTGCGGAGGGCCATGAAGGTCATCTGTACTTGGTCTGAAAATGACGTATTAAAGCTGGGACAAGTATTTATTGTGAAGTCTTTTCTGCCAGAGGTGGTTCAGACTTGGCAAAAGATCTTTCATGATGGCACAGTGTTGCATCTCTGCCTCAGGGTGAGTTCAGACCTAAAGGCACACTGACTGGTGTAGCCTGATGTGCCTTAAATACTATACTCTTGCATGAGAATGTCTTCAGCATGGTTGACGTGGTTTGATATTATCTTTTGGAAAGGAAAAAGCTTTTGAGGAAGATATATCTCCCATTTGTAAACTGTATACAATTGTGTCCATGTGTGTGCTTATGTGTGTTTTGACAAATTCATGTCATCTTTCTCTATGAAAATGAAAATTATGTTTACAACATTATTTTCTCCAGGAGATCCAACAGCAAAGGGCTGCCCAGAAGTTAATCTATACCTTCAATCAAGTGAAGCCTCATACTATTCCTTATACTCCAAGGTAAAGTCACTGTCTTTAAGTATTAGGTGTCAAAGGTCCTGGTCTAGTGTAGCCTTCTTTTCCAGTGAGTTGAAATATAAGAAGAAAGATAGGCAGCTTTGAACTTTGTCTTTATAGCTACATGTGATGGCAAAACAAGCTTCTTCATGCTGTTACTTAGATTTAAGTAAGAAGTATCTTTTATACAATAAACATAAACAGTTTGGTATAGTTCATTTACAAGGTCCTACACCTGGGTTGGAGCAATCCCAGGCACAGCTACATGTTGGGCAGAGAAGAGTTTCAGAGCAGCCCTGCAATGAAGGACTCGGGGGTGTTGGTTGATGAGAAAATGAACATGGGCTGGCTTCAGTGTGCGCTTGCAGCCCAGAAAGCCAACTGTATCCTGGGCTGCATCAAAAGGAGTGTGACCAGCAGGTGGAAGGAGGTGATCCTGCCCCTCTACTCTGCTCTTGTGAGACCTCACTTGCAGTATTGTGTGCAGTTCTGGTGTGCTCAACATAAAAATACATGGAACTGTTGGAACAAGTCCAGAGGAGGGCCACGAGAATGATCAGAGGACTGGAGCACCTCCCGTATGAAGACAGGCTGAAAAAGTTGGGACTGTTCAGCCTGGAGAAGAGAAGGCTGCGTGGAGACCTCATAGCAGCCTTCCAGTATCTGAAGGGGGGCTATAAGGATGCTGGGGAGGGACTCTTCATTAGGGACTGTAGTGATAGGACAATGGGTAATGAGTTAAAACTCAAATGGGAAGTTTAGACTGGATATAAGGAAGAAGGCCTTTACTATGAGGGTGGTGAGGCACTGGAATTGGTTGCCCAGGGAGGTTGTGAATGCTCCATCCCTGGCGGTGTTCAAAGCCAGGTTGGACGAAGCCTTGGGTGAGATGGTTTAGTGTGAGGTGTCCCTGCCCACGGCAGAGGGGTTGGAACTAGATAATCTTAAGGTCCTTTCCAACCCTAACTATTCTATGATTCTATGATATGGTAGGATAGAGTAAACCAGGTTTTGTTGTTTGTGCATGAACTATATTTTCTGATAAAAGTACTTTGTTTTGAGGGTTACCAAACTGAGAAAGCCTTTGTGCTGCCCACCATTTGTTATCTTCTGTTGTTCAAATGCTCCAATTAGGGGAGATGTGTCCTTCTTTATGGTATATTTGCTTTGCATCATGCCGTGTGATGACTGTGAGAGTATTCATTATCCTGCCAGGCCCTGATAGACAGCATTTGTATCTACAGGTTCCTGGAAGTTTTCCTCATCTACTGCCGTTCAGCGAACCAGTGGCTGACCATTGAGAAGTACATGACTGGCGAGTTTCGGAAGTACAACAACAATAATGGGGATGAGATTACCCCCAGCAGCTTGCTGGAAGAGCTGATGCTGGCTTTCTCTCACTGGACCTACGTGTACACCCGTGGGGAGCTCCTTGTCCTGGATTTGCAAGGTGACTTGTAGCAGAGATCACTATTTGACACCCAATGTAAAGCAATTACCTTAAGAAACAATGTAATACTGTGGAATGGTCCAAATTCTGTTCTTATTGACATACTGGCAAAGCTCAAGAACCCCCTGGGTATCTGTTGTGTGGCACTGGTAAACGTGTATCCACAGACACTCTAGATTAATGTAGATGTAAAGGGAAAATAATTTGACTTCAAATACATCTAGGTTCAATGGGCAAAAGAGCAAGTAGATAAAGTGTGAAGGAACATTTCAGCCAGCAGAAAAAAACCTCACTCCACAGTTAAGATATTTTTATTAACATATATAAATAATCCAGAGATTCAAGCGTACCCACGTTTATGCACATGATATGTGTATATCTGTCAGAAGTGTGAAGTGCTATCTGTATATTTTACTGTTCATATTAATAAATCTGTAAGCAGTTTGCATAAGCTACAAACCTGAGTTCTATTCACAAAGTCTTGCGACTCCTTCAAAGAGCATGTGATCACTTTACTGTACATGTGTAAGTGGGAACATGGCATATTTTAAAGAGATAAAACAGTTGACAATGTTCAGAAGATGAACATCACCCATCAAACAGTACAAACACTATTGTTTGTCATTTCTGTCAAGAAAAATGTGTATGGATAGACAACGACTTAGCTTCTGGATACCAAAAAATGTAAATATGTTGTGAATTACAAGAAAGACATGCTTATTATGCAAAATAAATTTATAATTCCATCCTTGCCTTCATTTGGTTTTATCTGCATATGAAAAAAAAATACAGGAAGATTGTGCCTTCACCATAGCATACTAGAATTTGTCTGAAGTTTGCTTAAGTTTATTATACAACTCTTGACAGTTCCAGACCAACTGTGTTGGCTCAGACATGGAGAATTTAAACATCTATGTAAATCTCATCAAGACTGGAGCTTCAATTCCCATCTCAAACAAACTGAAATCTGCTCTAGTTTTTGCCTTGTGTTTATCTTGTAGTTCCCCAATCTGGAGTTTAGGAAAAATGCAAGGGCTGCTCCTGTTGGAGTTCTGATAGGATTAGTCTATATCACGATTTACTATATATTGCCTGGGCCATCTCCACATACATACACACCACATTTTGTCTAATTTACATCAACTGAAATGACCTTCATTGAAAAGTGTTGCAATCTGGGGATATTTCAGTCACAGCAAAATAATTTACTTGGATTCAAGAAAAGAGCTTTTTGGTAAAATGGTAGTATGTCATCAATTTGGGGAAAAATGTAACATAGATATTAGCATTCAGGTATCATAATGAAATAATTTATTTAATAAGCCTCCGTGGCCACCCAGAAGAAAAAAAGAGATAACAGATCCAAGCATCTGCAAATAACAGAGTTGTGGCTTATGTTTGTTACCTTGAAAAGAACATGTATCCGAGAGTAGATATTTTCATATCCATAAGATCCACATCTGATTAATACCTTTACTCCAATTTAAGTAGCAGTCTTAGAGTTGTTCACATTTTGCTTAGTTGAGTTTCAGCATAATATTTAGTGCATTTGCATAAGCCTGCCATCTACATATAAATAAACCTCAAAGCAACTGAAGTCAGGACTGTAATAAGAACTCTATGTTTGCCACTACCTAACAGATTTTTATACTCATTGCATTTTCTTTTTAACTCATGATCACTTTAATTATGAGACAGTATGAACACGGATATTTACATTTTTGGAAGTGCCAGATTATGAAATTGTGATTACCTTCCTTTGTAACACACAGGTGTTGATTTTATTATAGGTGTTGGGGAAAACCTTACGGATCCATCTGTAATTAAACCTGAAGACAAAAAGTAGGTTTATTTCTGATGAAATTATCATTTGCTTCGCACGTTCTGCTAACAGTCTGTAGTTAGGGTGTTTTTTTATGATTTGTGAGAGACATAGTTATTTTTCACACTGTGTTTGAGTTAAATGAAGGTATTGATGACAGTGGAGAGAAACCATACTCTGCTGTGCTTAGAAGGACTGCAGGTGTTCCAGCTCCCAATGTGTGGTGAGTGGTGTATGAAAGGTGGGAAGAGCCTGTGTTGCTGTGCTAAGGGCACAGGAGTTTTCAAGAGCTGTGAAGGGAGAGCAGGAACAAGAGACAGAAGACCCTGTAAGTCCCTTCACAAATTTGTACTGAAGGTGGTCATCAGTAACTTAAATGTTAAACCCAACTGGTTTCCCCTGGCCACTGTTCCATGGACTATATGGGGCCACAGTGGTTTTAGAGGATGAGGAAAGGGCTTCTGGATCTCTTATCTTTTTGATAGGTTCTAGTGGTACATTTAAGCTTGCTACACATTAACAATCTCAAAGCCATGATATGCAGATGATAAATCATGTGTGAAAACTTAACAAAACCTGGAGAGACTACAGAAATAGCAGTCTGCCTTCATGCATCAAATTTCAGAATCAGAACCATGGTCATTCTCCCATCCTGTAACCTTGCTCCTAACTAGTATTTGCTGTAGTGAAAGGAGAAGCAGTAGTGTTGATAGTTGCTGTCCTGCAGGGTCCTTTTTTATGGAAATTCTCCCTAAACCCATACATATCTCCAGCCTGTGCCTTGGCACTTCTGCTCCTCCACTGTCTTGTGTTCAGCTTGGCTCCCTCTTGGTCAGTTCATGTCATCTGGCTGAAGAGGTTTCTAACGTTTGGAAGGAAGATTTAAGTATGAATAGTCTGATTTAATACAAAGCTCAATTAACTATAGAAATATCAGATGACTTGCCTAGAACTCATAGCAAGTTAATTTTGAAAGCAGGCTCTTAATTCTGAGACCATTATTAATATTTAATTAATAAGATTAGTAATAAATGACTGTATTAATGTTTTATGATTTTTAAATTATAAATATAGGTGTATCAGCCAAGTAATATTTATTTTGGAAGCAACATCAAAAATACGCCGAACACCTCACAATGACTAAGTTTTTGCCCTAAGTGGGTCATAGGACAGAAGCATAGCTTAGGATAGAGAGGCAGAGAGGTTGGTCATGCAGCTGTTCATCAATTTTCAGCAAACATTTTAAAGTATTGCTACAGATGTATGGAAATCTGGTTTGCTACCATTCAAGTGGATTTTTTTAATATCAGTGGTAGGATAAACTGTAATAGCTGTTACTGAAGACTGTGGCCACTCACCTGGCAACTCAGCTTATTCTCTTTAAAATAGAAATGATATTTATCTATATGCTCTTGAAGTGCATGTTTATTAGTGTTCTGGATTATTTTTGTTATTAAATAATTTTGTCATGCTTACTAAAATTTGATCGCACAGATCTTATTTTCAGAACTTTTTATTGCTTTGTTTTTACCATCTTCAAAACAGGTAAGTCCTAGTTCAAGAGAAGTGTTGATTAATTAATCAAGACCAGTTTTGATGTAAGTTCGGGGAAATCTTCAGAACAGCAAGTTGTGAAACTATATTGTTTTGATACAGTGATCTAAAGGAGTAAGACAGTGAAATGATGGATGGTTTCTGTAAGCAGTGAGCAGATACCCAGCTCTAAGAAACACTTTCTAAAATAGTCATAACAATAACAATGTAAAAGCACTGTCTTTGCTCTGACCTTCCTTTGCTCACAAGATAAATATTTCTGGCAGTACCAAGATCTGTTTGAAGTTTTCATTTGTAGGTAAGATAATCAAATCATGCATGCTGCCTCAAAAGTTGCTTTGAGCTCACGCTGTCTTAGAAGCCTGAGAGAAAATAGATGGTATCTGTCTGATGGGAGTGATTCAAACTTTAGCACTACTTATGTTTAAATTATTTAAGTTTTGCTTCTGTAATTCCATTGATTTAGGGGCTCATGTATTTACCTTGTAATGAGTCCTTTCTTTCATACATACTGCATGCCTGGAATTGGACTTTGTAATGGCAAATGATGAACTCTAATTCTGTGGTAGTGCATTCTGGCTTGGTTTTATATATAGCACCAAGACAAAAATAACAGATTTCTTTGGAAAGTATGTCAGATACTGTGATGTCTCAACAGATCCCGAGCTGATGTAAATTGGTGTAAATTCATGGATATTTAACATTGGTTGAAGATCTGGCCATGTGCACTTCATAAAATGTATGTGTGATCAAACAAGGCAGGTGTAATGTTAACAAAAGGATTTCCTTAAAAACCAGAAGTAATAGAGGCACAGCAGCAAGGTTATGACAGTGCAGTCCCTGCAAACTCCTGTACTGCCTGGCTGTTGGGAAGAATTGCCTCATAAGCAGTATTCTGGATGCCTTTTTTAGTGTGTACTACTCGCCAAATCCACAACAAAGTCCATGTTGGTAAAGCTTTCATGGATACTTTGCAGATTGTAGAGCAGCTTTGGAGATGAGAAAAACAGTGGGCTGAGTTTAAATTGGATAGAACTAATGCATTAAGCCTGCTGAGAGGGGTGAGAACAGGGATGCTGGTAGTCAAAAATCTCATTACAAATATGTGAAAAGGAGTCAGAGGTGCTAGGTCTCTTACTCTCCCTTTTGAAAGCACTCAAGCAGATAGTGATGGGCTGCAGGTTTTAGTAATGAGCAGAGACCATGTTCGCTGAAGCTACTTATTAGCATTTGTTTTGATGAACAAATCTATTGAATTTTAGCAAGCTGTGTGCTTCCAGCCAAACAATTTATGGTTGAATTGCTGCCAGTAGACAAAACATCTGCATGAACTGAACCTCTGCTGTAGAAATGTGCACAACTGAAACAGGTGGGCTGGAAGCTACCTCTACAAAAACATACTGAATAAATGATTTGGGCACCTCCCTGGGGAGATGCTACTTGCCATGAAGCCCCCCACAGTCCTTTACCTTCCATCAGTAAGCCCTGTTAAATATCTTATCGTCTGCTTTGAGTATTTGCAGCTCTAGACTATAAGAAGCACTCTGCTTTAGCACTGCCTATGTTAACCTGCCTGCCGGCCAGCACCAACCTGGTGCAATCTGACATGCATTAATGGAGCATAACTAGTAAGTAAGGTTCTGTACGAAAGGAGGAGCATGTTTTGTTTTTTTAAGCCCATTAGCTCACATTAATGCAACTGCTTGGGAAACAGGAAAGCTGGGCTCAGTATTTTTCTCTCCTTGGAGATAAAATCAGAACTTGAATAACCAGGGGAGTGACCTTGTTTGTAACATATTTGTAGGATTAGAAGGGACCTGAAATGTTCAGCTGGTTCTTCTGCATTGGGTCATTCCTGGCTTTATAGGTCTTGTACAGACAAATCTTCAAGTTTTCCAAGGATGACCTTAAAAACTTCACAGACCTATCATTACTGTCTGAAAGATTTTTCTTGATTTCCATCTTGAAATATTTCTTTCTGGTCCTGTTTACTGTCAACAGGTAAAAAAAAATATTACAGAAAGCTCAGTTAGTCACTATCTTCTTCCTCAATGTATTTTTGTTTGTTTTTTTTTTTTTTTTTGTTTTGTTTTTATTGTATTTTTTGTTGTTGTTGGGGTTTTTTGTTTGCTTGTTTGTTTCTTTTTTGTTTGTTTTCTTTTTTTTTTGTATTTTGTTTTCCGTTTTAGGCTACTCCCTAATCTTTTCATGTGTGCCATGATTTCTAGACTGCTGCTCATTCTTGTTATTTTTACCAATTTACCCTCATATTTCTTGAAATAATTTTCCAAATTTAAATGCAGTATTGTTCTTGAAACATTGCCAGTGCTAGACAGAGAGGGAAGATTGCTTCATATATGTTGCAGACAGTATTCCTGTTCACCTCACAAAAGCATGAGAAAATTATCAGTCTGTCTTGTGCTATTTTCTGCACTTTGCATGGAATAAAAGATCGGACGAAGTATCAGAGTGGTTTTGTAGCCTTGGAGTTAGTGAAGTCCTCTCAATTTCCTATGCCTGCCCAAGCAAATAATTATGTTCTATTCTTTTTGGCATTTTACCAGATTATACCAAGGGATAGAAATGACTATGTAGCATCATGTCATTTAACGTATATATATGGCACTTAAATAATATTTCACTTCTTGCTTCATTTGATGTACTAATTTGCAGTAAAGGTGGATTGGACCTTCAGATGATCCAGGAGACAGTCTTTAGCATCTACCAGAACTTAGAGACTAAGCTTTCTATAGTAGTTTTGGCTAATCATCGCTTTTTTCCTGTGTGAAAGTGGATGGTGTTATATTTCAAAACGGCTTTATTTAGAGAGAATATATTTTGTTAGTGTGGATTAGATAGATTTGCAAGAGTTAAAATCTTTTTCTGTAGCTTTTCAGAGCTGTAATTGATTTCACATTTAAAATGTGTTGTTTACACTCTGTATATCATTAAAATAAAATACTAGCATTCATAAAGTTTCTTTGGAAATGTTTCTTGTGTGCTGTGTTCTGTGATGTCTAGAATGTCAATTAAATTCTTGAGAATAATGGTTGAGCAGTATTAAAATTAATGAACACTGATCTTTCAAGAATCTGTTACAACAAGAATCTGTTATAATTATGTGGTACTTCTAATACATGTGTGTGCATAGCTTGCTTCTGTTTGTGATTGTGGCATCTGCATTCAGAATATGCAGTATACTTCCACAAATGGATCTTCTAGTAATGTTGCTGAATTGGCCAGAGTGCAGACACATGGAAATGAGTATAGGAAGAAGCCAATAAATTTTAAAGCTTTGCTTGTCAGCAACATACTGTGTTTTTTTCTGTAGTGCATATTAATGTGACTAGGGCTCTGCTTGCTTTTGGCTTTCTGTTCTTAAATAAGGTACTAGTAAGTCACTGCAAGCTCTGGTTTGTTCCCAGTTGCTGACCCTCAAAACTGGGACCAAACCATTTGCTTGATGAGACTCTGCAACAGTCAGATTCTAGCATATGTTGTCTAAATGTCTCTGTGCCCAAATTTTCTTTGAGCATTTTTGTAGGAATTGCTCAGTCTGTTCTGTCTCCCTTTAGAGCCTATCTCAGATGCAGCAGGAGGAAAAAGTGGTTTGGGGTATATGTAGGCTAATACCTTACCAGAACTGGCAGTTTTCTTGTCCTGGAACTAAGAAACTTGTGATGTGCATGTACTAAGCTTTGATTGTCTATACGCAAAGAGCTAATGTATCTCTGATTTACAAAATAGAAAACATTATTATCTCTCTCCCCTATAGTTGCTTTATTTTGAGTTCATTGATTATTTAATAATTTTTCTTTTAGATCTGGAAAGATGGTATTTGGACCAGCAAACCTAGGAGAAGGTGCAATAAGAAACTTCATCACAAAGCACCGTTGTAACTCTTGCTGCAGGAGGCTGAAACTTCCTGGTATGCAAAGTAAAGATTTTGAATCTATCTATAGCTTTTTAAGTGCAAGGAAGTAAAGGCCTAAGCATGCTATAAGCACAAGGACCAAAATTCTATTGAGCTGAAAGATTATAGCAGGCACACTATCTGTTTGCAATGGTGGATATGAGCATATTGCTCTTCTGCCCAGCAGCTGTATAAGGGTCGGAGCTGATCAATCTGATGTTAGCATTCAGCCTGAAAACTTCCCACTGAATTGTTTCCTTTGCTTTGCAAAACGGTAGCTCATTTTTTCAGTCATCACTACAGGTAACATCAGCAATAATTTTAGAATCAGAAAGAGTAACAATCTGAAAATTGGCAATGGATTAGGTGAGGGAAAACTCACTGAAGGTTTCCTGGCCATAGGGTAGGATCCTATACAATGCAGCCTTTCCTTCTGCTTAGTTGGAGAATTGTGTTGCCTATTTGTGTTAGATTTGGTAGAATATGCTTATTTTTGATATAGGGCAGATTTTAAAAGACACAAAACCAAAACAGATTGCCATGCTGGATGAATTTCCACCCACCTCACAGTATGCTAGAGATTGGAAGGGACCTCAAAAGATCATCTAGTCCAATCGCCCTGCCGGAGCAGGAACACCTAGATAATGTTACACAGGAATGTGTCCAGGCGGGTTTTGAATGTCTCCAGGGAAGGAGACTCCACAACCTCCCTGGGCAGCCTGTTCCAGTGTTCCGTCACCCTCACTGAGAAGAAGTTTCTTCTCAAGTTTAAGTGGAGCCTCTTGTGTCCACCTCTTTTTTCCTAGGGGCAAGTGATTTCTCTTTAGTACCTACATGGAGGAGTAATTGCTGTTTTATTCTGAAACAGAAACTGTAGTGTTACTGGTTTTTATTATTTGTGTCTGTGGCAGCTAGAGGTAATAGGCGGAAAGATCAGCTGAATTAATACAGTCAGAGCAGGTTCTTTCGTATCAGCTCACACCATTTTTGGGTCCCCCAGGGGTCTTATTCCCCTGTCTCTGATTTGCAGTGCTGCAGATTTTCTTTCTTCTAGAAACAGCTAGCAGACTACCGTTGTTATCAGGTTGGACGCTGCCTGGGTTCTACATGCTTTTCAAACATTTATTTTGCTGCATCATTTTATTTATTTTCTTGCCATAGATTTGAGAAGTGACTGCACACTGGAAAGGGTCAGTCCAGCCTTGGAAACAGAAATGGAGACAAGCACCAGAGAAGCTGATGATGCAGATGAGCCTTTGGAGTATGATACACGGCTGTGAAGCAGTGGTTGTGAGCAGAGCCCGTGTGCTTCCATGTTCCTGCTTATCACTGCCATGGGTCAGTCCAGAAGAACAGAATGCAGGTGTCTGAGTGCAGCATCTGTCAGTGTTTTCTTGTTTGTTTGTGGATTTTTAAGTGTGAATTAGGGTTCCAAGTGGTGCTTTCTTAGGAAAATGACTGTGACAAGCATATTTCCAAGGAGGAGTGACTTTATGTTTCTCTGTCTCCTCTTTAGTAAATAACTGAATGTATACACATGTACAAATCATTACTTTTCAGAGGCAGACCCCACTCCGCCCCATGTTCACTTTTCTTGGGCATAGGAGGCTCTTCAGGAAATTGCAGAATACCTGCTCTATATTGTTGATTTTGATGCAGAGACAAACCAAGAATATATGAGTAATGGATTAGTGTTTTAAACAGTAGTCATTGATATAGCAAGTAGACTGAAAAGTTTTGTGGGAGCTTCAGTTTGAATTCTTTTCACATAACAAGAACAAGTTGAACAATAAAGGATTAGGTAATTAGACCCACAAGCATAATTGACCTTCCTCATTTTGAGTTCACGAAATTAATAAATCTATGCTCTTTAACACAAACATGAAAAATAACCTTGAATGTGATTCAACTTTTAACCAGGATCAGCCTTTCTTTATAATATTTTAGCTTCAGCATGTTTTGAAGTTGTAATTGGCAACAAAGATTTTAGAAGTCACAAAGAATAATATATTCTGTTTGGTATGTAACTTCTTGTTGTCAGTGTCTGGCTGTATGTAGGACCTTCATTTAACAGTGGTGCAGTTATATCTGTGCTTTTGCAGCATCTGCATCTGTTTCTGTTGATATTATCTGATTTCAGTAGAAGTTCACAAAACACAAAAATCAACTGTGGAATATGATTTTTTAAAGATTGAAATGAAGTGCTCAGGAGAAATATCTCTAATACAACCACTGTTGTATTACAGTTAACATCTATCATTAAAGCAACTTTGCACTTTCGTATTGAGTAGAAGTACCTAATGTTGAAATGTAAGTCAACAGAAAACTTTATACTTGAATAAGAAACAAAATCATATTTCCACTACAGCTATAGTAAATTTTAATGCCTAAGGGAGCTATTTGTTATGATCTGTCATTCATTTTTTATAGTTAGAAAATGTCTATGTATACATAGGTATTGAAAGTTATATGTTCCCAGTTTTCATATTGATTATGGTATTGAAGATGGCATAGAAATAATCACTCACACTATGTTCAGCTGAGATGCTAGTTCCCGTGAGCATCCTGGAAAGATTTTCTTATTTTTTATCTTTTTAAAAATAGTTTAAAAGAAACACATATTTTAACAGAAAACCCTGTTAGAATATACTGTTTGTTTTGCAAAAAATGTACTTCTTTTTGGCTTTTTTGGAAGTAATTCAATGTATCTGAATGTTTAGGTTGGCTGTGAAATAGATTGTTTAACTGTATCTCTACAGAATGATGGTGGATTTTGATCCCTTTGCTGGTAAGGTAGTAGTTCTGCTTGCAGTGATTATCATCTTAAAATTTGGCTTTATGGAGATATGGACTTACATGCATACTTATATACTTTAAAGGCAGAATTTTCGCTACAGGATCTCTAACTGTTAGTATGACTTCAAATTCAGTGAAGTTAAATGACACATAAATATATCTTTAAAGCCAAGGACAATTTAAGCTCTGTCCTGATAGTGTTGTTTTCCTCAATCATTTCCATAAATTCTGAACACATATATATAACACTAAAAATAAACTCCACAGAAGGCTGGGGCTGAGCACCTTTTGTTTCTTTTAAAGTTTTGAAGATATACACAAGTCATACTTCTGGTGATCTTTTCTTGACAACCCTCCTTGTTGCCTTCAGGAGTGAGTGGATTCTGTGTTAATAGCGATACTTGTAAGAATTCTTACGGTATATAGCTCAGTGTAGATTCATCTTCTTCAATCATGTTAATTCCCATGAAGTTACCTACTACCTACAATTTGCCTTGAATTGGGCATCCTTGCAAGACACTAATCTGTGTTAAAATATAGTTGATAGAAACTTGTTTGATACTTTATTTCACTCAGTATGAAATATTAATGTGATGAAACAAGAAAAGGAGGCATTTGGAATTGTTCCATTATATACTGGTATGCTAGCACTAAGTTTCCCATTCATGGAGACACTAAGCTGAAAAATTCCAGTGATCCTGCGGGTGATTAATTTTGCCTCACCTTTCTTTTTTGCATTTTACTGGGGAGGTATAATTCCAATTGCACTAAACTGTAGATTTGAATATTTGGTTAAAGACCCCCTCCCAGCTTTGTCACAGTTCAGTAATAAGTTATAATTAAAATAATTTGTAAAGTTGTTTTTATTTCTTTTGAGTCCTTGATGTATTCCATACTACAAATTCTGTGCATTCGTTAGATTGTCTTTTGATGCCTACATACTGGCCTCAGATTGAATGAAGCCCATGCCACTGAAAACAGGAAAAAATCCCATCAGCCTTTAAGAGACAAGCCCCACACTAAAATTATGGTGCATATGGAATGAAGGATGTGCGGGACAGGGTTCTTTCTCTAGCTGTTTGACAGCTAGTGTGGAAGAGGAAATATGTATGTCAAACTGCAGGATTTTCTGATTATTAATTTCAAAGTTTGTTTTTGCTTAAAAGCACATATAGGATTTTATTTTATACTTCTGGTAGGTTCAGGAAAAGAAGTCCTGCTAACTTTGCTCAAATAAGTTAGGCAGTAAAGTTCTGGGGAAAAAAAAATTGAAACCAAAGTATTTATAAACTCATACTGTAATATAAGCTTAAAATAATCTTACTTAGGAATTCAGTTGAGATTACTCAAAGCAAAATGTGTTTGTGGCAGCTGTTGCATTGGAGATGTAGTTTAAACATGAAGAATATTCAGAAATTGCAAACCTCATTCTCAGGAAGGCTTTTTTCATTTTATTCATAGTTGTGGCATATTTGGGGTTATTCATTTATTGTTAGTGTAATAAAGATAAAAGGGATATTGCATCTGTATTTTCTAGAAATGGATTTATATCTGTTGTGGTTTTGTCAATCTATTTCATATTGTTTCAAAAGAATAAAAACACATTTTCAAAATGTTTCTGTTCTTGACAGGTGTAGAATGAAATAATATGTTTCCAAGCACTAAGGGAAATAGGTGAAAGTAACATACAGAAAATAATATGGTTATTTTTATTTTTAATCTCAAAATAATGAACAGGAATTAATTTCTCATGTGGTTGCCAGTGCTCCTTTTGTTTTAATGATGTAGTAGCATTAGTTTCTAATCTTGTAGTCAATATGCTTACTGCAAGAATATTTCTACACTGTCCCATAAGTAAAAATCTCTTTTTACAGAAGCAGAGAGTAGATATTTTATGAGATGTTTTCATTATTTATTAGATCATAATGTAATAAATGTTCAATAGACTCTAGATTTTTTCTAAGTTGCATGCTAAATTCTTACAAAACTTCTTTACTGACCAAATCACTGTTACAGATTTATGAAAAATAAACATCATCCCTTTAACATGGCTGTCTTATTTTTTTGTCTAATTCTAGATCTGTGATGTAAAAAGCCTGTACAGCCAGTAGTATAAACGAGCTGATGTAAGTGGTGTTTCACTGATTTAATTGTCAAAAGTTTTATTTTTTGTCAGCTACCTTTTGTATCTGTCCTCCATTCTTAGGATGTTGATGCCAGTCACTTCTTGCTTGAAAAAGTCATCTCAGAAATAAAGAAAAGTCTGTCTTGAATGACCCAGGCATTTACATCAACTGTGATCACAGCAGAGTTGTCACCCCTTGACTTGTTGCTAGACCTTTTGCAAGATGTTACTGCTTTTCAGCTTTTCTTTACTGTACTTGCTAGATCTTGAATTATTCTGGGAAACAGTTTGATCCCCAAATTTATGGCAACTGTTGCTGGGGAAGAAAAATTTCAAACTAAAACCAAACAAAAGCTATTTTCCTTTTTGATATAGAAGCGTGTGTAAACAGCTGCAATGTTCTCTTCATTTGCCTGCTTGGCTTCATCAGTTCTGTTTGTAGGGCAGAACAAATAAACAGGACAGAGCAAATACTAGTGTTTTAAATAACCTCTGTCCATTTAGATGTTGGTTTTCAGTTGTGACAAAGTGATAAAGATAAAAGAAGAAAAATGGGTGAAAAGTCCTGCAGTAAAGCAGTGACTTTCTTGCCTTAGAAAGTCTGTCTGTGTTCTTTGTGTCAAGGATTTAGGCAGATGGCTAAAACCTTCCATTTCTCAAGTTTTTATTGAAAAAATACGATTTAGGTGTAGACATTGTGCAAGCAGTCCAGTATATCCGTGGCTGGGAGAATGGAGAAGGTGAAAAAGGATGAGGAGAAGGGAGAGGAAGAAGTAGATGGGGTTTGAGGTACAAAGAACAATCTCTGACTTCTGAGCTTTTCTCCTGCTGTTTTACCCAGCTGAACTCTTATCTCATAGAGATACTGCTAACGTCATCTTGTTTCTGTGGTCTGTAGCATGTGACAGGCTTTCCCAGAGCAGATCATTTGTGTGTATCCGGATGGCCTGGTCTCAGCAGGAGTGTCTCACTTCATGATGAAAAAAGTAGTGCTTCTCCTCAGTTCATCCCTCCTATGAAATTTGAAGCATTACATGACCTCTGAAAATGAGCAGCAAACTGTCGTGTCACATGAACCAGAACAAAGTACTCCATTAAATCAGCACTGACCCTTAACCTCACAATACACTGGAGAGTGAAACTTGGTCAGGCTGTAAGATTGTGGCCAAGAAATGAGAAGAATATTCAATTTCAGATAACCTCTGAGGAGCAACTTGGATTAGTAGGTAGCATTGTGTAACCATCTTCCACAATACAAAGTATGGCTTTCAGCTGAGGTGACCACTAAACACAATTTAAATGTTGAGATTAAAATCAAGCTATGTAGGTTGCCTTTAATCAAATCAGTAGCTGACCTCCCCTGAACCTGCAGCAGAGTGTTGGTCTCAACTGAGCTCAATTTACTGTTGGACAAATTAAGAGTAGATGACTACAGATTATCCCAGCCTGCACCCACCTGGCGAAGTATTTGAACTCTTGTGGCAACCCCCTCATATTAGGCCTAAACTGAGATTAAATAGCTATAATGAACAGAAGAGCTGTGACCACTCCCAATCTTTGAGAAGCACAAAAGGACTGGGGTTGACCTGTGAGGAATGCTAGCAGAATATAGCAGCAGAATATGGCCACAAAATAGTGAAGAGAAAAGAGGCCTAACATGGACCTTAAGTATCTTCTGTGCATCAAATTAAGGGACTGGGGAGCATAAATTTAGAGGTCCCTATTGCACAGTCACTGATGAAGGAGAGCAAGGGAGGCCCAAAACGGTCTTCAGAGACTCCATAACAACAAATGAAAGCTAGAGATGGCCACAAATTACCCTGTGCTATTAACCAGATTTAAGGTTGGCCTCAAGTGACCCTAAGGAAATGTGGTGTGGATTAACTCCAAGTAAGCTCTGGGCACCAAAGGAGGGCAGACTGATCTCAAATGGTAATTTTGGGTAACTAACTGGAATTAAGGTTGATCTCAGGTGACTCACATGCAAGTTAGTCAGTTCTGAATTTGACTTCACATAGCTTGTGGAATGAAAACAAGGCTAGGATGTTCTGGGGCAATTTATTGGGTGTAAAGCTGAGCTTAGATGAGCCCTGGGCTCAAACAAGGAGCAGTTGTGCCTCAAGTGACCCCTGTAAGTAATCAGAACTCATGTTTACCTGAATTTATCTGGGCAACAACCATCCGGGTTGACCTCAGATGACCTTGCAGTGAGAGTTGCATTTCAGATTGCACTCAGATGACCTCAGACAGGAAACAAAGGCTGTGATTGACCTCTAATGAGTCCTACAAACCAAATGATGTCCAGGTTGATCTCAAATGACAAACTAAGCAATTAACTGGGTCTCAGGTTACCTTATATGACCTCTGTCACTAAGGCCTGGCTGCACTGACCTCACATGAACCCTAACAAGCTATGTGGTTGACATCAAGTGGACCTTGGCTGTTTAATTCTCAGCTGACCTTAAATGATTGCTCTTCCTTCAATTGAGAACGGTGTTGACCTTAAAGGACTTCTGTGAAGGTAACTGGATGTCATATGGACCTCAGATGATCCTGGGCTCTAAACAAGAGCCTAGTTGACCTTAGACAACACCTTGCATATACCTGATTCTCATGGTGATGTCAGCTAAACCCCACCCCAGACAGGTTAATTTGCCCTCAAGTTGACCTCAGATGACCTTCCTGAATAGCTATAGTGACCTCCAGTGGTCACAGGCAGATTAATTGACTCCCATTTAACCTCAAATTACCCCAAGCAGGTACTTGGGTTTCATGAGAGAGCCTCTAACTGTATCTTAAGGTAATTTCAAATGACCCGTAAGGAGGAAATGGCAGCTGATGATTGGCCTTGAGTGATCCCCAAATAGGTAAGTGGCTCTTATGCTGATGTCAAATGACCCCAGACTCTTGGCCTGAAATGATCTGTAGGGAACTAAACAGATCTCAGGTTTGTTTCAAGTGACTCCTAGGAAGCATACAAGGACTTTGCTGATCTCAAATATCCCACTGTCAACTGGTTGCATCTCAAGTTAACCAGATGATTCCTGGACAAAAGATGAGGTCTGTTTTCACCTTGAATTGATATCAAGGTAGACCTCATACAATACCCATGAAATTCACTGGGTCTAAGTTAAGACTTTAAATGACCTGCTAGGCAGAAAATAAGGGTTGTGATTGACCTTATGTGACTACCTTGCATAGGTAATTGGCTCTGAAGTTGACCTGGTCATGCGGTAAGAGCTGGCTGACACTGAATGACCTCTGTGCAGCTAATTGCATCTCACATTGACCTCGATCTCTGTAGGGCAAATGACAGCCAAGACTGTCCTCAACTCAAACACAGATTAGCTCAGTCTGTAATTGTCCTCTGAAGTTCATCTAGTCTATCTCTCTTCACAAGTCAGTTACAATTAGATCGTGTTCGTCACACCCTTTACCAGGTAAAATTTGCTTTTTTTCCAACAAAGGTGATTTCACAACTTTTCTTGGCAATCTGTTCTTGCTTTTTTCCTTTAAAAAAGGTTTCCATGCATTCAACTGTTAATTTCCTTCATTTCAACCTGTGTCCATTGCACCTCTTGCTGGCTACATTTTCTGCTGACTTCATTCCTGCCTGTTCATGTGCTGCTTGCTGCCAATAGCTCTGATTGCCAGGCACCGCTGCCGTGATGGGGCAGCTCTGGTGTCGAGGCACAAAGAGGAGGCCGCAGGTCATTGTCTAGCTAGGCATGGAGCAGGTGCAGGTAGAAAGCAAGCCTGAGGGCCTTGGCTCTTAGGGGAGGAGACAGTGTCCTCCAAAGGCCCATTGTCACATAGCTCTTTTCATAGCAATCTTATCCCAGATCACTGTACCAGAGCAAATGCAGTTTAGCTATAAGTGAAGGGGAGAGATTACAGAGCCTGCTAGCACCCTAAGGCCCTGACATACTTTTTGCCACAAGTCACTCTGTTAACTCTTGTTAGCTTTTTAGTTCACTAAAAATGTAGAATCATAGACCTTTTATTTATTTCACTAAAAACATCAGGTCCTTTTCTGCAAAGCGCTCCTAACCCAGCTGGCCTCCAGCCTGTACAGCTACATGGAGCTAGTCCATCCCATGTGCAAGCCTTTACATTTGCTTTTGTCACACTTCACAATGTTCCTGCTCGCCCTCTTGTCAGAGAGACACAGACAATCTGTCTGTCAAATATTTGATGTATCAAGCCCTTAACTTGTTATCCTACCTTAACTTGCTAAGAGCACACGCTGTCCAGTCATGCTGGTTGTATATCTGTAATTTTACATAATTTTTGGCAGACATCCTAACAACTCTTGATCCCGGCTTGCCTGTTTGAGATGATGCCCTGTGGCTGGTACTTGGACCTGTGAACCAGAAGCAAACTGGACCTACGTCTGACTTCAAACAACTCTTGAGTTGCAAAAACATTTGTTTTCTGCATGGGACCACAGTGCATCAAAATGAGGGCAGTGGTTTACTTCAAATGATCTCTGATCAATAAAATATGGTTAGCACTTAAACTGAAAGAATCTCTGCCTAACAAATTGGTGTCATATCTGAGCTCTTTCCTCTGTGTAGTGTATTTAAGAAGAGTGCAATGAGAGAGAGCTGGCTATGAATCCCAGGCTGCACTCAATCTCAGGTCACAGCTTCACACAAAAAAGATAAAGTCCTTCTATTTCCATGGTCCTTTTACAAGACAGTGCAGTTGCGCCTGACTGCAGCTAACTGCTCTGTATACAGATGTGGCAGGAACTGATCTCTGTTAACCCCAAATAGCAAACTGTATCTCACAGTAGCTGTACCTCACAGATAACTGTACCACTATGTTGCTTGAGACAACCTCAAATCACAAAATTTGTCAGTGTTTGATCTCCACTGATCTCAGCAGAAGACTAATACAGTATTTGAACTGAGTATGTATGAACGTTTTTGTTCGTTTAACTTAATTTACCTTCTTTACGCAGCTGTGGCTCAATAGCTGACCTCAGATAATCTCTGTGTAGTGTATGTAGAAGGTTTTTTTACCTGTTTGATACCTCTTTTGATACTTGTTGCTTCTGACCATCAGTCTGGAGCAATAGTTAAATTGTTCTGACCTAATCATTAATTTTTCAGCAGGTAGGTTTGCCAGTATGTCTAGATTTGAAAATAGGGCATAAGTGTCCCTTTTTAGGCTCTACACATATTTTTGGGTATTATTAATATTTGGATGTCCTGGTTCAGTGAACTGGGTCAGTAATTGATATTCATTGACCTTTGATCTGTGAACTAGGGCTGGCATTGACTTCCAGCTATTCAGCGCTGGCTGCATATGACCTTTGAAGGTATATCCAGCGCGGAAAGTCTGTGGGACTTTATGTGATCACTGTGAAGATGGTTGGTGATAATTCATTTCAGCTAAATGGAATGTAACTGTTAAGTTTTACCAGTATTTCCTGAGTAGCAAAATGGAATAGTAATTGAGCTTTGGGCTCATGATCCCTGAGCCCAGATGTGGGACCTAGAATATTATTTAATTTCACATTCTCCCTCAATAATTAACTGAGGGAGTAATTGACCTCATATGAGTCCTTTAAATTGGAGAAGTAAATGACCCTGTTGTGTCCTAAGCAGCAGAATGGTGCAGTGACCTGACTGTAGTCTGCATTCATTGTTAACCTCACTTGACTCCATTACAAAAGTTGGTGTCAGGATGTGATCTCCATTAATACCTGCTCTCTCACATCTGAATTTTGAGATTGAAATTAAATCAACACATTGAAGATTAATGACATCTGAATAGCAAACAGAGGCTGGCAGCTACCACCAGGGAGCCTGAGCACCAAAGCATGCTGGAGCTTGTGCTGGGTTCCGCTGTAACAGTTGTTTTTGTCCTTCCTAGTAGCTGGTGCAGTGCTGTGTTTCAGTTTCATTCTGAGAACAATGCTGATAACACCGATGTTTTAGTTGTTGCTAAGTAATGTTTACCCTGACCAAGGACTTTCTCATGCTCTGCCAGGGAGGAGGGAAAGCCACGAGGAAGCAGAGACAGGACACCTGACCCAAACTAGCCAAAGGGGTATTCCATACCACAGCACGTCATGCCCAGTATATAAACTCAGGGGAGTTACCTGGAAGGCTGGATCACTGCTCAGGTCAGGCTGGGCATCACTTGACACGTAGTGAGAAATTGTATTGTGCATCACTTGTGTTTGTTGTTTTCTTCCTTTTTCCTCCCCTTTTTAGTTTTATATTCTCTCCCCTTGTTATTTCCATTATTATTATTATTATTAGTAGTAGTAGTAGTAGTAGGATTTTACTTTAGTTACTGGGAGTTTACATTCTTCTGTTTCTTCTCCCCATTCCACCCAGAAGGGGAGAAGAAAAGGTTGGGTGTGAGCAAACGGCTGCGTGGTGCTGAGTTACTGGCTGGGCTTAAACCATGACAAGCTCAACCTCTGATTTCTACTGACTAGGACATATAGTCTGCAGGTGGCTTCTTATGCACATGAATAGGAGGCTGGGCCAGGCAGCAGCAATTCCTGAGGTTCTGCTACCAGCTCTGTGGTGGGCTGTCTGATGACTGGTATGTGGTTTCTCTATTATAGTGTCTCACTGCAGCTACAAACTTAACTGAGGACTCAAAATGTCATTCATAGTTTTGCATTAGCCATCGAAGACATCACTTTCACAAAATTCTCAGTAAAAAGCAGGACTAAAGGAAGCCCACAATTTTGCTATTGACTTCAGTGGAGCCAGGATTTAAACCGAAACTTCAGTTTCTAAATGAATGTCTATTAGCCACGTATTAGCCATCTAACCCTCTCTCTGAACCTCTCATGTTTTCCTCTCCCCTAAGACCCACTTGGATTCATATTTTTCGAGTACTATCAGAACTTCCAAAATGCAAAATGCCATTCATTCTGAAGCAAGAACCTTGAGTGAAGCCACAAAAATATCTAAACCAGCGTATCTTATTCTGTCCGTCCTACAATGTAAGAGTATCAGAATTATCTAGGTGTTTAAAACCCTCTGTTTGTGTCTAATCCTTCAGAATCCAGATTAATCTAGTAGGTTTCCTGCCAAGGCAGACATGAAATTAACTTTGTATTTGAATTATGGAAGCATTTGCTGTGAAGTTCTGTGCTTTCTGCTTAGGGTGCTGAACAACTTTCCATCAGGTAAATTCCTCAGAGGTATTTCTGATGAGTATTTCTGGCAGGATAACTTAGGTTAGGTTGTCTACTAAATCACAGAGCAGAACTGGTCTCTGTGATCCAGCCTGCATAGGTAACAGCGGTCATCTTTTGTCAGCTGAAACTGACCCTCTTGGCCCTTTGTGGAGCTATATGATTCTCTGGATTGTTTTGATTTTAAGATTAACCATCCTAACAAAACTTTTCTGATGACTGCATATTCTTCATGAGTAAAAATAGCCTTACAATAATAAACCTGAGCCACAAAAAATCTCAGATAGCATCAGGTAAATATGTTGTCCTTCGCTGCTCCTTCATCATTGTCTAAAGAAACTACACATTCCAGCTACAAATATGACAGGTGATACCAGCCAGAAGGGACATGAACAGTACAATCACAATATACAAAATGATAAAGTATTCAACACCAGCCCTAGCTTCATGCTAATTCATATTTGTTACCTTGCTTCGTTTCAGAAATGAAAATGCTTTTGTTTCCTACATTCAACAACATATCAAATCCTTTGCAAGATGTCTTGCATTGTGTGATATGCTTTCACACAGAAAGAAAGGTTTCTACATCAGTCCTGTTAGGAACTCAAACTCTCATATGTATTACTCCCTATAGCTAATGTCTCTTTGAATGTTTCATGTTTTCTTTGCTGTAATAAACTTTGAACTTATGGAACATTGATCGTGTTTCTTATGTGATTCAAGTGTGTTCTGATAAAATATAAATGTGTAGCCACTGGAAAAGACTGAAGGTCAAAACTGAAAAAATGTCTCTCCCCAGGTTAGACATCTCCCCTCACACACTTCATCAACTACTGCAGTCACTTTATTCCAACAAGAATATTACAATCATAGGGTGTAGACCAAATTACTGCCACTGCAAATGTGCCTGTGCAGAAAGGCCTACTGCTGTGCACCAGTGTGCATGGCAGTGTATGGAGGGGAGAGTTTGGTAAGGGTTGGGATAGAAGACTGGTATTGCTTTGTGGGGCAGAAGTAAGGTGATAGAATTTGACTGGAAGTACACCAGGTTTGCGTTCTTCATTTAGTGAAATTCTAGCATTCAATAGATATCGAGCTAAAATTAATAGACTTTCGAGAGCCTTACATAAAGCTGTGATGTTCAAATTAAATTTCTGTAGACACATCTATATTACTATCCTTTAAGTACATAATAGATCATTATGAAACAAATTGAAGAGGCTAAATATCAGCACAGAATGGATTTGCTGTCTTTTTCCTCTGCACGAATGTGTACACTAATTGGAAACCTTGGAGAATCCCAAGAGAGAAGTCAGACAGCTGCTTACCCTCTGTGTGGCAGCAAATTTCAGATAATTGCTTTCACCTATCTACATGCTTGTTTCCACTTAATTACTATAACACAATTATTTATGTGAATAAGGATGAAGTTGTGCTTTTAGTGGCCTTTAAATGTAACAATGTTGGTTCAGATTCACTGAAGCACCAAAGAAAATAACAAGAGTAGTTTTCAGTTTTGTACTTTTCTCCATCAACTGTGTTTGATTGCTAGGAGGAAGAACTGGAAACCAGCACATCAATGATGCACAATTTAGATTACTGGATAGACACTAAAGATTTCCATTTACCACCACTGACTGCCATTAGGCAGGCATCATGCCTTACTTTTCTTAGGGCATGGCACCTCCATAACAAAAGGCTTACTTTTGCATTACTGCGCAGTTAATTTGATGTATTTTTCAAGCCTCTCCTAGTTTCTAATCCTATAGCCTCCCTTAGCAAGCAGGGAAATTCAACACCTGTTTCCTTCACTTTAGACTATTGCTCTTACCCACGTTCATTATTTTAGGCGGTCCATATTACTGCTCCTCACCTTCTCCTCTATTGTGCAATCTTCTCTCTGTCTCCATGCCTGGAGAATGATCTCCTCCATATAACAATCTCTGACATACCTCCCTCTGCTTCTACATACTTCATCAATTGTGGCCTTACTCTTCTACCTCTGCCCATAACCTTTCACTGCCTTATCCATTGTACTACCTCGCTGCCATGGGATCCAGTCCTGGATCCTATCTGAACATCTGAGTCTTGGCCTCAGTCATGATACTTTGGTCTGACCACAAAGGAAGGCAACAGTGCAAAATTTCAGCCTCACCCTGGGGACATGTACTCAAAACAACAAACAGATGAGCAAGCTGCTACTGTGTTTGCTGCTTTGTGATTTTTGTTTGAATGCAAATGCAAATTTTTTTGCTCTTCCTTCATAGAAGTCTGAACTACTACTCTTTTATCCATGGGCTGAAACCTCTATGGTTCTGTTGAGAAACATGCTGTTTCTCTGTAATCACTGTTATCACTGTAATAGACATTTTAGCTCTTTTCTCAACAGCCTGTTTTTCTAGAAAGCCAGATGAAATGTTCTGTAGCCAGAAATGGGCCACTGTGTTGTAAAAGACTGAAAAAAAGAAATCGAAATCTTTGCAGGCAGCATGATTTCTTTTGTCTCTTCAGGGTCCTCCCTTGACATTTATTTTCTCAGCTGTTTCATTGGGATTGCTATCTTCCAGTCAATACTTGCTCTAAGTGCTATAACTGTCATTACAACAAGCTTATTACTATTTTCTCAAGCAAACTGAACCTTAACTCTCTCTCAGAGGTGGTGGCAGAATGACACACTGGCTCCTGTGAAACAAAGAGTCATTTAATATAGGAACCCCACCCCTCTATTGAATGTTCCAACTGTGACCAAAATATTAAACAAGGAACGTATGCATTAGTTTGGCAGATACTGAGCATCTCCTCTGTGTCCTTCATAGAATGGTGTGTCTTGAACAGAATCCTTACCACAGGTAGGTCTGCTTTCATGAGCTTCACTGTGTTGAACCCCATAAACCCAAAAGAAGCAGCACACACATTTCAGGGCATGAGGGTAAACTTCACTCCCAAGGAAATCTGCTTTAACTAGTTAAGCCAAACAGCCAATAATACACAGTGGAGCACACATACATCAATCTTTTCATGAACCTCCCATGTGCTTGTTTGCTGCATCTCATTCATTGCTTCTTTCTTTATTGTCTTTCTTAGTCAAAAATTGTAGTTAATAAGACTTAAGGACTAAGCTGGGCTCTTCATGCATGTGAAGCAGTAGTACACAGTGTTCTTTGTTTTCTCCTGAAAACTAATAAAAATCTGATGTGCTTTTCACCACAGATTGCATCTCAGTGCTGGTGGAGGCAATTCTTACACTCAGACATTTAATATAATATAAAGTGCATAAATTGTCTTCTGTTGGTATCTGCGCTCTTTACAGGTAGGCAAACTAAACAGCCAACAGTTTGTTGAAATAATACAGAGGGCAACAAAGCACATTTTCAAACAGAAACATCTATTATTATCTGGCAATGACTAACCTTTTTATTTGCTCTGTGTTTGTTTGGGTCCTGTTTTTCAGGGCCAGGCACACAATTTGCACAGCATTTGCTCTTGGCTCCCCAGTACTGCTGCTTATGTGAGATTGGACTTGAACGGTGAGAAACCTGCATTACTTTTTTTTGCAAGGCTCATACCCAGTAGTTTTTGGCACCACATCTATCCAGCACTGTTTACACAACCAACTACTCCAATAGCATGAGTTCAGACTTTTGCTTTTATAAAAAAGTAGATTTTATGGTGCACACATTCACACACATGCACACACACACGCGTCCCCCAAAACCACCAACAAAAAAATCCTGTAAAGGGTTTTTGTAGACTGTCATGTCTGCTGTTAGGAAATCACACTATGTCGTGGTTTAAACCCAGTCAGACAGCTTGTTCACTCACTTCCCCCCCCTTCTCGCCCTCCCCCTACTCCCAGAGGGATGGAGAGGAGAGTCAAAAAGAATGCAACTCCCACGGGCTGAGATAAGAACAGTTTAGTAACTAAGGTATGACACAAAGCACTACTGCTACCACCAATAATAACAATGATAAAGGAAATAACAAGGGAAGAGAATACAACACCTCACCACCAGCCGACCAATAACTCGCATCCCTGAAGTTGAGGATTCAAACACAGTTTAGATGTCCTGTGAGAACAGAGCTGTAGCTTGAATCCAGCCTGAGGTCCCAGATGTACTGTGGTTTTGACAGGCTTCTTTGATTCTGGAAGCATCTCCAGGGCCCTCTAACTGTCACAGTTTAACAGCTGCCTACCAGTAATTTTCTGGAATATTTGGAATAATTGCATCCTCTTCCTCTTCTTGGAACAGCAGATATGATATTACCCTCACCCACAGGTTGCAAAACGTCTTACAGAGCTGCATGAAGCCTGTCCTAAATATTGTCAGTTTCTTCAATTTTCCAAGCTCAAGCTTGTGTAGAAATGTTTTCTGTGCAAGATACTCTTTGTAGCAGTCTAGTGAATATATAGAGAGCTCTATATGCTCACTTCTTGCTATAAATATCCATTGTTCATTAGATACCATGTTCTATTTAGTTTTCTCTCTTGAATTTGCAATTGCATGTGTTTTACTTCCTTACCTAGTGGAAAGTCCAAAAATGCAGACATTAGTCAGTTATTTCTGGCAGTGTGCCCTCTGCTCAAACTATAAGGCATAACGAGTAGTCTTTTCATCTTCTTTTGCTGTTCTACACCATACTGAATTGGAACATCCTAGTAAAGATAAAGAATCCTTCACCTCAATCTCAATCCTGAATTCCAGTCCTCATGTAGATGTTGAACTCAGGTTAGTAAGAGGGGTGAATTAAGGCACCGAGCTCCCATGCTGACTCCAGGAAAGCTTTTCTTTGAATTTCTCCACTATCTAAACAGCTCTGTTAACCAAACCTATTATCATTCCCCTTGTTTTTCAAGTTGAGAAAGCAAAAGCAACTTCTTTAATGGCCCATAGACTGATGATTAACATTTTACATGTCCCTGCTGGTAAGTAAAAGAACTGCTTTGTGGACAGTGAAAATGCCAGAGAGAAGGAAGCGGGAGTCAACTCTATGTTATTAAGCTGTACTGCTTCATTAATCACAATCTTTTTTTATTGCATTGCTCAAAGCCAAACCCATTCTACTTCTCAGGAATGGGTTAGATCAAAACCAAGTGCTCTTAATGCACCTTTGACATCTGGCCTAGCAGCTGGCTATCTGCTAATATTGCTCTCAAGAAATGTCAGGAGCCACATTTACTGTGACCATTCTAGCCCTTCTGATTTAAGGTACTGTAGAGGGCAATGAATTACCTTAAAGGAGCTCCTCTGGAAAGCCCTAAGTTTTATGCTGGACCCCTGCCAGCCTCACTACTTCATGAGTATGAACAATCAGACAATTGAACTGATTTGACTTTGCCACTCCTGGAGTTTCATTGCCTTTAACCTTGGGATGTAATGATGGTAATGCCATGCTAAGTGCCTCTCCTACCAGGGGGAATAGGGTCTGTCGGCTCAAGTAGGGCACCCATTCTTGTTAGCTGAAAACTGCACTGATTTGCAGTGAGAGGGGAAATAGATTGAGCATGATTAATACCACTTTGAATGCAGCTTATTCTCTTTCAAGGCTTTTGAAGGTGGGAATCACTCAGATGTATTTATTTCTTTTTTTAATTTTAAGCTCATTACTAAGCAAGGGTGTGCTTAGCATTTTTTTTCCCCGAAAAATACTTTAATGTCTAGTAAAGACTCGGTAACATCAGTCTAAAAACCTTGTACCCTCCTGTCGTCAGGCAAAGCAATGATGACTTGGTTTGATTATGGGCTGCATTATATATGGAGGCAATTGTTCCTCTCTGATGAAGGTGCTGTGAGAGGAGAGTTTTCTTCTCCTAGCAGTGGAAGGTAAAGAAATAGGAGCCGGTCAGTAAAACTTTTCCTTCCACATCAGGGAGGACATACTGCAGAGTTCTCACCTTTCCAGATGCTCTGTTGCCCACTTTCTTTTCTAACTATTTTCCAGTGTCCTCTCATGTTGATATCTGCTTCTACCTCTTTGACTTGGAAAGAAACTGGAAGATGGGATGAAGACAAAACTGAACAGTGGTTTAACAATCTTTGCGGTAACTTGGCCCTTCTCAGACTGAAGAGCTTTGACAGAGACATCAATTTTCTTCACAGATGATGTGGTCAGAAAAGGCTGTTGTACTCTTCTGCTCTGACCAACAGGAACCAGAGACTCCTGCCCAACAGGTTATTGAGCAGGAGCTACTGTGCTTGCTGGTGCCTCTGCAAGGACCCTACATGCTCTTTCTTGTCATATTGTAAACTAAAAGCTCTGACTGATATTTCCTAGCAAATCTCAGTGCAAGAGATGATGGGGGTTCACACTGCAAGAATTGAACATAAGTGCATATGGTGGAGGGACCAGCATGCATTTATTACTGCCATTCCCATGATAACACCCACAAAGTGGCAGCAGACCCTGGTGACCTGCAAGATCTCAAAAGCTTGCAGCTGTCTTCACCAGAAGGTGACGACAAAGCATGTAATTCTCACATTACAGTTAAAGAGAAGAATGAAAGCCCTTTGGGACAACTGGGTCCAAAGAGCGCTGTCCATATTTGCCTGCTGAGGAAGCAGGCAGTGCTAGGGAACATCTCTGAGGCCTGAGTCTTACCAGTAGTGGGGGAGAGAGATACTGCCTATTCTGTGAACTGGATCCAAGTCCAGAAGGCAAGTAGATATGTTAGGACAGTGATGTGCTCTAGTTGGGAATTCTTCCTGACAGTGGGATGTACCCTGACAGAGAGTTATGTCAATGGGCAGTCAGTGGCTTTTTTGTGAAGGAGGCAGAAACTTCCACAGAAAATTTGCACTTCTCAGGCCTCTCTCAGTTGCAGGAATACACAAATAACGCTTCTCAAAAGCTTCTGTCTCTTATCAAACAGCAATGCTTATTTGACATTTAATAATACAGCTTGGACCTCAGCTCTGCAAATAACTCATCTGTATGAACTCCCACTTGACAGATACTTAGATGAGTACCAGCCACTCATAGAAGGAGCCTCATGGCAGCTGGAGTTGGGATGGGACTTATGATGAGGACACGATAGTGGGAGTTGATGGCTATCTGCTCCCATTGGAGACAAATGTGTTAAACTCATCGTTTCCAGGAGATGTTTAGCCTGGAGAAGAGAAGGCTCAGGGGGGAACTCATCGCTCTCCCCAACTACCTGAAAGGAGGTTGTAGTGAGGTGGCGGTCTGTCTCTTCTCTCAAGTAACAAGGGATAGGATAAGAGGTAACAGCCTCAAGCTGTGCCAGGGAAGGTTTAGATTGGATATTAGGAACAATTTATTCACTGAGAGGGTGATCAGGCATTGGAAGAAACTGCCCAGGGAAGCAGTGGAATCACCATCCCTGGAAGTGTTCGAAAACTGTGTAGATGAGACCCTTCATACCATGGTTTATCAGGTTGGACTTGATGCTCTTAAATGTCTTTTCCAACCTAGTTGATTCTGGTTATTCTAAGGACATTCAAATTCAAGTTGAAGTGAAGAACCACAGAGAGTCAAACCCGATTTAATTGATAGGGGAAACTAGGGGACTCTTCTGGAGAGTTTGGGCTGCTGTAGCACATGAACTAAAATGCAGTCTTCATCTTCTTACTGAACTTAATTATCTCCTTGTTTGCCACTGATACCTTAACCCTGCTTCACCACTTCCATGTTCCCCGAAATTTTAATGTCTCTCTAATTTGTTACAGAAACCTGTCACTTTCACAGCATCCTCTATTTCTCATCAACATATTTGAGAAGAGCAGCTCTCCAGATGACAATTTTGCATGTAGAATTGAGCTCAGTCACACACAATATTTTGCAGGAGCACAGGCTCTGATTTGTTTCACCCATATCTAGTTGGTTACCCCAAAAACAGACATGAAAAACACAGGGAAGGAAGAACAGTGCCGTGACTGATTCAGAAATGCTGCACAGTGTCCCAGAGGCATTGATGAGCCAAGCTTGGAGCGGACTGAATTACATGGCACATTCAAATTGCTGGTTTCTGAGAGTGAAGTGTTAATTTTGGAACTTACCCAGATGTTTCCATGGGGATCCACCCACACTACCTAGCTGCCGGAACTGCAGCATGTGCATGGAGGTATTCAGCCAGATGTGATGGAGGGAATGTTTCTTCTAATGTTTCTTTTAGTTTCAGGTGAATGGTGCTATATAACCCTATATTTATGGGCTATCAGGGCTGCAGTTAGAAGTAGGTGGCTATGAAAATTACTTAATGATGTAATCTGAATTTCATAAGGAGTAACATTTAACTTAGCTGCAGTGAATGTTATTTCAAAGCCCTCTGTTTACAGCTGCCTTCCAAGGCTAAAAAGCACTGCCACAGGCGCAACAGCAGACTGAATGGCTTGTGTTTGACCTGTGGTCTGGAAGTCCTTGCTTAAGCTAAGAGTTCTCAATAACTAAGATCAGTAACACAGGACCAGCGTATGTGACGATGAAAGGTATGAGATAAAAAAATTTCCACCTGCTCTGGATGCTTCCTTAGCATCGTGCCAATTTGCAAGCTGTTTAGCCAAAGGCAGATGAGAAACAAAATTCAGCAAACAACCTTCATAAGACAGAGGTGCTCTTTTGCTCACTCTGTGGGTTTGTGCAGCCAATGTCTGGAGTCTGGACTTCAGTGGGAGTTTCTTTAGCTTAAACAGACTGAATTTATGCAGAAAATTTCACGTTTGGTAGCAGGTATAAATATTTTTAGCCTGCCATAATTTTATTTTACACTTGAAAATATTTAGTTTCTGTACATATTTCTTCATGTAAATTTTATACTCATATGACGTTTTTCTGCCCCCAGCTCACTGTCAATTAGTGCTGCTGGTTTCAGAGTAAGTATGGGTAAACATTCCTATAAAAGGACTGTTCTTGGCTGTCAAATACATCAACTATTCCTTGTTTCATGGGCTTCTATTTTTCTTTAGCTTACTTACAAATGTTTTCTAAGGGAATCATAGTAAAGAAATTATTATTATTTTAAAACCTCTTTAAGAATAACATGACAGTGGCATTTGAAGCATATGATTGCATAGACACTTTGTCTACTTAACACTGGGAAAACACAATTTCTAATGGAAGAAAACAGACTGGCCCAATGTGAAGTGCTCCTGCCTCCACCTCTTTAGTGGGGACAGGGTGAATAAATATTTTTTACCCTATGCTGATCTTTCCACCAGAGTGCAAT
This sequence comes from Pezoporus occidentalis, assembly GCF_034315485.1. Classification (NCBI taxonomy): domain Eukaryota; kingdom Metazoa; phylum Chordata; class Aves; order Psittaciformes; family Psittacidae; genus Pezoporus; species Pezoporus occidentalis. Next base: position 6,850,303 of record NW_026912961.1, on the reverse strand, counting down.
CTGACAATGACTCTCCATGTTTCAACTCTGCTCCACATTGGAAAGAAACAGCTGCTCAAATAGAGGTCCAAGTTCACCACAGTACTGGAAAGAGAAGCTCTTGGGAAACAGCTTAAAAAGACACTGGCAAAAAAGTTTTACGCCTCGAACTTAGCTAATACACACCATTCATTAGCTCAGGTGGATTGATTCCGTAAATTTATAATAGAGAAATCAGAGTTATTCTCTGTGTTTTTGATGCAGGCACTTGATGGACACATTTTTGGTCACATTTTATAGTAAATAATGAGTTATATACAGCCATTAAACGACTGAAGTTTAAATGGAACTTCTGTTGTTGGTCTTCTATGGTGCGTGTTCTGATTCTTAGTCTTTCTATTGAAAATCATAAAAAGACATACTATTTTCTTTTAAATTTAATGAAAAAATACTGAACATTATTCTTGGACAGAAGCTAAATACAGCACTGTACCCGGTACTGGGAAGAAAATTATACCAGCTCAGAACAAGACAATATAATTCAGTGTAAAATTCCTCACAGGAATTTTGCTGTTTTTTTTTTGTTTTGTTTTGTTTGTTTGTTTTCACTGAAAGAACACTAGACCCAATACTAACTGCATTTTATTTTTCACTCCTTTGGGTGCATACGTCTGTAGCAGTATCAGTCAAAAAAGCCCTGTTTTTGGTGGATAACATCTCTCCCTGGGGGCTAAAGTTCTTAATACCTTTGAAAATGCAAACCATATTTTGATTGTACTCACTGAATGTTTTCAAATTAAAAGAAAAATAACAAATTTAGAATTCTTATACAAAGAATTTGAAGTCTATTGGTTTGGCTCACTTGTTATACAAGTCATGGTACCTATGCTTTTCTAGTGTTTGCAGAAGGTGTTAAGTGGTGCTGGATATCCTTTAACACGCAACATTGAAGGTTAGGAGTCATAACTTTAAATCACCATTTGCAAACAGATGCAGCTTCTCAGCAAGCTGTTTCAGTGATATGACAGGATTGTAAGATTTTCTCTTAAGGATGAAAATGTTACAGTTCAGACTAACTTGCACAGAACATGTCACTCTGAGGCACTAGAACAATAACTCACCTTGGAGAGGGACAGAGTGGATTTCATTTGTGACCCAGATGGCAGCAAGAAAATGAGGTTATCATTGCCAAGACAGTATGGGTTTATTTGGTAACATCTGGAAACCTCACAGTAAAGATGAAGACAGTGCGAATACCTTAAAAATGCCAAGAAAAATAGACAAATAGATTCACAGATGCCAAATCTTCTACTTGCCTAAACTGACAGGAGTAGTCAATGATCAAAGCCAGCGTCCTCAAACATAGTCTTTAAACTTGGTATTCTCATTTTCCAAAAGGTCTCTTAATTAGCTATATAAAGGTATTATCATTTAGTTTGTTGACTGAGAATATTAATTTCTTAAAGCAGAGTTTTCTGTGAAGCTTTTGGTTGGTAAAATGTTCAGCACTTCCTGAAGCTATATGGAAAGTTACATTCAGTTATTTAGGCACATGTCTAGCTGTAAGCTCAGGGAGCAGGTATTGATTCCTCCAGATAGGGTATGAGCTTAAAAAGAACACATCAGCTAATGCCACTGGTCCTCCAGGGACTCCTCAACAGCATGGCCTTCAACTTCTGTTATAAGGCAGGGAGGGTGGAGAAGAAAATGAATAATATGGTGGTTCAAAGACCTTTAGAAGAGACAGAAATTAGGGGATTGCCCCTTTTTAAGTTACACTGAAGTGTAAGACATGGCAGTTCAGCCTTCACAGCAGGCAAATACACAGACTGAGGAATAAAAGGAAGAAATTGTCTATTCCCTCCACATCTGCTGGGAGTGTCTCCGGAAGCATCTAATACAAAGCACTATGCACAAACCTGTTTTGTAACCTGGAAAAAGAAAATTAATTTTCCTCTCCCTTTTGTGGTAAAAAGATAGGTATGTTGATAAGGGCAGCCTGGTCTTTTAAAGATGAAGGTAGGATGAGCTGTCTCCTAACATCATGACCTCCCTGCCAGCCCTCTTACATTCCATTTGACATCACAGTACTCTGAAGTGCACTGCCTCAAGAAAAAATTGTTGTGCTAATTACAAACCCAATAAATAAGAAATCTAACTTATAAGTCAAGAGGAAACTTTTATTGGTAAGAGAGTAACAGTATATATTTGCTAAAATTTCACAGTGTTTGGTCATCAGCTGTCACATGGAAGCAAAGGATATGCTAAACCTCACCTATATCAGTCATTGGGTCATTTAGAGGAGTGCTGCAAAGTTTATCAAGCCCTACTACAATTTTTGTGATGCTATCTTTGTAACTGAATGCATTTTTAAATATCAAAATGCAACAAAAACAGGAGGATAAAGGATGCAAGTTTTAAAGCCTTCTGAGAAAGGTTTTTAGTAATCTGAAGAAATACCAGGCAAGCTCAGCATTTGCTCAAAATTGCTATTGGTTAATTAGTTGAAATAAAAGCACCTTGCACACCAGGTTTGTTAGGACTGAGCTGAATCTGCTGATCATGGAAGTAGTTCCTTAATCTCTATCCTGCAGTTATTGTTGTGAGGATCTTGATGGGAATTCACAACAATTATTTCCAAATCACTGATGGTGCCTAATCTTTTTATTTTCATACATGCAAAATTCCAGGCTTTCATATGAAGCATGTATGCTACATGCTTAAACTCAATTGATGCCTGAATACCAGAACATAGTTACGTTGGAATTGCTCTAGTTATATAAAAATGTCCATATACTGGGGAAAGCTATGAAGCTATGACAGCTGAGACCTAGAGGAACAGCAGGAGGAGGTCAAGCAAGGCACCCAAGAACAATGCAAAGAGAACCAACACACCTGTCTGCCCAACTGAATTGAGCTGTTACAGGTGGAACACCCAGATGAAAGATTTGCTCAGATTTTTGAAGAATCACAGCTACACACACAGTTTTAACGCATGTCTGTAGGAGGAGTTCATATCTTTCTAAACTTGTTCAGTATAATTAGAATAAAAACCTTCGGGAATCAAAGTCCCTTCATCAGGACTAATTGAAGCACTTAAGTCTACTGTAAATCTCACTTTCATACATACAGACCATTAAAGGTACAACAGAAGTCCTGCATAAACAGGAAAGTAAGTAAATATTTTCCAGGAACAGAAGCATGGCTTGTAACACAAGGATGATACCTGCCTTCCATAATGAACAGGCATTTCACATCTGCAGGAGAACAAATCAGTCTATCCTCCCAAAGCAACCTGCAGTCTAATTTTCAAAGTATCTTTTTTAAGATTTCTCGGGGGGTTGGGGTGGGAAGTGAGGAGAACAGCAGAGGAGAAAGAAGGAAGAGAGGTAGAAAAATTATTTAGCCAGATTTTGATTTATCCAGTACAAATGCTTCACTATTTTTAGAATGTTGATCACATTTCATGAGACAGTTCCTGTTACAAAGATGTTGCTTGAAGTGCATGGTAAGTTATGGTTGAATACATCCACAATACATCATGATCCAGGCATTTGCATGGGTTTATAATTAAGTGAACACCTGTAACTATATAATTCTTCTGAGACTGACAGCTATTGTTATTTGTGTTTTGTCTAATGCATTTCACCATTGCTTTTCTTGAAAGCATATAATAATCTATCTATCTTTGAGAAACTGTAATGTGTAAAATGTATATGATATTTCATACACATAGGAGAAAATCTATTGTGGGCCTTGGGCACACTTAATTTACATTGTCATTTAACTAGCACAGCAGACTAGTAAGCAATACCCTGTAAGACTTTGTCCATAACTGTGTTTCAGAGTATTGATCACTGTGCTCTTTGCCAGTCAGAACCTACAAAAGGTTGTTTCCACCTTTCAGGAAAAGTAGATATTTTAGTAAAACCTTTTTTCCTAAATCAGATTAGAAAGATAAGGCAGTCTTAAAATGTCAAAGAAAACAAAACAGTTCATGCATGAACTGCATGAAATCTGTTGATACAATTTAAAAAAAACACTGCCTCTAATTTTCTAACTGAAAAAAGCCTAATTGGTTAGTATAAAAAGAGTACCTCTGATGCTATGATCCTACACATTTAAATACAAACAGCATATTGTAGGGTTCCCTGTTTTGTAACATTTAAATACAACAGTCAATGGGCTTCATATGCTAGTAAACTGTTCAGCTTCATGGTATCTGAAATACGCTTATATTATATTTGTCTGAAATTATTTCAGATGGGTGTGAAATCTCCAAATGAGTCTTAAATATCTAGGACTTGAAAATCTATTTACTTACTGCATCTCAGAACCCACGCTTGCTTGCATTGTGATGCAGGAAACATCTAAAATTATAGATGGGTATAAGTGTATGCATTAAACCATTAAAGTCAATAACACTATTAAAATGTACTTAGCAGTTTGCAAAACAAGGCCTTTAGATACTGTATTTTCAAATTTACTCCTGCTTTAAATATACCTTTGAAAGGTACTATCATCTTCAGCTTCGACAGCTAGCAGTTTCTGTTCCGTCCTCAGTATTATTACTAGACATACACAAACTTTACAAAAAATTGATATATAATTTCTTTTAAATACACTATCTTTTAAATAAGATAATGTTCTGTTACAGTACTGTGCAGTTCGCCTTCATGCAAGTTTTTCTTATGTTGTTTTTCTGGTGGCTGAGGCTTTCCCAAATAAATAAATAAATGAATAATCTAACAATTTTCATATTCAGAAATTGCAGCTCTAATTTAAATTGCAAAACATATACACTTTTGATGCACTGATGGAGCAACATGCTATACTTAATTCAAAGGTTAAGAGAAAACCTGGGAAGTAGAGTCCTCTGATGTCTACATTTTTGTTTTTCCCCTTCTCTTTTGGAAATGCACAAACTGTACCTTTTCTTGACAGATCCAGGCAATTTAAAGGCACAAGGAGAAAGATCACACAACAGAATTTATTTTCTTATACAGTTTTTTTTTTTTTTAAATTTTGCATTAAAGAAAAGAACTTCATCAACATTGATTGTCATTTACAGAAAACATTCAAAAATCATGTGTGCATTATTATGGAATGCTAACTGTATTGAACTAATAATTTACAGGATGTAAAATAAGACAAAAATCTATTACATTCTAAAGTAATATAGAACCTTTTCATTTGACAGGGATGCTGGTCCTACGAAATTCATGATAAAAAACCCTCAATGGTCACTTTCTAAATGAATCAGGCTGTATTTTTACTCACGTACACATAAATTAGGTCAGTTATATTAAACAAGGGAGAAAGATCAGAAGAAAACTGCAGATGTAAAAATGCTGGATGAACTTCTGGCTCCATGGAAATCACTGAGGGATTTTGCTGTTGGTTTCGATGGAAACATATTTTTACCCAGAATGTCATGGTTCATTTGTGGTTTTGCTTTTTGCATCTACAAGCCAGTTAAGATACATCACAGTTATTATACAATTAAGCTTAAGAAAAAACCAAACTGCTGGCTCTATGAGACATTCAATTTTAGACAAAAAATTTTTATTCAGCTTTTGAAAGCAATTCATTTGAATGTTATTCATATTTTATAAGACTGTTTTTTATCATATTTCTTGACAGGCAATGCAATTCTTGTGTGTTACCAACACTGGTAAGCATGCTTATCAAGTAGCAAGCAACACACCCCCAAAATTCAAATCAAATTGATTTACAGAAATTATATCTACAGCTGAGCACCAACTATCTCAAGGCTTGGAGATCTGGGTCTTAACATCTCATTTCACTCTAACAAAAAGAACTGGAAATAGGATAAAAGCATTAGATATTTGAAAGTGGTAAGTATAAGAAAAATCACTTTCTCTCACAATCCTAAAAGCAAGGAAGCATTTTTAGGGATATCTCAAAAATATTAGAAAGTTTCATTTAAATCTAAATATCTATTTTAATTATGTTTTCTCTTTTTTATAAATTGCTAATCATAAAATACTAGCCATTAAAGTCATATTGAGATGCTGGAAAAGCATCCAAATACTCTGTGTGTTACTTATGCTCCTGCCTGTGTTATTATAGCTGTTGATTATCTGGACATAATTTCTTTTTCTATTATGATCTTTAAAATACGTATTTGGTGAAGGTCAGTTATGGCTTCAGATTACAGCTAATGAGTGATCTGACCTCAAAGTTGAATAAGTAATTAAAGGCATATAAAAATATTTTGCTCATTGGAAAGAAAGGTTTCTATTAATATAATTAATGCCAGAAGGATGTGTAAAAGCCATATGCTGTAAGGAAACATTATTTGCTTGAGCAACCTTTCTTCAAATTATATTAGTCAAATGCAGTCTGCAAGTATTAATACAATACTCACTGTACAGACTCACTGGGATCATGTTTCATTGACAGTCCCGTCTTTTTTTTTTCCCCATTACAAACAGAAGTATACACTAAAATCAACGGCTGGTCAAAAGGCTTTATCTATTACAATCAGTTTCCATAAAAACTGAAGAGTACATTACACTTACAGGAAGCAAGTACATAATTTGCTCTTTGAAGTTTTTCCTCTTTAAAAAAAAATCATTACAAAGTCTTATGCTTAAACAGAGACATACAAAAAATCAGTGTATTCACTGTCCCAAGTTATTTACAGCAAAAGTTACAGAGACAGAATACATAGTATCAGACCTTCCACAAGCATATATTAAAAGTAATTACATTTGAAAAAATATTTTATTTGTCTTCTACATTTCTACAATACATACTCAGGTTTCTTCTTGTTTTGTTTGTTAAGTTTTTAAGTAACTTTCTTTAGTGTTAATCAGATGAGGCAGAGAGTGCAGTTATAAAATAAGGGATTTTGTTGCTATTCTGATTACAATTTTATTTATATCGTCCACTTGTTATAACCAGAATAATTAGTTTAACATGGGAATTATCTCACAGCGATTAGCATAAATCTCAAAATACCCCATGCATTTGATTTAGCTGGATGTTGATAACAGTTTAGAGTTCAGTTGTGCTTCATTTGTGGCCACAAATACAATCAGAGAGCCGCTCCCTCTAGCCTACTAGAGGTCACACTGCAGTCATGCAAGAGAAAGAGACTACCACGGCTATGCTACTCAGTGGCTTTTTAAGAGTAAGTGCACGAATAAATCCCCGTCTACTGCACGAGAATGAGTAGTCCACACTCTGTAGGGTTGAATGATTATTAGCATTTCTTACTAACAAGAAAACACCTTTTTTTGCCTGATTCTGACACTGAAGTGACACATTAAAAAAACACAAATGTAGTGCATCTGAATCTGAATCCCCAAAGTCAACAGCTTAATGTAGTTCCTTTGACTTATTAAGCTGTGTGTCTAATCAAGACAAGTATAAGTGCTTTTTTTTTTAATTTTTTATTTTTTTTTTAATAAGCTGGTTTTATTTGGAACAGTCTTCAAGGTAAAGCCTGCTCTTTCCTATTCTTTGTGGTTGGCCATATGGCTCTGCTTTTTTTTAGTTGTGCTCTTGGTGCCCAAATAAGGGACCCAACGTGATCATAATATTGAAAACTAGGAGACAGTTTTTAAATTCTGTTCAGAGAGAGTTTTATATCGAGCATTCTTTACTGCTGCCAATGTATAGCCATAAACAAGGGCCTGAGCCTCTTCTTGACGCACATACATTTTTCTCAACAGCAGTGTCTTCGATCACAAATTAGCAGCTCCATCCGTTGAATCCAACAAATACGTAAGTCCAGTAATATCTACATTATATGAAGTTTTTTTCCTTATCGTACAGACCATGTGCAAAGCAAATAATTTCTGCAAGTACAGTTACAAAGAAACACTTATAATTTATTTATTGCTGCTATATCCAATGATGTTTTCTTTCATTCTATGTGCTGTGCTTGGATTGTGAGGAAGATGAAATTATGTAAATGTAGTACATCATGTTACTGAGCTCACTGTGAGCAGTGTTATCCTCGCTGCCTGAAGTAACAACCAGGAAAGATCTCTCCTTTCCCAGACCATTTTGTGTATTTCCTTATTCTTTCAGCACAAATGAAATGCAAGGATCATTTGGAGGGCAGTGACACATCTATCACGTCATGGGACATTCAGGCTGCCTTTTTTAAAAAGTTACTGTTCTGTGAGCTACTGTAGAAATTTCAGGTCTTTTCACGATGGCTTTTGTCTGCAGACTGCTACAGAAATGGCTTTTACAGTAGTGATCTGATGCAAACCACCTTTGGGATGGTAAATTACTGGTTTGTTTGGCTCACTGGCACATACAGCTTTACTTGCAGGGACAATGCATGCAGGAACAATACAGCTAACTGAGGATGAGGAGGCTGGGAGGAGCCTGCTTCCTATCTCCTCTGAGGAGCCTTCCTTGAAGGCTGCAGGCAAGGATCAGCTTAGAAAAAGAGCTAAGATGAATCATCTCCCTCTCCATACTTCATTCACTAGGAGTCAGGAGTAATACAAAAAGGAAATAGAGGCAAAGTTCCGTGGCCAGAAGACTTTACTTTCTAACAGGCAGGTATCATGCTAACAAGAATTTCATGGACACGGCTCCCAGCAACCTGAAAGACTAACATTCAGATTGCAATGGAACAATTGGTAAATAATACAATTAATTACAAAATTTTTGATGCATAGGGATGTTGGCCTCTCCTTTTCATCTCTTGAATTCATCCACCTATCTTCTAGGTGTAGGGAGTTCAGAAGATGGAGGGAGTCAAAACCCATACATACTCACTTTGGGGATAGGAGCAATGATCATACTCAAAACTGAGGAAGACCTCTTGGTTGGATACCTGGAATTAACTCAATGACTGCAATTTGTTTTTCTGTATGTGTTCTTGTAATTATAGAATGTCTATAGAAAACATGTGGTGAAAGACTAGGGATAAGCAGAAGCAGATTTCAAAATTTTAGGAAATGGAAGCATTTTTCACTAACACACTATAAAACAGGGTCATGTTTGCTTGAGGTGAGAAAAGGACTGGTCATACCATGGAGAAGTGTTGCTACAGAAGCCTGGGGGTAGTTACAATTTTGTGCATCCCTGAGAGGAAAGGGTAGCTGTTAGCCACTTTATATTGCCTGCTCTTTCTAGTCATGTCTCCATGTGGTAGCTCGGCATGCTGTCACTGGTGACATACTATCACTGAATCCATGTCTTAACCTTTCTGATTACATGACTGCAGCAATTCTGAATATGAGCTCACATTAATGGTACATAAACTCAGTACCTTTAAGCTGCACTTTCTTTTGTCAGTTGTCTAAATTCAGTAACTCATACAAAGCTTACTTGCATTTTGTCTTCAAAAGCCCTTTAACATCACAAACTGATGGGTCAGTAGGGCTCCACTGATCATGAAACAATGGTGAAGTGAGTCCTGCATCAAGCTGAGGAAATACTGACAGTGAATTCAGTTTATATCAATGTTAATTATAATCACTGGCTTGAAAGCCTTGTCTGGGTTGCATTCATTTGGGCACTCAACCTGTGCCTTTCAAAGCCTCCAACATTCTCTTCCTTATTATCACTGTTATATTTATATATCTATTTTTAGTAATGAAACATCCCTGAGTGGCATACAGTGCAACATCTGCGTCAAGCAGTGATTGTCATTTACAAAGTGTGAAACTCAAAAAGGAAAGAAGAGGACTGGGTCTCCAACACACTGTTCCTAATGGATGTCAGAGACAGGAGTTAGTTTGTAGACTGGAGGCAGAAACCACTGGTACAGGCTGGTGGGTGTGAATACACTATTTTGTCATTGCCTGGGAAAAGCAAGCTGCTCTGTTTCAGGTTTCCATTTCAGTTGTGCTTAGACATAACGTATCTAGACAAAACACTCTTTCATGTTTCAGTTTGATCTTACTGCCTAGTGCTGTTACTGGAACATCCAACAGATGTTCTGGAAATTGGAAGCAGCTTCCAGGCTGGACCTTGGGTGTTCTGGAAACAGCACAATCAGCGCAGAGTCAGGATGGAGGATGGGGGTAGCCTGAACATCTTTCAAAGGGGCTTTGTAGCACAACTTTAGACCAGGCAAAAAAGACAACAGGGAAAGGTGCCATCAGCGGCACATCTCTAACTGTCCTGTCTGACAAATTTGTGAGACTACTGCAGCCTTGGAGCAGCTCTCACAGCCTGATGGTTGGAGGCTGAGAGGCCAGCACACAAGAGCAGCTTTGCACCCTCTTGTGTAGAAGTTGTTACATCAGAAATCCCTGCAAACGGTCTCAAAGGAAACATAGAGCTGTGCAAGCTGCCACCATGAAACCAAAGAAAATCACATAATAAAGCTCATCTTCATGGGCAGATCTGGTAGCTGCTCCACCTGGAGCACCACTACCTGGCACAGGCATTGAGACAGCATTGGTGCCCACAGTGCAACAGGAGGAATAAAATGTGAAGTGGAGCTGGAGTGAACAATGGGAAGCATGAAGTAAGAGCATTAAAATGCAAGTATGAGTATAACATCTGACTTGTGCTCTGCAAAGCTCAAAGGGGACCTCTTAACACTATGGGCCTCTGACTTTATGAGGGGGTGAGCACCTTCTGTGTGGTGCTGAGATGCCTCCATTTTTAGTGGCTCTAGTTAGAGCTAAGGGAGCCTAGCAACTTGCAAAATCAATTCCTAAATGCTGCCTATCACAAACCTATCAAAAAATATACATTTCTTTTGGAAACAAGTTGGCTCAACTGAGATGTCTTCCACTACCCAGTTTTTTTTTCTAGCAATCATTAAAGCAGTCTCTCCGTTAGAAGGAAATATGACTCTTAGAATTAATTCTTTATACAAAAAGCTGGCAAAAGTGACATTTATACAAAAAATTAAGTCTGTTGTAGTGTAATAAACAGCCTGCATCTGCTTCCTCAATGCCAGGGATAATTTAGATCAATGTGGCTGAATTATCTGAGAGCAATGCGAAAAGTAGAAGATTGAATACATGCTTTATATATCCTTTTGTTAAAGATCTTGGGTTAATCAATCATTAAAAAATGTGTCCTCTTTGAAAAACTTGTCACTGAAAAAATCAACAAACAAAACAAATTACTACAGAGAGCAGATGTGACAAATCCTAGGTTTAGATATTTAATTGAAAGGCTCAGATGCTACTGTGGACTCATGAAAGCCAAGAAGTACAACACTAATATTTTCTGAAATGCATTTTTTTAGTAGATTATGCAATTATTTACTCAAATTCATGTTATTTTATTATTTAACGTCTATGAATAACTGGAACATATGAAATTCAATATCAAGAATTTGAAATCTTGAGTATAAATTACCATGCATCAAAACCAGCAACAAAAATCTAGCCTGTACCATGTGATTGGTACTTGTTGTTCTATATGCAGTCAGTTACAGGCAAAAGGGGTACTATACCTATGTGGCCAATCCCAAATCACAGGAAAATAAATAAAATTTATCAGCCTTAGTTACCACAAATAAATAATGTATAAGAAAGGATTTTTATTTTTCCAAATAAACTACAAGTTTATTTGCTCAAATTCTGTAAAAATAGTAACAAAAATAGAGCAAGCTGTTGATAATTAACTTTATTTGAAGACAAAAAAAAATATCTGTTGGCAATGATTGCAATTGTTTGTACAGGCTATTGCCTATCAATGGCAATGAAGATTTTGTATACCAGCATTGTAATATTTTTTGGAAAAAGGCAAGAATCCATTATTGTTCCAGGACTGTACGCTGCTACCTGTGTGGTGCCTGGCTATTAATTTAACTTCTTTTCCTTGAATTCTGCACCTTTAAAAAGTGGCAGTAATCCTTACCGATTGTAAAAGTCATTAGGCTGCAGTGATTTAAGTCTAGTGCTTTAAGGATTGAAAGCCCTGTGGATGATTAAATAATGTCTTTCTCACTGGTGATCTCCATGTGGTTATCTTGCTTATGACATAAATAAAAAATCCCAAGGACTGATTAGCTTATTTGAAAAGAACAAAACTTTTTAAAGATTTAACACATAATTGTGAAGGACTATTTATAAAAATGACTAACCTCTTTATTTATCAGCACTAAGAACAGTAAAAATTTATCAAATATTCTATATTCCCGTGGGTTGGCTAAATATGTTACTTTTGATATACCGAAAACAAGTTTATAAGGGATTTCAAACAAACACATATTTGTGTGTTGTGTTGGAAAAGACAAGGAAAACATTAACCTCTTGAAGTTAAAACTGAACACTTTTAAGGTTCATCTAACTTGATTGTTTTTCTAAAGAAAAAAACACAAGCAATACATAAATGCGGTTAAGTTTTTGTGATACAAGAGAGTTAGATTTCGGTGTCCTATTCATGGATTTGCCATGTAAAAAAGGCTGCAAACAGATAAATTACCTTTTAAAGGAATGCCAGTCTTAGGGTTTAAGTAGTATAAAGAAGCATCAAGAGTAATGCTTTATTATGTCAGTTGATGAGATTTTAAAGTAATCAGCAAAGATCAGAAAATGTTCTCTGAATTTGGAGGAAAAAAGTGGTTTAGGTATTGCTGTTCTGTAAGACTAAGTAATTTTGAAGAGTATGTTATGTTTGCAACACAATTACCAGCACAACAAACTTTGCTGTGGAGTTTTACTTTTTAATCTTTTTTAAGTTGTAAAGGACCTATAGAGAAACATTTATTAGCTGAGAGTTTGTAACTACCCTTGTGTCTGGTCTGACATTGCTAAAACAGAGCAAATACATGTTGATGTTGTCTAGACTGGATTCTGTCTAGAAACATGTATGTAAACTTGCAAACCAGCTGATGGAGGGAAAGGGAAAACTCCACGAAGTAGGTGGAATAGCCTGTGAATTATTTGGCCATGCAGAAAAGGGAGCAGATCAGGACTAGAGGTGTGTGAGTCTGCTGGAAAAGCTGGAGGCATTAAGTTGTCACTGTGACAAACCAATTCTCTGCACGTATCCTGGTGCCAATCTGAGTCCCAGTGGGCTCCCTGTGACACTGCTCTGCCGTGCAGCTGACGAGTCTTCTGCCCTCCTGCCAGTGTGTGCCTCCTTGCTTTGCCTCAGACTGCACTGACTTTTGTGTGATTTGAAATAAAGAAATGCATCTGCTTGTCACCTTGTCTTCACTTCATTTTTAATCTGCTACCTGCTGCTTATTTCTGCTCCACTCCCTCCACTCTCCTCCCAGGAGGAGACTTCTCTGCAAAAGCTCTCAGCAGGCAGAAATGGTGGTAAGGACAGAGACATAGCAGAAACTGAATCCCTCTTCTATAGCTAAAAAGTCTGTGTTTTGTATCTCTACCAGTATCAAAATACATAAATCATAACTGCTAATTAACCTTAATTAATCCACAAGATTAAGTCCATGGCAGTCTTCCACTACCCTCTGTGTTTGCCTTTGGTTTTGCAAGCAACTGCACATAAAGTGAGTTCAGATGAAAAGAAAGACCTAATCCTTTGCTCCCCTCCTGAAGTGCATCTACGATCAACCCTATATATGTATATATGTACAGTTATATACACACAGTTATATGCATACATATATGCATGTGTCTGTGACATACATACATGTTTAATGGAAACCATGAGTTCCATCTAGATGGTGGCTATGTCAGAAACAGTGATATTAGCCTTTGTAACTAACCATGGACATTGCTCACTTTGACTTTCCTCCTCCTTCCCTCCCTTCTTCCCTCTGCTGCTACTCTTCAGAGCTACATTTTAGGCTTCCTATGGTTTTCACTGAGTTCACTACATGTCTTTCCATTGAGTTCAGCAAAAAACAAGCCTCACAACTAGTTTTCAAAGCAGTATATATAAAACAAAATCATGTATGGAATCAGAAAAATATGCATGTGGGATAGTCTACATTATTACTCCATGTTTCAGATACTTTACTGACATCAGGATCTTCCAATGTTCACTATTATATATGCTCTATCTCTGTAACAGGAAGAAAATTCCAAGAAAACTTTTCCTCTCCTCACTAAGATCTTCCAGACAAGGCTTTTGCACCATTGATACAATCCTGATGTTTCATTTCCAGGCTGCGCATGTGCACTACATTACACATATCTCAGAAGTGATCCTGTAATCATACATCAGCATCTGATAAATAACTTCTGACTGGCAAAGCAAATCTTCATTGCCCAAAGTAAATCTAATACATTACTTGGAGAGTAAGAAATACATGAAGCTGGGTCTGAGCATCCTTTAAAAGTAGGCATGGGATTTTTAAGCTACAGCATGTATGCATATAATACCTACATATATATATATATAAAATATATATATATAAAAGTATATAGCACATATATATGTGTATTCCATACATGCACTGTAATTTTCAAGACAGCTACAAATCTCCACATGCATTAAACTATCTAAAAACATAGAAATAGGCAAGCCTAATAAGTGGCATTTTCTTAAATTATATTTGAACAATAAACAGCAAGAGTAATACTGCAAAGTACTGCTCTATTCTCATGTATATCTACAATAAAATTCTAGGAACAGTTGTCTCCCAAACCATCCCCCAATAAAATAATAATTAAAAAAAAAGGTAACACCCATATTTGTATAATCATTGTCAGTTCAAAAATAAAAAAAGAAAGGTAAACAAAGAAAAGAGAAAAAAGACATCCCCACTCAGAGTTGCATATTTACATTCTTCAAACTGTAGCGGTGAAAAATAATTCTATTAAGTGCAGGACATTCCTAGTGTTGCAGTAGTGACATTTTTAATAAGTTCTTCATGAAAACATTTCTTTTTTCCTTAATAGTGATGCATTCCATGACTATGTGAAAATTCTATTATCCCCTTCACTTGCAGCCAGTGGTTGAATCTGGGTTGAAAAGCTCCTTGTATAATGGAGGAAACAGTGTGTTCACTATGTCTGGATGAGATTGCTTAAATACCTGTAGTTTCTCTCCGTGCAAGTTGCAAAGTGCAGTAATGGTTGGTATCTTGGCTATTAACTGTGAGACATTAAAATAAAAAGTAAGAGGGAGTAAGAAAATTTAGTGTAAATTACAGTTTCCAAAAGAACTATGTTAACATGTTGTTGGGTAACTAAATGCAGTATTCTGAACTCCATGAAAATTATGAAAAGCACCAGACATTGTCCTTACTACACAAGGCTAAAAACAATTGTCCTGGAAATTTAAGCCAAGTGTCAAAAATGCATTAGGAAGTAACTGCCTCCAGGGGTACGCTTTTAATGCAGTGTCATTCGTGTGAGGGTACCATTTAAAAAGATTGGTGGACTGAACAAAAAACAGTAAGACTAGCTTTACTTCTCCTGCTCACTGCATGCACTTGAAATGCTGTTTTTAACTTACATTAATGTGCCAATACATGGAGAAATTGCTAAAAAATCTAAAACAGTCATGATCAAGGAATGCTTGGCTATTTGTTTTAACAATTTACCTTTGTCAAAGTCTCATCGTCGAGGTGGTTCTTCTGGATCACATGTTGAAGTGCAAAGTAAATCTTTTCCTGAAGCTTCTGGACCTTCCTTGGCTCTATTAACCAGGCTCGATCTGTGAAAAACGAAAGCAAGAGCTCAAGTTAAGATGCACAGGCACGCTCATGGATGAACACAAATGTCCCATGCTGGCAAGCATTCACAGCATTCATAATTCCCATGAGGATGGACTGCATGATAATTAAGATATGACTTCAGACACAAAGCCTCTTAATCCATTAAAGGATCACCTGAGTTTAATTAACAAAGTGTAGAGAAATGCAATGTTAGCCCTGCATCTCTTTGTTTAAACCAAGATATTAAAGATAGGAGTAGAAATGAAAAAAGGCGCAACCATTTTAATATTCTCTGTTGGTACAATCAGCATTTTAACTTCATACTGGCTAGGTGAAAAACATGTCATGTTACCTCAGTGTCTTAATACATAAATAATAAAAATATTGATCAAAACAGTTCTTTGAAAATAACAGAATATAATTATTTAAAAATTAAAATAAAGTATATCTCGTCATTTACTAGGCTAACACTTTGAGACCAAATATTATATTCTGAATAAAAAGAAATGGCTTCCTTCAAAATACTTTCTTTAATAATTCAACAGAATTATGAGTTGTTGCAATGTCTTGAAGTGCAAATTTCTCATTATTTAAAAATGTTCTCTTTTAAAACAACACAAAATAAAAGATTATCTGGGAGAATAACAGCTACAGACACAATTGCTTGGAAACCTATATGGCTTCTGCTGAATTCAAACCCAAGTCTCTGTGGTCTTCCTTAAGAACTATATTCTCACAAGTCATAGCTTCTGGAGACAAACACACAGGAAGAGAAGTAGCAGACCCCAGACAATCCAAAAAACATTAATACAGTGTATTTACAGCACCATTGAACTTCTGTATTCCCCTGTTGCAAACTTGTTTCTTTCTCCCTCTGTCCTTCAAACCAAACCAATTCTTGGGTATAGGTTTTAGCTTTCAAACAGGAAATAAGAAAATCTATTTTAACACAGGGTATGAATCTACATGTACAAATTGAAAGGTGAAGGAAAATGCCTTTCACTTTCACAGCTTTTTCACTAATTTCCAGCCACTGAAATAATGCATAGAAATAATACGTCAACCATTTCAACGTGTGCACATGTCACAGAGGCTGGAGCTGAATAGCATTTCATCGCGGGAGGAGTATGACTGTCATTTGCCTGACTGTTGTTGGAGAGGCGTGTATGAAAAGTGTTTACCACCAAGTACTGTGAAAAGAAACAAAACCAAGCCTCTAGCTTCCTAATAGATGATCAGGAAAAGAAAATGATTTTTTTTGCAAAGCCGAAAGAATCACACTCCCAGAAGGTAAGCCAATGGATCCTGTGCCACCGGTGACCGTAGAAATAGAATTAGCTGAGACAACACGCAGTCACTGCACAAATAAGCACACAGTAATATTTAGACTTCACAGGTTAGGTGTCAAATTTTATGCTACTGCAAAAACATTCCATTCAATAGTGTTCAATCAAGGCTTACTGTGGCAGACTGGAGCTAAAATGAGTTATCATAGACAGAAATACTTGAGGATTTATCTTTCTGTCACAAGAATAAGCTTAAAAATATTCTATGGCTATTGGAGGACAGGTTTAATCACTTATCTGTCATGGATCATGCTGTATATAACACAATAGTTCTTAAATTTACTACAAGAGCTAGGTGAAACTTTTACAATGGATGTTAACTTTGTCTCCCAAAATGCTGTTTCTACCACCCGACATTGTCTGCAAATTTGGCTGGAATGCACTATATACCTCTAGTTATATTTATAAAAGTGCAGAGAAAAGACAACAGATCAGTGTCTACCCACAGAGGATACAAGAAGCAGTGGTTCAACTGTACTTCTTTGTGTTTTGAACTTGTGTACCTTTAAAGACTGCACAGACCACTAGCCTGGAGAGTAATGTAGGCAAGAAGATGAGGGACAACATCAGAAATCTGTTTTTGCAAAAAGGAAGATTGTGAGTCGGAATTTCAGAATTTCACAGCCAGGTAAGTGTCTTACCACCTGAGTCTGGCATGTTAGCAAGTGGAGATGCCTCTGCAACCTTCCTGGACTCCTTGGGCAATGTTTAAACTCTGACATCAGAAATCAAAGTAAAGAATCATCTCTAAGCAGAGTGGTTAGGTCCATCCTAAAGGGGAAGATCTGGATTTGTGCTCTGATTCAAATAGAAAATGGGTCATACACTGGGCTTTGCAGCCTTAACAATTGTATTAGTGGATGCTTTTAGGTCCCCTTACTCCTGATGGAACCACTCTGTTTCAAATTGAAAATATCTGCCCAGGACTAAACTCAGATTAAGTTTAGGCTTCCAACTTGCTGTAATGGGGGGAAAAAAAAAATCAATCTAAAGAAAAGGTCTACAAGTAGATCTTTTTTACAAAATAGTAAACAAAAAAAGTTGGTTTACTTAAAACTGCTTAAACACTGAGATCAAGGGCAGATGAATCACCTTTCAGGATGATGGCTTCTGTAGAAAAGAAATTTGAATATGAGTACATCCGTGTACCCATATTACTGGATGGAAGGACTGGTGCAGTTGCTTCTGTGAAGCAATGCTTGATTTTTATAGTGGGTGTCATTAGTGATGAGAATGAGCATGTTGACACCATCTGTGCTAGCCTAATTCTGCCTCACATAATCTCCACCATAGATCTGCAAAAGGGCAAAGTGACCTAGAGGAAGTTTTTAGCAGAACATGCTCGAAAAAAAAAAATTCTGGCAGGAGTTTTTGTGAAGGCCTTTCAAGAGGAGAACTTAGTGGGAACTTAGTGGGAACTGGAAGTCTACCTCCCCTGAGGCACATTCAAAAATCCCACACTAAACTGAGAGTTTATCTACTCAGTCCACCTTCTGAGTTGATTCAATCACAAAGATCTCTTTTCTGTGGTCAGGCAGCTAGCACTTATTAATGAATGCTTGCTTGTGCAGAGTTGCGATATGTGAATACATGAAAAAGAGCATGTTGCCCCTGGAATCACCACTTTTCACCTGGAACTAAATTCAGACAGGACCTCACACAGACTTTTACTGCTCTTGTGCTTATACTCACAAAAAAAGCCAATTATAGGAACTAGATAATCTGCTCAGGGCTGTGAGGTTTGAGGTCCCTGAAAATGCTAGGAGGAGCATGTACCTCCGTGAGTACCATCCTTCTCTGTATGTGGTCTGGAGGAATGTCAGCCTGCACTGCTTATCTGCACAGTCATCCATGTCTGTTATCCTCACACTTTGGATTTATTTCCAGTATGTCTAATTTCTGATAATATACCAGAAGGAGAATGAGGTATGTTTGGGTAATTCACACCTTCTTCCATTGCTTAATACACTGCTTAATATTGCTTAATACAGCTTCAGCTACTGTTTAAGTAGGTAGAAATAGAGGTGGACTAGGAGGAAAAAACCAAATCATTATGGTGTTTGAAATGAGAAATTACCTGGTGATATCAGAACAGCAGATGAAAACAAGGCAATTTCCTCCTCAGTTAGCTGTAAGGAACATAAATTCTTTGCAAAGTCAAACGCTTCATTCACCAGATCATCAGAACCTGCAGACCACAGAGGACAAAATCAGTGCTAGAAATTTATCAACTCTTTAACCTGACATGTAAAGTACATTGGTTTGGTATAAAAAAAAATCATGAGCGCATGTCTGTACTTCTAAACCAACTGCCTTACATCAGCTATTACAATTCTACCTACCCTTAAAATTTATCACTAAAACACCCACTGAATCACAAGAAATATCAAGAATTAGGGGCATGACCTGAACAAAAATGGCATCTTAGGACAGTATTTTCTATTCCCAGTGTGAAAAGAAATGTTATTTCTAAACAGATACTAAATAGAAAAGAGGTGAATGACAAGTCCTAAATAACTTTCACATATATAATTTTATTAATAGTACAAATATTCAGGAAAATTTGTGAAAACATCATAAAGACCACAATAAATTAACTAATGCATATTCAGAAATGCCTTAAGCTCGTAAAGTAGTGTTACATTTATCCATATGCAGATAAGAAAAATATATACCTATATGATAGATCTACATATATCTGAAGCAAATCCCTCTCTTTGAGTTTGGTCCTGATAATGCATCAGTCTCATGGATGGGCAAAAGATATCCATTTAGCTATTAACATTTCAGGTAGCATTCAATATCATGTTGAGAAATGATGCAATTCTTTCATTGCATGAATTTAAATGAGCTTAAAAGTTTTGGGCAAACCAGTAGTTTAGTTAAGTCCTTGTCTATATTTTGTAGTCATTCATCAGTTTAGTCCCCATGTTGCTGGTGCTAAAATTGCCTCTGCAGGACACAATTAGTGGGAGTGATTTGATATATCATGCATAACTGAATTATGATGATAAACTTCATGGATCCTGTCATAAACTAATGTTTTCTTAAAACTTCAGTTGGCAGAGTAAGAAACCTACTTGAAAAACCCTCATGACAACTATCACTGCTAGCAACTAATGGAGTCATCTTTCATTTTTTCAGTTCCAGCCTAGAGATTTGCGGGTTTGGATATTCAACATTTACTGGCGATTTTCATTGTGGGTCACTATTTTCAGAAAGACAAATCTGCCACTATGTGGCTTAATTTAATTGGTTGAAAAGAAAAAAAAAACAACATACCCAAGGCTTTAAACATTTGCATCCCTCCATACTTTCCTTCAAATAGAACAGTATTGTTGAGTGGGTTGAAGGCACGGCACATTCTTACCAAAACCACTTCCAAGCAGCCTATCAGATATGAGAAAGAGCAAAAGTACCACACTTAACTGCAAACCATCAGAATATATGAATTTTCATTAAAATATTTAAGGATACATCAGTTATTAGAAACATCAGCAAGGATCGACGCTCTTTAAAGACATATAGATGATATGTGTCTGAATGACAGAAACATATTTCTGTCTGCTTTGGATATAGAAAGGGGTAATTTCTGGTCCAGCTTAACTACCTTTTCTTTAGATTGATTCCCCCCCCCCCCCCCATTGCAGCAAGTTGGCAGCCTAAGCTTAACCTGAATTTTCCGATTTGAAATATTTTACGCTGAAAATCAGGCATTTATTAAGCCTCTTTTAAAGAAATATGAGTTATTGTAAGGCTTTTTAATATATACAAAAAAGCAGGTTCATTCGATGTATATATAAATCCCAGCTTCATTTGGCTGGAGGGGAAGAATACCACAAAGTGTTTTTAGAGAGAAAACAGAAGTTAGAGGAATGTGAAGAACAACCCTAAATTGGGGTTTACTTTCCTGTTTCTTTTTCTTTTTTTTTTTTTTTTTCTTTAAAGTTGGGGAATAGCCAAAAGATCCCCCCATGCCCCTCCTTATATTTCTATATTATATCCTAACTGCAAAATATAAGGTTTGGGAAAATGAAGGGAAAAAATTCAAACATCCCTTAACTAAATCCACCTGTAAGAGGAACTGTGAATCTGAGGATTCTTTTGCAGACACACTTTTGAGTAACAAGTCCTGATTTTCTAACTCCTGCTTAGCATTAACAGCAAACCAGAAAATAAAACCTGACATATTTACACGTTGAAGCTAAACAGGGTTGTCTGATGGTACAGTCAAATATAACTAAACGTTTCACTGAAGGTGCAGTTGTGTTGTTAGCTTCGCCAGCCAAACAAAGGAAGTAAACTGGGCATCACTGGCATCTGCAGAAGCATAAGGAGCTTTAAAAAAATAGTTTTCATGCCACAATTCTGCTTTTCCAGAATATTGCCTGTGTATTCCCAGGGTCTTTGTATCCTCTCCCTTTGCACCTGTGCTTGCTGCCTAACTCCAGCCCCACACTGAGCCACAGCCCTCTGTGTATAGAGCACTGAATCACACTGGCTTTCAGCCGTAATGAAGAGCTCTTTTGAAATAGGAAGCACTTGCTACACTTTAACAAGCTGCCTCAAACAGCATCCTGGCTTTTACACACGGAGGGTGCAAGAAACTGATATGACAGGGTAAATGCAGTAAATTACCAGTTGCAGTTTGCTCGGTCATACCATTTTGTCCTCTTGAGTTTGGCAGTGTTACTACATAGTCACAATAAATCTTATCACAATTCTTCTGGAGGACAGAATCCAAGTCCCATGACAGCGAAGGAAATCCTTTTCCCCCTTGCCCTTATGCATGTACACGCACACCCAGGCACGCACAGAGAGCACAGCCACAGCACAGTGCCATAATCCGTCCTCATTTATTCTGAAACCAACTGGCACTAGTAGGGATTTTCCCTCCTGTGCAGTGGCTGGAGGGTATTTCTGTAGTCTCATTAAAAAGATTAGAGATGACCACAGAGGCAGGCCCCGGCGAGCCTGCGTTCATTTCACTAATGACAAGTGGGGATTTTACAGGGTGGCAGATGACTGATTTGACCAGCTCAGTTTGCAGGGCTCTTTCACACATGTCAGGTTTGAGACTGCAGTTTCTGCAATGATTGTGTGAGTGTGCATACTTAGTCATGTTACTGCCTTCCTTTAGAGTAGGTCTGATTACTAACGCGGAAAAAATACGGAAGAGTTAATGTAGGTAATTAGACAGACAAATTAAGGCTCATTCAAAATTAAAATGATTTGCAGAACAAGTAAAAAGAGCACATTTGTAACGTGCTGGATGCTAAAGCAGTCTCAAGCCTCTGGTCTTTACCCACCTGATTTAAGGAGAAGAATTTGGTCATTCTGGCAGAGCTCCATGAAGCCTGTTATGCGCTTTGCAAACTCCACCACGTACTGGATAGCATGGGTGATCTGAATGGCACACTGCTGCCACAGAGCTTCTCTGGTCTTCCGGGAAAATACACACAGAAAAGCAAAACAGTGAGCAAATGGGTTCATCAGCACTTTAACTTCTTCAGGTGGCCTTGCAGAAAGGCACAGACCTCAGACTCTGACCCCAACCCCAGGCAGAGCTAGCAGCATCTCTGTTTCTCTTTAGGCAACTGACACTTTTCACTAGAAGGCTGTTTTCACAAGGTGGTTGCCCCAGTGATCTGAACTCTGGCACTGCCTCTTCAAAGGCGAAGAATGCATTGTCCAAAGTTAAAATGTGATTTTAATGTTGTCTTTTGTGCAAGATAGACAGTAGCACAAACAACGTAAACATCCCAGGAAAGAAGTGTCACAGTGCTACTAACTATTTTTGCTAGTTTGGTTTCAATTCAATTCAATTCAATTCAATTTCAATTCAAAAATAACATATAATTAAAGTATCATTGCAATTTGAACACTGACTGCACAAAAAATTATTTTCCTTGATAATAATTTTCCTTGCACACACAAGTGCACAAACGTAAATTGATGCTCTCGGTCTCTGCAAGCTGTGATACGTCTTTATTCTAGTATGCTTGATACATAGTATGCTCGATACAGAGTATGCATAGCCCCTCAGCTTTCAAATGTCAAGCTGGAGTCTCTTCTCTCGCATGATCAGCTAATGTGCCAACTGAAATCTGCCTGAAGAATCATTGCTAGCTTTGCTGGTGCAAGAGGCACAAAGATTTCTGTTAACTGGACTACACCTGAAAAGATGCCAGTGGGAAATAGTCTAAAGTTGACCTAGGAATTGCAGAGGTACAACAAAAATGTAGCATAATGAGGTAATTTCTCCACCCAGTTTTGAGTAACTTCAGTTTAAGGAGTTTCACTTTGTCATTTTCTGTTGTCTGTAAATGACAGGTACTTGTTATTCACATAAAAAGCAAGTGCATTTTTAAATTCATAAGGAAACAAAGTTAGGTTGACTTTCTTCTTAATATCCTTACAACAGGGGTGCAACCCTGATCACATTAAATTCACTGATTTTCTGCATGAAGTTTTAGGCCTGTGATAAGAAGCAAAGCGTGGAAAGCTGCATGCCATAACCATGCCTAACCTCTGACATTTACAAACATCCCAACATGCTGGAAAGCTGCTGCTTTTTATGAAGTATCACTCCTTTGATTTCTGTAACCACTCTTCAAAGATATTTAAATGTCTGTTTTGATCTCTATGAAACTCATCAGTATATCCTTGACAAATGCATTATTACATGTTAGCAATTTCAAACCATAAGGTGCAGAAGAAAGAGGATTGTACCTTGCTCTGGTAAACCTTTATTTCTTCGTATGTGTGGGTCTGCCAGGCTAGCTGGTGCAGTTCCTCCATTGTATATTGACATGTCTCCAAATGAGATTTGATGATATTCTGTGCAATTCGATCTGTGAAGAGGCAAATGAAAAAATAGCTTGCATGAAACAGCAAAGAGTGATTTGCAATAGCAACATGCTGGAAACATTAAAGTTGCTGGAAAATGCAGATTAAAAAAAAAACACAACTTTTTTTTGCAATGTTACCATTTTCATTTTTTTAAGATTTCATTTTCTGAAGATGACTTTTGCAAAATATTTCAGTATTTAAGCCAAAGGCAAATAATGCTTGATAAATAGTGCATCTGCAAATGAAAATAACACTGAATCTTGTAAAACTACTCAGAATCGTTCATTCTGGAAGTGATTTATTTTTTTTTTTCTGTGTTTAAATAATTTTTATTTGGACATCCTGGTTGCTTCATCAGTTCTGTCTGCCCCAAGCCTGTGCAGGTGTCCAGCTCTGGCAGCTCAGTCCTTGCATGGGTATTCGCATTACCTTGGGATAACTCGTATCAGAGAAACAGAAAACACGTCTCCTATATTTTTTCAGATTAGTTTCCAGCTGGATCAATTTCTGATTTAGTTTGAACATGAACACAGAGACTGGTTCTAGCAAGGGGTAAAATTAGTGTCCTGGGTCTTCACAGAATCACAGAATCATGGAATGGTTTCATTTGGAAGGGATCTTAAAGATTGTCTAGTTCCATCCCCACTGCCATGGGCAGGGATCCCTTCCAGTAGACCAGGTTGCTCAAAGCCCCATCCAAGCTAGCCTTGAAGGAGAGATGGTGGCAATAGATCTCACATACAGGATTAAGTTATTATAAAAATTATTCCGAAATTGCAGCCTTAGAAACTACTGCCTAACATGGAATGCGGGATGCAAGGGGGAAGGGAAACATTCAGTTCTGGCCTAAGTTCCCACTGAAATGTAAAGTAAACCTCTCAAGGAAGTATTTTAAAGTAGATCTTCGCCCTTTAAGCCAGCTGACTGGGTTAAAAAAAAAATCACAAAAAAATCCAGCATTAATTCATTACCACTGGAAGTTGAAATGTCTTGATAAAACATGCTACAGAAATGTGATGATTTCTTATTTTGCAGCTTTGAGACCTATATGTCTAATGAAGCTCAGTGTTTCAGCCTGAAGACATTGCTTAAACTGAATCCCTTTTAAAAAATGGAAAAAAGTAGAAGCCACAGAACTGAACTGAAGCCCTTGTGTCAGAGCTGGCATTTTACAGAAAACATGTTTGTCAAAAAAGGAAGGCACATTTACAATGCATTAGCCAAATTTGAGCATGGGAAGTAGAAAGAACTAAGAATCTCATCATTTACTCATTCACATCCTCAAGATTTATGGTAGGTGGATCTGGTGCTTGGAGTCCCAGAATAACTGTTTCTTTGGCCACATGTTGACTGAATTTTAAAACACAAGCAAGAAGGAAAGCTGAAAAATGAATGTAAACATGTATGTGCTCCCTGCAGTCACTGCTATAGGAGTATTAGTTAAAGGAGAGATGTCTGCGTTACTGTCACAGCTAATAAGCTGAGACTCAATGGAAAGGTGCCGAAGAAAACACAAAAGAATTCCAGGTTTTTGTAGGAACAATAAAACCTGTTCAATTCAATCTTTACAGGTACCCCCTTAAAGGTCAGCACTATCTTTAGGTTTCCTGATGAGAAAACTGACTCAAGCATAAAATAAGTAAAAGCACATACTCCTAAGTACAAGGTTCTATCCATTGTTCTTTTATGGAATGTTGGATGCAAGTCTTAACCCATGATGGTAAGCTCTTGAGTTTTGCAGTAAAACCATATAAATGAGGATGCTGGAATAAGTGGATGATGTATTCAAACAGATATTTTTTTAAAAGATTGACAAAGATTTATTTTAATTTTTTTAACTAAGACAAGCAAACAATACCCATCTTTTTTTAGGAAGATCAAATTTCACTTGTTAAGCCCCACACTGTTCTAATTAAAGTACAGTTTTAACAATATCATCTTTCTGGAAACATCCTTAGCCACAGTAAACCTAAGTGATAGGTTTTGTTACTTATGTTCCTGGAAGGTTTTAACCAGACGGAACTAAGGTATGGGTATAGGAACATTTAAGCCTTGCATCTAAAATACCAGTGAAAGAAGCATGAGTTCAATTTGTGTTACAATTCTGCAGCCTGAATGGAGAAGGATTTTCTTCTCTGGACCCACTGGACGGTCTTTTTCTCTCTAGTGCTTCCCAGCCCAGGTCTCCTAGCTATACCATTTGTTACCAAAGCTGGAACTATTCAAAATCTTGACATGAAGAAATACCTAAAATACTTTAATGTTATGCACAGGCAGATTTTGAATCAAATAAGGTGACCTGATGCTAACAATCTGAAAATCAAACCATTTCACTGACCTCAAAATATACCTGATTAGCAGTTCTACATTACTGCAAAGATTCTCAGCTCCACTCCTTTTCCTACCATTTATGTAGTTCCCTTAGGACCGAAGAACTGACAAACTCTTCAGGGTTTTGTAGGGATGGCATCCTGTGTTTTACCCCTATACATCTTTTCCTTGTGTACTTGTGCTTATTTTGAGCTGACATTAAAACCCATTTAGATGTGTGAAGGCTTAGGGCAATCACAGCAAGCAGCAGCTCTGAATGCTGACATCCAAAGAGGAATCAGGTGCAAGACAGACCTGAAACTCTTGTGCAGCAGGCTAGGCAAGGCAGAGTGTGTGATGGAAAGGGTACACTGGGTCTCAGGGGAGGAGCAGACTGCTTCATTCAGAACACGCAGAAGAGAAGGCTGCTTACTTACACTCAACAGTGGAGTCACTGGAGGAAGTTTCATGCAAATGTAGCATACACTGAGTATGCAGACATGACATGATGCAAAGATTAAATAAGTATAAGCCTGTCTTGTCTTCTCAGATGGTCCATCAGCAGATGATCCAATACAGGTAGAGCAACAAACATCACTCTCATAAGGTTTCAAAGACCATACCTTTTTTCCTGTCATTTTCATTTTTCTGCCACTTTTCCATCTTTTCACTAATGAAGTCGGAATCAGCACAGATCTCAGAAATCCCATGCAGAAAGAGGTTCTTAAATCACTGGAAGAACGTACTGACATCTAATGGAAACTGTCCTGTCACATGGCACAGCTAATGTGCTGGGCAAAACCATGATTCATTTCCATGAGACCTGGCAGCTCTGAAGCACTGCTGGCAAGTGAATTCGACAGATTAATTCTTTTAGTAGAACTAGGAAAAAATGTCAATGAGGAAAAAAAGCAAACAGCTTCTTAGAGCGACATGGAGAGCTATTGCCTTGCTAGAGGGGCTATGGCCTTAATCCTATGGAGGTACTCTGCTGGGGAGGTGCTCAACAGCAATGTCCCTCCTATTCTCCAGGCTAGAAGAGTCCAGCAAAATTAGTCAAAGCACCAAATCTTGACTGTTTGTTTTGTTTTCAAAAATCTTAGGCCAGAGATTTCAAGGATCCCCTTACACTGGAAGCTGCACAGACACATCTAGGAATCCTGTTTGGATGTGTTGTGAGGACTATAAGAGACAACTCCATTTTTGTGACCTCAATGTGAACTTCATTTCTGCTTGAAATGTTGTCAGTTTCCATTTGTGCAATTTACAAGATTTGCAAGGCTTGCATTATGAAAAGGAAAACAAAGGAGATTATGCTGGCCACTCAGGTGTGAGAATCAAAGTCTGCAATACTTTCTTTTACAAGCACCAACTGCTGCAGCTGCTGAGTGCAAATTAAAGATTCCAACCAAAAGAATTACTGAGCCTGCATGATAGTACACCACCAGCATTATAATTACAGATGTAAACTGGAGGATTTGTAAAGCTTATCTGCTGTAGTACGTAAACACAAATGTAGGCCTAGGTGTTTCACTCCTCCAAAGTCTCCATACTTTGTTTATAATATTAGGGCAGTATCTCCTACACATACATCATGATCCTTTCATATTACATGATATCGTGGAACCTGACAGACACAGCATAGCCTGGAAAACTGAGTATACCTGGGAAACATGGTCCACAGACAACAACATGTTCCTATTGTTTCTATAAAAAACTACTTGCTTCCAAAGAGATAAACCAGAAACAACATACTCAAGAAAACAGTCAATAGTTATAGGTAATATGAGGTCTTGAAAAGTCAGAAATACTCAAATAAGGCTTACCCTGGAATGACCACTTATATTTCATTTCTGTCCTGCATATATCTGACTGGTTTTCTCTAATGGGTCAGTATTCTAGCTTTAAAGTCTTTTCCATTCTTAGGGGTGACAAGGAAACCTAGATATTGTTGATTGGCATGACTGGAGAGCAGAAAGCTGAGAGACTGGGCCGGCCTCCATATCCTGCAGCTGGTGGCAACACTGCCTTTCCTCTTACAGCAGCTCAGATACTGCTGGTGGGGCTTTGTCGTGGTTTAAACCCAGTCAGGTAATTCGTTTGCTCACTTCCCCCCCTTTCTTGCCCTCCCCCTGCTCCCAGAGGGACAGAGAGGAGAATCGAAAAGAATGCAACTCCCACGGGTTGAGATAAGAACAGTTTAGTAACTAAGGTATAACACAAATCACTACTGCTATCACCAATGATAATAATGATAAAGGAAATAACAAGGGAAGAGAATACAACACCTCAGCACCAGCTGACCGATAACTCGCCCCCCAAGCCCGACCAAGCTCCGACCCATACCTCCTCCAACCCTGCAGTCCCCCAGCCCTTCCGGCTAACTCCCAGTTACATCCTGGGCATGACGTGCTGTGGTATGGAATACCTCTTTGGTCAGTTTGGGTCAGGTGTCCTGTCTCTGCTTCCTCCCGGCTTCCCCTCCTCCCTGGCAGAGCATGAGGCTCACAAAGTCCTTGGCCAAACCAAAACATCCTTGTTATCAGCTCTGTTCCTGAGCTGAAAGTCAAAACACTGCACTGCACCAGCCACCAAGAAGGGGAAAAAAAGACTGCTACTGCTGAACCCACGACAGGCTTCAAAAGATGCCCAGCAAGATGGGGAGATAAATTAATTGGGACATTGCAATTCAGCAGTGTAAAAAAAAAATAACTCAAATGCATAGAAGGAGATGTCCAGAACTAGCTGAAAATTATATATTAGGAAGCTGAAGGATTATACGTCAAACAGGTTTTTCCCATTAAGAGAAAAAATTGTGGATTGCTTGAAAGAAATACTGTGTGCTTGTATGTAATTTTGTGGTCTGTGACATGCAGCTTGTCAGACAAGACTGCCTTAATACCTATAACTAGACGTAGCAAAAAAAAAAAAAAAAAAGAGTAAGATGTACAGTGGGTGAAATAAAAGCTGTACAACGTGAAAGGGACCATGGTAACAGGATAAATGAAAGATCTATGACACGTCCCCTTGGGCTTGTGGCTCAGTGCTTACAAACAAGGCTGTTGAGGCCAGTATCTGAAAGAGGCCACGTGCAAATATTGATGGGAACTTTCCTGATGCATAACTAGGGATCTCACTGGTGCTAACAGAATTAGATAAAGCTCTCAGGGAAAAGCAGCATCTGGAGAGTCAGATGTGGAATATAAAACATAGACAAGATAGGGATGAAGAGGGTCAAAGAGATTAATGCTGCTTTAGGAGACAAAGTGGCTTTAAATTTAGCCTGGCCTACCAAGATCTACAGAGAGAACAGAAAGATCTGAGGATGGCCCAGTGAAGAGTGAAGTAAGCTATAGGACAATTAGTGCAACAAACCCACCATAGTTTCCTATAGATGTGTCAAATATCACTTGCCATTCCCTCTCTGACCTCCCGTCCCCTGTGCTTGGCTGGGTTAAGGGCGCCCTGAACACATACTAGGGGCTGCCCTGCTCAGGTGGTGAGCAACCACCATCTATTGGGGTGAACATGGGCTTGGGTCATAGCTTCTGCTTTTCTTTAATGTTGTCTTGCTCCATCACCTGCAGGACAGCCCCTTTTTAAAAGCCTGCTGAAGCTCAAGCAGCTGAGATTCTGCTTCCCTTCACTTAAGCTGGACAGTAGGTAAATAAATGTCCCTGCCCATGGCAGGGGCGTTGGAACTAGATGATCTTAAGGTCCCTTCCAACACTAACTATTCTATGATTCTAAGTGTTGGATGGTCCTGACAGAAGGACTGGGCAGACAGCAAGCCTGCAAAAGCCCTATTCCATTAGCAAAACCAAAAGTATATGTTGCTAGTGAAGAGCAACAGTGCACAAGCTATATACCTCTCACATAAACTTGGGAATAAAGCTCCCAACAACTTCCAGAACAGCAAATGACCTTTTCTATTTGCAGTTTTGGCTACTCTGCTGGGCCCTTTTGTATTTTTTTTTCCCCTATCCTTTTTTTTCCCTAATGTAATTTCTTTTTTTAGATTTCAGTAGACACCTCATGAAAAGCATTCTCCAAAGGTTATGATAACTCAAACATGTATTGCACCAGTGGGTTAGGAGCTGCTAAAATCCTGAATACATACAGAGAACTGAACATTGCAACCTATATAATATAAATCAGCATAGCACAGACCTGCAGGGGTCTATCATCAGCTGATGAGTCAGTCCTGCCTTTTTCACCAACTCCTTGTAACATTCAGAGATCTCAAACTACAATACTGAGGAAAAAACTCTGAACTTTGGGTCAAGTAAAATGCTGGCGGGGATGGGTGCAATAACTCCATGAACTGCACATGGCATTCACCAGCTGTGAATTTGGCCTGCTAAGTGGAAATTATCCAGACTATTCAGCAGTGTCTGTTTCCTACAGGCTCTTTAGTTCTTTCATTTGTCTCTCTTTTCTCAGGAGAGACTCTCAGTTTTTCTCAGCATTTCCTTCTTTTGCACTGGGAACTGAAGAACTTTGAAGTGTGCCTCCTAAAACACTGATAATCATCCTCAATTAAAATGAATAATGAATTTTTAATTTGCCACTTACCCTTAGGATCCAGTTGAGTAGCTAAGAGCTCATCTCAGCTTATATCCTAAGTTGAGCTCTCACAGGGATACCCTTTGAATTAATGCAGCAAAATACCACATCTTTGGCTGGCTGCTGTAAGCTTGGGTATCAGTTCATACAACTTTGAAATCTCCAGCTAAACATTCTAAATAAAATCTTTGTTCTAGGATCCAAAATAATGCCAAGCTAGTATCAGATTCACACTCTTCTGTATTCTAATTCAAGGGTAATAAGACTGCAAAATGAAAAGTTTCATTATACCGATTAGCTCAATAAATTCTTAGTAGTAGAGACACTGGTGCAGGTAACAAAGCAAAACTATGTCTTGTGGTTGCTGTCAAACATGAATAATAGGTCCCAATTCTTTTAAATGAACTGGCTGAAAAATATGAACTTTTTTTTTTTGCAGAAAAGTGGGATCACTTTTTCCTAAAAGTGGTTGCAAAAACCTCATCCCGTTTTTCATCTGTCCCTGGCATTCTCAATACCATAATGCACAAAAATGTCCCTTTCAAAAACTGTTATAGATAGACTGACAAGTTTCAGAATCCCCATTTGTTTAATAAATTTGTAACGCTACACAATATGCAGCCTAGGAAGATGATATGAAACATTAAAACACTCATCTGAGACTACAAGTGCTTGAATTTAGTTCAGGAATAACCCTCCCTTGTGTTCAAGTTATTGAATGCTTACTGTCAGGAACAGATTGCACACTGAGTCAATGTTATGTGTGTGAATTCTGTATTTCCTCTCCTTTTGAAATACATAATTTTCATTTGCTTTCAAAAAAATGCGAATAAATTTCAACAAATGACAATACAATTGAATGAAGTCCCAGTCCGAAGGAACCTAGAGGATGGACCTAGTATTCTGTTAAATCCTAGAGGATCTTTATAAATGCTTTAAAGGTCTCCACTTATTAATACTTTTGCTGGGTCTCAGCCAATTTAGTAAAGTGTGTATTTTGAACTAATTAGAAATCATTTAGCTGGCAGCAAAAGCACTAACCATGGCAATCACTAGAGCTTACAGGACATGGACTCTACAGGCACCATATAATTATCACAAATTTATTGAGATGAGCTCTTTCCTAACTTCTTCCAGGACAGCTTACACAAAGAGATCTTTATATTGAAATCTAGACTGTTCCGAAGAAAGAATGTGGTTTCATTTACTACAATTAAGCAAACATTGCTGGAGTGACAGTGTTCACTACAAAACCTACAAATACGCACAGAACAATTGGAATATTATGGGTTTTAAACTAGGGTTGGGAGGGTTTGCCCTGTCGGAGTCTGCAAAAGGCTGGGACATGCATTTTAGACACACATCTTAGCACTTCTTTCACTCTCACAGGCTTACATTTAGATTTTTATACAGATTTTAAGCAATCTAGGCACAGAAATGCTTTACAAAGTAATGACAAAATGATGGTTCTGTTTTACTGTAGTGTGGCATCTGAGGTGGATGAAAGTGCTGTTAGTGTATATTGTCAGAAAGTGAAACAATTTGGTCATCATAAGCAGTAACAGAGATTTCAGTAATCACGAGAAAAAAAATATCCATGCAGTCATAAAAGAACACAAGACAGCACTCCATGCCTTAATATCTTGCTTTAACTGTTGTAGTTTACATGTGACTTTCATCCCTGCAAGACTACTGCACTATAAAAACTGTGTTCTGATAATCCGTTTCAGAATTTGTCTGAGGCCTATATCTTACTGCATTGTATTTTTCCACTAAATACATCCATGTGCCTCTCCAGCATGTTTCACTCCAATTTTCTCTCACATCTTTTCACTCTTGCATAAAAGAATTGTTGCTGTTCTATGAAATAAAATATCAAAACTGAATGCATTGAATAAAGATATTGTTAACTATAGAGCTGTAAACAGCACTGCAAACTGGAACAAGCAGAATTACATTATTCTCAAGAATAAGGTGTAAAATAGTGAAAAGTATGCAATGAGTGATGAAATCTTACAGACAGAAAGCATACAGTATAAAAAAAAAAAGTGAACTATGCCCTCGGGAAGTCAAACTTAGGATGTTGCATGTGTACCAGGAAACTAAAAACAAACTTCTGCTGGCTTCCATGTGCCTGCAGGTTAAAGAACAGTCGAATGATGTCTAGGATAGCAAAGAAATACAGTATGGACCCCAGATTAAGCACAAGGTAAGTATGCATATTGTCAGTGCTGACTACTCAGAAGCAACATTACACAAACATTAAGGACAGGGAGCACTGACACTGAGATAAACGGATTACTCAGATAAGGAAGTAAGCAATGTATCACTACTAATTCACAACAATTTTTGCAGATAGTATGCCACTTCTAAATACTACAGTGATTCCTAAGTCATCACTGCCTTGCCCTCTTCATTATCATCTGCAGTGTTATTTTTGCCTCCTTGGGGTTGTGTGTGAGACACAACCCTGCAAGACAGCATCCTTCACACGTCCCAGGCCCTCTGTACCCCGGCAACTGCTCTGGTCTTCTCTTTTTGAGGGTTTCTGCTATTGACACTGCTGCTGTGAAGCTTACAACAGGAAATCAACCAAATAGCTATTCCTACAGCTGGTGGCAGCAGCACACCCCAGTACTCATTATACCGTTAGCTTTACATAGATCTTTTTGTGTGATCTCTAATCTGACAATATTCACAGCACAGTGTCATTCCTGAGAAGATTGTCATGATTGATATATGGTAATATATGGGATGCATGATATAGTATTTTACATATTTTCACTGCTACAAATCGTTGCTTTCTAAATCCTTTTTGGATTTTCAGTAGAATGAACATATTTTGTCAAGGTTGGTTATGCAAGAAAAATTCATATCTTTTAAGAAAGGAGGAATTTTATATAGTTGCTTTAATGGATTAGAAATTTAATGACTTTAAAGAACTATATTATCATGCTTTAGAAATGTAAGCTATAGATTAAGTTTGAATGCATCTCTTTAATTAATTTGTAAAGCAATCTGAAAACCAAGTCAGACAGAATGAAATATCACAAAATGTTCCCCATCCTTAATCTCAGTTAAAAGATGTCACTGATTTTATTCATTT
This sequence comes from Pezoporus occidentalis, assembly GCF_034315485.1. Classification (NCBI taxonomy): domain Eukaryota; kingdom Metazoa; phylum Chordata; class Aves; order Psittaciformes; family Psittacidae; genus Pezoporus; species Pezoporus occidentalis. The sequence continues at coordinate 6,816,600 of NW_026912961.1, read as the reverse complement.
CACTGCTTAATCCAGCTACTTACATTGTTCAAATAATCATGAGCACAGTTAAGCTGAGACCCCAGTGTCTTGGGTCCTGCAGAACAACATGGTCAGTAGGCGATTTTATTTTCTTGAAAACATGCATCTTATGTCAGAAGTTATTACATTTTACCTCTCTGTGAACAGAGCTCTTGATTGCATTCCCACTTGCAACACTTATCCGCGCAATAAAAATAAAAGACAATATTTAAAATGGCCTTTTCTGCAGCGTCTCTAGTGCATGGCCTCTCTGTGATGAAACCCCAGCTAGGAATACTGCCAATGGTCATAATTTGTAAAATTATTGTGACATAAGTAGTTGGCCTGCATTTGACATATGGAGAGATTTAGATGCATGAAAAGTGAAACTGCTTTCAGAAATAGCCAAAAAGCTTTATAATTTGCAGGAAAATCCAGTCTTGGGTATATTTTTAGGCTACCTACTCAATTTTCAAATAATTTTAAGTAATTACTTTACTGTATAAATTTGAATTAGAGTCAAAAAAGCACACTGCATCATGCTTATTGAGCTGCTACAGTTTGTGCTAAGGACTGCCAGTACCAACATGCAACTGATCCAAAGTCCACTGCAGTTACTGTGAGAATGCCCAGTGATTTGAAAACCACAGGGTGGAAATAATATACTGCCTAAATATAGTACCTTCTAGAAAACTGTATTTTCCAAATCTACATCAAGAGTTATAACACAAACTGTGCCCTCCCTAAGCCTTCATAAATCAGGAAGTGCTAAAATATGCAGTTAGTAAAATATAACATAATCAGTTATTTATGAATATTTGGATATTTAAACTACTGGGTTGGGCAACATAAACTCATTAAAAGCTTTATGTATATCTGTGATTAGTCTGGGTTTCCTCTACATTTACAAATAAACAAAGATTAGTAATTTGGAGGTGGGAAAAGATAAAAATAAATTTCATGAACTTTCAAAAATTTTACATTTTACTCAACGTTTCTGCTAATATTTTATTATTTGTTGATTTTATTGGGTAAATTAACTTCTAAATATATGCTTCATGAAATCATAATCTACAGTTATAAAAAGCCACCATTCCCTCCAACATCAGTTTAGCTAGAATGTTTCAGCACCATAATGCTCTAATTTATTTTGCCACTTTTCTGTCCGTTTTTTATGAAATTGAAGTGTTTCCTAACCGAGCAGTGCTGTCAAGTAAGTTTTAAATCTTGCCATTCGCTGTTCTCTTCTTGAATGTATGATAAGGGGGAAAAAAAGGCAGAAGTTCTAAGTTTTGTCACATGAACTGAAATGAGTAATGAAATATTAATTCATTCTGATTGTCACCTTTAAATAGGTAATGACGGTAAGATATAGTGCCCTAAGGGTATCTGAGCGAAACGCACATGCTGCACATTTTTAGTTGTTCGCTAGATGGCAACATTGTTCTGCTGAAGTAGAGCTGTAAGGCGGTAGGCACCTGCCCTGAAAACGTTGACGGTAGCCTTGGTAGGAGAGCTGTTAAAACTATGGCTTAGAAAAAGGGGTGAAGAAACATTACGCAGTACTACAGCCATGAACCTATCATTTCTGCTTCACCGTATGGTGAGCAGTGGCCTTGTAAAGGGCATGTCAACACAGACGTTAATCTCACCATAGGCATGGGTTCATTGCATTTTGAATGTGACAATCCCTACAGGGTCCCTTGGTCTCTCCCAGGCCACATCTAACTGACCAATATATGTTCAGTAAACTGTCGATGCTGATTTTGCACTGGGAACAAATGCTGGAGAAAGAAGTTAAAAAATAATAATAAAAATTGCTTACTACACCAGGTAAGTGCTTTTGCAACTTTCAACAACAAGGCAGAGCATACTTTTTAAGACATCAGGCTGATGCTGATTTATACACTGCATATTCAACATGCAGAGCTGTGGGCATCCATAATTGAGGATTAAATTACACTTTTCTAAAGTTAATGGAAAGATTTGTACTGAAAGAAGGAAGGTGTGGGACTGACTTTCAAGCATATTTGAAAAGACATGAAAATGTTTCCAGGTGAAGATCTCCACTTAGGATGGGATAATGAGAGAACTTAACGCTAAGATCCTGCTTATACAGTATTGCAGCAATAGAAATTTAATAACTTTACAGTATATACAGTTGCTCGCTGTGGGTTGTGAGATAAATGTATGAACCCAGCTAAACTAAGGTTTAGATAAGCACAGGGTGTCATTTTAAGTTACCAAGGGAGCTTTACTTTTACATACCCATCTTGAACCAGTCTTTAAAACATTTTGAAGGCTTTGCTTTAGTGTAATTTTCCTGTCAATGTGTTAGGGTTAAAAGAGCTGTGCTTTATGGTGGATTTGATGAGCAAGAAAGGTGGTATCTCCTTCAGTTCTCACCATGAGGCTGCCCTAGTGAGCTATTGCTCACCTTAAGATACACACTACAGAGCAGGGTCAGAGACACTGAGGAAAGGGAAGACTGGGCCCAAGCTAACCAGCCTTCCTTAGTACTTCATTGTAATTTTGGTAGAAATGTAAGTTTCTTTTCAAGCACTGATGCTGAAGAAATGCCATGTAAGTATGCATAAAACTTTCTGTTACTACAGAGGCTGGCATATGTAACCTCCTGTATGCTCTAGTACTGCCTTACTCACCATCTAAATACACACAACTATAGGTCTTCAATGTGACCTGGAGTGAATCCTTAACCAACCTGTTTTCTTCACAACAGTGTTTGCTAATTATTTCTTCCCATCTTTAGGAAATCATAGGCTGGTAATCTCAACTGCATTCAAGGCAGGGAAACCTTTCCATTAACTTTCACAGTCCAAGATCTGAGCCATGTGTTTTGTGAGGAAAATGCAATGCTCAGCTCAGTGACAGATAATATTATGCACATATATTTAAACAAGACGGTCTTTAATTTGACCAAGTCTAAAAGCAAGCCTTTAATACCTGCTAATTTAAAATCACACTTGGGAGCAAGCATTGTCATTCCTCTATGGGGCTACCAGGTCAGGAAATGGAGCTCCCTCCTCCCTTTAGGATTTCCCACACACCATCTGACCTCTGTGACTCTCCCTGCGAGAAAAAAGCTGTTCTGCAAATTACCAAATTCTTCCTTTTGACATGACAAGTGGATTTCACCCTGCAGTTTGAGGGAATTTCTGCCTTCCCAGATGTGCACATGGCACGGTGGTCAAAAGCAGGACTGTGTCACAGGGTTCCTGGCAGCATGCACCCTCGGGCCATGGGTGTCTCCTGTGCTGGAAGTATTGTTGGCTGGTGGGACACACCTTGATCATGCCATCTGTGGACAGCAGTAAAGAAAGCGCCTGCACAACTCATCTGATTGCAGCATCTGACCTATTTTGTTCTCTGCTCACCCTGCTACCAACCCAGATCAAGTGTCCATAAGTTGCCTTGAGTTAAGGACAAAAATACCTCTCCTAGAAAAAGGAGATGGCCTGGAAATGCAGATGATGCCAAACTAAGGCTTTGTTTCCATATACTTATTTACAAGCTTTGGATGGATTTCTTTATGCTGTTTCTTTTTATTACAGAAAATAGAACAGTAATGTGGGCTGAGCCTAAGGTACAGTTCTGCTTAATGGGGATCCACCTGATTTTATTCAACTTTCATCCATCATAAGCCCTGGAATTTACATGAGAAATCTGTGTTTGTATATGAAACTGCTCTTTGCTCATACTTACCCTTGTCTTCCGTAGGAGACATTACCTATCCTGTAGTGACCAGATATTGTGCAGTTGTGCCCTGGACTATTCAACTCATTTGGAGGAATATTAGTATTAAATACATGTGAAGGAGCCCTACAGAACTTTAATTTGTCAGCACCTCTTTCTCTTACACCTATTTCCTGGTACAGCATTTACAGATACTAGTAAGCATGCAATACAGGATAAGGTATATTTTGCTTGTTGTGCCATTCTAATCCTATGTGTTGAAACATTTGCTGTGTAAAATTTCAAGACTGTTAAGTTGAACAATTTCCATTTCCCCTACAAAGTGTACTGTAGATGAAGGTATGTTCAGGAAAAGAGTACTTTCACATTCACATTGATGCACAGAACTGTTAAAGATCAAAGTAGGCCTGACCATTTCGATTCCTTTTTGGTGGATAAGAAAATTAACGTGATTAAAAGAACGTAAATGATGTGTAAATTATGTCACAAATTATCATAGAAAATATTACTTTTATAACTGAATCTGACAGACAAATGAAGACTTGTTATTTGGATTTTTCAGACAACCTTACTGTTGTATAGCAAGCAAAAAGTAAACACTGACGTAATTTATGCAATTGCAGTAAGTTGTTTAGTCAGGTGCTGCAGGGACCATTGTTAGAACTTGTTTTACAGGCATTTAACATTTTCATTAATAACCTGAAAGAGCGGGTTCAAAGCATGCTAACTAAATGAAGAGGTAAATCTAAATTGGAAGAAGTCACAAAGCACAAGTGAGGACTGAGACATAATGTAACAGGACTGAAAATGTTAGAAAAATAAGAAAATATGAAAGATTTAAACTGTCAGAGATATCTTAATAAAAACTGCCCTACTCAGGAGAGAAGTGAGTGGGAAACAAGCAAAGTAATAACATTGAAGGAGTAAGTGAACTGGGTATCAGTTGGCATGTGATGTAGAAGCTGCAAAGACTGCTTTGATTCTGGTCTCCCTGTGAAGAAGTCTGTCCCTTGGATAGCTTAAAGCAACTTTTAGGAGCTTAAGGATGGAAGGAGTCTCATGTATTCATTTGTGAGGAAAAAAATTAGAGGGTTGCACTCAAGACCAGGCAAGTGGCAAGAGATGCTGTGCTTAAAAAAACCCATGTGTATGGGTTTCAGATGTATATTCAGATGTATATTCAGAATATAAAGATGAGAAGAAAACTAAGCCAGGAAATTTTGATTTGGTAGAAGTCCTCAGTGAGGAAAAGAACTAACATGATTGGGATACTTTAGGCAATGATTCAGTGTACCACTAGACAAGATAGTATAAAGAAATTTCTATTAGGCATGAGGATCAATGCCATCATGCACTGATCCATCTCCTCTTATATATTCTCTATGATTTCATCTAACAGTTAAGGCAGTACCTTCTATATAATAGGAGTTGAGCTTGTTCCTAAATCTCACTGGAGTGAGTAAGATAAAATGCTGTGGTGAAATTTAAGAACACCGTAATATGAAATCAATGCATCCCAGTGCTTAGAGTTTTCCTGCTTTGACTGCGAGACTGCAGCATTACAGATGGTCCAACGATCCACTGTGGCATTAAAACGCATTTTCTGGTTGCTTTTAAACACTGAAAATGTAATTTATCTGTGCATTGATCCAAATATTTTATGGTACATTTCTTCCATTTTTTCAGTTGTGTCAGCTGACATGTTATACAACACTACCTCTCACTAAAACCCTTACCTCTTTGCTGTGGGTGCCACAAATGACATACAGTAGAATTTGGGTAAAATCGTAACAATTTAGGAGTCCCCATTCCAATTTCAAAAGGAAAAGAGGGAGCTCCCAACACCTGAATTTTGCTGTCAGCTCAGAGACAGGCCTTTTGCTATGTCCTGCTCCCTCTGTTCTGTGCTTTTTGCTGCTTTGTGTTTCCCAGAATGGGAACACCGGCTGCATGACACAAGAGGATGAAAGACCAGAAAATGTGGGGTGTGTTTAGGGCTGGCTGGTTTAGGACTCGGAGAAGAAAATAAAAGTGACTATTTAAGGATGCATTATTTCTAAGTGATCCTGCAAGAGATAAAAGTTCAATGATTCTCTAAAGATCTGTGAGTCAAAAGATCCCACTGACTTCAGTGGGATCCTTTAGCAACTAAGGATATAGTCCAGTGGCCATATTCTCTCTTTGGGCTCACTTCTGCAACTATGCACAAACCCTAATTCATGGACTATCAGAATTGTCCTGTTTCTGGTACATGCTCTGAATCTCTCTGGGAACATCTCTCTTCGGTACAGGGTGCTCCAGGGAAACAGCTCTTATGACTTATCTCTCTCATAGCTGGAGTACTGTGAACCACTGCTAAGAAGTGAAATTTGCACAAGCCACATGTGAGTACTATGCACATGATCACAACAGCTGCAAGGAAAGCTTACTAATCCTCTGTACTACTAAGCTGGGGGTGTAGGACTTTACTGGACAGCAGCCTAGGCCAAACAAGATAACAAAACATGTCCCACTAAACAGAGGGGCAGAAAAGCATAACTTTCTCCAAAGCAAATTTGCAATTCAAGTACACAATTTGTTACACAGCTTCCTGTACATGAGCAGCCATGGGTAGAAAATATGCTACAGATTCTAGCTGCACCTTCATTTTTCTTAAATCCAACAGTATCTACTTCATACACCCTTTCTGCAACATATATTGAGCGCATGCCCCATCTCCAGGGCCATCGGTGAGTCTGAGTACACATAAATTTAGACATCTCAGTATACCTCCATGAGGCAGCAAGGCCAGGCCAGAACTGTACCTGATTTTTATCATGTGACATTAATTGATTTGTTATGGGTACTCTTGAATATCACCTTTTTTTTTTTTTCCTCCTTTCTTTTTAATTAAATTGCAGTAATGAAGTGTTACTCTTTGATTATATTCTCAACCACAATTGACTCAGCATACCTCACTTGTTGAGGTTGGAAATACCTAATTAGAATGACAATCTTCTTTCATGTTATTTCTTTATAATAGAAGTAGTACTTCCAGTTGCGTTAAGAGGTATGACTAGAGGCATTAGATTAACAGAAATCTGTTGTCTTTCAAACTTGTTTCACAGAGGTTTCTTTGCTACTTTTTAAAGAAGAAATCAAGGAACAGGTTCTCGGAGGCATTCAAGCAGAGGAACAAGGTTATCCATGCAACTACATTCAGAGTTTGTGCACCTCATGAATACAGTGATCTTGCTCTGCATATATATCCATACACCAGAAGTAGCAAGCTGGTGCTTTTCGACAATAAACACACTAGAATTAGCTTCTGTAGGGATTCTGGGAGTTTACAAGCATATGGATGGATGGATGGATGGATGGATGGCTGAAGAGATCATTTAACCCTGCTAGTAATGAGCTCATTTGAAACAAGCTTTCCAGTACTATCACTTGGTTCTGATTGATTCATCACCTGCTTTGATGCTCCTATTTCATAAACAGAACATGAACTGCTGAGTTTAAGAAACTGCATAATTTGAAGATTTTGGTAAAACTACAACTGCCTTGATACTGTGTCAATTACCGCCAGACTGATTTTCTTTCAATTACTCCCTATATGTGTGTGCACATACAGACATGTGTGAACAGGTAATTATTGCGTACCTGTGTATGGAATGCCTATATAATATTTTAATAAAAACAGTATTGCAATGTAATTTATATATATATACACTATACTAGAGGAATGAGAATTTTCCTTACCTATTTCACTCATGGATATCCCCATGGATGCTAATTGCCCATTGTTGAAAGAACTATAGGTAAACAAGTTTGGTACGGAGGTGAGGTCATAGATAGGTTCCTGCTTGATCTGTTTGATTCCAGTCATGTCTAACCCAGACTGGTCTGGGGAAGGCTGGGTAGAATCCACGTTATAATAACCCTCAGACTTTGGCAGGTCGATGACGTGCCCATTTGAGTAGGTGCTGCCAGTTTCATTATTCAGGTTGCTCAAGCCATTGCTGATGCTGTTGCTGTAAACCCTGGCGAGGGCTTCTGCCTCACCGCTCTGCTGCTGCCGTTGTTCCTGCAATCGCTGCTGGTGCTTCTGCACTTCAGCATACAAGCTATCCCTCTGCTTTTTGGACATTCTCCCAAACTTCACAGCTGAAAAGCAAAGCACAATGCAAACCACTGACATCTTTCATTTTTTCTTGATTCCCCTCAATCCCACCACTCTTTTGATATTTACTTGCAGCCATTACTTTTGCTGTGAAAACTCTCACAAAGGAAAAAGTAGTGTGTGCTTGGATTTACAAGGTGATGACAATGATTCCTATTTGACAGGAGGACCTCAGCCAAGCAACTCTCTACTGTGAATGTTAAAAAGACCACGTATCCTTTTACATCTCTGTGTTCACTGAGCAACAACCCAGAGCTGTATGAAATGTACAGTCTTTAGATTTATATCCCATGTGACTTACCAACTTTCCACAAACCTTTAAACAGTGCTCTAACGGGATTAGAACTCTGGATGCAAACAAGCCCTAAAGCCTTATTATCGCATCCTTTCAATGGGGTGCTATCGTCACACTTAAAAAAAAAAATAAAAAATCTTACAGGTTAGAGTTAGAACCTAGAGGAAAATAACAGATTTGAAGGTAAACAGCGCAAATGGATGTAATCTTTTCCACAGAGGAAAGTCTCAGGGATTTACACAATCAATTTACATAATCTCCATGCATAAATCCGTGCATTTCTTCTGATGAGAAAGGGAGGAAAACATCAGAGTGCACACTACTCTTCCCAGGAACAGTGTTCATTACACTGAGATTGAAATTTACAAAAATGACAGGCTGATTGCTGTGGAACTAGGAGGAGTAAATCCACAGTCTGCATATACAGTGGGACATAGCTGATTATCCCCCCCTACATCTCTCTCTTAATGCTGACTTTGTACTGGGTTAGATCTTGGAATGTCAGAGCAGAGTTTGTTGTTAATTGTGCTTTTCAACAAATGAGGGCTCTAAAATTGTACTCCAAATAATTCAGCAGAATTTTTGAGAGCACAGATAAGAGGACACTGCTTTGGAAATACTAATTTCTATGTTTTATGAAGTGTATTTTCCAACATTGAGTATTTCCAGTCCATCTATAATTGGAATGAATTCAGAATCATCAAATTTCTTAGCACAGGATGGGCTTTGCTCTCATTTTTGCTACCCCACAGTTCAGCTATAGCCCTTGGGAAAAGTCTGAGTCTATATGTGTGGATGAATGTGAAAAATCTTCAGTCAGGAAAAAGAACAGAAAATAAAGAGCATAATATGAAAACGCAGTACCAGAACACAAGGAGATAGCAGCCTCTTCAATTTATTTGCAATTTTTTACACTAAGAGGTTTATTTCTTGTTGCCAGCCTCAACTTACTTGCAGACCTTCACACAGGCTGCAAGCTAGCTCACACAAATACAGCCTCCCCCTGGAATCAGTTCACAATGCAATGCATACTCTTACTGGCAATATACAATGACTGTATTTTGAAAAATGCAACAGTGTATTTTCTCCAAATTTAGGGCCTCAGTAATAAAAACAAACACCCACTGTTTATTCTCATTATATATTCATTAATTGGATTCTCCAGCTGCTGTCAATTAGCATCCTGCCTCTGCATGATAAAAATGAATGTTACATGGCTGAGAGGTAAAAATCACATTGAATTTCTCTGTTAAAAAAGTCTATACAACCTATTTTAAACTCAAAAGAGCTCTTAAAATTGTTAAGTATAAACACCCTTGCATAAACAATGAGACAAGAAAGCGATGCTGTCAGAAGAATCACTCCCTTTGTCTGTATGCAGTGGTCCCTGAATTATAGTTTGGGAAGACAGTGTTGTCAGTCAAATTAAAATGCTCCTGTGATAGCTCAAATCATTGGAAGGTGCTACTTTTAGGAAAGAGGCATGTGCTGTTAAATTACTGAAATGTTACTACTTCTATGTCCTCTGGGAAGAATTGGGAACTAAGGCTTCAAGTAAGTTGCACACTAGGACCAAAAATGCCTCACGGATTAAAAGCTAGACTGTGAGAACCCTCTCATAGTTGTTCCAGTCAGACATGAGGCACACTGAAGTAGGAAAGTCCTACTACAGTCCAAATTTAAAAAAAGTTTATAATCTGCGGTAAGAAATTGCACTTTGAGTACTTCTCCATCAGTGACTGTTAATTTCAAATGACACATTTTGTGTAAATTTTCCAAGACAGAAAACTGCTGTTAGGCAATTGAAATTAACATAACCTGCCTTCAATAAAAGAACATTTTTTTTCTTGGACTTGCTGATAATTTTAAAAAAGATGCGTCTGTGAGCTGAAACCACCCTGCACTAGCAGTGGTGGCTGGGGCAGGTCAGCTGTTGACAACCTTGCCCAAGCCTCCCACAGACCACCGCCTCTATCTAGCGTGTGTTCTCACTCTGCTGATCATGTTGGAACTTGGAAGGTAGACCAGAGCTCCTCAAGGACCAAAGGATACTGTTGTTGGATGCATGGTGGAGTTTTTTTCTGGTGTAGTGTCCAATTCAGTGTTAAACTATGAAATGCTTCTTTTACAGACCCAGACAGGGACAGGGAGCAATGTAAGGGTAAAATAAATGCTTTTTTAGTAATACAAAATATTTGGTCAAGTGCTCTGAATAAAATAAACAGAACCCCCTAATGCTATCAAGGTACAAATTTCTTCTTAACTGCCTATTTACTGTGACAGACCTTTAGAGATCTCAAGGAGAGGGATACTTTCACATGTTAATATTTAACATTAAGATAAATGTTAATGTTTAATATAAGAGATTATATAAACTGGAATACAAATCTACCTCTCCAGAGGTGACCTTCTGGTGCTTTTGATCAGAACAACACTTTGCACTTCTGACTGTTGCAAACTAACGCTGCTCTCCATTTTGTGATTTCCCCACCCTCCCCATGAAAATAGCATCCTTTGTTAACTAAATAGCAAAGATATGTGTCTCACAGCATGTGCCTTACAAAGCAAGGAGCTTCTCTTCTTTCTTTTTTCCAGAAATCTACAGGGAGTTTAAGTAAGTCAGTAGTGAAGAAGAATTTCAAAGGGTTTAGGTGTGAAGCAGGAAACTGACTCCTTACCATCTCGAGACATTCCCAGGGCAAGACATTTCTGTAGTCGGCAGTGTTGGCAACGATTTCTGTTGGTTCTGTCAATTAAACAGTTTCTCTGCCTTGGGCAGGAGTAAGAGGCATTGTTCTGCTGACTCCTCCGAAAGAATCCCTAGGGATAAGAGAGCAAAAAAGACAGAGTATTATGATGTGCATATATGTACACGCACACACACATAAACAGAGAACCACACAAATTAGTACAATAAACTCTTATTTAGTGCAATGCTACTTATACTATGGCTTTGCAGATGTGTTTGCCTTGTATAGTGAAAAAAAGAACATCTACTTATAATAAGGAGAACTGTGCTTTATTCTGTAAAGAATATAATTCTACTTTGTTAAAATGCAAATAATAATTACAGTTAAAGAATGTATTCTTATTGTGCAATAATGACCGTGCATCGTCTAAGGTTTGCTCCTAGTAGAGGAAAAACTTGCCAGCATTTGTAAACAGATGACTTTAAAGTACTAGTTCTGACTATTTTTTTCTTTTAATGACAGACTGGTAATAACCAGCTTCTAAATGCACAGCATTAGAAGCTGAAGTCTACTGTTCAATTTAACCTGGCAAATGTAAATCTGATCTGGAGCAACCATACACTTCAGGAGTGAAAAGTAATTGAAATTCAAGCATCACAAAAGCACTAGGATTTAATGACTGTATCAAGTAAAACCAACACACAAAGGAGAAAGTAACATCTTTAGTCACTACCATGAGAAAGTAATGACATTTTCCATTTGAATAGAATATAACATTAACCATTTTATCTTTGAAAAAAAAATTGTAGTTATTCTATCTCCTAGAAGGTTTTTCTGACCAGTTTTGGGCTATTAGGCTAAAGATCAGATGGCTAGAAGGAGTATTAACTCATACTTAAGGCCTTATGAGCTCCCAGGTGCTTTGAATTACACCAGGAGGTACAATTTTGGTAGCAGTGACATGAAACGGCGGATGCGTCAAGGGAAATGAAACCAGGAGGTGAAGATTAGAGAGAGAAAGCAAGGGGCAGAAGGCATTTTAAAATATTCTTTTATTTCCTGTAAAATAAAGGACAGGAGGAACAGAGAGTACAGAGAGAGAAACAAAGAAGAGAAGTTTATTGGCCATTTTGGCATCTGCAAACAGGCAGCGGCAGTTTTGTGTGGTGGGGAAGCTGAAGGACAGCCTAGCCAGTGCAGGAAGCCATGAGGAGAAAAAGGGCAGAAAGCATTATTTCTGTAGTTACACTACTCACCAGAAGAGAATGATGCCAAAGTGGTTGTGCCTATTTGGGCTGCCCTGCAAGTAGCTCTGAATGGAGCCATAAAGCGAGAGCTGACTTGTGTTATCACTGTACAGGCTGACAGGTGGCAATAGCCAGCATGGGAATCATGGCAGCCATGTGTTTTGGAGGAGTGAGAGTGGGGAAACAAGAAGACACAGGACAGCGTCACAGGACTAAATTTGCTTGCTATGGGTAGTCCTGAATTCTTGCTCAAGTCTTGTTGAACCCAATGAGGATGATGTGGTGTGTCAGTGACAAGAAGGGAGAGGATGTCTCACTTGGTGTGTCTCACCAAGGAACACCAGCAGTACTAGTTTCTGGGGTTGAGCATGAAGAGACTCATTTCATCTGGCCTGTTCTGGTTTTATCAGCAGTTATAGTATATTCAAAATCTAAATTAAGTTTTATGATTTGCACTTTTGAGAACATGGATATCTTTTAGGGGAACTCTCTGGGGGGGGACTTACCTGCCCCTGCCTGGCCAAAACTTTCACAAAACTGTGGAGGTGAGTTTAAGGCTAAATGGATGCTAACTGCAGATATATCTGCTTTACTTGCTGTACTTTACAGTCAATTTTGGGTTTGACATACAAAGGGTTTTCTGGTTTAAAGATCTAGATTTTAGCAGCTCCTAAGTGGATATGGATTTGAGAGAACAAATTAATTAAATAACGTTAACATACACCCCCCCCCCCCCCAATTTTGTACTCTTTTTCTCCTGAGAAAGAGAGATTTAAATGCTGTCTTACAAAGTACAGGCAATCCTTTAATTTCATTTTTAGGAGATCTTTATATAATACTGGCTATATTTACAGAGAATAATTCCATTTGAGAAAGGACACTGCAGTTCATTACTGAGGAGATATGGTCTCAATGACAGGTTTTGCAATACTCCCAACACTGACAAGTCTTTCTGCATCTTGAACAAGTCAGTTTATCCATCACCAACAGTCAGTCTGAAAGGGGAAACAGTCATGCAAACTACTGTCTAAATCATGACAAAAAATCCATAGCAAATATTTTGCAGGCAGGAGAAATGATGAAAGGCTTCTCAGGAAAAGAAGGAGTCATGAAGACAGACAGGATGGAAACCTGTCTTCCATTTTCACCCTTTCAGTGATGATAGTGGCAAAGCCACCGTTTTCTTCAGTGGGTCCTGCAGGTTATTCAGCGTATGCAGGCATGCCTGTGAAACAGCAGTAATATTTAAGTTGCCCCTTAAGCACTTCTAATACACATTTGCAGTGACATAGCTAATGTAGAGACACAGACTTAAAGGATTTCCTGTCCCTTGAAGTTTGTAGCACTGCCACTGGCAGTACAATCTTTGGACGCCGTGTCCTGAAACCCTGCAGCTGTCTGGTGTCTGGCTCCATGTGTGTGCATGCTTGTGGAGTGGTCCTCACCTCCTTCTTCCACACATGGCCATCCTCTTAATTAATTCAGATTTTTAATGCATTCAGACAAAAGAAACCAGAAATGACCAGTGAGTATGTGGGCTGAACAAAGAGTTATTTAATTGGTGGGCAATGAAGAACAGAGTTGCGCTGCCTCAGACAGTACTTTACCTTAAAACAGAACTCTGACAGACTGCAATGCCTCCCATTGACCCAATGTGAAAACTGACATCTTTTTTCACAACAGGCTCACAAAACCAGATTAGACTAATAGATCTGATACTGCAAAACTGGCACAAAAACAATAGGGTTAAAGGCACTGTAAGTGGAAGAGAAGCTCTTTATCTCAATAAGCAGTCTACATAGAGAGCTGAGGGGTATCATCTCCTCTTGAGGAACAGATAAGGGCCAGTATTGACTTTAATCACATCTACAGGTGACTCTACCCCTAACAGCTCTGTAGGAACTGAGTACTGTGACAAGATGCGGTTTTTCTGTTTAAAACATTTTTCTCCTGTATCTTTTGTGCCTATATTTTGAAGTATTAGATCAATTAATCTAATTCTGTTTCATATGATAATTATAAGAAGATGCTTATTTTTAGTCCAATGTCACTAAGACAGTGAAACGCTGTAAGTTGTTCTGTTTACAATTGTTAACTTTTCGGAAACAAATGTGATATTTCACAATATATTGCTTCTCGCTGTGTTGGCATTAAAAAGTTTCTTTTGGGAATGACTGCTCCCAAATTTTCAGATTTTTCAGATGTTCTAAAATTTTGTAAAGTATTAGGCAAACACAGAATTGCTATTTCATTCTACAAATATGCACCCACTTTCAAATATAATAGTTTGTGTGCTTCCACATAGAAGAAATTAGAGATGCTGCCCCTCCATCTTAATCATTTCACATTTACAGTCAAAGCTGAAATAGCACCATGTAGTATGAAATTCTGGTTTTCCATGAGTAATAATATAACTCCTGTGATAATATTTTGGGGGTGAAAACTGAAGCCTTTTTTCTCTTGGCTTGGGGTCTGATTTGTGTTATTTGAAATAATGCCTGTGATAATACATGAATACAACTAGTATCCTGGAAAAGGTTTTTTTTCCTGTCCTCCCTCCCCATTTGTTTTTTTAACCTCCAGTTCCCAGCAACTGCCCTGTGCGGGAGCCTATAAGGAAGAAAACAAAGGATCCTTTTACACTACCTATAATGTAAGGCATTTTTTCTCCCAGAGATTACAATTTGCCTGCAGAGAATACAAAGAGGATAAAATAGGACCAAACTGACACCTGTAAGCTTTTAAGATGTTGAACTGAGATACTGCACCAACTTCTAATGCTACACAGGTTGTATAGGAAACAAGAAATCCATTTCTCAAGTCGATTTAAGGTAGAACAGGTGTGACTTACAGTTGTCAGCCTCTGTATCAGCACTTAAACTGCATGAGATGTGGTAAGTTCATGTTTCAAACGGGGAGTTAACTGTAAAGACTATTTGATGAAAAGAAAAGCAACTAGTAAAGTTAGGTATGAAACACGTCTATATCAGCAGGAGGCTTTACAGCCTTTGGCACCACTGCATGAAAGCATGTAAGAGTGTATTATTGTACACTCTTGCCTGAGGCTAATGCAGATGTTGATGACTCTGCTGTATTAAAATCTCATACCTTGCATCCTTCACATGTGATGACTCCATAGTGTATCCCAGAGGACTTATCACCACAAATTTTGCATGGTATCACTTCAATTTGTGCTGAAAAAGGAAGCAAGACAAACATTTTTAGTAAATAATTCTATTTAATTTCTTTCTCAAATGAAGATCTTGAAAACTATAGCCAGACATCAGGCAATCTCATCACCCTCCTGACAATATCAAACTGTCCATTTCTGAATGCTTTTATTTGGCAAATTTTAATTGCTTTAACTTATGTAGCTTCTACCATAGCCCACAAAACTTCAACAATTTTAAATATCTCAAGATTAGCAAGTTTTCCCTCATATTCTCATTTCTTGTTTTTACTTGTTAATTTCATCATCATTATTGCTAATGACAGTCATCAGGGCTCCTAAATAATTATATAGATTGTTCTTGGTTACTCATTTCAAGTATTTATGACTTCTCACTTTGTAGAATTACATATAGTATTGATGAATTTTGACACATTTTTCAAAGCAGTAAAGGTGATGAAGTTTTCACGTCCTTCAGATTATGGCTTCAAGACACGCAAAGATACCAATCCCACTGGTAGAGCTAAGTTTGCAGGCGATTGCTTAATATCTTCTCTTTTAGCTCCTTGTTTCAGCACAGGGAGGGAAGGCCCACAGCAGCCAGTGGCTGTATGCTGGGAAAGGCATGTATTATCTGAAAATGTTTGAATATGGATATGCTTCAGATCCTGTTATAAACATTAAGGTCATTTAATTCAGAGAAGGAAAACATATTCCTTTTGTTTTTTTTTTATTCCTTCATATTTTTTTTGCTTGCCTCAACTGCTTTGAATCCTTTGTGCATTTCCTTTACGACAATGTAAAAGCTCAAACTCTGAAATGTAGGGAAGGACTGCGGCTTTATTCTATTTAGATGCACTGTGAATAAGTGGAAGATCTATTTGTTTTCCCTTTCAGATATATTGCCTCTGATCAGGCACACTTTTAGCCAAGGCTTAGGCAAGCAAACCATTTTCAAATTGCTCCTAATCCAGGATGATTAATTTTATTGCATTAAATAGTAATTTGTTGCTAATATATTCTGGACAGAGACACCCCAGAACCAAAATATTTCCTGTCTTTTTATGAAAGTTCATATCTAGAAATAAAACTTCATTATGTTATCCACAATTCTGGGGTAAACTTCTGTATCCCATTTTGTTTTCATGAACTAGGCAGTGGTAGTTTCTTTCCGTTCTCAAGAAACCAATATACATTAGTTACCCAGACATGATAGATGCATAAAAAAGAAGGCGATTCCCTACAGAAAAGCATCTACAGTTCCTCAGCAATTTTGCCAGGTTATCTTGCTCAAAAATTCCTATCCCTTATCCCTGTTGAGATAATTAAAACATTTAAATATATGCCTCCAGGTACTGCTCTGTGAGAGGCTAGTTTGAGTAATTGCTCACAGGTCTCTGCCTGGAATCATACAGATGAGAAAGGCTCAACTCTGAGACCACACACTGCTTTATGTTGACAAGCCTCAAAGACGTGTCAATGTCGGAGGCAAGAACTACAGTTGGGAATGTGAGGAAATCTTCAGGAAAAGCCAAGACAAAGGAATAAAAAAAACCCAAACCCCAAACAATATGAAAGCACTTTTAATGTGACTTGCATATATATCTGCAACTAAGAACGGAGTACTAAGAATGGAGACAGAAGAATTGACCCTGTGACACTTGTTGCATTTAGCACAGTACTCATTTCTGTGAGCAATCAATAATTCCATGCATAACTTGCAATGATAAGCACTATGTTCATGGTAAATATCTATAGACCAGGTCACTAAATACTAAGGATCCAGGCTGCAATGAATATGAAGTAAATACTTTATAAACTTACGACTCATCAGTTAATTCAAACCCTTATTCAAAACTAACCATTCTATAAATTAGTAAGTACACGATCTCTAGGAAATTGCTTCCATGCCTCCTTAGAGAGCTCACAGAAAAGACAGTATCTTTAGGACACAGAAGGCATTTGAAGAAGTTTGGAAAACTAAACTCTGCCTAATGTCTCCAAGGCATTTCTTTTTGTTCATAAAACAGCAGAACGATTTAAGGATTCTTAACAGAAAACTTGAGTCATTAATTGTACAAGCCAGATGAAAAAGAAGCCACTGTATTCCCAGAAACCTCTTGAATTACTGTAATTAACACCCACTGTACCAGGTTTCTTTTGCAGATTTAATGATTGTCAGAGGCTACTACACCTTTTTCACATTGCATCTTTGATCAGCCACATATAATTTTCTGTTATTTTTCTTCTTCCCTTCTCCTCTTAAACCAACAAACAGTTTAGGGACTTGTATATCCTACCTTCATAGCTATTATAAAATAAGTATCTTGCTTTGGAATCCCTTACAAGTATAAAATGCACTGATTCAGTACAGCTACCTCAACATTGAGGCAAAAAAGTAATGAACTAATAATAGTGGGGTATCCACCATGATAACTTTCAGCAGCACAGGAATAGAACTTATTTTTTCCCAATGTAGTAAACATGAGCAAGGAATAAGAACAAATCTGCTTCTCTCCGCTTTTAAAAGACTTCTATTTGCATACCTACGCATCAACTTTCAAAGTGCAAATACAAATAATGGTGCCTGCCTGTTTTCACGCAATAACACAGGTCTCAACTGTCCATGTGTCCAATTTTTCAATAACCATGTTCAGTTTTTACCCTGTCTTGACATGTATCACTTGATAAAGGCCTGCAAAACCACCACCCTCCTAATGCCTAAGAAAAAATTTATAATGTTTGCATACATGCTCCATCGTGATTGCTCCTTATCACCCACTGAGCTTCTCTCATCAGTACCACAGGATCATCCTGTCTCTCTGCAGTATTAATCTCTTACTTTACACTTAAGTTTAAATTTCTTTGGGGTTGAGATCTGCCTCTAGTTTAATACGACACCCTACAAATTAAGAGTGATGCAATGGTAATTAATTCTACATGACTAGCAATAATAATCCCCAGATGCTGAGTTTACCACCTGGAACCTAATTCATTCTCTTAGGACAACAGGAAAAAGGCGGAATTCTATTAAGGAAGCAAATGCAAAATCATAGAATCATAGAATAGTTAGGGTTGGAAAGGACCTTAAGATCATCTAGTTCCAACCCCCCTGCCATGGGCAGGGACACCTCACACTAAACCATCTCACCCAAGACTCTGTCCAGCCTGGCCTTGAATGCCACCAGGGATGGAGCATTCACAGATTCACTGAGCAACCCATTCCAGTGCCTCACCACCCTTACAGTAAAGAACATCTTCCTTATATCCACTCTAAACTTCCCCTGTTTAAGTTTTAACCCAGTACACCTTGTCCTGTCACTACAGTCCCTAATGAAGAGTCCCTCTCCAGCATCCCTATAGGCCCCCTTCAGATATTGGAAGGCTGCTATGAGGTCTCCATGCAGCCTTCTCTTCTCCAGGCTGAACAGCCCCAACTTACTCAGCCTGTCTGCATACAGGAGGTGCTCCGGTCCTCTGATCATCCTCGTGACCCTCCTCTGGACTTGTTCCAACAGTTCCATGTCTTTTTTATGTTGAGCACACCAGAACTGCACACAATACTCCAAGTGAGGTCTCATAAGAGCAGAGGATCACTTCACAAGGGCAGGATCACTTCCTTCGACCTGCTGGTCACGCTCTTTTTGATGCAGCCCAGGATACGGTTGGCATTCTGGGCTGCAAATGCACACTGAAGCCGGCCCATGTTCATTTTCTCATCAACCAACACCCCCAAGTCCTTCTCTGCAGGGCTGCTCTGAATCTCTTCTCTGAATCTCTGTGCCTGGGATTGCTCCGACCCAGGTGTAGGACCTTGCACTTGTCATGGTTAAACTTCATAAGGTTGGCATCAGCCCACCTCACAAGCGTGTCAAAG
This sequence comes from Pezoporus occidentalis, assembly GCF_034315485.1. Classification (NCBI taxonomy): domain Eukaryota; kingdom Metazoa; phylum Chordata; class Aves; order Psittaciformes; family Psittacidae; genus Pezoporus; species Pezoporus occidentalis. The sequence goes on along the minus strand of NW_026912961.1, from coordinate 6,797,446 downwards.
TCCCTCTGGATGGCATTCCTTCCCTCAGCTATCATCCGAACCACACAGCTTGGTGTCATCGGCAAACTTGCTGAGGGCGCACTCAATCCCACTGTCCATGTCAGCGATGAAGATGTTGAACAAGACCGGTCCCAACACCGATCCCTGAGGGACACCAGTCGTTAATGGTCTCCAGACACGCATTGAGCCATTGACCACAACTCTCTGTGGGCGGCCATCCAGCCAGTTCTTTATCCACCGAGTGGTCCATCCATCAAATTGATGTCTCTTCAATCTGGAGACAAGGATGTCGTGTGCTGAATGCTTTGCACAAGTCCAGGTAGATGACATCAGCTGCTCTACCCCTGTCCATCAGTTCTGTAGCCCCATCATAGAAGGCCACCAAATTGGTCAGGCAGGATTTCCCCTTAGTGAAGCCATGCTGGCTGTCACCAACCACCTTGTTGATTTTCATGTGGCTTAGCATGCCTTCCAGGAGAATCTACTCCAAGATTTCGCCAGGCACAGAGGTGAGACTGACTGGTCTGTAGTTCCCCGGGTCATCCATTTTCCTCTTCTTGAAAATGGGGGTTATATTTCCCTTTTTCCAGTCGTCAGGAACTTCACCTGACTGCCACAACTTTTCAAATATGATGGCCAGTGGCTTAGCAACTTCATTTGCCAGCTCCTTTAGGACCTGCAGATGGATTTCATCAAGTCCCATGGACTTGTGTACGTTCATATTTTTAAGATGGTCTCGAACCAGATCCTCTCCTACAGTGGGCCCAAGGTCTTCATTCTCACAGTCCCTGCATCTGCCTTCCAAGACTTGGGTGGTGTGTTCAGAGCCTTTGCCAGTAAAGACTGAGGCAAAGAAGTCATTAAGAACCTCAGCCTTCTCCAAATCCAGGGTAACCAGGTCTCCTGAGAGCTTCTGGAGGGGACCTACGTTGTCCCTAGTCTTTTATTCATCACATACCTATAGAATCCCTTCCTTTTATCCTTAACACCCCTAGCCAAGTTTAATTCTAACTGGGCCTTAGAATTCTAACTGGGCCATCTCACACATTTGAAATGAACACTTAGATAGAGACAAATATGTATGTAAAACCATCTTCAAAACAAAAATTTGCTATTTTCTCAAATGCTGCCCCAAAAGGTATAAAGAAAAAAATACATTGAGCTGGTATTTGTTTGTTTGTTTTTTTAACCAGCAGAAAAGTTTACTCACAGGCACAAAATTCATTATCTTAAAAGTAGGTAAATCTGGAAGGAGTTATACAGTTAATCTGATAAATTCCTCTTGAAACAAACAGGAGTCAAAAAGGGAACTAATGTGTCTATTGTGTACTTGTGAGGACTGCCACTCTGATGCATATGTTGTCTAGATGCATATGTTAACTAGAAAAAAACCAAAGGTCAATCTGCAATCTCAGTTTAACATCTGAGGAACTTTATTTGGGTGAGACTATAATATCCCAGGCCTGTAGCTCTGGTTCCAAGGGGAAAAAAGATTTAAGCTTTCGATATTTTAGTTCTTGATCAAAAGAGATACTAAAGCATGCTGGGCATGAACTTTGAAGAAGAACTCCTCTTTCTGATTTGTTGCTACAGGAGGGATTGCACTTGGAAACTTCAAGGCTAATCAGAGAACTCATAGAAAATTAAAAAAAAAAGCAGCTCCTTCACCTTCCAGGGATTCCCATCATCCTTAAGCTGGAGCTCTCTGACAAATGTTAGTAGATTGATGCAGTTCACTTTCATGTTTGTATCCCTAAGTGATTTCAAATTAAGTATACTCAGCATTTTTATCTAGTTGCCAACTCTGCTTTTTTTTATCCTGGCCTCTGTGAGTAAGGGAGGCTTTTTCCCTTGAACTTTACCATCAGTAGAAGTTTCCACTTTAAGTTAGGCTGCCAAGTAGATCTTTGTAACTCCCTTACCACTGCATTAGATATGCTGTGGCTTCACAGCAAGACTTCAGGTGCTTTGCATTTGTATTTAATACCTGAAAATATACAGCTGAGGATACTAGTTATGTTTTCAGCCTCTGTGAATACCTCATGCAGTGAGAGCAACATAGTTAGCAATACCTCAGCAGGCTAATTAATGCTAGCTAATGTAAATTAATGTGTCCTTAGATATATCTGCTGTCAGCCATACCCCAAATGAGACAATAGAGTAAGCAGATGTGATGGAATTCACCCAGGAAAATATTTTCATAATATCTAAGCATTTTCACACATGATACACACTACTTTGTGAGTCTGGACGCTGGACTTTGGTAGAACTACAAAGACTGACAGGTCCACTCTGCCCAGGGCCCTATCTGCATGTGCAGCAAGGCTGATGATTCCCAAATATGACAGTCCTACAGCTCAGGGGCAGAGATGTACTAATTCCCCAGAAGCAGAAGTTCTTGTATATCTATATGTCTCACTAGGCAAACACAGTAGATTTTATCTATATATGATCTGTAAAAACTTGTCATGAATTTCAAGGTAAGTGGTAGCCTTGGAGGCTGGATACTGAGAAATCTGATAAATTATTGCTCAAAATAGAAGGGTGATAGATTACTGCTAAAAAGATTGTTTTTGACAGAAATCCACACAATTTTCAGGTCTGATTTCTTTCATGGTCTCACAGTTTCAGTAGATTTTTTTTAGCTTATAATCAATGCCACTTAAAAGTTTTTTTTTGTGACATACTTTCTTTTCCCTTCCTGTTCCATGATTTTCCAATGGGGGGAAAAAAAAATAGCACTGAGCTGTACACTAATATTTCTTACAAATCAGCTCTGCCCTTTATTGCATGGTAATTCTAAGGACCGCCGGAAAAAACCCTTTTAAAACCTCAAGATTTTTTTGAAAAAGTAAGATCAAACATTAGAAATATGCATTACAATGTCTGTAGACTGATGAAAAGTTTCAAAATTGCATGTTATATATTAGCCTTTTTGCAGGTTTTACATACGAAGGAGATATGTTTATATCAGTACTGTAGATATATACTTTGTAAGACTTTTAGTAACATTTTCATGGCCATAATAACGTTTGCAGACTATTGTCAGAAGCTTTGAAGCAGACAGATGAAGTAATAGTTCAAATGATTATGACTGATCCAGAGTCAAAAGTAACCTCCAAAGTGCTCATACGATCTCATCTTTTTGTATCTTACTGTTACATTTTGGAACAAGTCTGGAAAGATTACTTGCCTTTACATTCGGCATAGGAGGTGAAATTATAGGAAAAAAAAATGCATGCAGTAGAACAATCTTTTCCCGTCACAATAAGAATGGAAATAGGAAAAAAATGTTTTTGTTCACATGCCCTTTCTTTCCTTTGTGAAGTGTAACTACAATAGATCTAGCAGTGTTATTTAACAATTTATGAATAGTAAAAAGTTGCTATGCTTATGATGGTCCAAGGATATAGATGAGATGAGATTTTCAGACAGATGAAATATCTTTTATTAGACCAAGGGATACATTCTTTAGAAAAGAAACGCTTTTGGACCCCTAGGTTTTTATCACACCTTAGATAGGAACAAAGGACTTCAAGATTAAAACAGGTTAAGAGCTGAATTTCATTATGCTAATCAATTAGAAAAGCTGCAAGATTTGCAAGGCTGGATGATTCTCTGTGGTGCAAAGCTAGTTGTGAGCAAGACAGCCATAAAAGTCTTAAGAACAGTGACCTGATGCTGTGATATAATTGATATATCCTTATTTTTGATTGCCAATCTTTTTTTTTTTTTTTTTTCTGCAGAAGTGATTATTTTAATGAGTTAAAAACATTCATAAATTAACAGAAAATCTGGATATCCAGGCAGCTATCACATGAACTTTCATGGACTACAAATAAAAGCTATGAAGGTTTTTTTTTTTTCCAAGAATGGCAAGCCAACACTCAGTGAAACACCAGAAGTTTAGGAAGATGCCAAAGGCACACAGATTGCTACCTAGCAGCTTGTTTCTTTATTTTGGACAAGACAAGAGTGGTTGAAGTGCATAAGAAGCACAACCGTTTAAGGCTGTCGACTTTTGTGGCAAGGTTCATGAGCAGGGAGAGTAGCAGAAGAGAAGCAGAACTGCCTGTACCCTTTGCAGGGCAGTGATAGCTAAGGCAGGCAAGTACAGCCTAGTGTTCAGATGAAAAAAAAGACAAAAATCAGCTCTTGGTCAGAATCTATGGCTAAAAGGTAGTCCCCTGAAAAACTGCGCTTGATGAGATCAGAAAGGGGCAAAGAACCAGTAAACTTTGGCATTTCACCTAGAACTCTCTAAATCTGTAGGAAAGCACTTTTGTTGCCTCTCAACATGGGCTTCTCTATATTAATCTATGAACTCTTTCCCCCAGTGATTCATATGCATGGAAATTTTGTGTGTAACTTCAAAGGATGGTGCTACAGTAAAACAAGTTACCACACAACAAAACCAGGTTGCCAAACCGATGATTTGGGCTCCATAGTTCAAATCAGAGAGATTTAATTAAATTCTCAAAGCCATATCCTGGGCCCCATAAAGAGCCTTATTCACAGGGGAAGATTTCAGTGTATAATAAATGCAGAATTATTACTGTACAGTTTATACTTCCCTAAAAGACTCAAGCAACGGTTCTGCTGATACTGCACACTTTCCCTAAAGAGATTATTATGGTAATCCAAAATATTATACTACCCAAGCTATCTTATATTTGAGCTCATCAGATCCAATGTTCTGCAAATAATCTCTAGCAGCTTTACCTAGTGTTTATATAAGCTGGTCAGAATGGCTATTTGAGCAGTGATGACCATGTTTTCTATGGAATTCTCTACACAGTAAATGTGCACTTGCTCAAAAAATAGAAGCCTATACAGAAAATACATCGCACACACAAGGTTCTTTCCTATGAGAAGTACGTTTCGTGTTTACTCTGCATACCTATTTGTCACAGTATGTGGATGTTTCACTTAATGATTACAATATAGTAGGCATTCAGCAGGACAAATTCTTTTCTTCCTTGTTTGTCTTTACTCAAGAAAGCTACTCAGAGTGAGCTGAGTGTTTCTAAATTACTGTTTTCTGGTAGACAAGTAGTCATGGCTATTTATTTTTTAATCTCTTCTGGATAAATGGATTAAGGAATTTTGGAAATGAAGAGCCCAGATAGAATGATAAATATTTGCAGTCCATTTTGCTTTTTGAGAGCTGACTGAAGTTGTCATATAGTACTCACCATCTCAGTGGGAATTCTTTGTTAGATATGCATAGGTCACTGCTGTAAGTTACAAAGTCTAGCAGCATAAAGAGAGATGTTGCAGGAACAGGCTCTGAAGACCTGTTTTTTAAGGCTGTGGGCTCACAGATGACCTTATCTTTCCTCACACCCAACCGGTATTATTGTTTGCTGGAGTGGCGTGGAAATGAATTTAAAACTTACTTCAGCTTGCAGTGGAAGGAAGGTGTACTGCTTATTCTTAGCTCTCCCTGTGCCAGCACCCCCTTCTCTAGGTCTTTGCTAGTGGACTACAGCTGCAGCACATACACAATTCTTGTATCCTTCTACTCTTCCCCTCCTACTGTTTTCTTCTAGTGTTCCCAGTTTCCTATACTTCCAGTAACACTCAAACCCAGAATTTGATGCAAAATCATCAAGGGAAATGAGGACTGCTGCAAAGTTCAGATCTGCACACAGAATGAGCTGACAAGCAGCAATTCAGGGGTATTCATCACTCAGTTGCCACTAAACGGGGCCTGAAGCCAGTCTACGTACAAACAGAGGCTTCAAGGATAATCCTAATTAACTCATCTTCTACAACTGTCTGTTTTCTGAACTGCTTCTCAAGCACTTGCTCCAATAAAGGGAAGAAAGTCTGCACCAACAGCTGGGCTAGACAGCTGTTAAGAGACAGCAAAGGCATGGGTGTTAGTAATGCAATAGTACAGTGTATGATAAAGGACTGAGAAGGTTTGTTTAATCTGTGAATACACATAAAATAAAGGTCCTGGACCTACAAAGAATGCACCTTCAGAGAAAATAACAACTGGGTCAGATCCTTCCCCTATTTTCCCACCTGTTTGTTTTTTTTCTTTTCCCAATATTTATATTTAATGCAAAAGTTATCCGCAAAATATTAAATACTCACAGAATTTTAAATGCTTTCTCCTTCTGGAAATTTATAACATAACAGAATCAAATCATTTAGATCTCTACTTCTGAAAATTAGTAAGTAGCACACTGCTAGAACTGAATACAATTAAAAATATGATAGAAAAGTCACTAAGTGATACTTGGAATGGGAAAGTACTTTCATATAAGTGAGTTCACCATTCAAATAGCTGGTTGTTTCATATTCTTCTATTTCTGATTTTATAGAGGTCTCAATATGTTCTACTTTCTATAAACGAAATATCGGAAGAGGAAAGATGGGAGGTTGAGACAAAAAAAAGTCCAAACCTAACACATACACAACAGGAATAATTAAGGCCATTTTTAAGATTTCTAAGCCATGTTTAAAATGTCATCTTCACTAGGAACAAAAAAATCAGAGTCCAGAAATCATTGGACGGGCATACATGAAGTGTCTAATAATTTCATATCTTGTGTGCATCTTTAAAAAAAACAATTTGATTTTCTTTTGTAACCATTTTTACAGCTACCTTAAACATTACTTCTAGGATACTGTACCCAAAGATGGCATATTACTTTACAAGTTTTGAAAATGTCACTTAAAATGACTTACAGGCAATTTTAAAACATACTCAGTGGTTACTAATAGCTGTTGCAAATGTTGAAAAATCTTATTTTCCAACTTTTCCTCTCTTCTACACATATTACATTCTAGAGGAGATACAGAAAAAAACTGTCACACCTCACAATGATGTGTAACTACAATGTGTTTCATATGATAAGCATTCTGCTGCGGAAATCACATATAAAATAAAATAATGTTTCTTTTGCTTTATCAGTTAGCCCAATGCCTTATTCATTAAAATAACATAACTGATTACCTATAACACATCGCTACTATTAGCAAAACTCCCTTCTTTATTTGAATATGCATCCCTGCAAGATTGCTTAAACACGTAATTACATTAATTGATCATATCCTCAATTTCTCCCAAATACTACATACAATTTTTATAGTTGTATCATTTGCTGTGTCAGGTAAATGTTACATTTCTGGAGATTTAATCCTGGGAGTTTTCTTTTATCTCATATTGAAAATAAAGCACAAAAGGTAGCCCACCAATAAGCAGTGAAGAAGTATATACACTCTTGAGTCACCTGAAGATGTACATTTAAGTAGATTAACTATTCCTCCCAACACTTACTACTCTTGTTTTGTGGAATGTTTCTCATTCTTTGAAATCTCTGTAAATCTATTCATCCATGCTTAATTATACCATATGCAAGTTGTCAAGAAAATTTTAGCTGATTTGACTATTACAAACATATAGTATGATTAACAATACTTTGGTGAATCACAGGGCATGATACAACTTAAAAACTCAAACCATTTTAGTAAACTGAATACACTGTATATTTGCAGTCCTGATAAACCACTAATTAATGCAGCTTTTAATGTATGTTTTACAGTTTAAAGCTTCTTGCCAAAATAGGTAACTGTAATGCTCAAGGAAAAGTTGAGAGGGGAGAATACATATGCTCAGTTTATGTCTTAATTTTTATTAATGAGCATGATTCAGTACCAAAACCCTTTTCAAAAATGGTTTCTGCCCCTCCTTCCCCTTCTGTTTTGGGATTGTTTTTTGTTTTTTTCTTTTTCCTTTTAAGACAGAAAATCATCAAGCTGGTTTCCCAAGGGAAAGAAGGAATAGGAAAATGTTTTTCTGCAGGTACATATTTTGGTTCTGAGCTTAACTAGGTAAGCTAGGAGTAATTCAACACACTCAAGTAGAATTATACCATGGCAGCAAAAAAGAGGATCTAACTAGCATTGTCTGGGACTTTATGTAACTGCCATTACAGTCAATGGAATAATTTCCCATCCACTTTCCTGAATCACTTTCCTTACACTACCTTCCCCCATAAATTAGGCACAATATAACTCCTACAGTGTAAAAATGACAAAAGACATAGGCAACAATAAATAAGAAAAGTGATTTCAGCCTGAAATGAGTCTGAAATCGTCCTAGTGTTCTCTTCTCAGAGCTTTTCGAATGTGTTCATATTTTCGATCATCAATATGGATTTTCACTTTGACACATTTTTATTTAAAATCTTTGCCCCATCTTTTGAAAAGCAATCAAATCAGCTGGAGATATTCTTGGATTTGCATCTGTTACTGTCTGAAATGTTATACTTTTCAACTGTCTACATACCAATTTAAACTGCCATCTTTTAACACAGTAGGAAGAATTAATCTTTAGTAAAACTCCAAGTGCAGTTTTCTCAAAGATAGATTTGATATAGCATGTTTAATATTTCCCTATTTATTCTTCATTGGAATACCTCATATTATTAAGAAAGTGAAGAAGAAAAATGTTTCAACTCACCAGTTGCATCAGTTTTTATTCTGGGTTGAATATCACACATTTTGTTGTAAATAAGTAAGATTCCTAGGAACAGAGTATTCTTCCTATTACCCTTCTTATTCACAGTTACACCTGTGCTGTTGCAAAAGTGGAGTCTCAACAGACTGCATTAACAAGATTAAATGGAAGAAGTGATAAAGACACAGGCTGTTCCATTTCATTAAGGAAGGGAGGAAGACTGCTGGAGGAACTAAGTAATGAAACATTTTATTTTGATACTGTAAAATGCACTTCTTATTCCAGCCCAATCATTTAAAAACAATCCTTTTTTTTTCTGGAAGTTCTGAAAACAAACCTCAGCTTTCTTTTACAATCAGTTAATTTTTTTTTCAGATGTGTGTAAGTAATGGGGGATTAGAATGATAGATTTGAAATGAGAAATCTTATTTTACTTCTTTTCTTTAATTTATCTGATATTTTACAGCTAAAACCCCGCCTTGTGAAATAACACCTATATTCTACCTATCTGCAACCAGAGCAAAAAACTCAATTTGGTTACAGTTTTTTTTAGACTCAATGTTAAAAACCTGACTGAACTGTCCCTGTTGGACAAATAATATGTTAAAGGAATATCATCTGAATCCCAGTTGCCCTTATTTTTCATGGCCAGAGGGAATTTAGGAGAAAGATCTCAGTATGAATCTCTAACAGACTTGCTCAGATTCTGGAACTACTATTTTTTTTTTTCCCCTTAGGCCCCCACATTGGCTAGAATTGCATCCTCATTCACAGGTTACACTTGCAAAGGCATGCAGTGGCTGTCATGGTACAGAAAAACACAAAACACCCCAAATTTCACAACAGGCTTTCCGTCAAAAACAAAACAAAGAAAACAAGACATAAGAAGAGAGCACTTTTACAAGACAGCTAATACATTAAATGCAGTGCCTCTCACTAATTCACTTTTCCCTTGGGAGTCTTTGTGGGTTTTCTGTGCTTGGAGAGAATTTCCCTCACCTCCCCATTACGCATTCCCAGGCTTTTTTGCTGGAAGAGGTCTGCAAAGTTGATTTCCAGGTAGCCATTCCCTATTAAACCATTTTCTCACACCCTAACTTTTTGCATAAAGTAATTATTGGAATAAGAGATGATTGAGATTTTAACAGTTCTGTCCTGCTAACTCTGCATATTCATTCCCTTGGGACTTGTGCCAAAGATAAAACAGACATGACTTAAGTTTTAAGATGCAATGAGCTTGATACATACAGAAGACTACTAATCCTACATACTATTAAAAAAAAAAATTAAATTGCTATCATCTCAGTGACTTTGCATTGAATGCCTGTTCTGGTTAAATACAACAGTTGAGGAATTTTCAACAAAAAAACCCAAAGAAATGATGCACAGGGAAATATTAGGGGACAGTTCCAAAATTTATGAAAATAAGTAGAATTATTGAAGATTAGGTGAAGTACAGAAAAACAAACAAATACAAGACCTGCGAATAGGCAGGCTGAAAAAATATTTTTTTTCCAATAATGAGGAAAACATCATTGAAAGCGTAATAAGAAACAGGATGACTTAATTACTAATAATAACTCATTTAAATCTGCGTAAACATTGCACAGCTATTTTTTCGTGTCTGTTCCTAGAACCAGTCACGTAGGCTACATGTGATCTTGTGGGATTATAATCTTTAATGAGGTCCCAGACTCTTGGGGTGTTGTATTTCAGATGAATAAAAATTCCCTGGCTTGCTAAAAGAACAGGAATTGCCCTCTCTTTATTATTTCATAAAGGGAAGCCTGTGATGTTATGGGGCATAATTTTTGTTAAACGGATAAATGTATAATTTTCCTCCTGTTGCAACAGCATTTCATTCTGCTGAAGAAGTGATTGCCTAAAAAGATTTTTAAGTCTTACTGTTTCATAATATATTACAGTTCCCTGTTAGACAGACCATCTTCTTCTACATAAAAAAAAAAAAAACAGATTCAAGAAATGACCAACAGAAATGACCAACATTTAAGGGTCCTTTTTCCTTTTTTTCCCTCTCTAATCTGTGTAACTGAAAATTAGTTCTGCATGAGTCAGAAAGAAATCAATAGATTGTTGCCAAATATTACAGACCCTTCTGATGCAGGCATTAGTCACAAAATGGTACTGAGCAGTGATTCCAGAGGCACTGGCTTTCAAATCAAGGATGTTCACTTGACTGGCAGCCTAATAAATCACCCTATATGTCCTGCACGGTGTGTTCTGCTTCTACAGGCATCAGGGCAGGCAGAATTGGATGCAATGTTTGCATTTTGTAATGAGAACACAGTTCAGAAGAAAATGGCAGTATTTAAACTCTTACAAAAATATCATGATAAGACAGTTTTCAATTCAAAGTTCGTATTTCTAGAAACATACCCCACTCTCAGCTGAAAAAAAGATGATACTGAGGAACAATTACAAGAGCTGAACAAATATAAAACAAAAAACTCCATCTATAGCACAAAGTAAAGCAAGCTTTGATATCAATGCATTGCTAGCTGTTTTCTGATCAGAAAGCTGTCTCGTGAGCTGGCTTAATAGCCTGAACCAATGGACAATCTGCATAAAATGGGCCATCATGCACTTTCTTTTTAACTGTTTCAACACAAAGAGGTCATCGAACCATAGAATAGTTTGGGTCAGAAGGGACCTTTAAAGGTCAACTATTCCAAATCCCCTGCAATGACCATGAAAAGGTTCTATTTACACATTCATGAAAATATGTTGCCTATGTCCATTTCTGTCTGATGATGTTCAACAGAACTAAGATCTTTTCAGTACGATAAATATTTTTAAGATCAAGAAATGGAAAAGTCTGATGCTGATAAATGCTACGCCTTATTCCTTAATGTTCTGACAGTTTATTCTCTCTTCAGTCTTAGCAGCTTTTAACATCTTCTAACACAGGCAGTCAGAGGACTAATTACAGAAAGGAGGAATGTAAACAATTTACCCCAGTAGCTTAGACAGAAAAAGAAACTATAGAAGTTGTTTCACAGAAACTGATGATTGCACTACAGTTAAAAAAAAAAACAAACCAAAAGAAAAACCAAAACTACCAAAACTGCTCTCCTGAAAAGACAAAGGCATTCAAATTCAGAAAGGTCATCAATTGGATATTACAGGTTTTTGTAGAAAATACAAATACTCAAGGATATGGTCTGCTGGAGCCAATCTGTATACTTTGATAGCTTCGGCTGTTCTAGGTGATAACTCTGGTGAAAATGACTTTAGCTAAACCAAGGGTAATATGGCCATTCCTTTAGAGACTAGCAAATGTGGAGATTACGAGGGAGGTACAGTGGAAATAATTTCCATTCAGTCACCTTACTCTTGTTAAGAGCAGGCACCAAGTGCATGCACAGGCAGGAACTTTCGTTTCTCCTGCTGTTCTTGCATTTTTATCAAAAAACACCCAGCCATCTGGGGAGTAAGGGTAATGAAAAAAAGAGCGTGTGTGCATGTGTGTGTGTACAAGCAAGACTGTACTGGCTCAGAACCTCATTTGGTGTGAACTGACGCAGAGCTGCCAGTGAAGCTGTGCCAAATTACATTAACTGTAGGTCAGGTCCTCTTCTCGTTTATTCCTACGTTACGTGACAGGTGAAAAATAAAGGAGAAGAGTGTTATTTAAGAGACTACAGGTAACTTTCACTCTCCTCCTGAGGGCTGCATGCGCTACACCCTCTTGGTCTTGACTGCCAGAACTATAGGAAATTGAGCTTATAGGTTGTGGCTGTGCAGCTGCAAAGAAGGTGCTTGTCCTTTCATCTTAGGAAGCAGGTATTGTCCTTGGGGAATGTTATGCGAGGAACCTTGCTCTCTTTTGATTTTTATATTCTTCAGCCATGCAAGCTCTGACCCACCTTGCAAATATCCTTTTGGATGTTGGCCTTCCTCCCTTGTGAATACTGAACAGAAAGAAAAGTCTTGCTGCATCCTGAAATATTGTGATCTGCAAATCTAAGTCTCTGCAGCCCTGGGGACATTTCAACAATGTGAATCAAGTTCTATTTCAGTTGTAGGTACAAAAATGGTGAAGCTACCTCCCAGTTTAAAGAAAAATCAATACAAATGTATCAAGAATCCAGGTGCTTTTATCAGGGTTGCTATATATTTGGATCTTCTTTTTTTTTTTCTTGTGAAAGGTAACCCTACCAGACTGGGTGAAGGGGAGCCACGAATGAGAGAGCGCATGCTCCAGAGGTATATTAGTCCACTGTGCAGTACATTTTAAGTTCAAAGACATCAGAAATTATAAGAAAGGCCAAACTTTTATGTGCAGAAAAGAAGGATTTTTGGAAAACCCTGTAACATTAAGGTGACAGACTTCCTTTGTTGGTATGCCCTCTAGCAGCTTTGAAAAACACTGAATGAGTTTTAAGAACTGAGGACTAGATGGTTATCCATAGAAAATTTGAAGAAAATGATGGACATGTAGGAAATAGTAACTTTGAACCCAATTGAAAGTGCTGACCTCAGATTTTTAGCTGGTCTATTATTATACTTCTCCATGGAAACTTACAGCATCTGGGTGACTTGTTCTGAGTGACTTTTTTTATCTTACCACTTCTTATTTCACCTTTAAGGAGTGACAGACCCTTCTCAATAAAAAAGTCACATCCCTAAAAATGATGCTCTATGTCCTTGGCATATGCAAAAGGACTTGACAGCTAAATCCATTCAGAAGCAAGTCAGGTATTTTAGACTTCTACAGTCAAGATGTTCACACACCATTTAATCAGACTACCGAATTTTTGCTGCAGGAAACCACTGATTTTCCAGAACAATTATCACTGTTCTCATGATTTTAAACTTCATGTGTCACATCTCACACATATCACGTCTCAAGCATCAATCTCTTGCTCTGGTTTTTCTAGCATTTGAGTAAATAATTTGTCATCAGCTGATGTCCGTGGAACTATTGATTATTTACTTACTTGTTACTCCAAGTACCATGAAGATGCACCTAACAGGGCTCTTTTGGAAGAATAGTGGTCACCTGTAATACTAGAGCAATCAGGTGTACTTTTGTTACGCCTGAAGATTATCAGAACTAGCATCAAAATTCGTATTAGGTTAGCACTCTCTTCTACCCTGCACCCAATATATCATTAATTGCTGCACTTCTATACAAAAAAATGACTCACTCTGCACTCAGACACATTTCCAAAGTTTTGAAGCACTGGACAGTTTCAGCCACATGCTATGTTACAATCTTCATTGGTTGCCTAATTAATTGATATTTTTACTATGATTAAAATATCCAGCAAATATTCTCTTAATTATAAATCACCTTCAGAGAAGTAAGAATACTGACTGGTGCTTTCAGGCTGAACCCACAGCTCTAACAACTCACTATTTGCTTGATAGTTTGAATATGAATTACATAATTTGGCAATTTAAAAGTAGATTTATTTGTCTGCATAGGATAAACAATTACATGTCTGAAATTTTGGCCATTTACAGAAATTATTTTATTATGATGGTTGCATAAAAAAACTCACAGTGCTTCCTGTCATGAGCCAAAATATAATTCTGTGTTTAATGTGTATCTTATTGCCCTTCCTTTTCCATCCTTCCTCAAGATCCTGGGGGCTGATGGATATCATAAAGAAAGAGGCCAGGCTCTTCTGGACTCTTGTTAGAGTAACAGAAACTTAACTCTGGTGGACTGTAACTCAACATACATGCACAAAAGCTTCACAAGAAAGTTGTCAGCTGAACTGCCATACAAACACAGGATGGGGACAGAAAATAAGATTTTACCATATTTTTGTGGCTTTGCTGCTGAGGTTCAAGAAACTTGACAAGAATCAAAGGTTGTCTTTTTGTGGGTCCCAAGCTTATGAAGACTTATTCTCTTGTTTGTCTACACTTCTTTGTAAACTGGAAGAAACAGCAACCCTGTGAATACTGAAGTGATTCGTTAAGAAAAGTAGCCCCTACATCTTGAAAATAAACTCAAAGCAGAAGGATTTAAGTGAGTTTGTTAATTAAGTAAATCATATCAAAAGGAAATATTTTCAGGAGTTTTCTGCTGTGTAATGCAAGCCTCAGTCTTCAATACTTTAAGCAAAGTATGAGCTGAAACCTCTTAGTTTTACTTCCATAAGTTACTGTGACTGCACTCAGCTTCCTATAATGTATTCACTGTAAACTCCCTGGATTACAGTCTGTAACTATAATATCTAGTTGGAAACTGAGTAAGATGGGACAATTTATCTGGCAAAGACCACGATCACCTTGAGTAAGTTAGTGAGACCAATGTAACTATAAATAGTTTAGTCTGAGACCTCTCTATTTAATGTGAGGAAACAATAAAATGTCTCTGGCACCTCTGAATTAAATACATCAGCAAATGGCATTTGATTGGCAGCAATGCTGCTTCTGAACTGTGCTTGTATCATGTCCCTTCAGTCTGCCAAGCCCAAATATTGGAAACAGTGGGGTAAAATTACAAGCACAGCAGCAGATTGTGCTTTTGACAAAAGGAGTGCTTTTAAATCACTCCTCTAAACACTGCTGCAGGCTTCTGTTTCCAAGTGCAGCAGTGAATAATAGATGCAGAGGTCACAAATTTAAAAATAATGAAAAAAAAATATTACTAACTAAACATCATGTCCGTTGCAGAAAGAAGACATGTAACTGAGAGTGAGCATGAACCACCCAATGTACCGTGCTGCTATTTTAGATATTAGTAACATCGCCAAGCATAAGACAAAATTTCTGGCACTGTCAGTGAAAGTCCTCTAGGAAGGCATGAATTGGAGTGGAGAAAAACTGCAATCAGTATGACAGCTTTATTCTAACTTAGTGACATGAAAAAGATATTCATCCACACTGAGATATGTTATGGTGAGATCCAAAAACCACAAAGAACAAAGGCTCCTAAGGCTTTGGTGCTTAGACACCTGTCCTCTAAGAGCAATTTGATTCAAAATGGGATTATTAAACCTGTATGAAGTGCCTAAATGCTTCTACAGCGTATAGGCAGCCCAGTGATTTGCCATTGGACCTGACTATCTGTTGACTGGTCACACATAAAATTTGGAGAAAAGCAGGAAGTATCATAGGTGTCTTTGGTAACCTACTAAGGGAGGTTTTGATTTTGAAAATGTACTAAATTTCCTTCTCAAGAGCAACTAACCAATAAACTTGTGCTAGTGCTATCAGAATAGAGGGAAAGCACAGAATAAGCTGTTCTTATACAATCATTGGATATACCAAATGTAATATTCTGCTTATAGTGATGTTTTTATCCCTCTGCCCAAAGCACCTGAACATTTTTTCTGACAAACCTTTAATGAAAATAGCTGTAACTTCATTAAGGCTAAGAGGGATACAGCTTTTCCATCCTAGCTGTATAAAACAATTTGTTTGTTTGTTTTGTTATAGCTACAGGGTAAAGGAGAAGCTGTTTGTAAGTCTGTGTTTAACAATTAGTATTTGGGACGTGGCCACGTCTGAGGCAAAGTACAGGATCTTGAAAGCCTCAAACAGCAGTACAGACCAAGAAATGCAAAATGTTCTAGCCACACAGAACTTCAGGGACATTTAGTTAATTAAGCAAATGCATCTGGTGTACTAGGAAATATATGTCAGACCACTTTCACAAGATGCTGTGAGAGCCCTCAGAAAGAGCCCCTCACCCCTTTCAGGAACTGATAAAGCCTATCACCATCTACAGGATAAAAGGAAAGAGCAATATCAAATGAATCACAAGTACAGCTTCCTGCCATGCTAGTGAAATAATACATCCTTGACAGAAGCCTTTCATAAGGCCATTTTAAAAGAAATGAGAACAAGCTGAAAGGAGAGAAGAGACCTCCAGCAGAACAGTGGTGTTACTGTAATTTTTTTTTTATCACTGTCACACTGCTTTGTCATTAGGTTAGGTGTGCTTTTCTGGCTTCCCCTTCCAGGAGCTGCCAACTAATTTAGAGAAATGATATATAAACCTTTAACATCTACCTCTTAGATTTAAAAAACAACAAACCCACAAAATAAACAAAACTAGGGACAAAAAAACGATCCACTGTTAGTCAGTTTCATAAACATAAAAAATGTGGAAAGAGGATTCTACGTTTGTGAGCTATGAAATATAACTCCTCTTTGCTGGTATGTTTTGATTGTTCTTGAGAACAATGAAAGATATAGCCTCTGATGAAGACAGTGAAATGATTAGATGCAAATTTGTTATCTCCTAATGAGATAGGATAGCTGATGAAATCTAAGAATCGAGTAAGAAAAGCACAATGAAAAATATGTTTCTTGGAACTTTTAATTCTGATAATGACCTAGACAAGACACATCTACTTATCTAACTGAAAGATTTTATAATCTAACTGCTGAGATCAGGAATTTAATTGGCTTTTATAAATTAAATGAAGGGTACAGCAGAACAGCCATATTTTTCAAGATTAAGTACTAAGGTACTGTCTGCTGTATTCCATATATAGCCATACTACAGGTGTCAGAAATGGTATTGCTATTAAAAATGTTTTAATGGTGTAGTATACTCAAGTCTGCCTAAAACGACCTTTATATCATTTTTTTTTCTCTCTACAAATGCCCTTACTGAAGGAGGAAAAGTGTGTAACATCTACCCCTTTGCACAGCTCCCATACATAATGCAATTACTATGATTTTCTGCACCTCAAAAGTGCAGCCATTTCCCATAACTACACAGAAAGAAAATGACCCGAATTCAAGTTACTGTACAAGAGACAGACCTTACTAACATAATCCTTATTACTTAAGATGACAGTGAATAACTACAGACAGCATTAGTATTTTCAATATAGGTGGTTCTATGTTCGATTATTAACCAACCCTACCTCGTGTTCCCTTGGACACTAATGACTTCTGGTAACGTGATTCAGGAGATCTGAGAAAAACTGTAATATTGGTCCCATCAGGAATTACCTACCTAGGTAAGGGGAAGAAAATATGCCACAGATATATGCATAACTTCAGCCCATGTTAACATTTTATTTGCTGTAGCTTTAGCTGTTAAAGTGAAGAAAGCAGAAGAAATGTAATATCCTGCAGCATTTGGAGCTTTTCCTGTTAGTTTCTTACCAATCATTGGCAAGCAAATCTGGCATTCAGACACAAATGTTTTGCTTTGTAAAAAAATGCTGGAAAAACATTATTAAAAATGTCAGGAAAATTGTTGTATCGGTAAAAATTGTAAACATTGACAAAAAAGGAAAGAAAAGCAATTTAAAGCAGATGTTCTCAATATGTCCACCTGAAACTTTTTGTAACAAAGTTCTCTCTCCGTTGATCTAAAGCTTTAATTGGCAGACAGTAAAGTCTGATGGGAAAATAATGGTCTTTTAAATACCTGGGAATGAAAAGCAAATTGAGTTAGCACAGTGTAAGAGGCAAGTAATTACATAATGTCAATCCTGTTTTATACAGTTCAGTCTTTAAACAGCATGCAAAGAAAAGACATGTCTGGGAGAAAATATGAATCTCCTTACTTTAAGTGACTCATGTGCTCTTTTTCCAATAAGAAGTTAGGGCTATTACATGTAACAGCAGGCTCTTTGCTTAAGGGTTTCTCAAATGCAGCTGTTGCTGCTGTTAGCTTGTGACTATTTAAAATTTCCTCTGCCTCTTGTCAAATCTAAATGTCAGTCACTAGCTACAACAGTACAAGTCTTCATTGGGCAACTTCCAAAATGATCCTCTCCACAGAAAAAGCTTCTATTATCTTAGCTAAAAGCTCCCACAAAAGTAGCCATAAAGTTAAAACACTGATTGACATTTCAAGAACAGATACTACGCAACTGTATATTTTCATTGACATATTTAATAATTTCCTAAAATGTAAGTAAATCAACTGAAAACAAACAAAAAAGAGGAGTTTTAGATGGCTCCTGCCTCACTTCTTCACTGATTCTGCACTTCTCAGTTTCTGATGTCTGCTGTGTTTGTACCATCACTTGGCCTTATGCCACATACTTTGCTTTAGCAGGATTTCACCTAACAGACTCAACATGAGAGAAGGCGCCTAGAAAAGGGGGCAAAAACTGACAGGAAGCCAGAACTCAATACCAGATGTCAGCTAATTTTTCTAAGCAAGATTGTCATGTACTGTAAATTTTCCAAGAAATATTACCTATTAGTTTAACCTTGAGTAGTTTGCATTTGCATTGTCCCAGGTGCAAGGATTACCCAGCAGCAATCACTCATCTCCATTCTATACAGGAAAGAGAAGATGATCCTGGTTCACAGTGGTACAATTACTGGAGCAAATTTTGATTATGTGCAAAGACATGATCTCAGAATCCTTTGTGTAAGTAATGCACCCAGATATATTCTCAATAGGATCACAGACACTGAGCTGATAAAGAAGGAATTGAGAACAGCTATTATTATCATGATTTTATTTTATTATGGGCCTCCACTGTTGCTCATAGCAGGGTGAATGCAATTAAGTTATAGTATGATACTGGATATCCCAGAAGATTTTAACCTCAAACCACTTGGCTTCCTCCCAAAAGGGAAGGATTGCATGTGTCTCCAATTTAGGTCCGTGGTTAATTTGAATCTTTTCTTCTGTCAGGGTGCCTACAGGCAGCTAGAAGACAATGTTTGGCTCTTCTTTTGCATTTTCTTTCTCCTCTTACTGATTTCAGAATGAATTCACCACTGTTGCTGCTCAGCCTCCTTTCCACAAGCCAGCTTATTTTATATCTGGTGCAGAAAGGCACCAGAAAGGGTGCCTTTCTGGTAGTTTCCCAACACTTGAACTACTCATCTTATGCTCAAATCCTACTTGCCACTTCCTTTCCTTAATGTTTTCATGGATTTTAGACAGACCTATATAAAAATACATATTTCCCCTGCTCTCACACCAGTAGAAGTTGAATGCATGAAATCTTTCCTTCAAATTCCTCTTTCTTCCCCACAGCCAGTACAAAAAAAAAACAGGGTAACTCTCTTGGTTTGCTTTGCTGCTGCCACCTCTGACTCTGACATATACCATGCACAATTTTGAAAGTGGCAGGCATCAACTGACTGCCTACTCACCAGTGTGCCAATGACTCTCACTTGCTCACCTGCCCGACACATTGTTGACACATGGTCACTTGTTGCAATTGGGAATTTTCCTACAATTTTTTCAAACTTTTTTAAAAAATCCACAAATTGAAATTATTTTGTTCATAGCAAGTAACTACAGTACCACAGTTCAGCTCTTGCCATGTAGAACTCTTACAGAAACAGTTCTTGCTAAATATTTTTAACAAAATTTGTTGACATACAGGCCCCGACTAGTAAGGAGGAAAATAACAGCTAGCTACTGAAGATGTCAGAATTGTGAGGCCATTGGCATCCACCTGCTGTGGTTTAGGAGTCTTAGAAAGTATTAGAGAAGCTCATAATACAACCCTCTATAATAGAATTCTGTTAGACTCCAAATATAATTGTTTTGAATTAAAACTGTTAATAAAAATCACATACAAAGTGAGCAAGTAAGAAACAAATGTCAAATGTTGTGAAAGACAATTTTCACCAATCACCTGGAAGTGATTATCTGTTACATAGATCTAAATGAAGAGTTATCAAGGGATTTTGAAGTAGCAATTATGCTACATTTACAAATTGTGATTTTGTTAACCTTAAGTACCTAAAAGGGTTTCTTTTTCAAAGCTAATGAATGAGGTAAGCCTTCTCCTTATAGAAACTTCAAAACAATAAGAATCAATCAAATGAAGAACTTTTTTAGAACAGAACTACATTTGTATGGTCTTTAAGAAGTTGCTGATATATTCAAGAAAAATATCCTGACCAATAAATAGCTGAAACCGCATGCAATGACTCAAGGTATTTCATGTCTGTAGGTCTCCAAAAGTTTTGAAGTGTGTTGACCTAAGACAGGTATATGTTTATTCTGAAAAAGACATTTGGACTGTAGGCAAACAAACATATACTACGAGACTCCGGGTGACTGGAAAATCAGAATTGTTAAGGGGTGCATAACTTGAACCAAATGTCCTTTTGTTTGTTTTCCAGCTATTCATATCTCCTTATGCTTTCAAAGAACAGTTCCTACCTTGACATTTGCCTCAGAGGCCAAACAATATAAAATAAACTGAACTCTTACTGTTTAATTAACTTCTACTCCTGAGGCTACTTACTTTTTTAATACTTAAGTGTGCAGATGAAACAAAAAGTTTGCAGTGTATGATAAAGTGTTTAAAAATATGTCAGTAACTTTAGAAGCTTCACTTTCAAAAGCGGCATAGA
Source organism: Pezoporus occidentalis (assembly GCF_034315485.1). Classification (NCBI taxonomy): domain Eukaryota; kingdom Metazoa; phylum Chordata; class Aves; order Psittaciformes; family Psittacidae; genus Pezoporus; species Pezoporus occidentalis. The sequence goes on along the minus strand of NW_026912961.1, from coordinate 6,776,685 downwards.
GCTTTTGAAAGCCAGCTGGATGGTGATAACCATCATTTCAGTGGGCACTAGTTAATGAAGTCTCGATAGAACCAAGTACGTTTTGGTTTAGTGGTACAAACTAGCTGTTTCTAGTATCATGTATCGCATTTGCATGGCAGGGTTTTGGTAGTGGAGGTGCTATAGGGTTGACACCTGTGAGAAGCTCCTAGAAGCTTCCCCTCTGTCTGATGAAGCCAGCGCCAGCCAGCTCCAAGATGATCCCACCGCTGGCTCACTCGTGATGGTGGTAGTACCTCCGGGAAGAGTGTGAGGAGTCCTCCCTCTGAGGAGGCAGGAGCATGTGATGAACTGACCATGTCCCTCATTTCCCATCCCCCTGCACTTCTGTGGGGAGAAGGTAGAGAATTTGGGTGTAAAGATAAACCCAGGAAGCAGGGAAGGAAGAGGAAAGGTGTCTGAAGATTTGGTTTAATTTCTCATTATCCCACTCTGATTTGATTGGTAATAAATCACACTAATTTCCTCAAGTCAACCCTGTTTTGCCTGTGATGGTGAGTCATCTCTCCCTGCCCTCATCTCCACCCATGAGCCTTTCCTTATTTTTTTTTTTTCTCTCCTGTCCAGTTCAGGAGGGGGTCTGATACAGTGGCTTTGATGGGCACCTGCCATCCAAACAACCCTCTGCACACTAAAAACTACTTTCAAAATAATTTTAAAAATTGAATAGACAAGCTTAACTTGTTTAAATTATGTTTACAGCCTTAATTTCTTGAATTACTGTTGAAAATGGCAACCAGACCTTGAAGACCTTCATGACCTACCTGCTTGAAAACCATGCCTGTAAAGACATCTGTAAAATCCTTTCTTCTATTATACCTGTATCTCTCTATTAGAGATGAAAGAGAACTGAGGTCTAAACAAACAGTAAGACTCTCTGCAGTCAGAAAGATGACTTTATCTGGTACATAATCAGACCTACATTATCATTAGTCTTTTTGGGAAATGAACAAAAATGTGATGATCTTTGTTACTCCAGGGATTCTGTTTACTAGGTGTTTATTTACTGTAAGGAACCCATTCTGAAGACAGAAACACTAATTTCTCCTTAAGAAACAGATCACATACTTAGGGATCTGAATGCAGAACTGACAAGGAAACGGAGATGCTGACACTCCCTTTTACCTACAGATTGGTTAACAATTGTGCCACACTTGCAGGGTAAGTATTTCTTGGTCCCTAAGGGATTTGAAAACACATCTCTTTTGTAAATTACTTAGCATTCTCCAGCAAAGTCTAAAATGGGATTTCCATCTCACTCAGAGGTGAACTGTCTAATTTCTGGAACTGGAAAAGCTTTCTTCTATTCTAGAACATGGTAATTTTACTATATATCAAATGTTCCATGTGCCGAAAAACAATGGATGGAGGAGCACAACAGTTTAGTTTGAGCAGTCTGCATTTCACATAAAAAGAGTTCACTTCAGAAGGCACAAGTAATGACTAGCATTATGGATTTTATTGACCTTGTGTGCAGAATGCCTCTATAGGCCATTCACTGTGGGCAGAACACAGCCTGAGCTCCTCCTATCTCCACTCCTTAGCACAGAGGACAGAAAGCTGCAACTTGAATTCAGACAGTGCTGCTTCTTAGGGTTCAATATTTAGCAAAAGTACTTTTTTTTTTTCGGAAAAGTTTGAAAGGACATCATTAAGTTTAACCATTTTGAGGTTAACAAAGAACCAGCTCATTCCAAGGTTTAAACAATGCGTGATCCAGGGGTTCGGTGTTTTCCAAAAGCTACTGCAGAGTGCTATTGCAAATGGGGACATGACAGTGGGTCTATTTTAAGCTTGTAACATTATGAACAAACAATAGTGTCAGCATATATATATATTCAAATTGTTATCACCATTTCTATTTGCTTAATAATTTCTCAAAAATACATTTCTGTGCTTGTGGGCTTCAAATATTACGTATTGAAGGTAGCTATTCCTTCAAATGAACTGCTAATAAGAACCTGTCAGAATACATGTGATTGTAAGAAATTTTCATCTGCTGTAGAGATCTGAATAAAACCCTTGGTGTTCCAAGCCATAAGGTTACTTTGTGAGTGTCCAAACTACCCATAAATGAATGAATACCTTACATTCACATCTACAAGCGGTTTCTCATCTACGGCACATACAGACTGGGGACTTTACAGAAGGTAATTCAGCTACTGTGCAATGTAGCTAACTTATGTAGATTAGACACATTATGCCTTACTTGCTTGGCACAAGTGAAATTTCAGCTTTTGATGCATCTTAACTCTGCATCAAGACGGACCTTGACAGGCTTGAGAAGTGGGCTGATGTGAGCTCCATGATGTCTAACAAGGCCAATGCACATGTCAGGGAAATCACAAGCATAATTACAGGCTGGGCAGAGAATGGATTGAGAGCAGCCATGAGGAGAAGGACTTGGGGGGTGTTGGTTGATGGGAAGCTCAACATGAGCCAGCAGTGTGCACTCGCAGCCCAGAAAGCTGACTGTATCCTGGGCTGCATCAAAAGGAACGTGACCAGCAGGTTGAAGGTGATCCTGCCCCTCTGCTCCTCTCTTGTGAGACCCTACCTGCAGTACTGCATTCAGCTCTGGGGTCCTCAACAAAAGGGACATGAAGCTGCTCGAGTGAGTCCACAGGAGGCCAAGAAGATGATCAGAAGGCTCGAGCACCTCTCCTATGAAGAGAGGCTGAGAGAGCTGGGCTTGTTCAGCCTGGAGAAGAGAAGGCTCTGGGAAGATCTTAGAGCAGCTTCCGGTAGCTAACGGGGTGTAACAAAAATCTGGAGAGAGACTTTTTACAAGGGCATGTAGTGACAGATCAAGCAGGAATGGTTTTGAACTGAAAAAGGGTAAATTATTATATATCTCTACTTGAAGTTACCTCTCTACTTTGCTGACTGAATATTTATCAACCCTATATGATAGGATGAACTGAAATGACACAACATGCTTAAGGACTGTTTGCATGAACCTAGAGTATACAAAGGAAAACTATGTTCACAGCCATAACCTTACATCCATATGCACCAGACAAAGTAGTAAGTATGTTTCTTTTGGCATTTTGAAATAGATATTTAGTGAATTTGGAGAATTACTTGACATTAATATTATTAAGGGACGAGGCAAATTTATCACTCAGCATGGTACTGAACACTGAACATAAGCATCCGCTGCAAAGAAATAACTATGTCTCAGCTAATTCACTGTTTTTAAAAAAATGTGAGCTTGGTGGTGAGAAGTGAGCAAGAAAAAATAAGAGGAAGAGCATTGTGTAACGTTTCAGCCATATGAGTTTTTCTTAGCCAGAACAACAGAGCAAATACTGAAAAAGCAAGTAGGGGAAAAGGGTAATTAAAATCATCACTGCATAAAATCAGCTATGGGTCAGAGATGTATTGATATGTTTGTGTTAATGATGACCCATTGTTGATATGATGTTAGGAAAAGGCTAAAGCAAGGTATGGTAATTCTTCATTTTCCCTTTAGCTAGAAGGATGACAAAGAAAGCCTTCCTAGTGGTATTTAGGCACTCTATTTAGAAAGCTTGAAATAACTAGGCTCAAACAATTTTTTTCTAGTTTGATATAATCTACAAATATATCTATACTGTTTAGTCCAAATTATTTCTGTGAAAAATGGGACCTTTACAGAAATTGAAAGTTGCTATTAAAATGCTATATAGGAACAAATGCACCTGTTTACATGAAAAGTAACAATAAAAAATGTCTCACATTTTCTCAAAGAGCTAGAGTAGACTTATTGCAGCACTAAGCTAATAACATGTATTTCAATATAGATACTGAAACATTATATTAGAATATGTATGCATTATATGTATTATATATGTATTACCAGTAACTGATAAAATTATGGAGAAGGTCATTCTGGAAGTTACTGAAAAACACTTGAGAGACATTGCAGTCATTGCTCGTAGCCAGCACTGGTTCATGAGGGGAAAGTCCTGCTAACCAACATAATTTCCTTTTATGACAAGGTCACCCATCTTGTTGACCAGGGGAAACCTATAGATGTGTTTTGGATTTCTATTTATCTATTTATTTTAGCAAAACTTGATACCGTTTTTCACGGTATTCTTAACATACAGCTAGATGAGTCCACAATACATTGCGTGAGCAATTGGTTGATGGGTCAGGCTCAAAGAGTTACAGTGAATGGGGTTCCATCAGGCTGGCAGACAGTCACCAGTGGTGCTCCTCATGGCTTGATTTCAGGGCACCAAGACAGTCAAAGATCAAAGATGGTGTTCTTAGTCATATGCTTTAGTTTTAGGTAGTTCTGCAAGGAGCAGGGAGTTGGCTGGATTTGGTGATCACTATGGGTCCTTTCCAACTTGAGATAGTCTATGATTCTGTAATTATATTTCAGTATAATGGTAATGGTTAGTTGTGATGACCCCAAAAAATAGCATATTTTAGTGTTGACTTGAGTATACATTTATTACTGTCAAACTTTATATAAACTCTTCCCCAGAGACTTCTGATTAAGCAAAGCTTCGGATTTAAACTTCAGAGTCAAAGCTGTGCTTTCAGTTTATTTTATCATTTAATAATTTTTAAATGCATAGACATATTTAAAAAACATATAGTAAAGAATAATCTTGACCACTTACAACAGCATGGCTTGGAAGCACATTCATTTTCCATGGTGTTTATATACCAAAGTGCAAAGTGGTGATCAAGTCAAACACAAGCCACAAGTGAGCTAGGCTGAACAACCATATGCATTTTAAAATTTTCTTCAAGTGCCAGAGCTCCAGGGAGAGAAACACAGTAAATGTGAATGAAATGATAACAACAGCAAAATATATTTTCTTATTAGCCTTGTACTTTGACAGGTTTAGATAACCTTACAGGACTGCATTGATCAAATGGTCCCTGTTAAAGAACAAAGGATTGTGTTCATTAATGTTCAGACTTTGATAATGTGTACGTTATCCCATTGTTGCAGTCAAATTCAAGGTGATCTTTATGATGTCCTTTCAGACAGCATGTATGTTTTTGCACTATATAATGTTTTTGCAACTATAAGCACTAGGCAAGAATAAATACAAATCGTGGTCATATCAAGGACGTTTTGACCCCCAGAGGCATACACTTCATGCAAATAGCTCCAGTAACCTAGGAATTTAGAGGATTCATCTGGATGATTTTGTTCCTTGTCTTGATTTTCTGAGTTTCGAGCTGGGAGAAAGGATAGAAAGGCAGGGCCTTAAAGCAGGGTGCTGCCTTATACATCAACTATGCTGAGCACTTTTCTGCACATTTTCTAGCCCAGACAACTCAAATATAGATGGAATGGGCAGAGAAGCAGAGCTCTAAGAAATGTGTAACTCCTTAATTTTAGACATGCAAAAGAAAAAGTAGCAATTTACAAACAATTAATTTAAAACAGATTACATGAAAAAAAAATTACCCAAAAGGTGCATCTATACATCTAATCATACAAATTCCACATATGCACATATATAAAAATACATACACTTCAGAAAAGATCCTAAGTCTTTTGGCTTAATAATACCATGTCATTTTCCTGAGGTTAATAATGTTAACCAAATTTTCTCCTGCACATGTTCCTGGGCACGAGAAGCAAGATACTTCTTCAGCCTCTCCTTTTACAGAAAAGGATAAATGACTGATTTTTGGCTTGATGGCTGAACCAGAATATCATGAAAACCAGTTTCAACCTAAGAATTTTTTTTTGTTGTTTTTGGGTTTGTTGTTTTTGGGTTTGTTTTTTTTTTTGTTTCACCTTATTTATTTTCAGACTTATTTAGGTAACTCCAAAACAGAAATATTTTTTACAGATATATATTGAAATGCTTCCTTTGCTTAAAAAGGTACTGTCATTTCTTCATGTGAAAGCTGTTCTTTCCTTTCCTACATTTGTCAGTGTGATTTGTTTATTTTTTTTAATTTTTCTCCTGACTTACAAGCATTTTTTTTCACTCTGCTCTGCATGGCAGATCTGCCTACAGTGTTTTTCTGGTATGAATTCAGCTCCCAGCTATGTTATTCATTCATGGATAAATGTCATTCCCATATATTTTGAGTAACATTTTCTCCTTTATATTTTTCTTCCAGTGAAAATAATCACTGCTCCTTCACAGGATGTAAATATTTTCTTTATAACTACAGTGTGAATCTGAAGCTGTTTTTAATCTCTGTGTTACTGAAATTCTGCTTAGCAACCACAAGGATCTTGCTTCCCCAGTGCAGTAAATGATAACTGCTTTCAGGCTGGGTAGCCTGGGATCATCAGTTTTAATGGCGTAAATATAAATGTCTACAAATTGCACGTATCTTAGGTCATTTTTTTTTAAGTAGGGCAAATACAAAAGGTCTGAAGTTTGGTGGAATAATTAAAATGCAACTGACTGACTTAGAATACAACAGTGAGTACACAAATCACTTGGAGAGCAAAATTCCACCATCTTTATTACCTATGGTCCAGCTATTTCAAGACAGATGCACAAGTTGGAGAATTTTTCATTATGTTCAGCGTTATGTTCACCCATAAATATGTGCCAAGTGCTATAATTAAAAGTTACCTATAGATACTCTAGTATTTAGCATGCTTTCCCTTGCTGCTGGGTAGCTTCTGCCATCCTTAATCTTCTGTACGCAAATCTTAGTAGCATTGGCTACACTTGCCAATGTTAATATACAAAATTTTGCTGAAGTTCAGTTTTTCTCTGCACAAGCTCCCTAAAAATAGTATTTGGAAGCTCCACATGCACTTTTAATGATTGCCATTCTTAATGGACTTGGTTTAAAAGTAAAAGGAGAGAGTTCATTTTTTCACTGATAGCTTTGTAAACTCAAATACTCACATGGTCCCACTGGGTTCTTTTCACATAGTATATTATCACCTGGAGCAGGGCCTTTAAAACAGGAGCATTTAAAACCCTCGTGACATCCTCTGCTAAAGTCATGTAACATGTGTCCTGTGTCCTGGCATGAAATTCTCAGTATTTATGTAGGTGACATACAGAGACCAAATATTTGTTCTTCAGTTCCTGGAATCATCCATACAGTATCAGTTCTTATTTCTTCTGATAGCAATTGCAGTCTTGACCTTCAGTGAAGTTTCTGATACCAAAAATACAAGCATCAGTTCCATAACATGACACACTTTTTGCTCGAACAAGTGAAGAGTGGCTAGAATGAGGTAAGCAAGCCAGCTCAAGCTGAGTCTGGGAAGCTATCAGAATGAACTAATTTAGATTTTTTTTTTTTTTTTTTGGGGGGGGGGGCTGGTTGAAAACAATAGACACAACAGCATCAGACATTGTCAAAATGCTTTGCATTTGAGCAGTGGCATAAATAAACTGTGGAGTTCGGAAATTCAGCAACAGCAGTGGTAACCAGAATAGTCTCTTCCACATGTCCTCAGACCACACTAGGTGATCTTTTTTTTACCAATTTGTCCTTAGGCCTGTGTTGAGTAGAGACCTCACTAAAGTTTACCATCCATAGTAGACAACTCTAGCTTAGTAGCCATGATTTTTTTTTTTTAATTGTCAAAAATACATCACAATGAGTAATGAACCAAACACTGAAAGATAAAAAAGATATTTTTTCCCCCACTGTTATATCCTATTGAGTATTTAAATATACAAGAAGTTTGTGGACTCTGCATTTAAAAGATAGTCCAATTTTTATTTACTTGCTTCTGAAATGAGGCCAAATCACATATAAGAGAAAAAAACTGTTATGCCTATCACAGAGAAACAGTTAATTAAATGTTGAAAGCAGAAGTCATTCGACTAAATAGTAGAGTACCAGCTGTTCAACCACATATATGCATTGTATTTCTTGTAACCAGTTAGGTGTATTATAAAACTGTAAAAGACTGACATACATGGCAAAAGGTACAAGCCATGACGACTTATACACATATCAGAGTACCAATTTCCAATGACAGAAAAGTCGGCCAGTATGTTTGATTTCCACTTCTATTAATGTGCCCCTCTTACACAGAACCCAGATTTACTCATATTTGGCTTCCACAAGCCTTAGATTCAGGTTTTTATGCATCTCAAGATGCTGTTTAACTTGCTCTTTTTTAGCTGACATAGAACAGTCTGAATTTGAACAGGCTAATAAGTCTGAATTAGAAAGGCATGTCTACTTAAACATCTAACAGGAAGATGTACAGGTAAAAGAAGATTCTCTGGTTTCATCCCTAGGTCTAGCAGCACTTGCAAACTCTTTTGGCAATGTTTTTTTCAGTTTTCAGGAATTTGGTATATCACACTTTCAAGATTCAGAGGAGTCCGTGAGGCCATTGTGTTCTTCACAATGTCAGCTAAAGTGGATATACATAACTGTGGAAGAGGCAGCACCTAAAATCTCTCTGTCATTCCAGCATTAATTTTGAATACAGAAAACTACTTACAGACTCTAATGCACATGACAGAGCTTGGAAAATGAAAGCAAAGTCTAATCTGGCCTACCCCACAGGCCTAGCACAACAGTCATGCATTAAGGAGCCCAGGAGATCTGTTGTTTCACCTGTCCTCTAACAACTGTGGTAAACCCTACTTTGCCTTCTTATGTTTTCTACAACTGAGTAGATGTCTTCAGCTTCAACTGCCTGGAGAGGATCTTCTGCCCTAGCTTCCCTCCAAACCGTATGCTCTACTGGTCTTGAGGCTTGCGGTCTCAGTGCAAAGTGGGAAGCATCCCTTTGCTTTGTTGAAGTCCTGCTTGGATGCAACCATGAAAAGCAAAATTTAAGCAGTTGTCATCATCAGTACTAACAAAATAAATCTATTAACTAATAAATCTAAAATGCCACTGCAGCTCCCCATTCACAGTGTGCTCATAATAAAGGCTTTATGTAGGAATGCAGTTTTTCTTCCACAGAAGAGTGGGTCACATGCTTAAGAGGAGCAGATTAAGATCCTAAAATATTTAACAGTGAAGTCAGCAATTTAAAATTCTATTTTGGAGTATAGACCAAGTCTGAATCAGTGATTTTCCTCAGATACTGGTCATAATGTGGAAAGATTTAAAAAGCATTTTCAGTTAAATAAGAAATTACACTCAGTTTCTCACATCTACCTTATTATGAACAAACATATTACCTTGGATCTGTTTCACAGTAGCTGTCTACTTATTACCAACTTTATAGGCAGAGAGAAGCAAAGCAGAGAAAGAAGAAGGATTACTTGGCTTGTATCTAGCTGTAACACAGCTCCATTTTAGCTTTGGATAAAGAAAGAAAAATTGCCTTACTAATGGCCTCATACTGCTGCCTACCTAAGATCAGGTTAACTACAGCAACTTAATCCTTCATTACAAGAGGATTTTACCCTTAGAAAAATCCTCTGTAATTCTCTTACCTCTATAAATGGCTGCAATATATTTACCCAACAAGGAGCTTCCACATCCCAACTATGGGTCTGCTTGTCATCACATCACTGCCCCATTTTTTTTTTTTTTTGCCTTCTTTCTCATTGTTACAGCTTTAGACTCAGCCAAAGTTTTTTTGCTGCGGCTAAAACATTCTGCAGGATCATTTGCTTTATGCACCACTGTTCTAAGCAGACATCTAAACCAGGTTCATAATTAATGATTTCACTAAAATTATTATCTGGAACTTTTATCTCATGAGGCAGTGATGTGACTAGATGTGGCTAGTGACAGCCAAATCAGGGGTTCAGTTCGATCTCTGCAGATTTTGATCTGTTGTAGTCATACAAATTCAGATCAACTACATTATTTCTGATTGAATTACTTCAGGCTCACCAGCATAACCATGATCAGAGGCTGATTAAGTGATCTGCCCAAAGACAATCACCAATTTTAAAAAGCAGAGTAGAAACTAAAGCTTCGGAGGGCTGGTCTCACACTGGTCTTCAGCAATGAAAATGCAGAATATCATCTGATTCACTGATGAAACAAAATCCTGTATTTTCCAAGCCTTTCTGACTGAGTATTTGGACCACATCAAACCATTTCATGGGCTGACAGTATCATTATTCATGCTACACAACCTGCGTAACATGCACACAGTCTAAGTTAAAAGAATCCTATTAAGGCAGTGGGTTCAAGCTCTCTAAAGTTAGGAAATACCAGAGTGGTGTGTATACATTATGATACAGCTGTGAATTACAAGATTCAGTAATATGTTCTCCATAGAACTCCACTTAATACATAGGATGGATGGTGTTCATGGAAAAATCAACCAGTCAATAGCTTGTTTTCAGCTAGTTGTTTAAGTTTGGCCTGGGGTCTTATTTACTGTAGACACCACTCAATGCTGTTTTAAACCCGGAACTTCTTATTTCTCATAAGCCCTTTTTTAAAATGTTTGTTAGTATCCAAATGCTTAAAGAATATGAATATATTTATTTTTACAACATAAACAGATATGCATACACCAGTTTTTAAAAGCCGCAGCTGAGAAATAGGGAGACTGAAATAAAAGAAACAAACTTGTACAGAAGCCTTCTTAACATTTTATAATCTAAGATGTTCATTTGTCAGCTGCTTTTGAAAACAGTTTTGAAGAAATATTTCCTAGGAAGGGTTTCTTAATTTTGAGATGTTTGCTGTTTCCTGACAGCCAAAAACTATAGAAAAGCTAGCTGTCAGATAAGGAAGACATTAAGCTGCAGTGGAAGAGGTGACCACTTCAGGTCTCTTGTGGACCTCAGACAGGCAGGTCAACATTTGTGGCTGGTGACCAAAATTCCTCAGACTTTCTGAAATCCCCAGAGCTAAACACCCAGACCTTGAAAGAAGAGAGGAAAAGGCTCCCCTGTCTTCATCTTTGGGATGATCCCACCTCTGAGGGCCACAATTTGAAGCAAATTATTTCAGAAGGGCCATAGGATCATAACTCCCAGGTCTCAGCTCCAGTCCTCATCCTGGACAATTCCAGATGAAAATCCTTCTTACTCCAAGCCTGCCATAGGTCCAGTACAAACAGAAGTTACTAGGAATGTATCTTAAAAGTCCAGGAGCATCTTTACAGGGCACGTGCAAAATGTATTTCCCCTGACGTTAATCTCCATGGTAATGAGAGGATATGTAGGTCTGCGAACCAAGCAGCTCCTATCAAAACACTGGTATTTTATAGAATATCTCAAGTTGGAAAGGACTCATAAAGATCACCAAGTCCAACTCTCTGCTCCTTGCAGGACTATCTAAAACTAAAGCATAGGACTAAAAGCATTGTCCAGACTCTCTTTGAACTCTGACAGACTTGGTGTCACAACCACTTCCTTGGGAAGCCTGTTCCAATGACCAACCACCCTCTCAGTGAAGAACCTTTCTCTAATGTCCAATATGACTTCCCTTTATGCAGCTTCATTCCATTTCCTCATGTGGGTGGTGTAGTTTGCTCCAAAAGACGATGTTAACGGGTTTACATTTCCTTGCCTTTGCACCTATATTTGCATTAATATGACTGATAATTTTGACGACTCATTGTACATCATAGTCCCCACAAAGCAAAGTCAACACATGGTAAACTGCAGCATAGGGGCATGAGTGTCTTGAATAGCTATGACTTAGTAGAAAATATCAGGGCAGAAGACTGAAATAATAAATTACTGGGTCTGGATGCAAATTTACTTTGGAGCCCTCTATAAGCTGCCAAAAACAATATGTATTATGCATGCTTGCTAACATGGCAGGAATATGAATGTATACACAGAGGCAGAGCAGAGCAAATTTGAAGAGCTTGGTTATACAGTAAAGCAAAATTTAGTTTTGGTCATGGCTTCAGATTGGACAACATGAAATACTGTACTCAAACCTTCATTCTGGAAGTTGCTGAAATATTTCAGTTATAATTTTCCAGGAACATTTACTGAGAGGGAGATCATCGGTTCTGGGGAAATATATTAATACAATTTAAATTTTACAAAGCTATCATCACTTAAAATTAGAGTCATATGACAGCAGTATGTAACACTGATTTTATGCATACACATAATGTAAAGTGTGTGTGTACAAACCAAAGAGAGATGTCACATCCACTAGGAATCCAGATGTTTCAAAACATTAAATTAAAATATCACTGTAAGTTAATATTGATATAGAAGACTAATAATGAGACAATTCAGTCTGAATGACGTATATGTAACTTGCTCCAGAAATTAGAACTGGACTTGTCAGCAGACCCTAAAGGGGGAATTATTGTTACTGCTATTCTGTAATTTAAATGGGAACCACTAAATTCACTTATTATGAAATAGATTTTTACATGCTCTTTACTCAAAAGATACCTCACTTGCACAGACAGGTTTACAAGGGGAACAGTACGTGGAACACAGATGAAGGCAGCCAGGGGTCCAGCAGCCCCTGTGGCACATCTACCTCTCCCTGATGAGCGCTGCCTAAGGAAAGCTGCTGTGTTTAACTGCTCAGTTCACAGAGCCCAGCCATACCATATGCTGAGTGCCACAGGCTTGGCCAAGCACCTGCATGTGCTTTTTCATTTAAAGGCTCCTAGTCCCCAAGGCTTCACGCACATGCCCTCAGCCCTACTGGCTGCCTAAATGCTCAGCTGGGTTCGGCCAGACTGTGCACACAAGCAGCAGTCTGCTGGTTACTCCCGAGATGTGCAGTAGTCACCACGAGTGCGCGATTGGCAGTGGCGTTAGGTCTGGTAGCTTCACCAGGCGTATTTCCTGATGCAATACTCTTGTTCAGCCATGTTTTTGTCTGCTGATGCAGTTTCCACTGCTCTCTATACTCCACAGTGGTTTTATAAATCACTTCAAGAGCACTTGAGGACAAAATGCTGTTTGTATTTTCTCTCCTGCCACCCCTTCTCCCCACCTCTTCCTGTCCCCCCCACCCCGCTCCAGTAACACACAACACATTTGTTCAGGGATTCATTAGCAAAGCATTCTTTAAAATTAATCTAGGAAGCAAATCCTGCAGTGGTTCCTTAAGCAATTGCTCCATTAACACTGAGAGTAACCAAGTCTGCAGGCTGGAGATTGCAAAGTGCTTTGTCCTTTCTACTTTGCAAAGCAGTATAACTCATTAGCAAGCCCTTGCTAATTGAATTTGATTTAGTGTCAACACTGTCACAGTCACAGAGAAGCATATCAATAAAATTTCAATCCTGCTTGCTGTGATCATTAAGACCAGTTGTCTAACAACAGGAGCTCTGCCTTTGTGGTGAAGCTTGTCAGATCAGACTCACAGGGGCTCTACATTTCAGCGACTACATGAAATAAATAAAAGTGCCAAAGCTGCCATCTAAAATATAAGATTAATGGAGAAATTCATTAGTTCAAATGACATGCATAAATGCTGCTGCTGGCTGTTTTTTGGGTTTCTGATCTCAGTTATCCTCTTCAAAACACAAAACCCCACAGACCAATAGAGATTTGAAGGAACAACTGTGCTAGGGAAATGACTTTTTTTTTTTTTCAATACAAACCTCCTTTCAAATGAACAGAATAGAAATATGGAAGGAAAAGGTGGATTCAAAGTATGTCAACAAAATTATGGATTTTTATGCATGGACCTTGCTGGTAGAATTTGTCTATCTTTTTTTTTTGGCTCTTTCATTAAATTAAAGAGGTAATACATGGCAAAAAATTGTTTCAAATGCTGTAACCTGAGGGCTTCTGCTAAATAAAATGTAATAAAAAAGCAGTAATAAACAAAATAAAAAAAAAAACAACCTAAGAATAAATATTGTTTAGATTTTGAGCATTAAGGAAACCAGAAAGAAAATACTCAAGGGCTGAAGATGCTATCCACAATTATAAAGAGCTATTAACTGGATTGATTGTCCAAGCTGATTTTCTTCTTTGGCGCATCACCAGGCTAAGGAGACACACTCTTCCTTTTTAAGACCAGTGAGTATTTAATGACTTTCACAAAGTAGACCTTCTCCTCTCTCCTTAGGGGAAAGTTCGTGAAGCTCTAGGGTTCACAGTTCCTGATCATATATTTTTAATTGTGTTTTACGTGCAAGCACACACAGGCACAAACCTGAAAATCTCCATCAGGTACAAATCTCTACCTTACAGTTCACAGGAAACTGCCATAAATACTGTAATACTGAGTAAGTAGGGGGCAGTAGTCCTGCAGGGGGTTCCTTGTTGACATGAGTCAATACTGAGAATGTATTTTAAATCTCTGAATCTCACCTGAAAACTAAAATAAACCAACCAAGAAACAACGGAAAACAAACAACCCCCCAAAATTGCCTCCCTCCAACGGAAGTACTGTGGTAATCGATAGTTATTCGATGAACACTTTATGTTGATCCTTCTCCTTGTCATTTTGAACAGCTATGCTCCCACTTTATAGGAGTTGTCACTAATCCACAAGCATACATTGTGAAATCTGTATTACAGAATTTCATCCCAATTCTATTCCTGTCCTTGTGAACATCCATTTTCCCTACAGTTGATCCAAACTTTCTCCAAATTAATAAAACCATCCTATTTTGTGATGTCAGTACAACCCTAATAATCTTGCCATGGTCATTAATGGAAACATTAAATAAAATCAGCACAAAAATGATGCCTGAGGAGCTCCACTAGAAAAATTATTCGATTCACTCCATTACTGTATGTCCCTATCAGCAATGTATCATTTACTTTCTCTTATGTTGAATCCTATGAAATATGAAATAAATTCCAGATTAACCCACCTTTTCATTCGTTATTGCCTGTTTATTCTCTTCTTGTGTTTTGAATAATAGTTATCAAACCCATAAAAATAATTTAATGCATCCCGAGTGATCTCAAGGAAATGTTTGTATCACAAGGGTACATTTTTCAAGGGTTATAGGGAGCTTTCTGTAAAGACAGTGGAGGCTGACCAGGCATGACAGGCCTCCCCACAGCTGCACTCTGTCATGCACATGTGTGTACCTGGCCTTGAGCTGAGCTGTCAGTGATCTCTAATCCAGCACTGCCCTGTACAGTGTTGACATACCCTAAGTGTCCTTACTCTATGAAAGGGCAACTGTCCTCATACACACTGCAGGCACAAAAGGTTTCCTTTCTAAAACCACACTGTTCATTGTGTCACATGGTACATGATTTTGAATTATATGTAATTTCCTCTGGCAAATCACAGCATCACATTTTCAAAAGCTTTGGTTATAAGAACAGTACTGTAAACTATTGTATAATATTTTGTTAGTTAGAGGGCAGTCCATTCAAGAGCTGCATTGTGTAGGTGTGTCTAAAACCACCTACTGCTGGCCCAACATAGTATAAATACACACCTCACCTTGCAGTAAAATAAAGCAAAACACCTGAGAGATCTGCATGCTTCTTTGTCTTGCTACTCAAAATCAATGGGGTTAGCCCACTTTTTTTTTTTTTCATTTGTTGATGCTAAAATGTTATTGTGTATCCTATTTATTGCAGTAAAAAAAAAAATCCTCAGACCTCATTAGTCTTCAACTTAAGTAAGATACACGTTATGATGCTCTTGAAGTTTGTTACCCTCAGATGAGCTTTGTGTTGAACAGTGAATACAATGATTTATCTGCTGGACAATTTGCTTTCTTGTCCACCACATTCTAGATTTTTCTTCCTTGCTGGGCTGGAAATGATTCACTTCTGATAAGGGGCAATACTGTGCTGCTTACAGATTGTTTTCACCCAGGCTGGCCATCTCCCTCCTTTCACGAAAAGTTACTGATTCTTACTCTGTGTCTATGAGAACTTCTTTCCTTATCAGGGTTTTCACAACAAATTGCTGCCCCTTCTCCAGGACTGACTTCCAGAAACTAACAGCCAGCTTTCTCCTCATTCCCTTTTCCCCATGATCCAGCCTGAGTCCACAAAAGTGTGCCCTTTCTATCAAAGGTCAGAACAATGTGATTGATCATTTGCTGACTTTCATTCCTCACCCACCCTGTGCTCAGAGGGACTCAAGATGCTTCTGAATTTTTTAGTCTTTTCCTTATCAAAATCTCCGGGGGAGAGAAGAACCGAGAAACCTGTTTAAGCATTTGCTCCCCAAACTGTGTGTGGGCTGTTGCCTCACTTCATTCTGCCACCGTCTAGACTATTCTGTGAAAAAAATCTATTCCTTATGTAGAAGAAACAGAGCAGACGACGTCTCAGTTGTCTAGTATGTATTTTTAAACTCTGCAACTTTGTGTCATTCCAGTTAGCAACAACCAAATGAAATATAAAAAGATGTCCATTTTTAAGCTGCTGAAATCCAACCGCTTACATAAGACATGACTAATTACATGGAGGAAACCAAACTTCCACAATATAGTTTTGCTGGTTGAAGTTCTGCACCCTTCTCACAATCACCTGGCCAGAGGTCCTAATTGCCTGTTGCCTGATTCTGTGAGCAATGCAGGCATACAAAGAGTTAGGTTAAGACTGACAAAGTAACTTTTGGAAACAAGGCCACTGTTTATCCTGACATTGGTCTGATGATTTCTGATGTTTCTAAGATTTTTAAACCTAATGATAGGAGTTTTTACAGTAGAGGATTACAGCTTTTTGGATAGAACTATTAAGTACTATGTATTACATTTACAGATGAAAATGGATATTTCCATTAGAAAAGGCTTCCAAACAAGTATGAGGGCAAACAAATTTCCTTTTACTGTGTTTTTCTAACCACATAGACTAACTGGCTAGAAAGCTGATCGATAGCAAGCCAAGTTTTCACTGCTTTCAGGAAAATAAAGATTATGAAAATACTTTAATGGAACTATTTAATATACCTCTCCTGGTCTTAAGAGATTTTGCATTACATGGTCACTGCATCAGAACAACAGGAAACTTGTAGGTGAAAAAGATAAGGCATTAATGTAGCCATTTTGGATATAGTCTCAGTAAGTCTGGTATTTCAACATCTGACAAAAACTCAAGACAAAGTGAAAAGTGCGATTACTCACTATGAGGTCCTAACTCTTAAAATGGCAGGGGTATTTCTAAGATAATTACTATAAAGACACCATTGAAGTAAATGAAACAACTGTTCTTAACAAAGAAAAGTAATTTCATGCCTGTGATATGGCAGTCATTGTATTAATATTCAAGGAAGTGTTAATGAACTGTACTGAATAGTCATTATATCATACAAGTCACTGAAGATGTATTTTTGTATGCAAAGTTAAGGATCAAATAGTACCATGGAGAATACTTATGTCTAGAGTTACTTAATAGTGTAGAAAGGAGAACTGCAACAAAGTTTCACATGGTTGCATGTGTTTAATTGCTGTGATTATTCTTCAAATTTTGCATGTCAACAAATTTGTCACAAAGAGAACTTAAAAATATTTTTGTAACTCTTTATGTGTTTACAGTTATGTCAAGTTAGCGACAGTTACGCTCTTGTGAGAAGTGGGGAGTTGGACTTGGTAATCCTTATAGGGCCCTTTCCAACTCGAGATGTTCTATGATTCTATACTGTGAACTGTTTACAATGTAAGTTCACAAGTAGCTACCATTTTGGTCCAGTATTACAAACCCTTCACATAACTGAAAGCTGTGAGGTCTGAAGGAAGAATACAGTGAAAAGAGCCTGGAATGACAGACTGAATTAGAGGAATGCCTGCTCAGATTGAAAAATTACCAAAAACGTGAATAAAAACATATGGCTTCATCTCACTAGATTTGACAAAGCATCCCATAAATGTATGCGTTCTAAAGAGGGGAAAAGAAAAGCAAAATCACGTACAAAATCTTGAAATTGTCAATTGAACTGACAAGTCACAGAAGAATCTGATCTGAACCATGCCTGGCCACCTACCTGGCTTCATCTAGGCCAATCCACTGATTGCAAAGGATTGCTGAACTTGTTTCAGATACAGTGGAAAAGTATTTTGCTACCCTGTGAAAATTTTGGGTATTTCATGGCTTTTCTCATTCTGTAATAGGAAATTCAAGGACTCTTTAGGAGTATTCTATGAAAAATATGTCAGAGAAATGTATCAGCTTTAGAATAACTCAGGCTTTAGGTAAATTTTGTATATAAATGCACCAAAATTTAATTCCCCATCCCTATTCTTCCAATTAAAGATACAATTGGCACCCCCTCATAATGAAGATGATCTCCTCATTATCCATCCATTGGCTATTCTGTTCCACTTTGGGTTATCTTGAAAAAATACTGAAATACTTTTTGCAGTAGAGACTAGAGCTACATTGTACTGCAGGCCATCTGGCTGGTTAAGCCTCTAGCAAAGACAGTGTTTGCAGCAGAAGAAGGTTTTTCTAGTTCTCTCTTTCCTTCTTCAGTACTTTTGGTTTTGATCCAAGTATTCTATCCTGGTAAATGTAGCATACCTGTTCCCACAGGCAGTTTTAATACTAAACATTTTCAGATTTAAAAAAAAAAAAAAAAGTCTTTTTTTTTTACAAGTAAAAGATTTAGAAATCTCAGTCAAACTGAAATCAAATGCTTTTCAAAATGATAGAGTTGTCAAACTTATTTCACCACTATCAGCACTGGTGCACAAGAAGACATATTGGTACATTCTATCTCATTGAAATTCTACGTTATTTTACAGTGTAATGTCTCAGATATGATTTTACAGTATCACAAAACTGAGGAACTAAAGCTACAATAAATTAATTTAGAGGAACCTAAGGCAAAGGTGGTTTTTTTCCCCTCAGACTCTAAAGTTATCTTTTTTACTTAGGTTTGATAGCACTTTAATAGTAACATAATGCTTCAACTAACTTGCCCACTGAGACAAACAAGCTTTGTCTCCTAGTCCAGCATTAGCGTAGCGTCTGTCTGCGGGTGCTGCCTGAGCCCCACGGGTTACTGTATGTTTATACTATTGAGAACATGATTTCCAGTTTTCCATTTGCTCTAACTGCTATAAACACTGAGGAGCTCTTCTGGTGACCAACTCTCTTGTCGTTGGATGCAATTTAATTCCAGCAGTGATACCAGCCCTCTTTCCTTGGGCACACTGAGTGTTTGGAGACAAGCCCAGTCATATCCAGCTACTTAATTAATAATACATCACAGTTATTTCAGAAAATGTCCCTGATTTCTTCAGGCAATAGCATTTTGGTTAATTTTGTAATAAACTAATATTCAGTACAGTCCTTAAGAAAAGGGTAGGTCATTTACACGTTCCTCTTTTATTTTAATATTGTGACAACAATTCACTCTGTATCTCTCTACTGATGTTCCGAGCAAGCAAAACAGTGTGGCAAATACTACTTTTATTCTTCAATTTAAGGGAAAGAAAAAATAGACTATAATTATAAATTTATAATGGTAATATCCAGTCAGTATTATTTTTCACAAATTGTGAACAATTACAATGTCATATCAAATAGAATAGACCATGCCTACTTTGAGGTACTGGTTGATTTATTACACCAGACGAACGAAGCTGTACCTATTGTTACCAGCTATATGATATCACATTTTCTTAATTTAGGATTATTTACACAACCCTAAAGATGAAGTTTACAAAATAATGTGTAAGAAATGAAGCTGAATATCATTTATTTATTTACAGGGTAATTCAGTGGGACCAGTAATGAGTGTAACTCGTTACTGAGTTACAGCAAAGCTGAGCTTGGTCTAAAGTTTCTGTCTTTCCATAAAAATAAAATAAGCATTGTATTTGTTGACTCTTGTTGACTTTTCATGATGGAAAATAGTATTTTACTTTATTTTTTGTTGGGCTTGGAGCCTTTCTGATCTGAAGTTATGAGATGCTTTTTTTCTTTAGACTACAGCACACAGATCATTGAGAAGCATGTAACTATTGTCACATGAAGCATATACTAGACATTTAATCTGCACAATGGGGAGAAATCTCACATGTCTTCACCAAAGCACTGACATTATTAATTTTCGCAAAACCTTGGTTGATATAAGAATACAGCTCAACATGATTACTGCTGTGCTGCTTCTACCATATTTTATATTCCATTTATGAATCTGCCTGGTTCCAAGTTAAAACCAGACCAGTTATTTTTCACAATTACTCTTGGAGAAGGCTAAATCCATAGAAGGAAAGCCCATCTATTAATGAGCATCCTGGCAAATATTCAATGGAGTTCAGATGACATGGTTTCCTACATTCTGTATAGTAATACAGAAGCATGCAGGAGCCAATCTGGTTCCATCTAGTGGAAGTCGTTTGACCTGCTTGAAATGTAAATGCTTGTAAAATATTACCACCACTTCCAGTAATTTTGGTATCTCACCATAACAGAATAAATCACTAAGAACAAGCTAAAAGTGTCTAAATATTGGACAAATCCATGTCACCAGATAAGAAAGCAACAAATTATGCAGGGACTCTGTAGATCAAGCTTAGTTCCACAAAAAGCAGTTTCTGCAGACTCAGGTTCCCTATCCCACCCCAGTGACAACCTTTTCAGACTAATTAATACATTTCAAGAGACAAGCACACATTGGCAGGAAGCAACAGGAACAGTTTTCCTAAAGGTACTTTGTTTAACATTTGTTGTACTGCATTGTAATATTAAAAGATTTTGGCAATTTAAAGAGACAAATAATTTTATATGTAAGATAATGCAAATCTATGTGTTTAGGTTTAGGTAACATATGTATATAAGTATGAACATACACATATGCATTCTTTGCTGTCCAATTGCAGGAGATGTGAATCACTTCAGTGGGTGAGAGGAGTAATGTGGTGGTCTTTGCCTTCTGAAATTGTAAACTTTCCCTACACCTGTAGTGCCTTCTAATACTTGACCATGACAAAGCCCCATCACTACCTTATTGTGTGTATCTGACCACAGGTACCTGACCTGCAAAATCCATGCCAAGTAAAACTCAAGCCCACAGTTTCATGGCTGTCGTACATTAATGGAGCTACCAATTTACTGCAGGCGAGAGCCTGGGCAAGCCTCCTTTTATGATTTCACATTTGAGAATGATGAGATTAAACATGTAATTTATCAACTTTTTTCTTTGTTAATTAATATAGAAGGTATTACCAAAATGTGTAACTTGTTAAACTAGTTACTTGTGGACTCCACTTTATATTCAGGTTAAGGAAAACAGAAACAAGCCTTTGTTTTTCCAAGCAATGAGTTATAACTGTATAGTTGTGCCATCAACCAACACATGTATCTGAACATATAATCACCCTTTACAAACATTTATTAGCTTGATATTCATAGGCTAGATTATTTCTTAATACAGTACCATTTCCACAAAGACCATTTTTCTACACGGCTCTGAAGACCATCTAATGCCGCCCTTCAAACATTCACTGAAAGCATCCTTGAAGGGTTCAGTATACAATGGTGACAGCTTGCATGTATAAACAAGACATAAACATGTAGCATATTTTTTTTTCTGAATTTTTCAGTTATGAATATACAATGTTGAGACTAATAAATTTCATTGTTTAGATTCACAGCATGAATTCCAGAACATCAGAAGCTTTGAAATTGTTCCAATATATTTATTTTTCTTGATGAGAGTGAGAATTATTTCTACCTTGTATTTTAAAAATCCCAGTACTTTAAATGGCAGAACGCTTCTAGTTTACTTGATTTTTATTTATTTATTTTTTTAATCAGGAACAGAAGATTGAAAGCTACAGGTTACTCACTATGAAAAGAAATCTGTTATGTTCTAATTGTTTCGTCTGGGGAGAAGTGATAGTTCTGTTTATATCACATTCATGCTGTCACTTTCCTATATCACTAGGTAAAATAGGAAATATTAGCATCATCATCATCACCACATTGACTTGCATTTCTGTAAAATTAATGTAAATAAATGCTGCAGCCAAACACAGAAATGAAGTAGTTTTAACCTGATTCACTCATCTTTTCAAAAGTGCTGTCCAGTGCTGAATTATATTTAATTTTCTATTCTACCAAGTCATACATATTCAATATCATAACTGCAGGCTGAATTTTAATATATTTTTCAGGGTGGAGAGAGGGGAGGACAAAGGAGGCCACTGACATATATGAAAAAGGATTATTAGTGTGTTTTGCTATTGAAACGTTTTTATTTGTTTTCATTTTACCATGTATAATGTAGCTACAGAAATTTAGATTATCCAAAATAGCCATCACTTGTTCAAAAACTTTTAAAAGCCTTTTACTAGCAGACACCTAATGAGGTATCCTCTGTAACAGATTAAGGCAGAAGTTCTTCTTTCTGGCATTTTCAGTCCTTGCTTTACAGATACAAATTATGGCCCCATTCTGCAAGAAATACCAATGACTTAAAGTTCCCCAGCTTTCAGGATATTTTAAGAGGTAGTCAGAATGTTAGATGACCTGATCCAAATGGAGGAAAGTAAAAAAAAAAACAAGACCAAAACACAGCTAATTAAGCATCAGATTTAAGTGGGAGTGAGAACTGGTGGCTGATACTAATCAGTCAACCTTAACCATGATAACAAATTTATGAAAGCAACAAGCATGCCCCTACAGTTCTAAGGGCTGTTGTACATGATAACTTTCTAATTTGTGCATTCTATAAATTGTAAAAATTATTCCTGAGCTGTAAAAAAAATCCTTGGAAGGATCTGCTAAGAGTTGAGAGCCGGATACCAAATAAAAAAAAGAATTCCTCTGAAGATCTTTTATTTTCACACCAGGAAGTAATATAAATTTCTGCATTCCTGTAAGCAAAAGTGATTTGGCATTACGTAAAATCATGTGCATGCTCTGCTGTACATGATTTTAGCAATAACCTACAAGTTTAAAGTCTTCAAATGTCTTGATTTATTTAAAACTAGTGACTTAAATACCAGTTACTAGCTAAGGTTTGGTTTCAGACTCAATTTTGAAAAAAACATTTTTACCCTTTGAATTCTAAGGAAATCCACAGAAGAACTGAAGTTTTCCATGATCTGCAGAGGCAACTTCTAAATTATATTGCATTTTGCCTACCCTTTTTTTTCATGTTGCCATATTTTCCTCCTTGGTCAAAAAGTCCAAAAGAGTTTAACAGTTCAGCTAAGTATAAAAATGCCTAAATGTAGCTCGGATCCTCTTTTTTATCACAGCACCCTTTAACATACCATTCCTAACCTTCTAACCACTTCAATTAAATTCAGTGACTTTCACACAGCTCTAAACATTTCTAAGATTATAGATTTTGATCCCAATTATATGACAAGTATTTGATTACACAGTCACCACAACAGTAGTAGAAATTATAAACCTACAGAAATGTTTAATGACTTAAAATTATCAAGGAATCCATTAAAGGTTTTAGAGGATTAGAAACAAGACAGTGGGCAGAAGGTAAATTCAAGGACATCAAGCACTCAAATGAGAAAAAAAAAAGAAAAATGGATAGGGAAAATAAAGCATTTCAGTTTAAAGATCAAATATTTGGAATTTTTCCTAGTTTTTTTTACTATTTTTATCTTTTAAAGTACTTTTCCCTGTTTGTTCTTGTTTCAAGAGCAGTTTATATTTTCTTACATATTTTACACAGAAGATAATTTTGCAAGAAAGCTAATCAATGTACAAGCCAGCTAACTGTGTCATCATCACGATGCCACCAGGAAAACAGTTAAATAAAGCAGATACTTTGAATTGCTCTATATTAATGCATGTGCCTGCACACACATACACATGTACATATATAGGAATGTGTTCTTGTTTCCAGGCTTGATGCAGTGATATATTCTAGGAAGTATAAACTGGCAAGAAATTTCATTTTCTGTAGAAAAACCCTGAAACTCACAAGTTTAGGTCAAGATATTAATTATCATGACATTATTTAAAAGGTTTTATTTTAAATGACGTAACTATTAAAATAATGCTACCTTCTTTTTTTTTTTTCCTGGGGTTCTTGAGTAACAATATATGCAATGTTGTGATGCAAACATCTCACTACTTTGTGATGCTTTTCATCAGAGTTGCATCATTTCTACTGCTTTATGGAGAAATTGTCTGGCCAGGAACAGAGGAACATTAAGTTCACTGAATAAAGACAACTCACCATCAAGTTCGTACACCATAATTTCCACAACACCTAAGCTCTTATTTGGAGATGCCTTTTTTTTGGTTTTAACTTAAAAAACATTTACCATTAACAGGAGATAACATTAGTGGCATAAATATCAAGGCACACGACAGACCATATTTTTACAATATTTCTGCGGAAAATTTACTACAATCATCCCAGTATGAGTTTAATTCCGATCTTTTGCATGAAGCCTACATAAATAAAAAGATGAGTAGGCAGGGGAGAGCTGAGTATTTTTACAACTTCAAGCACTGTAGAGTTAGTACCTGAAATTGAACTTCAGATGATTATATAATGAGCCCTAAAATGTGGTAAGAATTTGAACACCTCCCAAATGCTGCACTCTAGTGTATAATTTTTAATGCCTGTGCAAAATCTACTCAACAATTTTTAAAATTGCTCATATTTTATTCTATCGACTGAACAACATTAATTTCAACAATCCTATAATTTGTTTTTCTGTTTTCACAGACCCTCATCCACTAACTACAGTTTTCACACCATATATGTGTAATACAACCCCCCCAAACATTTGCCTTGTTTAGAAGTACACCCAAAATACACCCCCTGAATTTTCAAATCTTTGTAGAATAAAAAATAAACAACTGAGAGAAACCATTTTAGTTTCCTTTTCATTCACTGTTATTTAATCTCATCCATTTGCATTTTCTGCTTACTGGAGCATCTTGTTTAGGATACTGATGGGTTTCTCTTAGACGCTATGCCGCCTTGGAAACTATATACTTTTGAACCATCTCAAGGCTTTTTTTTTAAAAAAAAAAAAGGCACAACAGAAGCCGATTTTTTTCACGCATATTCCTCTGTAAATCCATATTCAGACTATTTGAGTTCAAATGCAAGCTTTTCTAGACTGCTTGTTTACCCTAGCTGTCTGAAGAACAATAGATTGGCCTATGCATGTTGGATGTTATGGACCAATAGCAGCATCAGCAGTTTCTTAACTGCTAATTACAATTTTATCTACTGTAAGGAGGGACAAATGTTTCATTGACCAGTAAAGTCTTAGCACTCTACAGAGATCTGGAAACCTACCCTGTGGTTCCAGAGAGATGATGATATTAAGAATGATAAAAGCCTTGGCATAGTATTGTCAAACTATATGAAGTTTCTTAATGGCTTAGAAACTCCGTGTAGAATGGGTTAATTCCATGGTTTAAATCTTCAAAAATTCTTTATTCAGAAATCTAGGTTGAAATGACAGACAGGCAGAAGACAGCTGACACTTAGTAGCAATACAATACATGATTTTAGTGGAGTCTAGTTAAATCTTGGCAATATAAATACAATAACTGACAGGACTTTAAGGTTTAAATATATATTTTTAAGAAGTGTCTAAACTGTATGTTCAGCAGTGCTTGATGTGTGCCTTCTATGGAAACTTCTGATAGGCTTACAGTACTAATTCCTTCTTTCTTTCTGACATACACAAGCTGCCATGTCAAATCTACATTCAGAAGCAGCTAAACACAGCATTATTAGCTCTTGTTTGCAGTTGCTTTTAGAAAATGAGTCCAACCCCTCAGTTGATTATGTGGTAGTATAAAGCTAAACAGTAAAAGCTTTCAGGAGTTAAGAACAATAGCTACTAAACAAAATGTTGCCTTCCTGGCTGCACAGGCTTCCAGAGTTACGTTTCCAGTTACTAGCTCCTGACCTATATTTTGTGAGCAAGATGTGGTCAGAATTTTTGCAGTAATTTTTTATTTGCTCCTATTTATGGGTTGTTTTCTTTTGGGTGTTGGTTGGTTGTTTCTTGTTTGCTTGTTTTTTGTTTTTGTTTTTGTTTGTGCTGTTTACGTTTTTTTTTTGTCTTTTGTTTATTTTAATAATGGATTTTACTTTCTTTTTTGCACCCTCTCAGGACTAGTTAAGTTCCTCCTGAAATAGCTCTTGAACACCAGTCTTTTTTCAGCTGAATAAAACCTCATAAATCACAAGGGACAAAGGTCTCTACTGCAGTGTACATAAAAAGATTTACAATCATATGCTGTATTGAGCAGCCCTGTTGAATAGAATATAGGATACTGCATCTTTGACAGGCTGAAAGAAACCACATGCCAGATCTGATTTCTGACTTGCATAAGAGGCAGACCATGTTACATCTTCAGCCCATGAGGAAATCAAGCAGTCAAATGGATAGGGAAAAGAAGAAATGGGAAAGAAAGTTTTATTGTCATCCTGCATATTTTTGACTTCAGCTTTTGCCATTTGTATGCTCTCCAGGACACTTATATGGCACTTATTCACTTCAATTTTAGCAGCAATGAGAGGCTAAAACCAAGATTTCGTGTAATAACATTTAACCCAAACTGTCTGGGGAAGAAGGAAGGAAATATCATCCAATCTGTGTTGCTAAGTACTTTTGGATCATCAGAGCATGCAGGTTAGTATTTCAGACACTTTCTGTTACTTCTGGAACTATTTGCATTAATCCACTCTTTGACAAAAAGGGAACTTCTTCAAGTTTCAATCAGATATGGATTCTGTGAAAGGAATAATGGCCCTCCATTTATTTCTTAAAGATACTCAAATACGACTTTCAAAGAAATTAAATCTCAGGTAGCAGCATGGTGTGTCCTCACATTTACTATGGAGTGCTGGGGAGGAAAGATTCAAAATTATGACACTATGTGATGATGTGACTACAATCTTGCATGTTTAAGAAAAAGAAGACCAACAACAGAAGAAAAAATAAAATGTTTATATCCATACAGGAGAAAAGAAAACAAACAAAAAACTCCAGCCTGTAGTCTGAAGTATATAGTCTTTCTTACGGTACAGGTATAAGCAGTGAGGATGGTGGCGAGACTGTATGAATTATTTTTTAAGAAGACACACTGTTCAAAGAAGACATACATTTCAAGTGAAATGACAAAGCCTTTTACAAGTTTTCCATGAATCTAGCTTGTATTAATGAATTCTAGACTGAAACTGATATATTACTGAACTACCAAAATACCATATGTTCAAAATGGCAAATTGGCAGTCTCAATTTACCTTCATTTAATGGAGACATTTGAAAAGTTAACGGAAAATTTTGAGTAGTTTGGGCTTTTGTTCATGCTTAATCTATGCATGACTACATTTTGCATCAACTAGCAGAAAATTTAGGTTAGACTGTTCAGGGTAATAGCTGATTTCCAACCCCTAAATAAAATATTAATTTTTGTTTAAAAGTATTTATATTAAAGATAAACCACACTCTAAAAAAATCCCAGTTTCAGAAAGCTCTAAAATTTGACAAGTGTGTTTGCAACCTGAACACATATTTTGACTAGAATATTATTCAAGACCCCTATTCTTTCCCTAATCTGTCTAGTACAATACATGACCTCTTGATGCACAACTAAATGTTATGGCATGGACTCTCCTCATTACAGGCATATAGGCTGGTTTAGAGGGAAAAGCTTTGAAGAGACAGCCATTCAAGCTGCAAATGACAAAGTACCTACATCTTTTCATAGTACATAATTTCCTCTGATCACACCGAAGCCTCCTTCCCTAAATCTACATAATGGTTGATTACAAAAAAGGACTTCATCTTTTGAAGCCACATTTCATTGGTTGAACTACCTGGAATTGTGTAAAATAATGAAGTTATGCAGGCCCAATTAAGCTGTATTACACATAGAAAAGTAGGATATGTCATAAAGGATCAGAGAAGACAGTCAAACAAGCTTGATATTCTCTTTCCACATAGGACACTCCTAATTGTTTAGATAAATGCAAAAACCCCTAGAACGTCACAGATCTCTTCCAAAGCTTAGCTACAGAGCTGGATAATCACAGAAACAAAGAATAATTCAGTTGGAAGGGAGCTCTGGAGTCATCTAGTCCAGACTCCTGCTTGAACAACAAACTGAACAATGCCTTCCTGACTCCACCATCAACTAGTTTACATTGAAAAAAGAAACTTCTTCTACGACCTTTTGTAATGCACATCTACAAGCTATCAATGATATTTCCGGACACAAAATGGCCCACTATCAGGTATTACTATCTTAATACGGGATTAAGCAGACCTCTCATTTTATCTGTGAATGCCAGGCAGTTTGTCTCCATCGGCATACTGCAGCTTCTGGCATTATATAATGTACTTAAAGGTATCAGCAGATCAGCTCATTGGTGGGGCATTAACTACCTGAATTTTATTATTTAATCTTGGAACGCACTTCAGCTGTATATGATTCCCAAAGGTCTGAGTCCCCCTACTTTTTCCCCAAATCATTGTTATTTATCTGCAAGACAGAAAGCAGCTAAAGGAAGGTCCTATCTCAATAAAGATTATCAAAACTTAATTTAGCAAGTGTATGATTTCAGGAGAATAAAGACAAGAGACATGATTCCATCTTACCTTATGGCAGCATAAATTCATTTCCTCAGTATAGGAAAAGAAATTTGGGATGCATGCTCAATTTCATGCATAAATCAGACTTTCAGTTGCATTTGTTTCCAAACCCAGTTTTCATCTGCAGTTTCAGTGGAATTACTATGAATAAATAGTAGAATGCAGCCCCTTGGCTCTTCACCCCTCTATTTATTTTATTTTATTTTTTTGTCTGTGTGTGTTTATGATTTTTGTTTTTTTTTAAAAAAAAAGCAATTATTTTTTTTTTTTTTGTGTGCATTTCTAAGCACACTAGTGACTCGATTTCTTTTTTTACTTAGGGATTTGTATTACCAATTATTCATCAACCTAGCCAAATGAAAGGGAACTGAAGTTTTTCTCTTAAGTGACATTTTCTGTTCTCTGAAAAAGTGTACCAAGAAATGGATACTTTAGCAAGGGAGCAAGGACAATAGATGCTGCACGTTGCATGGAAAAAGAAGTCTTTTATAAACCAATCAGGTTTCTGCCTAGCACATATCCAATGACTGATTGTGTATCTGTGATGATAAAGGGTACTGATTATCTTCTCTGTAGAATGTTCTCACAGATTTGCACAATGACTTAAAGATCACAGGCAACACGAAAACTGCCTCTTTCTCCCTGATTTCACACTGTTTGAGACTCAGATCTTGCCCAGTCATCTCCTGGGAAGCAGCTTTTTGGGTAGTTGCAGAGCACTTGCTCATGTTTTAGACTATGAAACACTGACCGAAACCCTACTGAGGACTTGAGAATTAGTTATTATATATTTATAATTGTATTTTTTATCTCTCTCTCTCTAAATATAAATAAATATAAATATAGAATCATAGAATCAACTAGGTTGGAAAAGACCTTTAAGATCATCAAGTCCAAGAGTTACCCCAGGTTTGCCAAGTTCACCACTAAACCATGTAAATATAAATATATAAATATACTGGCTGGGTGGCCACAAGTCACAAACACAGCACATGCTAAATTAACCCTCTCCCATGGAGATCTTGAAAGTGCTGGAGCATTTTGCTGTTTCTTATTTTTTGTGCTGCCTTCAGTGCAACTCGAGGTACTGGAATAGCATTTTCCCCCTTTCTAAAGTAAAGAATAGATGCAGATGTTGCAAATGTAGTCACAAAAAAGAAGCAAAAATCCCAGTGAATCAAAACCCACTTAGCATGAAATGTAGAAACATCAAAATCCCAGTGAATCAAAACCCACTTAGCATGAAATGTAGAAACATCAAATAAGTCAGAACATCCTTCAACAACTAAGGGTGAAACAGCTAAATTTTTCCCACCCCAAAAGGGGTTTCACCCACCTGAACACCTAAAGATAAGAATACTTTGAAAACATGATGGTCTTTTGAAAACATAATTTAATTTGAAGAAAAATTATCTCACAGATTACCTCTATCTTTTTGGAAGGAAAGGATTGGGGACTGAGAGAGTATAACGTGTTTTCCTTATTGTTATGATATAATAGAACAGGATGTACTTTCGACTCAGCTTTGTGATTCTTAATGTTGCTTTTGTTGCATTGTGCTTATTTTACCCTACAAAATGTTAGTAGAGTAGGGCATGTAGGTATCTTCATACTAATCTACACAGTATTCTCATCTGTTTTTCCAGGTCTTGCATTGTCACATGCATCCAGAAAGGGCAAGTAAAGCTAGCCTTGACAGGGATGCTTACTGAGTAACGGGTAGTTAAAATTAAGGTCCTTCATTCCTCTGTAATTTAAAGGCTATGTGATACTAGTTTGACTGAAAAGTATCTGCTCTAGACTTTTTCAGTTTACACATGATTTGGCACTAAATATAGAATATAACATTATTTTTCTCTTTTTCTTGAAAATGTAATACTTTGTTCTGTTAGGCAGATAATGGTTCCTCCCACTTCAACAAAACAGAGAAATCCACGTGCTTCAAAGGATAAGCTGCAGATTTTGATTGCTTGCAACAAGCAATATTTCAAAAGTTTCTTTTCTTTTTTAGGTAATACTGATTTCACAGAACACCCACAACCAGTTCATATTTATGGTCAAGAAGAGTGAGAAGTGTCTGGCAAAGGGACTTCTCTTACTACTGAGAAACAGAGCATCAGAAGCACTAGGGTTTCCCCCTCATCAGTTTACTTCTGGAAAACTGAAATCAGGCTGAGAACTGAAGTCAGTTCTCTGATATTTCAATATTCCACAGTAAATAGCATTGTGTTGCTGGAAATAATATTAACTTTGAGCTCTTGTTTGGTTGGTTGGTTTGTGGGTTTTTTTTTTGTTCCCTCACGTGCTGCCACGTACATTTTGTGAGCACTGGCATGCAATTAAAGTCCCTGCGTCTCTCCTCAACAGGTGGTTTCTCTGCCTTATGTAGAAGCATTTAAAGTCTTACACTTTTTTCTTCACTCTGGACTAATTTTTTCCTTCACCTGATCAAAACAGTTTATCCTCATGACCTGAGGAGAACAGGATGGATCATTCTGCAAATGTTCACATAACCGGTAACATCCCTGGAGGATGGAATTTGTTTATTTACTTTTCACTGCTGCTCTCACATTCACTGAACTGGATATCCCTGAGGTTCTATAAGTCCAATAATAAATAATTGACCAACATCTCGCCAGCTAACGTAAAAACAAGATTTTGAAAGTGATGTCTTAAAACTGTCATGGAGGGAAGGCAAATCCTAAAGGGCTCATGTTCTGGAAACAATACTGTCTGAGCCTGACTGCCTTCAGAGTTATCCCTTAAAAGCTGCCTTGTTTGGCAAATACCCTCTTAGAACCACTGGCATGTGGAACATTTTGAACATAGCTATTTCACTCCAGAATTTACAGAGTTGCAAAAGCACATTACTTCTCACAATAGAAAAATCAGAAATAATATTTTCAGATCTGATGCCTATTCTTATATAAATTAAAACCATTATTTCATTTCTACTGAGGCTTCAACGTTATGCAAAAGTACACTGAGGAACTGGGTATTTCTGTCCATTATATTCACTAAGAAGTGAAAACTTTGAGGCTTCACCCCTCATGAAAGAAAACGAGCCATTGCAAGTGTATGTTCTCCTTGCTCATAGTCCAGATCATCATTATAACCATTGACACTTCAGGCCTAGGAAACCAGGGATCCAGAACAATGCACCCTGAATAATTAATATATTGGATGGTTTCAAAGCTTCTATTATTCTGACACCTGAATTTTCTAATACCAAAGGACTGCCAGGCTTCCATGCTGGTCTCAGTGACCAAGGCCGTACTTTGTTATGAGTTCTTTTATTAGTCATTCTCACTGCAGAGGCTGCTGCAGTAGATTGGTATTTTCTGAAATCCTGCATGCCGGCACTTCGGAAAGAAGAGGCTATCTCTTGAGAAGATAGGTCCGTTTTATGTCCAGCTCAGAGTTTGTGATCTCTACCAACAATGAAACTGTGGTTTTCAGAAAGTGGATAAAACTTTAGGAAACAAGCTGAGCCCAGCCAAATATATGCAAACTGGAAAAAAAAAATAAAAATCATCAGATAAGACCATCAAACAGCTGTTTCCAGATTGTGGCCTATAGATTAGTGGGTGGTCTGTGACTTCATGCTCAGCAGCCTGCAGCTGCTTCAGAGAAGCTATTATTTTATTTTCATTTATATTATCTTAAAGAGAATTTTAAATGAAAAGTTAAACGCTGGGGCTCAATAAAGATCCATGAAAAAACTGAATACCTATTAGGTGCAGAGATCAAAAAACGTTTGAGAAACATCACATTAAATGTAATGTCATTAATAGACTTGATAGATAATGTCATGCTGCAATGCAATGGGCAGACATCCATTAGACTCACATCACTTAACAGAACACAGAACATGTAGTCTAACATGAAAGTCAGACTAAAATATTTTATAATTTTTTTTTTTTCTTATAAATCTCCTCTTCATTTTCTGATCTGGAAATTGAGGGTTTTTTAATCAATATTTTTGGAAAAAAACCATGAAGTTGACACAACTATTTTTCAATGTTATCAATATTCCCATGTTAGGAAGAATAAGAACATCTCATTTGTGCCTTATGACTTTTAATAATAAAAATGCCTGAAAAAGTACTCAATTCTTTTACTTATTTTAAATGAAGTTTTATGCACTTCAGGTCCTTTTCCCTGTTTCTGTAGTTTATAATGGTTTCATTCAACATGCAAACATACAAAACGCACATGTTCTTCAGCAGCTCTTTGAAACATCTTGTTTCTAAGACTTCTGGCTAAGTGCCTTTAACCGAGCGCCAGTGTCTTTAACTGGGATGGGTTTTTTGACATGCTGAAGTATTTTAGTAATTCAAATTTTATAGAAAAGCAATGTAACATGTAAAGTTACTTGTAAAATATCCTTTATTCATATCACTAGCTTCTAAAATGAAGCCTCATAATTCCAGTTTTCACTAAAGTCAAAGACAGCTGATGATACTTTCTATATCTGTAATATCCTTCTGATCATTATCACTCTTTACCAATTGACGTCTAATTTTTTATTTAAGATTGATGTTTTCAACTTTAAATTTTAAAAGTAACATAGCAAATAGGAATTTCTTTCTTAACCAGTCCTGAACTGACAGAATGAAAATATGTTAAAGAAAAATAAATATATGTTACAGAAAATTAATCTTGAAAGATTTGTTTTCATTACTTCCTTGCTTTGCATGCTTTTCTATGTATTGGAAGATAGAGAGGAGAACATTATGTTTTCTTGTGAAAAGAAGACAGGGGGTGAGGGTGGTAAAAAGAATTGGAATGGAAAAGGCTGCTGTTTTTATGTAAAAAACCGACATGTTTTACCTTGTACTCTGGGGTTCCAAATTGCCAATCTTGTGATGTGCTGTCACAACTTATGCGTGACTGACTGGTTACAGAGCCTGCTGATCTATATGGAGAGGTGAGAATTTGTCACTGTGCATAAGCAGAGAGATCAGTCAGATATAGTGATAGATCTGTTCTTTGCCTAGATTCGTCTGCTGCTATATTAGGGTGGCTTAGCAGCTGCCAAATCAAATTCTGAGCCTAGTTCTGTGGTTGAAAAAAAATGAGAAAAAGAAGTAGTGATATCCTGACACAACCACTCTGGGATGCAATAACCATGGGGAAAAAAAACACACTTATAATCACTGTGGGGCTGGCTTCATCTTCCAGGACAGTCTTTGCATTATTTCATAATCTTTCCCCAGTCACTGCAGTGAACTCACAATACAGGACAACATAGCATAATGTGCTAACAGGTACCTACCTCTCTTGGGACAGTTACTAATGAAGACATTCTGCATACCTAAATGTGTCAGTACCGAGAACCACAAAACAGTAGCACAGGACTATAAAGGAGAACCTCTGCATAAAGGGAGAAGGAGATACCTTGTGCTGTGCTTGAAGTAGTGTACAATGGTCTACTTGCTTTTTTTAAGCTTGCTTTAAAACTGCAGAGCTGTTGATGCAAACAGGTAGGCCCTCAGTGGGCTAATTCTCAAACAAAAATTCCCCTGTCTAGAAGCCATGTTAGTGTGGAGTTCTACCAGCAGTAACATTTCTGAATGACACACTGACTCTTTTGGTGCAACCACTGCCGTGTACCAACATAACTCAGTGGCCTGAGATGGTTTATGCTTATCCCAGTTCAGATCTCAGGTAGAGGTGGGATGCAAGCAAATTTTTTGAACTAAAGGAGATAATGTCGACTGTATCAAGTGTCTTTAACTAATAGCGCTTAAAGGCTGCTTTACTGCAGATGAAGAGGAAACTACTCAGAATTTGCATTCCTTACCACTTGTTGAAGGAATAGCAGTAGAATGTATTTTACTTCTTTCTCACACTGACATAGTGTAATAGTAGCTATATTAGTTTTCATTTGTGTAGATTAAGGTAACTGCTGGTATGCAGCAGTTTGTAATGGTGGAGCAAAGAACAGTGTTCCTCAATGATAGTTCCACATCTGAGTCTGACTTGCAGTATGACCTTGGCTAGGCACTTAACACATCATCCACACAAACAACAGCGTTAGGGCTGCAGGAGCCCTTTCAACACAGCCAGAATGCTTCTTCTTGCTTGAATGTGCTTGCCAGTCTTCAGAAGTGAGATATCCCTGCAGCCACAGTATACAAAGTCACCCATAAGTTTGCTATGTGATTTTTCCCTAAACGGGAGACCATGAAACAGACCACTCACTTGTCATTACAGTGTCGCTGAAAAGCAATGCAACTGTCTGCTGCCACAGAGTGAAATAACCCGCTGCTTGTTCAGCAGTGCCTTCACACCAGAAGCAAAACAGAGCTATGAACACTGAATTGTTCAAAAGATCCATTTTATTTAGGGTTCCAATGGAAGCAAATAGTTGTTTTGTTTTTTTTTAATAAAGTG
This sequence comes from Pezoporus occidentalis, assembly GCF_034315485.1. Lineage (NCBI taxonomy): Eukaryota > Metazoa > Chordata > Aves > Psittaciformes > Psittacidae > Pezoporus > Pezoporus occidentalis. Next base: position 6,741,944 of record NW_026912961.1, on the reverse strand, counting down.
GCACAAAAGCCAAAACAAACATTAAACAGAGCTCTTCAAGTACTCCAACAAATTCCGAAAGAAAAAAATATCGCACATTTTCAATTCTGCAGGAAGCAGCAGCAACAAACAGAAAACTTGTGGAGTAGTTATTGTTATGGCTGTGCTGCTTCTTACACAATTGTTTGTCATTGGTGACTATTCAATCATGCCTGTTATGCCAGATTTTAAAGATTAGTAAACACTTAACAAATCCACTCAGTTTTCAGACAAGCTTGTTCTTTGTGAAAGCTGAAATGACTGGATTTATCAAGGGCAAACCTCATGCCCAGTGAAGGCATAATCTTGCTGTGTACCACAGTATGATGAGGAATCAAGGTGGCAGAAAATGACCACAAGAAGGAAGATAGCGTTATCCTGCTGGTGCTGTTGCAGTATTTTTCCTACTTTTCTTTCATATAGAACTAAACACTGTACTTGACATAAAATAGTTGTCACAGAAACTTATTTTTCATGCATTTTACAACTGACATGCAGTGTCACATTTAAGCAGAGCCTATTGAGTCAACATGCATTTATACGTTTGGCAATAAAATGTGTGTGTAAATATATACACACACCCCACAGGAATTCATTGGAACTTTCCACAAACACTGCACATGTATGATCATACAATTTACGAAAGAACATTATGACCAAATCTGTATTTTTTTTGATTAATCAAAACCTTTGACTATTTTAAATATTCTAGAATCAATCAATAATGAATGGTTCAAACAGAGAGAAAAAGGTGCTGAAACATTGCCAAAACATGACCTGAGAAGATGTGGCTATATAAATACATGTGTGTCCCTCTGTATGCATACATACCTACATGAATGTATATTATATATAATATTGCATATGAGTATCTATACATACATAGATACACATACACACAAAGAAGCTGCAGATGCATTCAAGAATGTTTTTACAGTATCCGATGGCAGATTTTATCTGAACCTATCATTTACCAGTGATATTAGTAATAGAGAATATTCACAATGCATTATTTATCACTTGTACAAACTAACACTAGCAATACGCGTTATTTTATACTGTAGTAGATGTATTTTTTAAAGACTTGAATAAGAACTGGGAGAGCTGCTTAAGGAAAAGTAGCCTTGACAGAACGCGCAGCTTGGAATGAGGCTTCAGCAAACTAGATCAGTTTATTTTCAGCTAGAGAGACAACATGTCAGCTCAGCTAAAAAAGATCACAGGCATTTCTTCATGCAGTGCTAGCTTTACAGAAGTTAAAGAGTTGCCAAAAATCTCTGAACTCAGGAACCCAAACATCAGCTGAGCTAATGTTCTCAAGGTAGAATATTTTCAATAGAAATATTCCATACAAGTGGCTCTATCCATGTTTATGACTCATGGATTGAGTCTCAAGGACTGTGTATATGAGGACAGTGGGAGAGCCTCAGACCATCGAAAAAATTTGCTGTTTTTAAAGGTCAAATGGTGTCATAGCATTTAATGTGAGAAGTCAGTCATTTCTAACAGGTCACTTTTGCAGTAGCCACAGATAATCGACCATTCACTAAACTGTAAAATTTGTTTAAAAAAAAAAGGGGGGTGGGGGTGGGGGTGGAACCAAAACGCCAGAAAAAAAAACCTTATTTCAAAATAAGTCACAACTCCATATATATTTATCTTCAAAATGCTGGTAGGACTGACACCCAGATGTAGGCAAAGTACTGCTATACTGAAATATTATATTGAAAAGTACTATTAGCTTGAAGTACTATATATATTTTATATATGTACACATGCAGACCTGTGTGTGTATATACATATAGATGTACACAAATGTACAAGGATGCTTGGCCCTATTTTCAAATTACCCAGTATCTTCCACTGAAAATGTATGTTTGTGTTTAAATAAACAGTATCTGGTGTTTGAAACATTTTGGGCCAACCTTACAGTTGCACTGTTTTTCCTTTAAATTAGTAAACCAATCTGCATTCAAGAAATATGTTACATTAAGCAGATGCTGGTGAGAAAGAAAATTCCTAAAACCACAGGGCAGGTATGGAAAGCAAGTAGTGCCAGCCACTGTATAGGCAGGCTGCCTGGCAGTTCAGTTTGATTAGTTGTCATCAGCTTGGTAAAATAATTAGTAAAAATGCCATGTGCTGCTTGTCAGTTTACAGCTTTAAAGAGGTGTTAGCTCATACTGATAGACAGCACTGCTCTTTCCCAGTACAGTAAAAACAAGAATACAGTATAGCAAAGCCATAAATATTAATATGTATCATCAGGTTTACCACTTAGGAGTGTCACCTTGTGATTAACGGGCTGAGAGCCTGTGAGCTGTAAAGCACAGCTGAGTTGAATGAGATGTGCTTGGAGGCTAGAATGTAATTTCTACTGTACTTTTCAGCATATTGGCTATTTAAAAAATGAAACAGCAGCAATAACAAAAATAATGATGATGATATTACCATTAATAATAACAACAATATGTATGTCATAATATATAGATGGATGAACTGTTTCATATTAGCATAAGATGCCTGTTCAGTTTCAGGCAGCTTGATATACAAAATCTCAAACATAGGCTAAATTCTTATTTGGTCTGTGCAGATACTAAAACTGCAGTAACAATTCTGGCAAAAAGCAGTATTTGCCAAATTTTCCAACAGGCATGCTCCTTTTTCTTCACTGATTGCCTCTATAATTGGACTAGGATGTTTGATCAGTGCGTATGTATTTATAAAACCAAACAGTAGTGGCCACTTAGATGCACAAGCAGACTCAAACACAGTGACACATCCAAACTTTGGGGGATTTGCAGAACCTTCTGGAGTCCTGAATGTATGCCAGCGGGTGAGGAGCTATTTCATATAATATGCTTTATGTAAGACAATCTTTATGAGTCAGACTTCTCACAATATAGCCATTGTATGTAAGGGCACCCTGCAGAGGGTTCAGCATCATGTCTGATCTAATTCGTGTTAAGGTTTGCTCTTTAAATGGCTGAATCTTAGAGCCTTCACAGGCTATTATCAGAGCACTTTAGATCCACAGACTTCACCACTAAAAAGTTTCTAAAGCCATACAAAATAAACACTTTGCTGCAACATCCTTTTAATTTGGATTTATTTACTCATGAAAGACTTATTCAATGTAATTTTGTATTCTCTTTGTTTGTTTTGGTTGTTTTTTTTTTTAGATGTGTATTACTTGATATCTAAGAGTCTTGTTTGCTTGTTTCCCCACTTATTTTCTGAAAAAAGAAAGGTTAAAAATTCTCTAAAGACAAATGTGGAAAAAAGCTATTAAACCAAGGGACCCAACTGGAAAAATCTGCTCATTTTACTGTGCCATGCTATCCTCACTGGTCATTACAAAAAAAAAAAAAAAAAAAAAAAATTAATCACTGTTTTCTGGTCTGGTCATCTTGTAATACATATTTCAGTGTTAGCTAGTAACAGCCATATCACAGCCACAATAGCTGATGTGCTAGTTGAAACAATCCAATTATTTACAACAATAATGTGAACAGCATCTCAGCTAAAATTTCTTCTCTGATACATTCCTCTACCAATTAAGAATTGGAAAATATCCTTAGTTCATATGAGATTGTAAGAGACGTAGAGAAGCCATGCGCAATATCCCTTCCCATAGATTTTTTCCAAGGAAAGTCTCAGTCTCTGGCTAATGCACTGCCTCCATCCCAGCAGAACAAAAAGGATGTGACAGCACAAACACTTGTTTTAAAACATGGTCAAGAATAATTACTACTATAAGCTCCTGCGATGCATTTTATTGCTCTGCCCCGTGGATGTCTGATTTAGAAACAAACGTTGGCTTCTGTACTGCAGGCTGCGCGATATGTATGTGCATCTGTGCGCATGAGCAAGACAGAGGAGAGGTCCTAGGGTCTGGATTTATACACCCAGACACCAAAATTAGGTGGCTCATCATGTTTTATGTGAAAGTGAGAGATCTATGTAACTTCATATGCCTTATTTCATTAGCTGTGCATTTAAAATCTTAGCTTAGAAACATTTAGCAGTCTAGAGAGGAGTAAGACACTCCTATACAGGAATAAGTGTCCACAAAATATGTTAAACAAGAAATACCTTTAACAGGTTTACCTTCAACACAGCCAATAGGGAGGTTTATGATTTTCCTTTTCATACTGGATTTTTTTCCCGCAACTTTGAATAGGCAAATCTAATGCCCCCTGCTTTCTTGCTTCTCAGTGCCACCTAATCTAGGTACTATTGATGACCATTGGTGTGAATCCACCATCTTGCATTTTTACCAGGCTATTCAGGATCCCTCTGTAGCTGGGCTGTTTTTTAGTGCTCTAAATGTTATCCTAATACAAAAGCCCTGTATGGACATTTTCACAAAGAATTCACTTTAAATGCAGCCTGAAAAGTTGCAGGAACTTTCTTTGGGTACAGGTCAATAAATGCAAGCAGAGACCCCACAAAAACCTCCTAAGTTACCATACCATGGTTTTGCTGGATCTCACAAGTGTTCCTTACTTCTGTGAATGACATTAATAAACACTAATTCCTCACAAAACCATTTTCTTATATCACTGTATCAGTCTAGCAAAGGCAAGAATAAGGTTTGTATTCAAGAGGTGATAGAACCATTTAAGCCTCACATATAGCCTCACTGTAAAGAACAATTTTGAGCAGCATGTTTTCTGAGATTTTTAATCTTTCTCCTCCCCCTACCATTTATTTTGTTGTTGTTCTGTTTCCTTTTCTCCTTCTGTCAGCAACTTCCATCTTTCAAAGTATTCTTATCATCCACAGTTTCCCATTAATTCTTCACCCTATTATGAGTTTTACTCTTCCTGGAGGGCCTTGATGTCAAAGTACTGTCAATCTGTCAAAATACTTCTTTAAGACTTCCCTCCCTACTGCACTATCATTCTGGACTTTTTACAACAAAGGTCTACTTGTATGGGAACACCAAATTATGAGAATTTGGGCCATAGAATAAAGCATCAAGACCCGTATTTTTAGTGCAACTCTGTCATGAAACATGCATTAGAATGACAAAATCAGTATAGTCTCACTGATGAATAATGTCAAAGGTAATTATACAGCATCATTTTAATTATTCAATATTTTCCATGTAGTAGGAATAAGGGAGTTATTGTTAAACCAAATACTGAAATAACTCAGTTAATTTATCTAACTGCAAATTGGCAAGTCTTTGAGAATGGCCACTGTTAAATATTGGCACAGATACAATATTACAAGAATATACTCAGTATTACAAATATTCAATACTGTAATATTCGTTTTTGAAAATGGACATGTTCTACATTTTTAAGTAGCTTTTTATATGGGTATAATAACTTTTCATCCTAGTACATATGTAAATCTCTGCACATTAGGGGAGAATATAATCTTTATAGTAAATTTTTAATATGCATTTCACATGGTCTGTGCATACAGTAGATTTTGTATTCTACATGATACTTTTGAAGGATAAAATACAATGCTTGACCTGTGTCAGAAAAAAACAAATTGTCCTTCTCTATTCACTAAGACAAGTTTAGCTACAAAATTATAGAATTAGATACTACAGAACAAAACAACCTTAGTAACCTGAAGAAGATACTTCTCTGAAAATAGGAATGGTTAAGAAATGACAGGCTACACACAGTGTGCAAGCTTACAGCCCACCTCCTTTAATGAAAGGCCAAAATCTGAGGTCATCTTCAGTGGGGAAGCATCTAGATAGGAAACGATATCTAAACACATAGAGAGGTGTCAGCAAGGTCAATGGAGGGATTTAGGATTTTGGGTTTGGTTTTTTTTTTTCCCTCCTTCAGCTTCTTATTAAAATTCATCTGATATCCACTGCCTCAGCAGCTCAACACGACTCAAAACCAGTTTTCAGTTGCAGGAGAAAAAACATTCAACGCAGCTAACTGATACACACCTAATCTTTCCCCCAGTGCTTGGAAGATGAGATGAACACTTCATGTGGAACAGACATTTTACTTATTCATGGATTTTTTCCAGCTACTGCACATGACCAGCAAGCTTCCTCTATGAGCTCCAACAGTGCAGTCCTGCACAATGTGGCTTTATATGTGGGCTCTTTCTCCCCATCTATATGATGTCTTTAGGGACCCACAGGACTGTCATGCCATGGGCTTGGACCCTGAAAGGAGCAAGACAAGCCCCATATCCCACCCAACAGGGACCAGAAGGCAGAAGTGCTAAATGATGTGCGCCACACAATTTCAGGCACTTTCAGGACTGAGTGTCATGTAGGTTAAAAGTATTTTGTAACATAAATAAAATACCTGATGGAAAAGTTTCTGCACAAATTTAACACCTGCATCTCATTCATGGTAAGGAAGTTGTGAATCTGATGCAGTAAGGCCAAAAATGGGTATGTCCACCATTATTCTAGGTGGGAGGTGTAAACTCCAGGTTTTACAGTCTGTGTCTAACCTACTGACAGCATGTCCTTTTGCTGCTTCATTTGCCCCTCCACCCTATAAATCAATCAGTAGTATTTGGGGGGGGGGGTGTTTTGTTTGTTGTTGGTTTGTTTTTTTTCCCCACAACAGTTTTCCTGTTATATGAATAATAATGCCTAGAGTAAAGCTTAGTAAGTGTCTCAAAAGAGCTGTTCTTTTTTTCGAAGGGAAGTCAAACAATATTTGTTCAATTTTTAATCATAATCTCATTCAGATAATAAAGTTACCAGAAAAATGCTCTCGGGAATATGCAAGTGTCAGAAATGAGTTACAAACTGGAAATAACAACATGCAGTCACATTTTTCAGTGGAGTCTTTCAGTATTTCTGTGGCTAACACTACAACAGTACCTGCTTTTTAAATCTGAAATTAAGGCCTTACTATAATAGAATGTATGTCTCCTTCAAATCTGTATATTGAATTTAGTTCAAAATATCTTCTTAGTGACAATAAATGCAAAGTTCCATTTCTAGCACTACTGAAGCAATTTGTATCTGAGATTATGTATATGCACCAAGGAGTTCCAGTTTAAAATTAAGACTGGTAATGAAAACAGAACATTGGCAACCATATACTGGTAAGGAGTTCAAGATTTTTTTTCACATGTTGTTTTTTTACAAGGCTTGTGAGCTTGACTGCCATCCTCAGTATTGGCTTTCTAAACAGCTAAAAGCTGCATAGTGAAATTAAAAAAAAAAATAAAAAATTCCTGTAGACACTTGCCCTTTGTCAGTTTTCTCTGAAAAATTAGGCTGTATGGACTTGGAAATTTTCTAAATACATGTATGTATAAATGTGCACAGTGGCTGCTTAAGTCCTTTGACAACCGTATGGCTATGTCTCTCCGGAAATGAGGAGCCCAGTTTCCCAAACACCTAGAATGAGATTGTAAAGCAGCACAGACATTTCTGTAAATTTAACCTTAAATTGTAAATGAATTAAATACGCAGTTGAGGACTAAGTAATCTCTACTAGGTAAAAGAACAAGATTTGAAGCACGACCAGCTTCCTTTCCTACTATTTCCTCCAAGTTTCCCAGAAAAGCTATTTCAACTGTGATTACAACGAGCATGGCATCAAGTCTGTGCATCAAGATCAGACAGGAACAGTTTAAAATAATTCATTGTGTTCTGCTGTAAAACCAGCAACTTGGCAATCACTGCTGATGCCAGAAAAATCTGATACCGCCCTTCAATCATAATTAAAAGATTAAGCAAACAACTGCTTAATTAAACAAAAGTTTATTAGTCAAAATTAAATTTACAAGGTCTAATACTGAAAGGTGCCAACTGACCCCCTCAAAGGCAGTGAGCAATCTCATGCATGTCAATGGCAAGCCACAGAAATAACTCAAATACCTCATGACTACACTGTGAGGACATCAGTTGTCATCACTGAAGTCAAAAGAAGGGCAAACTACAGGTGTAAATACATTTGCCACTATGATACAAGACTAGGATATTTATTGTGAATATTGCTTGCAGGTTTTTTTTCCTTGTATTATTGCCTGTGTGCACCTATATGAGAGTTTTATACAGATATAATGTAAACAAATATATATAAAAATATTTGCAGAAAAAATTTCCAATAAAAAATAGGTATCTAATTTCAGTTTGGGCACCTTTCACATTCACCTTCCACAAATACTTTAGCAAACAATTTACTAAGTTCCATAAACAACTAATTTTGAATAAATATGAAAGAATGTTAATGAATTTATGATCACTTACTCACTAGAAACCCACGTGTTAGAATACCCTTCACTGCTAAGAAACAGAAACTACACTGTATGTTGTATTTTTCAAAGAGAATGATTAAATTTTAAATATCACATAGTTAAAACAAAAATTCTTATGGACAATCTAGAGCCTTCAGGTTATTTATGGAGGAAATTCAACAACTAAATCTGAGTAAATGAAGGATACTGCAGTCTTATTTTGCACAGTTGACAGCACAGGAGAAGAAATGGATTAAAAAAGGATAGTTTGCCTGCATTCTATAGATTTAATTACACACATATACCAAACAAGCCAAAATAATCAAACATTTCCCCTACAAGTTTTTTAACATCAGAAATAAAAATGTCTTGCAACCCTATCTGTATACACTACACAAACTAGAGAAATAAGGCAGACAGCTGTTCCTTCTGCTGCTTTCCACAAAAGGATTCCAGGGCCATTACTACTTGCTGCTACAGATTGTCAGTTGTAAGCAAACCTTTAATGAAAAATCAATATGCCATCCAGGTTTTATAATGTCTGCCTTTAATTTCACTGAGTCCTTAAGAATACAGAGCAACACACAAATTTATTTTCCTTATTTTCTTCAGTATTTTTCCAACTATGTGAACTACATGATGACGTTTCTGTAACTATAACATGTTGAGCTGATCTCCTCATTTAAAGGTTATACACAAATTAAGTTAAAAAATCACATGTAAAAAAATACAGAACTTTTCCTAGATTAATTTCTTTAATCATTTAATTTCTTAGGTTTTCTTTTAACCTACCAAAAAAAAAAAAAACAAAAAATCCATCATTTAATATTCATAATTATTGTGTATTTAAAATTGCATTATGTCTTAACTATTTAGACCCAAGTGAACCTGCACAGAATCTAAACTTCTACCTTAAGTATATTATATATTCTACATACTAACTGCGTTCATAAAATTTTTAAATGTATGGTTTCAACTTTCTAACTTGAGACAAGTAAATTTGTAAGTTACCTCTAGTATTGCAGCTGCAATACAAAAGCAAAAACTCCAGCTTCCTTGCAGTGTAAAGAACACTGCCTCAGCTGAAAAGCTAACTCAAATGATTTACATAAGAAAAACAATTTTAAGTAAGATTAAGAGGGAACTAACAGCCTGATTTTCCAGTATTTCCACATGCTGGACAGAATGATCAATAAACATGTTTACATCATAGTGTAAGTCTAAAGCTTTATTTTGGTACAACTAAATCACTGCAATAGAAACCCTTATATACAGAAAATACATATATGAATTTCCATCCTGAACTTATTCCTCCATAAAATGTTTCTTATGTCAAAACCATAAAGGGTACCTGCTTAACTCTCTTGATTACGGTAACACTCATCACAATGAAGATTTTCTGCGCCATAGTAAACACTCCAAAGCTACTAAAATTAGCTGAAAGACACAGATTTCAATGAAAATTTTGAAAATTCCCCAGAGACATTGAGAATACTTAAAGAAAAATATGAGAGATTGAATATCTATGCAATTAACCCAAACTTTTTAGTATTAAAACTTTAATAATTAGAAGTATACAAATTTTTGTTAAAATAATAATAAATTAAAAAAAAAAAACAAACAACCCAAAACATTATACCATGGTGAAAATGCAAACATTTTGATACCTTTCCTGAATGTTTCTCTTTTAAAATACTAATGGCTTGGAAAAGGTCCTTGTACTGAAGGCAAAAAGACTGAATGTCCCAAAAATGCAGGGAAAGACTCCAACACGTAGCCCTTTTACATCTCATGAACCAAATGCTTTAGACATGGCTCTCGGAAAAGTCCAGACTATTTAGAGAAATACACTAACAGCAAGTAAAGACAATCAGATACCAGATGACTTTATTTTCTGGTTTGTTTCGGAAATATTACAACAGCTTTCTAATTTGGAAAATTCTTATTGCTACCCTGCTTAATTCACTAGAAGCTTTTTATCCTTCCTCTCCTTCCCACAACTTTTCCTGTTCTATTTGTAATCATTCTTAGTTTGTATCAGTGTGTAATATCATTTGGGGTAAAAGTGGTGGCTGCATCCAATTTCAACCATTGATGTCTAAATACCCGAGGGAAAAATCTGCTAACTAATAAAAGAAACTTAAAGAAAATACCCTGCCATTCATACAACGACATGTAGATTTGAGCAAGTATTAAGTTAACATCCAAATGTCCCAGGAGCGTAGCAATTGTTACCCCTCTATACAAAAGAATAAAGCTGAAACGTAGCAGGGAAAAGAACATTAGAAAGCTGATGCTGGTGCCTCTTCCAAACAATACTGTCCATCACCTCCAATTTTGTATGAAAATTTTGCAGAGGAGGGGGCAATTCAAATAAATGTCAAGTCAAAATACAGGAAAAGGAACACATTTTATTGCTTGATCCCAGTTACCTGACCAGATCACAGTTACTAGTAAAACACTGACATGCTACAGGAATTGACTGGTAAAGTGACCATGATATGATCCAGCAATATTAAATAAAACATCATTTAAAATATCACAGAGGCTTGTGTATATTAAGAGGTATTGGGAAATCGACTTTTCTCTGTGGAGAAATAGCAAAAAAGATAGCCTTGTGATGGCTTACCTACTGCAGTTTAGGCATGTAAGTGAATAAAGGAAACTAAAGTTGTAGTAAAGTACTCATTGAAGAAAAACAGCAACAGAAATTTTAGAAATAAAAGCAAGAGAAAAGAGTCAGTGAGATGAATAAACTACCAAAACCCTATACAAAATTTGTTTTCCATATCTGAATTACTTACAAGGGCAATTGAACTGAAACTTACCGTTATCCAAATGCTTCATGTTACTAGAGATACCGTGATGTTATTATTTCATGCAGTGAAGAATTTGGGATGTTTCATACATCTATGATTCAGTCAGAAAATCTGTGTTTTGACCTTTTTTGTTTGACTGCGTTTTGGTCATTTGGTTAGATTTCCCCAAGAGGAAACCAACATTACAGAGTATTGAAAAGTAATAGAGAGCACAGGTAGCTAGTCATGCAGTTTATAAAATTTCCTGTGATTCAGTTAGTAAGTGTTGCTAACATACAGAAAGAGATGCTATTCGGTTCTATATTATATCATCAAAGCTGGAGAGAGACAATTAGGATACAGTTTCCAACAGGTCCGTCATAAAAGCACCTCTGGGATTGGAGAAGAAGAAACAGAATTAAGGGTTGCTAACCTGGAGGAAAGATCCAAAGAAATAAAGTACAGGCCTATCAGGATACACACCATTAAAGGGTTACACAGAGCAAGGTACTTAAAATGGAGTTAAGAACAGACTTATTGTCTGAAATGAGAAGCAAAGTGTGTCAAGGAAAGAGAAATCAGAGAATAGAGTTATAGGCTTTTCGTGCACTGCCAAGGACAGCCTGGCATCAGAGAACGGATGCTATAGTAAAAGGGCGGCCTTCCTTTTTTTTGTGCTGCCTCACAAAATACAGGGCCAGATTTGCATATATTACTTATATATTGCATATATTACATGTATATTGCATATATTACATATATTTTCTTAGGATAGGTACGTATGATCCCAGCAATGAGTCTTTAAGCAATGAAAAGTGGCACTTTCCTCAACCAACACCTAAGTAATAGTAGAGAAGTGATGTCTAAAGACAAGGTGTGCTTCACATGCTGGAAATGCTTAATAAAAATTTTCACTGGCAGAGAAAAATGCTTTGGTTCAAGTTTACTTTAAATCCCAAAGAAGTACGACATCAGAAACAGCTGGAAACAGCCAGGTAACAGCAGAAAAGACAAGAAGAATGCACAAGCAGAAGTCTTTAGAGACATTCAGAGCTAAGTAACAGAAAATGCAAGAAATATGAAAGCATTCTGTATTAAATGAGAAAGAAAAAAGAATAGAAAAAGTGACTGGAAAATACGTTAATTGATGGGAGCCAGGCATTATTGCTTACAAAACCAGAAAAATAAAAACCACAAAACCCCCAAATCTTCAGTTATCTATGCTATATAGTCAACTGCACACAGCTCAGTGTACACCAATGATCAGTGCCACTCTGGAGACCCTCTGTCTTTGTCTTACAAATAGCAAGTGGAAAAAGATTGAGTGGTTTTACTTCATCAGCCAGGAGGATCAAGTTTATCTTGCAGAAAAGTTAAATTATTCACTTGGCTATTTAATAGCTTAGGAGAATTTAAAACAAAACCTGCTGAATTTCTGAGGAATATCTTTATTGTCCACATGGAATGGAACTGACAGACAGAAATCACAGATACTCTGAGACAAGAGTCATCCTTGCATTCAGTAATTCTTACTCTATCTCCAGTGGAATCAAGGAGACCATTTGAAGAACTATCTGCTACACAGGATGGTAAATAAATTCACGCGCCTTAACTCGATTTGATGATTATGTTCAACCATACCTTGATGCTGTGGCAGGACAAGTGACTGTGATCCCAAGCCTGCAGTTCTTCTCTGACCTGCTGCCCACAGCTAGGCCTGCTGCTGGTGGCAGGGATGAGGACAGCACTGTCCTACACTACTAAGTCTATTGCTCATCTATTCCACTTACCATAACACCTACTAAGCCTGAGTCAGTGAACCTGTAATCAACGTGGATGCATACTCAGTACATAACTGAGAACTATGACATTTTACCTTGCTACAGAGCATGGAAAAAAACAATGCCCGCAACAAAACACAATCCATCTGTATAGAGCTACATTTTTTAGGACGTTGATAACCCTTCAGCGTCCTTATTTACTCTTTGGCATTTGAGTTGTTAATTTAGAAGACGCTGTCATCATCCCATTAAAAGTAAGTGATGACTTCTCACTCTGACAGAGATCTCTTAATGCATTTCTAATTATAATCTTTAAAGACATTGATACAACTCACCCGTTCATGTGAATTATCAGATGGAGAAAATGATCACAGCTTCAGTATTTTCAGCAGAATAGTGATGATTAATACAAGTTGAAAATCAAAACAGCTGTTTTTACTGAGGCATAGTGAGGCAACTGAGAGATATATATGGAGAATATGAGGACATCATAGTATTTACCTTTATGAATTCACGCAGGTTTCAGAGACTTTATAAAGGGTGGTGGATATTCTTAGCTTCTCCTCATAACACTATTCAATTTCAGACTATCTGTTCTTTAGAAAAAAGGAGAAAGTAAGGAGAAGAGCAAGAGAGAACAAAGACAGCACGGGTCTTCCTCACTGTCACCAAGTCAGGTGGGGAGGAAGTTCTTGCTCCAGTTCCTGACTCAATAGCTATTTTTATCTTCTCTGTTTTAATTTATTTTTTACTCCTCATTCTCCATATGTCAACTTTTCTCACTGAGCATGAATTGTTTCTCCTCTATAGTATTACACCTTAAAAATCACAACTTTTCATTAGTCATAGCTTTTAATGGTCAAGTTATGTGTAAAGCCCCTGAATGTACAAAGGCCATGAATGCAATTTAGGCTTTCCAAGTCAGTCTCTTCTGAATGTTTCCACCATTGAGGGTGTGCCTGCAGAATTATTCAGTATCTACCCTGGACAATGTTACATAACTCTTTGGTGGCTTTACACAGCTTATATTGTGTTGTAGAAATTACTGACTTCACTGTAATGTTTTACGATTTTGAAGAAAAGTTTGTGCTGGGGAAAGTACACTAATATTTTTCTTATGCCATAAGAACCTAGATTAGCATCCACCAAATAATTACAAATGCAATTTTGCACCTGTGTTAAGTGGTTAATTACAAAACTGTTTCTAAAAGCCTCTTCTTCCCTGTAGAATACTTAACCCCCAAAAGTTCATTTGCCTCTAACATTTATATTCTTCAGAAATTAGAAGTTCCTATCTTCTCCTCCCTTTGTTTCCATCTCCCATCTGTACTCTCCTACAGTGCAGAAAGCATTCCTTTGCCTGTGCTCTTTTGGCGGTCAAATCCATAAATATACAAAGATATACCTAGCAAAGCAGGCTGTATACTGAACACAAGTGGAGAGGGAGATGATGGGGGCTTTTTATCCATTGGGGAGAGTTAAGCATGCTTCCACAAGACCTGTATCATAATGACACTGCTGTGGGAATTTGTAGCAAGAAGGCATCGGAGATGTTGGGTTTCCATATTGCTTGTTGGTACTCCTTTTTAAAGATTAATTGGGTCAGAAATAAGGCAGGCATGATCCCTTACCACCAAAAAGCAAGACTGAACATCCAGATTTCATACCGTGACCTTGGATCTATTTTCCAAATTCTGAATTGGAATCCTTTAGACTGCTTGCCAAAGAAAATACTACATGATGACACCCCAGAGTGATCCCCAGAAACACCTCTGTTTCTGCCATAGGCAGCCTTTCCTGGACTCTGTCTACAGCTGGCTCCATTACAAAATTAAACACTACTTCCCGAGGAGGATCATGCAGACAGGCTTGAGCTATGGCCTAGGAGGAGGCAGAAATCTGGGTAAGGGCAAGCATAACAGTTACTTTAAATGATGATTTCTTACCTCAAAGAATGTTACTCTAGGCCAGAAATCAAGGCAGCAGTATCCATTCACAGAACAATTGCTACATAACGTGCCCCATCAGATATTGTACCATTCCTGCAAAGAATATAGCAACTTTTTAGCATAACTTTTAGGATTTGTGAGATGCAAAACGGCCAGATACCTTCAGAAATGTTCTTGACTGTTTAGGGATAGAGATGATACATGAAAATTTCACACAGAAAATAAGAAAGTGTCTTGGGTCCAGCAGCAGCAGTAGTTTTTCTCCTCCTCAGCAGCTGGTGCAGCGCTGCGTTTTTGACTTTAGCCTAAGAACAGTGCTGATATAACACTGATGTTTTAGTTGTTACAAAGTAATGTTTACTCAACGACTTTTCAATCTCATGCTCTGCCAGTGAGGAGGGCCACGGGGGAGCTGGGAGGAAGCACAGACAGGACACCTGGCCCAAACTAGCCAAAGGGTTAGTCCATACCACAGCATGTCATGCCCAGTATATAAACCAGGGGGAGTTACCTGGAAGGCTGGATCACTGCTCAGGTCGGGCTGGGTATCAGTCAGCAGGTGGTGAGCAATTGCATTGTGCATCACTTGCGTTTATTGTTTTCTTTTCCTTTCTCCTTTTAGTTTTATTTTTTCTCCTCCTGCTATTTCCCTTATCATTATTATTATTGGTGGTAGCAGTAGTAGTTTTGTGTTATACCGTAGTTACTGGACTGTTCTTACCCTGTAGGAGTTAACAATCTTTTGATTCTCCTCTCTATACCTCCGGGGGGGGGGGGTGGGGGGGGGGTGGAGAAAGAAGGTGGGGGTGGAGTGAGCGAGCGGCTGCATGGTTCTGAGTTACCAGCTGGGCTTAAACCACAACAAAAAGTGACTCTGAATGCCATTTTAAAGCCTTGGTCTTCTGAGGTACTCTCAAAAGAAGCACATTAGGGAATACAGGCAACGTGTTAAGTAGATAGAGCAAAGAATCCATGAGTGATCTGTAGCTACAGCACCTGATCTAACCACACACTTGACCTGCTTCTGCACCCTGCTCTCCTCCTTCTCTTCATCTTTTCTGAAGAAGCAAGTAGCCTATCCAGAAGACTTGGCCATAATCACAGGCTACCCTAACCTGCTACATGTTAAGATCATCATCATTTGGGCTGCCATGCTAGCAGAAAAGAGATGCCCATCCTTCCTTCCTGCCTGTATCTCGGGCCTCAGAAAAATCCAGGGTGCATGGTCCCTCTGCTGAATCAAGGAAAGATGATTTAAATTATTTTCACAGTATTTGGTATGGTTTTATTCCAGACAAGGATCTTCCTCAGATCTGACCAATATAAGCTTCAAAAACATATCTCTAGCATACCTGCTATGGAGATAAGGCAGACACTAAACATGCAGTCTGGGAACACTGAAGTAGCACATAAGTCCTAAGAAGAGTTTGCATGTAATGCTTTTTTGGGGGGAACTTTCTTGTGTTTTTTTTTTTCATCCAGGCTTAGTGTCTAGAAAGGAAACTCTCATTTTTAAACTTGTGTGAGCTGTGTCTGTCTCTGATGTATGGAGCACCAGTCTTGTGCATGAAGAATTATTAGGATCTTGCTAGAGATTCTCTGAGAACTTGTGAAAATCCAGCCTAATGGTGCCCTAGAGACTATCTCTGACAACTGGAAACACTGGAAGAATGGAACTAATCTCAGGAATTATTTAGGAAACCTTGAACAATCTCAACACAGCCCAAGAATGAAATTACCTGGAAACAGAAACATGGCATCTCTTTCTTTCAGAGCACAGGACCATGTTTTTCATTTGGTCAGAGCTTGGTAAGAAAGTAAGCCCCTGGACACCTTTACAATCAAGCAAAACAATTTGCAAAAAAATCTTTACAGCAACAGTTTGGAAAATGAAGGGAAACTTCATATATGCATGCCAGCAATAGAGATCAGTATATAAACCAATAAATTTTGCTGTGTTGCTGTGGGAAACCTTATAAAATCTACTGCTCTTTCTGCACTTTTACTGCTCTTTCTTCAATGATGTTTCCCCACAGGAAGGTTAAATTATAGGCTAGTCCTATTTATTACCAGAATTTGGATGAAAATACTAGTGCAGCAAGAGTAAATCAGTGTAACTATGAGAAACAAGTCCTGCATTATCTTTGGTAGAAAGATCTATGTTAAGAGAGTATTGAGGGATACAACAAGCAAAACATTTAGAAACATTAATTAAGAGTTTAAATTCTACCTTGCCTTTGCAGGAAACTTAACAGCAAAAGTGAAGTATTTACATTTTGGTGACACAAGATCACCACATGTCTAAAAATGCTCCTTCAATCTCTGCTTTAAACCAAGTTAGCAGAATTAACTTAAATTTTAACAAATGATACCATTTTAAAACTTGTTTTGCCACTTGTTTTTTTCAGCCATGACTCAACACACTAAGACATAGTCCTCAAAACATTTCATTTTACTAGATTATTTGAGTTCTCAGCTAACCCCTCAACATACAAAAAATAGCCTTTTTCTAAAATGGCAATGTAACGTGTTGATCCCAAAGCTTTGTACTGAAACTCAATCTTTTTGTTTAACATATATTTCCATGAAGATCCCCAAATGTTTCTGAAGATTTCTGCTCTGCTTTCTTCTTTGGCAGAAAATATTGGCAGAGGATCTTGTTGAGGGATTCCTAATCACACTGTACATTAAAAGCGGACTTTCTGTTGGTTTATGCTCAGTTGTTTTTCTCCTCAACTGTCCTAGGTTCAGCAGTAGCAGTCACTTTTCTCCTTCTTAGTAGCTGGTGCAGTGCTGTATTTTTGACTTTCAGCCTGTGAACAACGCTGATAACACCGATGTTTTTAGTTGTTGCTAAGTAATATTTACTCTGACCAAGGGCTTTTTGAATTTCATGTTCTGCCAGGGAGGAGGGGAAGCTGGGAGGAAGCAGAGACAGGACACCTGACCCAAACTAACCAAATGGGTATTCCATACCACAGCTCATCATGCCTAGTATATAAACTGGAAGCAGTTACCCAGAAGGGCTAGATCGTTGCTCAGGTAGGGCTGGGTATCGGTCAGCAGGTGGTGAGCAGTTGTATTCTCTTCCCTTGTTATTTCCCTTATCATTATTATTATTGGTGGCAGCAGTAATGGTTTGTGTTATACCTTAGTTACTGGACTGGTCTTATCTCAAACCGTGGGAGTTACATTCTTTCAATTCTCCTCCCCATCCCTTTGGGAGCTAGGGGGAGGACGAAGTGGCAGGGAGTGAGCGAGTGGCTGCGTGGTTCTTAGTTACCAGCTGGGCTTAAACCACAACAGTAACATACCACAGTTGGGATAAAATATATTTGGAAAATGAAGGAAACAAGCACCACTGCAAGTACTAGCTTCCCATCCAAAATCATACAAAAGAAAACAGAAACAGCTCAACTATTTGTTCAAATATTTTTCTAAGATAGCCAGCCCAAATTTATTACAGAAAATATTATGGAATCAAGCTGTTGCACAGTACAGCTCTTGAAGCTTTTCCCTTCACTACTGGAGCTGACCAGCTGAAGAAACCACCTATATATCTAGACCTTTAACTGAAATCTGCTGCTGATGAGAATTATACTGTGCTATTGGCTTATGTAAAGTGGGCTGCCTAGCAACATGAGCAACAAGTTTCAGCAGTGATGTAACATAAAAAAGTAATTGCCTTTGTGGGCATGAGTTCGTCGAAGAAGGATTTACTAGCAAGTGCTCTTCAGAGAAGGAACAGATGATAAATAAAGTATAAATGTAACTTCCTTAAAAGTATGTGATTTTAAACGTGTACTTTTGAGCTGACTCAAATCAGCTTTCCATGTGTTGCTGACAAACTTATGTTTTATTTATCAAACACTCTTTGAAGGAAATGCTAACATATGACCCTGCAGGACAACTGGATCAGCCATGAAAATACCAATAAAACTTCAAGTTAAATCAACTAATGGGTGATTCATTTCATCTTGTCTCATTTTAACCAAAAATCTATTTTCAGCTTCTGTCTGTAACTCTAGATGTCAAAGCAACATTTGTGTGCTGGTAACACAATAGTACATTACTCCAAAGCAAATTTCCCCCACATCTGAGTTTACTTCATGTTGTATTTTTAAAAAGTGATGCTCACAAGGCACATCTGTAGTGTGGCAAAGCAGAGCTCTGATGTCAAGACTCTGTGGAAATGGGTCCTACAGAGTAAGGTTCATAGTTACATGAACACACATACAACTCCATTCATCATGAAAATGTAGACTTGGAAAATACAGGAAAAAATTATCAAAAAAACATCATGATAGCCCTAAATCCAGGGGACCAAAGATGAACTTTGCAAAATTATGTTCCAGAAGAAAGCAAAACCATTCCAAACACTGGAAGAGAAGGTGCTCAAACAAAGGAAGAAATGTCATAAAGTTTTGAGACTTCTGAGAATGTTTTTGTTTTGCTCATAGAACTAGATCCAATATGTGTTTCTAACAGTATGACTTAATAAAAAAAGACATTTTCAGAAGAAAATTAATTTTTTATGCAATTCTGCTTGACTTTTATGTCTTCCGACTTGTTATTTGGAAGTAACAAAGCCACTGCTGCCCTACAACAAACACACCATCTCCTCATTATCACAGCTGAATAATGAAACAACGTTAATCTCTAAAGTTCAGCCCTCCTTCAGCAGAATGTCCAAGTCAGCGTTTCTATGAGAATCCCCTTCAAAGGATTTACAGAAGCAACCCACAAGTATCAATATTCACAGTGCAAACTCGTATCTTTGTTCTGACCTCTCTTGCTCACTGTCTCTTTTTGAATTTCCTATAAAAGCTAAATTAGGTCTCAGGGGCACTGCACCACTAAACAAAGATCTCGTCTAGCCTATTGTGATGGAAGTAAATGTACTCAGGAGGGAGATGTACTTAAAGGAGAAACTAAAGTGTCTCCCTCCCCCAATTCTCTCATCTTTAACACAGATTTCTTTACTCATTTCACAAACTTACACTCACTCATACACTCCCTTCTCCTCTTTATAGCTTCCTCTCTTTCACAAAAATGTAGCCAGCTGAATTTACTGAAATGGAATAAAAATCTTTTTTGGCATAACTTGCTAAGCTGTTCCAACATTTGTATGATTCCTTCTACAGCCTTTTCATGGATATTTACATTCAAAATAAGTAAGAATACTTACTCTTTTCAGCATCAGGACAGCTATTTTAGGAGGATATATTCACAGTCCAATCTGCAGCCTTAATATGACTTAATAACAAGCCAGTTGTACTCCCCATGTGCTTTCCTGTCTACTGCTGCTAATACAAAGTTCTAGTATTTCCTCAGCTTCAGCTTCATTACCATAGAATTTAAAGTTGCAGGCACACTTATAATATGCCTCACTATAAGGGATTACATCTTTCATTAGGAAGGAAAAGAAAAAAAGAAAACAAAAACAAACCCAAGAAAACCAAAACCCAGCCAAAACCTGAGCAGTATATTTCCTGCTCAGTTTTGAAAACGAAAGAATTAAATATTTTTAAAAAGAAAAAATTAAACATTTAAAATTGTTAAAAATACTGAAAAAAAAACATAAAATCAAGAATATTGTATACAGCTGACAAGTCTAGTATACATTCACGTATATATACGTAATATAAATGCACATTACTTGAAATCTGGCACTATAGGTTTAAATGGAGACTAGTGATACTACTGCCATTAGACATTGAGAAAACTTTGTTCACTTATATTTAAAAGAAGAAATCAAGACTCCTGTACAATAACTTTTCTGCTGACAGACAGAAAAATACAGCATAATATTTCAGAACAACTGATGTAATCCTGGGCTCCCTGCAATGCTTAAGAACAACTCTATTTTTCAGCTCAATTTTCTATCTCTGAAACCTTAGAAGGCTGGAATATGTTTGAATATGCTTAAATACTTGTCCTGGTTTCAGCTGTAACAGTTGTTTTTCTCCTTCTTAGTAGCTGGTCTAGTGCTGTGTTTTCCATTTTAGTCTGAGAACAATGCTGATAACACACCCATGGTTTTAGCTGTTGCTAAGTAGTGCTTATCCTGATCAAGGCCTTTTCAATCTATCAGGTTCTGCCAGGGGCACTAGAAGCTGAGAGGAAGCAGAGACAGGACACCCGGCAATATTTTTGACAGAAAGACCCTACTAATTAGAAATGTCCTAAGATTCCTTACAAGAAACCGTAACAGAATATTCTCGTGTTTGTATATTAGATTGCAAAGCTTATTGTAACACATGGGATTCTCTTCATTTTATATAAAACTATAATGCTCCTGACACTTCAGCTGCACCCTTTTCATGGGCCTCATCACTTCTTCAGAGTTTTGATAAAATTTGTGAACTTTGCAAAAGAAGACTCAAATTCAGTATCTAACCACAAGAAGCAACTTCAGATATTTTACATATTTGTTACATAATACCATGCTTCATTAACATATCTTACTTCAGAGGCAAACATCTTCTTCCAAGTAAAATGATTTCAAATTAATGATAAAACACAGAAACTGCATACAGATTACAGGTGCAGGTTCAAAACCAGGTCGGTAGTGACTGAGCAAAATAAAAATGCTATGACACTTGGTGGCCCACATGAAGTGAGCTGGTGGTCTCAATCCAGGCCTCAATGGACTTTGTTCATTAAAAAGGGAAAACAAAACCTACCACATAGCCCTAATTGGCACTCCTGTTGGCACTGTCAGCAGCAAGGCCAACGTTACAACAGCCACAGGAAGAGGGTCTTTCAAGGTCACTGTTGAGACACAATAGGGAAATGGCATGGGAGAGAGACAGCCCCAGTGCCTTGGGCACTTCAGCTCCCGGGACCTGTGTTAGGCCTGCCCCCCTCAAGATCAGCCTGACAATAACTTTTTCACATCAGTCACCTCACCTATGCAACTATTCGCATGTCAAAACCCGCTTCAGGAATAGGTCCAAAACCTCTGCAGAATACAGAAAAGCCATCAATCCAGCATCTTTTTTCAAGCAAAGAATACACCACATGTGAAGGCACTAGATAGTAAAACCCCTAGGAGATTTTAAATTTAATTGAGTTGATAAAATTCCATTGCACAAACTATTTCTCCTTCTTTTCCTTACTGTATAAATATGATGACTGTATTGCAATAGAAGGGGAACTGTTATCTTTCACATAGGTAGAAACTGTCACACAGGAGGAGAAAGTAAATAACTGACATAACTTAATTACACTTTGGCTTTCCTGTACATGAATAGTTGATAAATGTCACTACAGAAAGCATTCATCAGTGTGTGTAACTATAGATTAGTCTGGTATGGACAGTTACAAACTGTTCTTCAACCTTCCATTCTAATGAGTCTAATGGACAGTGTGAAAAGATCATATTCCAGGTTCATCCCTACTACCTATTCAATGGCCTTCTTTTATTGAGTATTCCATTAAGAGTATACTTGTAACACAGCAGATCACAAAATGAAAAACCCCAAAGCCTACAAGAATATGAAATGTACCAAGAAGCGACAAGTAACTGACAACCAGTGGAGGTGTGGATTTAATACCACACACACACAAAAAAAAAATCTAAAAGGTAATATGCAATTGCAGTAAAACCTCAGATGAATAAACACAGAATGACTGATTAGGTCTAAAAGCAAAATCTGATATCCAAAGAGGACTGGAATATGGCATGCTGGTTTTTTTTCTCTTCCCTCTTCATAATAAACTACAAAAATACACAGATATGTGAAGTATGTCTGTATGCTTAGATGTGAATATATCTCCTCTTGGAAACGGATGGGTTTTTAAACTCACATCACGGGAAAATAGTATTATTTAATTTTTAGAATTGTTCAACCATTCTGTGCATAAATGTATAAAAATATCACCTATTCCCCCATGAAATATGAAATATAGCTATACATACATCTATAATATAAAACCTTTTCAGTTCCCTTCCTGAGCAGTAAAATATTAATGGTTTAGTACTGCTTGAAATACCGTAATAATTGGCCCCTAGACAGTAATCAGCAGTTTCACAGAAATAGCTCTATTCCTTAAATAAAAAAAAAATTCCTAAACAATTTAGATTACTCTTGACAGTAAACTAAAAGTTAAATTTTTTGACTTGTTTCACAGTGAAGCATATTCAAAAAATGCTATTTTGGAAATTATGAAAAATCACAATTTACATTTCGTAGAATTTGTCTTCCTGAAATGATTTTATCCTGATGCTTTTTTTTTGCTGAAAATATAATGTAGGTTAACACTGGGTCAAAAATCTGATGCATTCCTTAACATTTCTGTAAGAGCATAAAGACTTTACTCTGAGACATATACCTCCTCTAGCTCAACTGATCCTCAGAAAGGATGAAATAGATGTTAATGGATGACAGCTTGGCTCTCTGCCTTTTTTATGCTTAGGACTTACAGAAAACTACAGCAGGGAGGTGGGAAAGCAGAGAATTCATGCAAATGAGCCTCCTACGCTACCAGAGTAGTTTTCCAAAAAGTCAGATTTCCTTTTTCTTTTCATTTATGGAGAGTTCTGCAATTGTTTGATTCTGTAATAAGCTCTGTGAGGCTGTTACAGAAGGAAAAGTTAGACAAGGATAGGTACTTAAAAGTCATCCTAGTCTTGGAGAAACTGAGAGCATCAAAAGACCATTCTTTTTTTATCTTCTGAGCATGGAGAAAAGATCTAAAGGTATTATTTCTACCTCATAAAAAATGTTTTGCTGCAGTCAGAATGTGACATATTTCCATTGTCACCAGAAGTCTATTATGAATTAAGTGAACTCTACATAATACATTGTTTAAAAAAACCCTGCAAAACCTCAAAAGATATAGGCAATGCTTTTTTTACCATGCGAGAGAAAGAGTAGGTGCTGGCAACCAAGCAGTAATAGAGAATCAGAGATTCATCTGTCAAGCACCTCTTCTATTTCCAAGGCTACAGGCATACAAATGTCATAGAGGTACATGGTGGAGATGTAACCAGGCCAAGATTTAACAATTTTATTTCTTCCCTACAGTATATACCAAACAAAGATAAACAAAACAAACAAACAAAAACAAACAAAAAGTGTAAAAAGAACAAAATGTCTTTCTGTAATACATAGGCAGGTATGATGCATGGTCTAATGAACCAATTACACATTTTCTAACAAGTGAGTGAAGTTAAGTGGCATGGACTTTTCTGAGTGTACTGCTTTTTAAAACAAATGACTGGAAAAACTAGAGAGAAAGAATGAGGGACATAAAAATAATCAATTTGATTTGATCCAGATTTTAAAAAGCTCAGGTTTGGATGTAATTTTGCAAATGACATTTTAATTTAGCAAATGAGTACCTTGGCTGAAGTGTAGTGAATGCCAAGCTTGTACAGACAGCTTACATAACTGTATATGCAATGTTCCAACTTGCTGCACTTCTGAGTAGTGGAGCTCTGGATATACATAGTGAAGTGAATGGGAGCAGATGTTTAATGTTAGCATCTAGCTGAATACCAAATAGTCTGAAGTCCCATTACAACAAATCTGCATGCAACACCAAATAATAAAAAGCAGCACAGTGAATACATTCATACTGAACATTCATTCTTTTCCTTATTTAATATTTTTCCCTGTTATCTCTACATTTCTCTTTCTTTCTCATTTCTAACAGCATGCCCACTGTAGTTAACTCCACGTGCAATAAGTTGAAATTTAGAAGTCCAGCACTTTGTAGTGCAGAACTATTCATATTAAAAAAAAAAGAAAAAAAAAAACCAAAACCCAATCTTCCATCTCCTCATACTTCCCTTTTATATTCTGTTCTTTTACTTTACATTTCCACTTACTTATTCCACATCGCACTTTCTTTTTCAAAACAGCATCCTTTTTATTTAGTTTTTTATCCAAGTTCACCATCCTTTTTTTCCTCTCCATTTTCTCTTGTGGCTGTTTAAATTCCCTATCAAACGCGTTTACTTCTCTCCTTTAGTTTTATGATGCAGCTGGCACAACCTTTTTCTCCTAAATTCTGTTGAAGTCTGAAAATGGCTTGCTGCAAGAGGTCTTGTTTAGTGCCCTGCTCTTCATGGCATTCCCACTAGAATTTGTAGCAATTGCTGATTTAGAACATGTTCTTGGTAAATGGTCTTTTACAAAAATAAATACAGGAACTTTGTCAAACTCAAGTAAATTATAAATGGAGAATGCAACTTCCACAGAGGCACCTGAGTTAAGATAATGCAAGTTCTCTTCCCTCTTATCTGCTAAACTCGAAGTGAAAGGATTATTTAGCTCTCCCATCTTCTGAAAATCAGTAGACTGTAAACAACCAACAAGACATATGGTACCATTAGTTTTAGAGTAAAACATTCCAGCCAACTCTATAAGGAACTGTTTCAAAATTAAAGATACAGCTTAGCTCAACCACAGCTCTGCAGACAGATTTCACTCAGGTGATATAATACACTGTAACATATATTTACTTGAAATATTGACACATATGAAGTTTCTCCAGAAATCTTTGTGTAATAATAATTGCCTCTCAAAATGTCAGAGTAAGTATTGCATGAGAAATGTTCTGCAATTTTTTTCTTTTTTTTTTAATAATACATTATTAAGAATTAAATTATGGCTAAATTACAGTAGTTCCTAGATACTTTTTAAGTTTCATCTTTAATATTGCAGCAGCTGCCACAACACTGGTAATGCCTTTATTCTTGACCAGTTCAGAACAGGGAATTTACTTTTATAGGCATGTAGAAGTGCTTTGAAAATTGCAGTGGAACTTGATGTTGACATTTTTTAAGCTATGGAACAATTTGTAGTATGAATTACTCCCTGTGGGTGTTAATCAACCATACTTTGCCTCAACTGACGTTGTTTTAATCTTCCTCCTTATTTCCACTAATCATTTGAGAGATTAATGCAATCTGAATTTTCCAAAATTGGCTATGGCTATGAGGAAACTAGTATATATTAGGAATTGTCATTCCTCCATAAAAAACATTCTATTCAAATAAATGAAAAATTTTTTATATATGTGCAACTGCAGTTCATACTACTTAACACTCATTATTTTAGATATAAATTTAGATTATTTAGAATAAGTACATTTTTGAATGAGGAATGATCTTACTTTTTTCAATATAAAGCAACAGTAATTTTAAATGCAAATCTTCCCACTATTCTAGATTACTGGTGCAGTACTGCTTACTTACTGTCTACAGTATGATACATATTATAGGTTTCCATATATTAAAAAAAACAGTTAAGCTGATATTTCTTGTGTTGTATTGCCATTTCCTTGTATATTGGTACAGAGAGCATGGCTTGTGCCATTAAAAGAAGTGTGACTTGCTGACAGCACTTAAAGATAAGTATTACTAAACAAGCTAAAATTATCTCTGCTTGGTCATGAGGGGAACTTTCTCCAAAAGATGTTTCTTTTCTTCACCAAGATGAAATCACTCAATAGCACTGTGCCTTATTAATACATTTCTTTTCCAGTGCCATTACTTCTCTGTGCCACTAGACTGTGCTGCATTAGTTCATATTTGTGCTCCCACTGCATTTGAATATCTAGTCTTCGATCCTGTATGGGGTCCCTCCTGTCAGTTACTTCCAGCTAAAATACTAAATACAGTCCATTGTACAAATATTGCACATCAGCCCCCAAACAATGCACACTGAAGTAAACAATGCTTTTCATAGCCAGTTTGCCACTTCGTTCTTCCAGGCAGACAAATATGAAAAGAAACAGTAGAGCACCTATTTCACTAAGTGAGGACCCGAAATGCAACATTTAATTCCATTTTTCCATCTTGTTTTGAGAATCAAAATTGGTGAAATGCTGCACTGTTGAAGCATACAAGTAATCAAGAAAAAATGTGCTAGCAGCATCCTATTAGGTTTTCCAAAAATCACTCCCGTGGCAGCCTCTTTAATCAAAAAGATAACTGGCAACAGTTTCTCATCACCTAGTAAAATCAGGCATATTTTTCACGAAGGAAAGAGAAGACAATATATATGAATGTCTCCAAACAAAATTTTTAATGAAAATACTATCCTTAATTTTGTTAAACAGTTTTATACAGTTCACATATAGTAAATTCACCATCTGTCCACCTCCAAAAAAAGATTCTGATTTTCCAGTAAACCTTTTGGAAAATGGTTTCCCCCCACTTTTCACTCTGCTAGCTAACAAACAGAAAAATCCTATCAACTCTGGGACTGGTTCTATAGTTTTCAAGTATCTTTCAAACAAGTGTAAACTTTTAGTGTGTAATGCACACTAACCTCCCCAAATTATCAAAATGCATGAAGCCTATCACACTTTACCTCCTGTTGTAGTGGGAATGGTAATTTAAGAGTAGCTTATTTATAAACAGCCTTGTCTTCACTTTTTTACACTTGAAGTTTATTTTAGAGAACCATAATTTCATCTGAGACCAACAACAACCTGCTCCAAAACATAATATGCTACCATCTTGACAACTCATTATTTTGACAGTAGACTGAACTGCAATTTAACAACTACTTCTTCTTTGTCTTCTTTTGATCTATTTCTCCCTCCCCATTGAACATCTTCACACAAAAATCCCTCATAATACTTATTACTTGTAAAAGTAAGGACATTCTTATTTTAAAGGATTGCTTCAGAGACTGGAAAAATTAAATGTGATGAAAATGCATGTCTTGTTTGGAAATGTTATTCTGAAGGATAAAGTCATTTATGGCTACCAGGAATTAATGAAGCAGAAATAAGATTCTTAAAAAGAGAAATTATAGTGTGAAAGGTTTTTGTTGTATTCAGGAAATCTAAGTGACCATGGATAACTAAAAGAAATCAGTTAATTGTGAGACGACCTCAAGATCTACAAGCAGACAGAATGTTTCAAAGACTGACTTCATAATAATTGTCAAAATTACCCTTAAAATTATACTGCCTTTTTTTAGCCATGCAAAAATTTTTATTACCCTATGCTTAAATACATGACAAATGTATGTATTTTCTTAATCTTTACTTAAATATTGAATTGGCCACTATTTACCAGCAGTAACACAGCAGTCAGCGTAAGCTTAACATTAAACAATTTATTGATAATTGGCAGAAGAACAATGTTTCTGAATACTTTTTGAATTTCCACAATAGCTGAGAGAACAAGTAGCATATTTACCAACATCTTTTTCCAACAAATACAAATTTCTAGCCAAGAAAGCTGCTATATTTAAGCACCAAAGAGTATTAGGCATTTAAAAGCGCAAGGTGATTTTATTGAAATTTCAGGGCAAGAAGATTTTTTAACACGGCTTGCTTGTTATGACATTGATTCCCTGTAAACCTTTATAATCATTGATGTTTCCTATAATTCCAAGTTATTGAGTTTCAAAGGGACAGAGAACAAGCGGCCTCAAATTTAGTTTGCCTTATTTATATGAGTGGCCCCATTAAGTCTAACTGAACTACTCACATAAATAAGGCCCACGATAACAGGAACGCTCTTTCAAGATGAGTTTGTCTGTCAAGCAAGCATAATTACTTGATGTTACTCTGTAATGAGTATGTAGTTTTAAATGTCTATGATCCAGATAAACATACAATTTTTTAAATTTATTGCATTTCTGTGCAGTAATAAAAGCATTGATCTCCCTTAAAATTTGTGTAGATGCATCATAATTGACAATTCATCAAAATAATTCATCATTAACATCAAAATAACAACATTTATGTCAAACTAAATTAGCCTATATACTTGTAATAGAGGCAGAAACAGCTGTCATTCTGTTTGCATAGATTTCCAGCAGACTGTGTTTGGCAAAGTTAAGTGTGAGCATTTCTGCTTGATAAAAAATATTTCCAAGACAGCAAAATACAGAGGGCCAAGTGTCTCATCAATAGGACCACACAAGTGAGCAACTGTTGTTCAGTCAAACATGGACCAGGTTATCAGAGACATATTCTATTCTCAATCCTGTGCAAAAATAGTTTTTAATATGCTCATGAAGGCAACATTAGAAACAATCAGGAAAATGGCAGAATCCAAAGGCACCTTCTGTCTACCACCCCCAGTGACACTGTTTGGTATCTTATTTTCAAGCTGCACTGCAGACTTTGCCCAGACTGCATACAGAATCAGAAGGAACAACAACATTGAACTCTATAAACACGAAGCACAAAGAACAACATTTTGACGTCTATAGCTTGTCTATGAAAGTCATTATGGAAAGTCCCAAATGTGCTAAATGCACAAAGCTGTTAAAATTGCTCTTTAAAGAAACTTATTTTAAATTCAAATGTTTCAGGTTTCTTAAAATTTTTACTTTGGCTGAAGTTAATTTAACAGGTTTATTACTAAGCTCAACAGGAAGTGATCTAGAACTGTGTTTCAAAAGTGTAAAATAATGCATAATCACTAATGCATTACTGTCACCTCCTGATGTTCAAAGTTTCTTTTCTTTCCTTTCTTTTTAATAACTTCCTTTTTTTCCTATGTAACTACAACTGGTTATTTATATGACTATTCTATTTAGCCCAATTTACCATAAATGCCGTTACAACACCTGTGAGTCTCCTCATTAAGAGCTCAGCAGATAGAGTTGAAGGTTGAAAGGGCACCGTCTGGACGACGAAAGGGCTAGTTAACAAAATCCATTATACTGGTGTACTGGTAAAGCTCATTTCTATTCATCTGATATTTACTCCTGCATGCATCTTTTGTCTTTGGCTGCTCAGTGTACATTCTTTAATTTCATAGCACAAACCACGATTTCTATGAATTCCTTGCACTGCTTGAGACACAGAAAAAAAGATTTCTTAAATAGCTTGTGAATCCTTCACTCCTTTGATTTTGTTTTCCTGTATCAGGTAACAAGGGCCCATACTATAAAAATGTTTAATAACACACAGTACTATTGAAGTATTTTATCTGTACATTTCTTATTAGACACATCAATGTCATATATAGCAGTATCTATGATAGCACCCTAAAGAATTTAGCACAAGTATATTTTAAACAGGAATTTTGACTTTCAGTTTACTCAGAACATATATCTTTTTTTATCCTGTTATCTTTTCCCCAAAACTTTGATAATAAAAATGATGTTTTTAATAAAAAAAAAACCACAGATCTGTACTTGCAGACATGACTGTATTGTCAAATGTGTAGATCATACCAAGTAGATCATACTGTATTCGTAAAAGGCAGTGTCAGACATTTTATAAACCACCATACAGACATTGTTTCCAGCTATTGCACAGGATATCCTCATAGCTGTTAAATTAACTGTTATATTACATTTTACCAGCCTTCTACCCATGAAAAAAAATCTTTAAAAAAAAAAAACAAACATAGGGAAACAAAACAAAACAATATACCCCAAACCCCCTCTTCTATGGTAAAAATTCTAATGACATTAAACCAAACAGCTTTCTATTGATGAACTTTCATTATGTACTCCCCTCCTACCCCCAACACTATGGCATAATACAACAACCACAGACAAATGCAGGATACCCTTTGGAATATAAATATGGTGGAATTCAAACTAGCAGTATTGCAGAGGTACAAATAAGTTCTCAGGCTTCAGGTTTGTTTCTTGTTCAATTTGATTCTAGAGGGGTGACTCTCTGTATTAACTAGACACATTTGTATTTTTTATTATGTAATTCAGTAATAGTTTACTCCTGACTCATGATTTTCTAAGCATTTACTGATATTTGTTAAAATTTGATCTGCAAAGTTCTAAGACCATAAACTTCTGTTCGATCAATATCGAGGAGTCTCAATGAAGTCAAATAACATTACTCAGGCAAGTAGTAGCTGCAAACACTACACTGTCATAATGAATAGGTTTTGCTGTGGTGAGTCCTAAATCTGTCAAAATCAGTATAGCTTCACTCTTACCACCTTTGTTTTAAATAGTCAGTGTGTTAATTGAAGTATGTTAGGATATTAATGTTACATGTTCCAAATTTAGTCATACTTATTTCTTGGAATAACTTGTGATATAAGTTTACTTTGCTTTAATGAGCTTGTGAAGATTCCCTGCCATCATTTAATAAATGGTAGAACTTTCTCAGCTATCCAGACTATTTGTATATGTTACTTAATAAGCTCTCAGAAATACTACAGATACTGTGTTTGATTCACACTTTCCTAATTGCTTACAAATATTTCAGTGATGCTGGAAAACAGAGTAACTATGTAACATTATGTAACATCTATCATTGCTCAGTTCTGCTGCCAACAACAGAAAACTGCACAGGAAAACTTGCTCAAATACCTTGACTTCAGGGCTTTATGGAGTTCTTTTTCTTGAAAACACAAAAAATAAAGTGTTTTAGTAAGATTTCCAACTGAAATATTGCTTTTTCTATAAAAGAGTACTCTGTACAACTGCTTTAGTGCCACTTTCACAACCGAAATAATTGTGACCACAAACTCAGGTCTGGTGTGTGCACAGGTAGCATGTGCCCAGATTAAATTTAGGTGACTTGACATTAGTTTTTTGCCACTTCGGGTTTTTTTTATATATATATTTGCATTATCAGCTGCATTATATACAGAATTAGCTAAGTTGTAATGGCTTTAAACTTTACGAAGCAATTTAGCAAAAATTAAATTACAAGATAAAAACCTGTAAGCTTTATTTTCTTTTAATTAAGCAGCACAATAATTTTAGTGCATTTTAAATCCTCTTTTTCTAAAAAAAAAGTATACTTAAGTACACCTTCTACGTTTTAGCTCTCCACACAAGGTAGACACAGGAATAGACAGGTGGAAGGAAAGAAGACAGTGAGACAGTGATGAGCAATTATAAATTTCATTCCTTTACACCTATGTTTGCCTCTATAAAATAAATATATAAAAGTTATCAACTTCCAAAACTTCCGTTCCCAGTTCTAAGGGAAATACCATGTGACAATTTGAACAACAAAAGCACAAGCGCTCAGCCTCCTGCACCAGATTATTATTCTACTGTAAGTTAGCATGGCTGTGTATCCGCAAAGGATTTTTAAACCAAGATTTGAAGTACAAGGAATTATTATTTCAGATACGACATGACCAATGACTATAATGTAGTGGCACAACAGCTGAGGTGTGCCCCAAAGCTAGCTGTGCTTCCATGGGATGGGATGACCAACAGCCCTCATGACCACCCAATGCTTTGGGATGCAGCAGGCAGCAACGCAGACTGAATATTTTCTTTAAGCAACCACAGCAGCCCCTGCACATCCCAAGCATCTCAGGCTGAGTGTGTCAACTGCAACTTGGACAGATCTCAACTCAGCTAGGAAAGTTTAGGGGAAGAGCTCACATGTACAAGTGAAAGACCTTCTTTCAGACCCAACAGTGAATACAACATAGCTGAAAAGAACTGTACCTTCACAAGAAGGCTCACAACTGTCCAGAAGCATTAATTCATGGAAGCTCACAATGTGCTAATTGTGATATACATTTATTTCCATTATTAGGAAAGCCAAAAATGCAAAGGACAGATACTTTATTAGTATACAGTGCTCTTGTTCATTTGAGAGGCTGGCAAACGCTGCTCTTATCTCGACCTACACCTGATGTAAAGCATCAGTTTGGTAACCTCTTGCATATGAGTTCTGCACAAAGATGAAAGTTGTCTGCTTGTGTTCTTCTTCTCCCTCTATCCCATCCCTTTCCCCCACCACCCATATATTCCCTCTGAGCAAGCCTAAATATAGTGCAAATATAAATCACCATTCCAGGGCAGAACAGCACCTCTTCATGATCAAGGGGCAGCAGAGGCGGCTGCGGAGGGATGCCACCAGGTGTGCGGAGAGATCCGCCTCCCTCTCCCTGCCCAGAACAGCTCGGGCGCCCTGCACCCTGTTTCAATGGAAAGGGTCAGGGGACAGGGACGGCATTTCATTTCACTTCGCTCTTGCCCTTGCCGCTCTGCGGGAGCATCGGGTGCCCCGGGACAGGGAGTGTGGGCTCTAGGTCGGCTGGACAAACCGCCCGAGAAACAGGGCTCCTGCCCAGAGGGCACTGATGGGCAAGTTTCGAATGACCCAGAGACTTTGATGGGACCTGCCTGCACTGGAAGAGCTTCGGAGAAGAAAAAAAAGAAACCAAACCAAAAAACAACAACAACTACAAAAAAAAAAACACAAACCCCTAAACCTCCACCACCACCACCACCACCAAAAACCCAAACAAACAATCAAAGAAAAAAAAAAAAGAAGAAGAAAGAGAAGAAAAAAGCTGCAACATGGGCCACTTTACAGAATCGAGAGTTTTCTCTCCATTTCCTGTTGCTCTTACGAAAGACAAATACTCTTTAGCAAATTCTTGCCAGATGCCCCAAAGCAAACACCCCACCTTCTAAGAATGCAGGCAGAAAGAAGGTTCTTGTTTGTTTGCTTGTTTCTCTGCGCAAATGTCAAAGTTACAATTCCTTTACAGAAAATTACACACGTGATTTGCTAACGCTTTTAACGCACGCTGCTACAGGAGCTGACATCCCACATGAGGAAATCCTTGCTAAAAGTTGTTTCTAACGTGTGTGTCCCCATTCATTAAAAAAGACCCAAGAAATATGCACGCGATGTCGCTCTCAACCCCGAGCATGTTCCGCTCCTCAAGAGCTCTTCTCCTCCACCCCGGCACCCATGAAAGACTACTTTTTTTTTCCTTTACCACTTTGCCGAACGGTGAGGCAAACAACTGGGCTGAAGAGCTGGGCGATACAGCAGTGTGTGAGTCGGAAAACCTGCGCAACCCCCGCGGGCTACCGGGACTGTTCTCGTCCTGGTGCCGGTGTTTGCCTGGCCCGGAGAAGGGTCCCAAAGGAGACACGCTCTACCATGTCTCCCACACCTCTCCGCACGCACTTAGGTGTGCGGCGTGCCCGCCACAGCAGGCAGCCCCTCTCCAGCCCCATCGGTGCCCTCAGGACAAGCACCCAGGCAGCTCTCCACGCCTGGGATGTCCTGTCGGTGAGGACGCTGTGTGCTCTCCCTCGGCATCCTTCCCGACTGAGGCTGTAAGCCCTGAGGGGCAGCTCTAGCTGCCCTCCAGGACAAGGCTGTGCAGGGTGCACTGGCTCTCGCAAAAGAGAGCTGCCGCACGGGAGAGGCGTCCCAGTCAGCGCAACACACCCTGCCCCATTAGCAACTCCCCGGGAAGGCCCCCCCCAGGCAACATGCCGGCTGGGGAACAGGGCGAAGACTGCGGGAAAGTCCTGGGAACAACTTTTGGGGAAGGAAGGGCGAGCCCCTCCCCGTAGTGGCAGCGACCCGGTACCAAGACTCGGGCGGTTCCCGCGGTACGGGCCACCTTCCGAGGCCGAGTGCCCACGGGACAGTTCCCGGTGGGAACTTGAGGACACAGGCTCCGCCAGTCACTTGCCCCTTCCCTCCCAGACTGCCCGCTGCGGCCCTGGGAGACGCCGGATTTTCTCGCACAGGTGCGTCGGGGTGTTCTACGCCCCTCTTCTCCCGCCGCGGAGAGCACTTCAGGCTAGCCGCGGCCGCGTGCGTGCGGCAACACTCTGAGAGCAGCCACGCCGACGGGCGGGAGCGACCCATGAACTTTCTCCCCGGGACCCTTTCCCCTCGGCATGTAACCTCCTCCCCAGCCCCTTCCCCAGCAGTCTTCCCACACAACCCGTCCCGCTTACCTCGCATGGTGTTGGCTCCCCGCTTCGCGCAGTCATGAAGCTGAGAGCCCGGGAACCGCACCGCAGAAATCCCGTTTCAGCACCCGCGGAGGCGTCGGCCGTCGCAGCAGCTCTGCTCCGCCAGGAAAATCATACCTCCAAGGCGGCTCCGCGGGGTGCGTCTCCGCGACCTGCCCGCCACCGGGCGCGCTCCCCCCCCGGCTGCCGCCCCGGGCAGCCCGCCCGCAGCGGGAGCCCCTGAGGGGGTCGCCGGGCCCGAGGAGTGGCTGCGGATGGCTAGCGGCGAAGCAGGAGAGGGAGAAGGAAAGGAGTTACGTTAGCAAAAGCAGGAAAAACACACGGAGGAAGAACTGCTGGGAGGGGCTGCGTGAATGGCAGAGCATGTGCGCTTTCACATGACACCGGCGCCCCTCAGCAGCTCCCCGGTGTGGATTTCCACTGCGCAGCCACACGGACGCGCGAAGCGGGAGTGAAACCCACGGAAAAAGCGGCAAAGAGGCTTATAGCTGGGGGCGGGGGGCCCCGCCGGCACGGCCCCGCCCGCTGTCACCACCGCCGCCAATCGCCGCCCGCTCGCCCGGCACCGCGGCCGCGGGCGGCACCCTGTCGCCGCCGTTGCCATCTCCAGCGCTAGGGCGGCCGAGGCTTTGGCCCCAGCGCTGACTGCGGCGCCGGCCGCGGCCGCGCAGGGGGCGCGCGGCTCCGCGGAGCTTTGCGCCTGCTCTTCCCGGCAACTTTTGCTCCGCTCGGGAGCGCCTGACTGATAGCGGGTCCTGACCGGCAGCTGGGGAGGGGGGTGGTGGTGCAGAAAGGAATCTGGAGCTCTGGAGTTTGTGGAGAAAGGTAACGGGCGCGGAAAATCGCTTCCTGTGCCTTAATATTATTTTCTTTGGGGGCGAGGGGGCGTCTCTTGGGGAGGGGGGGAGGGGGGGGTGCGTCTCTGGGGGACGAAGATTAACGCGCTCACCCCGCTGTGATTGTCACCGGGTAACGGCGTTTTCCGACGAGAATGGGAAAGTTTGGTGGTGAGTCACTTTCTCATTAAAGAGCGAATCTGGACTCGAAAGCTGTTTGTTTTCCCTGTGTTAAGATTAGCAGACGGTTCTGAAAAACGGGTTTGTTCCAATGGCAGCAGGATTTTTCCTGACTTAAACTGCCCCCCTTTCTCCCCGCTCTCCCCCCCCCCCCCCCCCCCCCCTTGTTAATTGATGTTTTGTCCATGAGGAAAAAAAAAAAAAAGAAAAGAAAAGAAAAAGTAAGCGCGGGATCCTCTCGATTTCTTTTTTTCTTTTTTCTTTCTTTCTTTTTTTTTTTTTTTCTGTATGTTTTTGCTGTATGCTAAACCGTGGAACACAACCCCAAGGGATCGTTGTGTGTCATCTTGGAAACAAGTCCCTGCTACCGAAGTTCACAGCTCCTAACACCAACCCTAAAACGATAAAGGAAGACCCTTATTTAACTAAAGTGTATCCATACAAAATTATTCATATATGCCTCAAAAATGAAAATGGGATATGTTTTGAAAAAAGAGAGATACTTTTAAGTTGAATATGGACCTAAGTAGATTTATTTTTTCCTACATGAATTATCAGATGAAGTTCTTTTAAAATCTGTTACATAAGAAATCATAGGTATGGTTTCTTCTGCACTGAAAAAGTTAAGAATGACTACAGGAAAGAGACAACGTGAAGTTTCCACTTGGTGCAAGGTGACAAAGCTTTACTTTTGGGAACAAGCTGACAGGCTTACAGGCAGCGGTTCTCATGGTTAGCCTCTTTCAAAATGCGTGTTTGAACTAAAACTGAGGAAAGTGTTAAGCATCAACTCTGCCAGTATTGAAAATCTTTAATGTACCTGATCATGGTGAATTTTAATTGCATTCACTGTGCTGAAGTCACAGTTAAGTGACAGTCACAGTTAAGTCACAGTCAGTTAAAAACAATCATGTTGAATTCCTAGGGCATTTATAAAACCCTAGTTGGGTTTTATATTCTTGAGCATTGTATTTATGCAGTTAATATACTGCATGCAAAGTTGTCGATACTCATTTTTAGGGCATTTTCGTAGGATCCCATGCAGAAACTCTGTTCAATTGCTTATTTTTTACTCCACTTATATCAGCATATCTTCAAATATCAGTTACATGCTATCCATCATTTCACTTCACGAGACCAGGAATTTACAATGGCATATTTTCTCTATAACTGAGATTTCAGCAGATGCAATCGGCAGCAAATAGGTTTGTATCTAGGATTCTTTTTTTTGTGGATTTTCCCATCAGCCATCTCTTCAACCTGTTCATCACACTCAAAAGTTTCTGAGGTAATTGTAATAAAATCTCACACATCACTTTGCAAAGCAATTTAGAAAGCATGGGGCTTCCTGTTATCTTTCTAATGGGTATAACTTACCTGATACCTAGTTTGGAATTTAGGTGAAGGATTAATAAGCTCCTGGCTAGTGCTTGTGGCTTTGGAAAAGCAACTGGGAGGAAGAGCACAGATACCATCAACTTCATATTTAGTGTACTGCAACCAATACACTTTTTTTTTCCTTTTTTTTTTTTTTTTTTTTTAATTCCTGGATGTCTATCTAACTGCAGGAATAAAAACCTAGGTGAATTTTGAGGGGAAGCTTTTTTCATATTCAGAGTCTTGTTGTTCTTGTCTATGCCAACATGATTTTTAGATGTAATTGTGGTAAAGCTGCATCTTAACATGAGTCAAAACTTTGATAGGGAAATAACAAGCTGTCTGCTTGCTAAGCAGTGCATTCAGAATACCTTACACTATTGCGCTATGTACTGGTGCACCTTTATTTGGGATTTATATGCTGCTACAATGGAGAAGAAACTGAAATGCCACTATTCCCTCTAAATTTGTTTTGTTTTACACAATTTCTATTTTTAATGTACAAAACCCAAATAATTTGGGCCCTAAATTTAATTTACTTTACTATTTACTGTATGGATTGGCAATTTTTACTTATCTCTTTTCAGAAGTCCTTGTAGACTTTTAGTTTTTTTGTCAGTCTTGGTCCAATATATTCAGTGTATTATAATGCCTGAGCTAACTTCTTCACTAGCTGGGGCAAGTTGTTAAATTTTCAATTTATCCTAATGCTTAGGATGAGATATTGCCTGTTAAGCGCTAGTAATGGTAGCAATAAAATTATACATATAATAAACGTATGTGGACTTTAGTGAGCACCAGGCAAATTATAAGTACTTTCTTGCAAAATATATGGCTGCTTGGAGCCGTTATGCATTGAAGCAGGTAAACAACACACAGGAAAGCCACATGATCTGAAGCCATATAGGATTTTATAGTATATTTAAAAACTGAACACATATCTTCAGTAGTTAAATTAACTGAGCAGTACTTTTCAGCCCACCATTCTTGTAAGATGATAGTTATCCTAAATTTCAAAGAGCCTTTAATAGTATTTTTTTGTTTCAGAAGAGTCCTTCAGAGGAAAAGTTCAGATGAAAGCCAGGGAAAAATATAATTGTTACCATATTTTCACTGCAAACTAAGCAATGAGAAGTTGCCTTTCAGAATACTCACTTGCATTAGCACTTTTCCCAAGGCTGTTTGGATGACAAATCTTCTAAGACAATATTTAAGGCCACATAGTTTTATCATTTTAATCATTTGCAATATATTCATTAGAGCTATAGGAAGTTATGCCCAATTCAGTTGTATTATTAAAAATTACTGAATAGAAAATAGTCAAAGCAAACTGTGTGTGCAGGCCCAATTTCATTCCACTGGATATCAGTGGCTAATTTGTATTGGCATGAAAGGAAGTCAGATGCATTCAATAGTCAAAATTTCTTAGATTCAATAGAAGCAAGATTGGTCACAGTTTTCTTTATCTCATCTGTCTCCAGCAGATATAGTCTCATCACCAGGCATTCCCACCTTTATTTAAGTCATGAGAAAAACTTTCCAATTTTTCATTTCATGACTTCTGCACAGAGTTGTTGACTTAGGATCTGAACTTTTTCTATAGATTCTTCACTTTAGATTCACTTTCTAGTTCTCTCCAATTTTTTTATGCCTGCAATCTGAATGTATGCACATACATTATACTGTGTTTATGTCCCATAATGCCTTGAAGCCATCATAAAATTTTGAACTGTTTCCACAGAATATAATTTCATTCAAGAACTGTGTATTTTTTTTTCCAAACTAGTTAAATTGTTTCAAAAGCAGCCTTGGAAAATCCTGACACGATCAGAAACAATATTCAGTAATTGAAATCTTTAATTATGCCAATTCAGTTTAAGAAACTAAGAATGTAATGCATTATGAATAATAGGATAACCAGAAACTTGAAAAAATCAAATGAAAAAAACACTTTAATTATTTTGTGAGATGAAAAGCAATCCCTAGCCACAGTGAAGGAATCTCAACTGTAAATACTTCATGACATTTAAAAATGGATGTTTTCTATAGTACTGTAAATTTATAGTAAAATTTTCCTAGTTGATATAAAGATTTTTTTTTCTTACAAATGCACTGTTTTTTTTAAGTGTTACTAAAAAAAAAAAAAAAAAGCATCTCATTTAATTTCATTTATTTTTCACTGCCCTGCTGGCAGAGTTCTATAGTGACTTACCCCTGCTTTAGTTACAGTATCAGTCACTGGATCATTGTATGAAAGATCTCACTTAAATTCTTCTTTGAACAGGTATGGGTACCAGGTGAGAATTCCTCTCAATCACCAGTCTCCCCTGTCCTCTGTTCCACCCCAGTGTTTGCCTAGAACGGTCAACAACTGAAAAGACTGTCTGTAAGGTTAGAACTGCTGGTCAGAGCTGTGTTAACCCTAGAATACCACATATCTTAAAATGATAGTTTGGGTCATAAAACTCAGACAGGGAAAGATCTAAGTCTGACAGCGGTACCCAAATAACCTGGTGTTTGCTCTGAAGAAGCTGCAGCATATTCAAATGTTGACGAAGTGAGGAGGTAGCAGTGAAAGTCTTTCTGCAGAAAAAAGCTGCCGAGAGGCAATGACCTTCTGACATTTGTGTCCACATTCTCCTTCCTTGGCAGGGCCAGGCATTCCTAAATTGTTTCAAGGCAACCCAAGAGCAAAAGAGACAGAAAGATGAGAGTTGGAAGGAACACATGGACAATATAAAATGGTTTAGCAAAGAAGCAGCAGACAGAAGATCTACCTACCGATCAGCTTCAAATCTTCCTTAGCAGCCTCTGAGGCACCAGGTCAGGAACAAGATGATTCTTCAAATGCGTATTGCTCTCATGCAGTAGTTTAAAAAGCAAAGATCTATTACAAACAAAGATTTTCCACTTTGAATGGAAGCTGACCTTCCAGCTAAGCATTCTTTTTGCTT
The DNA here is from genome assembly GCF_034315485.1 of Pezoporus occidentalis. Lineage (NCBI taxonomy): Eukaryota > Metazoa > Chordata > Aves > Psittaciformes > Psittacidae > Pezoporus > Pezoporus occidentalis. The sequence continues at coordinate 6,702,191 of NW_026912961.1, read as the reverse complement.
TATGGAAGCAATTTGATTTTTTAAATTTTTCATGCTCTCTCACTGGAAAAAAAGCAAAACTTGGAATACAGATTTTTTTTTTTTAATCACAAAATTAATTAATTTTCTGGTGCAATCCCAGTTTTCCTGTTAATATTTGTGCACTACATTTTCACATTTTGAAATCAAGGACGGTTAAAAACTTTATTTTAAATAGTAACTGATTTTTTTTCATTGTATGCAAGATAGATAGCTATTATTTCTGAGATAATGTCTATTTAGAAAATAGTAGGTTTTAGTTCAGTACATACATTTACGTAATGTTTTAAAATCAATCACTATGAAAAATATCAAAAATAATTATTATTTTCTGAAAAAAGTAAAATTAAGGGAAATAGCAACACTTTGATTTCATTTCAACACAGGTTATAACTGAAACTAGAAGAATGACAGGAATATGAAACAGAAAAAGTTTTGAAAAATTTATAGTGTCTAGCATCCTGCACTCGAGAAGAAGGGTGAAACACACTGACAGGGAGTAATGTATAACCTTCCCTTGAGCATTCAGTAACTTCTTATTCTGTTACAGTAAATTTGTACCTGCAGAACAACAATTGGCTTGAGATAAAAAGTTAGTTTGGATTTAGCATTTGAAAATGGCCATATTCCACGGTTTGGAATGCAAAAAGACATACTTCCTTCAAATTTTCAGTGAACCAAGAAACGTTTAGGTTTCAATATTTTCTCTGTCTTGTGGCTTTTGAGGTATTCTTATCTGGGGTTTTGTTTCAGACTAATCTCACACATTTAGTCTCTATTTCTACCCTCTGCAGCTTTAGCTGTAGCTCATAGCAACTGCTACAATTAAGGATGCTTAAGGACATCTCTTCTTAGTTTTTACTTTTTTCTGACACTTTTACTTTTTTTCCCTTCTTCCTTTTTCCCCCCTCTTTTCCCTTCCCTTCCCTTCCCTTCCCTTCCCTTCCCTTCCCTTCCCTTCCCTTCCCTTCCCTTCCCTTCCCTTCCCTTCCCTTCCCTTCCCTTCCCTTCCCTTCCCTTCCCTTCCCTTCCCTTCCCTTCCCTTCCCTTCCCTTCCCTTCCCTTCCCTTCCCTTCCCTTCCCTTCCCTTCCCTTCCCTTCCCTTCCCTTCCCTTCCCTTCCCTTCCCTTCCCTTCCCTTCCCTTCCCTTCCCTTCCCTTCCCCTTTTTCCTTTTCCTTTTCCCTTTTCCTTTTTCAGAATGACCTGATAACGTCTACTGCAGAGCCATATACAAAGTTCTTCTATTTTCTTTCCTGTGCTTGTAAAGTGTTACTAAAAGAATCAGTAAAAAGCCCCATAAAAAAAAAAACAAAACACCACACTTATTTTCAAATAGTTAAAAAAAAAAATTAAAATGCTTAAACAGTGTTCAAACAGTAAGGCTGGGGATATTCAAAGTGTCCATTGTTGGCCTAGTTTTTGAAGCCTATGAGAATAGAATCAGGCTTTTGAAAATACACATACTAACAAGCGTTTGGTTGTTTTTTTTTTTTTGTGTTAGATATTTAAAGAGAAGAAAAGAGTCTACAGATTGCTTGCCCCTATTTTTGGCATGATCCATTTACAGGCCAGCACAAAGCAAACAAGATAGTTACGTCAGGTAACAAAGTCTCCAAAAGTAGAAGTGAGCAGCCGTGCTCCCCTTTCATTCAAATAAACCCTCTCTCTCTTATAAAGCTATTAGCATCTCGAATTTATGCAGTTAATTTTTCCTTCCAGTTCATAGGTCAATCCCAAGAGGGGAAAGATGTCCTCAGGTCAACCCCTTATACGAGGCAGGCAGATTTAGCAGGTCTTGATCTGAGAAAGTACTAGTGCAAATGCTTAAGATTAAACATGTGGTTATGTGCTTTTCTGAACTAGAATCTGTGTCAGAATGCTTATTTAGCTACAGTTCTGATATTAAGAAAATCTTCCCATTTTGGCTGACCTAATGCAGAAAGTAGTATTGTTTTGAACGTTCTCTTTGTTTTATTAATTCGGGGCAAGTTCTATAGGATATATAAATATTCGTATGAGACATAACTTACCTAATAATCATTGCCTGCTTTAATTCCAAAATGATTTTTTGTCATACTCATTGTGATATGAGCGTGACTGAGTTCAGGAGACACTTCCAGATACAGTGATACAAAAATGCGGAACAACTCATATTTGTGAATAGACATGCAAAAGTTTTCATAAGATATATTTGAAACGAATATATTTGAAACTAATAAATGCTGGTGTAAAATCAAATTCTTGTCACATATACCACCCTATGCTAATGTTGCTGTATGTCACTCCAGCACAAATGCAGGCAACGCTGACATATTTCAAGCATTAAATACCTCAGTACCTCCAGTGTAGCTGGCTCATGGGTGGATAAATGCACAGCTTGAACACATATATGCAAAGCCAAAGAGCTGATACCCCTTTAAATCTCAGGTTTCCGGGTTGGCCAGTTGCATCTGACAAACCGCAGGTGTTCTCCACTGGTTTCTTTGGCTAAAATCCTAAGAACAGGACAATGTAAAAGCCCACAGTGTAGCATAAAGATGCCAGAGCTAGCTTTAAATGAATTATTTTGGGGACTGGCAACAGTCAAGCTGTGATAGCAAAGAGCTATCTCTGCGTAAGAAGTTTATTCTGCTGCATGGGCAAGTTTAGCAGCCTGTCCTGCACTCCATGCTATTATTGTGAGATGTCTGTGACACAACATTTTGCATAATATCTCTCAAGCAAAATTGATTCAACAGAGCAGAGACACTGGGCAAAAAGCAGTTAGCTAGGCTGGAGCCTATCACTGGCTGATAATATGTGCAAATTATTCTAATGATTTCTGCTTATTCATGATACTACTTCACCCTTACTCAGAACTTTCCTGGGTGAGATGTTTCCAGTCTTGAGATGCATCCTCTCTTCCTACAGAAAGAAAACATTTACATGACATAAAAAAAATGAGGTATTTCTAAGGGAAGGCGACTTCACTGTTTATAATGGACATGTATGCAAATGTAAGCCTCCAAACACCTACAATTATTGCAAGACTCTTTGATGAAATAAACAACTTCAAGACTGTTGCTGCTAACAAGATACTGCAAAAAATGCAAGTCTCTCTCTCCCTTTGCTGTAATGCCAGTCACAAAGAACAAGGTGCTGTCCCCCTGGCCCATGGTGGGTTTCCACTATATCACAGGAATATAGCTCATGTGTCAAAACACGTTAACTTTGTTGCCACGTGGGGAAGGGACAGCTATCGAAAGAGGTATTAAGTGCAATGATTAAGGAGAATGAAAACACAATAGTAATTTCAATTAACAGACCAAAGGTAAAAAAAAAATAATTTGGAAAATGTTCATGAAAGAACAGCAGGGGGACAGAATGACAGAACTCAATTCTCAACACAGTAAAACTAAGAAATAAAAGATAGGCTAAACCCCATGTATTCACAAATTAATGATTAAAGCTTGATATAGAAACAGGAAAGTACAAAGATAACTGTCTTGTTAACACAACAAAATAAAATTAATGTAATGTTCATACTCCTGTTATCTTTCCAAAATTTGCTGATTTGTAAGCACTGCCATTTTAGCCACACAAAATTAGAGAATTACCTTAAGTGTGACAGAGAATCATATTACTCTATATTAGGCATTAATACTTAAGCTTTTGTGTTAAAATTACTTATTTAGAAGAACAACAGGAAGAGTAAGAAGGCAGATTAGGACTGATAGAGGAACGCAAAAGAAAAACTAAATAAAATCAAGAACAAGCCTTAAAACCACTGTGTAATCCCTTGAAGCCCTACTTGGTGCTGTATTGCATCATAGAATCATAGAATAGTTGGGGTTGGAAATGCCCTTAAGATCATCTAGTTCCAGCCCCCCTCCTGTGGGCCGGGACACCTCACACTAAACCATGTCACCCAAGGCTCTGTCCAACCTGCCCTGAACACTGCCAGGAATGAAGCATTCACAACTTCCCTGGGCAACCCATTCCAGTGCCTCACCACCCTCACAGTAAAGAACTTCCTCCTTATATCCACTCAAAATTTCTCCTGTTTAAGTTTTCACCCGTTACCCCTTGTCCTATCACTACAGTTCCTAATGAATAGTCCCTCTCCAGCATCCTTATAGGTCCCCTTCAGATACTGGGAGGCTGCTATGAGGTCTCCATGCAGCCTTCTCTTCTCCAGGCTGAACAGCCCCAACTTCCTCAGCCTGTCTTCATACAGGAGGTGCTCCAGTCCCCTGATCATCCTTGTGGCCCTCCTCTGGACTTATTCCAATAGTTCCATGTCCTTTTTATGTTGAGGCCTGCGAGCGTGAGGCTGATCCTATCTGTCTGTAGAGCGCTTCATCCACAGAGTCCTCTTGCTCAGGAGCTCTCTAATGGGAGAGAGACTGTGGTTCCCCACAGTAATGTCCCCATAGCTGTTCTCCCTTTGACACTGACCCACAATGATCATGGTTTGTGCAATGTTTTTTCATAACTCTGCTCAGCACACCACAACTATTGTGATGGGACCAGAGAGAGGGAATACTTAGCGGGTGGAAGACTACATCATGGTTCTTGTAAATCTTTTGTGTTTTAGAGGAACTTGCAAATGTCGTACAGGTTATAGGTATATAATGTAAAGGGTAGGTTATGCCTTCTTACCTGAGCAGACAGTATTCTGACCAGACTCAATAAGCTTAGAACCATAGAAGTAGTGATTTCCTTTAAGGCTGCTAAGTGTTACGTTTTAGAAACAATCTTAAAACTTGATTTTCAACTCTTGAAGAAGTCTATAATATTTTGATTTATTTGCATGTAAAGACTACAGTGCTTACCATTTTTGGAGAATAAATATTGTCTTAGACCATTATATGATGCCTTATGATAATTTCTATACTCCTAACAGCTTGCTAGAAGGTACAAGTGCTGTAGTTGTATGACTTCGTATGTGTCAAAATAGTTTAAAGAAGCTTTGCTTTTAGGAGAAAAAAAAGTATTATGTTAGAAAACTTTGGTAGGATACTATTAAGATAGATTAGGTAATTATTATACAGTGTAGATATTTTTGGACTGCCATACTTGGTGTTTCCTTTTAAGTAGGAAATTAATTATCAAAAAAAAAGATGAAATAAAGGAAAATAATGCCAAGGACTGCCAAAATACTTCAAAATTACAGGAAAAAAATCAAATAATTTTAAGGAGTCCAAGGGATGATGAAAACATTATTCAAATAACAGGTATGACAAGTTGTGCCTTGCAAGCTGTAGAAGCCATAATAGCTTTACTTTTCTTCATTTTTTTAATTCCAAAAATAAATAAAAGGAGAAGACTAAAGTTAAAAAGATTTGTCTTAGCTTCCTTTGTATTATAAACTATACCATTGAAACAGACATAGAATTTAAAGAAGCCACTTTTTCCTTTGTCAAATATACATTAATTGAACTAACACTAAACTAACACACAAACCACTTCTTTGTGCATATCTCCCTGGCCAGCCACTTTGCATGTGACACATTTGGGACAGTTTCTGTGCTGCATCAAACCTTTCATTCCCGAATACACTTGTGCAGGAGGAAGCCAAAGGCCAGGTTTCAATTTTAATGTTAAACTGTCTGGTTTCAAAGCAAGATTTGAAGTCAACATTGATAAATACTTTTTTGTCTATGGTCGTGCATTCTGGCTCCACTAAATGTCTTCTTATTCTGTTAGGTCTTTCTTCAGCATTTTACATCTGTTGATCCTACCTTTGACTTGCCTGCAAAACTGCACCTCCGTCAGTTGGTGCCTAACTGATAAACTTAGCTGCACAAGGATCGATTTTGTTTCCCTCCAGCTTTTACAGGATTTCTGTAAACTAGCAGAAGAGGACAAAGTGCTGACAGCAGCTATGTGCTGCTCAGTATTACCTATCTTACACTTCATTATGGCCACCAGTCTGTCTAGGAAAGAAGTCAAAACCAGCCAAAACTCAGTCTTAACTGGAGGTAGTAAAAGAAAATTATTACTTATGGACAGTCCTGCCACAGCATTCTTCAAGTGAGCATCAGTTTGTGTGCAGTGTATGGGTACTCCTGGGTTCTTGCTGTGCTGAACCTGGATCAGGAAGTATCAGTCAGAAAAGCTTTCAATTGTGTCCTTTTGTCTAGGAAACTCCACCCAATTTTGCCAGAAGAATGACTTCCTGGAAATGGGCTACATTCCTGAAGCAGCTGGATGTGAAGCCACCAATGATTAGGCAACTCCAACTAGCTCAGAATGCTGTGACATTTCCTGAGCTGGATAGCTACCACAAACATAGGAGATCTTCCACTGGTTTCCTGTAGAATTTTTAATGAGGTTCAAGGACTCTTCTCTCATCTCTGTATTTGGGCCCAAGATACCTAGGAGACTACCTAAAGCTCTAAAACGACATGTGTGTTCATGTGTCACACCAGGACTTGCTAGGATAAGCGTAAACACGTAGGAAGACTTCTAAGGGACACTGGTCTGGTACTTGAAGTTGATTTCTGTAGCAATGAAGACCATAAACAGAATGCTTTTCCAGTGAAAACTGCATTTTCTTAATTCTGCATTTTCAATTTTTCTGCATCTGTAGCTATATTAATGCCACTTCTCCCCCCCCCCCCCCCAATTCTTTAAGTCAAAATATCTTGTTTTGGTTACATACTTCTTCCAGATATCTTGTTCTGTATGATCTATATGATCTGAAAAATACATTTTCTAAATGCTAGTAAATATGGTCATACTGTGTTTTTAAGGAGTTGCAGTTTTCTGTATACATGCTGTAGAAATGTTTTTAGTTAGCATGCAGTGTTTGCAGAGTCAGATTGTGATGTCACTTAGAAATATCTGCAAATAGCAGCAGTTATTTAAAAAGATAGAATGAAAGGTAAACTATCAGTGTGATATGGTCAAGCTACATAGGCACTAGCAAAGCAGTTAAGTGAAGTATGTAGTAAACCTAAGCAGTTAGTTAAGTGAAGTGTGTAGTAAACCTCTACTGGAACCTATTTGCCTTTGTACTTGCAACTTGTGAAATTGTTGCTTTGGTAATTCTTCTGTAATTCTTCTGCATCACCCAGATATTGTATTACCTTGTAAGTGCGATCAACAAAACTAAAACAAGCAGAAAAATTGAGGGTATGTCTTTTACATATCAAACCTGAATTTAAACAAGGATATATATTGGTTATATTGAACTGCACATCCTACATTAAAAAAAAAAAAACAAACTGAAAAAAAAAAATTAGGAGCAAAAGAATAGATGCCACAGCCAGTATATGTGATGAAAAAATCTGCAGGAAAAAACGTATTTATAAAGCATAGAGCAAGGAAGAATTGTTACACTGACTTCCAATGAAATCCATAGGGTTGCTGCTGGGACTTTTTTGAATTAAATCATAATTTTTAGGCAAAACATGCAACACTAATTTGGAATTCACCAGCAGTGAATATTTTACTGTGCCCTTTTCTAGAGCTGTCCTAACAGCTCATCATGTTAAAAATCTAAGATACTGTCTCTAAACTACACCTACACCATGTAAACTTACTGGGGCTTTGTCTTTAAAACTTACCCCTTTCAGTGATGTCTTGCTTTCTTAGTATGACTTGCTGAATATCCGGCTCTACAGTGCAGGATGTGGAAATCAGCATGGATGATTTCCACAGCATGGAAATCAGCCCTGATGGTCCTCACTCGGAGGGATATAGGTTTTGTGCAAGTTGTTTTGTCCATGAGTCTGGAGCACAGACGATGCAACAGCTCCAGCATTTGCTCAGTTGGCATATCCTGGTTGCAGCAGCTTTTTCAATTCATAGACTAGTCTTAGCAACTATAGCCCCAGCCAAGCACGTGGAGCCAAGATCTGTTCTTAGTTACACTGATGTAATTCTGAATAGACGCTGGAATGGTTTATTCATTCATGGCCCATACTAGTGATAATGTATTTGGATAGGAAAATAACACTTGTTCAAGCAGCCTCCCACTCATGTAGTATTACTGTTCCCACTGAAATTAATGAAAGGTTTGACTAAGTGAAGACTTCTGAATTTTGCAAATATTCAGTTAGTGTATAATTTGCTGCCAAATTCAAACTTGTTTGCCAGTGAGATAAAGGCAACTGTGCTGAATTTATTGGAACTGCATCTTAGTTTCAAACTGCCTCATAGTTTCATTTAAACCAAAAGATTCTGCATGCTTGAAAGAGGAATTTGGAGTAATAAGTATTTCAACCAGGCTATGTAGAAAGTATTGGTCTGTATTCCTTTCACCCTACTATAAATTTGGGAAAATCAGCTTTTGCTCTCATATATATTTGATGGAAGTCAGCTAACAAATGTGCTCAGCTTTTTTCCTGTTTTTGCTTTCCACATTTGAAAATAAAAAAAAGCTAGCAGTGTTTCTGTACTGGCAGTAAATAAATATTCCACTTTAACTGTATTCTGAAGTTCATATTTGTACTTATAAAGTGCCCGCTCAGTATTTGAGCAATAGTAAAAAAAAATTTTTAATTCATCTTAATTATAATGGCCTAGGGTGAAACCAAGGGCAGCTAATACTCTAGCAAACTGGCTGTTAACTTCATTAATGACTGATTTCCTCAGGATTATTGCTGTTATAAATTAAATTCACTGGTTTAATACAGAAATGATTCGATTTTTGTTGTTCCTCCCCCCAGCCCCTCAAATAACCCATGACATGTTTTGAGGCACATTTGGAGAATAGTTGTTTTTAATTTAGCCTTTCTATCCTTATCTTTATCCTGACTAGCTTGGACATACATGTTTTTAGTAAAAATTTAAAGCTAGCAAATTAACAATGTATAATTCAACTAAAAATCTAAATTAGGCAGAGAGGGCATGAAGAAAGTAAATACACGTCCTCCAGCTTCACGTACGGATAAAACTGACACCAATTAAAATTAATCACAAACCTACTGCGTGTGTTCTGCCTGCATCTGTTAGGAACTGTTCTCTCCATGCATTTCTTTCACCATTATTACAGAAGAGAAATGTAGTCAAATGGAAACTTGCGTAAACTTCATGCAAATAATTCATACCACTTCTGTTTTGCTGTATTTTACTGAAGCAATTCACAGGATCGTGATACTAGCACAATGCTAAAAAAAACAGCAGTAGGTTTTGAATAAAAAGCTCTGCATTCTCCTGGCAGCCAAGGAGTTCAAACAGAAAACATGCCAGCAGTATAGACCAATGCATTATCGCCCCCCTCCTTCTTGCTGCATAACTGTGCTTCATAATATGCCATAACATTGGCAAGCACAGCTCAGAGCTTTTTAAGAACACAAGGAAGCTCATGAATAATGGTTGAATCAGGAAAGTGGTAATTAAATGAGACAACTGAATGCCAGTGGAGTCCCCAGTGGAAAATATTCTTCAGTGAAGATCATCTCCACATTTCATTTCCCTGGTTTTAGCAGTATATTGCTGAAGATATTTTTCAAACCAATACTTTAAAGAAACTATAAAGTTCCTAAAACCATGTGTGGCACTTTCATATGTAACTCCTATTTTAAAATGCAAGCTATTTAATTGCTTCAAAGAGTAAAAAAAAAAAAAAAACAACCCCAAACAAACTCAAACTTTAATTGTTGACTCAGTGAGGTAAAATGCTTTCCTCTTCCACAAAAATTGTTGACACCATGAAATTTTTATTAAAAAATGCAGCAACCACTGATGGCTAAATTGTAAGCATCCTGCTTTAAATGTTTGTTTACTGTTTCTTGTTGTATATGAGGCATTGTTATTTTAATTCCACCTCCGATTCCACCTACTCTGTGTCCTTGGAACAAACATGATTAGCTGGAGTGTTGACTCTTCAGCCACCAGTCTCAAGGAAGACAGATCTAGGCTTTTGTACAGTAAGCTTCTCAACTAACCTTTCTCCTATTACAGCACCCCGTTTTGTCTGAAGTTGTGATGCAAGGAGAGCTTGCCATTTTCTTTGCACCTTACTCAAATTGCAGTAGGACTTTGAGACAGAAGCTGCAGGCTGTGGACCCAAGTCCTTTTTGTTTTTTATATTTGCCAAGTAAACACTTTCCCTGCAGTACAGGAGTTAGCCCTTCAAAAAGGAAATGAGAAACGAGTTTCGTTATGGAGCAAAGAAATTGCTTTCCTTTAAAGAACTTAAAGCTGAAGTGAAACCAGTGGCTTGAGATTCATTTCAAATGACTGAAATGAGACTGTGACTGTAACAACATTTTTTTGTGATTTACAGTGTATGTAACCTTTCATTCATTCATTCACTCATTCATTCATTCATTCATTTTTATTTGAAAAAAAATCCTGTTCTTTTTTTATCACCTGACTCCTCATTCTTAAAAGTAAAATCCAAAACTCATTGGTTCTCAATGTTGCTTTTCAAATGAACCCAGAACAGTTATTTTAATCAGTGGTTCTTATGTATCTGTCTTGACAGCTTTGCATTCAAGGTTGACAGGATATTTTTGGCAGCTGAAACGTGAATTGAAAGACCTGGGAAAAATTGATTTGGGGTATATTGTTTATGTAAAACATTACATAGACTATTAGCATTTAGCATATTTATGTGATTTTCAGGAAAATATCTTAATTTGCTGGAAGATGTAGGAATCCTTATGCTAAACCCCACAAAAGTAAAAAAAATATATATGTAATATGTCACATCTACAGCACAAGGTTGCAGAAGCAGATTTCTCTCATTTTTAGAGGAAGGTTTTAAAAGCCTATCAATCAACATGACTTATTCACAGACCAATGTAGTATTCATAAGGTTTAAATCCACTGTAACTGAGGTTCTATGTAGGGTATGTATGAAGACATAAACTGCTCACACAAAGTGAATGAATATTACAAAACTTCATATTATTTTACAGTCAAGTATTTTCACACCTATAGTTGCTTCCTTTCTTGCTTCTTTAGGTGTCTTAGATAAGTTGGCCAATGCTGACTGAACATCAAATGAGTGCACACAGATATTTGGGGACTTAGTTTTTCTGGTTCCATTTTACAGTATACAGTTACAGTCTTCTTCTATGAGAGGAAATGAACATGACTGTATAAACTTGTAGGCTAGGACATCCTTCCAAAAGCTGGAAAACTCTGAATTACCTCTCTTCTCAGTCAAACGGCATGATGTGGAATATTGACTTAAATGATTATTTTCCATCCAGAATGGTTGCCTGATCCAAGCACACAAGTAAGGCAGTGAAAGAGCAACTGAAAGTTCTTCCTTAGGTTGATATATCTAATAAAATATATGCTCCAAGTTAATTCCTTTATACCAGCATGATTTTTCTCTCCCTAACTAGAAATTAAATACCTTATTACAAAATTAACTACGTTTTAGATTTCATTTTAATAATTTTTCCTTTTTTTTTGGGGGGGGGGATGAAAACTGATCGAAATATCAGTCTAAACTGATTTCTTCTGCAAAATTCAGCTAATAAACCAACAAAGCAGCAGAAAATATGGTCTTCTCTAGGATGACACAAAAATAATTTCATATTTTTGCTTCTAATGCCTATGTCAGTGGCATTATGGAAAAAGAGTGATAAGGTTATGCAGAGTGATGTTGCCAATTACACGTTAGAGATGATTCAGATTATTTCTGTGTGACTTCAGAAGAGTAATGAATCAGCACAGAAAGCTCCTTATAGCTCTCCGTATGCTAATCTGTGTATAGAAAGATTGAAAAAATGTCTTGAAATGCTACATGGAAGAGAACGTTAAAATTTCAGTCTTGTTATTAAAGCTATAGATGTCAAAACCAAATACAATCCTTTTCTTTCTGAAAAAATAACGTGCCTTTGATGGCATAGGTTATGAAAACTTGTTTCAACCCTGGTGTTTATCTTTGAAATCCTTAGGGAGAATTTGTTTTGTGAATGAGGCTATTGTCATCCTCTCAAAAAGGTTACATTATTGCCCACACTTGCTGACAAGTTTAAGTAAAGAATAATTACTTTAGGATGGAATATCAATGAGGAGGAAAAAAATTACTTGGAAAAAAAGCAAACAGCAAAACCAGATAAGCACAAACACAAGACTTCATCTTAGCATTCTTACAATATATTTTGTTTAAAAATATATTTTAAATATGAAAAGAAATGTTTCTTATTGTATATAGCCACATGGCAACTGTAATGCTGAAAATTTCACATTTAAACTTTTCTTTGACAGAAATTTGCTTGAACATACTTCTTTAAAAATGATTTTTAATAAAAATATATAATATTAAATAGTCTTAAAAGGCTCCTTTTTCCTTATGAAATGCATAAAGCTCTATGGTAACATACTGGTTCTATTTAGGTCACATTTAAAATATCTACAGTATCGTTCCTAATGCTGTGACAGACTGAAGAACTCTTGAAGGTAACATAATCTAGTGAATTAGGAGGGATCTAAAAAACAGGAACCCTTGAATTATTATTTTTGATTTACCACTGCCTTTTAGGTTAGTTTAAGGCATCTCTCTTCAACTGCTTCAGTGTTCATAGCTGTAGAAAAGACATGACCATATTTAAGTAATTCAGAAGTGCATTAGAAGAAAAGATAAATTACTGTTAGCAAAAAAGTTTCTAGTTGTACAACATCAAAGGACTGATTCTGTGGTTTGCACCGAGATTGTGGCAAAAGAGATACTTTAATCCAGAAAAGACCTGGATTACCTCTAAAAAGACTGATTCTGCCCCTTTCCCTTGCTTTCATGACATGTTACAGCTGTATGGTGAGATGGATCAGGTAACCCCTCTGGCTAGCAACCAGTGTCGCAAACACAGCAGCACTGGAAAAAATGCTAAGAACAAAAAGTGGCAGCCCTTTTTGGGAACAAAGCTGACTCTGGAGGGAGAAGGCTGTGAAACCACAGCCTTAGGATGGCTGGGGATGTTCCTTGAGGTGGACCATCTCTCTGTGAGAGATGACTGGGGGGATAACACCCTGGGGAGAACAGTAAAGTGTCCTCTTACCTCTCCTCCTACCTCTTGGCCAGTATTTTCTGAAATGACACTAGATATACAGACAAATGAAACAAGGGTTTCAAACATTGTACATTTTTGTCTTTTCTTCTTCCTCCATTTTGTTTTTCCTTTTTGCAGTTTATTCTTTTAAACAGGACTCAAGAAGATCTATGAAGGAGATAAATAAGATGAAGAAGAAAAAAAAAGGTTTAAATAGTGAAGAAGTGCCATTTTTGGATATTTGTGAAATCATATATTGGTATTTTGTCTTAAGGAATTCTCTCATTTTCCTCTCCCTCTCTTCCTTTCCCTCTCCATCTCCCTTTCTCTCTTCCTTTTCCTCTCCATCTCCCTTTCTCTCTTCCTCTCCCTCTCCTTCTTCCTCACCTCCCACCCCTTTATGCCAAATATGTAATTATATGATTTTCCCTGTATAATTTGCCCGTGAGGCTGGTGTAGAAATGTATGTCAACCAAGACCAATAAAAAACTACATCTGGTTAAACCAGGAATTGATATTAATTACTTAATTGTCCCTGTTTGGAAAGAGTTCAGTAAATTATGCAATTCTTTCCTCCATTGTTCATAATTTTACACAAACATATTTGTGAAAAAAAGAGTGAATAGGCTCACAAATTTATTATCTTGTCTCTGATTAGCCAGATGATTAATTATAGTTTGCTTGTTATTTGTATTCTTCAGTTGTACTAAAATAAATTTAATAAAGAAGGCAAAAACTAGTAAAAGCCAGAATTTTGTGGCGTTTTCAGCCTGGGTTGTTTTTTGGTTTGGTTTGGTTTGGTGTTGGTTTTATATTTTTATCTAGTTCTTTTCTCCAAAACCACTGAAAATATCAAATTCCTGTAAACCTTCAGGAGTCATGTTTAAAAGAAATTACAACTATAACCAAATAAGAACATTTGATTTTGACATAAACTGGAAGATTAGTGTGGAAGTTGTAGCCAGCACCATAAAGGATTGTTAGAGCATGTTGCTAAAATCATGAAGCTTTTTATATGAGCATTACTTTATATTCACCTATATACTCACCTAAATTAGCTCAGATACTACTGGGGACAAAATACTTGTTTTTCAGTGTAAAATCATACAGATTATATCTTTGGAAAGTTTTATGGCCTTTGCACTACAAAACAAATGTTTGCATTTGGCAAGGGTTACCTTTTGTCATCTTCATGCACATTCGTCTTGGTTGTTGAAGTTATGAATCTTTCAGAAACCAAGTTCTGTACCGGGCTAAGTAAATATTTGGCAGAGTTTAGTAAATAATCTCCCAAACCTGACCCCTTAAGATGTGGTTTGGGCCTCTATCAGTCTTTGCTACACTTCACATCTGCTCTCTCCAGAGAAGATGTTTCATTACTTCCCTTTTCTAATTTAGGAGACCTATGCTAATCCACACTGATTTTAGGATCCCAGAGTCATCATATTACAAATGATGTGGAGGTCTTCTTTGCCGTGGAGCAGGCTGCAGACTGTTAGTTAAATCTTTGATTCCTGACTGAGGTAAAGAACTTTAAATACATTTTTTAATTTTTTTTTTAAATTATAGCCCTTACTTGTAGAAGTAAATAATTTAAGCTCTAAAAATGCAATAATGACCCTTTTACCTTCTACAACAGATGAAGTACACAGCCCTGGGTTCCTTTAAGCATGGGGCACACCATGCTCCCACTCTTGCAGCATGGCACTAGGTGATTGTCAGCACAAAGCACCACTGTGAAGAAGGAAGGTGTGCTAAAGACAGAGAACAACTGAGAGAAAGATCTACATTTATATCAGATAGCACTGAGAAATTAATGAAAACCACTAAACTCAATATTTCTGCTAGCCAAATATCCTTTATCTTCAGTTTTGAGAGCTAAATGTAAAACAAGTGTTTAAGAAAACAGAAGAGAATGAAGCAGAATGGGTATCTTTAAAGATCTTAGAAATCTCCAAGAACTAGTGGAGGGATCATAACCAAGAAATAAGACTTACAGACCAAGAATCTAAACCAGAAGCTTGAATTAAGCACCTTGATTCCTCATAGCAGATGCAGGAGTGTTTATTGACTTCTGAATGCTTATCCAAGAACACCTGAAGAAGTCTGGGAGAGAGAGACAAACATTTGCCTTGGATCTCTTGAATTCCAGTGCAATAATTTATTTTTTTGGAGTACGTTAAAAATCCATTCAGGTAAGATTCATATGTATTTAGAAACAACTCCATTTAGCGATTTGTGTGTCAGCTTTTATTTTTTAGTTGTCTTACATCAGACACAACTGGAGTAAAAAAACACGTGTGTGACTCACATGAATGTACTTACCTCAGCTGTAAAGATCAGGGGCTAATAAAGAGTGGCAGATATGGGCTTAGATGATGGTTCACATCGTATCATTTAGTCTCCTTAAATGATGAAAAGCTAATAGAATTATGTCATCTAATACTCCTATTATTATGAATTTCAGAAATCCTTTCTTGTTTAGGGTTGGAAAGGACCTTAAGATCATCTAGTTCCAACCCACCTGCCATGGGCAGGGACACCTCACACTAAACCATGTCACCCAAGGCTCTGTCCAACCTGCCCTGAACACTGCCAGGAATGAAGCATTCAAACTTCCCTGGGCAACCCATTCCAGTGCCTCACCACTCTCACAGAAAAGAACTTCCTCCTTATATCCACTCAAAATTTCTCCTGTTTAAGTTTTCACCCATTACCCCTTGTCCTATCACTACAGACCCTGAGGAAGAGTTCCTCCCCAGCATCCTTATAGGCCCCCTTCAGATAGTGAGAGGCTGCTATGAGGTCTCCATGCAGCCTTCTCTTCTCCAGGCTGAACAGCCCCAACTTCCTCAGCCTGTCTTCATACAGGAGGTGCTCCAGTCCCCTGATCCTCCTTGTGCCCTCCTCTGGAATTGTTCCACCAGCTCCATGTCCTTCTTATGCTGGGGACACCAGGACTGTACACAATGCTCCAAGTGAGGTCTCACGAGAGCAGAGTAGAGGGGCAGGATCACCTCCTTGGACCTGCTGGTCATGCTCCTTTTGAAGCAGCGCAGGATACGGTTGGCTTTCTGGGCTGCAAGTGCACATTGAAGCCGGCCCATGTTCATTTTCTCATCGACCAACACCCCCAAGTCCTTCTCCACAGGGCTGCTCTGAATCTCTTCTCCACCCAACCTGTAGCTGTGCCTGGGATGGTCCCGACCCAGGTGTAGGACTTTGCACTTCACATTGTTCAACTTTGTCAGGTTGGCATCAGCCCACCTCACAAGCGTGTCAAGGTCCCTCTGGATGGCATTCCTTCCCTCCAGCATATCAACCAAACCACACAGCTTGGTGTCATCGGGAAACTTGCTGAGGGTGCACTCAATCCCACTGACCATGTGTTGTGGTTTAAACCCAGTCAGGTAATTCGTTCACTCACTCCCCCCCCCTTCTTGCCCTCCCCCTACTCCCGGAGGGACGGAGAGGGGAATCGAAAAGAATGCAACTCCCACGGGTTGAGATAAGAACAGTTTAGTAACTAAGGTATAACACAAACCACTACTGCTACCACCAATGATAATAATGATAAAGGAAATAACAAGGGAAGAGAATACATCATCTCACCACCAGCCGACCGATAACTCGCCCCCCCCAGCCCGACCAAGCTCTGACCGATACCTCCTCCAACCCTGCCGTCCCCCAGCCCTTCCGGCTAACTCACAGTTACATCCTGGGCATGACGTGCTGTGGTATGGAATACCTCTTTGGCCAGTTTGGGTCAGGTGTCCTGTCTCTGCTTCCTCCTGGCTCCCCCTCCTCCCTGGCAGAGCATGAGGCTCACAAAGTCCTTGGCCAAACCAAAACATCCTTGTTATCAGCTCTGTTCCTGAGCTGAAAGTCAAAACACAGCACTGCACCAGCTACCAAGAAGGAGAAACATGACTGCTACTGCCGAACCCAGGACATTATCCACCCCTTATTCCATACCATTCACGTCATGCTCAGATCCCACATTTTCAATATACCATCACTCTTATCTCGGTGCACTCTTATCTTAGTACACGGACCAGTCCCTATAAAGCTGCTGAGTCCATCTGGTCCATGTCAGGCTCCATCTCTTGTAACAGTCTTCCAGAGCAGGAGAGACTGTGTGCAGTGTTCACACTCGTGAATAACCTGGGCAATAGTGTCCATTGCTAAGTCCACCCCTCGATCATGAGTCCATCTCTGTGTTGCATCTCTGCTCTGATGGCCTGAAGTGCCATGGGCCCACCAGGCTCAAAATAATTCACTGTCCCCTTAAGCAGTTTCTGCAGCTTGCTGCTGGGGACTCCACACAGCTGCCTTCCATCTCCGACGCTTCCAAAGCACTGGAGGGGCCCAGTGGACTAGATACTTGCCCATACTGTCCCACACACCCTGCCACTCATCACTGTCCAGCCCTGGGGAAAACCTCTTGGTCCCCCTATATTGTCGTCTAACCCCAGACAAGACCCAAACCTGACTCTGCTTAACTTTTGAGATCAGACAAAATAGTTGTGGGTAGAACACAGCCTGTGTGTGTGCCAACATGCTGATCCCCATCACAATCAGCAGGCAGGTCCCAAGGATACCCAAAGGCCATTCAAAACCTTCAGAACTCTCAGACGATGCTGCTGTACTTGTCACTGGGGCTGGTGTAGCCGCTGTGCTTGCCGGCTCTCCCACCGCCAGCTTCTCTTTTCCTGAGTCCAGCTCTTCCTCCTCTGCCTTGCTGGGAAATGCTGCGTGGTCTCCTGCATCCTCCTGGGGCTCGGCGGGCGGCTTCCGGGAAACGCTCTCGGCCGTCGCGGGGCTCGGCTCTTCCGCGGGGCTCGGCTCTTTCGCGGGGCTCGGCTCCTCCGCCGCCTTCTCCCGCTGCTCTGCAGCCGCCTCCTTCTGCTCCTCGACCGCCCCGACCTCCTCCACCGGCAGCCGTCCCCTCGCGGCCTCCGGCCCCGCTCCCGCCGCCAGTTGGTCCCCGGGGCCGCTCTCCCGGGCCGGTTCGGCTGCCGCCGGCTCCCGGGGCCGCGCCCCCTCAGCTCCCCGCAGCCTCACGAAGATGGAGAGTAGGGTGAGGGCCAGGCCGGTGAAGAGCAGCCGGACGGCCAGGTACAAGTCCACGGCCACGTCCGTCCCGCCCTGCTGCTGGAGCCCTCCCGTATTACAAGCCATTGCCATAAAGCACAGTGAGACAAGAACCTTAGCCCAGGCCCCACACTTGATAAACACTAACACAGCAAATACCGGCTCTACGTAAGTTACAACATTCTGAAGCTGTGAGATCAAGAGAAACAACTCTGAGAGCCAATAAATCAGCAATGTGACCAGTGACTATTAATCCAGTCAGATCTGTCGTTATCTCAACCCTTCGTGCCCCACGTTGGGCGCCAAAAAGAACTGTCGTGGTTTAAACCCAGTCAGGTAATTCGTTCACTCACTCCCCCCCCCCCCTTCTTGCCCTCCCCCTACTCCCGGAGGGACGGAGAGGGGAATCGAAAAGAATGCAACTCCCACGGGTTGAGATAAGGACAGTTTAGTAACTACGGTATAACACAAACCACTACTGCTACCACCAATGATAATAATGATACAGGAAATAACAAGGGAAGAGAATACATCATCTCACCACCAGCCGACCGATAACTCGCCCCCCCAGCCCGACCAAGCTCTGACCGATACCTCCTCCAACCCTGCCGTCCCCCAGCCCTTCCGGGTAACTCCCAGTTACCTCCTGGGCATGATGTGCTGTGGTATGGAATACCTCTTTGGCCAGTTTGGGTCAGGTGTCCTGTCTCTGCTTCCTCCTGGCTCCCCCTCCTCCCTGGCAGAGCATGAGGCTCGCAAAGTCCTTGGCCAAACCAAAACATCCTTGTTATCAGCTCTGTTCCTGAGCTGAAAGTCAAAACACTGCACTGCACCAGCTACCAAGAAGGAGAAACATGACTGCTACTGCTGAACCCAGGACACCATGTTGCTGACAAAGATGCTGAACAAGGGATACTGCTTGTTACTGGTCTCCAGCTGGACATTGAGCCATTGACTACAACTCTCTATGTGCAGCTATCCAGCCAATTCTTTATAGATTGGGTGTTCCATCCATCAAATTTATATCTCTCCAGTTTAGAGACAAGAATACCATGTGGGACAGTGTCAAACACTTTGCACAAGTCCAGGTAGATGGCGTCAACTGCTCTACCCCTGTCCATCAGTTCTGTAGCCCCATCATAGAAGGCCACCGAATTGGTCAGGCAGGATTTCCCCTTAGTGAAGCCATGCTGGCTGTCACCAACCACCTTGTTGATTTTCATATGCCTTAGCGTGCCTTCCAGGAGAATCTGCTCCAAGATTTTGCCAGGCACAGAGGTGAGACTGACTGGTCTGTAGTTCCTCGGGTCATCCATTTTCCCCTTCTTGAAAATGGGGGTTGTATTTCCTTTTTCTAGTAGTCAGGAACTTCACCTGACTGCCATGATTTTTCAAATATGATGGCCAGTGGCTTACCAACTTCATTTGTCAGCTCCTTCAGGACCCGCAGATGGATTTCATCAGGTCCCATGGACTTGTGCATGTTCAGGTTCTTAAGATGGTATCTAGCCAGGTGCTCGCCTAAGTGGACCTAAGGTCTTCATTCTCAAAGTCCCTGCATCTGCCTTCCAAGACTTGGGTGGTGTGTTCAGAGCCTTTGCCAGTAAAGACTGAGGCAAAGAAGTCATTAAGAACCTCAGCCTTCTCCAAATCCAGGGCAGCCAGTTCTCCTGAGAGCTTCCGGAGAGACCCCACATTATCCTTAGTCTATCTTTTATTTGCAATATACCTATAGAATCCTTTCCCATTATCTTTCACACCCCTGGCCACACTCAATTCTAACTGTGCCTTAGCTTACCTCACCTGATCTCTAGCTTCCCCGACAATGTCCCTGTATCCTTCCCAGGCTGCCTGTCCTTTCTTCTACCTTCCATAAGCTTTTTCTTTACTTCTGTTTTCTCAGCAGCTGCTTATTTATCCATGGAGGCTTCCTGGCCTTCTTGCTCCATTTCCCATTAATTAATGTCTCCCATTATTTTTGCGTATGAAATGAAAAGTTGCAGGTACTTCTCTGTGGAGTGGAACTGAAAGCTGCATCTTATGGACTTGTTTCCTGTGATGAGTTGATTTGGCTTGTAAGATATGAGTTCCAAGTAAAACTTAATTGATTTGAGGTTTCAAAAAGTCTTTTTTTTCCCCATTACACAAAAAAAGATGCAAGCTTGCCCTCTAGCACGTTTCCTCACTTGTGCCACACACTCTCCTTTTCCCATTCATCTATAAACTTTATTTATCAGCACTTCAGAGTCTTACCTGTCAAGCCAGATTGATACTAGCAATAGATTTAACATGGTAGAAATTATGCTTTCAAGCCTGCATTCAGCCCCCTGCAATCACCTATTTCTAGTGTGAGAACGAATATTGCCCCTGAACCTTATCTTTTCCTTTAGAAGGATTACCTGAGGTCTTTGAAATGTTTGTGAATATATAATATAGAAAACTCAAAGATAACTTGTTTTGGCTTTGCATGTGATAGCATAAGTTTAAAGGGAGCTGCCCAGATCTGGCATAAAATACAGGACGTACATTAATATACAGGTTTCAAGATCTGGATAGTAGACTTCCAGATTAGTGGTAGTGTTAGGTCTTTTTTACGCACATGATTTAATTCATGATGTTTTTTAGATCTGCATTCTTGATTATGTTTCTGCGCAGACCCTATGCAATTTTTAGAAAATCCTGGTTTATTCAGATTTCCTGCAGCTTCTAAATTGAATCATTGCTATCGCTGATAGACTCTGTGCAATTATACACAGATGATGAACTGCTGTGTACTGACTTCCTCTCCTCCATTCATTTCCCAAGTCACCCCTCTCTTCTCTTATGATCAATATGCTAATGTTAATGCGTCATTTTCTTTTCAAGGGAAGAGGCAAAAGCATGAAGTTTCATAGATAAAGAAGGTGACTATAAGGGATCTGAAAGCATTTCAGTCTTCTGACAGATCTTGTTCAGTACAGGAAAATGAGGATAAATGGCCAGATTATGAGCAGTCAAATTATCATTGTCACCCCCCAGCCTCTGTTTAAAAACTTGTTTCAAGCTCCCTCCCTGAATTCATACTATGCCCAAGATTGTCTCCTTTTGCAGTTGTTTTTAACAGTTGTCAGTCTATATTCACAGATCCTTGCAGAAATACATGACACTGGCTTTAAAACATCTGATTAGTTTGCTTTTTTCAGGTGATTATTCATTCAAGAAGTGAATGGTTTCTTAATGGTCAGAAAGTTACATGTAATAGAAGCAGGAGCTTAAGGCATTTCTCCTAATGACTTCCTATTTTGCAAGTACCATGTGCCTAAAACAGGTCCCATCCCAAATCTTCATTTCCTTGTAGCCAGCTACAGTTTTACTGAAGGCCAAATATGAGTAAAGGAGTGTGGAAGAGAGCATTAATAGTGCTGAAGCACATGTCACAAACTGCAACATTCATATGTCATTACATGGCTCCCACTTACTACATTCTGATTCAAGCTAAGTTTACTAAAGATAGTAACCTGGAAATCACAGAATATCAAAAGAAGTCTATTTTCTAAACCCATCTTCTTTTTTACAGCATCCTTGGTGGACAGGCATGAGTGTCATTTTGCATTACTGCCATTACTATTGGAAGATTTTTCTTGCCATAAATATCAGCTTTCAAGGAGATGCTGCAGATCCCAGATAGAGGACTGTGTAAGTTTCACCCACAGGTGGCTTGTTAATAAAAAATAAAACTTCATGAAAATTAAAAGCTTCCCTGTGGATGTAGAGCATTCTTCAGCCCTGCAGGGGAAGAACACTGTGCTTCCTTGTGGGCTAGAATGCTGGTCTGAGTTTCTGCTAAGTACTGCTTACTTTCTCAGCAGACTGGATGGTCCATGGGCCCATGAAACAATTGAAGTATTCAAGAAAGTTGGTAGTCCATGGTGTAGTGAGGTGAAAGTTTCAACAATTAAAAAAAAAAAAAAAATAAAAAACATCCATGTCAGGAAATAGGCACAAAATCCCCCCATGCTAATTATGTAAAAGGTAGAGATCAGCACATATTTTAATCACGTTCAGCTACTTCCATACCATTTATTTCCAGTTTGGTTTGTTTTTTTTTTTTCATAAATAAATATATTTCACCATAGGCAGTGAAAGGCAGTGTCAAAGAGCTTCCTCGTTTGGGACACACAAGTCTGTGTGGAAGAAATTATTGCTTTTTGATAGCCCACGTTAGAGAGGAAAACTCCTGATCAGACATGGGCAGGGAATTATCTCTGAATTTGGAATACTTGAGCACTAGGCAGCTCTCATAGTTTGATTGTTTATGCAATCTTTAACAAGTGCTCATAGAAGTAAGCTATGAAAAACTCAGTTTAATTCTTCCTTACCTTTATGATTGTTTTTTTAAATATTTTTTCCTCTTATTCACTTGGAAAATAATAATAGTATCAATGTTGTGGAAAGCAAAGTAATATTTATTTAATAAAAAAGCAGTTTCTACTGGATTTGTTTTTTTATATTGGAAAAACAGCTTTCAAGAATTATTCATCTAGGCTTTGGTTTAAATTTCCTTTTTAAAACTATACTTTGACAGAAAACATCAAGCCAATAGTCTGTTAAAATCTCAGAGGCAAAGGTTTTATTTATACCTTAACATATATGTTACAAAGCCTGTTGCTATTCTTTTTCATCTGCTTTTATTTTGTTTCATACATGTTTTATCAAGCCCACTCCCATGACTCATTGCATTTAATAATCACATTCACATTACACGCTTTTCCAATCATTGCTTTTCTGCCCTCTCTCCATATTTCTCCTGTCCTTTCTTCTTATATCAAAAGGAATCCTACAAGAATTCAATTTTAAGTTAAATCTCTTCCCCCATGTCCTTAGGCTGCGAGGCTCAATTAAATAAATCCTACTAAAAGTAATAAACTACTCCTAGCTGTGACCTGCTATATCAGTTGTCAGACTGTCAGAGCAAATGTGAAGACTGAACTCACTGTCACTGCTACTGGAAGAACAAAGAATCCAAAAGACCATGAAACCATCAACATCAGAAATGTTATGTCTCAGACCTGAAAGCAGAGAACCTGAAACAGTAAAGTGGTCTTCCTAACAAAAACATGTATTTTCATTGGCCTAATAGAAATTACTGCTCTCAGGGTCAGTATTTGAATACGTGTACACAAAGTGAGTGTGGCAGTAGTGATGCAGACACATTCTGGATATTGCAAGGGAGATGATAACCTCCCCCCCCCCAGACAAAACTCCAAAACAAAGAGAGGGAAACCTGAAGAATTGCCGCTTCCAAGCTCTCTGGGATACTTCAAGTGAGCACTGTAACATGGCAGAATTTATGGGTGTGACTAATACAAGGTGACAGCTTAGTTCAGATCTCTCTGGCCGTCTTTAGTGAGACCATTTTAATGAAATGTTTGTTTACTCTTCAAAAGCTGAACTCAGCTTGCAGGGAATGCCTATTTTGTATCTGTCTGAGTCGTTTGGAAAAGCTAGATATTATAAGTGCCTAACAAACCATAGCGTTGGTGAGTTGGTCTCTTATGGGAACAACAGCAGCTCAGAAAAGTAATAGCCAGCTCTTCACTACAGGCCGCAGATTCTTGCCTTCAGGATAGCCATAGCTATAGGAGTTCCCAAGGGAATGAAAACAGGAAAGGATCAAGAAAGATACTTTAATAGGGGTTATTTGAGCTTGCTCATGGATGGACTATTTTCAGCAATTACTATAGCAAATTGACATGATGTTGCCACCATTCCCTAAGAAAAAAAGCTGTTCAAAATGCTTATAACAAGTGATGGTAATAGAAAAAGAGAGATTTTAAGGGAACAGCAGTAATAATGATGATAGGTAGCTGCATACAACAATAAATACATTTTTTTTTCTTGTCTTTCACCACAAAGGAAAAAAAAAATAAATCATCCAATAGGGTAAATGGATCTCTGAGATACTAGAAATCTAGGTGGATTTCCTCCCCTCCCCCTCCCCCCTGGATTTTGTCCCAAGACAACCTACATGCAAAATACGAGTGAAGCTGTGCTGAGCCCTGCCTCTAAACTCATGGGATCATAAATCAAGGGGCCCAACTAAGACAAAGACTTAAAAGAAGGGAAAGAAAAAATTATAGGCTTTAAAAGCACATCTTTTTCTCTAAAGACTGAAAAGATGTTAGTCAGCATGGCATCTGATTTTTTTGTGTGATTTTGCATGGGAGAAGAGAAAGATGCACAAAGATTAACTATAGAAAATAGCACCACATGGGGTGCAACTGAATGTGTCATGGCTTGCCAGGACATTCCCAGCATCACAAGACTTTGAAGGCAAGACCATCATTCTCTAGTGCAGCCACAGAAATTTTCCAACAGCTCTAGATGAGATCTGCAGCCCTGCACCAAGCTTTCATCCAACTACACCATCACATGTCTGTCAAGTCCTGGATACTGAAAACCAGTCAGCATGAGCTTGCCCCATGTACTCCAGCTGTCTTTGCTGTGGGGGAGATGCTTGGGTTGGTCACTACTCCCTGTCACCGTATATGGGGTTTGTGATTTCTCACTTGCAACCTGTGCTGGAATTTGAGTGCAAACTAGGCTTCTGAATTTTTCCCCTTAAAATGCTCCAGTTTCATTGAGCACAATTACAAAAGAATATAATATTCTGCTAAGTTTTCAGCAACCCATAAGCTGATACTAAATACTGATGAGGACAAATCAAGTTCTACTGCTTGCATTAGGAAATAGAAAAATCATTTAAATATCATCTAAGGCTCCAGATTTAATAAAAATGGATGACAGGACACTGCGATATTCATTTGATCATTGTTACGTACTCATATAACATTTATGGCAGTTAGCATTGTCAAGGTAACTGCAGATAAATATGTCTCATCTTATTGGATTGCTAAGGTACAGCAGTCTAATAAGAGTGGTACAAAGAATTTAAGATGAGATGTTACAGACATCATTACGTTACGTATTCTGCATGAGAGTTACACATTTTATTGCTCACAGTCCCTTATTAATTTTATCACTATAATTATAGAAGTTACTATGAGCTACAGAAATCAAGGAAGTTTATTTTATAAAAAAAAATCTAGTTAAAAGGATTATTAGCCTGCTAGTTAGCAACATGACTTTTTTAAAGAATGTCTTGTGAGGTGAGTTTCAATATTGACCTTTACTTCAATGGTGATAAAATTCAATCTTTTGGGCCCTGTTTTTTTCCCATTTTAGCTTCCTCTATGAAAAACGCTTCTTTTTTTTTTCTTTTTCTTCATTGCTTTTATCCAGTTCCTTTTAAGAAATCTTCTTTGCAAGGCTTCTTCTGTTGAAATACACCAAATATACAATTAGAGATTTATAGATTATGCACAGAAGACACTTTTTGAAGAAAATCTCTACATGCGCTTCTGCATGCACATCAGAGAAGCATATGGACAGATAGTCATACTTTAGATTTTTTTTTAATTATTATTTTGGGCTTCTTTTTTTGTGTTTCTGGATAAAAATTTTGTGGAAAGCAGAATATTTATGATTAGGATATTTTCCCTTATCCTTTGGATGGTATTTTAAAGCAGTTTTACTAGTGACAGCTACATATTCACCACATTCTATCTCAAAAAAATAAAACAAAACACCTATATTTCAATGGCAACATCTTTCGTATTTCACTATGATGTTAATGGCAGTTTAATCTACAAAATCTGAAACCTGAATTTCATTCAGATGGTGAAACTCTCTGTCAGCCAAAAATAATACCAGAATTGATATTGAAGTAAATAAGTTTTAAATGTCTTTTACACTGATTTTCTACTCTAAGTGGCATTCTTACATACACTTTCATGAATATTTAAAGTATAAGGGTGATTTTAGCCCTGAAGTTCTTAAAAGACAGAAAACTGGAAGAAAGTTCTATGTCATTTTCACCTTTATGTGACAGTTTCACTAGTGCTTTCTCACCACAGAAGTGTGTACTACATTTTGCAATTACAACATGCAGCATGGATACTGGGCAGCATTAGTTCTCTTTCCAGGAAAATATGCAGTCCTGCACTATATGCTTAACATCACGTTAAATATTTTGTATTGAAAAGGCACAATTGATAGCCCATGGCTTCTGAATTTCAACATTCCTATGTGGGTTATCTAAGTTCCACCCCATAAATGAAAAATAGCACTTCACTATTCTAGTAGCCTCTAGGTTTATATTTTTAATACTTCAGGTAACTGTTTAAAAATAAAATATTCTTGGTTATCAATTCAATGGAGAAGATGATGTGCTTATGAAAAGAACACTAGAAACTCAATCAGAAGATATCTACCAATTGCCTTCTTTTGAATATTCAGAAATGTCTTAACCTCAGCAGTTTTTTGAGCTGAGCTTAGATTTGATTTCCCCTAAGCTTTTCTTATGCGATGCAAAAGAGTTTGATTTAATTTTAAAATTCTGCACAACAGAGAAAGAATTATAGGCTTGCTCACATTCCATTCCGTAACCTTCACCAGTAACGTCTTCTGCTGGACTTACATATTATTCTTCCACGGGTTGAGATTTTTAGAAGAGCTTGGATAAACATGATTTTATTTATTTGTGAAGGCACTTTCAGACTTTGTCTTCTTTCACACAGTTAAAATAAGCATGTGATAAAGTTGTCACCATTATCACCCACCATAACAGCCACCATAAGACTAATCAGCAAGAAGGAACTAAAAATCAGTTAGGTTAATTGGCAGAATCTTTGTTCATCTTTTCCAGTCTTAAGATGCTGCCCAAAGTGTATTTTAAAACACTTCTGGAAATCACCTTTTTCCCCAAGAAAGAGAGGAGGTAAAATTTGAAATTATTATTCTTTCTAGAGAACTGTTACCTATCAATCACATAACCAAAGTAATTGTCCCCCCTGTCAACAACATGTCAAGAAGATGAAGTAGGAGGTGGTTATGGCTTTATTATGCCTTGTGCACTCCGGCTGAATTTTATTTTGTAACTTAAAACCATCCTGAAATATTCTTCTTTGTTCGTATACCAGTGGTATAGGTTTTGAAAAACTGGGATCTTGGAGAGAAAAAAGGGACTGATTCAGAGCAAGTGTAAGTTAGGTGTGGTTCAGAGATTCTCTAGGTAATGAAGACCATGAAAGCCCTGAACAGACCATTGTGCCAGCCTGAGATCTCAAAACACTTCTAAGTTTTAGAAGCATTCCTGTCAGAAGTTGATTAAGCTATGCAGTCTTAATGCTGATTATTTTTGTATACCATTGAAATTCAGGTTTGAAGCACTAACCTGCAAAATTCCAGCCTGTTAGGTATGGTTTTAACAGAATAAATGTGATAGGAAATGTTCATCAACATACATTTAGGATAATTCACACACTTCACAGGAACAATTCTGGGTTTAGATCAGTGTGACAACTGAACATATCCTTAAAACCCGATGATATTTAAGTTGTGGTAAATAAAATGCTCCAGGCAGATGATTAACACCACTAATCACCTGAATACTATTCTGCAAACTGTGATGGTAAAATTGGCAGGGCATGCACATACATTGTAAAGGGACCAGCTTTCTGATGTGAATTAAAGTGTTGAATAGACCAGTATCTCCAAAGTCAGGAAGGAAATTCAAAAATGTCAAATCAGAATCTACCCTAGAGCCACTCTGCTTATACATTTACCTGTGTGAGAGTTCTTCTGTATCAGCTGTAAAGAGTAGTACTTTTAAAAACTGAACTCCAGCACAGAAAAAAATTATTCTGAGTACACAGATGTCATAAAGAATTTAATAGACTATGAGCCAGTAACAATTTCTGAGATTAGTATTTTGCCAAATTTGAGTACAGATTCCTTATTCTCTTTACATGAAGAACTGCGTTAAAATATTATTTTGATTTTTTTTTTTTTTTTAAATCTCTGAATAGTCTTCTGAAGCTAATTCTCTCACTTAAATGTTTAAGGGTGCTGTTAAAATCACTGGCACAAATTCCCTACTGGCTTGGATTAGTGTAACAGCAGAATTCAGTTGGGATATACCAACATAAACCTAGATAGTAAGTGAAGGATGAGGCCAAATCCAGTTTCCAAATTTTCCAGCAGACTGATATAGTCATGTCTGATTTTACCTGGTTTTCATTGGAGCCTTCTGTATTCTATACATACTATGCCAGATTTATTGCCTGTGTATTGTCACTGAGTAGACCGAAATACAACAGGCAAGAAATGTAGTCCATTTTGATTTTACATGCAAGTTTAATTAAATTAAAGTATTGGCACATTTAGTTCTCACACAGACCTGAATAAATATGAAATAACTCTAGTAACTTTGGCAATGATTCCTTAAATGTACACCAGAAAGAAAACATCTTCTATTACTACATTTTTTGTATTGTACAATACTCCTATAACAGCAGATACTACCTGAAAAATATCTGATATGCTGTATACAAGTAGTCTGCTTTTGAACATTCCATATTGTATTTATCGCACAAGAATTCTGCTGTATGTTTTCAGCATATTAAAATAAATTACATATAAATTGAAGAAACACCATGCTAGCAAAAGTGTTACTGTTAAAAAAAAAAACAACCCCCAAAAAAAAAGAATGAGAAGAAAAGCTGAAATGAAAAATATGTGCAAAATTAAGAGACTAGAAAAGACAATACAGCCATGTAAGTGAGTCATACTTAAGTAAGAGGTTAGAATGTGTATCTTTCATTCTAAACAATGACTTTTTCTGCACTTTTTTAAGATGAATGGGCTGGAAATATCACACCTAAGTCAATTAAGAGTAAGATCTCCTTTTACTTTGTTCAATCTGAATCAAAGCTCCTAAGCAAGTATAAATGTATTGCACAGTGAATACACAGGTCAGTGAGGAAGGCATAAAGACTTTTCATCAGAGAAAAATGATGATTTAAAGCTTAAGCTCTTTCAAAGGCTCTCAAATAAAAAAAAACAACACAAAAACATTGTGTTGAGGGTAGAACAGAAAGAAAACCCAGCCTCCATCTCATTATATATCACAATCAAATAATCAGAGAGATAAAGTCTTGGCAGGCTACAGCATATTCTGTGTTTTATTTTGGTTTTAGAAGCGCTAGTTAATCAGAGCTTTATATTTTTCAGTTTCAAAAGCCTATAGGCTCCCATTGATCATATTAATCTGTAATTAATTAAGACCAAAAATCTGATTTAAACCCAGATTTAGAGATAGTATTGATTATTTAGGCTAATTGCAGGATATTCTATCATATCTGAATTTCCTGGGTCTAAAACCATTAAGAAACCATTCTTAATCTGACTTCCATACGCAGTGAGTTAAAGGTTTTGGATTTTAGGGCAATGCAAGAAATGAAATTATAACATTGAAAACTAATATGCAAAAAAGAGACTGTTTGGGGAGGAGAAGTGGTGCTTGACAGTCTTTCTATTTTACCTGGTTGTGGTGGGTTAGATCACTGTGGCTTTTCTTACATTCTGTTGCTGCACCAAAAGCATTCACCTTTACTATCACAAAGATGCCAGGTCTGTCAGATATTCACAGGTGGTGGAGATCTCCCATAAACTGGAAATACTTTTCCATGAGTGTTCTGAGTATACTGAGTATATTCTGAGCTCCTCAAATCAAAAAGTTAGTGGAGAGGCAAGGACATTCCTTGCTGCACTTTCACCTGCTACTAGGAACATATTAATAATCTGCAGCTGCCTAACTGAAGATGGGAAAAAGGTTTAGTCTTTTGTCTGTCCTGTGATTTCTGCAAAAGCCAATGGAAAGGAAAAGATAGAGTTCAGGTATTTGTACGCCACTGGCTTCTCTGGCAGGTTCAAATTCACAACTGGCTTTTCCAGATGCATATTTAATTCCAGTTTCCTGCATCTTCCATTTTTAAGAAATCATTCTCCTTGAAAAATATTATATTTAAAATTTGGAGGATAGTATTAAAAATGGCATTTTTTCAAAGACAGCATTTCTTTCTTTCCTATCATATCTCTTCCAGATGTAGGAATGGTCCTCCCTCAATAGCCCTGGAGATTTGCAAGCAGTCAGCCCTCTGGCTGTTATTTGGTTGAGCATCTTATTTTCCATTAGGGTCCTTCTAGAGCTACTAAATGAAATAGCTCATATTCTGTCTTCTCTTTGTACCTAATAGTTGTTGCTCTTCTCCAGTCCTCTGCTTCCAGGTTGTTACTAGGGCTCTCCCATCCATTTTTCCAACACCTGGTCTCTTTGCTGACTGTGTAGTGTGGTAAGTCATAGTCTTAAAACATAATGCAAACATTAAATTATGAAGAATATCATAACTGAAGTATGTCAGGGAAATCAAACTCTGCATCTTCTCCACAACAAAATTGGATATTTTTGCCTCCCAGGTTTTTCGTATTTAGCATATTCAAATAGATTCTCTGTGCTGTTTTCTCCTTAAAAATCAAATTTTGTATGTGTTATGTACAAAACCCACAAGAGAAGTGGCTCTGAGTTACAATCTCTCCTTTCTGTTATTTTCCAGCTTCTAATCTAAAGGGAAAGAACTTTGTGCTTGCATGTGCTTTTATTTTCTTTGAATTCAAATGGGAGCTGCTGATTCCCAGAAAAGAATAACTCTTATATTATAGAAAGGGGGTTTTATCCATTTACAGCCCTGGAAAACAGCTATCAGAGCCTGAAAGAACATCTACAGAAGGTATTCTCAAAAATCTGACCATTTTATCTTTAGATAAAAAAAACACAGACACTTCCATACTTGAAATAAACTGTGAACTTTCCTCCAGTTGCTATAGAGCATACCACAATTGGAAATAATCCATTTATTTAAGGTGTTTTCAATTATCCGGATCACAGCATAGATGCTGTCTATTAACTTCAATGTGAAGATCATGGGCGAACTACTCACATGTTGTCAGCTGTCCTTAGTTTAGCCAACCTATTTGCACCAATTGGTTGGTCTTACCTTTGTTAGTTAGAAAAGTTCATTTGAATGATCCCTGGTACTGCAAGTCTGAAATATCTTCCTGGAAACTTTTCAGTCTTAATTTCGTTTGTATATATATATATATATATATATATATATGTATATATGTGTATATATATATATATGACTATATATGTGGGTGTTTGTCTATGTCAACTGGTCTTTACAGAGGAATGCAATGACTATATTTTAATAATTTTTGCATTTAACTATTGTGTCATTTTGAGTTTTTAAACTTTGAATTATTCTTTTACTGTAATTGTGCATTATTTCATCCATTAGAGGTAATATCTTCATTACATAGTTCTGGTTTTGAGTCATTTCCTCTTAGATAAACCTTTATATATAATGGACTTTTTGGCTTAGTTCCCAATTGTTCTTTTTCTTTTTCCCTTTTTTTTCTTTTTTCCTTTTTTCCTTTTCATTTTTCGTTTCCTTTCTCTTTTCTTCAATCAAAACATTTTAAGCCAAATCTGAATTATCCCTGTATGTGCTATGCTATGCTATGTGTAAAATAAAAGACATTACATAAGGAAAGGGAGCATATGTTAACCACCATTATTGCCATCTAGCTCCCTACATGTTAACCCTGAAGTCCTAACAAAAAATGGGTCCAGAACGTCTTCTCTCATGACAAAGATTTGAGCCTAATTTGTAATAACTCTAAGAACAAGATGGTTATTCTTTCGAAGACTTTTTTTCTATATAAAGTTTAGGGGTTTTTGGGCGGTAGAAAGAAAGAGAACAATTAAAAAAATCTCAGTGCTGAAAATTCTGCTTCTGAAGTGGGAAAACCCCTCTCCAATGAATATCTGTCAGCTGAAATGAAGAAGACACTTAGGCAATGTATAGATAACTACACACAGCATATAAGGTTTCTCAACAGAATATAAGTTTACAATTTAAATCCATTTATAAAATCTCCTTCTAAAATAAATTAATAAGGAGTTACAGCCCAGGTCTCCCACTCACATGTGTGCCTTCAACAGCAAGCTACTTAAACAGTACTCAGCTGCTCACTCACTCCACTCTCAGTGGGAGAGAATCATAAGGACAGAAGTAAGAAAAATTGTTATTTGAGATGAAGACATTTTAATAAATGAAGGACAAATGATTAAAAACCACACCAAATGATGCAAAAACAAGAGCTTGTGACCAGCAGATTGCTGCCTAGCCTGTTCCCAGGCAAAAGTGACTTGGGAAAAACTCCCACCCTTTTCCAGTCTTTATTGCTGAACATGATATTATATGGCATGGGATACCTCTATGGTTAGTTCACATAACGTTTGTCTTACATTTGTCCCCGCCCAGCCTCTTGTACACTCCCAGACTACACACTGTAGGGTCAGAGTGAGAAATAGAGGAGGTCTTGATGCTGTGCAAGCACAGTTCAGCAACAGCTAAAACATGAGTGAGTTATCAACACAGTTTCTGTCACAAAAGCCACAACACCATATGGTTTGCTATGGAGAAAATTAAGTCCATTCTAGCACAATCTCTACCTTATTCCACACCATTTGCATCATGCTCAGGTACTGCATTATTCAACATATTTTAATCAGCTGCCACCCCCTACTCTTTGATATACATACAGATATAATTTCCTTCATCTATGGACCATCCCCATTCAAATTGCCATTCAAATGTCCATTCAGTTAGTTTAGTCCATTAGTTGAGTTCCACATGTTGTGGTGGTCACTCAAGACAGGATAGATGATACGCTGATTTGGACTATTGGATCGTTGGTGCATTTGCCTGGGTCCTTACAAGGTTAATCCTCTATTATTTTGGGTGACTCCTGCTTTGGTACTTTTGACACAGAACTATGACATCATATAGCAACAGCAACCCAGATCATTGGTTATCTTCACACAACATTAAATCTCCTTGAGATGTGAACTGGATTTCCCTGTCCTTTTTCTTTATCCACCAAGTGCATCCAGGTTGTTGTGCAAAAGCCACCCCATGAATGGTTTTGCCTTTTTGTAAGGAAGGAGTAACCCATACTTTCTCAGGGTGTTGCTTATGCACAGTGTTGGGACTTTGTGTCCTTCCACAGTATGTAGAGGCTTTATCTGGGCAAGACCAGATTGACTAGCAGATCCTTTAGTGTTACTCAGCCATGTTGGTTCTGCTGGATTTGTATACCAATGCTTAAAGGTCCCAGCAGCCATCATTCTAGTGAAGTTTTTAACCCTTCAGTCAAATGCTGGTGTGTGATAGAGGATGTGGTAAGCTCAGGTGTCTGTAAGTCCAGTAGTGAGATTTCTAGAGTTCTTTGTTGCCATGAGGCCGGGGATGGTGTTTCAGGAAGTGATATATGTTGTAGGGCATGCTTCCGACCATCTGGTGATCACTTCCACTGTTGTAAGCAAGTGACATTTGCCTTGGCGTATTCGTGGCAGCGTGCCTGCTTGGCTTTCTTGATTATAGCACTTTTGTAGGATAATCTATGCAGTGGTCTCAACTGGTCATGTTCACACCTTGATCACAATGTTGCACCCTTTCCTAGGTGTCCTGGTGTGTCACGGTCCCACTGAGCAATGCTGGTGTGTTATCAACACTGTTTTGACCACAGCCTAAAATGCAGGACTATACAGGCTGCCTAATAGTGAAGAAAATTAACTCCATCCCAGCCAAATCTAGTGCAACAATGATAAATTAAGATGAGCTGTAGTATATTTCTCATGCCTACCTACTCGCTTGAAACTAAAACCGCTAAACAGCTAAAACCAGTAAAACCTTTTCCATAGGGACTTAATTTAGGGACAATATTCAAATTATAGGCCAAGTTAACTTTCCTGTAACAAGACTACAGTAGCAGTAGGTTTGTTGCTGTTTATCTTCTTGACATTACTTTCCTTAACTGTGATCTCAAATTTTCTGTGGTGTTTTATGTCACTGTAGAGTAGTCTGACCTCATTTATTAAAGCTCCTAAAGAAACAAACTTCCAAGAGTTCTATGCAAATTTTGAAGTTATTCTGGGCCTGGTAGTTCTGTTGCAGTATGACTTGTCTGAAAGGAATACCTCAGGATGAGCTTTACATGGAGGGAGAGAGGGTGTGTGCAGAGAAGAGGGATACCAGAAAGTAAGGGTGGGAAGGAAAAGGCGGGGAAGAGTGACCACCTTCAGGCATTGCCATCATGAGAGCAGAACAATATTTTGACGGGCAGTAGAGGTCCTTTTCTGGCAAGAGCACATTTATGCTCAGATTTTAGATACCCTTTTGTAGGCAGGAGACCTTGGTAGAGAAAAAAGGAGTGACTCTAAAGGAGGGGAGGAAAAAAAAGCTATCAAAGGAGCATATAACAAATGAAACCAAAGTATTTACAACTGTGTAAGTTTCTTGGCTGGGCCTTCTTGCTCTTAGGTGATATGGAAATATACATATTTCCTTCCTGGTTGTTCTTAATTGCTGACATCTACAGTCCTAGTAAACCTTGTGGCTTAAAATCTTACTGCCTTTTCCTTAGCCAGTGGAGTGAATGCTATACTACTAAACTACAGGCATTCAGCACAGAATGAAAATGACCTTTTTAATGTTCTCGTTACTACATTTAGCAGAAGACACAGCCTGTGGATAACTGAGCTGGCATGCCACAGATTTTAGTTTTCTATTCCTCACCCTCCACACCCTCAGCTTGTTAACCATTTCTTTGGGCAACCCATTCCAGTGCCTTGCCACCCTCACAGTAAAGAATTTCTTCCTTATATCCAATCTAAACTTCCCCTGTTTAAGTTTAAACTGGTTACATTTTGTCCTACCTCTATAGTCCTTGATGAAGAGTCCCTCTCCAGCATCCTTATAGGCCCCCTTCAGTTACTGAGAGGCTGCTATGTGGTCTCCAGGCAGCCTTCTCCAGGCTGAACAGCCCAACTTTCTCAGCCTGTTTTCATATAGGTGGTGCTCCCTGTCTTCAAGGGAAGGTGCTCCAGTCCCCTGATCATCCTTGTGGCCCTCCTCTGGACTTGCTCCAACAGTTGCATGTCCTTCTTACGTTGGGGACACCAGAACTGCACACAATACTCCAAGTGAGGTCTCACAAGAACAGAATAGAGGGGCAGGATCACCTCCTTGGACCTGCTGGTCATGCTCCTTTTGAAGCAGCCCAGGATACGGTTGGCTTTCTGGGCTGTGAGCGCACACTGAAGCCGGCTCACGTTAAGTTTCTCATCAACTGACACCCCCAAGTCCTTCTCCTCAGCACAGCTCTGAATGAATCACTTCTCTGCCCAGCCTACAGCTGTCCCTTGGTTAGCTTTGACCCAGATGTTGGACCTTGCACTTCACGCTGTTGAACTTCATGAGGGTGGCAGTGGCCAAACCCTGAAGCTCGTCAAGGTACCTCTGGGTGCCATTCCTTTCCTCCAGCCTACCAACCAAACCACATAACTGTGTTGCTGACAAACTTGCTGAGGGTGCACTCAATCCACTGTCCATGTTGCTGACAAAGATGTTGAACAAGACTGGTCCCGACACCAACCCCTGTGGGACACCACTTGTCAGTGGTCTTCATTTGGACACTTAGCTGCTAACCACAACTCTTTGTGTGTGGCCATCCAGCGAACTCTTTATTGACTGGGTGGTACATCCATCAAATTTATATCTCTCCAGTTTGGAGATGAGGATGTTGTGTGGGATTTTTTAACTGCATATGGGCTAGAAGTGCTAAAAATAGAAAAATTATCTGCTTCCAATCTCTGATATCTTTTCAGCAGAAAAGACTCTCTGAGTTTATGGCAGGAAACAGTGTCATGAATAACTCATCACTGTTGGTGATATTCATTATTTAATAGTCCTTGGGGTCTTCCAAGGATTGAATTTACCAAAAACATCCATTGTATTGCTATAGCTCCACGTATCTTATATATCACATTAAGTCAGAAACTTCATGTGTACATTTGTATCTCTGTTACATAGCATTTGTAAAACATTTCCTCTTATCTGTGATATTTTTTTCATTGCTTGTAAAATTTCTCTTTTTGTGTCAAAAGCAGTAGCTTTAGAAAAACAGTCTTTACCATATTGACCAAATACTCAAAATAAGAATATACTATCATATTTGTGTGTGCTTACATGTGTTTGTATGGCACCTGTGTGTAACCACATCATTGTTATTTTGCACATGTATTATTGCTAATCTTTTTCTCCCTCTTGTTTCCAAACTACTCCTGCTGTGTTTTCTACTATCACAGCTGACTCTATGATAGAAGAAAACACAGTAAAAACATTTACTGGATGAGGAGACTGAGGTCAACATGAAACTTCTTGGCATGGTCAAAATAAATAGAATCCTTACTGTAAAAAGTCATTTGTTCAAGCTCCATGGTTAGAATAAGTTGTGACAGAATCTGTCTGATTGGCAGACTTGTTTACTGAGACTGAGCAGTTTAGTAAGATTAAGGACCTGCTGAGGTATTACTACTAGGATTTTACACCCTTTTAGAGATTTTCTGGGATCTGTCTACAAAAATTAGACTGGGACCATTCTAGGAACACGTCTCTGAGTTCCATACTACTTCAGAAGTTAGTGACAGCTCTGCACTAAACACAAGGTATGGTTATGTAATATTCTGCTGATGAGAAGTTCAACTAAGCACACTGGACTTAGCCAGAAGCATAAAGATTTGCAGCTAAGCCATCTTTGCAGAGTTGGGACTGTGTTCAGCCCTTTCACCGAGGTTCTTAACAAAGCAGTGTTTTTGTACCACAGAGGAAATGTATCAGCTGCATAGCTTATGAAAGGACAGAGTTCACACATTAACTGTAAAAAATAACCTAGTGCATATTGTGACAGTTTCCATAACTGCATGAAAAGAATTCATATTAAAGAAGAAACAGAAAAGCACAAGTGAGACAGAAAGAACAATGCATGCTATGAAAACAAATAAGTTTAAAATTATTTGTTACATCAGAGGAATACATTTCCATCTGAAACTACACAGAAACTATGGTTTAGAAATACTGTGGCAAATACACCAAAATTTGTTTAGATCAGCATACTCCACAGGCTCCAGAAGATCTGATTTATAGAATCATAGAATAGTTAGGGTTGGAAAGGCCCTCAAGATCATCTGCTTCCAACCCATCTGCCATGGGCAGGGACACCTCACACTGAGCCATGTCACCCAAGGCTCTGTCCAACCTGGCCTTGAACGCTGCCAGGGATGGAGCATTCACAGCTTCCTTGGGCAACCCATTCCAGTGCCTCACCATCCTCACAGTAAAGAACTTCCTCCTTATATCCAGTCTAAACTTCCCCTGTTTAAGTTTTAACCCATTACCCCTTGTCCTATCACTACAGTCCATAGTGAAGAGTGCCTTCCCAACATCCCTATAGGTCCCCTTCAGATACTGGAAGGCTGCTATGAGGTCTCCACGCAGCCTTCTCTTCTCCAGGCTGAACAGCACCAACTTTCTCGGCCTGCCTTCATACGGGAGGTGCTCCAGCCCCCTGATCATCCTCCTGGCCTTCCTCTGGACTTGTTCCAACAGTTCCATGTCCTTTTTATGTTGAGAACACCAGAATTGTACACAGTGCTCCAAGTGAGGTCTCACGAGAGCAGAGCAGAGAGGCAGGATCACCTCCTTGGACCTGCTGGTCACACTCCTTTTGATGCAGCCCAGGATACGGTTGACTTTCTGGGCTGTGAGCGCACATTGCTTGCTCATGTCAAATTTCTCATCATCATTTATACCAAATAACAATATGGTCCATTGTTTAAAGTTTTCTTCCACAAACCATCTTAAAACAGCAGAATTGTTAAGCTCAAAGTGAAATACAGTTCCCTAGCTCTGTCTAATGTTAACTTAATTTCACTAACTCTATTGGTATGTGCTAAAAGTCACAACTAAAAATTGTAACAAGTAATTATAAAAAGGTATTTAATTTCATCTAATCTACATTTATTTGATCAATTCTGTGTGTGCTTTATTTCATAGTGGAATAGAGGTATGAAAATTCTTCTAGAGTGAAAAATCAATCCTGCCTTACTATAACAAAATAGTCAGTCACACTTAGAGGTAAAAGTCCTACGTAGCTGAGTTTCAATAGAGTTGATCATTTTCATTGTGGCCTTGCCAGTAGTTTGATTACAAAAATACAGAGGATGGGAGGGGAAAAAGCTAACAGAAGTCTTGACATCATCTAGAGAACAGATCAGAAATTTGTTGTTTTCCTACCAGCAACCAATGAACCTACATGCAGTAATAGTAGCAGGCACCTTATATTTCCAGCTGGAATGGCAGAAGAATCTGCTTCCATTTCTCTGTCTTAACCCACTTAAGGACAAAATCATCCAGTTTCAAGTTTGGTTTAAGCTGATCTATCTCAATTTATGTTGGCAGACATAGAGCCCACCCAGCCAATCTGAGTTTGTTGTCAGTATTCCAATCTCCATCTCTACGCACTTGGAGAACAAAAGCATCCACCATATTCGCTGGTTCTTGAATAGTGGTGTGGCAGGGCCCTGAAAGCAGCTGGGGTTCTAAGTGGGGATTTGAGGAATATCATTCCTCTTTGTCAAACCCCCTTTAAACCACACTTCAAACTTAGTTGCTTTATATTTAGAGACAGAAAGGTGTACTTCAGGTCTAAATGAAAATGTATTTCTGACCACAGTGAAACCTTGGGGAGGTCAGGCTCTGATATTTGCCACTCAAATTCATAATCACAATGTTCTTGCAAAGATATTTACAATATCCTGTGGCCTATATTATTAAAATCTCAAACACTATCTCAAGATTTTATGTATTCTCTTTCACTGTTTATATCCAGCCATAAAATAATTTAATTCTCTACAGTTCCCTTTCTTTGAAGAACAAAATCAGAAATTATAACTATTACTCAACAGTGAAAGTACTTATCTTACCTTTTGTTAAGATATTTTTGCACAAGTTCTTTTGTATACTGAAGACAGAAAGAGGACATTTCAAGCATTCACAATATTTGCAGAAAATTATCATGCTTGCATATAATGTACCTGAACAACCATTCCTTTCAAGATTACTTGTGATCAAAGACTACATAATTTTGAAATTGAGAAAATGTATTTTTTTTTCATGGAAGTTCAAATCAGGGGGCTATAAGCATACTTAAAGTTCAACATTTATTCAAGAGTTTTTTCAAATTTACTCACTATTCCATGCCTGTTTTTTCTACCAAAGTTTTAATTCAATCAATGACATTTGTTTAAGTTTGTCTCTAAACAGAACAGTACAGAATTCTCAAGAACCTGTATCTGCTGTCTACTTTATACAAAGATTGTTTTCTTTAATATAAGTGGCCCTTCAAATGAGTATTTTCTACTTTTATATGAATGTTGTTGTCTAACACTTAGATAAAAAAATACTAGTTGTGGCTGTTATCCATATCCTAATCTTCTTCCTCAGGATTTGTTCTCATTTGCTTGGCACTTTTGTTTATCTTTATTGGACTACAAGTATCCTGCCAGACATATTCTCATTTTAGACTGATAGTAAAATGTGCTTTCTACAGTTTAATACCTTCCATATCATTCCACAAAGCTTCACTGATTTTCATTAGTTAGAATTTCTTAATTTCTTATAACTAAAAATTTTAGTTACATATAGATGATATAAACCAAAGGTATATATCCACTTTAAAAGAATTTAAAGAATATTAATCTTGAAGATGAAACACACAGTTACTGGAGGAGATCACCACATGAGGATGATTTTATTTTCCATTATTGAAAATTTCTGGAATTATCCATATTGATTCTAGTTCTCTACAAGATATTCTTGATTATGCAAAGCACTTCAGTAGGATGTAACATAGTCTTTGTGGCATAACACCTCTTTCCAGAATTCTTTGAACAAAATCTGAAACCCAACCGGCATCACCTTCTCTCTGTGCAGCACAATGTATCATCATAAATGCAGATCTCACATACATTTTGGTCTTTTAACACTGTTTAATGAACTAGGAGCTTATCACAAATTGCTTCTACAAAGAGAACAGATAGAATAAATTACATCAGTGGAACATGATGTGTCTAAAATGCAGTCACACAGACATCATTTTAATATGAATAGTGACCATACTTTTCTTATTATGTTAAGGATTCACCACTGTTCTCATGAAACAGCAATAACTGGATTAGCAGTGAGCTGTACTTGATAAAGATGTTAATTGTTATAATAACCATATAACAGTTTTCATTATGTATTGACATATTTTTCTTTAAAATAATAAAAATAATAATTAAAAAAAACAAACAAAAACCTCAGGTTGGAATATTAAGTAATTTGGCTTAAATAAATTTCTTTGAACTTGGTATAAGTAGAAAGTTTATTATGTCCGTAATATGCCTTTTCATATAACTGTTCCATAGATCCTCTTGCTCTTAAGTGCTGGTTTTCCTTGTGTTATAAGTATAATGTTTTGGGGATTTTTTATTTTATTTTTTGAAGGGAGGGGAAGCAGAGAGACATACCCTTTTGAGATAAAAATGCGCAATTGTACTACCTGTAACTCAACAAAGCTATCACAGATTTGATTCATATGTGACCTTCTGATGCTTATACTGCCTGAAAACATACGTACTTGAGCCTTTAGGCACGTTGCCAAACTTTAAAATGTAACCATGCTAGTCAGAAGTACAGTAAATCCAGAATTCTTTCTGAAACTAATTATCAGGTGCTGTGATCAGTTATATATGTATATGTATATATATATATATATATATATATGGTCCATCAGCATGTGTGTCTCAACATCCCAGTTTTATCCTCTTCTCTCCTCTTTCGCCTCAATCCAAGAAAGGTAAAATGAACATACCTTGCTTCAGAAGAATGTATCACTATGTGGAAACTGCTTCATTAGCAGTGTAATGTAGTTCAGTAGCTTGTTCCATAATCAGGAACACTAGTGGAACCTATTTCCTTATATGTTTATGCCCCTTTTCCCTTAAATCTCTCTATCAGAGTACTTTAATCCTTTACAGCCTCTTATCTTCTCTGATAATGCCAATGATCAAGGTAGGTTCCATGCTTCTCAAGACCATTGCTATTCTGTCTTGGTTGTACATATACACGTAGATATACGTATTTAATGTACTAGTTTAATGTCAACAAATTGAATGCCAGTACTCAGTATTTTTTCATCCAGTGACAAAATGTGTCTTTTTCTTTTTTTTTTTTTTGTTATGGTATGTTTCTACAGAGGCAGCAAGGTTTTCAAACTTAGCAGCTTGCTTTTTTGTTCGATATAGTTTTGGATAATCTTTTCTGTTTGCTGGATATATGCTCTAAGATCAGAAAATGACTACATGCTTATATGACAAAACTCAGGAAGGAGCTCTGAATTTGTTTTGCAACAGTTACAATAAATCCCAGCCACTTCTAACAGACTCAGTGATATATTGTGCTGATAGCCTCCTCAAATATTTGATTTACTGCTAAATATTGACTTGAAAATATTCACCATAGTATTTGCAAGGATTGTTGCCTTTATAACTCAAATCTATTTTAATAGAAAAGCCCAGTTACACACAATTAGAAAACAAAATCTGAGCCATTTGAGAAAGTCTTTCAAATCAGGGTTGAAACCATAAATTAACCACTCTAAACTCTCAGACATGGAATGGAGCTGTTGTACATGGCTTGCTTAGCATCTCCTAAGTGTCTGGGACATTTTAGGATGAAATCAGGTAACAATCCTGCATGAAAGCATCCATAAAGTTTAATACCCCCTGTGTTCTGGAGAGATTCTTTCTTTAGAGAAGTAATAGTTTTAATTTCTGCTTTCATCTCACCAGTCCTTCAGATCATCCACCTGATCACATTTATAATAGCGAATATTTTCCCTGTTTATTTGATCACTATTTCTCTAATACAGACTTACTTAGTCTTGTCTAAGATTTTAAAGCTTTAAGGATGGTTAAGGCCAACATGAACCCACAGGTGGCAGTTTTCCTACTCATTCTGTACCATTTAGTTGAGGTACAGAAGACTTCCTTCAGGGAAATAACCTAGACTACCTAAGCTATTCCTCTACTTTGGAATATTCCCATAAGAAATTATCCATATCAAAGCTTAATTCAAAGACAATGTCTCTGGAAAAAAGACGGTCTGTATAAAATCACCTTTTAAGGACTAAGTTTTTGTTAAGTTTTTGTGTGTGCTACAACCTTTCCAAAAAAAAGGATTCCATCCTTTTATTGATAACCCATTGAATGGGTGCTAAATTTGCAGAGATGAGACATAATCGTTTCCTTCATTACGTTTGTTGAAAATGTTCTCAGTAGATGTAAAACATTTTGATATGATAGCTTTATAGACTCACATGGAATATGTGGACATGGCTGGACCAAGCACAGTGCAAAAGTA
The DNA here is from genome assembly GCF_034315485.1 of Pezoporus occidentalis. Taxonomy (NCBI): domain Eukaryota; kingdom Metazoa; phylum Chordata; class Aves; order Psittaciformes; family Psittacidae; genus Pezoporus; species Pezoporus occidentalis. Next base: position 6,659,826 of record NW_026912961.1, on the reverse strand, counting down.
AACACAATTTTGTTTATTGCAGTCTAATTGCCTGTAAAGTAGCAGAAGTGTATAATTCCAATTATGCTTTTTAAATTGCTTAATATTTCATGGTGCTCAGATATAGCATAACTCATGTGTTTGGAGTGGGTTCAAGAGAGAGGCTGTTTTTCCACTTTATAAATAATACAGAGATCTCTTTAGCCAAAGCTTTGTACTTACCTTGTACCTTCACAGGTAAGATTCAGTTATGGAACACTAAGACTGTAATTTCCTTAAGAATTTAATACTGATACTTTTCTTAATGATGAAATAAGTGGCTGAAATACAAACTAATCAAATATACAGCCTCACTTCAAAGTAATAGGATGCTTGCTTTGTCTGAAAAGCAGATGGACCATTGTTAATTTCTATGCAGTAGTTTTCTTATGCAACCCAGAAGCTGGGGGTAGAACCACTTGCAGTGACCTCTGCAGCAAGAAGGAGTCTTAATCACTCAAGTCTAGGAGGTACATTTAACATGTGTACATAAGGGAGAGCTCTGATGACCACAAGAAAAGAACAAATTCAAGGGTTCATTGAGTCTTATTTACTTGGGTCATGTTGGCATTCCATCTCATTGTGAAGGAAATGGCCAAATGCTACAAGATCTGGAGCTGGAGGCCATCTTCTCTTATGCTTACCTACAGGTCTCTTGTCTGTTTATAAAAATGTTGGTGTTAGTAAGGACACAGGTGTACTTGAATTGCCATCCCCAGTTCCTGTAAGCATTACATGCCATGGCTGTTGACTTCAGCAAAGATCTCCTGCATTTGCTGTGGTAGTGAGGTAAGTCACTAGTGTTAGCAGCAGAACAGGCAGAAACAAAGTGCAGCAGTCAGTTGTGCGAAATTACTTAGCTGCATTAAATGGCAAACATGACAGTGAAACTTTCCCAATGGCCTAGGAGCAAGGTGGAGCTCTGATTTCTTCGTTGCCTTTAGAATAACATCAAGATTCTGCTACTGTTTTTTAACACAAAATATATCCCATTCTTGTCACACTTCTGTCACAATCTTAGAGGTATTTGTTGATATTATGAGCCCTTTTACATAACCTTTTGCAAGAAGTTGTCTTCGTAGAACCAGTGGGGTACTCAGGGGAGCAGTGCATAAGAGGATGAGCACAGCACAGCCTGGTACTGTGTTAGTAACATAGCATATCAGTTATGCCAACAGGTATGGAGCCATGCGAGGACCACTGGCAGAACAGGAGAACACAACAATTCAGCTCCATATCCGAAAAGTGAATTCCTTTCTAAAGAATAGACCTGAAGTCTCTCTGTGTGTTCGGCACTTTGCCACACAAGGTTTTGGCCTAATGTTCTGCTTTTCTGTTATGCAGAAATGTGAGTACTTGGAAAGGTACACTTCAACACAGAAAATCCTGAAGTCTCTGATAAAAAGAAGAAAAAAAACATCTCTACAACATTCAAAAATCCTGAAGTCACTGATTAAAAAAGAAAAAAACCATGATGAACTCTTGCTTCAGCAAACTGCACTTCTAGAGCCACATACTAGCACGACAGAGAAATAGCTGCCTTTTCATTTTAAGGCTTGGCACAATTTACTAGGGATCAAATAATTTCCTCTATAAATCACATGATAGTATTGCGAATGTATTATCATTCTCTATTCTCTACATTCTCTACACTAAGGGTCATATTGTCACCATTGTCACAACATTAACAAATTACTGTCACAAAGCCTAGAAATTTCTTACTCTATTTCCTCTATTCTGTCAGTACTGACATTGTCAAGGTTTCTGCACTCGGCAAACAAGGGATAAAAGAAATGCTCAGGACAATGGCATGAAACAAGACCACATGTAACATATGCACATTTTGACATAAAGTTTACTTTTTATAATTTCCAATGGAAACACAGAAAAAAACTAAAGAAGTTGTTGGGGTTTTGTGTTTGTTTGTTTGTTTTTTGGTTTGTTTTTTTTTTTTTTTTTTCCTTTATTTTTTATGTTCTGGAAACTATTTCAGCTGGAAAGGAAAAAAAAAAAAAGGAAATTAGAATCATTACCTGACCACAAACTGCTATTTTTGTCTTTTGCAATGAGATCAATATCTGATTTATGTATCCTTTGGAGTGCAGCCAAAGAACAAGGGAACAAGGGACAGACTAGAACTGGGTCTGACTGAAAACAATGAGCTTGCCATCAGCAGCACATTATCTTCAGGGAGAGAAAGGCTTTTTTTCCAGACATGGCCAAAACTTCTGCAAAGCACAAGTAGAAACATGATTTAAAAGGCCTTTTCTGTCTCAAAAAGGTATTAGAAAGACTATGCTTACAGAGTTGCTGTGAAGATATTACTGTTTTATATTCTCAAAAAGTGATTCTGTTGCCTCTGCTGATAATCTGTATTATATTGGTGGAGATCAACCGGCCTGTTCTCCTCACGCAAAGCATAAAAGTCAAGGCTCAGAAGCACACAAATGCTATTCCCACCTTATGACATTGAACCATTAAATTAAGTGTTCTGGCAAAATTCCTTTTAAGATAATTACATTTTTGCTACCTGAATTTTCCACGTAGTTTCAGCTGAGTATTATTTACTTCCTCATTTCCTGCCCTAAGGTTTCTGTATCAAGGACTAGCAAGCTAATGGGAGAAAGATAGTTAGTAAGATTGTACTTTGCCTACACATCTCTAGGATGACTACTTGGGATGAATGGAAGATTTTGTCTTAATGAATTTATGCATATTTCCTCTTTTAAAAGACTTTCTTACCAGGATTTCTTCAGGCTATATATATATTTCTCTTCACAGGCTTTTATTGCAAGTTTTTGTATGGATCCTTCACTCTCCATTCTAGTCCTTTTATAGCTTCTTTGTGCCAATAGCTGCAGTTAACAAGTTCAGAGCAAATGCTTCCCTTTTAAGTCAAATCTAGTGCTACTTAATGAACTGGTTGGCAGCATGGCATGCAAAGAGTATCACTGCTGCTCGGCCTGTTTAGATAGTGTGTATTTCATTCCCATTTTATATTTGGCCTCAAGAGCCAAACTGGTAGGAGTGATTTCAAAGGTCATTGCTCCCCTGATAAGGTCTCCCTGATTACTTTCCTGCTCTTGTCATATGCCAAAGCATCAGATTTGAGTAGGTGCTTGTTTCAGGGAAGCCAGTCTTTGACTTCCGTTTGGCAGATACCAAAATTTTGCCGTCTTACAAGAGGGGAATACTTCAATAACCCTCAAAACAGACCTCTTCTATTTTCCCTTTTGAATCAGACATAGGTCATAACCTATGCTTCCTCCCCACAGGAGCTCTCTAGCACAGTAAAACAAATTCAAAAGCCTCAAGCATCCAGTATGAATCTTATCTGATCATCAACCACTTGCATTGCTTCTGTGTTCTGTAATAAATCAATCCTAAATCGTGACTTGACTGGATAGCACTGTATTTGCCTGTCCTGTCAATTTTATATTTCTTTTGGCACTTGAAGTCAGATACTGATCACAGAACATAGGGTTATTCTACTGCTGCTGTTAAGTCATATTAGTAAAACCCATGGCAGACATTTCTGTAAAAACTCAATTGATCTATGTTCATCAACAGAGATTAAATAACAAGAACAGTATCATCTTGCTGAATTTTAAAGGGATATAAACACAGCATTTTTACAAGAGCTTCACACTGCTGATTTGCTCTCCGTAACACATAATATATATTAGCCTTCAAAGATATTACATTATGTCTGTGTTTCAATCTGTTGTCTTTTAAGCAATGCATATTTGAAATATGATTTTCCTTTATATTTTCAATGGGGCTGAAAACACTGCAAGGTCACCTCTTAGCTGTTTTGGGGGCACACAACATACCTGACAGCTACAGGTATATGACGATTAGGATAGGAAGGAAAAAGCAATTCAGTGAACATCACCTGTACAACAAACCAGCAACAGAATCTGGAATTACTGCTCTCACCACAAATTTACTGTACAATTTCTGCTCTAGGATATATCAACATAATTTCTGTGGGTTAGATTCCGGCTATCTCTGGTCACTAGCAGCAACAAACAGGTAAATATATTTCTGACAAGACCATTTAAATCTGTTTTATTCTTCTGCTGGCTGCTGATTCTTCACATTGATACAACACGAAGTTTTGTGTAGGAACTAAATAAAGGAAACAATTTTTTTAGTACTTCTAGAAGGAGAACTGTTTTAAATTCCATTTTAATTAAGAAGTGTTAAGGAGACCTAAGGATCTCATTTCTTTTCTTCCAGCGTCATTAACATGGGTTACATTTATCTCTGCAACATTACACTACTAAGTCCTAACATATGCTTTAAAGGAAATATCTTGTCTCTTACACATGACTGGCAAGAGTTATTTCTGTCAATATGTACGGCAGACATGTTTAGATGGGTAAGAAGTCCAGAAATTTTCAGTGTCCAGGGCAAATCCTAATACCTCCTGCATCTTCCTTGCAACACACAAACAACAGGGAAATTAAGGTATTTCTACAATATTGTCCTTAATACAAAATTCCAGTTCACTTAATCCTACATCGGAATTTTCCTTTAATAGCACACCACACCAGGAGTAGGTGGTGACATGGTGGTTTCTGTTACTCTGTCTCTGTAGGAGTTCTGGCATCTTTTGATATCTTAATCTGCCAGTATGTATTTCCTGTGTTGCTGAGATTATTTTCTCTTTCCTTCTTTTAATGCAGTTTGCCTCTAGGGTTGAGCTCCAGATGTTTTATTATTGTCATTGGATTGCTGGCATCTGCTTTCTGCCCATGGTTGTAAAGCTGTGTGTTTCTGGCCTCTTGGTTTAATTTGTTTGGAGGCTGGATTATCAACTGCTTGGCAGACATGTTTCTAGGCATGTGGCAAAGGTGCTGCTGCATGGGGATCTGCAGTTTTGGAAGCCCTGCTTTGTCAGCAACCCCTGGCAGCCCTTGCTTGCTTTGCTAATGTGCTAGGACCCCACAGGCATCTTCAAAGATGAAATGAAAAACCTTAGCTGTTGCTCCATCTGCCAAACCCTGCCTGCATCCCAAAACTCACTGCTCTGCTGCTTCAGTCCTTCTTTAGTTGGGACTACAGTGCTGATTCCTCAGCTCTCCTCAGCTAAAACTTTTCATTTTCTCAGTTTGGAATCACCCAGCTGTCATACCCCACTACCTCTAGATTTTCTTTGTGGTTTCAGAAGTTCATCTCAGGCACAGCACGCCTTACACTGTGAATTACTGCAGGAACACTAGCATTGTAAAGCTACTGAGTGGTGGGGTACCTGGCACTATGTTGTGCTTCTAATCAGATATAGCAAGAACACATATCCAGGTCTCCTCTGCCTCCTGTACAGGCTACCAGAAGCATCAGAGGTCACTTACAATGAAAAGCAGGCCCCTTTCTCTTTTGAAATGCACTGGGAGATCCATTTTCCAATAGAAGCTATAAGAGTTCTCATTAACACTTTAAAGGTACTGAAAACTGGGATGAAAAGAATTGCTGTCATTTTCACAAATATGTAAAATGAATGCAGTAAAGAAACCACATTGGTACAGCTGGAAATAATTAGCATGGGCAGAAATTAGGCTCATTTTGACAAAGTAATAATAATAAAAAATATCTTGCTTTAAATAGAAATCTTCTTCCCTTTTGGAAGCTTGCAGTTTTTACATATACAGGAAGTTAGGATTTGCTGGTTTGTTTTATTATTGAACCCAAAGTTTTTCTTTGTGAATTACCGGAATTCAGTGACAATTTTTTGACAGCAAGCATTTCCTCCTTAAAACCATGCAATTTAATTAAAAAAATAAATGAAACATTTTGCTGGGGGCAAACTGCTTGCTAAAAAAATAAGACTATAAGAAAAATTATTTTCCTCATTTCCTTGAAAAACATCAAAATCATAAAATTTAAAGAATAATAATTTTGATTTTGTAACATGTTAAAAACTGTCATCAACGTTTAAACACTCAAATGTAAAGTATCTGCTGATTGATATTCATGGTAAGGTCTGGGTTTGTCAGTTCTGGAGAGGCAACTAGATTCTGCTACCTCAAAAAAGTGGGCTGACATGATGTTGGAGCTGCTTTTGCCATAGGGAGAGCAAAAGCATGATCAGGGAAATAGAACATGTGGGAGTGGGGATGAGTGCTAGTGCATGGCATCCCCAGCTGCTGTCCCAGTAGTAGAAACAATCTTTTTGCCTTGAGAGCGTCACTTATAAATAGAAGATGGAAAGAAGTAGCTAGTTAATGATATATAAAGTTATATGCAATACACTATTAGATCTCCTTGTTTTGGGGCCTTTAAGGAACAAGGATCATGTAGTATTTCTCACATGCTAATGATCCACTGTTTGGGATTTAGCATTTATGTATCATTTGTATTAGTCAGTAGCCTCTGGCCAAAGGAAGAACAAACACTGTCAATTGATGGCTCTTTCTTTTGAGTTCTTTCTTTTCTCCATGTTGTTCACCTACGTTTAGAATTATGAGGAATTTAGTTACATCAACTTGCTTCTGTTTATAGGCAACAGGGTTTAACTGAGTAGAAACCTGGAAAATATTTTCTAGTTTAACCATCTGTTGCTTGCACCAAACATTCTAGGCTGGAATTTTCAACGGAGTACACCTGAGAACCCACTTCTCCATGGCATACTTGGCAAACAGGGAAGGAGCTACTAGCAGAAAGTCTGAGAGCTGCTGGACTCTCAAACATGCTTTTACTGATGATCCAAGATCACCTGAATCTTATAATTCTTCTTTTTCTTTTCCTTTTTTTTTTTTTGACAGACGTGTTCCCAGAAGTCACTGGGGGACAAAAATTAGGGTTTTTTTTTTTCTTATTGCCAATGCTGGGTTATTTGAGTTTTCTTTGTTATTTTGTTAATTTAAAAATCAGTACTTTTTTTCTTTTGTCTGCAGATGCATTGTAAGTTAGGATTCCCTTTGTGTAAAACTTTTTCTTATTTACGTAAATCAAACAAATAAGTAACCTGCAATTAACATCAAGAATATTTCAATTTCAGTGGGGGTCAAAAGCATTCTTGTAAAGGGCTTTTTTTTTTCAATACTTTAACAGAGGACTTCCTGAAAAAAAATTTGAAAAACAGATAGACCAATAAACCTGACACCTCCCTCCCCAGATTTAAACAATACTGTAATGCCATAATATTTATCTTTCCTTTGGGAGCAACTAGGAAAAGAGATCGTTCTTAGCTCCCATTGATGAGGACTTATTACTGCTCACAACTGCTGCTGCTTCTTTATACAGGACCCTAGGTTTACTTCAGACCCTTTACTGCCTGAACTTTGTCCATGGAGCCCAGCGTGGGAAGGTTTTTTCCAGCTAATATGGCCTTTTAAACTGGCATCTGACCTTTAAGTATATCTGGAAATGATGATGAGTCAAATAAAGCTTAAGTTGTAAGTGTGCAACTGAAGAAGACATCAAACTCTTGCAAGGAGTTCAGAGAAACGTTATGTTTCCGGTTCCCAGTATGGTAAGAAATATGCAGAAGAAGGAGAGAACTTCCAAGTAAAATACTTACTGGCTTACAGCTGGTTGTTTTTTTTTTTTTTTTGTTTTGTTTTGTGGTTTGTTTTTGTTTGTTTTTTTTTTTCTTTTGGGTAGGTTTGTTTGTTTGGTTTTTGTTTTGTTTTGTTTTGTTTTTTTTTCTGGCAGAAATGCCTGGGAAATATATTACAACTGCTTCTTATAGTTTAGCAAATGCTTTCAGTATAGACAAATAAAAAATATAGAGAAACAGTACAGGCATGATATTTGGAAGCTTTCAATTTAGGCCTTATAGAATGCGTTGTACATTATACATGCATAGGTGTATCTTTTGTTTAAACTTGTAAGTATCAACTATCTACTTGTCAACAAAAATTGTTCTGCTCTTCCCAGAACCCTTAGAGGACAGTTGTGAGGTTCAAAGTCTATTCTATGGGATCAAAGGCAATGCTCATTTTTCAAACAAGTTAAAGCTCATTTTTCAAACAAGTTAAACAGCAGGACTAGGAGCTTGCTTCTCCTTCCACCTGTATAAATGCTGCCTCTGAGCATCAGCATGCAGAAACCAGGCTTGTGATCACATGGGACATCCACAGCAACTGAAGAAGGGAGCCCTTCTCCTGATTCTTTCTCCTGTGCTTTGACCACAAAACTCCCCTTTGCCTCAAATTGTTTCCTCTCTTGCACAGAAAATAATGTTTCTTCTTAGAGCTTCACTACATCCATGCCAAAAATTAACACAGCTCTAATTTCCTTCTGTTTTTGCATATTTATTTAGCAGGTGGAGCAGAACAGGATCATGATAAATAAGCAAATAATTATAGAGAAACAGTAAAACTCAAAACATTCAGGCTGTCCAACAGAGGGGTTGTTAAATGTTTGCAGCCAGAAAAATTGACTTTACCTGACAGGACACTGATAGGCTGAACTTGGCTACCTGTGAAAATTTGATGCATTTCATACAATATATATATCAAAATGTGTTATAAAAGAATATGTAAGGGAGGAATCGCAGCTATCTATCTCCGCCATATGAGTTTTCTGGAGTGCCTGTTGTAGGACCTTCCTGTTTATTCATATCTCTATTTTTTTCTTTTTTCTACTCTGAAGGTGAATTTTGAATTATATATTCATTTTTGAAGAATCTTTTTTTTTTTTTCTAGTCTTATGTTAATCAATTCAAAGATTTTGGTGCCAGAAACTTTCTGATCCCAATGAACCTTCACAAAAAGAAAACTCATTTTTATGAAAAAATTGTATTTTTTCCCCAGTTGTATGTACTTGCAGACAGGCAGACAATAAGACTGTAAGAGTTGTATTTTTCCTCAGCTAAATAAAGCATAGCTTTTCCTCCAATAATTCTCCAGTTAAGTTTAAATGAAATCTATTTTGACTTGTCTAATGTACAGTTGACTAGTTTATATGTTTTCTGTGACTCAATACTTCTGTACTTCATGGTGCTGATCAAAAGGATAATTCAAGCTTTTCTGTCAAAAAGAAAAGAAAAGGAACTTGCTTACACTTGTTATATATTAGTCTAATTTCATTAGATTCTCTGAAGTCACTGAAGTTTTGCTAAAAGTGCTGACAGCAAACTGAGCACTGAATTTAAGTCATCTTATCTAGACACCCTCTTTACAAGGAGTCATGGAAAAATATGAGAAGTAATGATGGGCACAAGTTACTTCTGGGGAGATTCTGATTGGACAGAAGAGGAAAACTTTGCACAGTCAGAACAATCAGCCATGGGAATAATCTCCCTAGGGACGTGGTGGGTTCTGCAGTACTGGACACCTTAAAGATTCAGCCTGACAGTGGGCTGGGACATCCAGTCCATCCTGTGCTTTTGCTAAGAAAGGTTGGACCAGATGATCCTTGAAGTCCCTTTCAACCTGGTATTCTATGATTCTGTAATTCAATCTTTGTGCAGCAAACATCCCAGCTATCGTTCTTGAATCCCTCTTTTTGAAGAGTATTCAGCAGTTCAGGACAAGTAAAGGTGACAATATACAGTTCCACACCACCCACATACAGAATTTCAGTTTGTTTCTCTTGAATTTGGAGCATTCTGTATGAAATGTTGTCATACCTGAGCAAAAGATGGAGCAATTGACTGAAATATTGACCAGCTTCTCTCTTGTCAGTGACATATCTTGTGGGATGTTACAAACTCTTTTAGATACCTTAGAGCATCACTCTGATATCTGAAGTACTGTTCCATATTAAAAGGAGAAACAAAAGTGCATAGAGATTTAAGCAGTGTGTGCAAAATTGAAAAATAACCACCCAAAATTACATCTCACAGAATACATATGCAGAATTCAGCTGATGGCAGTTTTAAGATTTTTAGTCCTATTACTACTCACGGTTTCAATGCGTATTTTGACTTATATTCTAGATTCAACAGGTTCTAGCAAGTGATGGGAACAAACATCTGGAACAACTCTCTCTTGACAGGTCTGGGTATACCAGTTGAAAATAATTTAGGTAAAAAGTTACAATAATCAAGTCAGAAGGTCATAAAAATAGAGAATGCTATACAGACAGTGTCAGCTAGGCTACCATTATATCTTTTGACAGGTTAGTGAATAATTTTAGCCAAAAAAATAAGTGAGATTGAGGGAGAGAGAGATTTCTTTTAAAAATCTCAGTGTTTTATTTTGACATTTTCAAAATGGAATGTTTTGACTTTCTATTTTAAAATGAATTTTCATTTAGAGATTTACGTCCTTTAAAAATGTAAAAAACATCTACATGCTTGACAGAAAACCCCCTGAAGCTAAAAATGGACCAATGATCAATTATTAGCTTTAACTTCAATAGGCAGATAAGGCTGAGGGAAGGTATTGTTGATAGTGTATTACTCTAGCACATCTATGATTATGAAAAATGGACTAGCTAATAGGTACTGAAAAGATTTAATGAGATTTTATAAAAATGCTTATTTAAGGAACTGGCACGACTGAAAATTACCAATATCACACCTTTTCAAACAGTTCATACCTGAGAAACCAACAGGCAATAGGCTGACTTGTGAAGCTTATATTTTCTCAAGAAAGACTTGCTCTTGATGCTCGGTATAATGTTTTATTCCTATATAAACTCAAACATGGTAGCTAAGCTGTCAGTGACTCAGGTTCAAGTAAGGTAAGTCTGAGCACTTTCACCCTGTCATGAACCTGAGTGTTTCACATTTTAATTGGCAACATTCATGTCGTTGAGCTTTTCATTTAGGCTTTGATAAAAGCTGCTCAGAAAGGCAGATGGCAAGCTGTTATTTTTAATTCACAACCAATGTTAAATATATGCCATATGTTATAGAACTTTTCAGGCTCAGCCTTTTGAATGCTATCACAATAAACTTACAAAACTACATAAAAGGGAAGTCTGACAGAAAACATCACCATTGCAGGTTACATTTTTGATAAAGTAAGTGAAAGTGGCCAGATTTTCTACTTGATAAAAAGTAATTATACAAACCACTGACTAATCATCAAAATCAGTGTAGAAGGGAAGTATATGTGGGTTTCTGTAATCTGCTGTTCTGCATCTAGAAAAGACTCCCTACATGCACTGCATGTACTAGCCCAGCTGTTTCCTTGTAAGCAAAAGGCTCGTGACGTTTTACACTGCTGTATGTAGGGAGATTCATGTGTAACTTAGTAAAAGGAAAGACACAAATGGACCAAAATCATATTTCAGCTGACTCTAAAGCCACAGGTATTGTCCAAGGAGAGACTCATGTTGCAGCTCCCCTAGAGCCAAAGTTGTGAAAACTGTAACAGCAATTATAAAGCAACTCTGAAATCTTGTTTTTTTTTTTTCCAAGAGCATAGAGCTAACGAATGAGGTCCATAGCCTACTGTACCAAAGAATCATCAGGAAGAGCACACTAGGTTTTTGTAGTGAGTGGAAGACCCATCTTTGAAAAGACTGCATTCAACATTTTACTGAGTGGCAGGTGGATTTATTTTTTGTGAGTGTTCAGAGGCAGCTCAAAGAGACACACAAGGTGTGGAGTATTTCAGGGGTATTTCAATTTCAGGGGTATTTCAATTCAGTGTGACGCAGAGAGACAGGTGACTCCCTGGGAAGGAAATAAAAACCTTGCCAGTCAAAGCTGGGGAGGACAAGTATGTCTTAGGAAGGTTTCTGCATGGGAGCAGGGGATGTAACCTCAGAAATCTTGTGACTAGTGGCTGAAGCTCTCCCTGGAGACTCCAACAACCGCTGTTGAAAAGGGAGCACATCCAACAGCTCTTGTGCACCCATGATAACACTGAACTAGCATGGTGAAAGTGTCAATTGGGCTATCATAAGCAAAAATTTTTTATTAGGTCTTCTGGTCTGCATGGGCAGGTTGCTGTGGTCCTGGATTTATTCAGCTGATGAACACTGCCTGAAGTCACTGAAACTGAATCTTTATAGTGACATTCTAAATCTATAGACAGAATAGCAAGATCATTTCTATATAGTACAGAGATGGATGAATTATGCATAATACAATTTTTGATTTTTTCCTGAATAAATTTTTGGGTTTTGTGTTGTTTGGGGTTTAGTTTATTTATTTATTTATTTGTTTGTTTATTATTCAGCAATATGATCTATGATCAAATAATTGTTAAACTTTTTTTTAAACCAACCATCACAGCAGTTTCTTATGTTCTCTGTTTATTTTTTGTGATTCGTCTTATTGTATTCACTGACATCTGACTAATCCAGCCAATTCTGGAACTGTTGAATATCTTAGGTGTCTGAAAACAGTAGATTAATAAGATTCAGCACTGTTACTAAGGCTGCTAGAGAAACATTTTTTTAGTTTTTTTTTATTTGCAAATGGTGTTCACTGTGGGACAAAACTGAAGAGATTCAGAGAGATTCATTCAGTTATAGCAGATAGCTTTCTAGAACTTGCAGCAATATTATAGTTGGGCAGTTTCAGTATTGTTACTAAGATGACTACCAAATGCTGTCTTACAGGGGTTTCTGAAGTACTCGCTGACATTTGCATTTGTTAAGTGGAATTGAACTGGATCTTAAATGGAATTGAACTTTTAGGTAAATCCAGGATGAAGTAATTCAGTTCAGTGAAGTTGTATGAAGGTATGACCTGAGTAAGAAAGAAATTAATTCAGAATAAGAACCCATGTTTTCAGTTCACCTATAAACCAGAGTGAACAAGTACAGATTCAGAGCCCACGTAAGTACAAGGTCTCTTTCTGATGACAGAAAGCTTGAATTGAATAACCACCATCTCTAATACACACATATTTGCAATGAGCTGTATAATGACTGTGGTCTAGAAACAGGGTATAAGTTACCTAGATCTTTCAATCAGCTCTCTGTTTAATTTGGACCTAATGGCAAACCACCTACTGAAATACCAAAGCTTTTGAGACTTACCAGTAAACAAAACCAAAAAGAACAAAATGTCACAATAGATTCCTCTAGTCAATGAACTTTAAGTCATGTGGCAGCTTTAGAATCCTTCTGCTAAAACACCAGTCACATATGAACTCCCCTGGATGCTACGGTCCCATCCTTGCAAGTTGAGTGCTTGGGTGTACATAATAAGAAATATTACACAAAAAAAAACCCACCCCAAAACAACAACACAAAAAAAAAACCCAAACCCAAAAGAAAACCACCCCAAACTTTCTATAAACTTTTCTTGCCCAGTTTCCATGGAAATGAAAGTGGAAAGACTGCTGGCAGTCGGTATCTGAGTGTGAGAACTCTCGCTTGCAGATGTCAGTTCCTGACTGTTCGTTGAAAACTGCAAGTGTTGGTTTAAAAAATCAGCTGCAAATGATGTCTTCAAAACTCTGCAGCTCTTAAAAAAAAAGTTGAAGTTGATAAACTAGTTTTAAAATAGGAGATTTTAAAATGTAGAGTTCTTTACATTTCCATCCACCTGGCGGCTGAAACATGTTCCTTTTATAAGTAACAGGAGCAGGGACTACATTTTCAGTCAGTATCTTCTATGACTGGATTTCCCCTCAGTCCAGCAATTTAGGTTGATTACTTTGCAGAGTATGCTGACAGATTTACCTATTTAAAGAGGTTTGTTTGGTAAAGTACTCGTGGATTCTGGTTAGATATGTATGGATAAGATTTACATTAATTTAAAAATAATAAGGAAAACTAAGGTATCTAATTTAAAATCAAGAAATTACTGTTCTGCATGCAATTTATTTCAAATAAAGATTACTAATATATTTGAAATAAATATTGAGAAACTTTCCCTGTGTTTTGCTAGTCACACAGTTTGAATCCAAGATTATGGTTGTTAAACTGCTTACTCTAAAAAGATATTTCTTTCTTCATATTAAAACCAAACTGCTGGAAACTCACGTCAGTTACATCCAAAGAACATTTTCCGCATTCTATTAAAACTCTCATCAATGCATTTGTTGCACTGTGTATTTTAACAGTTTACTGTTCTCAAATATTACACAACAGAGTAATGAGTATAAGGCATTTTTCCTGAGGCTACAGTCTTAAAGACAGGTAGGCATTTTTTATGGTATAAGGTAATTATCATAGTAATGCATAATTTTCCCTCGATTGACTGTCTGTTAGTGGTCTAATTCAGGAAACACTAACTTATTCGCAAACAGCATCATTAGGAGCTGAGGCATTAAGCAGCTGATATGGCTCGCTCAGTACACTGAAGCCTTGAGACACCTTTTTCTTTTTTTCCCTACTCATTAATTTAGTTTTCATGGCTGCTGCAGCAGGTGGAGTATTTTACCTTCTCATCTCATTAATCACTGTGGGTTACTGAGGAAACCATTAATACCTGGTCAGGAGACAGAGACAATATAATCCATAACTTCTAGCAATAGCACAGCCCAGCTGCAGGACCAAGAGGCTGTAATGTAACCAAGACTCCAAATAATGTCAGGCACCTCTAAGGCAATCAGTATCCCTCATGCAACGAACAAGATTACTGCTTAAATCATGTGAACATAAGAGAACAGAAGATGATAATGTGGTAAACTTTCTGATGGGATGATAAATAGGATTGCAGAGTTTGACTTTGCTATTTCTCTACCATGAGCTCCTCTTCACATGCTGTCTCAGAGCAGCTTCTGTTTTAATTCTCTGAATTGATGCAATACACAAGTGTAAAGTTTTCTCTTATTTTAAGATATTAAAGAGAAATAGAAGACACCTGGATACAAACTTTCTTCTTTCTTTCCCCTTTTTAGCTATACTAACTTCAAGCTACCAAGATTAATCAACAATTACGTAGCAAAGGAATTTAGCTAAACCCTATATGTATTATTTTGTGTGCCCAGAAGCACTAGAAATGAGAATAAAACCATTACAGCAGAAGAGAAGAGATATTTTGAGGCACTCTGCCTGAACAAGGATGCTTTGAGGGTGCATAGGACAGCACATTATTTTTTGCTGTTTTTTTATGAAACAGAAGTTCAGCATGCATTAGGAAGGCGTTTTGCCAAGTATAAGCCTCCAGTGAAAGGGATGAAACTGCAAGTCATCTGACTAGTGATGAGTTGTAGTTTTACTGAGGTGCCTAGCCTGTGGTCAAAAAGCAGCTTTCAAGAATGTCAGAGATCTCCTCAATCTTTTTGTTCGCCATACACTACTTCAATAGTTATGAACTCCCTACACTCCTCTTGCTATATGCCTGTCCCACACTTCTCACTTGTTCCATTCCCTTGAAACAGAAGAGCACAGTCTTGTCAGTGATACATGTGTTGAGATTAATCAAAATACCTGATCCTGCTAGGGTTCATGAAGACAGTGGCAATTAACACTAGTGGACCACACTGTCTTTTTAAACTCTATTGTCTTACAGTGGACAAAGGTATAACTCACCTTCACTGAGTAGGTGAGCTATATTACTCATTTTAAGACCAGTCACTATAAGTGACCAATCACTGTGAGTGGTTCTGTCCTTTATTTCCTCTCCTGAGGCTTATGCAAACTGCCTTTACGCTTGAAGGGTGGGGTATCCAACTAAAATTCCTTTTTGTCATCTCTTGTCAGAGGCCATTTGTAGTTCTTTCTCATTCTCTTCTCTTCTCTAGACCCTTTGCATTTCTCATTCCCTCACGTTATTTTTTTTTTTTTTTAATCAGCAGTCTTCCATAAATGAAACATTATTTTGAAATATCCATCCGTAACTGGATTTATAGAAGACTTTTTCACAACCTGAGCACAACATTCTGGAAGCTAAGCAAATCATGTAGTCTAATTCTACACTTTGAGGTGTGAAATGACTGCTTTCTCCCCAGCTTCAGCATGCACTGTAAAATATTTCTCATTTAACTACACACAGCTTTGGAGTGAGGCTGCCATTGGAGACAATGCAGGGGGAGGAGACATGCCTAATCCACACTTATTTGGCTTTGGCTTCAGTGTGACCAGGGAGCTGATATAGCATGGTTAACTATAATAAGAATGTCACATCTCCTAGAGCTTTCCTCATCCTTTTAATGGCTTCCAATTCACCTGGTTCTCCTGTTTCCTTCAGTACAATCAGCTGTTTGCAAGGGTGGTATTGCCAGCTGATGATAATTATGCTCAGTTAATGCAAGCTAATTTACACCATTAGAGAGTCTGACTCTGAGTACTCTCTTGTCCTCAGAGCACTGATATTAAACAGAGATCACAAAGTAAGCTGAAACTCATTTCATCAAAGGAGTAGCTCATTTTTTTACAACTTTCTGTATATAAGCTAGCAGTTCACTTTGGCCATGACATACATCTTATTTAAAGTCCAGTAGAAGCTAGGTATGTATGTGCAAACTAAGTTTGTAAGGTACTTACGTGACACACTTGCTAATTTCAGCTTTCAGTTAAATCCTTACTGCTCACTCCTTACCCCTTAGTGCTGACAGAATGCCCTAAATATGTGGTGATGGGCACTGAACAAGTCATATTCACCTAGCGTCTAAGATTAGGAAATATCCCGCAACCAAGCTGTGTGTTAGAAACTACAAATACCACATTACTGACAGGTCACAACTTCCAGTTTAGGAATGGACAACCATGAACGCTTCTAGGGCTTTCTTTACTGTCTCTTGCACACACCTTTTATTGTTATCAATGTTTCATACATCATAAGGTACTGGGCTCCTCCATGATCAGACTTGTTACCTACATGCTGGTATTGCATTAATTAGAGATGCAATTCCTGGGTAGTATTAATATGCAAGTAATAAATACTGAGCTGTTGTGTTATATATAGCCACAACATGATTTTTTTTTTTTTTAATCCAATGACCTATACACTAATCGGGTATCTTGTAATTTTTTTTTTTTTCCTGAAAATATTCCCTGTTTTTCTGCTTCTCATTCAACCTTCTTAAGAACCAAAACCCACAAAACACTGAGATCAGAGAAAAATTTCCATTGATTTCAACTGTCTTTGAATCAGGAAACAACATTAAAAATTTGTAACATGTATGCCAGAAAACTGTATTCATTTACATTTTTAATAGAAATAGGATGAAATACTGCTCTTGTTTGTGCTCCATAACCACTATTACTATGAGATAACCTGAAATATTTTCCCTACTCTTTTTGTTGTAGACTGGGGAGGAAAAGGAGGAGACAGAAAAGTGCTCCTGAAATACACATAGAGAATCTTGGACCTCACCATCAGGATATTAATCAACACAGCCTCCTGGGCTGAAATTTCACTTAAGAATTGTTATTCTGTACTCAGGAACTATTTGATTCACAACTGCAACTACTGTCAGTTTGAACTGATTGGTGGTATACTTATCTAGCTGAATTACTCTTCCTGTTTTTGCCAAACTAGCTCCCCCCAGTCCCTCAGATTAACATTTATCAAATTTTGGAAGAAACCTACCTCCATTTTATGAAGGGAGGAACTTTAAAAGAGCGTTTTTATTGACTATCCATGTCCTGCAAGTCTTTCTCAGTCAAAAGTTCCATTACAAGCCTTCCACTGTAGCACATGTTTGTGATCAAATGTCCCATTTGAAACGTCTTTCGACAGGCAGTATCAAAACTCTGTCTACTGAGCCAATGCACCCAACCAGAATTCATCCTGACCTTCCCCAAGGAAACGAAGAATTTTTCTCATCATTTGCATACAGCTGCTGTGTCGCACAGTGCAGCCAGATTTGAAATTTTCACTATCAGTTCCTCTCAGCATTTTAGAAAATAATTTCTAATAGCGAATGAAAACAACCGA
Organism: Pezoporus occidentalis; assembly: GCF_034315485.1. NCBI lineage: Eukaryota > Metazoa > Chordata > Aves > Psittaciformes > Psittacidae > Pezoporus > Pezoporus occidentalis. The sequence goes on along the minus strand of NW_026912961.1, from coordinate 6,642,119 downwards.
AGAGACCACCCTGCTAACTGTAAGAATATCACAAAAATTAAGAAATAAACAAGAAAGATCTCAAGATTTACACTGAATATTCGATGACATACTGTACGTGATAGACCACTAATCACTCTTGATTCTATGATAAATTTGAATACTAATCCCTTCTGAATAGGGATTAAGCTTCACTGTGTAGAAGAGGGATTCATTAGAATTCATCTCATCAAGACACAGCTTGAACAAAGTTGCACAGCCCTCTGCACTGCAGACCTTTCAGTGCTGACAACCAATTGCCAAACCAGCAAAATGACCAGTGAGTGGCTAAAATCAACAAACTGTAACCTGTGAATGCCTGTATTTTCTCAGTCAGAAACTTATGGTTTCATGTGTTGTAGCCTGGCGAGGACTATTTTTAGGCAAAACACTTTCTGGGTAGTTATAATAGGCAAGCCATCATACAGGTGATCATGTTGACAGATTATGAGCATGGATGTTGTAAGGTCCCATCTTTTGATTTATGTATCATTGGCTGCAGGTTCAAAATAGCTAATTTACTTCATTGATTCAGCATAAATCAGACTATATATTAATGCATCACCGAGATACTCTTTCTTAGGAAACATGCACGCTCCAGAATAGCTTTGACCTCCTCCAAATTGTATTCATGCAGAGGCATAAACTGGTGCCTAATGCAAGATGGGATGTGTGCTTAAAAGCAATTTCTGTTTCTTTAGCTACTAGGTAGAATCAATAAGTGTTTTGACTACCAAATTAGACAGGCAAACCTCTAAATTTTTTAGGACTCTGTTCTCAGTTTTGACTAAATTGGCATAGCTTTGATGAACACATGGAGCTTTGCTGATCACATAAGCCGAAGATTTGGAATAGTCCGATATATCCTGCTATTGCAGGGAGAGATGTCCCCAAGCACTCTGAACTGAAATGCTTTGTTTACAGCAAATTGTGCATGGCTATGCAGCAATACAGTTCTGCACACTCTGCAAGTGTAATATGGCTGTGTTCAATGATGACACCCTCCCACAAATAACTCCTTTTCTCGGAGTAACGGTAGCCTAGCAAAATAGCACATGAAAAACCGTGGTCATCATGAAGCACAAAAAATAACCTTAAAGGAGGTCATTAACCATAAGTTTCAACTTTGCAAGGAGCACTTCAGGATCCAAGTCTCATTCATTATGAGCAGCAGAATTTTAGCTAATTAATCTGAAATGTGTGCAAAACTCAAACAAATATTCAGATGTAGAAACTTAATACTCTGTGACAGCTGTTGTTGAATACTTTTGTGGGGACTGCAAGCCTCAAAATCAATGCACTCACCTCACTGAGCCCATAGTGGAGTTGTTTCATCTGGAACATCAGGTACTGACTCATCTGGGGTTTGTGATTACCTTTGACATCTTCAGCCTTTCTTTGAAAGAAACAAAAGCTGCAATATAGCACCCGTATCTGTGTGATCTGCGTGGAGTAGGAAGAAACAGCACAGTCTATGAAATTTTCCATCCACATGACTGGAAAGCTGTTTACAAACACTGGTGCCAAGCACTGTGACATGGTTGATGATAAACTAGATGGTATTACTAGATAGGAACTCCCATAATTTCAAATAGAGTGAATACCTCAAGCTTTTGCATAGTGCACCAATATTAACTAATATAATTCAGTGGTGCTACGCTGGTATGAGGAATCTGAGGTTATGACTATGTTTGTTTTAGCTGAATTAACATATTTTGCTCTCCATTAATAACCTGGGAAGAGAGTTTACTGTCAGGGATGTTCATGGAAGCAATAAAGTCAGTAAATGCTGTGATTAAGAACATACAAATTCTTAATTCAGAGTATTTGAAGAATGCAGACAAATCTAACAATCAAAGTTATCCAATGCATATACACAACACTATCATGCAACTTTCAGATTTCTTATTAAGGGCAATAGAAAATAACTGTAAACCTTATAAATAAATTAAATAGCTAGGAATTAGCCATATAAAATATTTAGTTTGAGATTTGAAACAAGAAAAAAAGAAAAAGCAAATCATTTTCAGAAAAATTAATGTTAGAAAGAGGCTCATATCACTAGGAAAAAAAACAACAAACCTGAAACAAAAATTAATTTATTAATTTGCCACTAATTTGGGATAAATACCAAAGAAAATATTATACTCCCTAGATTAGGGTACGAACATTGAAGATATTTTTTAGTGTGTATTCCATATACACACTAAAAAAGGTGTGTATACGTACACCTTTAGGTGTACGGGTTTTTCAGTCAAATATTATTTATTTTTTCCCATAATTAAAATTGCAGTAGCTATATTCATCCTATAGAACTCATAACACGTTCTTTTGTCTTTTTTTTTTTGTCTTCTTTTTTAGAAAGACACATTCTTTTTGAAGTTGGTTGGGCAGAATGGTGCAAAATTAAAAGTGGAAAATGTCAGAAGTTAAACAAAATCACACACTAGCAAAAATGCACATGTGGAAACCTGGAGCTAACACATCCTGAGAGATCTGTGAACTGTTGAGTATAGGCTCTGAGTGTCCTAACAAGAAAGGACACTCCACTCTGTTTAACCCAAGAGTATTCCCACACCAGGATGATGTATCCAACTTTTTAAAGAGCTCAACCAAGCATATGCTTATTTTGGAATTTCTGCTTCAGTGCATTGAAGACTTTCTCTTACAAATTGTTAAAATTGAAAAGCTAAAAACTCCTGAGAAAACATTTTACAAAGCAACTTATTATTGATTTTGATTTAATTGGTCAATAAAATGTTGATTTAACACTAACAGTCTGTCTCAGAAAACTTGCAGAACTTTATTTCTTGTATTGGAAGCATCCTTCAGTTCAGTTCAGTTCAGTTCAGTTCAGTTCAGTTCAGTTCAGTTGAGGGAGTTTATGCTAATCCAGTCTTTTCACAGAAAAACTGTTCCAAAACAGGACAGTGGCCCTTAAAGGCTATATATTCTCTACTAGGTTATGGCACATTTTTTGCCGTATAAATGCAATAACAATTAGCTTCCACTTGAGGGCATGAAGAAGAAACTCCTAAAAGGTGTGTGGGCTGTTTGAGAGAAAAGGGGTTGCTCTCTTAGCAGAGGAGTTTGACTTGTTAAATGCCGGTACTAGTCAGTTCTGATTTCAGACTTTATGGCCAATCCGAAATGCGGCTAGTCACACAAGAGACAAGAAGAGTAAATTTTTCTACAGTAAATTCAAGCTTTCTCTTACTGACAGAGATGGAAGTTTAAAAAAGCATCCTGTTCACTGTATTACCATCCTTCTGTTTTACTTGCTGTCATCATATAGTTCTACCAGTGTCTTTCAGAAAGCACACATATAAAGTCTTGTATGCTGTGTTTTACTGAAGTCCTTGAAAGCTGTAATTTGTTAGACTACATTGAGCATATGTATTGGTACAACATTGGAGAAATACTCAATATATGCACAGTGCATAGGAGAATCTACCATGAGAGAAATGCTCAATATATGCATGGTGCCTAGGTGGGTGAAATGTAACGTACTCAAAGAGAGTGAATTTTAAACAGAGAACTCTTATTTGCAAAGACACTGGTTTAAAAGAAGAGTCACATAAGCCTCATTTCCTAATGGAATATGCTTCAAGGTGTATCTGATGAATACCCTTATGAAAGATAAAAAGAATCGTACATTAGCATATTGAAAAAACCTCTGTAAGATTATCCTTTCTCTGTGCTAACACAGGATGACAGAATATTCTTGAGAACTTTGTCAGTTCAGTATTAAAAGATTTATATGTTGCAACATCTCCCAGACTCTTGGGACATTTGCAGTCCTCCTGATATCACTCTTAGAGTAGTCTTCCTGATCCTGATCCTTTTCTTAGCTTTGTTCTCTCACTCTTATATTAATTATGTTCCATTACCTGTAAAAAGCAGATTCAGTTCTGTAACAGTAGTTACAACTATCAGGTGGTCAATTTTTTTTTTCCCCCCACTACTTGGCACTTGTTCAGTCAAGCCATATACAATCAGCTGGTCAAATTTTCTGTGTAATTATCCTTTTTATTGTCTTAGTGATCTTTAAATTGGTCCTCTCAAAATTCCCTTCATAAAATTCCCAAAGTGCCTGTCAGTAGAGAGCTATGACTATTCCAATATTCATAGGTCAAAATACAGCAGGTTTGGGAGTGGATTTTTTTCATACTAAGGCATGGCCAAACATCTAATCGATTTTGCAATGGTCAAGCTGTTCTGTACCACCACTAAAATTTACTGAAAATCAAATAGCTAAAATTGGTTAGAGATACTCAAAAAAAGCAGCAGTTACTCAGAGCATTGTGCTCTCTCTTCAAATCTTAGGAAAACTTTTTTTTGTGGTGGTATGAAGCTGGCAGAAAAAAGTGGAACATCCTACATTTTCTGTCCACACATGCATATTAACTTGCCTTCCCTTTTCTAGCTACAGGTCATCATGCCTCGCACAATTCCTGCTGAAGCTAATGATCTACTGACCATTTTCCCAGATCAGAAGTCTATTAAGCTAATGTTCACTAGCAAAGACATAAGAACAATTCTTCCAGTTCAGACCACCACTCCACACAGTCTTGCATTATAGTTATTATCTACAAGAGGTTACGACACAGAGGAGAAGCTATGAGTCACAGCGACAAGGTGAGGTTTAAGAGTTACATTCTTGCCAAGCTGTGTTCCAGGGCCTGTGACCGATAAACACCACTTGCTCTGCAAGGGCAAAGATCCTGACCAGACATCAGGGAATGGATAGGTGGAGTGCCCAGATGTGCATATCCACCATGATTAGGTACCTGAAGATCGAACCTTCAGCTGGGTGAGACACATCTGGAAGCATGAAGGGCATCAGCTCTGTTCATCAGCATCTGCAACGTGCCATCCCCAGTGATGATCTGAACAATCACTGGATGAAAAGTCAGTATATCTCTGCAGTGTGCTCTGCCCTATACTGTGTATATATACTGTTGCCCAGGTAAATGCAGAGCCACAAACAGCTAGCCAATATGTGAGACTAGTCTAAAGAAAAAAGGCAAAAGTACATGCGTGTGGAATAGACACATGGGAAGAGTAAGAACAGGTCAAAAAAAAGTAATAGTCTCCCAACCAATGCTTTTTAATGCAGATGTTTTTTGATGCTCATATATTTTATCTGTTTAACAGATCTCAAAGAATGCAATTTTGAAATATTTGTCCACATTCTGTGGAGCTCATGTATACTTTTCACATCCACTATACTACTAATAAGAACTTCCACAGGTTTTCTGCCTGATCTGAAAAGGTTTATATTCAATTCTACTTGTTTCACAGCAGATCATTATCATACAGCTGAAATTGCTGACAATAATTAAATTTACCATCGCTGTTTCATGATTGGTTTGCAGATAGTTTGCTTCTGAATTTGTCAAATGTTAATAATTCAGGCTAAAGTCCTTACAATATTTTTAAAAATTATATTCTTTAGTAAGAAGTCACGCTTGCTTCTGGAAGATTTATCACTGGAGAAATAAATTAGGTTAAGAATAGACTGTCAGCTACTCAAAAAAGGTGCATCTTTAAAATTGGGGAAAAAATGTTTTCACATGGAGTGAAATAGAACACATTTTTAAAAGTTTGAAGATCATGATATAGAGACTTGGCAGCTGAGCCATGAGCACTGAATGAAGCTGTGATCTGGGGGAATAAATATAGTATGGGATCAGGTAATTAAGTCACACACATGAGCAATGAATAAAGAGTGCATGTGCCACTTTAATTCTAGCACTGCTTAACTTTTCCTTGCTTTACTTTATACTCTAAATTTTTCTGTAATTCAATTGTGCTGCAGTTAATAAATATGTTTAATGAGCCTGAGGCTGGCATCCTTCCCCTATCAATTGTGAGAAGAGTTCCATGTCTGACTTTCTGTTTGCCACTTATTATTCTTTGTACTAGCCAATTGTGGTACTTTAGTAATAAAACCTGCTTTGACAAAGCTTTTACTTTTGCTATCTGCAGCATTCAGCATATTTTCTACACTAGTGATAGAGAACTCTGTGGGAACACTATGTTTTGAGATTACTCTCTCAGTTTGTCTGAAAGAAAGACTAGAAAACTCCTCTGAAGACTGAGGGATGAAGAGTGTTTGAATGATTTTTAGTTTGCACTCTGCTATCCTAGCCAACATGAATGATTTCCCAAATATATAGAGCCCTCTTTTCAACAGCTTCACTGAAATCTGGATTCATTTCTGGTCACTCATGTTCTGCAGCTTAAGAAGACAATACTGGAAAGGAGCTTTTTTGCTGGGTGTATTTACCACTTTATGTACTGTCTGCTATATATTTAACAAATATATCAAGCATATTCAGAATTATTTCTGTGATATTTCATTTTAGTATGGGGCTCTTTCTTATTCATACTATTCATCGTCCAAAGCCAAGCCATGGCATGACATCTACAAATCTGCACTAACACCACCTATCTAGACTCAGAAATAAATATACATTGTTATAAGCAAGCGTGTGCAATGCCTTCCTTCAGAAAATTTATAATGTTTAATGGAAACAGTGACAGTAGCATAACTGATATGTAATTTCTGTGCTAGCTCACTTTCCTCAGAGAGACTTTTTCTCATCATGGTGTGAAACAGTGTGATTGTGGAGAAGTATAGTCCATTACTAAAGAAAAAGGAAATAACTGACACCATTTATTCCAGATATAGTATAGCATTGTCATTTACAAATATTGACAAATATTTACATGTAGACAAAATCTTGGAAAATGTGGGAACAAGAAAATTTGTAGCAAACTGTGGCAATGCAATTTAAGAGATTCGTTCCTAAGGCAACACAGTAGTGGATTTCTAAGGAATGAGGTGAGGGTTTGATTTGTTTTCAGTGTGGTATGATAAAAAAAAAAAAAATGTCAGTTTTGTTTTTCTTTTTTAAATCACCTCAGTTTTATCGCTGAGGATGCAATACTGAAATTGTGCTACTCATGAAAGCACTGGCACTCAGCTTTAAAGATATTGTTACAAAACTGATTTTTGTTTAATAATGCTAATAGTTAATAGAGCAGATATTTTTTTCATCACATCTTCTTCATCCTTAGCTATGTGGTGCCAAATACACTCTTAATATAACTCTATCAGAGTGATAGAGTCAGGGATGAAATTAGCTCTAGTTTCATGCTGCTCAGTCACTTGTGTATACCATCTCCCATATTACCAATATATTTTAATCTTCTCAAACCACTTAGAATACTTAAATATGATCCTTAAAGAAAAGCTGGTGAAAACCTCCAATAAATTGGATTGAAATGATCATTAATATAGGAAAATGAAACTCCAACAGCTGGACTCATAAAATATTACACTTTAATATGCAAGTGTATATGTATGCACACAGACATTTGCAGAGACAGAAAAAATATTCTTATTTCTCCCTTACGTGGAATGTTTTAATTTAGAGTTTTCATCAGGCAGATTCCTCAGTCAGCCTGAAATAACTGAAAGTCTTAGTCTCACTATTTCTATTCCCTAACAACCATATAATATGCCAGCCAGAAGTTCACTGGTGTGTACAGACAGTGGCTAAAGTTACGTGATAGTAGATGCAAACTATTCAGGGAACATTGTAAGTCCTTGAAAATATAATGCGTGGAATTCCTTTTGCTTGGTGGGATTGAAGGCATTGGTATTGTGTCTCCAATAACCCAAATTAATATTTTGACTTTACAAGTTAACATTTTCTACTTGACAAACTCTTCAAATTGGAGAAGCCAACAGTCTGCTTTAGCACAATCCAGCCTGATTGTAGCTCTTATATTTGGAAATCCTTGACACTTTTAGCATGCAAACATGGAATTTCAAGTGTCAGACAAGAACTTATGGAAAATGATTTAAACGAATTCATTAATTAATTTAAAAGGGAGTTATAAATTTCTATAAGAAGATTAGTACTTTTCTCATTAACTTTCTGGTTTTGATTTCAAACTGCACGAGCTCTGTCTCATTCAGGATACAAGTAGCAAACTCTAAGAGAAAAGAAATATATATCCAAATCCTCTATGCAACTTTTTAAGTTCCCTAGACCCAGCATATTATAAGACTAAACTGAACTTGTGGGACAATAGACTTCCTGTAAAGTTGCATAGCTTTTAACAAGCACTTCTGTAAAAAGGAGACTCTCCACCACTGCTGCCCTGACTCAACCAACACCTGGAATTCGTGGGGTTAATAAAATCTATTATGATATTTTGGGATAGCTATGCATGGAAAGAGGATGTGAAATTCATAATAGATTAATTCTGTAGCACAGATAACTAGCTCCCAATTTAACATCTCAAGTTGCACTGTATGTGGTTGGAGTTTATGAATACAAATGATGAAAGCTGATTAACTTTAGCCTAACTGAAGTACAACATTTTGTTATATATGAGATTCGAAACAGAATTACTCTTAGAACTCATGGTTTTATTTTCAGAATATGTACTCCCTTTGTCCCTTTCTTAATCCTAGTCATAATTTGGCAATTTCTGGTGAAAGATCTGTCTGACTGGAAGGACAATTTATATGCTAAGAACTCACATAAACCCCAACCATTTTAAAATGGGAAAGGGTTATATATTTCTCAAAAATTCATTCAGTTACAAGCACATTCAGATAATGGTGTTATCCATAAGAGTATATTTATAGAATTCACGATACATTATTAATTTTACTATCATGTGACTAGCAAGGTCTGGCAATTACAGGTTGACCATGGCATCAAACAGGTACAACACTCTGATAAGTTTACTTCTTTGTTTAGCTGGTTCAATACCCTGATAATGCACAGGAAATATGTGGCCTGCAACAGTTAGTTAGCAATGATTCTTATATTCCCACCATTAAAGAAAGCTTTAACTTGGAATACACTAGAGAATTATGTTACCAATGAAAAGAACAGAAAAAGGAATGCAGAAAACTATAATAGAAATAGTATGGACTACAAACAAGACTTAAAACCCTCTTTGTGACTGACGTGTGATGGCTTAGCTGAGCAGTTCTAAATTCCTCCAGACAGTCCTTTGCACAAGATATATCTAGTTATCTGGCTTTTTCTGAACTCTTATGCTAATTTCGTTTGTTACTTTCTATAACAGGCACAGAGCACCAAATACTTCCTGCTTTCTTAACATTTTCCCTTCCCCATACTTTTATAATATTAATCTATTTTAAGAATCTACAGTGCTCCATCCCAGATAAAAGTATCTTCACTCATATTAACTAGCATCCAAGGGCAAGTTTACTTGACCGGGTGCTAACCATTGAGACCTCATTCCCCTTTTCTTTGGGTCACCTTAGAGCTGACTCCACTTTGGAGACTGAGACCCTGGCATGTGAAGAGAGCTGTGCGTATCTGTTTGTTACTACATTCAAATGATCTGCCCTATAGGAGGCCTGTTGTGAGTTAGGGATAGGCTGCTAATCTGCATTTTAGAGATGAAAAATGGGTAAAGATGAAGGGCATTTTTCAAGTATGAACACCTATTGCTGCTGAACTCAGTGTGAGGCTTTTATTGAAATGGGAAGCTATAGATACATAGCTAAGTGTCTTGTCCAGGATGATACAGAAAATCAGTGTCAGGGCAGACTGTAGTTTAAAATTTTCTGAATACAGGCTATGTCTTCTCAATGTCATTTGTTTTCCAAAATCAGAAAGTATAGTTTCAGAAGTGGTTCATCTGAAATGTATGGAGTTCCAAAACCAAGAAGATACAGAGAAACTGCAGTATTTCAAGAAGTCCCGTATTCTTTTTTTCTCTACATGTTAAGCAATGAAGCAGTTAAGTGGGCCTTTGAAACTGTTGTATCTGAAATCCATTAGATTACTATCACCAATAAAATCTGATTGCTATTTTAAAAAAACAAAACATTACTGATAAAACAACAACAACAACAAAAAAAAAACAACACCAAAATTCAACCATGCAAACAAATGATTGCAATATTTTTTCTAATTTTAAGAGCAAAGAGTAATTAAAGCAGCAGGGCTAGCCTTACTTTAACTTTTGTGTCCATGTTGAGTACATTGCTAAAACCAAGCCACATAAAATGTGAGGTGTCAGCTACTTTTGGTGGCACTTGTAATGATATCATATAGAGGTATGGAAATGAATGGAGATTATTTTAAATGGGAATTGATGGTGACCTGATAAAACTGTCAGCTCATTTACCTCCAACCTGAGTAATCTGGCTAAAGAATCCACCTTTTCCAGTGTGCAGACATGCCATTGAAATGGGATAGAAGACACTGACTTGAGGAAGTCGGGACCACCATAAGAGTAAATTAAATATCTATATGCATAAATATGTTATTCATTGCCAGGCCACTATACATTTGTTTGTACAGAGCTTATGTTATCTGGTGATAGGACAAATAATGAGAGAGAAAACAAATGGTCCATGTAGGATGCAAATGCCTTATGGTAAAAATACTGGCTTTTGTGAACAATCTGGACACATTTGCTCAACCCATGTAAAAGGAGACAAAAGGCATTAGATTTTTCTACATCCTACTCATTGTTTTGGTACACCCTATTCATTTTGTTGGGGAAGTAGAACATTCTTTCACGTTCATCTTGACATTTACATCTTTTCTACCTGGAAGCAAGGAGATCATTTTATATTGCGTCTGGTCTCCTTTTGAATTGGAATACTTCTTTACTTCTTTCATGTAATGCCTTAATAAGTTTCTATCACAATCTTTTTCATGTAGTCAAATGCATTTGATCTCTAACAAATTTATTGCTCAGTACCTCTGATTAAAAAAATAAAATCTGGATGCCTTTGAAGAATTGTTCTGCTTTGCTGGAGAGTAAATGGAATTTTTTGAAAATTAGACCTCTAACAGCTTCTTGCTATATGTATGTGTGCATGTGTGTGTGCATATGTGGGGGGGAAAGGGAGCTTAATATTTATTACAACAGGAGATCTCACTGTTGGGATATGAAAGATAGATTGGAAAGACTTATTTTTTAATGAGCTACACTTTGCCCACATTTATACCAAAATATTAAAATCATTTTATAGTGTAAAATATCATCCTAGCTGGAAATACTCCTGATTACTATACTGGCAATGGTCAGAAGACTAATTAGCTCTATTATCTTGTCTAATCCAGGAGGATATGAAAGGTGAAAGAGGATGGGTGTGTGAGGGGGGAGTGATCTTATATGTTTTTTTTTTCCTCTTTCATTTTCATATTTTTCATTTACATATTTTAAAAAGATAAATCCCTGTAAAAATACCTGCAGATTTAATTTCAGTGGCTTTCTACATTTTATAACCCCATTTTGACATCTGACCAGTTAGCTGAATTACAAAGATAGAGAGGTGATTGACAAAACTTTCTGAAATATCTGCATGGCATAATAAATGCATATATACTTGAGGTAGCTCTAAATACACTTACTTAAGTACAGAAGAGCACAGACATTTTTGCATCACTCTGGTATGGACAAACTGACATTACTTTAGACATTTCAGAACCAAACTCTTTTTTTAAATGTAGAACGTCAGCCTCTTTCCTAAATTGTTTAAAACTACTTCTGAAAACCTTGTTCACTAGCAAAACCTCCTGGGTTTACATTAGACAGTAAGGTGCAGAATACTTCAATCATGTTTTAGTTAGTTTTAGTTAGACCCATCAGACACAGGGAAAGTTCTCCCATCAAGACACCAGGAGCTAAGCTAGATATGCTATTTCTTGAAAATACTGAGTATTTTTCATCTTTTCTTTTTTTTTTTCCTTTGTGTAGAAAATATTCCCTCACCTTCTTCTTCTGATAATTTAGAACAGCAAGCAGGGAGGTGGTAGAATTTGTTACATTTGGAATACACCGCTATCCCATAAAACATATGGAATAGTATTTGCTCACCCAGTCAGTAAATGAGGAGGGTGAGTATAGACAGCAGCTCAAGAGTTTATTTTACTTGTGGGCAGCATGAACAATTCAGACTTACATGAACAATTCCCAGCTTACACTTCTTTGTTCATTCACTATCCAATGCATTAAGTAGCACCAGTTATACTGCAGCACAGTATAACTGAACCACATATGTGCAATATATCCAGTTCTGTGAGAAATGAAACCAATGCAACATATATATATATATATATATATATATATATATATATTTTGCCAGTGCAGCTGGAAGAAGATATGTGTCTCCAAAGTCTATTATATCAGAAAGGTTGTGTTCCCTTAAATTACTGTGTTCCCACAAAAATTGCTTTGGCATTGTCACTGAGTTTGAATAGAAGAACTTCACAAGTTGAATACTACACAGAAAAAAAACCAAACCAACAGTGATGATGCTACTTTGTTCTAGAGCTAGATTCTCCTTTCATATGTACTATTTTACATCTACTGAAGCTCAGAAGATACAACACTGATTAAAAAAAATGAAAGGAAAAGTAGAATTGGAGCTATAAAACACTTAGCTTTTAATCTGAGGGCTGCCAAATTTATAATAAATATGACAGACACCTCCACGGAGGATGATTCGTCATGTCCCTAGAACTGAAATATTACCTTATCTAGTTCAGAAGGATGAAAACAGTGAAAGAAGATGGCTGTTTAAGAGAAGACCATTAATTTATTTAAGGTCATGCCTTGACTTCGAAAATTCTCCCCTGATAATGACTGAAAGACACAAATCCAGCTACATGGCCACACAGTCTTATCAGAGGTTTGTGCTCATTTATGGCCTTCTGTGGAACTTGCATCTTGGCAAATGCCATAACTCAGTCCAGGAATTACCAGGATTATTAATAAATAGCATGAATGAAAGGCCGTTTTTGCTGGCTTTTTGTTTGTTTCTGTTTTGTTTGTTTTGTTTTGTTTTAAGAAAAGGTTGGGGGTTTTTTTGGATATCATTTATTTACTTTTTTTTTTACTTGTTCTGCTTTCTAGTTTTGGAGCTCTTTGGTTCGCACTATTTTGTGTGCAAGGGCTGTGAGTCTGTAGGTATCTAATTATATTTTTATGGTCTGTATGTTTGATGCACTTAAATCTATGGCCTTTTTCAGTGCCTGCAGAAGTCAATGAGAACATTAGCTTCAATGGCCTCAGAATATGGTGCAGAAATAATTACTAACCAAACGAGACAATTTGTTGTTGTTCTTTTCCACTAAAACATACAGTGAAAGACTGGGAAAAGTTCTTGTCCCATTTAAAACATTGTGAAAGCTCCTGAGTGCCAACTTTTGACTCCTTGTAAAGCAGATACGACATGAAAGAACAGAGAAGAGAAAGAACAACTACAAATATCTTTGTGAATAACACTGGTGCTGGTGACCATTTCAAAGCACCAGCCAAGTTGTTATCTCACTCTCTACAAGAAGAAAAAAAGCACTAAGGATTTGTTTCTGTCTGTGTTTTAAGAAGACCCTACAAACTTCATTTCTGCCCCTAGCAGAAATAATTTGCACTCTAAAATTTTTGAAAACTTTTCCAAGTCTCAAAAAGCAGTAATGTAAAGTAGTTGCTGACTCTGCCTCCTTTTAGAGTTGTACACCCTTGAGGTGTGTTAAGGAGGCTGTGAGGTTGGATATGTTAGGTGTAGAGTTTATGAATATGAAAAGCAGTAAATTTGCATAATTATGGTGTACCAGTCATTGAAATTCACTCGTGTTTGAGCAGAAAAGATCTATCAGTGCATAAAACGTTTAATTAATGAACACTAGATCTTTAAAACAAAAGCTAAACTTGGAAAGAAAGAAGAAAGAGACATTTAACTTCTAAATGCATTTCGTTTCTGAGAATCTTTCAAGATCATCTCTGAAGATATAGCATCAACACTGTTGCAGCTTCAAAACTCATTTCTGCTGCTTATTGGACTGTTTTAAACTTTTACTTCAAAAATCAAAACAAGACAATGTAACTTCCTGATTGTACTTTCTCTTTTATAAAATGAAAGGCTTTGAATGGCATAAGGGCAGCAATTATGCCATTGCAAACCCATCATGACAGACTTCTAGGAACACCAGTGAAGCAGGGTGGAAAAAGACAAAAGTTATCAAATGTAGGCATGAATTTTATTCCATTTATTTCTGTTTTCTTTCACTTTTTTCTTTTTTTCTAATCCTGAGATTAAGAATCCTGACTCACTATTACCCCTTCCTTGGGACAATTACACTCAATTAAGGTAGGAAATACATTTTGCTGCAATAGCAATACCATAATATTCAAGAATAGCTATGCCACAAATTCATAGTCACATTTTTGGCATAGCTTTTGAAACAGCTGGACTATTCTTTTGAATTTGGCTTTATTAGAAATTACTTTTACTAAGCTACCTTTTTATTTATTCAGGCCAAATTGATCATAAATATTTTAAAGTACATTGGCCAGAATCAACAATATTAGCTATCATATTAATTTTAGAGGAAACATATTTCAGCATTTATGGTAAGATAAAGATGCGTTACTGTCTTCTGCAAGGCTGACATACAAATTGGCTCTTTTCAAGCATATAACCTTACATCTTTCAAAAGCCCTGCACAAAAAAGTATAGGGTATGAAAACTGGAGCCTACAAGCAGTCAGTGGGCTTAGGATACTGGGCAGCTGGGTTAGCCATCACAAAACCATGCAGTTTACTACACTTATTTCCTGTCCTACATAAAAAGGCAAAGCAATCTTACGGCGTATTCTTAAAATTTTTAACTTTGTTCCTACAAAGGAAACACTTCAGTTCAAAGCTTAATGGTTTGTCCAGACTTAAATCATTACTCTTAAGAAAGACATGATCATGAGAAACAGCTTTGAACAGAGGCAGGTTTGGATGAAAACTCAGAACTCAAACAGAATTTCAGTCCTCAAAACTGTTTACTTTGCTGATATCTATGTTTTTGATTTTTTTTTATATTAATTGCTACACAATATAAATTCTGCTTGATAGCTGAGAATTGGCATGTTCAGCAAAGACTCTAAATTCTGAACTGCTATCATGATGTCTGCAAGCATTGGCTGGAAACAAGAAATACTCAAAATAGTATTAAAAAACTTCAACAGATTCCAATGCAAGTAAACGATCAAATGGAGGCAGAACATTATTTAGGGTAAAAAAAAGCCAAAGTTTTGTTGCTTACATTGATGAAACACAAGCAACAGTCAAACATTTGAAAGCCTAAAATCAAACAAAACCTCCTCATAATATATAATGTCAAACAACAAACTCATCTGAAAATTTGTCCTAATTTTACTTTTTGTGAGGAAACAAAATGATGATTATCACTATGAGTAAAAAATTAAGTAAATCTGCTTAACAATATTAATCAAATGTGGCTAAGACTAGGTACATGGATTGGCTAGTGTAGAATGAAAAATGAATGACATGGATCTGCAAGACTGCTTAAATTCTGTGTGTCACTCCACAATTTCAACATCACCAGGAGGTCATCTTGTTTAAAGTGGTTGCTGTATGAGATCAATACTCTCAACAGGGAAAAAATTCCCAAACAAGCAAACAACAAACAAGCATGATTTCTTTTTTTTTTTTTTGGGGTGGGGGGGTGGGAGTGTGGGGGTGGGGGTGGGGAGGGGGAGGTAACATTTCTATTATTTGGAAATGTCAAAGAGTTCTGGTAGGCATATCTGAACTGAAACCATAGACTGCAGAGCTGGACAGGGTCTCACAGTATTGTCTTGCTTGTAGCTGCTGTTCAAGACAATCTGTGTTTGAAGAAATCATTACTTCATGCTGACAGGACATTTCAGCCTCTGTCATTTGTATTTGCCTTGTGTTCTTAACCGCACAACCAACCTCAATATCTGAGCACACAGAGACAGACTCACATAGTGGTTAGGGATCTCTGGAAGTCATCTGGTCCAGAGCCCCCTGCTCAAGCAGGCTCACCCACAGCCATTTGCCCAGAACTGTGTCTATATGGCTTTGGAATATCTTCAGGGGTGGAGACGCCACAACAACCTGGGACAGCCTGTGCCAATGCTTGGTCAGCCTCGCAGTGAAAAAGCATCTCCTGTCACTCAGAGGAACCTCCTGTGTTTCACTTTGTGCTTATTGCCTCTGGTCATGTTACTGGGCAACACTGGGAAGACCCTGGCTCCATCCTCTTTGCACCCCCACTTTAAGTATTTGTACACATTGATGAGATTTCCCCTGAGTCTTCCCCAGTCTGAACTGTCCCAGCTCTCTCAGCATTAATTGACAGGAGAGATGTTCAAGTCCCTGAATTGCCTCTGTGGTCCTTCACTCCACTGTGTTTAGTATGTCCATCTTTCTTGTGTACTGCAGAGCCCAGAACTGAACACAGTACTTCAGTGGCCTCCGTGGTGCTGAGGAGAGGGTAAGAATCACCCCACTCGACCTGCTTGCAGCATTCCTTCTAATGCAGGCCAAGATACCATTCATCTTTGTTACTTTTTGTGGTTTAAACACAGTGGGCAACTGAGTTACACACAGCCTCTCACTCATCCTTCTTTCCTGCCCACCCTCTGGCTGGGATGGACAGGAGAATTGAAAGAACGTAAAACCCTTGGGTTGAGCAAAGAACAGTTTAATAATTAAAATAAAGTACATATACCACTACTACTAATAATGGAGATTACAGGGGAAAGATATAATACTGAAAAGGGAAAATAAAAGGAAAAAAAAGAAAACAAAACCGCAAGTGATGCACAATACAATTGCTCACCACCTGCCGACTAATACCCAGCCTGATCTGAGCAGCGATCTGAGCCTTCTGGGTAACCCCCTGCAGTTTATATACTGGGCATGACATGCTGTGATATGGAATACCCTTTTGGCTAGTTGAGGTCAGGTGTCCTGTCTCTGTTCCCCCTGGCTTCTTATGCCCCTCTGCATTGGCAGAGCGTGGGAGACTGAAAAGTCCTTGACCAAGACTAAAGACTAAACACGGAACTATATCAGTTACTAGGAAGAAAATTAAGTCCACCCCTGCCAAAATCATTACTGCAATGGCACATCGCTGGCTCATGTCCAGATTGGTGTCCACCATGACCCCCAGGTCTTCTTCTGCAAAGCTGCTTTCCAGCCAGCTCCCCCCATCATATGGTGGTGCATAGGATTCCCTGGGTGCAGGACTTTACACTTCACTATTTTGGACTTCACTTGTCCTTCACTTCTGAACTGTCAGCTCACTTCTCCAGCCTGGTGAGGTCTTCTGGGTGGCAGCACAACTCTCAAGTGCACCAGGTGCTTCTCCCAGTCTTGTGTTAGCAGCAATCATGCTGAGGTTACAGTTTGCCCCATCAGCCTGGTTTATGAACCTGTCCAGTGGAAGGCGTCCCTGCCCATGGCAGGAAGGTTGGAACTAGATGATCTTTAATGTCCCTTCCAACCCAAACCCATCTATGATTCTACAACTAATGATGTTTGTAAGATTGGACCCAGTATTGACCTCTAGGGTACAATGCTAGGCACTGGCCTCCACCTAGACTTTGTACCATTGATTACCACCTACTGCACCTGACTATTCAGCCAGTTTTCAGTCAACTTCACTGTCTCCTCCTTCAGCCCGTTCTTCATTAGCTCCTCTAAAAGGATCTTATGGGAGAGCGTTAAAAGCCTTGGTGAAGTCAAGGCAGATTATATCAGCTGGTCTCCCATCACCCACTAACCAGTCATTTCACAAGATCATCAAGTTGCAGAGGTATGATTTTCCCTTTGTGAATCCATACTGACTACTGCTCGTCATCTCCATGGAAGTGGTTTCCAGGTGTAGTTCCATTACCTTCTGGAGGATTGAGGTGAGGCTGATAGGCCTGTAGTTCTCTGGATCGCCCTTCTTGACTTTTCTGAAGATAGGAGTGACATTTAACATACCTGGCCAATCTACTTTAAAAAAAAAAGTCTGTGGACATAGTTTGGCTTTGAAACTTCATGATTTTGGTGGCTCTACATAACATTTTATCTGTATTTTGATTCCAACCTAGATAAACCTTGGCAGTTTGGAGCTCAATTAAATCCCAAATCAAGCTGTCTAAAACACCAAATAGTGAAACCAGACCATAAGTTCCTGGATAAACAATATCTCTTGTTCTCCTGAACTGGCATTTGCCATTTAACAGTGATGTGATTTTGTACTTCTGGGGCTAGTCTCAGATGAGAAAACTTTGTCATTATTGATATTTACCTGATTTGGTCCTTTGAAAGCAACAAAATATGTTCCAGTCCAGGACACTAGTCCAGTAAAAGAAATTACCATAATCTCTGCAGGAGTCAAAGCTCAGTGAACCATTAAAGGCAAACCAGCCCAATGAACTGAGCAGCAACAGCAAAATGAAAGTACCCTGAAAGCATGCCTAGGGCAACAACATTTATTTTACTCCCTCTTTAATACTGACTTTAAGAAATGACAAAAAGGTCCAATGATTTCTTTGTTGCCCTCCCTGATTGGACTTCCAAGACTTTCAGGCAAATTTTCACTGTAGACTCTTGATTCAATAGTCTCCATCAAAAAATGAGTCTTATGCAGAAGTGCCTATTGCTTTCCATTCCAGTTTGCTAGATGGTATATCCAGGATGAATGGCTGCCTCTGATAATGGTGGTTTTGTGTGTGTGTGTATGTGTATGAGATGTTAGGCTACACACCACAAAGAAGGTGAGTTCCATCCAAGACATTATTATTGCAACTCTACTGTTCTGACCACTGTGGAAAGTCCTGGCTGCAGTTTACAGGTCACTGAGATTACAACCTTCAATCCTAGGGCTTCTTTAATCTATTTAGTCTAAGTCTAGCCAGCATGCAGCAGGCGTAGCATATTTGTTGCTATGATTAAAGTAACTCTTTTCTTCAAAGTTGTTAATAAGTGACAAAAGGCATTAGTGTCATCCAGCAACGACTGAACACAAAGGCATTGGTCAGCATGAGAGTTGATGACATCTTTTTATGAGCTTGCTGCCATTGCCATTAAAGCTGGAAAAAAATAAAATGCCTTTTTTCTTGGCACATTGCATTTGAAGAACAAAGAAAAAAAAGTGTCCCATTACCTCGTCTGCCAACTTCATTAACAGGAAGTGCTCAGAGATCTTTGGCTGCAAATGCTCTCCCATCCTTGAAAAAAATGGGTTTGGCGTTCACTGAAATGTACAAGTAAACTGACCAAACTGATCAGTGGGTAAAGTGTTATCAAAGCCTCTGAAGTGGTCTGCCTCTTCCTCCTTCTCTCTCATACCAAGTTTGCATTTCCCGCCAGCCATACCCAGCACCAAGGTTTGTGGTTAGTAAGGGTACGTGGAGGACTGCTGGTAGGTACCTAACAAAGTCACAGAGGGACTGAACTGCCCAGGAGATGTCTTTGCTACTGTCTGAATTTCACTTCCCAAAGTTCTGTGACCAAATGGGACATTACTTAATTATTTCATAAAGTAACAGATGAGTTTAGGTGAAAAAAGAGTGTCTTCTCTCTCTTGGGAGGTCTACTGGATCTAGTGGAAACTAGATCTGCAGAGGTATTTGCTATGTCTCTGCTAATCAGACAATGAGTAAGGGGAGTTGCACCACTTCACAAAGAAAGAAAAGAAAATTTCAGCTGCCCAAGTTTCAAAACAAAGATTGAAAATGAAGAGCAGGTAGACTCCAATGGCTCCAAAAATCAGATGACAAATATGGTAAGGCTTCATTACGTTTTTAAAAGCTGTCTTATTTTAAGGTGATCTCCAAATGTGAGAGGGAGCATATGATGCTGCTTTTGTGGATTCTTAGGACTTCACAGATGAGGCAATAGCATTTGATAGAGAGATGCACAACTCCTGGTATTATTGATCATGTCTGCACTATCAGACATGATCAATACACAAATTGGCAAATGTCAAATCAAAGGATGCATTAGGTTTTAGCAAGCAGAAGAGTCAGAACAATTTGTGGGTACTTTCGGTTTTGGTTTGTTTCTGGGGAATTACTAAGGGTTTACTGGGGGTTTGTTCATTAAACTAGCATTATACAATAGCCGTAAGATGACAAAAAAGCCCTACAAGTGCCAACTCTTCTATTCAGTCCTATCCATATTGCAAAGATGAAATTCGTTTATCCATGAGTCTTTCCTTTACATGTTCTCACTTGGATTGTGACTTGAAAGACATCTGAGAACAATGTGGCAGAATAAGACTGAGGCCAGCTGCTTGTGACAAACAAAGCGTCAGGAGTTAGAGGGATAAATAATAGTGAGGGTACTGTGCTCAAGCTATTAGGAAAAAATGCCAGATGGACTTTCACAGAAGTCCAAACATCCTTCAGAAGGGCCAGTGTAAAATTTCACCTGGAGTATATTTTGCTAATTCACAAAACTCTATTTAAACACTGCCTGCCATTTATCAGGCACAAACACTTGCAAAAAAACACACAGACCTAGTACCTTTCCAGAAGGTAGCAGAGATATTTCAAACTCATCTTTGAAAGAGAGAGTATTGTGCTTAACAATTTTCTTCAAAAATATTCAAAAAATACGTGTGGACATTATTCTACCCACAGTGTGTGTATTGTTCATAGTAGCTCTCAGAAAAAGCACAGGTAGCAAAACCTCATTTCCCCAAAATGCACTTCAATATATTTTAAGTATAAAAACCTAATTTAAAATAATGTCAGCATCTTTCGCCTGTAGAATATGAGGCTCAGCATCTTTAAATTATTTAAGAGGTCCTCAGAGAGTCAGTTATGCTTATAACGTCAGATTTACTCAAAGAAAGAGCAAAGCAAAGTGTTGAATAAGGACTTCCTGTGCGATTTTACCAAGTTATTTTTTACTGCCTGTAATTGAAGCAGCATTCTCACCTCACACGGTTTTAGCCAAAAATATATGTTGTATAACAGCAACTTGTTTAACTTGTTTTTTTTTTTTCTTTTTTCTTTTTTTAAAGAGTTGATCTGCTCTACTGAACTGCTCTTTTCCCCATGAGGATTCATTGGCAAATTAATACAAGCTCAATCAAGACACAATTGAGAGTACACTTGTAAAAGGGGTTAAAAATCCTGCTTCCGTCTCCTCTAAAGAAAATTATATATAATTTTTGAAACTATAAAGGAATTTACCAGTATCATCTTTGACATATTTCATTCCCCTTTATTGTAATAAAAGGACAAGAGCTAATACATATAATGTGATCATAATACTTCATATTCAACAAATTCTGATTTCTCAATCTGTGAATCTGTAAATCAGGATGATGTGACAGGACACCGTCACATCACTGTCTTAGTTTGTTATTACAAGAACACCTTGTAAATATAGCTAGAATGTCTGTCCTAGTATCAACCATAATATCAGGTTAGCTGGAAAATAGTTTCTTGTTAGTGATGTCTTTAATACAAGTTATCTTTCTTTTCATTTTGGAGACCTGCAGAGAAAATGAAGTCTGTGTAAGATGTGCTATATTTTACCATCCATATGCCCCAATTTTTTGTTAAAAAAATGTGCCCCCTCCACCCCCTGCCCCCAATGCTCTATCAGTAGAATGGATTAAGGATGTGCAAGAAAACAGTTTGAAAAAATTGTAAGATTACCAGATGCATGCCTGTATTCAAATGCTGTCTTAATTTAGACATCTGTTTCTAATCTAATGAGATCTTCAAGTCCTGAGACCAAACTGAGAGCTTCACCCATGTTCTGAACACATCTTCAAAACCATTCATTTAGGTGCTGCAATTAGAAAGTTGGCATGCATACTAACTGTATGGCTTTACTACAAAAAAGCTGCATAGGGATGAATGTGTCAGTGCTGTTTTCTGCAACTAAACACAGTAACGTGCTGACCAGTTCATGTAACATGACCAGTAACTTATCCTCCCTTCCCCTCAGCTGCTTCTTACGCCTGTTAAAAAAAAAAAAAAAAAAAAAAAAAAGAGGAATTACTGATCCCTCTTAGCTTTGACACTCAGCAGTAATGAGGAAATTAGAAAGTACGTAGAGAACATCTCAGAGATAGACCGGAATGAACAGGCTAGTTTCTACTTTACCTCCAAATACCTTGTACTGCGCAGCAGGTACTGTCTGTGTCTGAAACACTTTGCATTTGAACTAGAGCATGGGCTCCCCTGGGAAGAGATGCATCATCTCATTTGCTTTTGAACTGAGAGCACACATTATTAACTCTCTGTACATACCAAAAGGGATTGGTAGCATTCATAATGTTAATATTTTGGAAAGAGATTTCTAATTAACTGAAACAAACAGTTCTAATTTTAAATAAAAAATGAAACATAACCTGGCAGTATTTACACAGTTCATAAAATGACATTCAGTTGTCATGCCTTTTGACCTGATGAGCTTCAGATAAAGCTGAGAAAGTCTTAGTATTTGAGCAGAGGCCTCCTTGCTCAAAGGTCTCACAAGCCTGTCAGGAGACTTAACGCTGAAACTCACCAAGAGCCACACTTCACACCTGCTGAAGTACAGCCGCTCCTGAGGGCAAGATCTTCTCTCCAGGGCTGATGATTTTCCAGCCCTCAGCAATGTTCAGCAGCTTAACACTGGGTCTGAGGATCACCCCTTTCAGAGAAAATGGCAGTCTGAATATTTTTAAATGGGTCTGAATACCGTGAATAACACAGATGCAGCAGTGCGGTAAGATGACAGAAGTCTAACTGTATCATTGTTCCAAGAGTGGTCTTCACCATAGACAGATTTTTCTACTATCTCTCTTCTTAACTCTGATTACTAACATTCTGTGCTCAGTGAGGGAAATACAATCAAATAATTTGGTATCAAAGCTAACTGGTTTTGCTGTTTAGAGATCTGTCAACCTGCAATTGCCACAGGGTGGTAAATTGAGGAAGGACTGTATGCACAATGCATACACCACTGTCTTTCATCTCGCTTTAGTTCTTTGACTGTAAAATCCAGTTTGCGGTTATATTGTATGGAAATAAATGGGTCAATGCAGGTACTTAACTTTAACCTTCTATGCCAGACATCACCTTGATCATTAAAACTTGGCAAATGGAATCTTACTTTATTTAAATGGAAGGTGAAAGCTGTGCAAATTTGAAATTGTTCATTATTTCCTGAGGACAAAAAAAAGTAAAATCAAGTATACCTGAATTTAGTTTGACCACTATTTCTTGCTTCACACTTCAACTTTTTCCTTTTTCTTCAACAAATAACTTTATAGAACAGGAGAGTTAGAAAGAATTATTCAGATTCTAACACTAGCCTTGGGCAGTACTGTTTTGCCCCTGCCTCTCTCAGTCCTATCTTTAATTAAGATACATCCTCTAAGATTTGTGCCAATCTCATCTGGCACAAAATGGTGAATCTACACTGAAGCCAGTCTTCATTTACATAGCTATAGATCCCTTAGCCTTTATTTTATAGTCTGACATCAGCTTCTGCGTGCTCTCATCCCCTTCATTCCCCATCAGTATGCTGGCCATGACACCACCTCTTTTGGCTTTATGAAAAGGACAACCTCTAAGTCTAGATCACTTGCAACAGTACTTGGACAGCAAAGGGGTTCATGAAATAATTCATACCTGCTTTCTAAAACCCTCCATACTTCAGAAAAAAATACTGATTATTTTGGTAGAAGTTCAGGGGCTAAACTGTACAGGATACAGGAAAAATTAGAGAGGAAAGAAGTTATAGATGATCAGCAAAGCAGCATCATTTTGATTTATTCTGTTTCTCTGCTGTTCTTATCTTGCTATTGCCATTTTTATTATTTTTGTGTATCAAAATAGTAAAATGTTCCTATTGCAATCTTTTACTACATGATACAGAAGTAGCTTTTCTTAACGTAAAACATTATATTTAAAATTTATTCATTTTCACTGTTGTCAAAAAAATCTTGAACCAAAATTTGAGAATTTATTCAAAAGATGGCATAGTAGGAATAAGAACACATAGTCCCTTTCGGATTGGAAATGGTGCTTGAGAAAGATTTCATAGGATATGTGGAGTTCCCAAAATGTGTTTACAGTGCTCTTCATCAGCACGGTTTTTTCTCTGCCTGCACCTTGGTTTAGTTGAATTAATTTTCTCTGAATATAACAAAACATCCTCAGAGATGCCAGAGCACTTTTTTTTTTTTTTCTTTTCATAATAAGGAAAGTTAGAAGATACTGAATACGTAACAACACCTAACAAATAACTGTGAGTCTTTGATGCCAGCTTATTTTTAACCTGTTTTTTTAGGTCAAAACAGAAACATTTAATATCCCACTGACAGGTCCAAAATTCGAGTTTCTAAGATGTGTTTTAATGGCTTCATATCATAGCTCAATATTTAATAAAAATTATGTCCTATGCACATAAAAAATATTTCCCATATTTAAATGAATCAATTTTTTAGAATTGAGTGAGAGTCAAGAGGCTCCACATAATCTCACTGAGTTTCACATTATTTTCTTAACATTTAAGTGATGTCTTGAATGCAGACATGACACAATGTACATTAGTACCTTCACAGTCTTTTTAGTACGGGACATCATGCACTGATTTCACAGATTGCTGTGCCCATAACATGCTCCTGTAGAAAAAAGTAGGAAAGGCAGTGATTCCCTCTGCATAAGGAAAGGCAATGTGACTCTGTGCATAAACTCCTAATTTAAAGGAAACAGTGTGCATGAACATGCATAGAGAACGTGCTTGTATGACTTGATAATTTCAGCATCTTCAAACATACCCTTAAGTTTCGTGCAGCATGACTGCAAATAAGTTGTGATTTTGGACAGATGAGGAGAAACACATTAAAATAGCTTGACCCTCATCCGAAAGCCTTTCAAACTATTATTTTTTCTATAGGAAAGTTTTTTTTTTTTCAAGACTCTATCAGATACATCCTTCCTAAAACTTCTTCAAGCGCTCGGAAACAATGAGTTGTCAGTTTTGCTTTCTAGCAGACATTTGATCTTATCCATAAGATTATGATGCTCTGTAGTATTTTCATTTTTTTTAATCCTGACACTTGTGTTGGCAAGCTCTTTCAGAATTGCTCTGGTAGTCCAAATCCTACTACTTGCCCAACTTTGTGACCTCCAGAGT
The DNA here is from genome assembly GCF_034315485.1 of Pezoporus occidentalis. Taxonomy (NCBI): domain Eukaryota; kingdom Metazoa; phylum Chordata; class Aves; order Psittaciformes; family Psittacidae; genus Pezoporus; species Pezoporus occidentalis. The sequence goes on along the minus strand of NW_026912961.1, from coordinate 6,617,114 downwards.
TAAAAATAAGCATTTTTATTACAAGATTCATATGTATATTGTTTAAAATATTTGTTTTCCTTTCATGTCCCTTGTGCAATAAACTTAATAATAGTGTGCCAGTATATTTCATAATTAACCTTCAGTTTCTAGACTAATATAGCCTGATTCTTTTAGTCTTTTCTCGCAATAATCTTTTGTTTTTTGTTAATGTTTGGATCTTTCTCTAAGGCATTCAATAGGCACTCCAAAATTGCCTACTACAGCCTCTGCAATATTATTACCAAGTCATTCTTTTTTTTTTTTTTCTGGGAATATAATACGCAATGCACTTTTTTTTGTGATCAGATTCACATTTCCCACCTTCAGTATTTAGGTGACTTATAGTAAAATCTCGTAAATGCCAGTTATACTTTTATCTTTCTCTTAGTTTGTCACTCTGAAATGACAAGCATACAATTTATAATAGTAGTATATATATAATTATGGCCCTCAAGGTTATCCAATTCTTCCTATGTATCAGGGTACATCTACTTTTTAGCTGTATTAAAAAATACAACAAGATCAGTTCCAGAATTTGTTTTTTATGAACTCTATTGGTGTTCTTTTTCTCTGCACTGATGAAGAAGCTACTAAATAGCTGTTGCTTATTCTGCAGAAAGCTTTTACTCATGGTATAAGTTTGGATCCCTTTTCTTTAACGTAGGTAATCATTCCTCTTTTCATGCAATAGTGTTTACCAATGCCTAGATAAATGGAGATTATTGCACCTTTTTCAGCTATGGCTTTGGAGAAAATCGGTAAGGTGGTTGGAGCCTGCTGTGACAATGTATCTTTTCTGAAGAGATGATCTTTCATCACAAATAATCTAACACTGTAAATATTCTATTTTACATATATCACACATATCGTTATAATTTTCCTCTGAGCCTTTGTGCATTCCTGTCATGACAGAAATTTCCTGACAAGTCTTCATCATAAGAAAGTATTTGCCAAACTCAGAGAAATCAACAGAGTACAGGTCTCAGCTGTATGAAAGGTAACAAAAAATTAATAACATACAGTACAGGGCACATAAATTTTACAGTTTATATTATGGTGTCCTCTAGAGGGTTCATCTTTTGTGTGATGTTATGCAAAGATGTAAATGATTCTTAAAACAAATGAGGAGTGCCTTCTGATTCGTTGGTGACCTTGAAGATAACTATTCATTTTACGTAATGATTTCCCTTGATCAAAATGGTTCTGTAAAAGAAGGTATTACACACACTTTGAATAAAATTCAGGGAATAGGCTGGATTTTAGCACAATCATCTGTTCCCTGAAAAATAACAACTGTTCTAAGAAAGTGAGAATACAGACAAGCTTTACATGTTAATAAACCCTGCATTTATGGAATATTGAACGATGCTACTGTTACATAATGTAAGTGAAAATGGAAGGATCCTGGACATAATACTCTGTGGTTATTTACATTTCTGTCACCCAATATGGCACAAGTTCCTTAACCTAAATTATATTGCGGGTGCCACTTAGATATGCTGAATCCATACCTTTAAAGTTATATAGAGTTTCTTGAGAGTACTTTTAAATCTTTTTCCAGGACCACATGATACAGTTTAATGATCAGACTGTATATAAGATCATAAAAGACTTAAAGTCTTTTTCCCTCTTTGGTACTATATGATCTTTTTTTAGCCTAATAAATTTTTGACAAGTGACATAGAATTGAAGTAACTATAATTCTACATGTCTATTGTGATGATAAAAAAACCTGACTCTTCAGAACTGGAATCGCATTCTAGAGAAGCACATAGCATAGTTATTTCTCATAAAGTTGCTCAGTATCCTCATAATTTTACAGTTGATTTTACACTATCATATCTTCATTATAATACAAAGGTATTTTAGGACTATAAAATATGCAGTTTTTCAAACAGGTCATTTAAGTTTCCAACTTCAACATGAACAGAATGTGCTGAGCCCACAGTGAGAAAATGAAGATGTCTTTTTGTCTTGTGGGGAAGTCCCTTTTTTTCTGTTTGCTTTCTTATTAGAGCAAATCCTGCTATATGTGACACAGAGGAAGTTCCACTGATTTAAAGCAATGTTTTCTCTTGGGTAAAATATAGCTACCTTATACATGTTCGTGTCTGTCAACTGAGTTTAGGTTTTTTTTTTAAACAATTTTGCTTTTAAAAATGCCAGATTTTATTTACTTATTTATTTATTTACTTATTTATTTTAAGGAATGGCTATCTGGTGGAGACTACCTTGCTATATTTATTTTTTTATTTAAATTTTCTATAGTATGCACCAAAAATTCAGTTTATAAGGTTACTTACAGCCTCAGAATTATGCATGTGCTTCAGTGGTCTTTTGGACTGAGGCCAGGATTCCCATCACTTTCAGCAGAAGCAGACCAGAGGCAGAATTTGGTTCATGCTGCATCAGTATTTAATGAGTATAGTGCCTTGTACAGCTGCAGCTGGCACTTTACATAGCTCTGCAGCTTATGTTTCCCCAAACTAGGACAATATTGTTATCCAGCCTGCTTTCAGTCTGCAGGAGGATTTCTTTTTCATGAAACTGGTATAGCAAACAGCTTTGACAGTAAAAGGTACATTCTGTTCAAAGCCTACTTTTTCTGTAAGCTTGAGATCATCTTGTTATGCACGACACTTCATCAGCCTTCTGATTTCAGCCTAGCAAAGAAGACAGAATATTGAAACTGCACTTAAATTCCACCAAAACAAATGTTTGGATTTGACATGTTTCCTGACAGTAAATACACTAACATCAGGTACAGTAACTGGCCTATCCACAGGCTTTCAGCCTAAAACTACAAGGAAAAAAATTTAATTCTGTGCTTTAAAGGCTTTATTTTTCCTTATAATTAATTACAAACCAGGATCAGAGTATCAAGTTTATTGGCACATTTGGCTCCAAGTTTAGACTACATGACCTGATTTGAATATCCTCAAGAGAATTTTCAGGTGCTGAGCATTTTGAAAATCTCAGTTTTTTCATATATGTATCTACTTGATCTGCAACCCTATCATCAAATTCATAATTTTCCTGTTCAGCGAATTGTCCCTCAGAATAACATGCCTAAATTGTTACTGATTTTCCCCTTTCAGACAGTGGGCATTTTGTCAGCCTAAGGGATTGGCACTCCATAATAACATGAAACATATATTTAGAAATGCAACCAAGACTGATCACATTTCAAATAAGTTTAGTAATACAGGAATTTATGGTGACATTAAAAGCTACATTGAATTGCTGCTAAGGTTATTTTGAGAATATCTCTATTACTAATATGGCAAAAGACTACTTTGATGGAATCATAAACCAGAACATGAAAGCTTTATTAAAACCTGTTTCATAAATTTATCAGCCTGTTATTAGTTAAGCTGTTCAGACAGGATGAAATTTCAAGCTAAACACACTGGATGACTTTGTACATTTTCAACCAGCAGTGCTACAAGTTCAGTTGTAATGGATATGTAAGGTAAAAGAAGAAGAAAAAAGAGAAAGAGACAAAGAGACAAATAGAGAAAGAAAGAGAGAAATAGAGAAAGAAAGAGAGAAATAGAGAAAGAAAGAAATAGAAAGAGAGAAAGAAAGAGAGGAAGGGAGGAAGGGAGGAAGGGAGGAAGGAAGGAAGGAAGGAAGGAAGGAAGGAAGGAAGGAAGGAAGGAAGGAAGGAAGGAAGGAAGGAAATGAATTATTTTTGCCATTGTATTCCAGAATAAATACAACAGAAGAGTATTATACACCTCCTGAAATCTAACCACGTCCTCTGGGAATCTTTCCCTGATTATTCTTATAGAACATTTGTCTTGCGCATTGCTCAGTTGCACCATTTCTTCTTGGAAACATGACATTTAGTTTAATTTATCCAATGAAATCAGTCACTTTAAGATCTTATGTATTTTTAAGACACAAAAGAGCTATATTCTGCATTCTTTTTCATCGATTATTTACCTCTCTAAAGGATGAAGCACTTCACAATCTTTCTCCTCTAAAATATATACTGCACCTGGGTAAAAGATGAAGAATCTGAAAATCAGATCTGATCTTGGGTAATATGGTAGTCATTTGTTTGTGGAGATGCCTTAAGAAAGCTGAGAGAAATGGTTTTGGAAATCATATCCCCGTTCAAAGCCAGTAGATGTGGAAACTTCATGTATAGTTGAAAGTCTAGGATGTTTCTCATCACAAATTCTTCAAAGTGTCTTTTCCAACAAGGATTTTAGGAAAATAGAAAACTAGAGATCTAATGTAATTCTTCATGCAGTTCAGATTTAGATGTGCGTAATGCTTATAATTACAATCCCAGGAAGAAGAAAGTATTTTATTTCTCGAAAACATTCTGATCCATATATATCTGCTTAGAGGACCAAGACCTTACAATGTTCTCTGTTTGAATTATATTAATGGCACTTAATAATTAAATGACAAATAATGTCTGCATAAGTACACAAACTCCTGCAAGAACTCTTCAGACATACAGTGACTTACAATTCTATTTCTGATTACAGAACCAAGGCATCAATACACCTAATACACTAATAGCTAAAGAAAAGACTCCCAGGAGCTAAAACTTGCTCATAGAAGCTTCCGGAAGCAAACAAACTTTGTACTATTTGAATATTATTTGCATTTTTTTTCATCCTCATGCTTGCATTATCTTCCCTTACTCCCCCTCTACATCAGTTGGTTTAGAGTAGATTTCATGCATTTAAAGAACACAATGGCAGGGATAGGTAGACAGTGATTTCCAAGGCTAGCCCATAGTCCTTATGCAGTAAACTACTTCACAGGAAGTTTTATATTGACTATATTCACGTCTCTTGCAAAACTCTTGGGCTAAAAATCATTGGTCAAAAATGTTCCTCACTGCGTGTAGTTTGTGTTTTATTTACAAGTCTGGTAGGAGAAGCTTTCTGGTTGAAAGGTCAACATGAATAATGCAAAAGCTATAAATGAAGACAGGCAAAATAAAAAAGGATAAAGTGGACAGAATTGTTTCTTTTAGTCTTGGCACTATGGCAAATTTCACTTTCACTTGGATATTATTTTTCATCCAGTTTAACTTAATGACGTATTCTAAAGATAGTGCCCACTACAGAACACCTAGTTACAACATGAGCATCTGCACCTCTATTTCTGAAAAAAATAACAGAGTCATTAAGTAAAAAATGGGAAATAAGAGTTTTTTGCCATATTTTGTAGTTCTCAGGCACTCTGTGAGCCTAATAGTATCCCAAGTGCACTCGTTCTCTAAGAAATATCTTTTAAGAAAGACAAGGAAACTTTTTCTTTATCATCTTATTAATAATTTCCCCAGTCAGTTGGAGTTGTTTGCCAAGTAGAGCTAGGAATCATGCTTTTACTCAGGTTATTAAAGCCACTTCTAGAGCTGAAGGCAGAAACAATGGGAAAAAAAAGACTTGCTCCACTGACGCCTGGGTGCCACAGAGGCTGGAGGACAAAGAATGATATTCCAGCCTCAGTGGTCAGCATGGTCTCTTACCTATTGGCATAGCTCATCAAAACTTACACAAGATTTGTCAAGTCCACTGGGTACAGCTGACTTGCTGCAGAAGGCATGTAACAAGCTTGCGGGATCTTTGTTACTTCCAGTACAGACAGCTAGAGTCTGAACTAGAATTACCACAGACACCAGCTGGAGGTTTCTGCTAATTGGTTTAGACCCCTCTTAATGTCTTACTGAAGCATCAGGGTATTTAGACCCCAGCTTTTCTGTTTAACAGACAGAAAAGCTGAAAGGCATTTGCTGTCTTCTTGTTTTCTTGTGGAGGTAATGGTGGAGGCAGAAGGCAACCTGACTCCTGCCTTTGTTTTATGACAATATCTGATTGAATTTAATAACAAACAGGAGCATTTCTCATCATATTGCTATACAAGTAGAAGGCCATTCAGCCATATGTTTGTATAAAATCCCGGTGGAACACTTGAGTCATTATTGCTTACACACAAGATAAACATTAATGTAGTTATATTGGAGGCAAACTAGTCTGGTAACTGAATTTTAGCTGCCAGGGCTTTTAAAGCATCTTTATTTGTGATACACTGAAATGAAACCTTCTGATAAAAGCAAGAGGCATCTGTATTTTAAAGCTTACTAGTTATGTTGAGTCTAGGAGATGATTAACGTTTAGCCTGTTTATAGAGGCTGAAATTCCCAAATCACTACACTTTCATATACTTAATTAACAGAAGACCAGCCTAAAAAATGACAGCTTTCTAATCCTCCCAATTTAAGGGCAATTTTGAGATGAACTGAAATGAAAATGAATAAGAAATGTATGATGACTAGTTAGACTTGTATCCCTAGAATCTCTAATCTGTAAATTAATTAAAAGCTCTTAACCCCATTCACAATACAGATTTTTGTCACAAAACACTGTTATCAAGAATGGTGCTATAGAAACTGGAAGAACATACTTCAAAACTAAAGAAAATCTGTTTAGAGCATTTTCATTTTCCTTGTTTGTGTCACTTTCCCTGTTTCTCATAATTCAGACTTCAAAGATTTGAAAATTCCTGATAAGTGTTGTGCTGAGGTCTATGCCACGGAGTATATCCTTACAGGATGTGCAATTCCAGCAGCAGGACAGACCTGCAGGGCAGAGATGGAGAGAGTAGCCCAAAGCAAACTCCTCTTCTGTGATGCTTCCTGCGTGTAACACTGAGCAAAAAGAGATCATGTTATGCCTATGATCTTGCAGCAGTGAATCAGAACAGTATAGCAAAGATGAACCTCCAATGCCTTGAAAACATCATAAGAAAGACATGGGTGCTGCAGAGGATAAGAAACAAAGAAGAGGAAAACACTGCACCATTTTCTGAGTGTGAAGCAATGATACTGGGTGCAGGAAACCTGCTCTAGATCTTATTCTGTGTTTAAAGGATCTAGCCTGACTTCTGTGCCCAAACACTGTGCCTAGCCTTTGTCCTCTTCAGTTCCCCAGTATTGCACTAGACCTGGAAGACTGCAGACATTTCTTAGCCTCCTCAATATACTCTTGTGAGCATTATGCCTTCACAAACATAAGAGGCATACAATTAAGCTACTTATATGTAAGGGCTATCAATTCATACAGGAGACACTTTTCTTGTGTGCACTGAGACTCTTCCATTGAAAGGCATTACTACAATGTGAATAAATCAAAGAAAGTAAGGGCTGAAGGAGGAAAGTAAACAGCAGAACACAATTCCTCTGAACAATTTGGGCATTATGGTCATAACTTTACTTTTTTTCTTTTTTTTTTTTTAATTCAGGTAGAACAAAACCTATGGAAACCAACAAAGGAGAGACGTGCAAAGAAAGAGTGAAGAAAAGTATTCTGCAAGGATCAAACCCCCCATAATCTGACACTGTACCACACAAATGCAGACAGCTCCACTGATTTTCACCAGCCAGAGAAACAAAAATTGGTGCTGCTACCAAGTAGTGTAAACCCCACAGTAGGTAACTCACTACTCAGTAGGTGATCCCAGACTGCATCTTTTGTTCCACTTGCATTTCCTGGGTCTGAAGATCTGAAGGTGGAGGCTGCAAAATGAAAGCCTGCAGTGGAACTCAACATGTTTCTCTCTTGACAACCCTTAAATAAATAAAATTGTTTGAGATTACAGTATGGTGATAATTTCTGTTTTCCATTATAGAAGCAACAAAATGGTCCACCGAACTAACTCTTAAAATACTGAAATGGAAAACAAATATCAATATATTAAAGCTTGAAAAGCTGTGTGTTTATATTTTTCTGGATGTCTAATGACTATGAGGGGTGTTGTTTCAAATGCTTTCAGCTATTAATTATGTTTCTAACAATATTCTGGATCAAACACACTGCAATGAATTTGTGGTTTGATTCCCTTTTTAGTGCCATAATTACAAATTGTAAACAACTTCACTTTTCCCTAAAGGTTGTATAACTTTATAAAAAAATAGAGGGGAGGGGTGGAGAGTGCAAAACAACAACAACAAAAATCTATTGAAGTAGAAATTAAAGAGATGTTTGATATGATAAATAATGACTAGATAATGGGTTTCACTGGGATATGGAAATATATCCCACAAAGAGAGTAAAAACCTGTGTGAAAGGGCTTGGAGAAGAATAACCCTATCTTGATTTTCTTTCCCTCATCCTTGGTGTTGCTGTCACAAGTGAAGGCTTTAAGGACAATGCACACCTGACTCAGTTCACCTGGGAGTCTCCTTAGCAAGGATTGTGATTAGAGGAGCAAATAATAGATAGTTTTATTTGTTTTGTAGGCAAATAGAGAGGAAAAGAGTAGTAGGTATTCCATGTACTCAATGCTTGTAAAGAAAAAAGCAGAGGTATAATTAAGAGACTCTGGTGGCATTTAATCAAGATGCCTCGCCACAGTATCTAATTTTATTTGCCTTCTATTGAGTGATTTCACTTTATTAGTTGATTGTCCAACAGACTCTTGAACATCTGATAATTGGGTTAGACAATGTCTAGAATTTTGTCTGTGTGTGACAGAGTAGTGGAACTGTCAGCCTCAGAAGACCAGAATCCCTTACATGTGTCAGGTGATCCAGTGGCAGCTATTATAGGAACAGGTTGAGCAAAAAAAAGTTTATATTCCACTAACAAGCATATATTTTCAGTATGGAAATGAAATACCAAAAAATATCTTTAGAATTGCATTTAATGATCACTGTCCTCTTTAGCTGCCCTAGCTTGTTAACCTGCTTCGTTAGACTTGCCTCAGATTCCATGAGACTTCTCCAGAGCTCACAAAACCATACAGAACCCCTGAAGCCCATCCTTCCCATCTATATCATTGAAGATGGCTCTTGAAGCAGTTCAAGCAGATGCTTAAGCAATCTGCTTTTCTGGTCTGGGATGCATTGGTTCATTTTTGTTTTATGTTCCTTGTGATTAATCAAAGGTGCCTCCCACAGTAATTTAGAGGATTATATCATTTACTTATTCCACCAATCTAACATTGCTAAATTTAACAACCAGTTTGATTTCTTATGAATACATATTGGTTGCATTTAACAACCAGTTTGATTTCTTATGAATACATATTGGTTGCATATTTGTTTTGCCTTCTTAAAAGCATTTCATGACATTGTAGTAAACCTGACGTGAGAATCAGCAAATGCACACAATCTTCAGCAGAGTCATAATTTTAATTTTGCTGTGAGAATTTTGGACACCCTGGATTTTATATAGATTCAACAGAAGAATGTTTCAAGTGAGAATTGCACAGCCATGCATTCTCTAACTCAGACTTCATTAGATTTTGGGTGATCCTCTGGGACATGGTCATGTTTAGTTTCACAGAATTTGTAGCAGTGACATGTCTACGCTAATATGCCTTCTCTCAGTGATGGGAACTATGTGCCAAAAATAACCTAAGGAAAAGAATCAACATGAGCATAACTATTTTAAGAAAAAATAGCACCAGGTGAACAAGATGTTTATGACAGACTTTTATTCCATGGCTTAGCATGATACATGTATCACAGGTCCTGTTTAATGTGCAATTTCATGTTTAGTGGAACCTTCACTATTAAGCATTATATTGATCTGGGAACTGGGAATAAAGACAGTTACTTTTTCTCAGGTGCATATCAAATTTTGATTTACTTCTAAGCAAAGACTTCAGGCTTAATTTTTTTCCAGCTAAAGTTTTCATTATTGTTAGTGGACTTTTAGGTTTTCAGAGCAAAGGAGCCAAATTAATGTCCCATTTTCTGTTCCTTCATCAGTCCATGTTTAACCCATAGTGCTTCTGTTTTAGCTTTAAATACAAATGTGGTCTTTTTTTAATTGAAACCTTCTAGGCTATTTTGTGTACAACCTTTTATAATGTTAAGAACACCTGCAAACCTATTTGTGGTGGTGGTAATGGCTTCAATAGAAGTGACAGTACGACCACAGGGCTACCTATATTAGATTTGAAAGATTTGCTTAGTGCTTTGCCTATCTAGGTTGGAGTTTTTTTAATGCATGCTTTTCACTGTTTATGTCCTTGAAGTTCTTAGACCTATGAATCTATTTCAACAGAAAGAGTCTATACAAAGCAAAGCAACTGAATGTTTTGTGATCCTTTAAACTTTCATGTCTTTACCAGTAAGTAGCTGGTTCCTCTCTTCCTAGCTAGTCCATTTCATGATCAATTATATAAAACTTTGCCTCATAATAGCACAAAGGAACTTCTAAGGGAACCAGGAAGAACACATGATCTGTTAAGATCTCCCATAACTAACCTTGGGACTTTCTGATGCAGTTCCTCCTATCCATAGGCTCCCCAGCTTGAAATTAAATCAATTCATATATCACCATTTATCATCTTGGAAATCTAGCTCACAACTGTACTCTCTTTCCTCCAGAAACGTGTCAGCATAATTTACACTTGCTTCTATTACTGGCTTTGACAATTTGTTCCATTATTTGGTAACCCTCTGCATAAAGAAATTCTGTCTGAACTGCTTGTAGATGAATCCTTTCTTTAACATTAATCCATTATCTCCATTTTTGTGTAAATTATTATCTCAAACAGTGCCTTACTGATAATACAGTTCTCTTGCTTCAGGAATCTTATGCAAGCCTAATTAGGGCCTCATTCTGATAAGATCTATGCACTCTGTGTATCTGATTTCAGATATTTTAAATTTCTTTCACCAACCAATAAAAGTGACTTTTATTTTTCACCTCTTACAGGAAAAAAACATACAATACCAGAACAGGAGATGGATTCTTGTTTACGTTAGTTCAGCAAAGCAAAACATTTGAAAAAGCCCTCATACTTAAGGGCTCAGCGTACAAGGAGTCTTCTGGCTTGGTTGCTTTTAATGTAGCTGTGATGAAAGGAGGCTTTCGGGGAGATACCCTTCATCTGTAAAACTTGTTCTTTACTGCACAGCTTTAGTACCAGAAATTCCAGGACAGTATAAAGATTTTATTATGGCAGGTGCGTTGTCTTTCTGCAGTAGCAGAAGTGGTAATTCGATGCTCTACCCTTTTCTGAGCAGTCCTCTATTTTGTGCTTTATCCAGATGTCAAAACAATGAGCATTGTGTGGGGGAAAAATATCAGTAAGTTAAGCACTCAACACAAATATGGATTAAAAGGCTAGCTTGATGGGTGTCTTAGTTGCAGAAATCTATCTATATATTTCTCCTGCTCTCACTAAGATGCTATTTACTCAAATAGCTTCTGCATGATATTTTGATTCATCATTACTTCACAAGCTGCTTTAAGATAGATTTTCAGACCTGAAGGATCTACATAAAACCAAAGATTTTACAGTTCTTCATAATTAAACATTGACCACTGATGCTGTATTCAGTCAGCTTTACAACTTCTTTCTTTTGAAGGTAAGGAACATTGTCAAGAATCTCTGCTCATGCTGTCTTTTCTTTTGTATAGCAATTAAAGTCGGTACTGCACTTTAAAGGTACAAAACTCTGATTTATGATGGTTTTATCTACAGTAAGCATTTCCTTGAGTGTTGTAATGTGGTGAATTTTTATGCTGGGTGTTGTGTTGTCTTGTGCTTGTTCTGATTTGGTAATGAGTTGTATGATGTTTACTGTGATGATGTTGCTATCGTCACCCTTTATAGAATTCCTGAGATAAAGCTTTCAAACATTAATTTTTATTATTTTTTTTTCTAAATGGAAAAGACACTATAAATTAATACTCCACATATACATTCCTTATCATAACTTTCAATCTGGCATAAAATGTGGTATGTGATATTTATTTTTTCCTAATTTTAGATTACAAATATATTGGAATATTTTTTGCTAAGATAAGCATTCTTGAGATTCCAAAGAGGAAGTGACATCATGGATTGATTTGGCATTTCCCAGTCAAAATGGAGGGTTTTTTTTATAGTTTATTCTATTTCATTGATCAGTCCCTAAACTTTGTACTTTTACCTAACGCTGCACTTCTGCATGTGAGTGTGTTTTTTATGAAGTTTCTGGGATTGATTAAAAAGGAACAATCCACAGCAAAATACACTCTCTCCCCCCCCCCAAAGCATGTCTATGCTTTCCCACCTCAAATTTTCATATTTCAATGCATGCATTTTCTATTAAATTAACCATAAAAAAAATCTCACCAGCTTTTTAAATAGGATTTTTATTAATATCTAAAACCAAAAATGTGTGTATTATTATGTCTGTATCACGTTTTCCTTCTGTGATTCACTCATTAAAACTACTACCTAGAATAACAGCTCTACACCACTGGGTGGAGATTAGAAGTGCATAAAAGTAACTTCTGTCTGCGAAAAAAAAATGTGAACATAAAAAAGCCTCCAAATTTTTCATCCTAAAAAATTTCTATCCTCAATTCAGAAGATATGTTATTATTAACACAAGATTAAAAAAAAACAACCAACAACCCACCAGAAAACAACTATGGAGGTGTAGAACATGGAAAAATATAATTTTATTTAATTTCATCTTTTATTTCCTGTGTGATCATCTGAGAAAATTAATGAATTGTGAAGTTACGAAATCCTCATTTTTCTTCATAGAAAAGCTGAAATTTAATTTTCAATTATTGCTAAATTTTTCCACAATGCTTACTTAGCTGAAAAAAATCCCAATATCATTTTCTTCTATTCAGAGAATCCTAATCTTATTTAATTGACATTTCACACCAAAAGGAAAATACTTTTTCTGCGATGGCTCCATGTTTTCTGAAAAAGACAGATATGCTGTGTAAAACAGCTCAGTAGCTTCTTCATCTACTTCTACTGGAAGTGGATGAAGAAAAAAAGTATAAATTAGAATGCAGCCATTGCATGCCTTTTGTAACAATATTTGTGAATCTGAGTGAGATCTCCTTGTTTCCTTTTAACATGAGTGAGTCCTGATAGACAACTGCACTCCACTCCTGCTGGTGCTAGCTGCCAAATTGCAAGTGTAGACAGCTTGACCATACTAAATGGTGACAGGGTTCCCTGCTGACCCATGTTTTCCAGTTAATTGCCTTTTCAAATTTTTGCAAAATTTCCTGCATTTTTTATTTTTTTGATGCCCTGTTCATGTCTACATAAACAGATATATGGATGATGGAAGGACTTACACTTCTGTAAACCGTCATTTGATGTTTATGTTTTCACCATTTTACTTTAAAATTTTATATTTATGCCAGTCTGGAGAGTTTTCCTTTGTGAAGCTCCTTATTCAGCACTATACTGCAGGTCTTTTTACTCCTGCTGTGCCTATTACTAAATAGCACTTGGTTATGCACATATATTTTTCTTCAAGCACTCTGTTTTCCTTAATTAATGTTCTCCCCAGTGCTTCTAACTTTCTGATCTCATCCTGTTGACTTCGCATTCTGTTTTATAGTCATTGTAGAGCATTGTTAAAAGATCATAGATTCACATTCTTAAAAAACAAAACAAAACAGGCAATTTACATTATTTAAATTTTTAGTAAATGTAAGCTAACACAAAATTGGGTTTATTTTCTTTCTTGAAAGTTTCTGCTTTCAAGATTCCTTCTTTCCACTTTCCATTTGTGCACTACATCTAGAGACATGGTAGGCTTTATGATCCAACTGCAGAGACAAGCGTGTCTTCACACATACCAGTAGGCACAGAGTGAATTGAGGGAGACTTCAATGAAAACACAAGCATGCTGAAGCAGTGATAACATTCAATTTTGAATCAGGCTTTTCTAAAGCTTCTGCCTGCAGACAATATTTCCAAGATTATTGCAAGGTAATTTTTGTGTGTGCGCTTTAAACTAAAACTTCCTGGGATCCCTGGTACTAGAAGCATATCTTGCTTATGCTTTTCCTTCTCTGCTAGGCATCATGCCATTAACACTTAATGTCCAATATGGGATCAAACTCCAAAACAGAAATTGAATAAATATTGAATCTGGGAAGAGGTCAGAATAAATAAATCAAGAATCCCCTACCAATAGGAATGAGATTAGCAACATACACAGAAATTAAAACTGGATTAAAATTGGTCCCCTAAGGGTCAAAACATTCCCAATAGACCAGTAAGATTAGCGTTTGGAACCCTTTGCCTTCTGGGCCACATGTAGAAGGTCACCATTTGTTCTTGCCAGGGCTTGAAAACAGTTATCCTATCCAACAGGACTGGACTCTTCTTGTTCTGCATAAAGAAACCTATTATCTTTATTCAGTTCTAGGTAGCATAATTTACCATGCCTTGTTTCTGAGTCAGATAAGACCCTGGATCTGTGCCCAGATCAGTTTTCCTCCCTGTCATTAGGTCCGCTATTTATTTATATAATGGTGGGAAAACTGCTGGGAAGCAGCAGCTTAAATGACAAAAGGATGTACTAGACCATTATCTTCTTCCCCAAACACTTTAAACAGCTACACTATTGATCTTAGGCATCTGCAGTCTTATTTGGCTGGGAAGATAAGGAAATAGAGCCTTCTTCTTTGTGGCAGTTATGAATAACACAGAATTGCACTCACAAAAAAACTTCACCAATTTTTTTTTTTTTTTCACTGATGGCATTAGATCTGAACTTTCTGGTGGTTGATGCAGCAGGGCACTGTTCACTCATACTGAGCTGGTTGTTAATTAGGACCACCAGATCCCTCTCCACAAGGGATAGGATGAGACGAAATGGCCTCAAGTTGCACCAGAGGATGTATAAATTGGATATTAGGAAAAATTTCTTCACTGAAATGGTTATCAAGCATTGGAACAGGCTGCTCATGGAAGAGGTTGAATCATTATTCCTGGAGGTATGTAAAAGATGTGTAGATGCAGTGTTTAGGGACATGATCTAGTGGTGGCCTTGGCACCACTGTGTTAAGTTTATGGTTGGACTTGATGATCTTAATGTTTTTTTTTCCAACCTAAATGATTCTATGATTCTATAATTCTATTCTAAATGTTGTGCACTACCAGGACCTACAGCTTTGAAGAAATGTTATTTTTTTGTTCCAGCACTTTTCTTTCTTGCTCACATTGTGGTTTTTTTTTCACAAAGCAAATCTTAACTAGGGCAAAGTAATGAAAATCAGAAACACACAAAAAATAGGAAGTATAAAATGTATGTTATCCTATGCACAGCCTTCTAGTGCATGCAGCAGATACATTAGCATTAGTATTCAGATCTATGGAACAGAATTCTATTATTAAAGCAACTGAAGAGTTTTTAATATTATAAATATGTATGACTTTGTAGAACAGTAAGGAAATATATTCTGCACAACGTTCTCCTAATGCTGAATATTTTAATAAAACAGCATTTTTCTACAAGTGCTATAAATTATCCACTTTAAAATTAGATAAAAACTATTTGAGAAATAATTATGGGTATATGTTCATTAGATTGGAGTTGGAGGACTGAGAGATAAGGGCATTAGGTCAAGTCTTTCAATCTGCCTCCAGATACTCATTTCCGCTATAATGCCTATAAGCACATTATGGCAACAAGAATCTTGGTGTTTAGAGAATTCTAATTCATTCCCACTCTTTTGCTGCAAAATAGTCATTCTTAGTGCATACAGAAACACAAGCACAGAATTTGAGCATACTGAGCTGAGAAGTTCTTCTCTTGCCCCTTTCCTCTCCCTATACACTTTCAACTTCCTCTCCAACCTGCCTGCTGAAGCCAATCAATGTGCAAGACTTTATCAAGCAGTTAGCAAATATTGATTCATACTGCAGTATTTACTTTATAATGGCATTGCTTTATCCTTGCTTTTAAGTTAATCACAAACAATCCTACCCCAATCCTTACCAGGAAGCCTGCCCTAAGTCCATTGCAAATCATAGACATAATCTCTGTAAATAATTAATCTGCTTGAATCTTATTCCAGCAACACCTGCACTAACACTGATTACCAGATGTGTAATTACATTTTCTTGTATTTTAATAGGTTTGCCTCTGCTTTCTGTAGTGGAGAGTGCTTAACCTCCTTTGTGACCTAGGGCAGAATTTCTTGACCTCTCTTTGGTTCTCTGATGTGAGTGGGCATGGAGATAAATCAAGGTGATATCAGACCATGTGGATGTACCTTGTCGTATTTCCTCTGAAGTTAGAGGTTAATGTGTGAATCAGCAAGGGGCAAAATAAATCTCTCACAAGCAAGCACAAGTAATGATAATTAAAAAACAGAGAGTGATTAAGCTCTACAGTGTTTCCCATTGGCTCAGAAATTACCACATAAACTACTTTCATTCAAAAATTCTCCATGTTATCATACCGGTTTGATATTTTGATTAATGCTTCCTGTGAAATAAATTTTAAGGAGTCTTGATTCTGTCTTCTTATTTCACCATTCAAAGGGCTGAGATTCATGTTCCTCAAGAAGACAGGTGCAAGACATATATATGTATATATATATACATAACATATAAATCACACACACACTTTGTAATGTATGTACACATGCATGCAGGCCTTGCATAATATTGGAGTGTATATTCTGAAGAACTGTTGCTTAAGCTTGAGTTCTTTGGTACATCAACTGTACTTTAAGATACTTACAGGGAGTTCACCATCAAACTAAAGTCCAGCCCAGTGTCTACTGAAGGTTTTGAGTAATTTCAGCCCTGTGTTTAGGGAGGGCTTTAGCTGACACATAAATTCATATGTTGTACCTAAATGTGCCAGGTACAACAACTTTGATGTTTTATATGGTGCTGTACAGTATAGTACACTCATCTACAATCTCAGGTGCAGCAAGCTGGAGAAAGAAGAATCACTCTGCTCTATAGAAGGAACTTTCTCTAACTTTCTGTGTTATTGCGTAATATGTGTTCTGCTTGGTAAATTAGTATTAGTCAGTTTTAGTCCTGAACCTCTCCATCCCATTGCTTTTACTCTATCCTTTTTCTAGACTTTTTGTTGTTTTTGTTATTGTTGTTCTAGATCATCTGGCTAGATAACTCTGAAAACTGCAGAGAATATGTCTTGTAAGGAAGGAACACAATAAAGCATGCCTGCTTCTATATGGTCACAGATTTTCTCTACACCACTTTTCTCTGAAATCAAGATTTTCAAATAAATGAAAGCTAACACCCTGACTCTTAATGCTGCTTCAGACTCATATGTTATGATTTGGGGCCAATCTTATGTTTAGCCATATATTTTCTCTTCTCAGACTGTTGAAGATGTATTATGTAATATTGGTGGTATTTTTCACATTTCAGGTAACTGTAGAAAAGAGTGTCGTAGCCTAAGAACACACTTGTTATATACATAATGACTTAGACAAGGCAAAGAGATAAATTAGATAACTACAAGTAAATAGGATAACTACAAGTAACACTTCCACACAGGCTTTACAGGTGATCTTAACCTCCTATTCTTTAAAGGAAGGCAGACCAAAACAAATTCATTTATAGTTATGGGACTAAAAATCATTTAAAGCAACAAGAGCATCCAGTAAGGCAGAAACACCATCAAACAGAATCTTGGACTGACACAAATGAGGGGCAGAACATCATATACTTCAGAAAGATTGTAAAACAAAGCAAAATAATATTGCTGGGAAAAAAAAAAAAAGAAAAAGCCAGGTATGTCTTCTAACCTGAAGTAACTCAAAGAAAGATAAGTGTTGCCCTCTGGAGTAAGCACTGTATATTGAATTGCAGTGTAACAGCTCTTCTATGATTATATATCAAAATGTAACCATCTAAATTCCAAGCATTCATGAAGAGCTGCCCTTAGCAAATCCTTAGCATCTTTTGACCAGAAAATAATCAGAGATAAGTGTTGTCAAGAAGGATGACACAGAACCAGTCAAAATGGTTGTGATGAATTCCTCCAGCTGAATAAAACTTGGCAAGTCTTTCATTAGAGTGCATAAGGAAAGAGAAACTGAGTCAGACTAAAGCAATGATGGAAGCCTGTAATTCATATAAAACCAAAACGAAACAAACCAGAAAAATCCCAGACTACTCAGGGATGAGAAAAAGAGGCTGTGTGAAACCAAAAGCATGAGAAAGGGGAATGACAATGTATTCTCCTTGCACACAGCACACAGTCACAGAATACCAGGTTGGAAGTGACCTCACAGATCACCTGGTCCAGCCTTTCTAGGCAAAGCATGACCTAGACCAGATAGCCCATCTACTTGTCCTGCTGAAACTTAAAAGTATCCAGTGTTAAGGAATACACCACTTAGATACAGAACAAGCAAGAGCTCCAACAGAGGAAAACCACAAACATACTGGTGGTACAAAAGCAACATTCAAAGCAGTTTTAGATCAATCTTCCTTTTAGCTTTTGGGCAACCTCTTACTTGCCTATGTTTGAAGAATAAAATCATGTCGGAATCAGTGGCTACAGGTGCAAACACACTGGGTGCTGCCAGCAATTAGGGTTAGTTAACAGTTTCCAGCCAGAATAAAATATTTGAAGCTGGTTATTATAGTTTAATTTTACTCCTCAGAAACTGAATTGCTGCTACTAATGACAACTGCTTAATACTTTGAGGCTGCTCTTCAATCCTTTTGCAGCCCTTAGGGAAGCAGTGATCTACACTTTGCAAAATGCTGAAAGAGACTGACAAAAGCCACAGTGTTTCTTGTGCCTCCCCAAATGTAGGTACCAATTCCAACTATATGCTTTTCTTGTTAGTCATGTTTGTCATGCAAGTGTCTAACATGTAAAAGTAATCAAGAAGATGTAAATGACACATAGACCACACCAAAGACAAATCATGAAACATATGCAAATGTTAAAATGGAGGTGCACTAACTTTGGATAGACTAAATTTCTATGATTCCTGTTAGTGATAGGTTTTATTAAACAGATATGAGAATTTTCTGTTCTTTGTTGTTAAGTCTGAGTACTCACTGTTGTTTGCATTTCTGGAATGTTAAAGTGAAAATTAAAACACAAAAGTGAGCAGTGAAGTACAGCTGGTAAAACTGAACTTTAAAATAGTACAGACGCATTTTTCAATGGATTGATTTAAGACATTTGAATAAACAAGTTCTTAATGCAGCATAATGTAGGTAAGCATTCTGTTCCTAATGCTTTATTGAGAGATTCTAAGTGATATAATCCAGAGTTGTGATTATTAAGGATCAGGAAGTCCCAGCTTCACCTGGACAAAACCTCACTTATAGTGTCCACTGCAGTAGGTGAAAAACCCTGCAGTACTGCATACAGATGACTTCTGGGCAGAGCTCAGCAGAGTCTCACACTTTGATTTGCTGTTTGGTGGTAAGCAAAGCTATGCTGTCATTGTAGTGGTTACCTGCTGTGCTTCTTTCTTAGTGCAATTAGCTGTCATGCCATTCTCCCTACACCTGTGGGTGAAAGAAAAAGTGTCATTTGTTTTTCAGAAATTGCACACTTTACTTGAGTATACAGCATTTCAGTTCTGGAGGGGAAATTTCTGACAAGTAACATGGCAGGATATGGGTTATCTGTCTAAGTTTAGCTGCATTTTTTTCTGTCTAGTGATTTTCCTTTAAAGGTATTTTTTGTGGTGAAGTTAGATGGTGCAAGGAAGCTTTCCTTCCTGTGAGCAAGGCTGGATTATAGGCCTTAAAGCTCTTGAATCAGGAAAATGCATTTTATACACAGTGCTGAGAATCTAGCTGAGGAGAAAAAAGCCTTACAATCTGTGCGTATATATATGCACACACACACACATAAAAATGTCACTCCTGTCCAGCGGAGGATAAAAATATGAAAGCAGAGGGGACATTTTAGAAAATAATGTGCATATCAGGTCAGCTTTCTGAATTATTCTAGTCACAGGGAGATTAGAATTCAGATTGCTGACAGATAGCATAGGGTGTCACTATATAAAGATACTATTAGCCATCACGGAATCATGGAACTGCTAAGGATCGAAGGGAACTCTGGAAGTCATCTGGTCCAGAACCCCGGCTCAAGCAGGCTCACCTACAGCCATTTGCCCAGAACTGTGTCCATACAACTTTTGAATATCTCCAGGGGTGGAGACACCACAACAACCCTGGGCAACTTGTGCCAATGCTTGGTCAGCCTCAAAGTGTAGCTTCTTTACAAGGATACTCTGGGAGACCGTGCCAAAAGCCTTGCTCGAGTCAAGGCAGGCAATAGCAGCAGCTTTCCCCTTACTGATGAAGCCAGTCATTGTAGAAGGTTATCAGGTTGGTGAAGTATGATTTCCCTTTTGTGAGTCTGTAAGAACTAATCCTAATCACCTCCATGTGCTTCAACAGTCCGGAAATGGTTTACAGGATTAGCTGTTTCATCACCTTCCCAGGGATTGAGATGAGGCTGACCAGCCTGCAGTTCCCTGGGTCCTCCCTCTTACCCTTTGTGACATTTGTTTTCCTCCAGTCCTCAGGCAGCTTTTCCATTTGCCGTGATCATTGAAATATTACCAAGAGTGGCCTTGTGTCGTGGTTTAAACCCAGTCAGGTAATTTGTTCGCTCACTTCCCCCCCCCTTTCTTGCCCTCCCCCTGCTCCCGGAAGGACAGAGAGGAGAATCGAAAAGGATGCAACTCCCACGGGTTGAGATAAGAACAGTTTAGTAACTAAAGTATAACACAGATCACTACTGCTACCACCAATGATAATAATGATAAAGGAAATAACAAGGGAAGGGAATACAACACCTCAGCACCAGCCGACCGATAACTTGCCCCCCCTCAGCCAGACCAAGCCCCGACCCATACCTCCTCCAACCCTGCAGCCTCCCAGCCCTTCTGGCTAACTCCCATTTACATCCTGGGCATGCCATGCTGTGGTATGGAATACCTCTTTGGTCAGTTTGGGTCAGGTGTCCTGTCTCTGCTTCCTCCTGGCTCCCCCTCCTCCCTGGCAGAGCATGAGGCTCACAAAGTCCTTGGCCAAACCAAAACATCACTATCAGTTCTGTTCCCAGGCCAAAAGTCAAAACACTGCACTGCACCAGCTACCAAGAAGGAGAAACATGACTGCTACTGCTGAACCCAGGACACCTTGGAATGACAATAGAGCTCCCTTGGCACTGCCCAGAGACTTATATGTGTCCAGTTTGCCTAAGTATTTCCTGACCTGATCCTCTTCCACCAAGAGTAAGCCTTCCTTACTCCAGACTTTACTCCTGTTTTCCAAGTCTTTCAATTCCTAAAGGATGGTCTTGCTAATACAGACTTAGACAAAAAAGACATACAGTACCTTACCCTTTCTCCTGTCCTGTTCAGCCGTTGGCCTACATTTTCACTAGCGAAAGCTTTTTCCACTTGCAAAAGCTTTTCTTATTGCTCTTAAGCTCCCTTGACAGATTCAACTCCAAATGACTTTGGCTTTCCTAATCAAATCTCTACATGCTCGGACAGTGTCTCTGTATTCCTTTCAGGTTTACCATGTTTGCTTCCATCTTCTCTATACTTTTGCATCTGAGTTTTGTCAGAATTTCCTTGTTCACCCATACAGGCCTCCTGATATATTTTCTTAACAACCTCTTCATTGGAATAGACTGCTCTCGAGCCTGGAGGAGGTGATCTTAAATACCAAAGAGCACTTCTCTCCAAGGCCTTTGACTCTTTCAAACAGATCCATGAAGAGGCTGAATTCTGTTCCACTGAATCCCAAGGCTGTGATCTTGCTTATTGCCCTGCTTCTTGCTCTCAGGATCTCATAATCATTCTAGGCAAGGCTGTCTTAGCTTTGTGTCCTCAGACTGGAGATGGTTATGCGCAAGTGGGTTTATTAAAGACTTGTGTTACAAACAGCACAAAAAAAACCCCAAACAAACAACAGAAGCAGAATGAAACACTCCCCAACATTTTTCTTTGTCTTGGTGGGAACAAAGTCCTGTTAGCCTCTGAAAGCACTTCACTATGAAATGAATTTTAAAAGAGACTCCAGGTGTGTCTAAACGAGGTATGGATCTATAATTTCACCCACCCTGCAACAAAACAGGGAGAATCAGAGCTCTTGCAATAGATTGTTATGATTCTTCAGTCATACATATCCGTAACTGACATATGTACAAGGGAAGCTACATAAAAAGAGTAGGGACATGCTGAAGTTCTCATCAAAAGCATGACAGAGGGTGCTGTGCAAATGAGAGAACATGCCAAAGAAAAATTTTCTTGACTCTGAAGCATTCATTAATGAATTTCTTGCTGGAGGTTTTCTGCAGCAGTGTGTTTTACATGTACTCACATTAAGTGATGTTTTTTAATTTGTTTCATATGTGTCTGCATGTCTATATACGTATCATATATAAGAAGCATGGCTGACCTCTGTGACTGAAGTCACTGAAGTCAGCCTGAACTACTTCTTCACTGTTGTCTAACTCAGTATTCTTGATTGCTCTTGTATTTAAGAAAGAAAGTGCATCCCCTAATTTCAGGGAAACAAGACTGAATGTACTAATAGGTGAGTCAAAGAAGTATCTGTGAAATGTACATAGCTTTCATTCTGACACAAAAAATTAATTGAAACCCAACTACTAGTTCCTCAAAACAGATGGTCTAAATCTCCATGTCAATCAGAAATTTCTACCTACCTTCAGAGAGACAGAAGCAGATTATTCTCTGACCATCTGAAAGCTTTTCTTATCCATATCACAATTGCCTTTTAGTTCAGACTTGCCCCCTTTAAATTGGGATGTCTTTCCTTTCATGACTGTATAGCTATCTTTCCACTTCACAGCTGTAGATTATGGTTTGTGATGTGATTTTAATTTACTGCATACAGAGATTCTAATTATGGAATTGCCTAATTTTCTGCAATCTTTATTGCTATACTCAAGCAAACATTTGTTAAGGGTTAGATTTTTTTTCTCCCCAGCAGATTAATTTTACTTATTTTTTTTAAATTTATTTTACTTTGATTCTGTACCATTTCCCTTTCAGAATTATTTCCTTGCTAGGAGCACACAGCTATACAGCTGTTACAATTATCCTTTCAGATAGATCTATCTGAAGATCTAAATTTCTAGGAGCCTTCCAATTATGTAAGGCATTCCCAGCTGGATTAGAATTCATCTTTTCACAGAGAGAGCAGTGTCTTTATCCCATAGAAGACTGAATTGTGCTTTTCTCATTGCTTTGCCCTAAATAAAAGTAAATAAGACTTTTTTTTCTTCCCATGAAAAGAAATATGTAATGACCTCTGAAGGTGGAAATTTCTCCCTGAAATGTCTCTTTCAAAATTCTGTGCAGTGCATTTAGTTTCTCTTCCCTGTGTTTTTGAAGTCACAATATCATTCATGTTCTCAGACTTTGTTTACCATCTTGGTTAAACCTTTAGATTCAGATTCAAGTTCCTAGCCTGTATTCAGGCAGGTGCTTTAATTAGATGTTGCCAATGTATGTCTCATTTTGCAGCCAAGTCCAGATATTACAAAGTTGATTTTGTAAGCTTCAACCAAAAGGTATATACATGCAATTGATCTGGGATTTAAAGAGCCAGTTTATATCAATTGAGAGCATCCTTCATTAAAACAAACAAACAAAAAAAAACAATTTTCTTTAATTCGGAAACATTGGGGATTTTATAAAAAATAACTAGGCATTTTCTTATTTCTGTCCTATGTTGCACTGAAAAATACTGTTTCTACTTCTATAATGCCATAAAAACTAATTTTTTAACATATTCACTTTAATATTCCTATCTGGATTATTACTGAACCTGTGCCACTGTTCTTTCTATTTGTCTCTGAACTTTCTACATTTTTCTTGATTTAACATGTTTGGAATCATTCACAGAGAAAATGAGAAGTGCTATTAATATGAAAGCTATATTTGTGCAAAAGAACAAATATTGCCTCCTGTCACCTAAGGTCATGTGGTGATGCTGACTTCAAATGCAGTGCAGTGGTTGTGATGCTGACTTCAAATCTCTCAGAAAGGCTTAGGTTTGAGAAAAAGAAAGAAACAGCAAAGTGAACAAACATGCACCCTCATCTTTCAGGGGGTAAACCAAACCTTACTGCTGTAGGGATCAGTTGGTGCACCCTATGTAGCCCATAGAAGAACTCCAGTGGAGTGCTTTACAGGGTAGGGAGAGCAGCAGCAGCACAATATCTTCAGTGTGCTCCATGTGAGGCTTTCCCACATGTAGATGCCTTGACATCACTCGGTGTGTGTTTCACTGCTTTTGCTAGAGGAGAGAAACCCTAATAGAGTGACATAGAACTTTGTTTAATTACCCCAAGCCTGTGATGAACCAGTCATTCACTGAAAAGTAGTAATGACTCAGTTTTACCACCAGAATTGTACCACATGGAAATACAGCTCTATTCTCTCAGATGTTTGACCGCAGAGCTTTAAGCTCCTCCAAACTTCTGCATCAACATGGCTGATATATTATGTTCTTCAGCAGCATCTGTATCCAGCTCTCACACTTTCTGATGTTATTAAAGGGGACATACATATGGGATCCAAGGGTCAGAACTACCAGATGTGGAAAATTGAGGTCTTGAGGACGCAATTAAGTACTAGGCAGTATCCAGAAGCTCACGTCAGGCCACTTAGTCTTCCAAAAGTTTAGAAAAAGAATAGCAACTCACTGGAGCACATACATGAGAATGGCAGAACAGTTCAGAAAGAAAATAAGGGACAGAATGTAACATTATATTTTTAAAAGTACTTTTAAACTTTGGGATCCAATTTTTATACAGAGAAGGTAAAAAATTTCACTTCTTGTCTCAAGTGTGGCAGCACTATACCACTATTACCTACCTGTAGTACAGATTCACTGCATGTGATTAAAGTATCACCATCTCATCCTTTTGGCAAGGGTTGCATTTTGTAAAAATCTGAATGCTTGCTGATGCATCAAAATGGATAATCAATGAAATGTTTTGAAAGCTTGCTCTAACACTTTATGCTGATGTTATTGTGTGTTATTATAGAAACAGTACCATTATCCATACATATTTTTGTTAGCTCACCATTCCAAAGAAAAAAGAACCATGCAAAGGGATACCTGCAATTCATTTTCAGAAAGCATTTTGCAGCTTTTTCCGAGGCTCTTTTAATGCCAAATAGTTTATGTATACCAAAATATGTTCCTTTAGTAAGATCTCTAGTTTTTATTATGCATTACAGTAGTTAAGAGGGACATTTGCTAGATTGTTTAAAATAACATCTTCCAAGAACAAGGGGTTAATATCCGGAAGAAAATCTGAGCTTTTCCACTCAGATCTACTTCTAATAATTTTTATATGCTTTCTATATTCTATCTCTACATGATTTGAACATCTCGCTGACAACAAATTCAGTAACCATGTGGAATGAAAAAAATCATCTTATAGAAAGTTCTAGTGGACGACAGGATGACCGTGAGCCAACACTGTGCCCTTGTGGCCAAGAAGGCCAATGGCATCCTGGGGTGTATTAGAAGCGGGGTGGTTAGTAGGTCGAGAGAGGTCCTCCTTCCCCTCTACTCTGCCCTGGTTGAGACCGCATCTGGAATATTGTGTCCAGTTCTGGGCCCCTCAGCTCAAGAAGGACAGGGAGCTGCTGGAGAGAGTCCAGCGAAGGGCAACAAAGATGATTAGGGGAGTGGAGTATCTCCCTTATGAGGAAAGACTGAGGGAGCTGGGTCTCTATAGTTTGGAGAAGAGGAGACTGAGGGGTGACCTTATAAGTGTCTATAAATATATAAAGGGGGAGTGTCACGAGGATGGAGCCAGGCTCTACTCAGTGGCAAACAATGATAGGACAAGGGGTAATGGGTACAAACTGGAACACAAGAGGTTCCACTTAAACTTGAGAAGAAACTTCTTCTCAGTGAGGGTGACGGAACACTGGAACAGGCTGCCCAGGGAGGTTGTGGAGTCTCCTTCCCTGGAGACATTCAAAACCCGCCTGGACACATTCCTGTGTAACCTTATCTAGGTGTTCCTGCTCCGGCAGGGGGATTGGACTAGATGATCTTTCGAGGTCCCTTCCAATGTCTAGCATACTGTGATACTGTGAAAGTTCAGTGCACCAGTTTAGTTCTCGTCTTCTTATATCAGCACTTCTTATATCAGCACTCCAGGAGATCTTGGTTCAAGTTTTACATACGAGGTTGTAGTCTGAGGGAAAAAATGAATTTATATTTTCTGCCTGCCACCACATACAGAAGTTTTGCTTTGTCATACTAGAAGAGACAGGAAGAATGCAGTTGTCTCAAAACTCTTAATTTATCACTGGTTCGTGTTTACATGAGACTGTCATTGCATTCTGTGCTTAAGAAAAGCAGCAAGACAACTTTTCTAATTTCTGCAATTGCTGGTTTGATAGAATTATAACACTGATTATGAGTATCAATCAAAATCATGTGAATGTGCTATTAAAAGCAGGAGTCATTTACTTCCATGAGAGACGCTCTCCACAGAAATTTAGAGCACACCACAGATGATGTTATTTGAAATGAGTTACAGAAGAAGGGAGGAAAGAGTAACTTAACAGTCATAACTGCAGTAATTGTTTAGACAAAGATAACAATGCCTAAATGCACCTTTGGAAAATATTAGTTTTGCAAAAGAAACAGCTTAATGCCTCCTTCCCCAGGAGAGGTGGGTTACAAGAGAGGTTTTGAAGTAGTCAAATTGTTGTTAGTTAAATATAATTTTAGCACTGTCTTGTTTTACATAAGACTAACTTGTAGGCAAGAAATGCATCTATTTTGTTTCTAATTTTTATCCCAAAGTATGGGATATCTGCCCCAAATCTTGAAGCTGAATTCCCTGAATACATAGCTAGTTTTTTACATTGTACCCCTCAGGTGTGCCTCTAGAACAGACTAATGCGCCACCTTGAAAAGAGTTATTGGAAGAATTTAAGTATTTCAGAACGACCAGTTATTGCCAGCATGTACTGGTGGCTATACCTGTGTTCCGTATCTTTTTTGTATCATGAACATCAATATGAAAATGCATTTTTTGCACTTTAAAACCAGTAAACAGGTTTTATGTACTTACTCTGTGGTAGGAGTAGCTGTTTTGATTTAATTGGACTTGCTGTTAATCAGCTTTACCTAAACTAAAATGTGTTAGCTTTCTGAATACGTTGGTCATATATCTTCAGAAGATGATCTTGTTGATGGAGGAGGAGCAATCTATCAGAGAGAGGGAACTCCCTCTCCCCCCCCCACCCCCCAAAAAAAAAAAAATAAAATAAATGTGGTAATGCCAAACATTAGGCTTGCTACATTAATGAAATCTGTCACTGTTTACAGTCTTGGGTGTTGGCCAAAGATTTCTGAAGACTTGACTAGGAACTGTAAGTAGAGTGCTATGAAAATGGAGACAAAGAGACAGAGGGTTTTTGAAATCCAGTCAACTTCAGTCCACAGTGAGTGAGCTCTACAACAGCTTCAGAATTTAGATCAAATTTATAGTGATTGCTTTTTAACATAAAAAAGTAGCTTATAATCACCATCTGTCTCCGCTTATATATAAATAACTCTGTATGTCTTTTCATCCAGATATTTGAATTTGGTTTAGGACATCTAGAAGTGAGAATGTGAATAAATACCCTATTAATAATTGAAAATGGCCCTAAGCATATTGGGTAAAGGCAACAGTAACTCCTTAGTTCCCAGACAAGGATAAGACTGCGAATAAGATAAGCAGAATGTTGTCTTATGGTTCTAAAATATTAGACAGCTGGATGTTAAAAAAAAGTTAAGAGTGCTGTTAATCTCATAGGTTTCATTTTCATTTCTATATCCTGAATACTTTGTAATGTTCATGGCTGATAAATTCAACAATCTTGGTTTTACTTAGCATCATGTCACTCACAGCTCTTGGGCTTTCCTAATGCTGTATAACATGACTTGCAATATTTGTGCAAGAGATTAGGAAAATCAATGCCGTCTGTGTTACATGCAGATTCTAGGGTGTCTGGAAATGCAGAAAACTACTTAGGCTGTTTAGTCACCTAGAGCTCATCTGTTTTACCTTTTGCCACTCATGGCTAAAAGATTCATGTGGTGGCTGTGGATCTGAGAAAGTGACAAAAAAAATTACATCTGATGACAACAGTAATTTCTAAGCCTGTATATGATCAGTGTCCTTTAAAATCGAAGATATCACCACTCGAGTAGAGAGGTAAAGAAACAATTGTGTCTTTCTCCATGTCCTCTTCCTGCAAGTGTGTTTTACCTATGAGTAGGACAAAAAAGTTAGAGGGACTATTCATTAAATTCTAGATAACTTTGCACTATTAGCAGTTAATTCATGGCCTCTTCTTACCCAGTTACAATTAGTTACTGAGGTACCTGTGTGATGATGTGATTTAAAACCAGATATATGCAGCCTTTCATGCTCAAGGAGGAAACATCCAAATGAATCAGGAAAGAATGATAGAGATCTATTTTTTAACTTAATCTCTCTCTGGAATTAAAACACTGTTTTGAAGACTGTAGTGAAGGTGACAATTTCCACATGGGATTTATACCTGTGATTGCCAGCCACTATGTCAAACACTGCATCCACTTGCAAAGTATCAAAACACCAGCTAGAGCTTTGGTGTATCTTTTATCTCCCTCTATTCATCACAAACAAACAGTTTCTGCCTTTTGAAACATATTATATATAAACAGAAATGAATTAGAATTGCTCTTGAGAATGCTGCTGAAGTTTCTTACAAAATTACTTCAGGTACTTTAATTCTCAACCTTGGATGATTTTGCTTTTAAACCATGCACCGATTTTTAAAGCTCACAGTTTCAAATAAACATGACTTTTTCTGGTTTTAATACATGTAGTAATCCCATGACCCAGTTAAGATTTATAGGATAATGAGGCCTACAATTGTCTCCTATTGTTTTTAAATGTTAAATAATGATTTCTTCCCCAATTGTTGAATACATTCCATAACAATATTTCATACTGATGCAAACTCTGTAAAGGCTCTGTGGCTATGCTCTCATTCTGGAAAGACATGAATTAAGTAAAATAATTAAAGATCCAAATGTCGACTCCAAAAATGTTCAAAAAAGTCCAAAATTATAATTTCTATAATTGATGATTAAAAGTATCAAAGTTATATGGGATAGTGAATATATTTATGGAAATATATTAGCTCTGTCATTGCAAGAAATAGAAATAACTTCAGTGTTCACAGTAACAGATATGCCTTCAATTATTGATATAATCATAGTATAATAACCTCATAACTATGTTATTAGATCTACAGAGGGGAAGATTTGGTGCCGCGGATCTGATATTTATACAAAATGTGTTTGAGAGTAGTTTTATTTCAGGCTCAGTATATTTTGTTCCTATGGGCTGTCTATTACTGTTTTGAAAATATTTAAATGTGTTTGAAGGGTGTATCATCTGTTTAGTTATATTGAAAATATACCCTGTCCATATGCATCACAACTGCTTTATGTGAACTGAGACTTTTAAGTGAGGACCTTTGGAAAATCCACTTCAAAATTCTTTTACTCTAAACTGAAACACCAATGTAGAGTTATCACCTACACTTCCTTTGCAAAGCCCTATTTTCTTCTTTGGAACTTCGAGTACTCATCCTACACCATCAAGTCTTCAGGTATAGAATGTTATGAAAACATTGAAATCTTTGTATTTTTTTTTTTTTTTAGTATTCTTAAAATCACTGTGAAAACATACATTACAAACATCCTTAAGAAACAGTCATGGTTGCTTTCAAAGTTTGGTCTAAGCCTGTTTACGACCACTTTGAAATGAAATGTTCAATGATGCGAATCTAGCCTGAAGGCAAGTGTTTCAATAAATATTTATATTGTGGAAAATTCCAACTAATTTCCTCGTATTTTTGTTATTCTGGAAACCAAAATGTTCTCAAAACATCTTCACTTAAGCCGCATACTGAAACTTAGAGAAAGCTAAAGGCATAACATGGCAAGCCATCCGCTCACTATGCTAATGTACAAGACAAAATTGGTGAAATAAAAGCATCACCAAAATGGAACAAAAGGAAATTTAGAGGATAGTAAAGCAAAAGAAAACAATATATACTAAGAAACTCTGTGGTATGTGACCTAGGATGAATTAAAATGTCTGCTAGAATTTGTAGTTCTTCCTAATTCCACTTGGTCAGTCCTGACAATTGTCTAGGTTAGAGCAATGTTTGGTTTCTGTTTTGGTTTTGGTTTCAGTTTTGGTTTTGGTTTGGGGGCGTTTATTCCTCATGGTCATAAACCAGCAGTTCCTTGATTTGTGTCATGGCTTTCTCTCTCCCCCATGGATCTACAACCCACATGTGAGTGGAGGAATTGGTTTTTGCATCTGTCAAATGACATGACATTACATGGCACATAGGGCACAAGTCTGGGATTATTCCTTAGCCCTGTTTAGAGTCAGTGTGGTTCATGTAGTTAGGCTGCTTTCAGCAGTTTATAGATGGACGATAACGATCATAGAATCATAGAAAGGTTTAGGTTGAAAGCTATCTCAAAAGATCATCTAGTCCCACCCCACTCCCACTACAGTAGGTTGCTCAAAGCCACATCAAACCTTGAACACTTCCAGGGGTGAGGTAACTGCAGCTCTTCTGGCAACCTGTTCCAGTGTCTCACAACCCTCATAAAAAAATGTCGTCATTCTGTCCATTCTAAATTTATCCTCTTTCAGTTTAAAACTGTTGCCTCATTTCCTGTCAGTGCAAGTCTGGGTAAAAAGTCTTTCTACTTCTTTCTTATAAACCCCCTTTAAGTACTGAAAGGCTGCAATCTCCTTAGAGCCTTCTCCAGGCTGAACAAGCTCAACTATCTCAGCCTTTCTCCATGGGAGGGTCATTCAAATTCTTTAATAATTTTTGTGGCCCTCCTCTGGACTCACTCTGATAGGTTCATGTATTTCTGATTCTAGGGACCCCAGAGCTGGACACAGTACTCCAGGTGGAGTCTCGTGAGAACAGAATAGAGCGGGAGAATCATCTTCCTTAATGTGATGGACACATTTCTTTTTGTGCAGCCCAGGATACAGTTAGCTTTCTGGGCTGCGAACACACTTTGTAGTCTCATATCTAATTTTTCATCTGTCAGTATCCCCAAGTCTTTCTCCTCAGAGCTGCTTTCAATTCTTTTACTGCACAGCCTGTACTGACATTGGGACTGCCCTGACCCATGTGTAGGACCTCGGTTGTGCTTGGTTTTGCTGAACTTCAAGAGGGTCACATGGGCTCACTCCTCAAGTCTGTCAAGGTCTTTCTGGAAGGCATCCCTTCCCTCAGACAAAACAACTGCACAACTCAGATTAGTGTCATCCACAAACTTGCTGAGGGTGCACACAGTCCTACTATGTCACTGATGAAGATATGAAGTAGTACTGGTCTCAATATGGATCCTGAGGGACACCACTCCTTACTGATTTCCACTTTGGTATGCTGCGACATTTACTGTAGCTCTTTGGAAGTGACTATCTGGCCAGCTCTTTATCCATCTAACAGTTCATCCATCCCCATATAATTCCAATTTGGAAGTAAAAATGTTGTGGGGGACCATATCAAAGACTTTCAGAGAGATTACATCTGCAGCCCTTCTGTTGTCACCTCATGCAGTCACAGAATAACAGAATCACAGAATCCTAAGGGTTGGAAGGGACCTCAAAAGATCATCTAGTCCAACCCCTCTGCAAGAGCAGGGTAACCTAGAGTACATCACACAGGAACTTGTCCAGGCGGGCCTTGAATATCTCCAACGTAGGAGACTCCACAAGCCCCCTTGGCAACCTGTTCCAGTGATCTGTCACTCTCACAGTAAAATATTTTTTCCTGATGTTCACATGGAACCTCCTATGCTCCAGTTTACACCCATTGCCCCTTGCCCTATCACTGGACATCACTGAAAAAAACCTAGCTCCATCATCCTGACACTCACCCTTTACATATTTGTAAACACTGATGAGGTCACCCCTCAGTCTCCACTTCTCCAAGCTTAAGAGTCCCAGCTCCCTCAGCCTCTCCACATAAGAGAGATGTTCCATTCCCTTAATCATCTTTGTAGCTCTGCGCTGGACTCTTTCAAGTAATTCCCTGTCCTTCTTGAACTGAGGGGCCCAGAACTGCACACAATATTCCAGATGTGGCCTCACCAAGGCAGAGTAGAGGGGGAGGAGAACCTCTCTTGACCTACTAACCACACCCTTTCTAATGCACCCTAGGATGCCATTGGCCTTCTTGGCCACAAGGGCACATTGCTGGCTCATGGTCATCCTCCTATCCACCAGGACCCCCAGGTCCCTTTCCCCTTCACTACTGTCCAGCAGGTCAGCCCCCAGCCTGTACTGGTACATGGGGTTGTTCTTCCCCACATGCAAGACTCTACACTTGCCCTTGTTGAATTTCATCAAGTTCCTCTCCGCCCAACTCTCCAGCCTGTCCAGGTCTCGCTGAACGGCAACACAGCCCTCTGGTGTGTCAGCCACTCCTCCCAGTTTAGTATCATCAGCAAACTTGCTGAGGGTACACTCAGTTCCCTCATCCAGGTTGTTGATGAAAATATTAAACAGCACTGGTCCCAGCACCGACCCCTGAGGGACTCCACTGGTCACAGACCTCCAGCTAGATTGTGCCCCATTGACCACAACTCTCTGCCTTCTTCCTTCCAACCAGTTCTTGATCCACCTCACTACCTGATCATCAAGCCCACACTTCCTTAGCTTATCTATGAGGATGCTGTGGGAGACAGTATCAAATGCCTTACTGAAATCAAGAAAAACCACATCTACCGCTCTACCATCATCCATCCACCTAGTTACTTGCTCATAGAAGGCTATAAGGCTGGTCAAACATGACTTCCCCTTGGTAAAGCCATGTTGGCTGCTCTGAATGACCCCCTCATCCTTGATATGCCTAGAGATGGTGTCAAGAATAAGTTATTCCATCACCTTTCCAGGGATGGAGGTAAGGCTGACCAGTCTATAATTACCCTGGTCCTCCTTCTTGCCCTTCTTATAGACCGGCATGACATTTGCCATTCTCCAAGCCTCAGGCACCTCACCTGTTTCCCACGACTTACCAAAGATGATGGAGAGTGGCCCAGCAGTGGCCTCCACCAGCTCCCTCAGCACCCGCAGGTGTATTCCATCCAGACCTATCGACTTATAGATGTCCAGATTGCTTAACTGATCCCTAACCCAATCCTCATCCACCAAAGCAAACTCCTCCTTTATCCTGACTCCTTCCGGGGCTATAGGAATCTGGGTCCCCCGGGGAGAGTCTGCAGGAGTAAAGACAGAGGCAAAGAAGGCATTCAACGCCTCTGCCTTCTTTATACCCTCTGTCTCCAGAGCACCCACCTCATTCAGCAGTGGGCCTATACTGCCTCTTGTGTTAATTTTATTCGCTATGTATTTGAAGAAGCCCTTTCTATTGTCCTTGACCCGACTTGCAAGATTAAGTTCCAAGGAGGCCTTAGCTGTCCTAATTGCTTCCCTACATCCTCTAACAGCTGTCCTATATTCCTCCCAAGTGGCCAGCCCCTCCTTCCATAATCCATAGATTCTCTTTTTCTGCATGAGTTTGCCCAGCAGTTCCTTGTTTAACCATGCTGGTCTCCTGGCTCCCCTACTTGAATTCCTACTCATTGGGACACACTGATCCTGAGCTTTGAAGAAGTGGTTCTTGAATGCTGACCCGCTACCTTGAGCCCCTTTACCACCTAGTACCCTTTGCCATGATACTTCCCTTAGCAATTGATTGAAGAGGCCACATCCAGAACTGTGGCCTTGCTAGGTATTCTATTCCTCCCACACAAGATCCTAAACTCCACCATCTCATGGTCACTGCAGCCCAGGCTGCCATTGACCATCACCACTTCAACCAGACCCTCCTTGTTGGCAAGTACCAGATCCAGCAGCGCTCCTCTCCTAGTTGGTTTGTCCACCATTTGCATTAAAAAGTTATCATCAATGCACTGGAGGAACCTCCTAGACTGTGAATGACTGGCTGTGTAAGTCTTCCAGCAAATATCGGGGTAGTTAAAATCCCCCATAAGGACCAAGGCATGTAGTCGTGAGGCTGCTTTCAATTGCCTGTAGAAAGCCTCATCAACTCCTTCGTCCTGATCAGGAGGTCAATAATAGACACCCACAACTGTGCCACCCGTACCAGCCTGTCCCTTAATTCGCACCCACAGACTTTCCACTTGCTCCTCATCTGCCCCTGGACGGAACTCAATACATTCTAGTCGCTCTTTCACATAAAGAGCAGCTCCATCACCTCGCTTTGCTGACCTATCTTTCCTAAAAGGGACATAGCCATCCATGACCACATTCCAGTCATGTGAGCTGTCCCACCATGTCTCTGTAATTGCCACCAGGTCATAACCTTTAGACTGCACACAGACTTCTAACTCCTCCTGTTTATTCCCCATGCTGTGTGCATTTCAAGAAGCAAGCAGAGCACACTAGTGGCACCCTTGGAAGGCAGGAGGCCTTCTGGTCTTCATTAATACTAGAACAATGCCCCACTAGTTCAAACCCAGCTACAACCCCCTCACACTTCGAATCTAACCTAGAGCTCTGTGAGTGAGCTCTGCTAACTCTTGCCCTGGTACACTTTTTCCCCTGCAGGACAGGGTCTAAACAACTATCCTTTCCCTCAAATGAAACAATAGATTGAGAGTCCTCCCTAGTCCACCATCCTTCAAGCCCTAGCATGTTTCCCTTGGCCTTGTCCCTAACAGGCCCAGTTATCTCCCCTTCCCCCTTCATATCTAGTTTAAAGCCCTGTCAATGAGCCCTGCTAACTCCTGCACCAAAAACCTTTTCCCCTTCTGGGACTGATGTATCCCACCTGCCACCAGCAAACGAGGTGTCTCATACAGCAGCCCATGATTTAAAAACCCAAACCCCTGCCTTTGGCACCAGTCACATAGCCATGCATTAATCTGCACACTCTTACTTATCTCTGCACCCTTGCTTGTAACAGGTATGGAGGCAAACACCACTTCCGCTCCAGACCCTCTAACCAGCCGTCCCAGGGCCCTGAAGTCTCTCTTCATTGCCTTTGCCCTGCTTGTAATAATTTCATCACTGCCAACCTGAAAAACCAGCAGCGGACAGTAGTCAGAGGGCTGCACCAGATCAGAGAGTTCCCTTTTAACATCTCCAATCCGAGCCCCAGCTAGGCAGCAGACTTCCCTGTAGGATGGGTCAACAAATGGGCCCTTCTGTTCCCCTCAGAAGGGAGTCACCCACTACAATTACTCTTTTCTTCTTCATTGAGGAAGTTCTAAGGCATGGGGGTAAGTGACAAGCCCTAGGTGACTCACTAGATGGATCTACCCCTCCATCTCCATTTACCTGGCCCTGTAGTTCCAAGACCTCATACCTGTTCCTCAAGGGCAACTGGGAGCGAGAAAGGGATTGTGAGGGTTTTTGCTTACCTCTCCGAGGAGGGACCTCCCTCCATACGTCCTTGTCCCTTAAGTTCACTCCTTCTATCTGATGGTAGGAGGGAAGGGGATCTATCACTTGTTCAACCACACTTCCCTCTGCCCTTGCCTTAGGCTGTGGCTCCACCAATCAATTTCACTTTCACACTCTCTGACAGCTCTCAACCTTTCTATGTCCTCCCTCAGTTCAACCACCTGCTTTAGCAGGTCATCTACTTGCTGACACCGCACACGAGTGGCATCGCTGGCTCTCTCTGATACAAGTGCCAGGCTCAGGCATTCACCACAGCCAGAGACGGCCGCATGTCTGCAGGAAGGCTCAGTCTGGGTACCCACGTTATTCCTCACTATAGGTTTTGATCGAGTGGTGACCATGATCTACCTGGTCGATCGGTCCGTCTACGTCTCTCTGCACAAGCAAGCAATCCTTCCTCCTCCTGCGCTCCAGGCGAGCCCTCTTGATCAGGCGGTCACCCCGCTCGCCTGCCCGCGGAAACTGCCTCGGCCTCACCGCGCTCCTGGTTGCTCGCGCTCCCTGGGCAGGTTTTTAACCGCTCACAGCTGCCGCCGAGCCTCCTGGTTCCGCCCCCGGTGAGTCAGCTGCTCGCGAGAGCTGAGCTGCCGGCTCCTGGGCCAGTCCTGTCGAGGACCTCTCCTTGTTATCTCCCTTATTATTATTATTAGTAGTAGTAGTGCTAACAGTAGCAGTATCAGTATTAGTATTATTAGTATGTTGTACTTTATTTTAATTATTACATTTTTCTTATGTCAACCTGGGGGTTTTACGTTTTTCTGATTCTCCTCCCCATCTTGCCTGGGGAGGGGTTGAGGGGGAGGAAGAGTGAGTGAGCGGCTGTGTGGTACTCAGTTGCAGCTGGGTTTAAATCACAAAAGAATTCTTTTTTTTTTTTTAATATATTCCCCACTTCTGTGAACATCACCTCTATGTTCCCACATATTCTTTTTGCCACCACAAAAGCCATCTTACATTTTCACTATCCCAGTCCTTCCATTCACTCCCCCAGTTCATCCTTCTCTTTCCTCTTATTTCCAGTATTGATGTCTCTTGCTCACTCAAAAAAAAAATATTTTTATCCTTCCCAAAAGATTAAACAAAGTGTCAAGTTTTAATCCCCATAAGGGGCAAGGTTTATAAAGATAGCAGGACTCCAAGTGGTAGGATGCTTCACACTTCTTTGGCATGCTGCTGGCTGAGCTGGTTCTGGGGGTAAAGCCCTTAACTGCTTTCAACCTTTGTTAGACACCGAGCAAACAGGAGAGAAGACAGCCAGCAGCAGTCTTGGCTTTGTGATCTGCTTTGGTCACCTTTGCTCCCTACTCAGTCTAGACATTCTGAAATAACATCTCCTCTATATTTGTAAGAAGATATACTTACACTCATGCGAGAATAGCTTTGGCTTGCTACACATTATACCACACCTTGTACATGTAGGTGTGTGAATAGAGGAGAAAGTCATGAGAACCATGCACAATTTCAGCCTAAACGTTTGCATGCCTTTGTAGATGCAGACAGTCCAGGCCAGTCCCTCTGTACTGGCTATAAGAATTGGCTCATTCCTTGTTAGGCTCATAGAATCATAGAATCAACCAGGTTGGAAAGGGCTTTTAAGATCAAGTCCAACCATTGCCCCTTGGCTGCCAAGACCACCACCAAACCATGTCACTGAGGGCCTCATCTACATGTTTTTTTAACACTTCCAGGTACAGTGATTCCTCCATTTACCTGGGCAGCCTGTTCCAATAACTGATTAGCCTTTCTATGATTTTTTTTTTCCTAATATCCAATCTAAACCTCCCCTGGCACAGTTTGAGGCTGTTACCTCTTGTCCTGTCACTTGTTACTTGGCAGAAGAGACCGACACCCATCTCACTACAACCTTCTTTCAGGTAGTTGTAGAGAGCAATAAGGTCCTGCCTGAGCCTTCTCTTTTCTAGACTAAACACCCCCAGTTCCCTCAGCTGTTCCTCATCAGACTTGTTCTCCAAACCCTTCACCAGCTTCATTCCCTTTCTCTGGACTCGCTCCAGAACCTCAATGTCTCTCTTGTAGTGAGGGGACCAGAACTGAACACAGGATTTGAGGTGCAGCCTCACCAGTGCCAAGTAGAGGGGGATGATCACTGCCCTGGCCACACTATTGCCGATACAGGCCAGGATGCTGTTGGCATTCTTGGCTGCCTGGGCACAAGCTGGCTCATGTTCATCCATCAATCAGCACCCCTAGGTCCTTTCCCAATGAGCAGCTTTCCAGCCACTCTTTCCCAAGCCTGTAGCGCTGTGTGGGGTTGTTGTGGCCCAAATGCTGGACCCGGCACTTTGCCCCTTTGAAAATCACCATTAGCCACAGTCCAGCCTGTCCAGATCCCTCTGCAGAGCCGTCCTCCCCACCAGCAGATCAACACTCCCAGCCAGTTTGGTGTCATCAGCAAATTTACTGAAGGTGCACTCAGTTCCTTCATTCAGATCATCAATGAAGATATTAAACAGCACTGGCCCTAACAAGAAGCCCTGCAAAACACCATATGTCACTAAGCATATAAGGCACTTACATTCTTTTGCAACGTCAAGCTGGACCTTACAGTTTTTAGGGAAGTATTTTGTGTGGTTTACTGGCAACACTCACTTCACAAACTGCTCCATTTTCAGCCTTTCAAATGTAAAAGATGAAAAGCTGGTAGACTCAGCTGACAATAAAGTGTGTTTTGTACATGCTGTCCCTTAAGATGAAACACCCATATATGCAGTAGCAGGGAGGAGGACTTACAACCATCTTTCCAAGTGACAGACATTTCAAAGACAGTTAAAGGACAAAGGGGAGATTTAGAATTAGCAGCAATGTATTAAAACAAGTGTGGTACTCTGCACAGATTTCTGCTATGAAGTTAATTGATTTTGGTAGATGTGATAACACTTTACAATAATAGTAATTCCACAGCAATTTTAAATGAAATGTGAAAGTGTACACACATAGAGAAGCACAATTAAAAAGGATAACTGGTGGAGATGCATACACATATATACCTTTATGTATGCATGTGCATATACATATATGTGCATGCAGAGACATGCAGTGATTTCTAAAATTCCAGTGGTGGAGTGTCCTAGGTTCAGCAGTAGCAGTCATTTTTCTCCTTCTTAGTAGCTGGTGCAGTGCTGCGTTTTTGACTTTCAGCCTGGGAACAGCGCTGATAACACCGATGTTTTTAGTTGCTGCTCATTAATGTTTACTCTGACCAAGGACTTTCTGAGTCTCATCTCAGCCAGGGAGGAGGGGAAGCCAGGAGGAAGCAGAGACAGGACACATGACCCAAGCTAGCCAAAGGGGTATTCCATACCACTGCATGTCATGCCCACTATATAAACTGGGGGCAGTTACCCGGAAGGGTTAAATCACTGCTCGGTGGGGCTGGGTACTGGTTGGCCGGTGGTGAGTGGTTGTATTCTCTTCCCTTGTTATTTCCCTTATCATTATTATTATTGGTGGTAGCAGCATTGGTTTGTGTTATACCTTAGTTACTGGGCTGTTCTTATCTCAAACTGTGGGAGTTACATTTTTTTGATTCTCCTTCCTCTCCCTCTGGGAGCAGGGGGAGGAAGGAGGCTGACTGAGTTTAAAGCATGACATGGAGTTAAAGTAATCCATTTTGCATGTAAAGTAAGCACTTAAAATGCATTGAGGTTGCCCACTCCATTCCCAACCAGGAGCTTTTGCTGTCCCATGCTGTCACAGATCATTGTGCATAAGTTTTGTAACCAGCAGTTAAAGAGGGCAGGATCTCCACTGTCTCCTCTAAGAAGCAGCAAACAAAATGATTGCATACACAAACAAAACAAAAGCTTAAAATGAATGTAATGTAAGTAGTATTTGTAATTCTGATGATCATACATTCTTCTCTAGCATAATAGGTCACACAAATCAGGGAAACAATTGTTAAATGTTTTTAGATTGCATATACCATTAAAAAGTTTTTATTAAATGTTAATTCATCAACTAACCAAACATAGAACAAGACAATAAAAGGTGGAAAATTTGTATAGAACAGGAGAAAAGAGATATAAAGGTTAATATATGTGTCTCAGTCACATGGGCTTAATATTTGGCTTGGTTTTATTGTTAGTTCTGTTGTTAAATTTTCTAAGGTCAGCACAGTTGATGCTTCAGGAAGCAGAAAATTCTGGATGAGACAATCAAAGAAAAATAGTATAGTACATGCGTGCACTCATTCAATATATCCACCTCCCTCACCAAGTCATATGGAGCTTTTCCATCCATATCTATTTTTCTTTATTTTTTAAAAAGTACTGTTTATTATCACACAGCTGGTGTTTTGCATCATGTGCACATTGGCCCTAAATGCTGGGTAAGGAAACAGGTATTAGAAGTCAAGATTTTGTTTAAAAATCCAGTGAATCATAATTACAGACAATGAATCAATCACAACTGAGAGGCAGTGGCTGTGAATTTAACATTATGAACACTCTCCACAGTATTTCTGCTCTTTAAGATTTTCATTAAAAATTTTTTTTCCAATTCAGTTGAGAAGTTAAACACCTGAAGGTTCTAAATGTAAATACTTTGTTTTGGTTTTAAATATCTTATTTTTATGTGTAAATAGCAATGTTGTTCAGGTTTTTTTTTAATTTTAATTAAGACATTTCTAAAATGAGAAACAATTTTTAACAGACCCCAAAAATTTTATGAAAGCATGAAACTCAAATATTGGAAGTTTCAAAGATTTTTCAATACCTTCATAAAATTTATTTTAAAGCAATCTTTTTTCAATTAAAAGCTTGTAAATGAACTTCATTAAAAAAAAAGTTTTATTAACAAGAAATCCTCATGTGCTCGAGCATATACAAAGAGTTATATGCATATATAAAATTTATATATATATATATGAAGGTTTTTTCCTCCAGAAAGTATTTTCCTCTAAAATTTTATCCTAAATAGTATTTTATTCCCTTTCAATAATTTTTAAAAAGATATTAGTCATTTAGTAATTTCTGGAGAAGAAAAATCTCTAAAATAAGGATATAATTATTAGAATCTAGTTTTTCTCTAGATCTTCAAGTTTCTAATGCTGGATATCAGACTAGAAAAAGTAACTCAGAAATGGGAAGAACTGAAGAATGAATGAGGCTTCAAATAGGTTAATTTTCAGGAAAATAAGGTTGTGTTTCAGGTTTGTCTTTGATGTTTTTTCTAAGCAATGTATCCAATTCTGATTTGGCAAACACACTCATATGTCAAACTGTATTCTTTAATCTGCATTTATAAGTAATGATCATGTTGTTTAATTATATAAAGCAGTAGCTGCATATTCCTGTATGCAATATGTCATTATAATAGGTTTTATTCTCATGAGTTTTTTTAAATAATATTTTATTACTTATATTTAAGAACTGGGAGTATGACTATAACACATACTCTTGTCTACCTTATCATGATGCCTGCTAAATGAGTATTAGAAACTAATTTACATTGACAGTTAAGTATAAGAAATCTGTAAAAGATGCAGCTACTATTACCTAGCTTAAAAAAAAATAAATATACCAAGATTTTTTTTTTTATTCAAGCCAAGTAAAAGAACAAACAAAACTGACCCAGAAAACTCCCAGGAAAGAAATTAACCAAAAATCACATAGAAGAGGTGGGTGGGGTGGTGGGCTGTGGGGGAAATTTGGAGCCTGCAAAATCTCTCTGGCAAAGGATCAGGATGCAAATGCAGCACGAAGTTATGCACAGAAGAAATCATATCTTGGTTTGTGAAACACACTAAGAAAAAGACAGGTGCAGCAAACACAAGAGATGAGAGTTCCTTATGAATGTAATTTGTTTGTGTTATTTCTTATTTTTCTAGATCTTTCATTGCTTGCTCTCCATAAATACATACATTGGTTCAGTAGACACACAAAGGCATAAAGCTTATCTGGGGCAATATTTACAGATTAGTGCAGGTAAAGACTGCACTTTTTAGATACTTTTTACTGAGAATAAAAACTAACATGACAAGGGTAGTTTATAAGAACAGTTGGAAGTTTTGACTGAATTCCATCTGCAAGATCTCTCTCTCTAGGACTTTCAAACATGAGTGATCCACTCTGCATCTAATTCCTGGCACCCAGTTTTCTTAGTGCCTTTGACCACCACAGTCCAGCAGAAGCAAGAATGAAAGTAGATTCAACTTTAAAACACCAGCATGAGGGGTTGTCTTCAATCTGGAAAACAAATCTTGGTAAACTGAGGAGATATTACATAAATCCTCACTATGCCAGTTCCTCGTACCTTGAAAACTAATACCACATGAACTTCCTTTACACATGTTCAATAAGACAGAAAGCTGCTAGAGAAAAAATATGGTCTGGTATCAGTCTTACATCCTTCAGCTTCAAGCATTTAGACATCTCAAACTGAGCTGTCCAGCAAAAGTTAAATGAAAAGACAAATGCGGATAGGATGTTCGGCACAGCAGGTGAAAGGCTACACTTTAATTTGGCAAAGTATGTTTAAATCAGGCCTTATAATAGGTTGGTTCCCCATTATTTTGTGTCATTAACTTGGGTTTAGAGAATGCTTTAAAACATCTTCACTTGTTAAATCTTTCACAGCCAGCTGATTTTCTCCCTAACAGAAAATGAGAGGCAAAATGTCAAGAAGAGCAAAGATTATCTTAACCTTGTACTACACTGATCAGAACTCGGCTCGAAGTCAATGATTGCAAAACTTGTTCAGAATAACCTGATGACTCAGTCTCCCAGAATGCTAATCTTCAAAATCAGTGCAGCAAGAGACGAGGGGATTAAGGCCACATTCAACTGTAATGAGATCCATCATTAAAGGCAGAACACAGTCCATTGACATGAGATATCTAGAATATGTAATTGCTTTTACTTTAAATTTTTCATTAGCACAAGAATTTAGAATCATTGTTCTGTCATTACATTTTGCCTATTATTTTCATTTTATTATTATATCCTAACTAAGTTGTTAATAAAGCTCTCCGTTTTCTCCAGATACTTGCACTGTAACTGCAATTTATATAGACACCAGCTTTTTTTTTCTTTTAATGAGAAGAGGAACCTGGCTGCATAGTCTCTACGTATTATTCACAAGATTTTTTCTTTTTAATGTTCAAAAAGATTGTTTCATTCTAAAACTTGCTTTTCCCTGTTTTCTATAAGTAGAGCTCCTTATTTCCCTTAAAATTATCCTCTACCTCTGT
This sequence comes from Pezoporus occidentalis, assembly GCF_034315485.1. Classification (NCBI taxonomy): domain Eukaryota; kingdom Metazoa; phylum Chordata; class Aves; order Psittaciformes; family Psittacidae; genus Pezoporus; species Pezoporus occidentalis. The sequence continues at coordinate 6,574,572 of NW_026912961.1, read as the reverse complement.
CCAATGCACATATAAACTGAAACGAGCATGTGCAGCCTGTTACTGGATCATGCTCTCAAAGAACAGTAGTTAAGAGATGTGTGGAGCATTAGCATTAGAATTTTTTTAATTTTTTTTTTCAGGTATAGGAGAATTAGGCAGGTCTTCAAATGGTGTTTTTCTTGTTTGGCTTTGTACTTTGGGTACACTCAGAGAAAATTACTGGATTTCTTCTCTAGCAAAACAAATTGTTAATTTATTTGGGGTGCGAAATAGTAAAGGATACTCTATATGATTAATTAGATTTAAGTATGTGCTAGAAAGCAAATAAATAAAGAACAGTGCTAAATTATGCTCAATTCACATTAAATTGTCTAAGCAGTGAAATACAGTTTGGAATTGCACAGCTTTCCACCAAGTCCTTCTTAATAACAAGGGACTAATTCTCATTTAATCCACATAGCATTTTATTTTTATCATTGAAACTGGGAGATAAGATGGCAAACATTTATGAATCTTGATTAACAATTTAAAAACATTCTATAGCAACAGTTCTGAAACACACTAATTTATATTTTCTTGTTATGCTCCTGCTTCCCATCTCTTCCTTCCGCATAACACTGTGTGTACAAACATCTTTATTGTATTTTATTGCATATATTTCCTTAAAAATATATTAGCTTTGAAGAGTCCTAAAAGGATGACAGAGACAGGATACTTGGAAATTCATGGAAACATATGATCCTCAGAGGAGTTAAGATAATCAAGGCTTCCAGACTTGCAATAAAATAATTTTACAAATTTTTTTACCTTTTACCTCTGAAATTTGATGTTTCCATGTACGCAAGTTGGTGCCCTAATGAAGTACAGCTATTAAGTCCAGCATGCTTTAGGAGTCAGCTCAACTCTGGAGTGTTACATTGCAATTTTGGATTTATTACATCTACATAATATTACAAAATGACTGTAAATACAATTACCTTTACTTCCAATTTCCTCCTCTATCACATAGCCTCCCTGGGAGGCTTTAAAGCAAGACAGCTAACAAAATAGATGACTGACTGCTGTAACATAGATGCCGTATGACAGGTCTGAAAGCATCAGCAGCAAATTGACTACTGAAGGTGCATGGCTCTTTTGATATTCAATGAATGAGATGATTTCTTCTCACCTACCTTTGATAGAATCCAAGGCATGAAAATATAAACAAATTATATAAAATCAGAAATGATAATTTTTGGCAGTGAGAGTGGATAATAGAAGGGATTTTTAGTTGCATATTGTCTGGTTTTTCCTAAGTTATAGACACAGGAAAAGATTATTGCTTTCTTAGTGCTTCCTGATTTTTGTTTCTGTCTCAGCTGAGCACGACAGAGGCAAAGAGGGGAAGAGAGGAGAGAAAGGCGGAGGAGGAAAGAGCAGGAGAAGCAATCACTTCCAAGGAGTGGTTACTAAGCTAAGTGCCAAATATTCATAACACAAAACATAGACTGCTGAAGTAATGTCATAATTATCAGCTGGAAACTTGCCATACAACATGTAAAAATATCCATGTGCCATCTGGTAATAATTTTTTTCTCAGGCATAATGAAAATTAAGGGCAACAGCAAAACTGAAATTCCTTAGCCTGGAAGAGTGGTAGAACAAGCATATACCACTTGTTGATATATTTGTTTCCTAAGCATCTACCTTACTACTAATGTAATAAAGAAAATACAAAATTCTTATGTTCTAGAACATGTCTCACACAGGGATATCAGGCAGTTCTTAAAAAGAATGGAACATTCTTAATAACAAACACTGACTACATATCTTTGGATTCCAGCTTTTCCTCTCTCCTGTTTTGGATATACTGTTGCAATGACGTTTTCAGTGGAGAGCTAGAATGCAAGCTCTAAACATGAAAATCACAAGTTTGAAAATTGGGTTCATTTTACTTTTATACATGCTAATTTTCAGATGATAATGTATGCAAATTTCCTTATATATTTCACATTTATGACAGTATTTCAAGTTTTCTACTGCATCCAAGCAATAATATATTTCTTCATTTTTATACAGTAGAGTCTCCAAGAAGGCTCATTTTGTTTATATTTACATATTTTACTAGATATGATATGATTTATATTTTATATTTTTTTATTTCATTATAAAATTTAAATATTAAATTTTCATTTGCATTCAGGTGAAAAGAAGACAGATATGAATAATAAAAAATGGCGATGCAATCTTTCAATTAGTAGTAATATATCTTTGTAATTACCTAGAAATTACTTGCAGGGCGTACCTGAAGACTTTAATGTATTTTTACTGCTTCAGATCTTCATATAATGCATGTTTGCAGAGGATAAAGCCTTCCAGAACTTATTGATGCCAAATTTGCTATCAGTAACTACTCTAACTGCACATATAGCTAAATGCTTGCATCCTAAACACATTGGCTTCTTGATGCCCCAATTCTACAAGTGGTGATTGCACCTCTTCTTTCCCAATCAGTCATCCACTATTGCAGACCTGGAGACTGGCATGTGCTGAAACTGGTCCATTATTTTTTCTTTGTGGCACAGCTTTTATTATTTGTGTGCAAGGTCCTTTTGCCAAAAGCACAGAGGAAAATGACAAGCGATGCATTTTCCTTGATGAAAGTTTCCAAGTATGACAGTAATGTGCCTTGTCCAGGAACCTTATTCCTGTCTCTTACTGCTGCTGCCAGCCTGGTAGAGCACAGGGAGTATGAATTTAACCAGTGTTGTTTGATAGCTGAAGCCAAATGAAGCCCTTTCTCCTTTGGTTCAGGCTTAAAAAAGTGTTACAGGCCCAGCTACCACCTTTGACAGTCTGTAGCTCATCATAGGCTATTATTAGTGTAATCCTGAAATTCATGAGTTCAGATGAATACAGCACTTGTTACAGATCCCTGAGGGACTTGTTACTAAAGCATATTTTGCAGAGAAGTTTGTATGTCTATACTAGAGTATTTAACGCAAATGAAGTATCCCAGAATCTCTTATACCAAAGTTTTTTCGGAATAAGCAGGTGATGTCTGAGTTTACTGTGAAAACAAGGGAGAGTTACAGTACTGTTGTGCCCTGCTTCCCTATTCTTGCCCTAGAGCTGTTCCCTTGAATCTTGTTTAAAGCAATACAGATACGAAGCTCATGGTTTATTCCTCTTTTCTTTAGAAGCCTGGAACTGCAGATTTGGTTTAAATTTGAATAAAGCTCCTGAATTAATAGCCTGTATTCCATATGAGGAAAATCTCATAATGCTTGCAACTGCCAGAACTTGTAAGGATTGTGCTACCCTGTGGATCAGTCTTGTTTCATCTAACTGGAAAGTTTCTGACCATACTGCTGCTTCACTAGACTTAAGGTAACTCTTCTCCCTTGAAAACAATTCAAAGTCCCAGTGTATTGCAATGGATAAAGCGTTTTTCCACAATTACAAAAACCTAAGTTTTCCAGACCACAAGCGCTACCTTCTAGCTTTGATTTGAGGATACAACAAACTAAATTATTTCTTTGATAAATATAAATGTTATGGACTACCATTAAGCTTCCCTTAGCAGGCACAATCTCTTGAAACTGTCTGTGTGTTTTCTTGTTCTGGTGCCGAAAAACTGAACATTAGCACCACCGCCACCATTCAACAAACAAAAGGCAATAGGCCAGTTTTGCTCTACCATGAAACAAAGCTGTAACAACACCAAAGAGAAAATTTGTTTGACATTAAATGATATAAAAATATTTTTCAAAAATATATAAAATATTAATGCATGTTTTATATTTCCTTATAAATAATAACCACTGCTTATAGATTTTTAAAGGCCAAAAATAAAAACATTTCTCAAGTAATCATTATGAAATTGAGGGAAGGTTAAACTGATGGAAGATCTCATTTTTGACACTTTCTATTCAACATGCCTTAAGAGTCACTGTGATTACTGTCAGGCTGAGCTGTAAAAGTATTAGATGGGATATCATAGGTTGACTGTGCTACTTAGAACTTAAAGCCAAAATTAGATTTTCAACGGGAATTCAGAAAACCACACAGTATGTTTCTATCACTTCTGACAAGATCTCGTAGTATGCAAAGGAAAATGTCAATCACTGAGCGTCGTTTGAAGGGGCTTTTGTACACACAGGGAGGGAAGGCTGTTGTACTTATCTTTGAAGATTCCTTTCCTAACAGACTGCTGAAGATGACTGATGGCTGGTTTCAGAAAATGAACTATGCAAGAACACTGCCCCTTCCAAAGAAAACCATCAGAAAAAGATGTTGAAAAGCTTGAGGACTCAACAGAAAATGAATGAGTGTCATTTGAATTTACTTGACTGAAGATATTTTGACTAACATATCATATAGTAGTACCATCACTAAAGCATCAATAGCTCTGCATGAAAGCCTGCTTTATTTTGCAGTTTTCCCTCAGGTCTAAATTTTTGGTCTGTATCTCCAAGCATGAAGACGACGTTACTAGAAATAGAAAAGGGATTCATTTTTCATCATATTAAGAACAGAAAGGATCTCATGTATGAAGGTAATAAGCACAATGTATGTTTTTAGGAAGGTCTAAGGTGCAGAAAAAGAAAAAAGCTTTCCTGTATGTGGTTAATTCAAAAATGCAAACTATTTCATAAATATTTGGTATTAGAAGGTCAGTTGTGTTCGGAAAGTGTTGCTAAAAGCCTTCATTAAAGTAATCTGGGGAAATTGTAGGCTCAGAAAAAAATTTAATGTGAACACAGATCCAGCTACAAGGAGTCTTAGGTAAGCAGCCATTTATCTAAGAGACAAATTGTTGCATTGTTCTGTGAGAGCTAATTTCAGCACACCAAGCCATAACTTCAAAATTTTAAACATCTCAGAGATCTGCAGTGTTTTGGTGCCACCGTCTAAATGAGAGTTTTGAGCTTTGTGATCTTTACTGCAAGGTGGCCAGCTTGATCAGTTTTCTGTCTAGAAGATATTTAGTTGCATTATGATGTTAACTGTGCATGAGCTAACATTTCTCACTTCTCAGCAGAACTCAGACTTTGAAGTCTAGTGCTTTACTGATATATTTTCTCAGCTATCTTACATCCACATTTGATTAATAGCAAATGCCCAAATGGGAAATCATGTGTGCTTGTGTAAAGCAATCTTTCAAAGACTATTTATTTATTTTCTTCCCAACATAGCAGTATTTACATCAAGGTTGGATTATTCAACTTAATAGGAATAACGAAAAATGGTAAGTATTTTCTCTTCATCATATGAAGCAGGAGGAGCAGTCATAAGGATCCTGGTATGGTAAGCACTCACTAACAAAGACAAAAAATATTTTAAGTACCATTTGTGGGAGTACATTGCTCTTTCTTCAGGCAAAGCTTTATCAAACTTGGAGTTTTGCTTGAATATACAGAAGAGCAGCAAGTGCTAGGTAACTTTGCTATTTTCTTCTCTATTTCAGTATCTTAAGGCAAATATTAAGACCACACAGTAGATTTAACAAAAGAAACACAACATTGGTAGACTGTGAAACAGCCTTGTCAGACAAAATCTGACATTGTTTTCAGAGATGATTTCTAAATCTTTGCTTGCATTCTCCTTCTGGAAATTATCTGAAATACAACACTGTTTCATATTTTATATGTAGAGCCCGCACTGACCTTGCATTACCAATTTCGTAATATTTAAGCTGACAGATGGAGTGTTGGGATTTGAAACAGAAACCAACCTTCTGTTCACATATGACTAGATCTGCCTTTAGTAAGAGAGCTCTGAAGCTGAGTCCTGGTTAGGATTTCAGACCAGCTTATATTTCTGTCCAATTCTCACCAAGAAATGACACCAATTGCTTGGGACTCCATTCTGAATACTAAAGCATGGCTCTTTAAAGATTAACTATCCTCTCAAAAGGATTATTCAACTGACTAACTCAGCATTTGGTTCCTTTGTTGTCCCCTTCCTCTCCTCCAACAAGAAAGGTAGACCAGGATTTCAGTGAACCTTTCCTGAAACACGCATTGCAGTAATAAAATGCCATCACATTTCCAGTGCATGCTCAATACTGTTCTTTGATGTCTCTTTGAAGAGACAGTCAAGCAAGAACCCTTTTTTTGTTAGCATTCATCATATTCAAAATGTTCCAGATGTCATACAAAACATACAGAAGCACATACTCAGCTATTTGGCTTCTAATAAATTACTGTGATTTTGATATTTATGAATTCTCTACAACGTAATGGGAAGGAGCTTATTAGAAAAATAGCTGGAGAGAGATAAAGTGGTTGGCAGCAAGTGAGCTCCTCCTTCTTCCCTCCTCCCCTTCTTGCTTCCTCTTCCCCTTGTTTCTCATAAAATGGGTGCCGAAGGGGATGAGTACAAAGCAGAGCAGAGAAGCTTCTTCAGTGAGGACTGGGATATCAGCTCAACTCTAGGGGCAGAGGTTTAATTCAAGGTTCCTTTTGTTGATAGCTGCTCACAGTACACTTTGAGCATTTAGTTACTTCATGCCTGTCATCGGTCCTTTAACATGATTGCAGTGCTCTGAGCCAGACATCAAGCTTTAACAGTATCACAGCATGTAGATTAAAACACCCAACTCTTTATTTTTACTGAAGAACAGACACCTAGTGCTTTGCCTATGCAAAATCAAGAGTCCCTCACTGACTTTATGAATGCACATGGATCCTGATTGTTTTTCCAGAACTTCTGCCTGGCTTAACAGAGGTTTGTCCAGCAGACCTGACAGTCTGGATAGGTGAGGAGGGATTAGCATGGCTACATTTACATGACTCACGCTGATAGGTCAAATAATAAAACTTAATTGTCTCTTTGACCCCTTTCAGAGGAAAGGGTTAAAAATCCATTTGTCTTGAGGTGACAAGAAGATGAGGGAAATCCTTACCCTTGCGTATTATAATTTCTCCTTTTCCCAAGGTTCCTATGGAAGATCTTCTCTGAGGATCAGCAGACTTAAGAGAAGGAAAAGAAGCTGATCTACATGAATGAGTTCTGCTTATGTAAACTTTCTTATGTCACTTTCCTGGTTGCACCAATCAAATAACCTGGCAGGAATCAAATGAATCAGCTTCTTATATTTCTATCCAACGATTAAACTCCCACAAAGATTCAAAGGAGAAAAGTCAATCTCCTCACTGGCCATGGATGTAATATCCTGGATGCAACACTTTGTTTATCTGCTTCCCACTGCTAAAGCATCCACTGGGATAAGTGGATGTATGTTGACGACTCATTTTCCTTTTTCCATGGATCAGCAGAAGCAAAAGAGTTCCTGCCTTCCCATAAGCACAGAAACTTTGTAAGAGACTAGATTGAAATCTGTAGTCTTATGAATAGATATTTAAGGTCTATACATTCAGTACATTGCTGCAAAGTACATTATAAATTATTATTATACAAGGAAAAATATGCTTCTGTGATGAAAGAAAAAGAAAAAAGTTGAAATCTGGTGCTACCTTAACTTCAGCCTAATGACTTGTCTCTTAAGGAGTACCAGCATAATAAATGGAAGATCACATGAAGCTTTGCAAAACCACTGCAAAAGAGGATACAGCAACTACCTGAGTGCCTCAATGAAATGTTAATATCTCTAACAGCAAAGCTAAATCCACAAAAATGATTTTTTTTTTCCCCACAAAGACCTAATAGATTTTCTTTCTTGTCTACTAATTAAATGTTACTTCAAAGGCCAATTTTGTAAAACTGAACATCAGTTTCAATTCTGATCTTTTCAGTGTTGCCTCTGATTTGTCAAAGTCCCTCTGTCCTGCAGTTTTGCATTTTATTCTCAACTCAAAGGTAAACTCAGTTTTTTTTTTCCTATTGACTGATAAAAAAATCAATGAACCGTGGTTGAATGGTACCAGCATGAAAAGATGTCACTTTAAAGATCCCATGTCTTAAAAATAGTGGAAATAAAAAAATTCATATCTGAATTTAAACAGTGGATCTCACCAAAAATTCATTTTTGAAGAAAATAACATTCACAATTTTAAGTGCATTGGCAGTTTCACATTGATAGTGGAAATTAGAGCATTTTCTTACTGGGATATGGAATTATTTGGAGCAAATATAGCACAGAATATGGGCAACATATTAATCCACTTTAACCTTAGATATGGGATCAGGATATAAGTGATCCATGGTTTCTCTATTATGGCTTGATGTTGTACATGCTGTACTTTTTAGAAATATTATTTTAATTAACCCTGAATTTCACTTTCAGCTTTAAGGTACTTGTCATAGTCATTAACTTACTGTTTCATATGAATCCTTCAATTCCACTCAGATTACAAAAAACTAAATGGCAACTATAATACTATGAAGCTGTGTGATTCAAAACAAAGAAAAAAGTACTGATTAAAGTCCTTAATGTCTGAAAATCTTAATACTCCAATGTTAGGTTGGGCACTTATAATAGCACACTCTAATTTTGTAATGCATTAGCATGTGCACAATACCACATCGATAAATTATGTCTACATATGCAGCTTAATGTAGAATGACAGATCATCATGAATGACATCCTTGTCTCTAAATTGGAGACACATGAATTTGATAGATGGACCACTCTGTGGATAAAGAACTGGGTGGATGGGTGCGCACAAACAGTTGTGGTCAATGGCTCAATGTCCCACCGAAGACCAGTAACAAGTGGTGTCCCTGAGGGATCGGTGTTGGGACCGGTCTTGTTCAACATCTTTGTCGCTGACATGGACAGTGGGATTGAGTGCGCCCTCAGCAAGTTTGCCGATGACACCAAGCTGTGTGGTTCGCTTGATGCGCTGGAGGGAAGGAATGCCATCCAGAGGGACACTTGTGAGGTAGGCTGATGCCAGCCTTATGAAGCTCAACCATCGTGTAATGTCCTACACCTGGGTCAGAGGAATCCCAGGCACAGCTACAGGTTGGGCAGAGAAGAGATTCAGAGCAGCCCTGCAGAGAAGGACTTGGGGGTGCTGGTCAATGACAAACTTAACACAAGCCAGCTTCAGTGTGCGCTTGCAGCCCAGAAACCTACCGTATCCTGGGCTGCATCAAAAGGAGTGTGACCAGGAGGTCAAAGGAGGTGACCCTGCCCCTCTACTCTGCTCTCATGAGACCTCACTTGCAGTATCGTGTACAATTCTGGTGTCTTAAACATGAAAAGGACATGGAACTGTTGGATCAAGTCCAGAGGAGGGCCACGAGGATGATCAGAGCCTGGAGCACCTCCTCTATGAAGAGAGGCTGAGAAAGTTGGGGCTGTTCAGCCTGGAGAAGAGAAGGCTGCGTGGAGACCTCAGAGCAACCTTCTTACATCTGAAGGGGGCCTGTAAGGATGCTGGGGAGGGACTCTTCATTAGGAACTGTAGTGATAGGACAAGGGGTAATGTGTTCAGACTGAAACAGGGGAAGTTTACAGTGGATATAAGGAAGTTCTTTCCTGTTAGGGTGGTGAGGCACTGGAACAGGTTGCCCAAAGCAGTGGTGAACGCTCCATCCCTGGCAGTGTTCAAGGCCAGGCTGGACAGAGCCTTGGGTGACATGGTTTAGTGTAAGGTGTCCCTGCCTATGGCAGGGGGGATGGAATTAGATGATCTTAAGGTCCTTCCAACCCTAACTATTCTATGGTCATATTGCTATGTTTGTTGCCATTATTGTTTTTGGGGGTTTGTACCATGTACAATCTGTTCTGTTACGACAGATATTCAGCACAAAAAGAAGCCCTTTCTTGTAATAAAAAGTAAATATTTCTGGTAGTCTGAAACAGGCATCAGAACAGTCCATTTCAGAATGGGATGATACCAGTTTTCTATCAAAGGGCAGGAGGAGACACTCCGTAAGGGTAATAACAATGGAGCTTACCAGCTTTATTCCTCATGTATAACATATTAGCTCTGAAAAGTTCATGAGAAGATGTTTTTGATCTCTACATAAAGAAGAAATATCTAAAAGTATCCTCCATACTATAGCTGGAATTTTAGTTTTTGAATAGCTGATCACTTACTATCTTGTATACATCTTCCCTTGGTCACAATAACACTATTAGAATAGATTTTCCTATGTTAATGGTAAGGTGAAGTATTCCCACACTTTTTATGAAATTCAGTTACTTCACAATTTTAATGTCTCAATGGATACAAATTTAATAGGTGAAATCAAAAGGAGACATATTTGTCAATAATATTTCAGCTCTTAAGGTGGATCTTTTGCCACAGATCCAGGTCAAGGATAAGAACACTGTGATTGCTGCTGCACAGTATGATCTAGAAAGAAGTAGCATTTATGACTAGTGTGTAAAAAAATTTGTCAGCATTATCATGTCTTCGGAAGGAAAACATGGAAAAATAATTTGACTTAATGAAGAGAAGCGTTTTCATGATGTAATATAATCATCTGTAGAAAAAAATCAGATTCAGAAGAGTACTGTTTCCAGCCCATAGAATGATTCACAATAAATTAGTTTCTTTCTGGTGCTTTTTTGATCATGTACTAATCAATCACACACTATGCTCTTGATTTACACTGTATAAAAATTGCAAAGAAATATATTTCTCACCCTGAGCGAGGAAATAACGATTTCCTATATCTTTGCCAAACTGCAACACGGTAGATTTTTCAGAGAAAAAACTTGATGCGTTCAGAACCTGAAGCCAATGTTGGTAAAGAAATATGAAACATATGGATTCTGCTGCTTTGAAAAAATTTTTTATTCTTGCACCAATGGCTTTGGACATTGTAGGTAAAGTCAGTAAGTCTCCTGTTACTGAGGTTACTTTCTTGCATAGGCTTATAAACCAACAGAACCACAATCAGCTGTTTGCAAGCCTTCCTTTAGTGAAACCAAAAGCAAAATCACCACCACCACCACCAGAAACATAAAACAACACCCCAACAAAAAAACAAATCAAAATCAAAACAAATTGAACCTAACCAAACTTTTAGCCTAGGCCCTAGTGTTGTATTTGATGAGGAATCAAAGCTAAGAAAATAATTAATATCACTTTGATATAGAATCATAGGAAGGGTTAGTCAAGCTTCAATTAAGCTTCAGTGTAGTTCAAGCCCTTAGCATTGATCATTTAAGGTGAAAAAGTGTGGAAAATGGGGAGTGGGGGCAGTTTTCTTTTGGAGACTGAAGAATGCAGACAAAGCTCACCAAAAGTAAATCATAGAGATGCAACTAGCTATGTTTCTGTTCCCAGGCTTTCCACATTCTTGAATGCTGAAAGTGCAAGGTCCCTGTCATCAGTGCACCTAAGGGGACTATCAAACCAGATCTTAACACAACCCTGGTACTGCTGAAGCCTGTTATTTGCAAGGGATTTGTCAGCATTAAGGGGATCTGATGACTGGGCTTTGTTTTGTCCTTACTATTTTGTGTTAGTACGGATGCATCATAACACATAGTGTTTATACTGCAATACAGTATGCACACTATACTAACCAGCATTCACCTCTCCTTTTACTGTTGCCACTAATCGAGTCAATAAATAATTGGATGGGTTGTTTACAAGGATAAGCATCCTCTCTAGGCCTCAGAGTGCCTACACAGCTGGAAATAAAGCTCACTTAAAAAATCAGGTCCCTCTATTTTCGTGAAGCAGAAACATGCCTCCCCTCATTTTGAGGATACACATAGGGAAGGAATGAAAAGTTCACTACTCGTTAAGAAATCATTGAGCTCTAGGGTCTCTTTTGGAAACCAGACGAAGCAATTTAAAAGAATCTCTACTTTGTGCAGAAAAGACTAAAATAACTGGCATGGGTGCAGGAGTTTGCAAGATCCTGGAGAGGGAGATGAAGGGGAAAGATCTCTTGCAACTCCATTAGTGACTTTAAAGGTCAAAACTAAGCATGGGTCTGAGTGACTGCAAAATTAGAGAGATGCTTGATTTCAAAGTGAGAAGGAGTTTCTATTGCAGGTACTGCTTTTGCCTCTAAAGCTGTGAGAAGGGGGTGAAAGCAAGCAGAACCCATGGCAGACCAGGGGCTACACCAGGAGAACCCTTGCTGGGAGAGGAATCAAGGACTGCCCATGCTACCTGAGCAACCAGGTCAAACATGTCTCCGGAAATGAAGATCCATCTATTACCATAACATGCAGGCTAGCACTGTAGATCACTTTCATGGTCTCCAAAGAAGCTGAGCAGTTATCAGTAACATTCAAAAATCCACTGGAAAGTCATTCATTTCACTTTATGGTCCTAATTAGCCATTTGTATAGTTCTATAATTAAATATGTTCCTTTCTCATCAAGTTTTTCACTTTAGTAATGATACCACTGTGCCACAAACAGGCCCCATGCTGTCTGGTTTGGGACTTATTCATAGCATTTAATTGGTCACCCAGTGGTTAGCCAATAACCCCTTCTATGGGAAGCAACACTCTGAATGCTGTTAATGGGCTAGAGGCACAGTGATTGCCTCCTGGTACCCAGCAGTACTGGGAATAAAGCAATTTCCTCCACTGCGTTGTGTGCCCAATAGCTAATCCTCTCCACTCCTGAAATGCACACTATTTGGTTATAAGTATTTGTACTGGCTTACTTACCGCTGGGTTGTTAATAGGCAGTGATTCTTCAATGCTCCTTCAGTGAAGTTGCAGTCTGCTTGCTGACTGCTAATTAAAACAAGTTTGCAGTCTAAGACTGAAACTAAAAGGTAGCAAGGTCATATTATTTAGTGTAGCAGTCTTTCATTTAACATTTATACAGAATTTATAATGCACACATTTTGTAGAGGGGCACAGCTATTATTGATTATGTCAACAGTCAAAATGTGCCAAAGAGTAATCGGTCCTTCCTTGGAGTATGATCTTTAGGCTCTCCCTGTCTCTGGGACTGCACAGTCAAAAAAGCAATGCATGCATGCAGATTTCTGCTCCAGTCTATATCTCAACTTGAAAAAAAAAAAAAAAAAAGAAAAAAAAAAAGAACCAGTTGTGCTAACAATGTTCTAAAAGAACTTACTTTGCTAAGGTTCTTAATAGAAATCAAAGCATATATTTTTGAGCATTGGAGTAATTTTAAAACCAGTAAATTTAAGAGGAAAAGGTGGTTATAACTTGTAGAAACAAATTTTATTTATTACTCTGTAATTCTGTCCCACTTATTTAAAATCTACCTTGAATAAGAGCCCCTACCAGTAAGGTGTATAAGTGCTATGTTCATCTGTTGCATGTAACTATTCCTTTCTTTCTGCTTGTCTCCAGCAGAAAACAAGCTTTCAGCAGAAATAATTGTTTTTTGTACTTTCTACTAACAGAAAGACCACAGAATAATCCTTAGCCATACTGTTACTGAAATTAATATCTGAGACAGAAATAAGAATTTATGTTTCTAAAAAGTTGCTTAATGCTCACTTTTCTTGGTATTATAACAGAAGTTCACTCTTCTACTGTCTTCAGCATAATGTAGAGCACTGCAATTTCAACAAGGTTCTAGCATAATGTGTACGTTAATCAGAAAGATTTTTTTTTTAAATAAAATAATGTATAGACCTGCACCTTAGACATGGGTTCAGTGTTTGCAAAAATCTAAGTGTTAGGGAACAAACACTGTTCATCCCCCTTATCCTTTGCTTTTAATATACACATTCACTGCTGGTTTGAACAGGCATGTTTTCCCAAGGTTACATCAATGAAGAATATACTCAGATCATTATATATGCTCCACCCAGTCCCTGCTACCCCAAAGAAAACAAAAGTGAAGCAGTTTTGTTTCTGCAGCGCTCCCTTCCCTTAATAACCACCTTTATCTTGTAACATTGACAGGCAGCATGCTGTCGAATTTCAGACTGATTTTACAGTTCTGGAGGAATACATGCAACATTGCTTCATCTTCCCAACATGTGAAATTTAAATAGTTATTTATAACAAAAAAAGTAACTGACAGAATCACTGGTATGGTTGATATCCACAGTCCTGCAGGTGGACAGCAATTCTTGATTTCTCTTTTATTTCAGGTTTTACTTTATTGCATTGTTTTTCTTTATCCTCTTCATTTGTTTCTGTTTTACACAACAATAAGAGCTCATGAAACTCACTCAGACAGAACACATATTGTACAACTTTTTACAGCACAAGGGAACACCCCCAGGCTTTTGGGAAACCAACTGATCAGCCTATGTTTTGTGCATGAGGAGCTACTTTGCACTTATCTCTCCTGATCTGATTTGGAAAACACTTATTCATGAAAGTAAGTTCACATATATTGAACCCTTTTCAATATAAATATTTATATGCAAAGGTGTTTGCACAAGTTTCACCTAATTTTTGATAGAATGAGTGTACTTTAAAAAGAGTTTAGATAAGCATCTTTAAACACTACTTTGAATAAAAAATACAGAATTACTTTCATAATTACCTGTATACAATACTTTAGATAACATAAGATTTTTTTTTTTTTTTGTAGCATTTATGAGTCCCACGTGCGCATCATGTGAGGATCCCTTTGTGCATTTTGTGTATGTTCATGGAAGTTAGGATATTGCTAGAAGTGTAAAGAACAGAGACCTATTATTGCTTTTACTTAAATGGAAAACTTGGGGGTGGATGTGGGAGAAAGAAAGAGAAAGGGTGTTCTTTCTTTGCCCAAAGTTTACCTATCCACTAGTCTGGACTTCCAAATAAACAATCTGCCCATTAAACTTTTCTACATCAGTTCTACTCCCAGTGCTCACATTTCATCATCTGAAGACTTTGAAAAATTGTCTAATTATAAAGGTGATTTTTCCAATTTATATCTTTGATGACATTCCATCTTCCTCCTAACCCTCCTCCATTGCTAAGGTCTGTAGAGCATCTACCACCTCAGGATGTTTGGGGATGTTTGGTCAAAAAAGCACATCTTTTCCCCCTCTGCCCACCTCCCATGGCACCATTCCCCCCACCAAAAAAAAAAAAAAAAAGGAAATTACTGGGTACATAAAAGTGTAATTAATGTAAATAATTTGTTGGGAAAGTCAATGGAAAGTGGAAGGAAAGGGAAATGCCTTTTAAAATGTAGCAAAAACAAGAGATGCATGACACAGGCGTGGACTGATGGTCATGGAATAACACAGAGGTACCATGAAAGCAAATGCTTCTGAACCAGTTTTGCATAAGCCAGCAGCCCCAGCAGCTGAAACACTGAAAGCAGACACCCACACTGGGGTTGCTGGAAGGTTTAGTCAATAGTGTGCTGTCAGCACAACTTTGTACAGTCTCTAAGCATACACCAAGATGAGTCACCAGCTTGAATGTCTTTGGACAGTATTCTGCTGTTTGATACAAGGATATTTTGTTGCCTAGAGTAGCATGGTGGAGAATAGCTGACAAACTGTATATGCAGGAGAGACAGACAGTGTCTTCATCTGAGAGTGTCCAACACACCTGAAAACGGAAAGATAACAGGGTCTGGCCATGGCAGCAGGTAGAAGGAAAGCATACGTTATTGCCTTGTGGAAAAGAAACATGCTTAAAAGGTAGGCTTGGAGATTTGCTTGCAAGAAAACTGCCTGCCATAGTTTATTTCTACCTTATTTAAACCAACAGGACTGGATGCATTCTCTGTAAATAAACATGACTAATAGAATATTCCAGGCACTTATAAACAATTTGCTCTCCTAATGAAAACAGAGCCCCAATATTGGCTGTGTGGGCTAATGGGGAAAGGATGTTATTATCACCTGGTTGGAAGAGTTAATCTACTTTGCCATGCATCATGATTTAATTATTCCTAATTGATCCTTAATAGACAGATGTCAAGTCTGGCCTTGCTCGGCTTCAATTATAGCAATTTCGCAACCTCATTTTGTAGCAGAGCTCGGCAAGTATCTGATGATTTCTGTCTCTCTCTGCTTCTGTTTGAGCACTTCCAGGTTTACTTAAATGCTACTTGAAACTTTCATACATTATGGCACCAAACAGAGAAAGAAGATTTTACAACAGATACTCTTTGTAGGACATTTATGACCATTCCCAGTTTATACATTATTGAAGCTGTCAGTTGCTCTTCTGTTGGTAAGCATTATTTATGTTCTGATAGAGGATGGGTGAAAAAACATTAGATTTTTAAGTCAAACATATTTGTGAGTTAAACATTATTTCTAATTTTCACTTGCTGGAATGCTATGCATGTAAGTAACCAAGAAAGAAAAAAAGAAAGACAGACAAATATGTCATTTTATAATGTAAGAAAATATCCATGCGATTATTTTTGTTATCTCCATTTTGATTTTTTTGTTTACATTGTAACTAAATTAATAATGCAAAATTTGCTTAGGCTGTCTAGCCTTGTGATTGATAGAAGATTAAAAAAATAATATCCCAAGAGATTTATATTAACTGAATAGGCAGAAAGAGAGCTTTTAATTGAACTCGTTTTCCTCTATGTTTTCTTTTTCAATATACTTTCTCTAACAGCACTTCAACCTTGATGATTAATTTTTTTTGAGAGAGAGAAAGATCTAGTATTCGTATTAAGCATTCAACACTACTGAATTAAGGCATCAAAATTAACAATCAACTCTTCTAAGATATCAGTAACTTCTAAGGTACTGCCAGAGATGAAATTCAGTGACCACACTTTACAGGGCAGATGTTCATAGGGAAGCTGCATCACATTAGTTGTATGGCAACATTTCCTATTTACCAGCAGAGCTATATCAGTGGGCCAGATCAGCATCAATAAAATATAAAGGAAATGTGTGTCTTTTACCTATCCTTTGAAAAAGTGGAGCCACAAGAGAAAAAAGTATGAAATGTTGAATAGGTAACTTTAAAAATGTAAATAATTAATATCAACTAGAGCATAGCTAGAGAATAAATGGTGAAGAAGAATGTATAGAGTTTGAGGAAATTAATTTATTTTCATTCTCGAAGTATTTTTTTAATTTTGTCAAAAATGAAAATTTGCTTTTTGCATGGGAGTAATTTTTGTGCATTTTATAATGGTCAACTTAAAAAGCAAAATTTTACAGTAGGTATTGCATTGTGCTGTTAGTTATATTAAGTACATAGAAAACCAGTCATCTGAAATCCAGAAAGTCTCTGTATATTTTTGATAATGCCCCAGTAACATTTCTTGCCATTTGTCTGCTAATTCGATCTCTAAAGCACCAATAAATAAAGGATTATCGCTCCTAAGAAAGGTGCTAATATGTTTCTGAGTATTTATTTTTACATGCCGACGCCTGTGGAATTTGCCAAAAGAATTTCTTTATAAAAAAAAAAATTCTATTGCAAACAGAACAATGTATGAATTGGAGAAGAAAGAAAAGATTATTGGTGGGCCTTTCAGGCAGTTTTTCTTGTTTCAGGGAAAGCAATTACCAACAGATACAAGGAAGCCATAAACTCTGCAACCACTTTGTCTCATTTATCTTAGAAATCTGGTAAGCCTTAAGGAAATCAGATAACTGTCAAACAAAATATTTGAGTCTTCAGCATTGGGGTGTTTTACATTTTTGTAACAGAGATCTGCGTTTGTCCCTCAGCAGCTTTGTTGTAACACATAATGCACTTCCTGCTATTGCAGAAATAGCAAGCAGCTTTGATACTTCTGTTCACACAGCTGACATAGCTCATAGATTCATGTCTGGGATGGTAAGTCATCCAATAAAGCCTTAAACATGGCCCTTGTCCACACCACAACTTCAGCCACATCCCATAATACATAAGGCAATTATATTTGTCTGTCAATTTCTGAATGGGCATTTCTGCCAGGGGGTATGGCTTTCATAGGAAAATGCCACAGTGAAAAATGTGTGCTTATTCTGCCCGACTGTTTACAGTAGAGCATTAACTAAAGGCACCACCATCTTTGGATGGCTTTCTCAAAATGTGAGAGGCAGAACTGCAACAATGCTTGATACCCTTTTCTTCCAGTGGGGCCTATAGAGGACTGAGACATCATTAAAGTGGACAGCACTTGCCAACATGTGCTGAGGATGCTGAATGTGAGCATTCCAAAAGTTTTTTCAGGCAGCAGAATTCCTTTGGAGCTCCTGGCAAGGTCTAAACCTGCCTTTATGTCTTCTCTCAGATGATTTTGCCCAGACTACACCAGGACAAGCTTGAGCAGAATATTGCCATTTGATCCTCTTGTCATTCAGCAAGTGAAATTGTGCTTTTGACTTAAAGTGATGGGTAAGAGGGCTCTACTTTGATGCAAATGGAACGTGGCAACAGGAATAATACACAGGATTCACCAGAGACAAAACCTACCAAACACTGTGTGCTCACAGAAGCATACTCGTTATACCCATGTTGTGGATACATAAATATACACATGCTTAATTCAGCCATTTAAGTATTTCACTTAGCTATTTGCATATATTAATTCTTACAAGGTTTCAGTATTTCCAAAGAAGTGGCCTGCATCACTGTTGATAGGAGATCAATTGCTAAGGAACTATTGTTGCACTGCCGGAAGACTATATTTGAGGGTATTGCAAATACTTCACTGAAAAAAAACATTACTCAGAAGGCATCTCACTCAGGCCCACATGGACAAAAAAAAAAAAGTGTTCCAGAGCTGAAATATTACAGTTTATTTTCACCTGAAGGTACCCAAAAGTGATTTACGGTTCGCAGGTTTACCCACAAAAATTCAGTTTGCATGTTTATTGGGAACATTATCAGTGCTATCATGTCTCATTGGGGAATAATTTAACTGGCAATGCCACATAAAATACTGACTGGAAAGCAGCACAAAGGAAAGCTCTTGATTCTCAAAACATACCCCATGTGAAACAGAGTTAGGAGGCAGGCAGCTGGCACGGAAGGATTTGCCACTAATAGATTATGAAGCAGCATGGCAGCAGAGATAAATTGACAGACTTTTATTTATTTCATGCTCTCTCAAACAAATACACACCATAATTTTGTCTTTTTCATGAATGTGGCTGGTTTGTTTTTTTTTTTTTTCTTTTCATAAAAATAGGAAAAGAGTAATAGGATGGGGAAAATTCTGTCCTACTTTACACTGAACCTTGAAGAAGCACTGAGGCTTGTGCAAGGGGATTGTAACCACTGCTTTGAAAAGAAGAATATCACATCACTCTCCAGTACACCAAGATGGGGACTCATCCACTGCCCTCCAGTGATGAAGCCTTTTATGATGGTACACATCAGTTAAATTAGGATCCTGACAAACCCATGCCCACTGGCCAGATCCAAAGTCCTTTAAAATCAATTAATAGATTCAGGCCACCACTGCTGTCTCCTGCCAGCTTTTCTGTGTGGGGAAAGATCACAGGCTGAAAAGTTGTGCTGGCAATCATCAGGCTGCCTACTCCATCTAGATAACTTGGAGGAAAACAACAGACGACTGCCTAATTAACAGAAAAAAAAAAAAAAGCAAAAAAAAAAAAAGCAAAGGACCCAGAGAGAAAATTCCAGTTATTTCTGTTAGATCTAGACAAGTTGTTCTAATGCCAAGAGCAAATTATTGTGAGCATTAGAACCCATTCCAGAGGATTTGCAAACTCAAATCAGCAGTTTATCTAATCTAGCATCCTCTTCCTAGTTCTGCTGGATATTTCAGAGGAACTGCACAATTTCACAATTCATCTAATCATATAAATGTACACAACTGGGAATCTTTTTTTTCCTTTGCCCAGCTGGTAATCAGCATATGCCCTGAAGCATGAGGATTGGTTGGAGAGAAGATAAAAGCAGAGGAGAAAAGAAATAATAATGTAACTTATTTGAAGTATTGTTTTAGACTCTAATGGATCCTGCCACAAATTAATTCTTCATGGTGCAAATGCCCTGTAGTAATGTTCTGAACTACAGATGGATCAGCTGTGTCATGTGCACTTAAATGGCTGATGCAAAGGTACTAGTTTTTAAAGGAAAGATTACTTAGTATTCATATACAGAATACTGTTTGAGTACTGAGAGAGAACAGTCAGAACATTTCTTTGATGACCAGGAAATAAATGTATTCCTCCTTCTCAGCAGTTTCACTGTCAATACCACTGGATAGCCCAAGCTTTGTGCCATTATTCTCTATTCATTTCACCAGCAAATTAATTCCTAAGACTAGAAAGGGAGTTAAGAGTGCCTGGGGACAGTCAGAATGGTAAATACTCTCTATTCCTACCTGTGCTGTTTTCTTTGTCAGTGACAATGAAATCAGAGGGATGAAGCAGTGTGCCTTGCCCCACCATGAGATTGTCATTTGCAGGTCGGTAACCATTATGCTTACCTTTAGGCAGTCATTATTCAGGACAGTACTTGAGGTACCAGGCAAAGCATAACCATAGCACCAGCATCGGCTTGCACATATCTGTTAGCTGTCTTTACATCTCAGACCCTGAACAGCCTGTGGGAAGTGGACTGACAGAAAGGTTTGGTCATTAGCAGACTCCTTTGTGCTGTTACCTCTCTTATTGTTTGAGAAAGGATTTTTATTTTTTCTTTTTTAGTATTTTTCTGCAAGGCTGAAAGAGATAGCCTGAAGCATTACCCTAGAGAAAGCAGGCATCACCAAGATAGGACAACAAGGATGAGTGATGAATTGCAGTGACACTTTTGTTGATAGGATCTTACAAATGATGTAGAGAAAGAAAGCTAAGGGGGAGTCGTTGCCTTCATGTTCAGTAGCTGGAGAGCATTTGCACTAGCTGAATGTCTGTGATTGAATAGTGGAAGACGAGAGATGTACATATTGAAAGATGTCCATTCTGATGTCTGCTTTCTATGCTGTCTCACAGCTAATGTGTTTTATACAAATAGTAATCAGGAACTGACAATAACAGAAAATGAGGAAAAAGAATTCAGGTTGCATGAGGTTATAGGTTATCATTTATTGCAATTGAACAACAAAAATATGCCATACAAAGAAAAAGAGACTTGAATGTGTGGTTTACGTGACTAGATGTAGGATCTCTTCCACATTTCATCTTTACTGTTATATATGCTTGATACTTTCTACTCACTAATAATCCTTCTAAGCACAAAACCCCAAAATAAATAAGGTTAGACTGCAGCAAGAAGCTGCAGCCTTGCTGCAGGTCAAGAATTGTGTGAGCTGCCGTTGACATAGGTCACTCAGAGATAGCTGCAACATTTAGCCCTGCATAGTCTGTAGCACAAAGTTACTGAATAAAAAGTGAAAGTACATACAAAATTGAAGTGACATGATCCTTATGCTCACGCAGTTACCCTAAGCACTCAGAGATCAATTGCACTAATTCAACTGCTAGTTTCACAGAAGGCATGACTGGAGTTTTATTTAAAAGGATCTTTTTTTTCTGTTGAGCACTATTTTGTAAAGACCACCTCATTGTGGACTTTTGCTGTACTGAAGATCAAGAGAGATTTTCTGTCTTAATATTGGTTGATCATTTGGGAGATAATGACTGCATCCTCTTTTTCCAGTTGGAAACATTATATTTAGTTGCTACATGAAGCAGCAACTTTCTGGGAAGGCACAGATGCCAGCAAGTTTGCAGCAAATGTCACACATTCTGGATCTGTTTGACTTACTGTGAATGCACAACTCAACAATATATCAAATAAACAGTAGGAATGATGCATTATGGATGCACTGAACTTACTGTGTCTGCACTGTATGTTCCTGTCCAGAATTTCCTGAATGAAGATGGTTGAAGAAGAAAAGTGAGGAGAGCTTGCCAAAATCGGTCTTTAAATTATACCAGTCCATTCTTTATGAATATGGGTGTTGAGGATCTCTGCAGTTGATGTTCTCCAGTGTTCTTGATCAAGTTTGCTCCAGTATCAAAATATTATTGCTGGACAAAAAAACCTAGCACCAGAGACTGAATTCTCTCAAAAAAAATGCACAGTAAACATTAAACCCCCATATATATATATAAAAAGTGCTCAACAATATCAACAGTATAGCAACATGTTCATTACCTGTCTAATTTTACCACTCCTGTATATTTTCATTTTGTTTTTTATTCTAAGTGTTGAAGCCTCTAGTCATTGTAAACCAGACACTAATATTGATTAAATTCCAATCGAGGGCCATTGACTTGATTTTTTGAATACCCTTCTGCACATTTTCCCAGTGCTTGAATTGCAGGAGGGAGAAGATGTGCAATTTTGTAATGTTCCTTTTCTCACAGATGCTAGTTGAAAAGAAAATAAAACATCTGTGGGGAAGAAGCAGAGAATGAGGCAGCTGGGGAAAAGAGCATATGTTACCTATACAGCTCTCTCCCTCATCTGATTTCTGATTCCCTTTTGGTATCTGTAAATCTGAGTTTAAGTTGGAAATTGAAATGCATTTTTCTGCTGCTTCTCTCTCATACTGTCACAAGAAAGAAAGAAAATGAAAGGCTTTCCAAAATGCATGACTTTCTTCTAAAAAAAAGATCAGTAAAATAATCACCAGGAAACGTGAAAAGTTTTGGTAGTTTGTCATTCTTTCCTTATTTACCCCAGTGGTACTAATCACAGCCAAACTGTAATATACAGACATCCCTGGAACTGACTGCTCCTCTGCATAGATTTTTTTCTATCAATCCAGACAATTCACATTTTCATCAATATCTAGGACATCCTGAAATACCAAGAGAATGTTTCTGTTCAAGGCTAAATCTAGGTTGGGGAAAACAAACTTATGAATCCTCAAAAATATATTATGAACTTTTTCTCATCATATTCAAGGAACATACTTAGAGTTCTTCCAACAGATAGTCATAGGTTTTCTCTCTTCAATTCAATAGACATCACAATTCATTGACATCTGTGTCCATATCCACAGTTAACAGGATTTGCCTCTTCTTAGGGTAGCTATTGGTCCCATTTGCATATGTTATTTTTTGATGACACCTGGTAATCTTGTTGCATTTGCCATGAGCTCTAAAAGTGCACTTGCTATACCTCTACAGCCTCATTTATTAGATTTAATAAGGAAAGCAAATTTTCTGGGTGGTTTTATGCAAGATGACAATTATGATACTACTTGTTATCATCCAAACTAACACTTTAGAGGAATTATCAAGTTATCTCAAGAAAAATTTTTAAGCAAATGCATATGGTACCTGAGATTCTAACTGAAGACCCTTTCACAATGAACTAGATGATAGAAATGAAGCTACATCTCAGTGTGACGTAGCAAGATAAAGCAAGAGACTAATCGTGGTTCTCTTCAAAACTAAGCTTAGAGCCTTACATACAAGTTATGTTGTTGATGCCAATCTGAGTTAAAAAATAACCAAATTTTAATTCCTAATACTAAAGGTGTTTAGTTTGTTGTTTGTTTTTTTTGTTTGTTTGTTTGGTTCTTTTTTTAATAGTTCCTTAGGCCATGTCAGCTAAAATGACAGGCATCACTGGAATCACACTTAAGCTCTACTTTCAGGCCTGAGAGGGAGACAGGCTATGTTCTGACTTCATCCACTCAGATAAGGAAAAACTTGGGGGTCTTGTTTACAGGTGCTAAAGATCCTTATATTGATACTGGCTGTTGGTGTAACTAGAAGCAAAGTTACAGTGGTTCTGCAACCAGAATACAGACTTTCATTCAACTCCTAATTCTAATACCAAAATTTTCCTGTTTTGGTTTAGTAGTGAAAAGTCCATGATTTGGTCTGCTGCTAATTCATCTGATTTTTCCCTTAGCATATAATAGACAATAAGGAATGTTTCCATAATATAATTCAGGATATTGTCACTAAATTAGAACATGCTCTAAGAAGAAAAATAGGTTAAAATACCTTGAGACAAAATACTACCATGGACAGCTGTGCTATCTTTTAAAAAGAGTTCTACATTTAAAATGTATTTATAGGTATCCTATGATGAAACGGATGATACTGCTACCATACCATTGGCTATAACTTGCTTTACCATCCTTATCTATTTGAGATGTGATGTGTACAGAGCACCTCTGAAGCACATTCAGTCTGATTTGGCAGTGCTCTACCTAAAGCCACTTTCTAAAAAACATTAATCATAGTGGGACATCAATATAATAAAAGAAAAAGTACTTCTTTTTATAAAGTAATAACATTGGAAAGAAAGGCACAGAATTGCCTGAAAACAGCTATTAGTTGTTGATCCTTATGGCAGCTCCTTCACCAAAAGATATGCAAGACCAAATATACTTAGCCAAAATTCTACAGAAGGTTCTTTCTTTTAAGTGAAGGACTAAACTTAAATACAAGTTGTGAACAAAAATATAGCCTTATCTTTTTGTATTTATCAACTTTCTGTTACAATAATTGTCCTGTACTACTTTGTAAATGAATCATTTAGTGTGAAACACTGGCTGTTGCTTGCCTCTCTCCTTAACTGGTACTTTCCCGTTGTCAGCATTTATTATAGTACATCACCACTGCAACGCATTCGTGACCTGGAATAATGACCCTCTAATAGGATCAGGGGACATTTAAAGTTCCTCTTTTCATATAGTTTGCAGTCTCTTATGAGCAGAACAATCAAAATTCATTGCCTAAAGGATCTTCTGTTGTTGGACATTCAGACTCATTTGTAATTATCATTGGTCTGGGCTAGCCTTAAGTGCTACAGAAACTAGGAAGCTCAAGTTGACCTTGGTCAGCATGTCATCTTGGTCTTTTGAGAAAGAAGTATTAATGACAAAACTCCACTGCTGAAAACTATGTTAGCACAAAGTATCACCTTGCTGATACGAAGCACAACCATAATTGCTACATATTCACAATTTAATAACTAGTGTAACTGTTCTACGATAAACTCTCTCAGAAATGGCAAATATTCAGTACACTTCCTTTCAGGCTAGCAAAACACTGAAAACCATTAGAATTAGCTTCAAAAAGCATACCTAATATTTAGGGTGGCATGTAGTGAAGCTGGGTTCTCTGGGATATGCAGTGAGATATGCTTTTATAGTTCAACCCAGCAAATATCATATGTAATGTGAAAAATGTCCAATGTTTAAATATAGTTCTTGAGTTTTCCATTTATTTTGATTGCTTTCCAGTATATTTACAGATAATTTTTTTTTAATATTGCATCACATGTGAACATATATTTATTGGGTGTCAGCACCAAGGTTTTGGGGAAGTAGGGCATGTAATGCATGGTTAGCCTCTTTGAGGAGAGGTGAGAAGTTGCCCTGTGCCAGGCACACCTGGTTACAGCCAGCTCCAGAGGACACACCACAGGTTACAGCTGAGCCCTGCAGCCAAGATGGTGGTGCCTTCGTGAAAACATATTTAAGAAAGGGTAAAAAAATGCTGCATGGCACCTAAGAGACAGAGAAGGGAGAAATAACATCAGAGAAACTGTTCTGCAGACATCAAGACCAGAGAAGAAGTCAGGGAGAAGGTGTTCGCAGGTGCCAGAGCAGAGAAGAAGCCAGGGAGAAGGTGTTTTCAGGTACCAGAGCAGAGATCTCTCTGCAGTCCATGGAGCCCACAGAGAAGACTGTGGTGGAGCAGGTTGTTCTCCTGAAGCCCATGGAGGACTATATCAGAATAGGCACCCACCCTGCAGCCTGTGCAGGACACTACACTGCATGAAGCAAGTGAACATGCCCTAAAGAAAAGCTCCATACCATGGAGACCCCACACAAGAGCAGCTTTTTCAGGCAGGAGCAGTGATCTGCAGGTGACCCAGCGAGCAGATTTATCCCGAAGGACCCCATGGAAAGGACTCATGCTGTAACACTGCTTGAAGAACTGCAGCCTGTGGGAAAGACTCACATGGAATAGTCTGTGAAGGTCTGCAGTATGTTGGAGGGAGCAGGGAAACAATATAAGCCGGAAAGTACGGAAGACAGGAACCGTTACGGGCTGACTGCGGACCCCATTCCTCACCTCTTCTATACCACTAGGGGGCAGAGGGAGGTAGTAGAGTAGGGAATGAAGGACTGACGTTAAGGCTGACGGTCCGGACTAGGAGGAAAGTCGTTTTAGTTTTCTCTTTGTTTCTCGCTATCCTGCTCTATTTTTAATTGAGAATATATTAAATTGACTTTCCCCAAGTCAAGTCTGCTCTGCTTATAATGGCAGTTTCCTGAGCTGGGGAAACCTGAGGGGAGCACTGAGACATGCCAGTAGCAGGAAATTAGCATAAGAGCAGCTGATGTGGTGTGGTGAGGCCAGGAGTAACGGCAGCCATCTGTTACTCCCACAGATGGCAGCATGAGCGACTAGGAGTGCTCGAACAGACCAGGCAAAGAAAGAATGGTCTGTCAGCCAGGGCTCGGTGTATCAGAGTGCAGGAAAGCACCTATTCACAGTAGGGGCATTCCACTGGCCAGCTGAAGTCTGGCACCTGGAAAATAAACAGGTGATTGGTGACAGCCAACATGGCTACACTAAGGGCAAAACATGCCTGACCAATTTGATGGTCTTCTGTGATGGGGTTACAGCATTGGTGGGTAAGGGAAAAGCAACTGACATCATCTACCTGGATGCAAAGCATTTGATGTTTTTCTGCATGACATGTTTGTCTTAAAAATGACGAAGCATGACTTTGATGGGTGGACCACTCAGTGGACAAGAAATTGGCTGGATGGTTGCACTCAGATGATCCTTGGACCAACACTGAAAAAGTGGCAGTCAACAGTTCAATGTCCAAGTGGAGACAAGTGACAAGTGCTATTCTTTAGTGGTCTGCGCTGGGACCAGCACTGTTTAACATCTTCATCAGCAACATGGATGGTGGGATTGTGTGTACCCTCAGCAAGTTTGCCTATGACACCAAAGTGCATAGCAGGGTCAGTGCACTGGAAGGAAGGGATGCCATCCAGAAGGCCTTTGACAGGCTGGAGAGGTAGGCACATGTAAACTTCATGCAGTTCAAAAAGGCTAAGTGCAAGGTCCTGCACAGGCTAGACAGAGAATGGATTAAGAGCAGTCCCGAGGGGAAGGACTTGGGGGTGTTGGTTGACAAGAAGCTCAACATGTGCACTTGCAGCCCAGAAAGCCAACTGTATCCTGGTTGTATCAAAAGGAGTATGACTAGCAGGTCAAGGGAGGTTATTTTTCTGCTCTTGCTCTCATGAGACCCCACCTGCAGTACTGTGTTCACCTCTGTGACCCCCAACACAAAAGGGACATGGACCTGCTTGAGCGAGTCCAGAGAAGAGCCACGAAGATGGTCAGAGGGATGAAGACCTCTGCTGTGAAGATATGTTGAGAGAATTGGGCTTGTTCATCCTAGGGAAATGAAGGCTCCAGCAGGGAGACCTTTTAGCAGCCTTCCAGTACATAAAGGGGGCCTACAATAAAGCTGGAAAGGGACTTTTTAGAAGGGCATGTGGTGATAGGACAAGGGGTAATGGTTTTAAACTAGAAAATGCTAGATTTAGATTAGATACTAAGAAGAAGTTCTTTACTGTGAAGGTTGTGAGGCACTGCACAGGCTGCCCAGAGAAGATGTGGCTGCTCCATCCCTGCAAGCGTTTAAGGCCGTTTTGTATGGGGCTTTATGCAATCTGATCTAGTGGAAGATGTCCCTGCCAATGGCAAGCAGTTGGAACTAGATGATCTTTAAGCACCCTTCCAACCCAAACTGTTCTATGATTCTGAGATTCTATGAAAAGGAAAATACACAAGTGCCCAAATACTGTTTCCAATTACATCAAAAGTGAATAGATAAATGTGACACACACATCTTTTTTTCCAAATTATTAAACAAAACAAAAAAAAAAGAATATACCTGTACCACTTACACTGTGCATAAATATAGTAATCTATAAAAGGACTCTTATTATAGCAGGATAGAGCAGTATATAAATGCCTGTATACACCATTTTCACTAATTCTACACTCTTTTCTTAGAGGCAGAATGACCATTAATAGTTTAACATTTTCCACAGATATGACAGGTTTATTTTCATCTAAACTGGCTTCAGCAGGCAGTTACTTGAGAAAAGTATGCCATCACATCTGTGGAAAACATTTTTGCAAAGTAAACACTATTCATACAGGCACAGGTCTACTTCAAGTGGGAAAGAGCAAGCACAGAAAATCACAAACCGCAGCTCCTCTCCACATTATATAAAGCATCCAAGTGGTCAGTACAGCTCACACACTGAAGGTTAATGTTACAGTCCCGTTAGACTCAAAATTCAGCTGTTGTCAGAGCTGCCAGCTCCATCAGGGAACTTAACTATCGTAATACTGATTATTATCATGCCCCAAAACCCTGTGCCCCACCACACATAAGAATCCCTGTGCTTGGACATGTGCAGGTTTTAGGCAAGAGCTGCAATAAGGCATCTTGAGGAACCAGAAGCAGGAGCACAGTTATCTCTTTCATTGCCCCATATGATGCTCTAGAAACACTGGTTATTATTTTGAAAACAGTTGCCAAGTTACCAAGTCAGCTGTATGTCATCACCTACTGTAGTGTAGCTTGCAGATAGTTTGCTCATAGGCAGAACTCCTTCTCTGCCCTTTACTGAAGTTTGTTTGTAACATATTATTTGTAGTTTGAGAACACTCTAAACAAATTAAATAAATCACTACTTCATTTTGCTAATTAGAAAATCATCTTTAACAGAGAGAAAAAGCACAAAATTTTCACTATGGAAATCTTCCAAATTCTTTATGCCTTAAAAAATATGTGTTGAATAAAAGAAGTACTCCTACTATGCTGCTTCTTTTACACTCTGAAGGTTTTCATTCTCTGCTGTAAAAAAAACATTACAAACAAATAGAAACTTTTAAAAATCAAATGATGCAGGTGATTAGGAAAAGCCAACATGCATTTACCATGCCAGGCTAACATCACCTTCTACAACAAAATAACTTCTGTTGACATGGGGAAAGAAGTGGATGTTGTTTACCTGGACTTCAAAAAACGTTCAACGCTGTTTCCCACAGCATTTTCCTGGACAAACTGTCAAGATACATATGGGATGTGTGGTCTGTGAAATGGGTAGGAAATTGTCTCACAGGCTGCAGGCTTTCAATCAATGGTTTTTACTCAGGTTGGCAGCATGTCACAAGTGGAGTCCCCATGGATTATTACGGGGCCCCCCGCCATTCTGTATTTTCTTAAATGATCTGGATGATGGGACTGAAAGCACCCTTACCAAGTTTGCTGATGATACTAAAACAAGTGGCGAGTTAGACACATCAGAAGGGCAATCCACATTTCAGAGACACCTGGACAGGCTGGAAGAGTGGGCCAGCAGGAACTATATGTAAATTTCAACAAAGACAAATGCAAAGTCCTGTATCTCGAACAACATAAAAAAAGAGCTATGATCTGTTTGCCTGGTGAGCAGCCTTGCTGAGAGGGAACCAGGGTCCTGCTGGATGACAAACTGAGCATGAGTTATCAGAGGACTACTGCAGCAACCAAGGCAAGCTGGATCCTGAGCTGCATCTGCAGGGGCACTACTAGCAGAGATGGAGATGTGATCATTCAACTCTTCTTAGCACTTGTCAGACCACACATAGAGTAGTCTCAGCTCTGGGGGCAACAATTTGAAAAAAGACATGGACAGTATCAAAGGAGGAGCAGGAAGATGATCAAAGAGCTAAATAACCTATCCTATATGGAAAGATGGAAGGAGTTAGGTCTTTTCTTCCCGGAGAAAAGGATGCTCAGGAGGGATTCCATTGTGATATTCCAGTACATAAAGGGCAGCTACAAAGAGGACTGTGGATCTATCCTGTTAAGAAGCCACATGTAAAAGACAATGGGTAACTGGTACAACTTGCACCAGTAGGTTTCATCTTGATATAAGAAATAGATTTTTTACACTGACACTAATCAGTTACTAGAATAATCTCCCCATGTGTGTGGTAGAGTCCCTGTCACTGGAGGGTTTTCTAGATGTAATTGGACAAGGTGTTAGATAATCTCATCTAAGCTCCCTTTCCCATGACAGATTGGAGAAGATGATCTTTCAACTTGGGATGTTCTATGGTTCTATGATTCCATGAAACTTATCTCAAAAACTATGAATTTTTTCCATATTCACAACTATATCACAAAAACCAAAACTTTTTCCTATCTTTAATTGAAATTCTAATGGGAAAAAACCCAAATCATACTGATCAAATCATGAGTTCTAGGAAACTGTCTTATGTTTCCTTAAGAATGGAAGAGGTTATTCTGGAGTTCATCACCAAGCACGTACAAGAAGAGAAGTCATCAGGAGTAGCCAGTATGGATTCACCAAGCGTAAATCTTGCTTGACCAATCTGATAGTCTTCTGTGGTGACAAGGCAGGAGGAGCTGATGAGGGGAGAGCAGTGGATGTTATCTACCTTGACTTCAGCAAGGGTTTTGAGACTGTCTCCTATAACATCCTCATAGGTAAGTTTAGGAAATGTGGATGAGGTGAATGGACGGTTAGGTGGATTGAAAACTGGCTGAATGGGCAGAATTCAGAGGGTCATGATCAGCATAAGAACTGCAGTCAGTGGTGTTCCCCAGGGATCAGTACTGAGTCCAGTCTTATTTAACCTGTTTATCAATGACCTGATTGAAGGGCTGGACTGTACCCTCAGCAGGTGTGCTAAAGATATGAAGCTGGGGGGAATGGCTGGTACACCTGAACACTATGAAGAATTAGGTGGAGAGAAACCTAATGATGTTCAACAAAAGTGAGTGTAAGGTCCTGCATCTGGAGAAAAAGAACCCCAAGTACAAGTTGGGGGCTGACCTACTAGAGCAGTTCAGCTGAGAAGGACCTGGAAGTACTGGTGGATAACAAGTTGACTATGAGGCAGTGGTATGACAATTCAAAATCTGCCTGGACACATCCCTATGTAACATGCCTTAGGTGACCCTGCCTTGGCAGGGGGGTTGAAGTAGATGATTTCCAAAGATCCCTTCTAACCCCAATAATTCTCTGATTCTATGATTCTGATATTCACAACAAGAATGTGCTTTTAAAATCACACATGTGGCTGAAATATTCCTTTTAAGGCACTGGAAGAGACAGTCCTGTCTTTAGAGGAACTGTTCCTTTCACTGTGTTTCAGTGACCAAAACTTAAGTGGAAAAAGAAACACTAAAATATTTGTGTGCATTCTTTAAGAGAAGCAATATTCATTAGGAATTAAAAATTCATTTGCATGCCCAAATTGGCAGTAAAGTCCTAGACACTGCAAAACTTCTGACTCCAATTAAAATACATATGTATGCATAAAAGTTGCATGATCTCAAATATGTGCTTACCACCCTCATCTCATTCAAAGAAATTGGTGTACAGATAGGCACACATTATAGTGTGTCTATGCTTTTCTATAACACACTATAACATGTGTCTATGCTCTTTTATAACATACTATAATGTGTGTCTATGCTGTTTCAGTTCAGAAAAAGAAAAGTAGTGCTTTTCCACAAGCAAGTTTTATTTTCTGCTTCGTCTCCCCAAATTTCTATCGATTTTCTTTACGTTCCTGATCCTCTTGCTTAACATAGCCCTCTTTCTCAAAATATCTTTTGTAGCAGGAGGAGGGCCTGCAAGGAAAAAAAGAATGTTATAAATGGTTTGGTTTATGTGAAGATTGAAATATCTGGAAGGAGGAATAATTTTCAAAATTTTTCAATAAATCAACAAAACTTATTATTCTATTAAAGGTATTTCTTATCATTCTTAATTTAAAAAAATCAGTATTCTGAAAAAACAGAAGGCAGGCATTTTCATAGAATCATAGAATAGTTAGGGTGGGAAAGGACCTTAAAATAATCTAGTTCCAACCCCCCTGCCATGGGCAGGGATATCTCACACTAAACCATGACACCCAAGGCTCTGTCCAGCCTGGCCTTGAACACTGACAGGAATGGGGCATTTACCATTTTTTTGGGCAACCTTTTCCAGTGTCTCACCACCCTCGCAGTAAAGAACTTCTTCCTTATATCTAACCTGAAATACCCCTGTTTTAGTTTAAACCCATTACCCCTTGTCCTGTCACTACAGTCCCTGACTAAGAGCCCCTCTATGGCATCCTTGTAGGATTCTCACATTTTTTAATGGTGACATTTAAAAAATAAGAATAGAATTAGTAAAATAATAATGCTTAGATGCTATCAAAGTAAGTAAAATATTTATTTTCTAGTGTGTGTGTTTTTAAGCTGGGAATGATCAGTTTTGTACTTAACATGTGTTTAACACTAACTCATTACTCTGTGTGCTGGAGTGCAGCTTTCGAGATCTATAACCATCCAATTAGAAAGATATGCAGTATTCTTTGAAATGAGCAGAGCATTTAAAGAGAAAAAGAAAAATAATCCAAATCATAAAAAAGGCTCTAAAAAACCAACTATTTTTGCCTTTGCTGCTTAAAAACATAACATCATTTTGCTTTTCTTTTTTTCATTCTTTTGTTTTAGTTTTGTTTGTTTGATTGGTTTGTTTCGTTGTTGTTTTTGTTATTTTTTTTTAAGTATTCACAATACCATATACAATAATGCAGAGAGATGGCAGACAATGAGAAGACATGCTATT
Organism: Pezoporus occidentalis; assembly: GCF_034315485.1. Classification (NCBI taxonomy): domain Eukaryota; kingdom Metazoa; phylum Chordata; class Aves; order Psittaciformes; family Psittacidae; genus Pezoporus; species Pezoporus occidentalis. The sequence goes on along the minus strand of NW_026912961.1, from coordinate 6,542,234 downwards.
TCTCCTAGTAGGTAGATAGTCTTGGTTAAGCCAACCCCTGCATTCTCCAGGAAACATGAAATTTCAGGTTTGCCTCTTAAATTGAATTTTTCTTCTCAAATTTAAACATTGTTCTTTCTCATCTTACTGTGTAGGGTGGGAAAGAAACATCAGGATTCTTCAAGAGCTTAGGAACATACTGAATTCAGAAAATGAGATGTGTTTTTTAGATGTAAGTGCCCAAGAAAAATCCACAGTTCAGCATTCGCCCCCCTGAAGAGGGGAAGGAACACTGTCCTGGGTTCAGCAGTAGCAGTCATGTTTTTCCTTTGTGTTAGCTGGTGCAGTGCTGTGTTTTGACTTCCAGCCTGGGAACAGTGTTGGTGAAGCCGATGTTTTCGGTTGTTGCTAAGTGATGTTTTCTCTGACCAAGGACTTTGTGAGGCTCATGCTCTGCCAGGGAAGAGGGGAAACCGTGAGGAAGCAGAGATGGGGCGCCTGACCCGGGCTAGCCATGGAGTTATTCCATACCACAGCACGTCATGCCCGGGGTGGGGGGTAACTGAGAGTTACCCGGAAGGACACGGGCTTCTGGGTGGGACTCGTTTCTTGGCCGGTGGTATCGTATTCTCTTCCCTTGTTATTTTCTCTTATCATTGTTGTAGTTGGTGGTAGCGGTGGTGATTTGTGTTGTACATTGGTTGCTGGACTGTTCTTGTCTCAACCCGTAGGAGTTGCACTCTTTGGATCCTCCTCCCCGTTCCTCCGGGAGCGGGAAAGGGGAGAGCCCCGGTGGGGGGGGATGGGGGGGGGGGGGGCGGCAGCCCTCGATTGTTGTCAGCTCAGCACCACTCACTGGGAGTGAGTGAACAAGTTGCCTGACTGGGTTTAAACCACGACAGTTCTTTTTGGCACCCAACGTGGGGCACGAGGGGTTGAGATAACGACAGATCTGACTGGATTAATAGTCACTCGTCACAATGCTGATTTATTGGCTCTCAAGGTTGTTCCTCTTGATCTCACAGTTTCAGTATATCGTATCTTACTTCCATCTGGTATTTGCTGTATTAGTGTTTTTCAAGTGTGGGGCTTGGGCTAAGGTTTTTGTCCCATTGTAGTTTATGGTAATGACTTGTAATACAATAGAATCATTGCTCATGAAACTGATCTGGCTTATGTTCCCAGTGTGGTCACCACCTTTATACTTTGGGAGGTATATGATGGAGGTGCTTAGCAATTGCACATCTTTTTTCTCCTTCTCAGGTGCTCAACCTGTGAAGGAGACATCCTTTTACCCTCCCACTCATCCCCCCAGACCATTTACATTTGAGAGTTTTGAAGTTTTTGACCGGCCTTTTAATGCTGTTGAGACTTGTTTGCTGATCGTGATGGGAATCACCATGCTAGCACGCATACAGAGTGTGTTTTGCCCACGACTGATTTCAAGAGTTAAGCAGAGTCAGGTTTGGGTCTTGTCTGGGGTCAAACGACGATGTAGGAGGACCAAGAGATTTTCCCTGAGGCTGGACATCAGGGTGTGTGGGATAGTATGGGCAAGTATCTAGGTCAGTGGGCCCCTCCAGTACTTTGGAATTTCACTACCGAACAACTGCAAAATCCAGAAGAATTACTAAAACACTTAAATGAGTTGTGTGGTCATTCTGGCCATACCAGAGATGGACAAATCATGGCAACGTGCTGGGGCTTGGCCTATGCTTACAGGGCCTTGTTCAACACTATCCAGCACCTTCAAAAGGAAAAGACTGTCGGCGGATCTGAGGGCAAAGCAACAGTCAGCGCAGCTACTCCAGCTCCAGGCACAGCAGCTTCACCACCCCCAGCAACAAGTACAGTCTCTACTCAAACTTTGGCTGCAGTGAACAGCGCAGCTACCCCAGTGGCAAGTACAGCAGCTGCTCAAACTTTGACTGCAACAGACAGCGTGGTTACCCCAGCTCCAAGCACAGCAGCTACACCACCCCCAGTGATAATCACTGCAGCCAAACCAGAGGACCAATTCATACCAATGTCGGTTGCCCCTGTGTGCAAGAGAACAAGCAAAAAAGAGGCAAGAAGGGTGAAGCAAGATGAAGAAACAATGAATTCACCACCCGGTCCAGAATCTGATCAGGAGTCATCATCACATGACGAAGAAGAAGAAGAGGTAACTTCTCGACCTCGGACCTCAACCGAGCTAAGGAGTATGAGAAAAGATTTTACCCGTCAACCAGGGGAGCACATCATCACCTGGTTACTCTGATGCTGGGACAATGGGGCTGATGGTCACGAACTAGAAGGAACAGAAGCCAAGCAGCTGGGATCACTTGCTAGAGAAGGGGGAATTGACGAAGCAATTGCAAGAGAGAAAAAGTCCCTCAGCCTTTGGAGGTGGCTCTTGGCAGCAGAGTGCAGGCCACAGTTTGCTTTCACTTGGAGGGGTGTCCCGTTCACTTGGAACCGACTGCCCCAGGGGTGGAAACACAGCCCTACCATTTGCCATGGACTGATCCAGACTGCACTGGAACAGGGGCAAGCTCCAGAACACCTGCAATACATTGATGACATTATTGTTTGGGGCGATACAGCGGAAGAAGTCTTTGAGAAAGGGAGGAAAATAATCCAAATCCTGCTGAAAGCTGGTTTTGCCATAAAACAGAGTAAGGTCAAGGGACCTGCACAGGAGATTCAATTTTTGGGACTAAAATGGCAAGATGGACGTAGACAGATCCCCACAGATGTGATCAACAGGATAACAGCAATGTCTACACCAACTAATAAGAAAGAAACGCAAGCTTTCTTGGGTGCTATGGGGTTCTGGAGAATGCACATCCCAAATTACAGTTCGATTGTAAGCCCTCTCTATCATGTGACCCGGAAGAAGAATGATTTTAAATGGGGCCCTGAGCAACAACAAGCCTTTGAGCAAATTAAACGCGAGATAGTTCATGCAGTAGCCCTTGGACCAGTCCGGACCGGACCAGATGTAAAAAATATACTGTACACTGCAGCTGGGGAGAACGGTCCTACCTGGAGCCTCTGGCAGAAAGCTCCAGGGGAGACTCAAGGTCGACCCCTCGGTTTTTGGAGTTGGGGATACGAAGGATCTGAGGCCAGCTATACCCCAACTGAGAAAGAGATACTGGCAGCCTATGAAGGGGTTCGAGCTGCTTTGGAAGTGATTGGCACTGAAGCACAGCTCCTCCTGGCACCCCAGTTGCCCGTGCTGGGCTGGATGTTCAAAGGCAGGGTCTCCTCTACACATCATGCAACTGATGCTACATGGAGTAAATGGGCTGCACTAATTACACAACGAACTCGAATAGGAAATCTCAGTCATCCAGGCATTCTAGAAGTCATCATGGACTGGCCAGAGGGCAAAGATTTTGGAATGTCACCAAAGGAGGAGGCGGTGCGTGCTGAAGAGGCCCCACCATATAATAAACTGTCAGAAAGTGAAAAGCAGTATGCCTTGTTTACTGATGGCTCTTGCCGTATTGTGGGAAAGCATCGGAGATGGAAGGCAGCTGTATGGAGTCCTGGACGACAAGTTGCAGAAACTGCTGAAGGAGAGGGTGAATCAAGTCAGTTTGCAGAGGTGAAAGCCATACAGCTGGCCCTGGACATTGCTGAACGAGAAAAGTGGCCAGTACTTTACCTCTATACTGACTCATGGATGGTGGCAAATGCCCTGTGGGGGTGGTTGAAGCAATGGAAGCAGAGCAACTGGCAATGCAGAGGTAAACCCATCTGGGCTGCTGCACTGCGGAAAGGTATTGCTGCCTGGGTGCAGAACCTGGTGGTGAAGGTACGTCATGTAGGTGCCCATGTACCCAAGAGTCGGGCCACTGAGAAACACCAGAACAACCAGCAGGTGGATAAAGCTGCTAAGATTGAAGTGGCTCAGATGGGCTTAGATTGGCAACATAAAGGTGAATTATTTTTGGCCCATGACACCTCAGGCCATCAGGGCAGAGATGCAACATATAGATGGGCCCGTGATCGAGGGGTGGACTTAACAATGGACACTATTGCCCAGGTTATTGATGAGTGTGAAACATGTGCTGCAATTAAACAAGCCAAGCGGTTAAAGCCTCTTTGGTATGGAGGACGATGGTTGAAGTATAAATATGGGGAGGCCTCGCAGATTGACTATATCACGCTGCCGACAACCTGCCAAGGCAAGCGCCATGTGCTTACCATGGTGGAACCAACCACCGGGTGGCTGGAAACATAGGCTGTGCCCCATGCCACTGCCCGGAACACTATCCTAGGCCTTGAGAAACAGATTTTGTGGCAACATGGCACCCCAGAGAGAATTGAGTCAGACAATGGGACTCATTTCCGGAATAGCCTTATAGATATTTGGGCCAAAGAGCATGGCATTGAGTGGGTATATCACATCCCCTACCATGCACCAGCCTCTGGGAAAATCGAACGGTACAATGGGCTGTTAAAAACTATGCTGAGAGCAATGGGTGGGGGAACTTTCAAGCATTGGGATACGCACTTACCAAAGGCCACCTGGTTGGTCAACACCAGAGGATCTGCCAACAGGGCTGGCCCAGCCCAGTCAGAACTTTTACATATCGTAGAGGGGGACAAAGTTCCCGTGGTGCATATGAAGAATTTGCTGGGGAAGACAGTCTGGGTTATTCCTGCTTCAGGTAAAGGCAAACCCACTCATGGGATTGCTTTTGCTCAGGGACCTGGATATACTTGGTGGGTAATGCGGGAAGATGGGGAAGTCCGATGTATACCTCAAGGGGATTTGATTTTAGGGGAAAACAGCCAGTGAACTCAATTGTATGCTGTTGCCTGCTGTGTAATGCTTTTATAGCCCATCAACTAGATGTCTCCAGGTCACCATCGACTGGCCCTGACTTCCCTCCAGCCATCATCCCAACAGAGAATGAACTTTGAACATCATGGACCGAATGGACTCGGCAGCATTATAGGGGTTGGTCCCTGCACTAAGAAAATGATTTTTTCCTCTTGGTCTGTATGTATATGGATGTATATATGTGGGAGAGTGATGGTGTATTGAAAATGTGGGATCTGAGCATGACGTGAATGGTATGGAATAAGGGGTGGATAATGTCCTGGGTTCAGCAATAGCAGTCATGTTTTTCCTTTGTGTTAGCTGGTGCAGTGCTGTGTTTTGACTTCCAGCCTGGGAACAGTGTTGGTGAAGCCGATGTTTTCGGTGGTTGCTAAGTGATGTTTTCTCTCACCAAGGACTTTGTGAGGCTCATGCTCTGCCAGGGAAGAGGGGAAACCGTGAGGAAGCAGAGATGAGGCGCCTGACCCGGGCTAGCCATGGAGTTATTCCATACCACAGCACGTCATGCCCGGGGTGGGGGGTAACTGGGAGTTACCTGGAAGGACACGGGCTTCTGGGTGGGACTCGTTTCTTGGCCGGTGGTATCGTATTCTCTTCCCTTGTTATTTTCTCTTATCATTGTTGTCGTTGGTGGTAGCGGTGGTGATTTGTGTTGTACATTGGTTGCTGGACTGTTCTTGTCTCAACCCGTAGGAGTTGCACTCTTTGGATCCTCCTCCCCGTTCCTCCGGGAGCAGGGAAGGGGGGAGCCCCGGTGGGGGGGGGGGGGGAGGGGCGGCTCTCGATTGCTGTCAGCCTGGCACCACTCACTAGGAGTGAGTGAGCAAGTTGCCTGACTGGGTTTAAACCACGACAAACACTAAAAAAACACCCAGAAGGGAGCCAATAATGCAGTCTTGCATGTCCAGAAGGGAGCCAATAATGCAGTCTTGCATGTTCTTCATATAATATTACCTGCTTTACTTTTGTAGTATTTCAGACTTGGCACTACATTAGTAGAGTTGCTTAAGTTAACTTGAGGTGCTGCTGATGTTTTTCTGACAGCACAAGAAAGGCTTCCTTCGTCTTTTTGTGAGTTCCTGTTTCTGCTGAAACCGAATAAAATTACATGGGACAAGAAAAAGTTTTGCTAGGAAGAAACCCTTCCTTGCCTGTAATTCATAAAGAATGCTCTGAACTGTGAAAATAACAAGAGTATGAGTTTCTGTACTAATAGGTGGAACTAGGTGACCTCAACATAGCAGTACGTACCGTCCCCACTTGCAAATAAATAATCAGGCTGTGTATTATCATACCCAATTAAGAATTTAAAACACTAAAGCTAAAACATTTCAAATTAGGATAATTAACAGAATTTAGGGGTGGAAAAATGCTGCTGAAAGGTATAGCGAAGTAGAAAAAAAAACGCCGCAGCAGTATTATAGGCAGAACTGAAGTCTCCTAGCTGAAAATATGACTATTTGCTATTATTTCTAATGCTGCTTAGACAGTTGCAGAAAAAGAACTATTCCACTTTTACATGATAGTTTCAATTCATGTTACCTGGCACTTGACAAAACTTCTTTTTTAGTTTAAACTGAGCTGCCATTTCCATGTAGTTTTAATTCTTCAAGATAAGGGTTGTATCAGTTCCTTAACAGGTCTTGACAAATTTAGCACCTAACAGCATTTACTAATCTGATAAAACAATTCAGTATTTCATGACAGACAGATATGTGTACACAAAGAAAATAAATGTGACAAAAAAATTTCTTCAAATTCTCTCTGAAACCAGTCTGCACAGTTTCTCCAGCTTTACTCAGTCAGTTACATTTACAAAATTGGGTTTGAAGATCTATAAAAATCACTGTGGGGTGATAAAACAGACATGATGATATATATGTTGAAATCTTGTCTTAAAAAAAAAAAACACCACAAAAACACTACCAATGACACAAGCCTATCATTTGCAACATCACCTTGTCTTCACTGAAGTATACACAGCTCAAAATAAAATTATGTTTGCATATGCAAAACCAGATGCAAGTCCTTTTGATTTGACTGTCTTCAGAGTTTCAGTGTATCTCAGGAATATTATTCAAGGCATTTCAATATCTGTATTCAGATTCCTTTTGGTAATATTGATATGTTAATCTTTGTAAAACCAAGAACAGAATCACTTAAGTTAGACACTTAACACTTCTGTGCTGGATGTTATGCCATGTTTTTTCTACTGAAGACTTAAGGTATCTTTGTAAAAGGAAGACCACATGTGGGTTGAACAGACAATAGCTGACTGAATGGAGAGTGATTGTTCTTTTGCCTTCATATGTGCATTAAACCAACCCTTAATTAGATGCCTTCCAGAGCTCCACAACCTTCCTGAACATATGCAGGCAGATTGAGTTGTACAAACGTACTGTCTCATGTTCCCAGAGTTTAATATTTAAACGATTTTTCTAGTGATACATTTTTCACAGCTGTAGAAGTGATAAAATATTTCAAGTCTACTACTTTTATTTTATCCGAGTAGCTAGGTCTTAAAGAATTATTAGCTTCAACTATGTTGTATATCTCTGCTTCAGTTTTTGCTTTTAAAAAAGTCTAAAATTTTTTTATAGTGAACCTACATTTCCAAAGCAAATTTATTCTTAAACCTAATTAGAAATGTTACTACTTTTCTAGTGATTTGTATTTCTTTAAATGAAATTAAATTCAGCCTAGATTTATCCTGTACTGCCACTAAAGACATCACCTGAATGCTCAGTGGTGCATCCTAATTAAGTTAATGTAACCTGTAAGGCTATTCAGAAAGAGGTAAATTAGGTGCCATTGTTTCTGTTTGTTATAGATTCATGAACCTGAAACGTTATTTGCCCTCTTGATGAGCTAAGGAATTTTGGCTCATCATAAATCACAAACAGAATGTGCTTTATTTTGAATTATTTTCATATTCACCAAAGATAATTTAGGGCTAGAGTTTATCCTTTTTTCTTTCATGGGAAAGTAAGAAATGCCTGCTGATTTAGTTGGAAATTATTTCTTTACTTAACAGTTCAGACAGTCACTGAGGTATCTGGATTTAGCAACAAATTACTGTGGAACATATTTCAGAGGGGAAAAAAGAAAGGAGACAGGACAAATGACATGAGCTAAGAGACCAAGCAGTTTATACAGGTAGTTTAGAAACAAAAGCAATTAGGCTACTAAATGTACCATTGTCTCCTTAAGCTCCTGAATTTGCTGTTTGCGGAAAGAACTGCACTGGTATAAAGAGATTTAGTTAGGTATTCAGAGGTCCCAATGCACAGAGGTATTTACAAAGAACACTGCAAGGTTAGGCTGAGAAAAGTTTGGTGATACTTCTATCTATACAAAGATGCCCATTCACATCTTTTAACCACACTTTAGATTCTGGGTAGTTGTTCTTTTTCCCTTTTTTTATAAATTGTGATTCCAGGAAGAAACTAAGCCGACTAAAAATCCAAGACTATGTTTAGATATCTTAATCGACAGATTTTTCACAAATTTCCCAAAGTGATTTGTGGCAGGCTTAGTTTAGTTGGCAAATAAGTACTAGAAGAGACCATTATTGCCCTGTAGCAAGATTTCCACTCCTATGGAGACAAACTGTGACTTTATGTGGTAGTTGCAAATACATATCTCAACTTTTTTGACCATATTGACACACATGAAACACTATTATAATAATGTTTTCAATCTCATTGATTTGTGGTCTTTGGTTTCTTCACCTGGACTTGTTTTCTACTTGACAGAGAGCCCCAGGCTCCCCCTTAGCCTCTTGACATGTGTGATGTGAACCTGGAGCATCACACCCCAAATCCACAACTGGAGGAACGTAGTTTAGCTTGCAGTCTAATGCTATAGTGCCTTCAAGGTGAACATTAAACAGCTAAGCATACATACCATCAGATTCCCAATGCAATAAATTAGTATTGATGTTAAAAGATGGCCTCAGAAGTTAGAAAGCTTTAGAGATAAAGTCACTTATGCCAGGCCCAGCTAGCTCTTTCAAAGTAGAAATGAAACCCAGTAAATGTTCAACAGAGGGCTGGTTATAGTGTTCACTGACTTCTCTTCCAATAGGGCATATCTTGTGTTTTGAAGATCCATAAATCTTGAAGAAGCCCTGTCTATTTTAACAGAGGCCCAGTGAATGAATTTAGGACGGTGAACATTGACTTACCAGTTTCCTGAGCTAAATTGGGCTGGCTGGAATGCTCTTGATGTACAGTAATTGAAGACCAGATTCAAACACGGATTTGTGTTTTCCATTTTCTCTTCTTTTCACACTTCTGGGGGATTTTTCTCATGAAATATCCATAAGTACACAGAACCTCAGGGTCAAACAGCCGCATTTACAGACATGTCATATGGATTATGTTAATGACTTGGAATCAATCATTTTGTTTGCTGCTATTCACACTTTCAAATGCAGTCCTCTTGATCCTCCGCTTGCAGAAAATATGGTGAAATTTCATATTAGGTTGGAGTTTGTACTCCCCATTTGTACACAAATCCAACATAACGGCTAACAAAATAACATGTATCTGGATTAAACCAAATGGCTTGCTAGGAATTTGCATTTGAATTCTAAAATCTGCCTCTATTCTGAAATGGTTCAAATATGTCACATGGTCTGTCTGCATCTACTTCTAGATATGACTACCAGACAGTAAATACTCAGACTGTCCAAGAAGTTCATTTTTGTAGAAAAGATCCATTTAATAAAACAAAACACAGTGAAAAACTTCATTACATAAAAGAAGCAAATGGAACTACACAGAATTTTTCTCATTATAGTAGTATATCCAGTGTTGTTTCAAAAAATGTTTTATCTAAAGACCTCCTAAAGGTTTCTGAAGACTATATCTGTTTTTATTATTATTTTATTGGGTTTTCATTCAACTTAGGTTTTTTTTTTCAAGATCTGGGACAAAAATCCAGGCCAAACTTATTTTGTGTCACCATGCCTTCAGAAGCAAAATATTTTTCTTTTTGCCTGCAGTTGAAGGCCTGGCCCACAAGATCCTGGAAGTGTGGGGAAAGGCTTCTACAGATTACAATAGACTTTAAATGAAACTCCCAAGCATCCAGAGCATAATTGCTCCAATATGTAAGCAAAATACAATACTTACATTAAAAACATGGAAGCTCTGTACATAAACCCAAGTTGGTTCTGCAAACAGGGAGAATGTATTATGAGCTTTATGGTATATAACACCTGAGTGACACCACTAGTGATCTGTCACCAACTTGATATGACACCACTTACTGGCACTCTTTGGGCTCCACCTTCCAGCCAGTTCCCAACCCAGCAAAGAATACACCTATCCAAACCATGAGCAGCCAATTTCTCTAGGACACTGGGAGACAGTGTCAAATGCTTTACTAAAGTCCGAATAGACAATGTCCACAGGCTTTCTTTCATCAATCAGACGGGTCACCTTATCACAGGAAATCATTTTGGTCAAGCAGGACCTGCCCTTCATGGTCTCATGCTGAGTGGTCCTGATCCCCCTATTTTCCTGCATGTGCTGTGTGATTGCACTTAGGAGACCTTTCCCGGAACTGGGGTCCGGCTGACAGGCCTGTAGTTTCCAGGGTCTTCCTTCCTGTATGTTTTGTAGTGAGGAGTATATAACTCCTGAGAATCGTCGAGAGCTCTGTGTTTCCAAGCTCTCTCCTTCAACTATCTTAGCTTATTTGCTGTGAAGATGCTTACTTATTACCAGTGAGAAAAAAACAGTGTTGGAATGGAACTGCATTCTGTTGATCTTGCTAACAAAAAGGATCAGGAGAGGATGGAAGAGAAAGGCAACAAGTGATCAAGCAAATGTCATTCTAGCCCAGAAAGTGATGATATCTCCAAATCTGAAAAAGAAGTTGAAATACTAAAATTGCTTTCAGAGGAATGTCTTTTCATCTCCTGATAGTCTAGTATCCCTTTAGCATTTTTATGATGAATTTATAAATCCTTACAATTTAGTCCTAAATGTTCTGTGAAAGGTACCATAATACGTATGTTTGGCAACACAGTACTTATTCATACAAGCAGTGCAAAAGTTTCTCATTTAACAAATCCAAATAAAGTTAAAATGATCTGCCGTGGCTTCCTCGGTTGCTCAATAGAGAGGATGGTCACAGTAGGAAGCGATATTGCACAAGCAGAAAATACTCAGGTTTTAAATAGGCAGGTGAGGATACAACAACTGGTTTGAAATTCCTGCTGTTCTGTTTCTGAACTGGGTTTTAAGTAATTTCTGAATCTATTTATAGATTCAAAACAAACCCACAAAGTCAGGTTTTTGCGTGTTTTGTTTTTTTTTTTTTTTGTCTCATGCATAAATAAATATATAAAAGTAAGGAAAATATCAGCCAGAAATAATTATGAAGGTACTTGATTTTCTGGCTTGAACCAGAAATGTCAGATAATAAGAATATTGTGCCAGCTGCAGATTACTCCCTCCACTGTACACCTCAAGAACCAAACAAGTGAAACCATAACATCCAGATATATAAAGATTTTGTCTAGTTTTGGGGTGTTTTTACACTTGAAATAAGATCAAGAAAAATTTATGAGTGAAACAAAAAGTCATATACTTAGAATGCTAAAGAGTTTAAGCATTTTATACATTTTTTTTTTTGCCAGCATGGGGCCAGATGTAGTATCAAACTTGATTGGAATTTGCAAACAATTTAAAAACAATCTAACAAACAAGGTATTTAAAACCTTCTAATTACATGTTTGACCATTTTTGTTGGCTGCATCTAAAAAATAATTACTATGCACTGATCTCATGTATAATGTAGTACAACATCTAATTCATGATTGCTTTGAAGTGTCTGAGCAGACCAAAATGAGTGAATCATCGAAAGTGGAATTCATAGCCAGAATTGTGACTGAGTTGGCACCAAAATACTAAGTGGTTTTAAGCATTAAGTTGCCAAGGACATTTTGAGGATCTGTTCCAAATCACATTAAAATGTGACATTTTGTGCTGCATGTATTGTTAAATTGTGTATTTTTATTCCTGGATATTATCAGCACAGCATGCTTGATATCATCAAGAAAAGGCCGATTTAGGCATTACTTAGCATGGTATTTAGCAAATGCTTTTGCTACAGAAATCATTTGTACATGAATTGCCAGATATTTAGCTTAAGAAGGTACCATCAGATATGCCCTCTTGAAATTAGCAGATAAATGACAGCAACTTAAACTGTAATTCTACATTTAATTCTTTCAAATTGGAAATTAGCTAGTCACATAACATATGTTTGCAATGTGGGCTCTATCAGAATGATCAGAGCCAGCTCTAAAGGGGCACATTGATCTTCACAGCCCATTCTAACATGGTTGGTCTTGTTCTTGTTCGTTGGACAGAAACAACATTTATGCAGCAGTACGGGGGACTGAGCAGGCTGAAGACCACCTGGAGTACCATGTGGAGGAATATGCTGCACTATTCCTCTTCTTTGGAATTAACCCTTGCATCTCTACACAGTGCTTCATGGTTGCTTGACAAAAATGAATCCTTAGTAGAAGAAAATTGCCAGGATCTTAATAGAGAAACTAATTTTGACAGCCAAAATTTTTCAAGTGATTTCATTCTAAAATCCTCTCTTCAGTTCATTATTTTTCTAGATTTATCTTTTATTTATTTATTCATCAAAAAAAGGTGATATTTGTGAAGACCTAGCAGCACACTACAAGCAAAAACCAGTATCAGTATTTATATGGGAAGCTCATAGTCAACACATAATGAACTCAGACTTTATTGTGTCTTGGCTTGACTAAGGATAAGGTTTTAAATTGTCTGGTTAAATCAACTTAAAGAAACAAAATAAATGTACAGAATTCAGCTTTATCCCTGATTTACATAGGTACAGTTCAGTTACGTAAGCCTCGGTTTAAACTGTAATTTGACACACCTAAGTTAACAAGCATACTTGCAATGCGAAAAACCACAAACAAACAAACCAAAACCAACAGCAACAAAAATCAGAATTACACATCATTAACTAATTCTTATAGCATCAAGACCCATATTTCTCAGTAGTTAGAGAGTCATGAGTTTCCAATTTTGCAGCATGCTGGGCAGCTAGAATGTGGTTCTGACCAAAATATGCTGCTGTGTTTTCATCTGGCCATACCTCCTACCTGCAGATGGTGCTTTAGCAGCTGGACAAAATCAGAGGTTTGTGCTCAGTTAAATGGAACTTCACTTCTCTTGGACACTTTGTGAAAATTAGAAAAAAGTAACATGCCCTAAAGTCAATTTGCGTTATAGAGCAAATTCAAGCTTAACTTGCTACAAACAGCTTTGTTTTTTTTTCTTTCTGAATGAATTAGGTAATGCCATGTTTGTGTCGAGGTTGTAGACCCAGCTTACCTTTCCCAAGCTACTACAATATACAAAATATTATCTTGTGGTACTCTCATCTTATAAAAGCAACACACATGCACACTTTGCCAGTTGTCAATTTCACTGGTCTCTTATTTCAGAGATGTAAAAAAAGCCTTTATCTCTGGTGGTCATTATATTTCAGACCTTTGTGTTGTTCTAAATACATTCATATTAACTGAATGTCAATACACTCAGTTTCCACTCAAGTATTAATACATACGCTTGTAAAAACCTGTAATTATACCACAGAATTTCTTAACTAGTTATATGAAGTGGAAAAAAGGTAATAGATATCTGGCGGTGCAGTATTTACAGAAATACTTTTTCCAATTGTGTAAATTTCTTACTGAGTAGAGATTCTTTCTGAGATGTACAAATACCTGTGTACTTAGACATGCTTTGCGTATATAGATACTGTGTGTCATGTATGTTTACGTAGTCATGTGTATTTGAAGGTAGCTGTGTCTGTAGTCACAGATATGCATTGTTCTTGGTCAGATATATAATGTAAAATTGGGCAAAAGGAACTTTGATCCATATTCTATTGCCAGTCAGAATTATTGGGAAAGGCGCTATCTTTAGGATTTATACAAAAATTGCACAATATTTTAGTGATATTTACCTATATAATGGGATATTCAGTGAGACTGTCAAATGAAGTTCAGCACTACTGATTGGAAGGGTGGACTTTCGGTTTTGGCTCACAGATGGAGGAGCATGAGTTGTTTTACAGGAAGTTCCCACAGAGTTTAACTAAGTCATGCCCTGGATTCACTTAGTGTTTAACTAGACAACAGGGACTACTGACTATATGACAAGGTTAAATTAATTACTAATTGCCAACTTGTTCAAGATGATTCTCCGTCATTGCTAATTCAGTGCATTGGTTCAGGAACAGGAATTTTTAGGCTCATTTTTCAAGGCAATACAGTGATAAAAAAAAAACCCAACAAGTATCTGGAGAAAATCTTTGTTTTAAATTAGTTTTCCTTCAAGGATGTTTTTCCCAGAGAACTTGCTTTCTTTAACATTTATAGAAACCAAAAAACAAGGAGTTTGTTTTAATTTTAGCTAACATTCACAGCTTTACAGGAAAGTTTTAGTTTCTAAAAACAGTTGCCGCTGTATTTGGATTCCTATTTCATCTAAATTATTTCTCCAATCACAGAGAAACTGATGTGTGGAAGGTGGTTCCTTCCTAAAGCATCAGAGCCCAGATGATAAAAAGAGAAAGGGAAAGTAATAGCAGGCGTGAGAAAGACATTCAAGCTGTTACCAAGACTACCTAAAGGATCCTTATTCACAGCTACTGAAAGCATAATAAACAATTGGCACTGATTTTATAAGGGTTGCTTCTCTCTTACACCAGCCACTTAATTTTTTTAAGTACTGTAAACTGGCTTCCTCTTCTGAAAAGTGGTAAAATCTTACTATTAATTTCTTTTGTTCCCTGAGGATCAACAAAAGGTATCAGAGTATTGTAAGTGATGGTAGCAGCTTTGACTCATTTTACCACCTACAGTATGTGCATGTATAGCCTGCATACACCTACAGTATATGTAGGCAAGGCATGGCAGACATGGATACAGCTAATCTTTTACATTATATTGTTTTGTGGACTGTAGCTCTTCCACCCATTAACACACAAGCTTCTTCAGTCTTTTCTTGTGTGTGTCCATCTATCTCTATCTGGCTTAGAGCTGAACAAGTTACAGTACGGTAAGAAGTCATTATAAGCCGCTAACCCATAGCTGTGTAAGTCTATGTTTTTTTCTTTATTACAAATATAAAATGAGATAAATGAGGATAGTTTAGCCTGTTTTCAATGAGAAACATGCTTACGTGTCTGCCATTAGATCTACACAGAGAAATGGGGTATATATCCACATACCTGTTTTTTTATATATGTCCATAAATATATAGATAAATATAAAGAAATGTACACATACCTAAAATAAACATACAGCAGGCACATTGTTGAAAGGTTTCCTTTTACCACTTGCTCTAAGTAAGATTGTTCCAGCTCTAGTGTATTGCTTATTACTTATGTAAGCATTGACTGTACAAACTGAGGACATTAATATCTTTTAACACACAAATGGATTATGATCTCAATTACACTAGTGAGGGCTAATGAATTAGTTACTCTGCATGTGTTTTAGTTTAACTGGAATCAAAATTATACTCACAGTGCCATAATCAATTTGTATGAAACCAGTGTATGCAAATAAATATAATGAGTGTTGAAAAATCTGCAGGTAGAATGAGTTTAGGCAACAAATTCCACAGGCTGTTTAAAGTATTGTTTCAGTCTACAATGAGAAGATCCTGTCAAAAAAGGCTTCTCTACAGGCACAGTCAGAATACCTTCTATTTCCTTATGCTCACATGTTTACAGGTGTGTCCACTTCTCAGCCACAGCAGTATAGAAAGTGAGAAGAATCAAGATCTTTGTGCCTGTATTACCAGACCTTAGTGATACAAAGCCAGAGAGTAACTAAGGTGAAAGTAAGGGAAACTTCCTTACTTTCAGTCTTTTGGTTTCAAAACACATTTTCTTGCATGTTGGCTAATATACAGATATTATTAGTCCAAATTATTGTGGTTTTTTTTTTTAAATAAATCTAAAGAAGTCAAGTCAAATGCCTGTAGGACTGAAAGCCTGACTTTTGCAAGCTGAAACAAAGAAAGCAAGATATTGTGGTATTTTAATATTATCAAAGTGTCTAAATAAAAGGCTTTGCAGTGCAGCCCCTGGAGGTGTAAGAAGCTGGCAGATACCAGGGTGATGTAGGACAGATTGGGGATGGAGGTGGATGCATTGTTTGGTACAGTTCTCTATACCCAACAGTGAATGTCTAAACCACCTTTTTTTTCTAGAATTAAGTGAGAAGTTGCTTCAAGCCTGTTTTGAACTCTAAATGTGAGCAGACAACTCTGCCTTGCTTTTTCTCACAGTTGCACTTAGATTTACATTCCTCTAAGCCTTTGCTGGGGTTCTGTTTTTTTGGTGGTTATTGGTTTTTTGTTTGTTTGTTTGTTTGTTTTTCCTGCAAGTTTTGTAGAATATTTACTGGGGTCTTTTTTGGTTGCTGGGTTTGTTTTGAGGGGTTTGTTTTCATTTTGTTTTGTTTTTTTTTTTTCATTGAATCAGCTAGATTGGAAAAGACTTTGAAGATCAAGTCCAACCATTACCTCATCATTGCCAAGACTACCACCAAACCATGTCACTGAGGGCATCATCTACACGGTTTATGAACTCTTCCAGGGACAGTATATTTACATCTCTCCTGGGCAGCCTGTTCCAATACCTGTTTAACCCCTCTGTGAAGAAATTTTCCCTAATATCCAATCTAACCCCCACCCTGGCACAGCTTGAGGCCATTATGTCTTGTCTTATCACTTGTTACTTGGGAGAAGAGACTGACCCCCACCTCACTACAACCTCCTTTCATGTAGTTGTAGAGAGCAATAAGGTCCCGCCCAAGCCTTCTCATCTCCAGACTAAACACCCTCAGTTCTCTCAGCTGTTCCTCATCAGACTTGTGCTCCAGATCCTTCACCAGCTTTATTGCCCTTTTCTGGACCCACTCCAGCACCTCAATGTCTCTCTCGTGAGGGGCCCAGAACTGAACACAGGATTCAAGGTGCAGCCTCAATTGCCCATGCCCTGCTGGCCACACAATTTCTGATACAGGTCAGGACGCCACTGGTGGGACCCAGCACTTTGACTTGTTGAAACTTATACAGCTGGTCACAGCCCATTGATCCAGCCTATCCAGATCCCTCTGCAGAGCCTTCCTACCCTCCAGCAGATCACACTCCTATCCAACTTGGTGCCACTCACAAATTTAATGAGAGTGCGCTCAATCCCTTCATCCAGATCATCAATAAAGATGTTAAACAACACTGACCCTAACGCTGAGCTCTGAGAGACACCACTAGTGATCAGTCGCCAGCTGGATGTGACACCATTTACCACCACCATCCAGCCTGTTTTTTACCCAGTGAAGACCACACCTATCCAGGCCAGGAGCATCCAGTCTGTCCAGGAGAAAGCTTTGGAGACAGTGCCAAATGCTTTATTAAAGTCCAAATAGACAACATTCTTTCCCTCATCAATCATGCAGGTCACCTTATCATAGAAGGAGACCATTTTGGTCCAGCAGACCTCCCCTTCATGGTCCCATGCTGAGTGGTCCTGATCCTCCCATTTTCTTGCATGTGCTGTGTGCTTGCACTTAAGATGATCTGCTCCATGACCTTCTCTGGCACTAGGGTCAGGCTGATAGGCCTGTATTTCCCAGGGTCTTCCTTCCTGTCCTTTTGTAGAGAGGTGTCACACTGGCCAATCTCCAATCCTCTTTGACCTGCCCGCTAGACCAGGACTGCTGACAGATAATGGAGAGGGGCTTAGCAAGCTCCTCTGTCAGCTCATTCAGCACTCTTGGGTATAACCCATCCAGCCCCATAGACTTGTGTAGGTCTAAGTGGAATAGGAGGTCAGTAACCATTTCTTTCTGAGTTATGGGGTCTTCAATCAGCTCCCTATCTCTGCCATCCAGCTCAGAGAACTGAGTACCCTGAGGATGGCTGCTGTGACTATTAAAGACTGAAGCAAAAGCAGCATTAAGTACTTCAGCTTTGTAATGCTCATTTTGTTGTTTTTTTTTGGGGGGTGGTTTCTTTTACCATTTACAGACAATTAAAAGCCCTCTCAAGTCTCCCTTTGTTACTTGGGAAACCTCTTAGTCAACACAACTCCGCCATTTTCAGGCCAAGCTTTCAACCAGGTAGCATTTTCTCTCTATAACCAGTGTCCATACCACTATGTATCCTGCATGGAGGTAGTTGTCAGTCCTAGAAAATTTCCTGAAATAGTAGGACTCATCAGTCCTCAGCATCTTCCATGAAGTTGCAATGTGTAAAACTTCTATTACTTGTAAGAAAAAAAGAAAATTCACCATGAGGATGTTCAAACAATGAAATAGGCTTCCAGAGAGTCTGCAAAATATCTGCCATTTGTATTCTCAAAACCTGACTGGACAAGACCCTGAAAACATGTTCTTCATCTCTTCTGCTCTGGGCAGCAGACTGGTCTAGAGACTTCCAAAGATCTTTTCTAATCTACACAATGACATCATTCTGGGGTTATGATTGACAGCTGTGCAAACCAGAAAAACACACCTCAAACAACATCAGTAACCGCTAGTACAAATGTACTCCAGGGTAAATATGGAAGTGACAGGGTTTCTTATCTTGACTCACACTTTTCCCACACAAAGAGTGTTCTTTATTGCTGAGGCAAAGTAATCCAGAGGAGCCATACCTCACTGTGAGGGCATCACAGTACTGGAAATCTGCATGGTTCTCCATTCTCCAAATCCTATATGGGGGCCGGATATGAATGGCTTCTCTTACTAGGCTGGTGTCCACTACCTTTTGTTGTGGTCTCACAATGCCACTGACAATCAAAATAGTTTAGGAGAATCCTCATGATATATTCACTTCACTCAAGGTCCAGGGCAGCACACACAGGGTTTATGATCTGGTGATCTTTTAATTCCTGCCCTTTATATTCTCCCAGTCTAGTGTGTGTGCTGATGGTGACAGCCAAGGGTTAGGCAATTACTACAGGTAGCAGCAAGCAACTGATTCTCTCATGGCAATGATAGTGCCTTTCATAGACGGCAGGAGAAAGATGGAGGAGACCAGTGCTGTGTCAGTGGAATTGAAAGCCTCCATCTCAACTCAGTAATTATACCTTAAGAAGATCACTATAATATTCAGTAGTGTCTGATCCATTGACATGTTCAGTTGAACAGTAATGTTTTTCTATCAGTAGACAGGGAAAATGTTAGCATGGGTTGGTTTTTAGACACCAAAACCTGCATGTTTTGTTGAATATGGGGAAGCAATGACATTTCCCCTTGCCTGAAATGAAAGTCGTACTCACTGTAGAGCAGATCTGATGTTTATGAGGTACATGTGTTGTGAAAATATTCTCTTGTTACAGGTAAAACAAAAAGCTTTAGTACTTTTTCGACTCTTATGGCTGGCTGGGAATACCTATTATCAAAACACAGAAGTTTCACCTGATCCTTACAAATATCTGCAGCTAACCAGCAAAGAATGAAACTTGTGCATCAGGGACAGGAAATTTGATTAATAAAATGCTAAGAAATGGTCATGAAAATCCAATTTATGGTTAGGTACAAGTTGGAGCATTCCTCAAGCACAGAAAAATGACAGATTCATTGAATGAATTATTTACTTTGCGTCATTGACTGCTGTATCATCTAAAGTGTATTTTGGAATAGAACTATATAGAATTTTTGAAGAAGAATACATTAACGTATCATTACTTTGACAAGATGTAGCTGTGTCCTATCCACCATACATATATTACTCATAAGTTACAGAAGGAGATTTTATTCAATATGATTATGGTTGTGAATTATTGTTGCTTAAAGACTCTTCTTTGTTTTCTATATGTCAAAGAAAGTTTTATACAATAGGTATTCCAAATGTAGATTTTTAAAAAAAAATAATTACAAAGGCTGTCTAAAGGTTTTGAAGTAACTGATTACAAGACCTATAACCTATTAAAAACATGTTTCAGTAATGTACTTTTAGTTTTGTATTTCCTAATTTCCACCTTTGTTATATTTTGAATATCAGAAGCATCTTCTGTTTGGGGTATGTCCTTAACAAGGAGCTTGTATTAGACTCCTAGTTAAAAAAATACGTTTGACTTTGCACATTATATCTGCACATTTTTAATGAAAATAGTATTCTTGTGAAACTTAAGAATTCTTTAATACTGTTAATCTTTATTAAAGAAGCCTTCTGTATGCAGCCAATATAGAGGAGAGACAGACCAGAAAAATGCTTTTTAGCATTTTGCACATCAGCAGTTAGCAGCATCAATTTGATTCTTTCCTCCACATGTTGAAACACAGCTCAGAGCATTAAACCCATTCTCCAGTGATTGGGACAAAAGTAGGTTAGTAGTGTGGGTTGCTAGGAGACTGGTGTCAGCATCATCTATGACCTTGCAGAGCATAAAGAAACTGTATAGATTTATTGAGCTCTGTGGCACATTGTCTAAGTCCTCTGCTTGGCTGTCTTACCCCATTTCCATCTGCAGTAGTGCTGCTGTGCTTCCTCATATATGCACACGTCGCCCTCCCTGAGAACAGCCATGTGCTTCTTGAGACTTCCTAAAGCATCACTGTTATAACTGTGTGGCATTAAGCTACAGCATAGTCTTAGCTAACTAGACACAGAGAAAGCAGCATAACAAAACCCCATCCTTTCAATAGCCTGCTTCTTCCTACCATTGCTGTAAAAAATATAGTGATCAGTTGTGCTGAAAACAGCATCATGAAAAATGTATAAACATTGCAGAGTAATTTTGATGTCACATTCAAAACTTTTTCCAAAGTTGCATCCACAGTCTTCACAGCTGTGGTAACTTAAGGTTAAACAGTCATGTACCATAGGGAGCTGTGGCACTCCTGTCATCTTCCTGACTGCTTTTCTGGAAACAGCTTAAGGTAGCAGGTAGGAACAAATAAAACAAATGAAAACATGATACTCACACAAAGAAATAAACATTTAAAGAAAATAAACTTCTTTGGTTGTGCAACACCTTCCCATTACAAGAATTGCTCTTCCTGTCAGGTAGATTTAGGTGCCTACTCTATGAATTCCAACGTTTGCATTACAGAAATTAAAAAAAAAAAGCAGTGAGGTCGAGATAATGAAATCCTAGTCAGTTTATATTAGCAGTTTAACTGAGAGAAAAAGATTACATGTAAAAATTTCAAGTAAAATATCATGTGTTGGGTACATGGACTGATGTATGATCCTTTCCACAGCTCATAATGTGTGCATCTTATTTTGTCAGACAGAAATAGAGGTAATAGCAAAAATTATTTTCTGAAAGGAAGACCACTTTTCCTGTGCAACCAAATTATGTGTAATGCTCTTGTTTCTGCTGACAGGTCTAAAATGAATACTAGGGGGTGAGCAGGCTACTCTGTAAATGCCAATAAACTCTGGTTGTATCACAGCAGTTAAGAAAGTGCATTTCAGGCTGAAAGACCTTCTTGGAGGCAATTTCCTGTCATTTGCTTCTTGCATTTAAAGCCAGGGACTGCAGCTGAGAGCATCTCAAGGCACCATGTTGAGTACTGGAGCATTAAAATCCTAGATTATGTGCAGCTCAGGGCTGTCAATAGAAAAGTTTCCTTTATCAGTCCCAATAAGAAGTAAGAAATTCAGTTGTTTGTTCATTATTACCCCCTTTTCCATTGTGAAACATGGTTGAGATATTTTAAAACCCAGGATTATGGTTAAAATAGCTGAAGTGGTAATTGATTAGGCAGTACTATTCCTTCTATAAGAAGCTATTTAATCTTCATATGTGATGGGACATAGAAATGAGATACAGAAAGTGGTCTGTTATCCAACATGGACTATCAGCAGAATTTGGATTCTCATGTACAATCCAGTCCCTCTCCCACCCAGTGATCCACCTAACTCCTTGAGTACCAAGAAGAGCATCTGTAAACATTTCAGCCACAAAATCTGAATCCACACACAGTTTCTGTTGGGCATACCTGCAGGCATCTCCACCATCCTGAGAGACAGGTTTTATTCACCACTTTGTTCCATATTGGATTCAGAAGCCATCCCTCTTGCTATGCCAAAATCCCCTTAAGGGTCAACCCCGTGGGTGTATTCAGACACAGACCACCAATGACAAGCAGCACTGAAGCTGGCACTCAGCAGAACTATCATGGACACGTACACGATCACTGGTTCTTCCGGCTTTTCTGTACAATACTCTAATGACCATAAAATAGGGGTAAAACATGTTTTCTCCTGGTAAAAAAAATCAGGGGTTGTTGCAAATTATTACATGGAACAAAACTCTGAATGGAACAATTTTGGGTGGAAGCATTTTCCTCTTTTTTATCAAAGCTGGGCCACCGTGCAACCACAATGAAGACTGCAGAACCAAAAGTCTAGTCAGTATAGCATTCTGGCAAGGTGCTTGTATGTGACAGGTGAGCATCATGATTTCAAGTCTCCCAGGTGGTTAAACCAACCTAAGTTTAAAGACTGTTCTAAGTTCTTCATACTTTTTCCATTATTACTACAGATGTATAATGACATAGTAATTCAATTTTTTTCCTTATATTTTTGATAATCTGTAGTGGACTATATTCATAGATGGCAGAATGACAGCACAGTTCCTCTCACTCGATTTCTAAACTGATAACAACTGACAGAGCCATTCAAAGCCTTTTAGATGGCTGGAAAAAAATTATATTCTAAGAGCTTGAGGCTCTAGGTGGGAGAAAGAAAAGACACAGAACGGAAAGGGGTAGCTTTAGGACAAAGACCTGAGTGAAAGCCCCCCCCCCCATATCTCCACCTGCAACCAGATTAGCTTTCCAGGGCTTTGACACAAGCCAAAGAAAGAGTGGCCACCCTTGCCCCTTTGCATCCTCTACCACTGGCTGCTTCTTTTGTGCCTTAAATGGTGGGATTTGCTAGATGTGTAACCATAAAGGAATCCTCTAAACTCCCCTGAAAATAAGCATTATTTTCAACAAATGAACAGAGGGATGACTCTGTGTATATAATATGGTTAAGCAGGGAAGGAAAAAATAACATTTTTAAAACAACAACAGTAACAATAATAATACTAATAACAATAATACTACTACTACTACTAATAATAATCTACTATAAGTCTACAGAACTGCCAATACTTTTACTTTTCCACAGTTTTATTTTCCCAATCTACCTTAAAAGATACATTTGGTCTTTAAAGCTAATATCTCAGAACAAGAATTTCCTCACCACAATATTATTGCCTCAATGCAAACCAATATTCTATGTTGCTCTCAGTGTTAGACATAATCTTAAGATTCATATAAATAGAAGTGCCTGGACAAAATTGTATTACTGCTAGTCTTCTTCAGAGCAATAAGACCTTGTGTGACTTTTAAAGTAACAATTAAAAATAATAATCAGCAATTTCCCTTTTGCCTCATTCAGATTGGAATTAATCTGAGGCTATGTCTACATTTGTAAACTAAGACAGTGCCCATTAATGCCATCATCTATGCTAAACACCTGGAAGAGTCTGTACTGTGCTTTGACATGTTCCCACAATTGCTCCCTGCTGCTGCTGGGCACTGCTCTGGATTTAGAGCACTGCAAGGAACATTGGTATTAAAGACTATGCATACAATTACTGTTTTAGAGGCTCCAGGGACATAGGAATGGTATGTTCCATGCTAGCTGGATATTGAGGATGTAATGGGAAACAAACAAGAGGAACTGGAGATTTGCGTGCTGCTGTTAGCTACCTTGCTGGACTGTGGAGGTGTGGTGGGGTGGCTCAAATTACTGGAGTGCTGCAGCGGAGGGACACGAGATCTTAAGGAAGGACAAGGTTGGAAGATGAGGAGGTAAGTTTGCCCTTTATATGAAAGAGCAGTTAGAGTGCATGGAGCTTTGCCTGGCAATCATGGAACTGAGACCTTAAGGGTAAGAATTAAAAAGCAGACCAGTATGAGTAACATGGTAGCGGGTATCTGACACCTGACAAGAAAGAAGTGGATGAGGCCTTCTACAGACAGCTTAAAGTAGCCTCACATTCACAAGGCTTGATCCTTATGGATCAACCTCCTTGATACCTGTTGTAAGAATAACATAGCAGGGCATATGCAATTCAGGAGTTTCATGATAAGAACTTCCTAAACAAAGTAATAGAGGAGCCAGCAAAGAGAGGCTCTCTGCTGGACCTTGCTGGAGGCTTGTTGGAGACGTAAAGTTCAACCTTTAAAGTTGAACTGGTAGCCTTGCAAGCAGTGACCACAGGATAGTGGAGTTCAAGTTAATGAAAGAAGGGACCGGGGATTCACAGCCTAGAGATTCAGTAGAACAGATTTTGCTCTCTATGCATCTACTTGAAAAAGTCCCATAGGATAATGGCCAAAAAGAAAAAAGGGTCCAAGAAAGCTGGTGATCTTTAATGATCACCTCCTCCAAGCTCAAGTGCAGCCCCTCCCAGTGTGCCGGTTGTCAAGAAATAATGCCAGAATGCCACATGGATGAACAAGGAAATCCTTTCAAAACTCAAACAGAAAAATCTCGGTTTATGACTGAGCCCAAAGAGTAGTGGTGAATGGAGTTAAATCCATGTATGGTCACAAGAGGTGTTATGCAGGGCTCAGTACTGGGGCTAGTTCTATTTAATACATGAACTGAACCAGGGGATCAAGTGCACCTTCAGCAAGGCTGCAGATGACAATAAGTGGGGTGGGAGTCTTGATCTGCTAGAGAGTAGGAAGGCTTTTCAGAGGGATCAGGACAGGCTGGACTGGTGGGCCAAGGCCAATTGTATGAGGTTCAAGAAGCCTCAGTGCTTGGGTAATGCACTTGGGTGAGAATAACCCCATGCAATGCTCCCGGCTTGAGGAAGAGTGGCTGGAAATCTTCCTGGCAGAAAAGAACCTGGGGTTGTTGGTCAGCAGCCAGCTGAATATGAGCCAGAAATGTGGCCAGGTGTCCAAGACGGTCAATGGCATCCTGGCCTGTAGTGTGGCCACCAGGGCCAGGGCAGCGATCATCCCTGTGCTCTGGGCACTAGTGAGACTGCACCTTGAATACTGTACTCAGTTATCTGCCCCTCACTATAAGAAAGATACTGAGGTACTGCAGCACATCCAAAGGAGACCAACAAAGCTGGTGCAGAGTCTAAAGAACAAGTCCTGGGAGGAGTAGCTGAGGGAACTGGGGTTGTTTAGTCTGGAGAAAAGGATCATAAGGAGACAACTTATCACTCTCTACAACTACCTAATAAAAGAAGTTGTAGCAAGGTGGATGTTGGTCTCTTTTCCCACATAATACATGATAAGACAAGAGGATATGGTCTCAAGTTGAGCCAGGGTTTAGACTGAATATTAAGAAAAAAAATCTGCATTTTTCAGTGCAGAATTGACAACCTTTCCAGGTTGTCAAGCATTGGAACTGGCTGCCCAAAGAAGTGGTTGAATCACGATCCCTGGAGATATTTGAAAGATGTGTAGATGCGTCACTTAGGGACATGATTTAGTGGTGGACTTGTCAGTGTTAAGTTAAAGGTTGGCCTCAACGATCTTAAAGGTCTTCCAACATAAACGATTCTATGACTCTTAGATTCTATGAGAAGGGACCATACAGAAGGTGGAAGCAAGTATGGAAATCTAACAGGATTACAATGGTGCTGTCGGAGCATACAGAGGTATGATTAGGAAAGGCAAAGTCCATCCATAGTGTGGGATGTCAAAGTCAACAACAAGATCACCTCTATGTGCACATACAGCAAAAGGAAGATTAGGCAAAATGTAGGCCTTCTGATGAATGGGCCAGGGGCTACGCTGATACAGAATATGGAAGAGACTGAATGTCTTCTTCATCTCAGTCTTTACTAGCAAGACAACCTTCAGGAATCCAAGGTTCTGGAAGCTAGGGGAAAAGTCTAGAGCGAGGAAAACTTGCACTAATGGAAGAGGATCAAGTCACAGAATACTTAAGCAAACTGGACGTACATAAGTCCATGGGCCCTGATGGGGTGCACCAGTGTTGAGGAGCTAACAGATGTTATGAAATCTCTTGGTAACCTTTGAATGATCATGGCAACTGTGAGAAGTGCCTGAGGACTGGAGGAAAACAAACGTCACTTCTGTCTTCAAAAAGGGTAAGAAGCAGGACCCAGGGATCTACAGGCTGGTCAGCCTCACCTCAAGTGAGTCATGGAAACTATTAGCAGACACTTCATGGACATGAAGATGGAATGGACAGGAATAATCAGCATGGATTCCCATACTTCACCGATCTGAAGTCATACTTCAAATACTTGTTAACCTTCTACAGTGGCTGGCTTAGTGAATGATGAAAGAGCAGCTGATATTGCCTGCCTTGACTGCAGCAAGGTTTTTGACACTGTTTCACAGGAAAACTGGAATAGCTGATGAAGCATGAGTTGGACAGTGAAGTGTATTGAAAACCACCAGAATAGTCAGGTCCAGAGGGTGGTGGTACATAGTTGGAGGCCAGTAACTAACATTGTACTATAGGGGTCAATACTGACTTCAGTCTTGCCCAAAGACTTCATTAATGATCTGGATGACTGGGCAGAGTGTACCCTCAGGGCTTTCGCTGCTAACACAAAAAATGAGAGAAACATCAGATGCACTTCAGAGTTATGTTGCCATTCTGAGAGACCTCATCAGGCTGAACAAATGGTCTGACAAGAACCTCATGAAGTTCAAAAAAGTGAATGTAAAATCCCGCACCTGAGGAATAATAATCCTATGCACAGCTGTATGCTGGGGGCAACTGGCTGGAAAGCAGCTTTGCAGAAAAGGATCTGGGAGTTCTGGTGGATTTCAAGTTGGGTATGAGCCAGTAATGTGCCCTTGTGAAGAGGAAGGACAGCATCCTTGGACTGTCTTAAGAGGAGTGCTGCCAGCAGGTCAAGAAAGGTGATACTTACCCTCTCCTCAACGCTGGTGAGGCCACACCTGAAGTAGTGTCCAGTTCTGTGCTCCCCAGTTCAAAGACACTGCAGTGAAGGGCCACAGAGATGATTAAGGGACTTGAACATCTCTCCTATGAGTAAAGGCTGGGAAAGTTGGGATGGTGTAGCCTGAAGAAGAGAAGGCTCAGAGGAATTTCATCAATATGTACAAATAACTGAAGGGAGGGTGTAAAGAGGATGGAGCCATTTTTTTTCCAGTGGTGCCCCATCACAGGACCAGAGGCAGTAAGCACAAACTGAAACACAAGTGGTTCCCTCTGAACATCAGGAAATATTTTTTCACTGTGAAGATGACCTCAAACTGGAATGGATTGTCCGGGGTTGTTGTGGAGTCTCCATCCTTGGAGATAATCAAAAGCCATCTGAAGATGGTCTTTCACAACTGAGTCCACGTGATGCTGCTCAAGCACATGGTGCAGCAAAATGACATTCAGAAATCCTTTCCAACCTCAATCATTCTGTGATGCTGTTCCCAGACACATTTATTACATATATGTATAGCTGAAAAAAGAGAAACTCGGATGGGGGACTGAGTCTTACCAGCTGACTGAGACTTGGCATTGACTTAATTTGGTGTATGACTTTGGTACTCTTTCAAAGTTCTCAGCTGTGGACGTTGCAAGCAGCAAGATTAGGATATGCATGAAGACCTTATTATCTGCTGCTGTTGCTACTAAAACTAGCCATCCTGATGCAGTGGGGTAACACATTGTCATGTATGATCTAACACTCAGTGAACACACATTGAGTTTTGTGTGAAGAGGGAGTACCCTGCCTTGAAACCACTGATAGTTATCACAGGAAATATTACAGGAAATATCACAGGAAAATAAAATCTTAAATTGTTATCGGTAGAAGCAAGCTCATGTAAGCAGTGGAGTGAGGCTATATAGATGTATAGATGACTCCCAGACAAATCCAGCTGTGTCAGTCTCTAAAAACCATGTTTCCACCAAGAGTTTGTTCAGCCATCAGTGACACTACAGAACTTCCTCCAGGCACGTTGCACAGTCCCAGCCTACGCACCTTGCTTGAAGCATTCATCAGCTGCATACAGCTCAACATTCACTTGCTGGCCACCTCTGCAAGCTATGAAGAGAGTTTTGAAAAAGTGCAGCCAGAAAGTGGCTGAGCAGTTGTATGTCAAAGGGGACTTGAGAATATTCCAGTTTTCATTTGAAATGTTTCCTTTGGCTTTTTATTGTAGCAGAATCTACTTGGACTGACCAAAGGAGCAGGAAAAAAAAGAATATATGTTTTTCCCCTGCTGTATAAAGTTCAAAATATTCATTGTATTGAATATTGCTGAAGAGCTTTTAACCAAAATATGTGTAATTTTCTCCATATTTTATTTTAATTTAATTTTATTTTATTTTATCTTATTTTACCAAACTTGATTTCAACAAGGAAAGAAACTGAAAAGAGAAGGTAAACTTCTAGGGAAAAGTGTTACATGGAAAAAGTTCTAAAATACAGCATCTGGGGAAAAAGGATAATTTTCAATGTCTGAGTGACTGATAGTGTTACTACAAGTGGCACTGCAGTGCACTACAGTAGAGTGTGAGGCAGACACCACTCCCTTAACAGGCATCAGATCAGTGAGCCCTCCCCGCACAGGAGAGGTCT
Organism: Pezoporus occidentalis; assembly: GCF_034315485.1. Taxonomy (NCBI): domain Eukaryota; kingdom Metazoa; phylum Chordata; class Aves; order Psittaciformes; family Psittacidae; genus Pezoporus; species Pezoporus occidentalis. The sequence goes on along the minus strand of NW_026912961.1, from coordinate 6,513,769 downwards.
GTGTATGTCTCTGGTGCTGTCTTTCCATGCTGAAGTCCCCAGGCACACCTCCATAACACAGATCAGACTGTTACGGCTTCTTGGCCCTCAGTGTGCATGAAAATCTCTACTGTGCATATACACCCTGGAAATGTCAGTCACTCAAATAACTTCTGAAAGTATTACCTTCAGTCTGCATTCTCCACTGAAAGCTTTATTTTTGGGAAAAAGTCAGCCTTTAATGGAAAAATACATGACTGTAAATGAAAGATGGGAGAAATCTACCCATATCTTTAGGTTAGGCTTGGAGCTATGTCAATAGACAACCGTTTAAGCATCTATTCCTTTGAATTCATTTCTTTCAGAAGCATCTTGCAGTGGGCAATTACAGTGTAGATCAGATATTAAATGACAGTACTAACTTGTCATCTTTACTTCAATTACTCACGCTTCTTTTGAATGTGGCTTGGATCAAAATTAGATGAAAGGAAGAGATATAGAAAGTTATTTTTATGGGTGGCTTGCACTATATATTTTCAAAATATTGTAGACAAGTTTACCAGACTGATATTTAGATTAATGATGTTCTAATGAATACAGATGTCTTCACTTCAGCTTTCCACCAGGTCGATTGTGTGAATTCACAAAAATGACCCCTGTCACTAGAGAAGAATATTCACAACAAAAGTTTGAAAACTAAATTCTAAGAACTAAATGTTCCATAGATCATTAGTAATTGCCCTGTAAACATCCTGCAGCCTAATGGTCTGATTTCACTGCACGTTTTAACTGACTCATCAGTTCTCTGATTTTTATTTATTTTTCACCCACCATATTCTCTGTCTTCCACCACGTCTTTTAACTTGTCAGACCCATGAATGTCTGGATACAGCACATTGAACTGACAGAAAAGTATTGAAAACTATTGCTCTCCCTTTTATACTGTTTGGTTGTTGGTTTTTTTTGTTTGTTTGTGGGTTGTTTGTTTGTTTACTTGGTTTTTTTTTGTTATTGTTTTTTTTGTTTGTTTTTTTCCCCTTTGATTTATTTTTCAGTTTGATGAACTGAATCTGTTCACAATGGGGTCAAAAGGGTATAAGGGCCACTGGGCATCCTGAGCAAAGGGAGCAGACTAGCTCTCTCTTTTGGTGGCAAAGAGCTACTAGGTCAACTCAACAGTTCCATGGTGCTTACCTGACCAAATTTATGGAATGAGAGGCTGTTTAGGTCTCTACAAATTTATAAACACATACTAAATGGCCTTGACCTATGAGTAGCTGATCAAATTATTCATAATTATATAGCAGTGGTCCCATAACACTGTGTGCTCTGGGGAAAGAAAGGTTGGGTCTACTTCAGACATCACTGTACCTATATTCTGTATCAGTGTGCTATTTATTAATCAAAAAGGCCAAAATATATGTCTCCTTTTTTCAAAGTCACTACTGTTTTGGGGCTTGGTGTCACATTGCTTTGAAGATGATTTGGAAGGCAACGTGCAGAGAAGCACACAGCAGTGCAACATGCTCAAGACAGCGATGTAGCACAGGAAGGGTGAGAAGGTGAGTTCTACAGAGGTGCTGGGAAACAACCTGTCATGCTTCATGCACCTCTGCCTTTAAAATGCATATGTATATTCAGCAATGCACCCTCAGACTTGTCAGGAAGGAGGTCATCCTTCAGAGGATCTTCTCAACTGTAATGATCACAGTGGTCAGACAAGAATAACTATCAATTCCCTGCATGCCACCTGTAGCAGGGCTTCCTTTTGGAAATGTTTCTCTCATGGGAAAGGCAAAGTCATGGCAAGGTCACACTAATGGAACTGGATTAGAATGATTCAGCATAGTACTGGAATCTGGGCCATTGTGTTTAATGAGAACACATTTAAATTTCTTTGATATTTCTTTGTGGTACAGTATAAAAGCCCCAGAGTGCAACATATTCCATCTTAGTTACACTAGCTTTGTTAAATAAGCAAATAATCAGTTACCTACAAGCGAAATAAATGTATTGTGTACATGCCATGCATTACCAACTTTGCTTTATAAATAATAGCTCTTTCTGCCTAGGATTGTTTTATATTAGATAATTAGGTTTACTGAATAAATATAAAAAATATATTTATTATGAAAACATGTCTGCACATGTAAATGAGTTCAGCTTTGTTATAAACCAGTACACAGAATTTCTATATTGTTTTAGGAAGAATAGAAATGATAAAACATGATCTGACCCTGCACCCTGCAATCTATGGGACATAAATATATATTGCAATGTACAAAGAAATGGAGTCTGGGCACAAAGTACCTTGTAAATGTCCGATTTGAAGATTACAAGGAGGAAAACTGTTGAAGTGGGGGAAAAAATACAACAGTTCTGAAATAAATGTCCATAATTTTGTTGCAGAGTCACTGAGGCAAACAACTTCAACACAGTGCAGCTAAAACATACAGAACAGTGTTGTGCTTGGACCAAGAGCTTCACCTGCTTAAAGTTTCTATACATTGAAAGGGAACATTGTAGATGATTATCCAGGCCACATCCTTAAAATTACTCAAGTCTTATGCAGAAACAGGTCACATCTTCAGGAATGGAGAACACTAGTTACCAGCAAAACAAACCTTTTAGAAGATTTGCCCTTTCCACAAGACAGCCAGTGTCAGAAGGATTCCCAACACCTTCACAGGTTATCTGATATCTGTGCTGGGAGGTGTAACTGACTCATATTTGCAAGACTTCAACATGAATTGATTACTGATGCTGTAGGAGTGCAAAACAATATGACCCTATATCCACTGAGCTGTGGGGATCAGAAGGAAGAATATTATGAAGAATAATAAAGAAAACAAACACATTTTCTTTCCAAGCTTCTGCCCTTCTCTTTTTTTTTCCCCTTCATTTCAAGGTATATAGGCAAAAGTGCTGGGGAAAATTACTGTATTCCTTCTAGACTTGTTCACCCTTCAATCCACACAGTTCAGCATACAGGTCTTACTGATGAAGGTCATCAGTGAGGTTAGGTGCAAACGAAGAGCTGGCAGTGTTCAAAGCTGCCATACCTGGGGAAGGTCAAAGTAAGCAGAACCTGTGGTTGGGATAGTGTCCTACAGAGAGATTAGTGAATTGCCTGTTCTTCTTCCCCACAGTGACTCCTAAAACCAAAATGCTTATCTTTTAGCCCATTTTGAAAACAAGAAGATTAAAAAAATTGAATCAAATTTCAGTGAAACAAACATGCAAAGCCCAACAAAAAACAATCATATGCAACATAGACAGTAAGCAAGGATTAAAACACAGATAAATAGTGCATAATATAAGGTCATGTGACTACATGTGTTTCATGCCCTCCTACTTTTCTGTAAGCTGCCAAACAGAGCCCCAGTTCAGCAATGGCTATTAATGCCCATTTTTAAGTATAGCCGAGTTAATATGGTTTAATTCTGCTGCTTTGCTGTGAAGTTCTTCTGGTTATAACAATGACAATGATCCTAGCAATAAGGACATTTTAAAATTAATAGCTCAGAAAAAAATAGATACTACAACATTTTCATAATTCTGCTAACTTTTATTTATTCATTTTTTCAGTACAGGTATTTTGTGAGGAGAAATCCAGATATTTCCCTCCAGGTTTTCTTGTTGCATCAATATTTTATTAGGGAAACAGGCTGTGAATATGTAAAGGTGCTTCCTGCCTGGATCGCCTTTCATAAAGCTTGCTCATAAATCAAGGTATCAAAGACAAACAAAGACGTCAGGCTGATGTTGGTAACAATATTCAGGTTTGTGGTTATGAATACAGGATGCACAATCTAGGGACTAAAGAATGTCACAGAGCTGAAGTTATTTACAAACTGTGGCTAGAAGCATTTAAAATCACTTTAGCAGTGAACTACAGAACTGGTGACATATTGTTGATGTAAATGAGCAGAAAGGGATACCATAAACAGGAACAAGATTGTAAGCCCTGGTTTGAGAAAGACTGATATGAAATCTGCTAGGATTGTGTCATTCTGCTTGAAATGTACCAGCCACGGACAGTGAGATTGCCTTGAGAGTCTGGGTTTTTTTCATTCACCATTGGTATGCAATAGTAGGGAGTATGTTATAGCCTGGAATAGTTGCTGAAAGCGGTGCCATTTTGGTTCCAAGAAATCTTGAGTTTATAAATGCATATGAATATGTAAGGGTAGGTTCTATTTTCCTAACCTTCCTCTCTCAGTATACCATACAATGAGACAGAGGGGAAGGGTAAGAGCCATTGTGAGAACAGATAGCGGTATAAACAAAGACGCTATCTAAATAGCACATGCAGTACTATGACGACTGTATTTTTTTCCTTGTTTTCAAACCATTTAGCAGCATGTCTCTGAAAACAGATTTAGGCTTTTCAAGAGATGACATATAAATCTAAAACATGGCAGCACATTTTCCCAGCAGCTGTGATGCACTCATTTGGCACTCTGCACCACTGCTGCTGCCTGCAGAGCACATGGCTCCTTCGACCTTACACCCTCCCTCTAAGCCTGTGTGGGAATGGCTGCTGCATGAACTGCAAGATATACATGGAGGCTGAAGGACTCAGATAGCATTTTAGTTTGCATTCCTTGACAGACCCACTTTTTCCTTTTCATAGCCAGATTCTCCATCCTTGTCTCTTTTTCTCCTCACCTTCACTGCTCTGAACCTTCCCCTCTTTCCTGTCCACAGTAGCTCCCACAGTGGCCCACAGGCAAGCTTGGCAAATAGGCAGTCCTGATGCCCATTCAGTTTATTCTGCTGCAGCAGAGGCATCTGCATCAGTGTCCGACCTTTTCTGGCCTTGCTGTGGGCTGGAGGGCACAAAAAGCTGTTCCCATTTATAAAACATACTCAAAAATTATAATAAATTATATGTTAAGAATGAATGCCTAACCGTGTCCCACACTCACTGGGGCCAAACTACTCCAGTACCACAGAATACATTTGCAATGGTGTCACTTTCGATATATACCGGATTATGAGATATAGCTAAATTGCTGCATACTATAATTTTACAGCATTTACAATCTGAACTATTTGATATACGGGAGCAAGTTTCATTTGTCCTTCTTCGTCTAGAAGTAGGATGGTGTGAACTGTTAACATACCTATATATCCTAATAGAGCACAGACAAAAAACTGCATAGAAGTCCCAGATTACACTCATATTTTGGCCAGAAAAGCGTGCACATTTCTAGTGCTTTTCTAGTCCATTAAAGGAAAATTTGTTGTGCAACCTGAAAAAGAAGAGAAATCCAATCAATTATTTTCTTAGACTTTGGCTTTCCTGTTCAGATTAACATGTGACTCAGTTCATAACTCCAGGAATAGGAAGGAGGAATATTTTTATTTACTTACACTTTACTACACTTCAAACCAAAAATCATGACAAAAAAATAAATAAATAAATTCAGAATTCAGCTAATTCCAGCCCAGTGACTGTGAAAAACCTCATGAGAATTTGTGAAAAATTCATACTATACTGGAATGATTTACAACATTCATGTTAAGGACTCAGTTTTACCTGCATATGACCAGTTCCTGTTTAATGCATTGCAAAATGAAGTCCCATGCAAACAGACCTGTTCAGAGTATTTATTATCTTCCTTAACAAAACAGTACAGGCAAGTTCTATGAAATGAGAGACTCGAATTAACAAATACAAGCTTAGCAATTAGGAGCAACTCCTGAGCTGTCTACAAATTAGAGGAGTAATTTGAAAACATGACCATTGTTGCTGCTATCAAGCTGTAACAGACCTCTTATTAATATAGCTTTGAAACAAGAAAGGGGCATGCTTTAAAGGGATTGGTCCAGAGTGTCTCATTGTTCTAAATTAAGATGTTATTTTGAAGATTGTACTATGATCTACTTTTATAAATTTGGATACTTCCAAAATGCAGAGACTTTTTTTTTTTTGTTTAAACAGTCATAAATTGGTCTGAGTTATCTACATTATTTTTAGGGGTGGTCTATTAAGAAAGCATAAAAACATCTTTGTGGACAAGGCTGAAAGGACCACTCTGTCACTGTTCAATGAGCTCAGACCCCATCATTTCAGTCTAGAACTTTTCACGTATTCTTATATGAAACAAAAAAATGAAAAGAAAAAACTAAGGAGAAATCCAGTAAGTAGATAAAAAATTCCTGCACTGACTCAGAGTGGCTTCTATGACTCAAGTTTTTTGATCTTAACTTCTTTGGTTATTTGATACAAAATTTATTTTGCAAGCTCATGATCACGACAACAGCAACAGGACATAAAGACCCAACAAAATAATTTCCTGCCACAGATGCTTGGGTTTTTTTTCCTTATTTTTCTCTCTCACTGAAAGGAACTCCTAAGCCTTATATCAGATCAGAAGCACCTGCTAGAATGGAAAACAGTTAGCCTCTTTGTTTTCTCTTCCACAGAACTCACATTTCTGCTATCGTTTCTTCCATAGATAATCCCCTGTTACGATATAGAAAACCTTCTGAGCTTTGGTAATAATAACTCTAGCAACACTTAAACTCCATTTCAAGAGATAACTGTCTTCCTCACCCTACTTTCTTTTGAAAAGAAATGGAGCTATGCTACTTGTGAACTTCAACAGACTACAATAACTTTCTGTGCAATATCAGGGAATATCAGAACACACCCCAGCATTTTATCTAGATGAAGTCAGTCACCTTTATTTTTAACAGTTAAAGCCCAAAACTAGAAAACATACTGCAGAAAATTTCGTTTAATTGAAACAATCCACTTGACCCTTCTTTGTAAGTAGACCAAATGGAGAACATCTTTACTAATTGTTACTCTGCTATTTCCTGATCTCTGACCATTGCAAACACCCTTAAATCATTAGCCCTCATAGAAAGAGGCTCTGACAGGTAAAACTAGACGATATAGTGTGTAATGTAACAAATTTCCAAAAGTCACCACAACACATTGCAAACACATAGTCTTTCTCGTGCTTGAGTCTGCTTTAAGCTGGTAGTGAGATGAGCAGAGATCATTAAATAGCCCATCTTAACTTCAGATTTCTGTATTTGTAAGGAATATGTACCTCTCTGTCACATGCAAGTAGCCTTTAACTGGAACCAATAATGCAGTTGACAACATAATGTACAGCATTAAAGGAATTCATTGCAAATACCATTCAGTCACATTTGACTGAATAAAACCAAACATTTTAAGTAAAGATCTTGTTTTACAGTGTTGTTTGACCTTTAGAAGTGACAGGGAGCTGATTTATCATTTAACATTCTCAGTTACTAATTAGTTTGAAATATTTATGTGAGTTTGTAACTATGATATGTCTTTAACAGAAAGACATATTAACAAATATTAAAAGGACTATGCTTTAGGAGAACAGATATGGAAAAATATTCCATATATCAGTCTAAGGGCCAAAATAATTTCTCAGATCTAAGAGGTGAACCAGAGGAGAAAATTCACAAAAAATGTTATATGTTGACTGTTAGCAAAGAAGATGTTGAGTGTCTCTTGCATCTTCCCTTACTTCATTAGAACTACAACAAAATACATTGGTACAGTCACAACATTTATTTGGATGACCCAAGCCACAGATTTAATGTAAAGGGACAATTTGTGAGTTTGTGTATTTCAGAAGACAGAACTTAATGTAGGTATCAGAAGTTTTGTTTAATTATGTTTTACTGAATTAAAATTCTTTCTCTGGTGGGAAGGATTTATATTCCCAACCCATATACAGTCATGAGCTGTTCAAGGCTTTCCTCTTAAATACTGAATGAGATTTGAATCCTACATTAGTTGACTTCAATGGAATTATTTTTGTCGTGTGATGTAAACTCAATCACATTAATTCAAACACAGTTTGTAGGTTTTCAATGTTTTCTGTATGTTTTTTAAAAAATGTTAAGTAGAAAATAAATAAGAATATCCAAGTATTCAAGGGCAACTATTTCTTTTGCATTCAAAACTTACTGCAAATCAGATAAAATAGTATAAGCAGCTTTTTCATCAGTGCATTTTTAAAAATCGATTGTTTCAGCAATCAATACGAGCTTGTTTCTGTTGCATGCTCTTTGACCAGATACTACTGTAATCAAGTTTGCACTGGAAGAACAGTGGAAGGTCAAAATCTGGATAAGATAACATAGGCTAAGAAAAGACCTCAAAAGAGCTCAGAAGAGCCTTTCATGTTGAATAGCAGGTGTATAATTGTCTAACATGAAGACAGTATTAATTCCAAGATAAACTATAAAAAATTACATTGTAATTTCCTTCATTAAATGACAAGAAGCAAGTGAAACTTGAATATTTAAACTAATTTCTTTAATTTTTTAATTTAAGAGTTTAGCTCTTAGCAAAGGAGTATGTTTTGAATCACAACTGCTGAAAGCTTGATAGTGTTAACAAAAAGCAATTGCAGACCCTATGAGCCGTGCCAAGACCTATTGCACAGTCTAACTGGTTGATCCTCAAGGGAGCAGTGAGTTCCATACTGCCTTTGGAGAAATTAAGGCAGTTAATACATATTCATTGCTGTTTCAGAGGATCTGGCCTTCAGATAACTGGGGAGACCACTGAAGTTTTTGTACCTGTTCCTTTTCCACTTACTTGGTTTTCAAGGTATGGTAACACATACACTCATAAAAGTTTTTCAAATGTGGTACTAGTTGTAACAGCAAGCGGCAGATTTTTACTCATTAGATATAAGAATACAGAAAAAAAACATTGATTATTTTCCATATTTGGGATTCCAATATCTATCCTATTAAAAAAAAAGAAAAAAAACCCAAAAAATAAACAAAACAAACCACCACTTTTTGGATCTCCCGTGTAAGGGCTTCAGTAACAAGGCTGTAGCACCCAGGCCATGCCATGCTATACCATATCATAAAATAAAAGCTTTTCTGAGATTCATCACAGAGAGAAAAATAAATACCATAGATAAACTCCTTCTTTTGAAGAAAGAAAATATCTTAGAATTCTGTGTATTTTAAACAATCATAAGTGACCTGCTCTAAATGCACTTCCCTGCTCTAAAATGCACTTCCTTGCTCAGCATTTGATTTTATGTAAAGTATAATTTCCAAATCACACCCGACTTCAAAATGGCAGATGTTTTCTCCTTTCCTCCCCCCCCATGAAATGTCATTGAAAACAATTTCTGAAGTTAGCATCTTTCTGTTATTTGAAACTCCATTGGTACCTGTAAAAAACAGAATCTGAGGTACACACATAGAATCACAGAACAGTTTGGGTTGGAAGGTTCCGGGAAAATCATCTAGTTCCAATGCCTCTGCTGTGTGGCAGGGACACCTTCCACTAGACCAGGTTGCTCAAAGCCCCATACAGCCTGGCCTTGCACACTGTCAGGGATGGGGCACCCACAACTGGGCAACCTGACTGTCCAGTGCCTCATCATCCTCATAGTGAAAATTTTTTTCCTAATGTCCAATCTAAATCTATCCTCTTTCAGCTTAAGGCCATTCCCCTTTGTCCTATCATTACAGGCCCTTGTACAAAGTTCCTCCCCAGATATCTTTTAGGCCCCCTTTAGGTGTTATCATTCTCTGTCTTACAGATTTCTTTCTACCATTCAGTGGTGTCCCCTCCTCCTGTTCCTAAATCGTTCTTATCGCTCAGTCTTGGCTATGTTGCTGCAGTAATGATGATTGACATTTGGTTCTATTTACCTTCCCAAATTAATATTTTCAACGCAAATGCTGAAACCATGTCTTTCTGATATTCTTGTCGTGAGGTCTTCCAAAGAGAAGGCAGGATCAGCAAACACTGCAATATTTATTTGCCTCATCCTGCTCCTGCAAATCCCACTTTGTGAACTCCAAGTGCACACTGGGATTAAAAAGTGGAAATTAGATGATCTGTTAGGGAAAGGAAGGCAAGCCAAGAGTAATACTTCTTCAGCTGAAATACTGCTGACTATTGAGAGATTTGTAGTAACGACAGTTCCTTCTAGGGTCTTCTAGGATTCTTAAAGGTCTTCAGGGCCTGGAGCACATACCTAACTAGCAGTACAGTATCAGAAACTGCAGAAATTCCAGAGAAAATTTTCTTCACTATCTTCTCACACTGGCAATTTGAAGAAATGCAGAAGGGACTCAAAATCTCTTAATCATGGTGTTTGTTTATACTTGCTACTGAACAAGCATATTCAGTTGACGCACCTGCATACTCACAAACGCAAATGATCCAAAATAGGTTAAATGATCTACAGAAAGGGGTCTTGCACTAATTACATATATGTTTTAAAAGGATATTGTCTGAAAAGTCAAAGCATAAATGAGAGATGAGATGGACTTAACATGAAAAATAAAAGACAAAAAACAGAGAGAGAGAGAGAGAGGAGTATTGTGCATATACTGTCTACAGTTTCTCTCAAAAATTTCATTGCTTTACTCCTTAAGTTATTTTAATATATTACTATTTTAGAAATTATTTAATACATTTGTGAAAAAATTGTTCTGACTGCTACTTTTACTTCTCCAGGAGATTGAGCAAGGCAGATCAGATACTTTCTGATTACTTTTAGAGAAAGACAGATTAATCTTAACTTTTTCTATGCAATATTGGCTGTATTTAATGCTGAAACAAACACGATAGCTGGAGGTGCCACAAAATAAAGGGGTCTTTTGTTTGTTCTTTAAAGAAATCCTGATAGTTGCTGCTGTTCTTCACAGTGAAACTGTTTTGTTGCCAGCCAAGATTAAGAGGTAACCCTCAGTTTAGAGACAAAAAATTGTTTCTAGACTTCTTGTAAAACTCACCAGATTCTAAGTGACAAGCAAAGCCAGATGACCATGTAACAATGATAGAGTGAAAAGCCATGGTGAAATAGGGTCAGGGGAAAACATTCCAAACTTGGCTGTCTCCTGGACTGGAGCTGCTGCTCCAGAGAAACTGCCTTTGTGAGTTTTCTGCATGACAACATATCCTATACCTGAATTGGTATCTTCCCTTTCAAAAACTGTCTATACAGCAAACAATAGTATATTCTTAGGGTCAATTTGCAAATCGCATGGATATTCAAAACAACAAAGCAGTTGAAAACACTGTCCTGGGTTCAGCAGTAGCAGTCATTTTTCTCCCTCTTAGTAGCTGGTGCAGTGCTGTGTTTTTGACTTTCAGCCTGCAAACAACACTGATAACACCAATGTTTTTAGTTGTTGCTAAGTCATGTTTACTCTGACCAAGGACTTTCTGAGTCTCATACTCTCTCAGGGAGGAAGGAAAGCCATGAGGAAGCAGAGACAGGATACCTGACCCAAACTAGCCAAAGAGATATTCCATATCACAGCACATCATGCCCACTATATAAAATGGGGGCAGTTACCTGGAGGGGTTAGATCACTGCTTGGGTCAGGCTGGGTATTGGTTGGCGGGTGGTGAGCAGTTGTATTCTCTTCCCTTGTTATTTCCCTTATCATTATTATTATTGGTGGTAGCAGCAGTGGTTTGTGTTATACCTTAGTTACTGGACTGTTCTTGTCTCAACCTGTGGGAGTTACATTCTTTAGATTCTCCTCCCCACCCCTCTGGGAGTGGGGTAGGGAGGAAGGAGGGGAGTGAGCGATCAGCTGCGTGGTTCTGGGTTGCTGTCTGGGCTTAAACAATGACAAACACTAAATCTATAATGCAGTTTGAAACCCAAGATTTTATTGTTACCTCTAAATAGTATCATGGTAAGATTTTGTGTGTTTGTGTGAAAGATTTTAATATCTGCTTTCATTTAGCTACCAGAAAACAGAAGTAAAGACTTTCCTTATGCTGGTAGGCATCAGTTACCTCTGCCTTTATTCAACAAATTGAGCATATGAATTATCCAGAAATAAGCCCAGACCCTACCCAGTAAAATTTAATACTAAGATTTTTTTTCGTTGATCTCTAACTACCCAAGAATTTCCTAAGACTGAGTTTTTTTATCCTTTCAGCTACATTTTCCAGTCTGTCATAATATGCTTCCCTCTGAGTTTTGATGTATGTAGAGCTTCATTAGAGTGTATATATATTATCCTACTCAGTAGGATTATTAGTCTAATTAGCATTGCTAGTGCACTGCTTTTTTTATCACTAAGCAATTGTGTCTGAGCAGAAGTCTAAGAATTTGTTTCTCATTGTGATGTGTGCTGACACAAGATGAACTCACACAAAGTTCTTAATCCTCACTACAGGGGAAATTTCTCAATGCAGCCTTTCAATTATTACTTGATATTGCTGGAAGTTGACATTCTGCTCCTAGTTAGTTAGAGAAAAAGCCAATAGGATCAGATTGTAACAATATGAAAAAAAATCATTTCCACATATTGCCACTTGCTTCATTAAATTGGCACTGAAGTAAATTTAGTGCCAACTTCTCACTGAGGATGTCTGCAGTCAGGATTGCAAGCCACAGTACTGGCCTTGGTTATTGGTCTGGGAAAGAGTATTACTTTAATATAATATTACACTAAGGAATAAGAATGCATCTTGACATTGGTTGCTTTGGCATATTACAAATAATAATGTGTATTAAACAAAGCATTGCTAATCTCACAAGTTAAAGTTGAGTCTTCACAAATGTAGCTCAGTACCTGAAACAGTGTTTAGTCGTTCCATATATACTACCCTGAACAGCATTACTATTATCCTGTTTATATTTCCCTTCATCTGTGCAAGTCTGTAGTTATGAATTTCCTGATTATTATTTTAATGATTACTGAAAAGACCTAGAAGTCATACTTATATATATATTCTCAATGAAATATTTAATCTGAGGAATGTTGTGAAGAATTTGAAAATATTCTTTATAAACTGATTCTAAGCAAAACAATAGAAAAGCAAACAGAATGAGTTATTTCAGCATAAACCCTGCAGACATAATGCTAAAGCATGGCATAATCTGAGTGAGTCATGCATGGTTAAGTGACAGCCACAATGAATCTGGGATCATAGAACAACTTAGGTTCATTGGATCTTAAGGTTCTGGGACAGCGTTTTGCTCAGAGAAAAAGTAACTTAGATCGGGATGATCAGGGCCATACTTAGTTGCCTTTTAAGTATTTGCAAGGAGGGAGACCTATTTATTTGATTTCATAAGGATGGAATTCTTTCAGGTTTTTTTATTTAAGTAGGAGAATTTGTGTGTATACCTACACCCTCCAGCAATTCATATTTGTGAAATGTCCAAATAAGTATTTTTCCGTGAGTTATGGGAAACTTAAAAGCATCCAGCATGGTTTACATTGTTTTTCACTTTCTTTTCAAGTTTACAGTAAATTCTTTAGATTTTCAGTGTCGAATTAGTGAAATGTCAAATGAGCATTAAATTCTTTCAGTATGTCATTAAATACAAAAAATAAAAAAAAAAGAACAACAGCTGACATAAAATGTTTTCATTTTATAAATATTTTTCCTTACAAAGCTTGTAAAGGAGTTTTTCAATGGTGACATGGTTAGATTAATTGAGCACTCACACATAATTAAATGTACATAACATCTGACTAATATAACTACATCGAAAAAAACCTCGAGGAAGGTTGAAGGCAGACTTATAATTGATGACAATTCAGACAAATAAACTTCCTTCCTCAACTTGCCTCCACATAATGAGGCTCTTGCAGACTATACACAAGGTAACTCATTTTATCCTGTTGTCTTCTAAACCATGTTTTCCAAACTTCTCACTATGATGAGCTTGGCTGTAACATTTCCAACATTGACATGATGTTGGCTTTGTGGATTACACAACTGAAGTTTTTAGACCACCACTGCAGCATCCTTAATTTCTTATTCAACTATAGTACATCACCAGTATTTCTGTCTTTCAGAAGTTCTTGAAAATGCAAATATATAAACAGATTCTGAGTAAATGGTTTGCTTGAAAGCTGACAAACAGAATCAACAGAATACTGTCTTTCCATGTTGAGCTTTGCTTGGCAGAAGCTTTCACAGTAAGCCTATCTATGCTAGCCCCAAACTATATGCTGAACTTGAGGGAATGGATTTTTCACAGGGGATACACTAGATCACCAACCCTGGCTACCTGAGCTTTTGCTTAGGAGTTATAAAATCAGTGGAACTACAATATTTGGAGAGAGCAGTGGGCTATTTCTTTTGCAAAATTTTCTTTCCAACAGTAAAAGTAAAAGAGATACAGTCAACAACCTGTCCATAAAGGAAACTTCACCTTAATATGACAGAAGTAATGCTTTTTATACCTTCTGTGTGTTTCAACTATTTTAATTGTGGTATGAAAATTATTCTTTTTCATTATAGTCCTCAAACTTTTTTATTTATTTATCAGAATTCTAAACCTCCATGAAGTCTTGCAGCTATGAGCTACACTTTAATAAAACATTAATTTAAGCATTTTTATTTTTTTGATTGCTTCCTTCAAAATGAAATAAACACCTATGTCCATTGAAAGCTTTTTGATTTTTTTTTTATACTTTTGGGTTCCTTTCTATTCCTACCCTTTTCAACATGCTTCAACTATTCAGAAAGGTAACACATCAACACATCTACTAGTTTCAGTGACAACTTTTGTATTATAAACATAAAACTGCATTTTATCTACCACATTTACTTTGAAAAAGAAAAGAATAAACTCACAAAGAAGTTTATCTTTACCTAAGCCATTACTAGCTTTGAGCATTCATGATATGAAGCAAGCCTTAATAATTCCAGTATAATCCAGTCTTAATAATTTTATGCCAGTACTTTATTATTTCACTCAGATAAGTTAGTCAATTATGAAAGAATTTGAATCTGATGACCTTTCTTGTAAAGTCATTTATTATAATAATTATTTTCTTTTTTTTTTAGTGAAATAATGGTTTGATATTTATTGTGCATCAAAGAATAATGGATGAACTTTTGTTACACTTTTAATTCAGACTTTGGAGGCAAGATTCAAAATTCATTTATACCTGAATGTATGTGTTAAAAATAGCTGCACCAGACTATCCTTTAATCAGTATGCTTTAGAACCACTCTCTTATTAGTTCATCTGGTATTTCAAATAGAATATAATGAAAATGTTAATCTACATTTTCTTTTAATAATCTAGTTATGTTTAAAATGACAAAAAAGATGTTAGCCTGATTTTTTTTTAATATTCCTTGCATTTTTGCTATTAGTAAGAAGGAAATAAAAGACTTTCAAATGTCTGCTGTAAAGTCCCATCTCCCTGTTTATATTTTTTCCCTATAATCCTACCAAACAGATGTATACACTTGTTGTTTGCTGTATTTGTCACTGTACAAGCTGTCTCTTGCCAGTTTTTCAGCATGTTGCTAGACATGATTTATGGTGTGCTGTCAGTCCTGTACTTTCTTTACAAAGATGCAAATCTGACCATCATGCCTGAATGAAGAAGTCATCCAAATAGTAGTCACAAGTGTAAGACTTATCTGATTATCTGTAACTTGACTCAAGATTTCAGTTTTCCACTGTTGGGCATTTTAGATGGAAAAAAACTCCTCATTCTCATGGGAAAAATAATCACAGATTTATACAACTACCACCATATTCCATATACTTTAAAACAAGAGACAGCGTTTTTGTCCTGTGGCTTTTAGTATCCTCTATTACACTGAAAGTTAATCTCCTTGAGTTATTGTCCAATTATCTCATCATAAAACTGTTAGCAAGAGATAATACATGGACAGTGCATAAATCTTAAGATTGTATTCACCATCACTTCATAAATCCAGATCAGGCAGAATTAATCATCATAATCTCGTTGCCCATTAACACATCTGTAATGGAAAGCTGTTCCTTCTACATATGCACATTTACTCCTCTGACAAACTGGTATAATGCAGACAGACAGTGTTTAAATCAAGAGCAATGACTTACAACAAGGAAGGAATGTAGTAAGTGCATTAAAAAAATATCCATTTACTGAAAAAACCCTCCAGTCCTGACTTCAAGAATTCATCAGCTGTGGCTAAAGATACATGGTGTTGTACAAGATCATTTTCTCTTCGATGTTTTTCACTATTCGATATTCAGCAAAGCCAACCAGTACAAATGCTTCCAAAAAATGCCTGTAACTTTGTAATATAAAATAACCATGCTCTAAAATGCACACTGCCTTTGAAGGAGAATTGATAGGCATTGACACTTAGAAGTTGTTAACATTATCCTTTCAAACTGTGCATTGTAAACTTCCTTTGTGTGCGACAGATTCTACTGACATTGTCAGAAACATGACTCTTAAGATGAAAGCAGCAATGAGCAATATTATTGTCACTGACACTTCCAAGTGTTTATGATAATTGTGCTGAGAGGTTTCTGGCCTTATAAATTCTACAATTGTTGTTTTAGCAAATTAGTTTAAAACTGATGGTTTCTATTTTCTTCTTCAAGTGTGCTTACAAACACTTTTCAAACCTGAACACTTAAATTTCTTTCTGAATGTACCTAGGTATATCTCACTCTACGAGTCTTCTAATACCAAGGAAAAACCAAAAGGCTATGATAAGCTGTCATTTGTTGCTACCTCACTACATATTCATTCACATCATTCACTGTTTAGGCAATATAGCTCTCTTCAAATCTAAGTACTGCTAGTCTACCCAAAGAAAATAAATGTTACACGTGAGATGAAGATTCATCCAGGAATTACCATATATTCCAGTACAGCTGGCGCTGCTGTCAACAGAGATGCTAGCCTTAAATTTCCCACCTACCTTTATTCAGAGCCTTAATCATCATTAATCATTCAGAGTAAAACCTCACGACATGCCTTCTTAGACTGGGATAGCTAATTTGGCTAACCCACTGTCACAACAATAAAAATAATGGCAACAAAATTACTGAAAAAGCTCTGGGGATTCTCGATTTCAGTAATAGATATCCTTTTCTTCGGGAAAGCAACATTTGCTTTCTCCATGAAAAATGCCACCAAAATTTTGCCTAAATTTTAGCCCCTGAAAAATTCTGTTTGCACATATTTGGCAGAGGTGCAATAGGGTTTGGTTGGTATGTTTGTGAGAGCTTTAGCTTCTCAGCTGGAATTTTGAAGCATAAGAGGTTTCCTCTCACCTCCCTAAGTTGTCCTGGTGCACAAGATGAGTCTAGATCCACAGACTCCTGAAATATTAACAGGCTGATCATAGCAGAATGCAAATTTCCACACATTTTCTATATACCATCTTATAGTACAATGCTTGGCAAGAGCAGGATTCATATGAAACAACCAATTCAATATATAAACAAGCTGCACTGGCATATGCCTGAAATAGCCATTAAAAATGGATGAAGGCAAAGTTCGTGATAAAATGAGACATCTTGCATTTCAGCATCATCCTTGTGATATTCCCATTCCAACTTCGGAAACACAACCCGACACCTTTGCCTTGAGCTGAGACTCAGTTAACCCTTCCTCATAAAACAAATACTGAAGAGAGAGTCGCCATGCCTTCTTCATTTTTATGTTCCAAGGTTCAGTGAACAGAGCATTAATTCTGTTCCTACAAAATCTGTATGTAATTTTGTCTAAACGAGATGAAAACGTGGTTGTCATACCTTATAAGGAGGACATTAAATCCTTGATGTTGAAACTGTTTTAATATTAAAACCTAAAAGTTTTATTTTGATGGTGGAGGAAAAGGGATCCATTCTATAAATTATTCATTAGATTCAATAGCTCAGTGTTGTTATATGCTCCAAAGAACAATATGTTATTTCATTGGATGCGGCTTTGAGAAACCTGGTCTAGTAGAAGGTGCCCTTGCCCATGGCAGGGTGACTGAAACTGCATGATCTTTAAGGTCCCTTCCAATCCAAACCATTCTATGATTCTATGATTGTTAAATACAGTGGTGTATTCTTGTGTGCTAATTTATCAGCTTTCTTTGGGAAATATTGAACACCTGGAAGTCAGTGAGGTTTTGACTACTGACTTGAATAAGTAAAGATTCTGTTGAAAGCCATAACCTGCAGAAGAGAGTAGGAAAAAAAAAAAAAAAAGAGAGATAGATAGGGTTTCTTGTTTTGTTTCTGACAACTCGTTGCTAAAATGTATTCTCTTTGTGCAGTTGAAAATGACATAAACTGGGTTATGGAACAGTTTTTCTTAGGTGAGTCCAAGAAAACTTCACTGTTATCATACCAAGGAAAAAAGTCAGTAAAAATGAATTTTCAAAGGGACAAATTAGATGAACAAATAATGCTACTATGAAGTATCTGTTAAAGCAGTCATAAAGTAGTCTTATCACTTGGCCAAGGTGCCTTCTTCCAAGAATATCTGGTCTCCACTGAAAACAAAACTTTCCACCTTTTTAATTTATTTTTGAACCTTTATATTTCTGAATACTGTATAACTTTACTGCATATAAAACAACATGATGGATTTAAAAGGCCCTGTCAGGTCTGATACTGTTGTTATTTTAAAAGCTTCCAGAGATTTCTTCTGATGTTTTATGAAGCTAACTTAGAAGACTGCCAGCAACAAGCTAATGAGCTTTATCCATGTAATTGTAGGAAACAAAAAAAAAGTATATTTTCACAAGTGTCAGGTAGAGTATCCAACTGCATGTATGCAATCTCAACGGCTTTGACAAAATTAAAGGAAAAATATGCATGACCAAAATGAATTGAATAACAGGTGTGTAGCAAATGCAAGAGAAATGGGCTTTTTGGTATGCAGGGAAAGGAAGCCTACAAAGAGATGATTGACTAAAGACTGCAGCTTGGCATCAGACACAGCTTGCAGCACTGACAAGAAATTTTATGATGTGTGTCTACTTTATTTTGTAAATTGTTACAGAAGGAAGAAGGAAGAAAAGCTGAATCTGCATTTTCCCAGGTATAAATAATGAGTTTCTGAAAGCACAAAAATATGAGAGATTATTACGCCTTCACTGAACTGTGCTGCATAACTTGTGCACACCTGATACTTTTCTTTCCCATTGAAGAAACATGGTCAGATCTTCCTCCAGACTGACTATGAATCTTTGCTTTCATGCCAGTGAAACTTACCTATCTAACCTGCTGAATATCTGACCTATATCTCCACACGTTGTTTTACGAAATAAGCACCTCTAAGTCTGGTGTTTCCAACCTCTGCCTTTCATTTTTTTTTTTAATTTTTATTTGTTTTTCCTTCTTCATATCCACTTCCATTTCCTGGCACTACATTTCAATATTGCATCAATAATGCTGATGATCTGACAAAGCTCACATTAAAGTGGTCTATTCCTTTGGTTCATTCTTGTAAAACGCAGAGCTGTCTTCCACTGTAAATCTGCAGTCTGCTTCTACAAGGGTGTTGTTAGGACCATGGATTTTTATAGGGTGAGAAGAATGGTTGTTTAGGATTTTTTACTCTTCTATCTCTACATATTTTAATAAATGAAGTTTGTACAAAATGCTGATGTGTCTGTAGTGCTTTTCACATACATAAATGGATATTTCACTTTACCAGAGATAATGTACAACCATGACTTAATACAGACAGTAAAACACTCCATGTTGTGACTTCCAGACACTGCTTTATGGAGAAAAAGGTACAATGTGAGATTCTGTGCAAAAGCATATTTGATTTCTCATAAGAAAGATACTGAAAAAAAAAAAAGACTTTTCAGGGCAACATTTTGTTGTTTACAGAATGAAAAAGTAAAAAGGATGGATGAAACAGATTCATATCAGTCTGAACCTGAATACTTACAACAACAGTGTCTTAAGCTTGCTGTCAAAGGATAAACAAAAGCCTTGGAAAAAGGGCGTTTACAAAGATTAGAAGAAAGCTAAATAAATGGTTTCTGTTCCCAAGGCAGTTTCATATTCTAAGAAGACACTGTAAGCAAGACTTGCCCACTGCAAGACTTGCCCACTACAAGATTTTCCCATTGCAAAATGCTTCCACAGTAACCTCTGACATCTAGACTTGAAGGAAGGGTCATTTGTAACGAAATAGGGGTTTAGGCTAGGTCCTTTGTAATGCCACTCCAATAACTGCAGGGAGGTGGTAAGATGGTATGCAAATGATGTAAGTACCTACCTATGAGGCTGTAGAAGCAGATTATGATCTATGCTGTGCACTGTTAGCTTTCTGAATTGACAAGAGAAGATGGGGATGCTAGATGCTGGCGTTTTCCTTGAAGAAAAAGAGAAATTGGGAACACTTGCGCCAATGGCAAGGTTACTGGAGCGTTATATATACATATATATAGGAGAAAAGAAAAACTTGAGACGTACCTGTGATATAGCAACCTGGGGATTCCCATTTCACAAGAGTATTTCTGTATATATCTTTGATGTAAAGGTATTGTCATCCAGGGAATTAATTGAGCTTTTTCTGAGTACATTGCCATGCCCCTGTAAAGGAGTCAGCGATACCTTCTGAAAATGTTAGCTTGAGGTTGCCTTTATTTTATTGATTTTCAGAAATTTTTTTTTACTCATTTGACATCTCCTTTTGTGATTAGCAGTTTGTTATCAGTATCAAAGGTAAAGCTTTCCCATGGAAGTTATTATGATGCTGCAGTAACAACAGTATGAAATTTGAGCAGACAAGTCTATGCAAAATTCAGCAATAACTAAACTGTTGTTGAATTTATCAGTCCTGGTTTGGTCACAAATTTAAAGCACAGCACCCTATTGGATACGTTCAAGAAAATTAAATCCCATCCCAGTCAGACACAGTACAATGGGGGGAAAAAAAAAGAGATGTGTAGGCCTCTCATAAAAACTACCAGTGTAGCAACACAAACCTCAAAATAATTAAGACAGATGAAAAAATAATTAAAGAACAAAACCAAAAATCATTCCAGGAAAATCAGCCTGTATAGGTTGAAACAAAGTCCTGTGAAGTTTGGTCTGCTTCCTCTTTCCTCTTGACTTCTTTAGAGGTTAGAGATCTTTCACTTTGATTTAATTGTTCAGAACATAACAGCATGATAAAAGTTTCTTATGGAAATTTGTCAAAGCAACACAATCAATCATATTTCCAACTTATTCACTGTCTTGAGCCCCTGAGCCTCAAAGCTTTCTTTTCTATGGAGCTTACTTGTTAATTTAGCACTGATCAAAGGCTAAAACATTTATCATGCTTATTAGTGAATAAACCTAGCAGCAGGTATCCCAAGTGAGGAAGCAAGTCCTCATTTCCTGCAAGAATGAATTGGAAATTATCCAAAGTGCTTGCAAACATTTTTTAGGAGTGACGAATTGTCAAAAAGGAAGCAGCTGCTAGATGTGGCAGCTCTAGGGTTAGAGGCAATGAAAAAAAAGAGAAAAAAAAACCTGTCTTGCAAAGGTATCTTCAGACTACCCAATGGGGATATTCTACATTTCTATTTACTGTAATTGCCTCTGAAATCCTGTATCAGCTGACCATAGAACCAAGTTACAAAGTAGCTGTGTAAAGTATCGTGGTTCTTAATGTTCAGATAAATGAGAAATTATTCACATTTGCGCCTCTAGACCCCCATTTATTTTTATTTTTTTTTTTTTTAATTCTTGAATAGGCATGTTGGAGAGGCTTCTCTAAAGCATCATCTGTACAAATCTACTCCAGTTTGACCTCAGGAGAAGTAGTAAACCATGGTGCAGAGGGAAACAAGGACTGCATTGGGCTCAAGTTCACCACTAAAGGCTCAGACACATTTGCAAGCAGTGTAACCTGCGCACAGAATTTTCCTGGGGAACTGAGACCTTGATAAACCTACTTAGCTAACCCTCAAAAGTAGGGATTTGCTGTATCTAAGGCAATCCCATTAACAGTTTTTAATTTTTCCCACTTGATATTTGTCCAAACCTGTCTTTTACTTATTATCTTTTCACTTTGACACAGTCTGATCTTGCTTCATCTCCCACCCAGAATCCATCCTATCTTGCATATACATCACCTTTGGCTCTAACTCCTTGGAATTTGTGGCCTTCTGAATGCTTCAGTGTTTCCTCCCTCTGCATTTATCCTTGACTTCCACGCTGTGACTCAGCTAGCTACATATTCAGCCTGATACGCTGTTCAGAAGAGAAAGAATGTGGAACAATTACAGTATTTACCTGTAAAGTTTACCACTGCTGCTTTTTTAGTGAAAGTATGTTACTGCGTGCATACTTTGTCAGTTGCTGTATCTGCTGCACACATGGATTGTTTAACAGAAGTGCAGACTCCTCTAAAATCTTTACAGAACAAAACAAATATACGCACCTATCTATGTATAGTATAAGAAAATCAAGTTACTCTACAGAGGAGCTAGTGTTGTCCTGGTGTTCTGGTTTCATATAGGTGTTCTTGGTAAAGTGTTTTAGTGCATTTAGATTTTTTGTGTGTGTACTGATTTTGTATATTTTATAATACATGTGTAATAAATTGTGAATCTCAGTAAGAAGCTCAGTACAGCTGAGTTGGCTGGCACAGACAGAAACGATTGCTTTAAACCATTCTTACTACGCATTTCAAACTACAAATTACAAACACATTACTTTGTCAGTTTTTTTTCAATTTTTTTTTTTGCTTGGAATTTTTTGCAGTATGAGCCCAGCAATGTTCATTGCATCAGCTCACTCATCCAAGATGCCTCAGTCTCTCAATCCCTTGTGAGTTTGCTCTGGGGAACTTTTCAGCTTAGAACTGACAGATATGAAAGATCCCTGTTGCTGTCCACATTGGCGAGCATTCCCAGTGGCAGAAACTTGTGCTGCTTGAACATACCTTTCTGTGTTAAATCAAGTTTATTAGTGAGAATATAGTTATTATTTTCTATGACTACTATTAGAAACGCATAAAAATGACGTTATGCATATCCCTTCCTCAGTAGAGTGGTAACCAACCATAGCCAACTTTTCTCATATTTGTGGTTATTTTACTTTTAATATTCAGTGTCTATTTTCATGCCAAAGTGCACAAGAGAAAGGGAAAACACCACTTTCAGTTTTTGCCAGTTCTGAATGTCCTACATGGTTCTGAGCAACAAGTAGGAGTAGAGTAGGTGAGTGCAAAAGCTATGATATGTTTAAGGGCAGAATTTAAATGGCAAATTCCTCAAATGTCTCCACATTGTCAAAAGTTCATGAGCCTAACTATGGAATTCCAGCTGTTACAACAAGAGCTGTAATTGTACAGACAAACATGACAGCTCAGAAAAAAAAACCTAACAAACCCAACAAAACAAAGACCTGGAAAGACACGTAGAAATTCTTTGGTTTTATACAGTGAATCATAACAATTTTACATCCTTCTGATGAATTTTTTGAGAACACTGCACCTTGTCTTCCATTTCATATTCTCTTAAAGGGAAAACGAGAAGTAACATGGAACAAAATTATCTTACTTACTCTGCTGTCATTGAAACTCCTCCTTGGTAACAATCCTCTAAGAAATACATATAATCTCACTGAAAATATGAGAGGTAACAGTCATTTACTGAAAAAAAACAAACCCCACAACCCCAAACTTGAGAAATGATGTTTAATATCCCGTTTTCACCTTGTATTTTCATTGTGAATTACATCAGTACAAATTACGTTAGACATTTGAAGCTAACAATAAATAGAATTAATTTCTGAAAAATAGTAGTCTAAATATTAATTCCACAAAATGCTTATTTTTTGATTTATTGGACCTGACATAACATTAACTCCCTCTACTTCTTAAAAAGTCAGATAACTTTGCCAAAAAACTAAGGCAGAAATCCTGCTTATTCCTGAGAAAGAACATGAAATTTTGGAGATGACCAATACTTCAGTAAGATCAGAACAAGTTCAGTGATTTCTGGTTTTATTGTGTATTTTTAGAGTACAAACGGAGGCAGAGCAAAGATACTTCAGTGCTGCAAGACAAGTAATTCATATACTGCTTTGAAGTTTAGAAAACAAATAAAATTTCTGATATAGTTACTTAAAATGCATACTGAAATACTATTATGGTCTGCTAAATAGATGAATAAAAAGATGTGCAAATATGCATTTTGACAATTTAATGGGACAAAACCCACAAACTTGACAGTAAATACTATTCAATTGCAAAATAGTCTCCCTTGGGAAATGGAAAATATACTGTAGGGAACAATCTTGTACTGACAGCGGCCTGGACTAATGTTTCATTCCTTTTCTACAATTTCTGCAGTATCTTCAAAGAATGTGCTTTAGTTATTCAATCTTTCTCCTTTGGATCTCCCATAATCTACTGTAGACTTTGTTTACAGCATATTTTAATAATCAAGAACATGGACCCTGAAAACAAGGAGCTGTATGGAAAACTGAGTAATAAATAACGTAGCAAATGCTAAACTATTGCACTGTCAAATGTACTAAGCTCCATTCATGCCTATCAAAAAATGGCTGCATGTGTATTGTAACATGGAATGAGTCACCCATATAGCATTCCCTGCCTTTCAACAAGTACCATGAGCTACAAGTTAAGAACAATGTGATATTATACAAGCTATTCCTGGCTTTTGAATTACTTTTTCAAGTATAATAAGGAAAGTAAGAAAATGCCTTAAAAAAATCAGTATAGATTGCTCCCCACCATCACCCAAAAGAGATAAATGTTATTATTCCACAGAGATAAAATATACACTTAAAAAAATGTATTTTCTGAGAAAAATTCTTGGGTTTTTCTCCAAATTTTTATGCAGATGCCATTGCTTTTCCCAAACTCAGTTTTTTAGTTAGTTTTAAAATTACAGTATTTTGTGTCTTTACTTCAGTCCTAATAACCACTATATTTTAAAATACTGCAGCCCATCACAATGGGAATCAATATCTGAGTCCACTCAGAACTAAGCACACATTCCACAAAAGCTGGTGTCTCCTTCCACTCGTGTCAACTGCAGCTATATCAGGCTTTGAGGAGGAGCGAACTTTTGTTGTTACTTACTATTTCATCTGTTATTAAGGAAATTATGTCATAGTGAGCACTTAAATTCCAATGACAAGTAAAAGAATAATTTTAGCATTGGCAACACTGTTTTTTTGAAAGACACCTGTTGTTCAGGTTGGGTCAGACACAGATATGACAATGGTTTTTCAACCTTACTCATTCTAGTGGTTGATTACAATTAATTGGAGCTTATTAAGGGCAAGTACATGTTCTGTAGTAGCAGATGGCTTGTGTAATAGTTTGTCTTGAGAAGACTCATCTAATCAGTGCTCTTCTGGTGGAAGAGGGCTGGTGATGAAGAAATAATTAGTGCTCTGTAGACCAATGTTTTATTGATCTTTCAGATGGGTCTTTGAATATTCCTCATATGCTAATGACAGAGCAAAATAGAAGAAGATGAGTTTAAATTCCACTAGACCCTGATACTGAAGCTGGTAAGGGCTAGGGTTTTTATGTGCAACAGTTAACATATATAGCAGAAAAGAAGCAGAAAAGCTTAGGTTTTTATGAACTGGATTATATCAATAATAATAGCATACAAGCCATTGTTGGCTACAGTCAAGAAATGGAATAGCTGACAGATTATCTGGTAAAACAGGTAAACCTCATTTCCTAAAACACCAGTTGTGTGACTTATGTGAACACTGCATTGTCACTGGTCACTGGCATCCAGTATCACTTCCAATATCACATCCAATATCACTTGGTTGTACCACAGGCTGAGATAACATTACCATTCTTTGCTGTAAGAATATGTTAGGCCAACTATTGATTTGGAGAAAACTCTGGGAACAAACTTGCCAACATAGTTTTCAAGCTGACAAGCAGATATTCTTTATTGCGGCACTGGAGAATCTCAGCTGAATTTTCTTTCAGGTTACTTGGGGTTCACTTAGCTGGTTTTTTTTCCTCTCTTCTTAATAGCAACAGCTAATATCAGAGAGAAAGCTTGCACAAGAAGCTTATGAAAGATGGCTTTTCCACATCTGACATCATAATTCACTTATTATGATGACATCATAATTGACTTTTGCATCATTACAGATTTTATTTATTTTTTTAAGGATGAGCAAACAAGCAGAAACCACTGAGACTTTTTGTTAGGTAGGTGAGATAAATGAAAATAGATATAGAAGGTGGAGTGCGTTTTGTCTATACGCATCTGAACATTAACCATTCCTTATTCACACAGGGTAACTGAAAATAGGTGGGAGACATGATTAATTTGATTCATGGATTTGATTGTACTTAACTGTATTTACTTAGAAGAACTACAAAACACAACATACTGAGTTGTAAAGTTAAAATGGAAGTCCTAATATGAGGTTATGCAGAGATTTCATCTGTGCTGATAAAAATGAGCTAGACATAAACATCAGTGTTCTTACAGGAGATCCATTTTAAGAGTCACTAGGTAAGTGCCTAGGCCTAATTTTTGAGAAAGGATGAGGGTGCCAAGCTAAGGTTAGTATTGCAAGTTGATTAGTGAGTTTGTAAAAAGACATTTCCTGTTACAGAAGACATTTCAAGTCAAATTTAGATTATCAAAAGCTAGATTTGTATTACAAATCTATTGAGGGAGATCAAGCAATTTAGTATTTGAGCAATGAAGTCCTTGTATCCTCACTGACAACTGAAACAACAGAATAATTTCCGCAATAATATTTCAACATTATTTTTCCCATTAGAAATTTAAATTTCTTCTCATTAGGTTTGATTTATCACTCTCTGAAATCAATAGAAGCTTCTCTTTTGACATAAGATGTCAGACTTTGTGTGGTCTCTTTTACTGTGGCTGGCCAGAAGTCCCACTGCTCTCACTCCTCAGACTCAAAAGCCCAGTGGTGCACATTAGTGTACTACCTAAAAACTACATCAGGGTTTTCTGTTAGAGGCAGTATGGTAAATGTACTTTTTAGTATTCTTGTGTCTTCTTTCTTCAGACTCCATGACACCTAGAAGATCTATCTTCTCACTCTGGAGTTTCCGCTGTTATGATGAATTTATGCCATTCCTGTTTGCATCCGTCACATGAAATGCTTTCTTAAGCAGAGGAGTGAATTATCTATGGTAAAATATGAGTAGGTTGAAATTCAGAGTCAGTGAACTTTAGAGATCAAAAATACACAATTATTAGTGAAAAAAACCATAACATTAAGAAAAGAATCTGTACTTGAAATAGCTGTAACTCAGTTTGTGTAAAGTCTATGCCAATGTTGAGGGACACCTAACTGTAGAGTGAAACAGAATTATAATTGAAGAATGGCTTGAAGCAAAGAATTAATTAAAAAAACCTACGCTGTTGTGAAATCAAGGAGATTAGGAGCTATAAAATGGATATTATATTTAGAAGTGTTAAAGATGGTTTGAGTTTTTAGATTTCAGGAGGGGAAGTAAGATGTACTCAACAGAGTACATCTCTTACCAGTTAACTTAAAATAGCCAACACACTGCTGGCCTTGAAAAATGTCCAAGGAGAAAAAAAAAACAAACCACACCACCCCCCCCAAAAAAAAAACCCAAACAAAACCAAAAAATCAACCAAACTGAATAAATAAATAAAAGAAAAGAAAAACAAACAAACAACAACAACAAAAAAACCAAACACAAACAAACAAACAATCAAAAAAACCCAAACAAAACCAAAACTTCAAATTATATATTGGGAAGGGAAGTGAAAGTTATGACCTCAAAATAATTAAATGAATGTTATTCTATTGGCTGATACAGTTTTTAGTGTCCTAGAGCCTTTTTCTCCCCGGATGGTTTCAGAAAAGATAAAGTTACTATTGCTCAGAGATAACACATTCTAATGAAAATTACTCTTAAACAAGCACTTTCAAAAGAAGTTAAAACTACCAACACTTAATACTTGAATTATGTTTTTTATTTAATGACTTAAGTATTATTATCTGTGTACTCACCATGTCAGTAAGGAAGAGGTGCCCATTTCATGTTTCTTTCTTCAGGCAGACGAAAGAGAGAGGCATCTGGATGCGCTACTCTGATTTGGTGTTCAGGTAGAACAAGGTCAGTAAGTGGTTAGTGACATGCAGCGTTCAGCAAATGTTAGAAACAATTAGAGGGAGAGGACAAAAACACACTGGAAGGAGAAGGAATTGGCTGTGCATCTCTGTGGCCATCAGCTCTAGAAAAAATCCCAGCCAAAACATGCACACCTTCATTCAATTAGAATGGTGGGAGAGATACTTGGATGCAAGACTGATGTCTTTATGGACATATGCTGGAATTTGCAAAAGCCTGAATTAGGGAAAAAAAAAAAAAATCCTGTCAGTAACATTCAGCTGTCTAGGATATGGTGAACAGAATGCAGATTTAAACTTTTATGCAAAAAGAGAGGGAAGGTAATCAATGTATACTCTAACAGCAACAATCTTTGTACACACAATGCGGATGAACACTAATGAGTGGATACCGAGCCAACATTAAGTTGCCATGTGGTTGCAAGCAGGGAAGTCACTTACTCATATGAATGAGAGTCTGTCCTACAGTCCAGCAATATACACACACCACACCAAGTTATGCATGCCTGAATGAACATAGCCAAATGTGACTATACAGATGAGGCATGTACCTGGAGGGATGAGCATGAGGATTCATTATAATCCCATGTACTTTGGTGCACAAAAGAAAAAAACATTTGAATATGATGAAACACATCAATTGTGTTTATACTGCTTATCTTGAGCACTTTGAGGTATCACTATAAGTCAAAAAATGTACCGTGAACAAATTTTGTCTTAAGTTCTTGAAAAGCAACAAGGACAGAGTAAGCTATGTTTTCTTTTCATGTGTTTTAGTCTGAAGTAAGACCCTAGCATGTGCTACAACATTAAAGAGTCTTTGACAGATTTACATCCCTTTTGAAAAAATGCTGACAGCTAAGTATCATAAAGTTGTTCCTTTCAAATGCAAATCTGAGCTTTTGCTCCTGGTTCCAATCAACAATTCAGAAAATAAATTGTAGACCTTTTTTAATTAAATTTTTTTAACAATAAAACCTGAGAAAAGCAATCCTGAAGTCTCTTTGATGTAATAGAAGATAAAGTACAGTGACAATTTTGCTAACGCAAGTGAAAGGTATCTTTTTTTTTTTCCTTTTCCAATAATTGAGTTTAATGTCAAATCACAGATCCGTTCATTATCAGCCAGGGCTAGAGGCAACATCACCCACTTGAATGTATTTTGAACAGAGGTGTAAATCTGAGATTGGGTTGAATGGTCATGTTTCTCAGA
Organism: Pezoporus occidentalis; assembly: GCF_034315485.1. Classification (NCBI taxonomy): domain Eukaryota; kingdom Metazoa; phylum Chordata; class Aves; order Psittaciformes; family Psittacidae; genus Pezoporus; species Pezoporus occidentalis. Next base: position 6,484,697 of record NW_026912961.1, on the reverse strand, counting down.
TAGTCTCAGACAGTAAATCAGACACTTCACTTAGAAACAGATTTATTTGAATGGTGTAACAAGCAGATATTGATAAATAAACTTTTCTTTGTCAGGAGGAAATTGATGGCAACCTGAGTTTTAACACGAGGCAGGAGCTTGATCACTGAGCTAATTTATTTAATCAAGGAAAGTTACTAAGACAGAACAACTGAATTTTGAATGTATGAGCTTTGGAAAATGTTACAGACTGATGCATAAAACTTAAAGTAACTCAAGTGAAATGGGAAGCAGACCTAAAAAAAATCTTGACATGGGATGGTGTTGTATGATTTTTTTGTGTCAGCTTTATGTATCCAAAATCTTATTAGGTTCTGATCCACAAGTGCCATTTTTCACCAGGCAAAGAGCTGATAGGTCAGTAAATTCTGGGAAAGGCGAAGCAGCCTGACAAGAAATTATTGTCTTGCAGACCTGTACAAAGTGTATGTATGAGCAGGGCTGGTGTTGTAAATGTTTAGTTATAGCTCATTCTCTAGAAAAATCTAAGATATAAAGCTAACTCAAGGAATTTTACTGCCTGTGACAAATTGAGACTATATAACCTTCCTAGTCTTCAGTTACTCAGCATTTTGATACCTCTACTATTTTCAAATTCTTCCCAGGTTATGACAAGAATTCACAATAAAACTGCATGGTTTTACCATATGAACAATAACCAAAAGTGTCTTCTCCTGCTCTCTGTAAATTTATGAAAACAAATTAATTACACAAAGCAGTACAAGGAAGCAACAGGTCTAAGAGAGGTATCATTTGTTTCAACATGTAAGCATTTTTTTGAGATAATCAAGACAAGAAAAATAAATAGTTGAAATGATGTGAGAAGGAAACACACAAGTACCAAAACAAGTCTTAGAATGCAATCCCTCTAAAACAAGGGATATGTCTGTTGCCCTTTGGTCATGCACTCCATGGTAAATAAAAAAGGCAAAGCAAAAAGAGAAAAAATACAAGTATTCACTTTTGTACAGCTATGGACTCTACACAGGACTTGTACACAGCCGTCACCAGGGTCCTGTCTGAACAGAAAAGTTGCAGAATCATAGAATGGTTTCGGTTGGAAGAGACCTTAAAGATCACCTTTCCAACCCCCCTGTCATACACAGGGACACCTTCCACTAGATCAGATTGCCCAAAGACCTATCCAAACTGGCCTTCCACAGTGCCAGGTATGGAACATATTTTCACTCATATTTGCTGTGTTTCCCAAGGCTGATGATAGCAGCTCTTCTCCACAGCAGAATTAGCTGTAGTAGTGGCAGGCACTCCATCATCTTTGCTGTATCGATACAAACCCTACCAGAGGACAGTAGTGTTAATCTACAGGGCCAGAACAACTCACTGGAGGTCACCTACATTTCCTTTAGTGCATGAGCTAAACTTCTGCTCTCTTTCTTATTCCTCATCAAAAGTTTTTTTTACAGTCTGTTGTAACATGAAGGAATTGAGAGTCATTTGCATTTTAAACTTCTATATTTCCTTTTTCAGTCTGTTTAGTCACTCATAGTTTGTATACAGTTTCTTGTGTCAGAGAAATTCACAACAAACTAATGACAGTATCCAGAATTCTTCGTGAAGGGAGATGTATAATAAATTTCAACCCCATGATGAAAGCTTGCATCAAAATCCAGGCAGGAGGGGAGCACAGAGTGACATGATCAAAGCTGTAGCATGTGAGATCATGGCTTAATTCATTGGTAGAATTACAATAAATAACTGATTCAGTATAAAGAGGGTAGTGAAAACTCTTGTCATACAATTACCTAGAGAGCTAGTCATTAGAGAAATGAAAGTTAAGCAATTAAAAACCTGTTTGTTTCCTTAGGCATATTTCAGTTCATTGTTCATCAGCTCCATTGCACTGTCTGTTCCACTTAACGGTTCATTTGGCTGAATTTGAGACCAAAAATGAAAGAAACAAATATACTGCGCAAATGAGAAAATTGTTATGTTTTCTCAGTGCATGCTGGTTGCAGGTTAGAAGCCCTAAGGTGACAGCTGCCAATGTACTCTCTTATTTAGTATACAGGGACTTATAGATTCAGAGAAACATTTTATACCCAGGATTCTGCTCACATTTTCTTTAGAATACATCTGTAAAATCTCAAAAGCAAATGGAGAGTGCAGCAGATATTATTGGCAGTTATATTTTAGGTCTAGGGCTTTTCATAGAATCATCAAATAGTTAAAGTTGGAAAAGACCTCAAGATCATATAGTTCCAACCCTCCTGTCATGCACAGGGACACCTTGCACTAAAACGCATTACCCAAGACTCCATCCAGCCTGGCCTTGAACACTCCCAGGGATGGAGCATTTACCACTTCTTTGGGCAGCCCATTCCAGTGCCCCACCACCCTCACAGTAAAGAACTTCTTCCTTATATCTAATCTAAACTTCCCCTTTTTAAGTTTGAGCCCATTACCCCTTGACCTATCACTACAGTCCCTAATGAAGAGTCCCTCCCCAACAACCTTGTAGGCCCAAACCTTTCTCTCACAGGTTTTAATAAAGATGCTCTTTATTTTTAGCAATGAGAGAGTGATAAAACTCTATGCCTTTAACGTCTGTCCACTTTACAGAAGAGCTACTCTATGGAATCAGATGAAATATCCCTCTGGCACAATATCTTGCCACTGATAATGCCCAGTGGTAGACACTTAGGAAAGAAATAAGCTCATGTCTAGCTAATCTTTGCCCTGATATACCCCACTTTTAGTTCATCAGCAGTTTATATAGTGGCCTATGGATTGTCAAGTTTACACGACATTGATGAAGTTACAATCACTAAAGTTCATCAGCCTTGTTCATCTCCCATCACAAATCTGTTTTGCATTCAATATTTCCCATAGTCAAGGGTAAAAGAGGAAATGAGTTTACACTGTATATGTGAAGTTTATAAATATAATAAAGTTTCCAGTCAGTAAAAAGTCTACCACCAAATTCAATTGAAAATCAGATCAAAGGTGAGTTCCCAAACATTCTGATATTCAAGAAAATTCAGTTATTTACTTTTGTTTATAAATGCATATTCCATCTTTATTATGCCTCTGACCACCTCATAGGTCCCTTAAGGGTCAACATACTGTAGCAGGATCTGTATCACCCAGGATTCTAGCCTGAGTAAAAGCAACCATTATAAATCTTAAGTCAAAGTTCATTCTTATGAGCCATAATTTTAGTTCTCAGGTCAAAGAGAAACTGAAATTTTAGCAGTTTTCCACAAGAATCAACCAAAATTATATTTTTCCTTTTCATTACTGTGCTTTATTGTTCCTTCCCTCTGCTGAATGAATGCCGTAACATTTAGCTCAATTGCTCTCAAAGGAAAGGTTATTTGTTTAATTTGAAAATGTAGAGGTTATTAGTGGAATCAATGATTCTGTAAGGCTTTTTGGTGTTTTTTGTTTGCATGTAATTGATGCAGTTCCTGTGCAGCCTAATGAAAATGTACAATTTGGATGCACAAAAATTTTTATGGGGTTATTAGACATCTGCATATCTACACCACTGTAATAAACCAGTAAAACAAAATTGCTGTCCTACTGTACCAATCCATCGTGTTTCTGCAATATCATTTGCTCTGTTGCAGAGTTCCTTTTATCTGAAAGGTGATTTGCAGATGCCTGAGGAGGCAAGTTCCTTTTCCAAGCACTTGGAAAGAGATTAGAATGGGTATGAAAGAGGGTGTTGTAGGGGAAATTTATGGAAAAAAAATAAAAAATTAGTCTCAGACAGAAATAATTTGATTGGAAATGCTATTAGGAATAGCATTTTCCTTACTAAAGAAGGGCTGTTTTACCTATGGAGACAGTGCAATCAAATCCCACCTCCCTTCATCATACACCATGCTCCTTCACAGCCAGATTTTACCTGCAGGGGATAGCCAAAATTTTATAACCCCCATAAAACCAAACCAAATGAGATGCTTTTTCTTTCATCAGTTTTGAGAGCTGTATGGAGTATGTCTCTGATGAGTACTTGGTGATCAGGATGAAGAACCTGTCTTATAGCAAGTTGCTGCATGTTGCAAAGTCCTATTTAAAGTCTTGCAGCCCTGGGGATGTTGATCTTATTCATTTTATATGGTGGACCTTCCAAAATTATGTCCTGAACATGTTTAGTCTAACAGCTGAATCATGATGATTTTATTTCCCCAAAAGTTAAGAAAATGTCATGCTGATATATGTAAAGTCACACATAGGTGCAAATTTTATAATACAGGATGGGTAGTTAGGCTGGACATAAATTATCTCAATGGGTCAGAGGGACTTTTTCTGTATGGAAGGTTTGACATCAGAAGCATTCAAATAAGAAGCTATAGTTTGATTGCAGCTGAACAGAATGGTCCTCCTCGTTCACCAGGCCCACAGCTCTGCCCCAAACCTATGCATCTTACAGAGAGCTAATTCAGTTAACTAGGTGCAAGAATTTCTCTTTACAGGGGTAGTTTTCTCTTGGTTCACATGGTCAGGTTAGAATCTATACCAGGAGAAAGAAGGGAAAGGAGCTACAACCAACAGCATTAAAATTTCCTTAATCTGTTACACAGCTAGAGAAGACGTAGTTATAATCTATTGAGAATGTAACTCTAGGAAGTTGAACTCAAAGGGGAGAAGAAGAATGCAGTGTAAAAGCACAGTGATTCAGCATTTATGTATGATGTACTTTATCTTATTTCTGGGTTCTGTCAACTCTTTCAGTCATTATTCTCTTAGCTATTTTCAGTCTTCAAAGTACAATTTGAGGTAAATGCAAAGATATACATGATTGTCTCTAACAATATTCTTATATAAATGATTTTATGTAGACATAGGGGTCTTAGGCTCAGGGAACAAGAGAAGGGTAATTAGGAAATCACTGGAAAGAGACTAGGACTTAAGAAGAACTTGGCAGTGTAAGTTTTAGAGATCTGCAAGTTTCCCAGAGGAAAAGGAAAAGAAGGAAATGGAAAAGGATGAGGGCAGGAGGGGAAAAAGAGGGCTGTGTAGGAAGATTTTTTCAAACTTTACAGTTACAGAAGACACAGGTATTAATAATATAGGTGAAATCAGACATTTTTTAGTTGTAACTGTAATCAGCCAGAATTTAAACAATGGATGCCATGATTTCAGTTACTGTCTTATGAAATGAATTTTCACTTGTGTGCTTTTGATACAAATATCTTACATTTAAATGTAAGCCTAAATATTATTTATTAAAAGTGTATCTTTGTTGTCTGTAACAGAAATCTTCACAATTACTGACCTTTCAAAAATCTGAATATAGAAATCAAAAATTTTGATATATTTTGTTAATATATTTCACCAGTACTTTTCTTACAGTTACATCTTTACACAACTTTACACTTCCCTAAATAGCAAACTATTCTCAGGTACTGTACAAAGTCTTCAAAACTTTCATATTCCTAACAGACATCTGTTGATTCAACCTGTTTTTCAGTAATTAGATGGAAACTGTTAGTGTAACATAAGTAACCATTATACTATTTAGAGGCTGTCTCAATGCTTAAATAATGTACACTCTTCATGCGTATTCAAGTATAACCTTTCCACAAGATAATTAACAATTTCAGATAACCAGATCATCAGCCAAAGATAAGACAAACATGTATTTAAAGTTCTTACCAAAATCAAACTGGTAGTTTTGTAAATTGCCCATCTCAGTGGTAAATTCATGACTGGTTTCAATTTTTACTACAGGTCTAGATGGAATGATAGCTTAGTATTATTCTAGTATCTCCATAGGCATTCTCTTACAGGCTGAAAGAGAGTGAGACATGTAATAGTTGCTTATCTTTGATACCTTTTTCACTGCTGAGGGCAGGAGGGCTCCTCAGGTAGCCAGCTGAGAACCCAGCTCCTTCTGATCTCCTCTGAGGTTATATGTCTTCAGGGAAGTGACGTGCTACAGCTGATGGTGCCTCTGGCATTAACTTCTAAGGCTATCCAGTAACTGGTTTGCTTTCACTGAAACCAGTCTTGAACTGGTGTGTCCACTATGGACATTTTGTAAGTTATTGCTTTTTCAGGAACAAAAGTTTAGTTTTTCATAAAAACTTCCATTTTTTCCCAGGAAAACCCTTTGGCTATTTCAGCAAATTTAGATGAGTATGTAGTAATTTTAGAACATTTCATACTTCTGCAGTTCTGGTTTGGGACATAATTAAAAATTCCTCTTTTACAGTCTAACACTTGATTTTTTTATTATTGTTGTTCTTTTTCTTGACCCTGTTGCTGTTGTTACGGTTATTTTTATTGTTATTCCTACTATTATTTTCTGCAATTACACATTTGAAGAGGGAGGGATGAATTTTGCTTGAATCATTTCAACACATTTCTTTCCAGATTATTTCTAACTTCAATACAGTTTGCTTTTTGTACCATCTCACACCCTCCCACTTCCCAGATACATGCATCCATTTAGGATTTTAATTGTGGAGTAAACTGACATCTCACAAGAATATGGTAGAATGGGGAATCCTTTGAAGATAAAGCATTTCAATATTCCCTTTAGAGAATCGCTGTTAGATCACACCACTGTGTAATCCATTCTGCTTAGCCCATCTCTGATGAACAGCATTATCAGGTGAAGACAGGAGAGTCCAGTTAATGCTTGCCCTTCCAGTTTTATTCCAGCTGAGCTGTTGTTACCATTTATCAGGAACTGTAGGATGCAGACATTATTCCTTAGCCTCACATGTAACAACATCCTATCCTCTAATAAAGAAGTTGTGATTTTTTCTGCACAGTGCTATCCCATACATTCCAGCAGGCAGCTCCGCAAGAAAGGCAGAGAACTTCACTGTCATATAGATAGATTAAAACCATGAACACTATAAAAGCCTAAGCAGAGCATATTAGGATCTGACACTGAAATTCTGTAATTAGAAATAATTAATGTAATCAGAAAATTACTTGTGAATAATTGTGTACATATGAGCTCTCTCTTTCAAAATATTGTCAGTATTTTCAGACAGGTAGGAAATTTGGGGAGCCTCAGAACTTAGATTTACAGCATTTTTGAACACTGGTTCATATACTGGCTGCAAGTAAGTTATGACATGCTGAAACTGAGACCAAGTGCAACAACTCTAAGAGCAAATAAATCAACATTGTAATGAGTGACTCTTAATCCGAAGCAATGAATTCATAATGTAAATCAAAAATACGATTAAACACACTCTGGTCAGATCTCTTGTTGCCTCAACCCTTCGTGCCCCATGTTGAGTGTCAAAAAGATCAGACAGGTTTTCATGGAGCAGCTTCATATCTAAATACAAGAAGCTAAATGCTCCTGAAGAGGAAGTCAGTGATCTAAGGCTTGCTAAGAGCAATGCTGAAGTCCCAAGAACCCAAAGGCCAAAGCTGCAAGGTATGTAGGCAGTTTCCTATCAGTAACTTTGGCTTCTGTTGGAAATACCTGCAGAAGGATTTTAATTTCATATAACTAGAATTCTCATTCAGTAAAGAAGCTTCCAACCATCCACTGCACATTTTGAATAGAGTTAGGACTCATTCACCTGAAGAAAATCTTACCAGAAAATCCATAAACTGATCACAATTAGCACAACCCCAAATAATGAGAAGGGCATCAAAAAATTAGCATGGCATGCAATAAAATGTAAGTATGGATCTCTTATTTTTGAAGAGCAGGAACATTAGAATTCAAAGGGTATTTATTCTTGTTGTTTTATCGTTTGGATTTGCTTTGTTTTTTGGTGTTTTGTTTTGTTTTTTTTTTGGGGGGGGTGTTTTCTGTGGGGGGGAAGGTTGTTTTTTTTGGTTGAGTTTTTGCGCTTTCCATAGAGAAATGTGTCAAAAAGGTGGAGAAGCTTCCATGTACCATGATTTTTTCTTGAGAGTTTTAATGGCAACCCATTAGACTGAAATTTTTCAAAGTGGTGCACAGGATTGTGCTATCCGATTCCCATTAAAACAACTGGGAATCTGGAGGCTAAACCTCCATTCAGCTTTAAAAATGTACCCTAAACTGCACTAATTTCCATTTATCTGTGTGTGAATTAGCTGGATGATTCATCATATTTTATTTCTTAAATGCAATGATAACACTTTTGGGTACAAATACGAGTGTGTTTAAATGATACAAGTGCATCGTAAAATCCTAAAGCAAGCTTTTTCTCATTTGTCATATAGTAAGCTAATAAATACAAAATATGCATATTTTTCATTAATTATATCAACTAATTACCTTATTACAAAATAAATGATAGATAAATTGCAGTCATAGAAGGGATCATTTTTTATGTATTGTGCATGAGTTACTAACTTCTAAACAAAATAGTCCTCACGAGCTAATGTGAAACCTTGATACATTAATAAAACTAATAAATATTGATTGTAATATCACATGAATCATTATTAGTAATCCTGAAAAGTTAGTACAAGTACAGATGCAAAAATATCTCTGGAATTAATTGAAAGAAGTGTTGTAAGCCATACTAAAATTGGAGAATGAATATAATGTGCAAAAAGTGATAAGCTGCAGAGCTAGGCAAGTTGATAGACTGCAGTATACCACTTAAATGTATTAAGAGTGTGTCAGCCAAAGAAGATATAAGTGTTCTTGGAATTTGACTCCGACAAGCACTTTATTTTCTCACAGTTGTTTATTTGACTTTTATTAGCAGTGTGTGACTGGTACTAATGGGCTACTTGAGTGTATTGTGAGAAACAAGCTTTTCATATGCATCTGCATCCTGTAAATACATTACTCTCATGGATACAAGCCTAAAAGGAGCTTTGTGAAAGCCTTGCATGACTCTGAAACATGAAGTGTGAAAGTTTAATACATAAGCAGGATTACATCATATAAATTTTCTTTTATGTGCCCTTTTGCTAACTTAGACTTAAAAGATTCCTTAATATATCTTAAAATGAGGTTTTGCGTATCATTACACTACATTCAGGAGGAAAATGGATGTCAGAAAGTTCAGTGAAACTGATTTGTCAGCTTTCGATCCAAGGATGGCTTAAGCCAGAATTTTAAGAGTCCTATAGTTAAAGAATCTTGAATACTAATCTGGGTCAAAATATGTAAGCTATTCATTTGTTCCCTTCACAAACTGAGAGTTTCTAGTCCAGATTCCTCTACTTCTCATGCCTTATCCCAAACTGTGAACTTGGATCTTCCCTTTCTGGTCAGCAAGAGGTAACGGAAAATATTTAGCTCTAAAAGTTTTATTTTAGTTTTATTTTAACCTTCCTTTAAATCCCTAAAGTGTGCTGTCATCTACACACACTTGAAAGAACCCAAGAGAATGGGAAAATCAGAGTGGGAAAAACAGGTTTCTGAAATCAGAAACAAACACGGTCACTGGACCTTTCTTTTTTGCAAATGTGCTATAGTTCTTACACACAGTCATGCCAGCAGAAATCCCCAGAAATGTGGTTTTATAACCCTGCCACAACATAACATAAAGTATGAGCTACTAACACTGATCTTCCTCACTCACTTTCAACAGTAACCTCATATGTGATTATCAAAAGGTGCTAGCTATTATTCATTTGTGGAGAAAGTCACCTTCTTCACAGTGTTAAGAACTGAGGTAAATAAAAGCTGAACACCTGGATACCTTTAAAAATCTGCCTTTTCCTTCTCTGTCTTCATGTACAGTGCAGTGTTTACTCCAGCACAGGATCAATAGACTCAATAACATAGTTACTGTCCAACATTAATGGAAGTTCTGTAAGTGTACTGTAAATAGCAGAGACACCTGCTTACACAGGTGACTACCAGAATAATCATCTGTCAGACCTTTTATTTCATGGCCTTTGTGTCTGCCATTTAGCCCTCACATAGGTATTTCTTGGGTGAAGCTCTGCTATTCAAGTGAAATAATTCTGCTCTGTGCATTCACTGATGCAAGTTTATTTTGCTCAGGGAAGATGAATCCTGCACATGTGTAACACTGGTTAATGTCATCATCCTCTGTAATGGATCTCCTATTATATGTAGTTTGCATGCCAAGATGGCAATCCAGAAACGAGGAGGATGCAAAACCTCATTTTTCTTTCATGGATTTCAAGTTCAAGTTTTTCTTTTAAATTACTTTCCCCAATTTTCCCGTTGGATGCCACTAAAAAAGGAAGTAAGTTGAGCTAAATGCAATTAAACAGCCTTCTTTTCCAAGACACTTTTTCTTTCTGCGTGTCCCCCATGTTTTCCTTTCCTGATGATGAAAAGATAAAAAGCATTTTTTTTCAGTAGGTAGTAGGTGGCTTACTGCTAGCTGAAATTTTAATTTTTGTACTATGAGATAAAAATTTCAGCCAAGCTGAGTTAGTGCATCTGCAGTTCTTGCCCTGTCACTACAAAAATAATTAAAATCTAATTGTTATTTTTTTCTTATTTTTAGCTGCCTTCACCATATTTCATATTTCTCCTTTCCCCTCTAGCCATAAACATGCCATGCCCCCTAATCTGGGTCCTTGTCACATTTTGCCTTGATTGCGAGGCCAGTCCTAGACTGTTCTGCCAAAATTCTCCTTTTTTATATTATGTTTTTTCATTTCTATTTCTTTTGACTTCTGTGTCCTTTGTAGAAGAAGTGTATTCTCAGTTTCAAAACATTGCTTCTGCCTTCATTTCCTAATATATTCTCAACAATTTTTCTGTGCCAGCTTCTCCCCTTCCACTGCCACTTCCAGAACTGTCCTCAACAATCTGAATGAAGTCCTGGTTGATTATTTTATATGGTCTTCCTTTTGTAATTTCCTTCTGTAAATCAACTTCTCTCATAAAACAGTGCTGGAGGCCAATTATAGAGCTATATAAGTATTATAAGTATACTAGGCATTGGAAATCTGCAAGTACTGCTTTTGCCCACAGCTGAACAAGTGGGAGTGTGCACGGAACAACATGGAAGTCTTAAAATGTGTTTAAATCTTGTCCATTACTAATTGATTACGTTCTTCTGAAGGAACACTCCAAATCCACAAAGTAATTTTATTTCGCCATCAGGAATTTGTCTGGGTTATTCCTGATTCAGGTGAAGGCAAACCCACTCATGGGATTGTTGTATATCAGGGGACCACGATATACTTGGTGGGTAATGCGGGAAGGTGTGGAAGTCTGATGTATACGTCAAGGGGATTTGATTTTAGGGAAAAACAGCCAATGAACTCAATTATATGGTGTTGCCTGCTATATAGCACTTTTATAGCCCACCAGCTAGATATCTTCAGGTGACCAGTGACTGGCCCTGACTTCCCTCTGATCATCATCCCAACAAAGAATGATGAAACCAGGTGAGCTCAGCAGTGACCAGATGAGTTCTGTGATGTCATCAGCAGGCAATAATCCAACACTGCCCACAGTCTCTCCTGCTCTGGAAGACTGTTAGAAGAGATGGAACCTGACATCATGGACCGGATGAATTCAGCAGCTTTATAGGGTTTGGTCTGTGGATTAAGGAATGATATGTCTCTCTTTGTGTGTGTGTGTGTGTATAAGTATATATATATATGTATATGTATGTATATGAGACAAAAGTAATGTTACATTGAAAAATGTGGGATCTGAGCATAATGTGAATGGTATGGAATAAGGGGTGGATACTGTCCTGTGTTCATCAGTAGCAGTCATTTTTCTCCTTCTTAGTAGCTGGTGCAGTACTGTGTTTTTGACTATTGGCCTGGGAACAGCACTAATAACACCGATGTTTTTACTTGCTGCTCAGTAATGTTCAGTCTAACCAAGGACTTTCTGAGTGTCATGCTCTGCCAGGGAGGAGGGGAAGCCGGGAGGAAGCAGAGACAGGATACCTGACTGTCGTGGTTTAAACCCAGTCAGGTAACTCATTCACTCACTCCCCCCTTTCTTTCCCTCCCCCTACTGTCAGAGGGACAGAGAGGAGAATCGAAAAGAATGCAACTCCCACGGGTTGAGATAAGAACAGTTTAGTAACTAAGGTATAACACAGATCACTACTGCTACCACCAATGATAATAATGATAAAGGAAATAACAAGGGAAGAGAATACAACACCTCAGCACCAGCTGACCGATAACTCGCCCCCCTCAGCCCAACCAAGCACCGACCCATACCTCCTCCAACCCTGCAGTCTCCCAGCCCTTCCGGCTAACTCCCAGTTACATCCTGGGCATGACGTGCTGTGGTATGGAATACCTCTTTGGTCAGTTTGGGTCAGGTGTCCTGTCTCTGCTTCCTCCTGGCTTCCCCTCCTCCCTGGCAGAGCATGAGGCTCACAAAGTCCTTGGCCAAACCAAAACATCGCTATCAGCTCTGTTCCCGAGCCGAAAGTCAAAACACTGCACTGCACCAGCTACCAAGAAGGAGAAACATGACTGCTACTGCTGAACCCAGGACACTGACCCAAACTAGCCAAAGAGGTATTCCATACTACAACACGTCATGCCCACTATATAAAATGGAGGCAGTTACCTGGAGGGGTTAGATCACTGCTTGGGTCAGGCTGGGTATCGGTTGGTGGGTGGTGAGCAGTTGTATTCTCTTCCTTTGTTATTTCCCTTATCATTATCACTATTGGTGGTAGCAGCACTGGTTTTGGGTTATACCTTAGTTACTTGACTGTTCTTATCTGAACCCGTGAAAGTTGCATTCTTTCAATTCTCCTCCTCATCCCTACAGGAGCAGGGAGAACGAGAGAAAGAAAAGGGGGAGTGAGAGAGCAGCTGCGTGGTTCTGAGTTACTAGCTGGGCTTAAACCACAACAGATCATCCCAGAAGTAACACAAGGCATGCTTCTGGCAGCTTCAGAAAAGAGTTCCAAGTGTTGCATAGTTTCTTAGGAGATAATGTGTGATATAATCACTTTCTTCACTCCACCTTTTTACAACATGGACAACTGTCTGCCCTGTATGAGACAGCCAGACACACCATCAATCAGATATGGAAATGTCAAGTTTTGTAACAATTTCCTTCTATTTTTCCAAAGAAGAAACAAGGCAAGAAATATCAAGGTTATTCTGAGGTCCCCATACTGCTGAAAAATAATTAAAGAGCAGTATAGGTTTTAAAATTTGGACCTACACCTGTCTACCAGACACTTTTTATGAGCCGTCAGCATTATTTGGGAGACCTGCAATGTTTCGTGCATTGACACAAAAGCAAAGTAATCCAATCAAGTCAATGGCATAACTTCATTTCCAGTCAGTATCAGTTTATAGGTTTAAGATTTTTTACACATCCTTTATGAACTCTGGTATTTCCCTCTTGATTATTTTAATTGGCTGCTTTTATTCTATATCATGCAAAAACCATATATATAAATGTGCTTACTTCTTCATATCTTCACACTTCATGCATTTTCAGTCCCGTAATGCTGGCTTGAAGTTGCTGCTCAGCTGTGATTCCTTAAGTTTTCCTCAGAGGAAGGAATATGTTTATTATTGTGATGAACATTCTTTAGTGTCAAATGTAAAAAACGCCCAGACATTTAGGCCTCCCTTAAATTATTTTGTGAAATTTGTTTGTGTCAGAACACAGGAAGGACAAAAAAGCTCACACAGGCCTAGGAACAATAGACCCATAACACCGGAATGGCACCCTCAGTATTTCCTTTTTTTTATCAATCAGCTTCTATTATGGAAATGCCATTAAAATAAATGTCCTGTTCCTTTTTTTTTTTCTCCACAAAATGTCACGATAGTTCTCATACAGAAAGGGATGAATCTTTCCCAGACTTCGACCCATATTTGTGTCTAAGACTGTACCCTTAGTACACAAAAAATATGACTGAAAAGATCTGAGATTTTTGAAATAGGAGATGGATGTAGCTTATGTAGGTCCTTTTACTGTAATTCACTCACATGCCTTTATGCATGGCTTCCTTCACAATATCGTAAGGTATACAGTGGGAAAAGTAGCTCTTTTCACAATAGGACATATCTGATTTGGCAAAATGATATGATACTGTTGCATTAGTAAGATGAAAGGCTTTTATCTTGCTCAGAGACACATCTACTATACTCTTTTCAATAGATGAAATGTCAAACTGCTTGGAGTATCAGTTGTGACATATAGACAAGTAATTGCCTTGGGAAGCTCTAAGGTAGTGAGTCTGATACAAGAGGATGCAGAGCTGACTAGTGCAGATGCTGCATTTTACACCTACATTGTAAAATGTAGGAGGGGAAGGGGAAGGGAGGAGAGAGAAAAATAAAAAAAAACCCTAGCAGTTTCTGTGAGAAATAAAGTAAAAATGCAGCTATTTAAAAACTAAAATCCCTTCACATTTAATCACAGACCTACCTCACACTCATCCTCATGAGATTGGTCCCACTTGTAAATATTTTATCAGTTACTATGGATACATCAGTCCTCATTCTTGCATAGTCCTTTGACTGACCAAGAGAACACAGTTGTGTTACATATGACATGGACTAGCCTATTACAGTTTCATAAAATGGGATAAAAATACCCTGAATTTAAAATTCAAATTACCCTAAAATATTACCTAAAAAGTAGTTTTGCTGAAATAAAATTTTAAACATGAATATTTAAAATGTAAAAGCTTAGCTGTAAGATATAAATATATCAAAAACATTTTAATAAAGTATGAAATATGCTAAATCTTTACATTAATACTTGAACTGATGCACTGCTTTAAGAAAGAAAAGAAGAAAAAAAATAAAAAGTACTCAATTCCCTCATATAAGTACAGACATAGATGATATCGGTATTGATACCTGTGATGCATCCTTTTTCTCCAAAGTTTGGTGAGTTTTTTTTGATGGTGTTTTTTTATTTTCTGTTCTGTTGGGTTTTTTTCCCTGTTTTTTTGTTTGTTTGTTTTTGCTTAAGATCTTTATGTATAGAACCTTTGCCCTTAGATTGCCTTAATTTCTGCAATTTGAAGGCCTTATGCTAGACGACATGGTAGAAATCAGTACAGTTTCTGTAAACTGCCTGATTGATTAACTTTTGTTGACCTATATTAGAAATGTCAGTCTTGAGTTTTTTTCCTTCTTCTCTTATAATCAACAATTATAATCCTTAATAAATCCTTAACAAATACTAGGATGCAAGTACAAAAGAAAATTTGTTTCAGGATTCACAGATCAAAGAAGCACTGAACTGGTCTAAATTCTTCGAAAAAAAGGTTAATGACCGTTTTGTAAAGTCTGATAGTGGTAAAATAATAAAATAAAAAGAAAGTGTTGTTTTTTTTTTAACATTCTAATTAAACAGGAATTTTAGCTATGACTCTTAGACAGTGATTCATCCTTTTGTTGGTATTTTGTTTGGAGC
Organism: Pezoporus occidentalis; assembly: GCF_034315485.1. Taxonomy (NCBI): domain Eukaryota; kingdom Metazoa; phylum Chordata; class Aves; order Psittaciformes; family Psittacidae; genus Pezoporus; species Pezoporus occidentalis. The sequence continues at coordinate 6,469,405 of NW_026912961.1, read as the reverse complement.
TGACTTCTCATTAAGAAACCTATGTAGATAAAATGTAATAGTTACATTGATAAGCCTGTATAAAAGCTCCATGTTCAGCTTCAATTCTATCACTTATACAGAATTTTTTAATGCTCATAAAACAATACTAGTCATGATCATAGCTAAGTTATAATAATTTTATTACATTCTTCAGCTGACTGCAATTACAACTCAGTTGAAAATCAGCTCTGAAGAGTGCATTCTGAATATTAATCAACATAAATAATACCAGTTTATTATTAAAAGGGTTCGAAACAGATGCCTACAGGGACTTTTTTAAAAATTAATCCTTTTAAAATGTTCAGACTAGTAGGAGCCAGCATCATAAGATAAATTATCAACCTTCCCTTTAGAGAAACTTTGACATCTACAAAATGCGATTGTATTAATACTTATTATCTAACTGTGCAACACCTATTATAGCCTAATAGTACTTTTTCCATCATTAATTGCCATTCAGGAGTTTAAAGAATTTTTGCAAATAAGAGATCTGAATCTTCCTGAACTTTTATTAGTATAACCATACTGAAATCTAAGTCTTGTTTATAGACAAGCTGGTAAAACCAGTACAGCAACCCATGATTTAGAAAAATTTCAAACAATATTCTAAATTCAACTGCTGCAAATCAGAGCAACCAGTGCAGCTAAATCAAAAATCAACATTTCTGTCCTTGATAACATTGCCAAATTAATTTTCAATCAATTGAAACCCAATAAAATTATCAGAGGTCTACTTCAAGCTGCAATCAGAAGCTGAAGATTTTCTCAAAGAACTACTTGAGGGAAAAACTGTTCTTGAAACATGCTCATTTAGAACCCAAATTATCTAACTATATGAAGTTATGTGAGTTCACTTGGGTTTCATTGAACCCTCATCAGGTTATTTACATCATCTTCATGTTGGCAAGATCATTATTCTCTCATTAGCTCAGAGCTAAAAGCAGCTCCATATAAGTAGACCTACTCCAAATTATTTTACCAAAATAGAGTCCAGCCCCACAAATTTCTACTAAAAATATTTTCTGACAGTTTACACGCATTTTAGCAAGCAACACTTCAATCCAACAAATTAATGTATCACACATCTTTATTGCTTATTTTCTGAGCAACAAAGTCCAAATATTCTTTCCTCTAAAAGGTAATAATTTCTACCTTTTCTTCCTCATAAATTCTCAAGCAGCACTCAGAGTCCAATTATTTATATCACAATTGCTAAAGTCTCCTGATAGTCAACAATACCTTGAGATTAAGCATTTAAGTACTCTTTTACCTCATTATTATTAATTTAATCTCAACAAAAGCTCAGAATTTAAAGAAAATATTTTGGAAGGGTTTGTTTGCAGGAGAGTGACTCTTATTTGTATGAGAGATGTTCTCTATGTTTGAAGCAGACATTGCACTAGAAGGTAGAATGGTTCACTACTGGGGTGACTTTTTATCTTTTAATTCTAATTTTCTTTTAATTCTAATTCTAATTTAATTTTAATTGATGGCAATGTCACACAACTGGATGGGAAAATTGTTCAGTTATATGATAAAAACCTGGTCTCCAGTTACCTGCAGGGTAACACACAGAGGCCATGACAGGTAGAGGAGCCTGAATAATACCATGCCGTTGCACCTTCCAAACCATCAGCCTTTGGACATCATGGTGAGTCAGCAGGAGCAGGTCACCTTTCAGACTGAGGGAAGTCACTGCCTGGAGGTAAGGGACATGTTATTGGATTCAGGTGAATATATATATATATATTATATACCTAATCAGTGTAACTTGTCCTGACTTCTTATTTAATTTGATTTCTAACTTTTCCAGGCAAGGACTTTCTATTATGAATGCATGCGTGTGTACATGGTCTGAGGTCTGCAACTATGGTCAGACAATGAGTTGGAGGGCTCATGTGTGCACGGTACCAGGAAACGGACTGTGTGCATGAAAATATGATTGTTAGTTAAGATCAAGCTGACCAGTTGGTGAGTAGACGAAGCAGCCTGGGAGCAGAGGTTTGAGTAGGTCTCCAAGAGTGAAATCATGGTGGATTGGCTACTGCAGGACCACAGGTACCCTGGCTGGCTTGGAGAAAGAATGTGTGTGTGTGTGAGCATGCACACTTGCATGTGTGTGTGTGTATGTGTATACACATGTAATCAACACAGTCTGTACCTGCAACTAGACCAGGGCTGTGACCTCTGGTGCTGGTATACCCACGTGCCAGCAGCAGAGGATACCAGGGTACAGTGAAGACAACACTGAATGCAACTTTTTCAAGTCCCACTGCTGATGGCTTCTGCATTTTACATACATATATACATTTTCCCTAGAGATCCTCTATCCTGCTCTTCCAGAGAGAGGAACAAGATAATGCTACTGTTATTGTTTGTGCTTGTGTGAGTACTCTGCATGTCACATATGTCTAGCCACATATATATGTATGTATGTGCTGTACACTTGTGTCTCTGCTTTACTGCTGATTGGAGCTGGGGGCATGGAACTGTGGCATTCTTGCGCCTGTTAGGCTACTAGGCTAGACAACCTTTAACAGATGCAATCTCATTTTGAAAACTATCAAAAATGTGTGACACTGTCTTACGAAGAAGTGGGTTTACATTTTAATCTAGGGAAATTAAGGAAAAAAACCCCAAACCAACAGGAATAAAGCATAACCATCAGGCATGTAATTGTTAAATTTCTTTTAGCATTCTTGCCTATTCTTTCTAACTCCAGGACTGTCAGTCTAAACTTTTTTTTTCCTTACTTTTTCTACATGTTTTTCTTCCTTCCTTTGCCTTAAAGAATGCAAACCACCTTTCAAGTACCTTTTCCCCTCACTAACCCTAGGTACAAATCCAAGCCTCTTTGATACTAGATATTAATACATATTAAAAGATATACAATGTCAAGATGGCTGAAATCACACCCCAAAGTGCTCTATAGCTCACGAGAGTCACAAGTATAAAACCTGTTCCCAATATCTTTCCTTTAACTAGAAGTCAGTCTTTCTGGATCAATGTTTTTTTGTGTAAGTTTTAAAGAACATTGTGCATCTATTCCTTCTTCTGTTTTCTAATCTCTTTATTAAGTCTTTCCTCTCACAATACTACATCCTCTCACTACTTGTGATACTTAGTGCTACATCACGCCAGTGTCTTATCAGTGCCTCACAGGCTTCCAGAGATACTTAGCAGAAAGTTTCAAACCTTAAGTTCAATGGGATTCAAAACTCACTTTGCTTTAGAAGCACCTCAGTATTCTAATTTTAATATAGTCTTCAAGGAGTATATTTTAAATATTTTTAGTTGGTGAATGTATCTAATCTGGCTCTTATTATAAAATAATAATAATAAATTATTTAGCAAATAAGATTAAAACGAGCCCATAAACAGAGATAAAAGCACTTCAGGTTAAATGGAGGTAACAGAAGGAAAATCCCAAACCAGACTGTTTTATTTACTTAAACATTTGCTGCGTTTTAATGCTTTAGATGAAAGACTTGCATTTGGCAACCTGCAACTGAACTTAAAAAAATATAGTTTAGGAGAAAACTAAAATCTTTCCAAGGTCATGTTACAATGGAAAAGGGAGAATGTAGAGAGTCAAAGCTAAGGAATTCTGTTAATATTTCAGATAGATCACATTCATATTTCTCCTGATTAAAGAAAAAAAGCTGAGCACATAAAAATAATCTCCAATCAGAAATGTTATATTATATTATTGTTCCAGAATGTAAAAAAAAAAAAAAAAAAAATTGATATACTTGTTTCATTCTTTAAATAAAGAGATCTTGAAATTATATAGGTAAAGTAAAAATTAGGACCCTGTTGAATAAAATGGGCATTTTATTTAAAGAGTTCTAGCAAGATCAAATCCATCTTGCCATTTTGAGCAGACTTTTCAGTAAAATATAATGTCAGGGTATTTTTTTTGCCAAGTTATATATGCAGCAATTATTTTATCTGTAACTTTTTCTCTGTCAATAACATTCTTGGCAATTGAGAAGACGGAGGTTGGACTAGATGATATCAGGTATGTTACAATCTAAATATTCCCTGATAAATAAAATAATGTTCCTAGATCTGAAAATACACAGTGGCAGAAATAGCTAATCTATTTTTTTTACTGGAAAATGTAAAAGTTGCAGTAGAACAGGAAAAACTTTTGGGTTACATACTTGCTTCTAGAAGTTGTCATAGGCAAGTGCAGAGAGGTTTATTCTCCAGAGAAAGGATATCATCCCTTACATGAAGGGAGTCAAAGCAGTCTTTTCATTCTTCTATATCAGTTTTGTTGTCTTATATGTATCTTATAATAAAACCTGTAATAGTTAATAGGTGTTTATCTTTTTTTCTACAGTTTTACAGGTATGGGCAATCTTCTAATATTCATCCTATGACAGCAGAAAAAAAACAGATAAAAATATTCATAATATGGCTAAAAGTTTGGGGTTTATTCCTTCTAGCTGTTCTTCACCTACTTGTATTCTAGAAAGTTCACTGATCTTAGAAATTTTCTCTGAAATATTAATTTAACCCTAAATGCTGGTTAAATATTGTGCTTTCTGTTAGGTATTACCTAGCCTGTGTTGCTTCTTAAAAAAGAAAAAAAAAAAAAAAAAAAGTTTTTATCACGGTTAAGATTCCCCTGACTTTAATTTACACATGTAATATTTGCCATTTTTGCCTTTTCTTTCTTTATATGACTTTACACCTCCATTTGATAGTTCATCCTATATTAAGATATACATTTGCATTAATTGCATAGTCAGCTGAGGGGGTTATAAAGAGAGTTTAATGGGCTTAATCACTGTGAAACTGAACTCAGTCTGTTGCTGCAAAATTATTTGTGTTTGCTCAACTGTCAAGTCAGCCTCTAAGATATCCCAGCATTTTTACCCCACCCAAAAACCTTTTAATCTCTTTTTAAAAATAACAAGAGGACTGGGTACCTTACCTTCCACACTTTTCAGGGTGGAAAGGGCCTCAAACATGTGGCACCCTGAAATGTTTCTGAAAGGGAAGAGAGGAAATATTCTCATGTCCTAGCCACTTTTGTCTCCTTTTGCCTTTACTGAGAAATAAATGTTGGCACTGTCTCAGTGAAACTCCTGATTATAGTCTCACAAATAAAGGATCCAGAAATATGTCAAAAACCTCCCATTACTTTTAAATGAGTGGGTTCTGTCTTTGTGCTAGAAGGACTGTAGAAGAAAAGTGGATTTACTTACTTAGTGGTAGCACTTTATTATAAAACACTATGGATTAGTAGCAGAAGGGTGAAACCCTTCACAATACAGTTGACATTTACCTTGAATTTAGAGAATTTAAAGATGAAATTATGAGACATGAAGACAAAACCTCCATTAGCTTAACCATTGCACTTCCTGCCTGTGACCTGTGCTTCTTAAAAACACATTTTCTGGTATATTGTGCAGCTTGGTTTCAAATATGCCAAAGAGCTGGTGCTTCCATTACTCCTCTGAAATCTCTGTGCTGTTAATTGGCTAACAAGAGCCAATACTGTGGAACTATAAAGCTGAAAGGCAAAGTTTAATTTCTGACCTTGAATTTTATTTCTATAATTCAACCTGACTTAACTGCAGTAAGATTTGGTGAAATTTTTCAGTTTTCATTTAGTCTTACATGGCTTCCATCATATTCTGCCTAGATTTTTTGTAGCAAAAGCCTCTAGGCCTGCAAATATAAACTTCGATTTCTTTAAAGGTGTTGTAAGTACTTTAAAAAATACAGTCATCTCAAAGACATGTATTGCTGAAAGCATGGAATATTTTATCAGTTGAAAACAAGTCAAAAGAAGAAATAAGTGCATGAGTAGTAGAAAGATATGAGGAATCTTCTCTGAACTCCAAAAGTAATCTAAATCTATCGTTGGAGTTCATTTACCAATACTACATTCAGACAAGAGTGAGCTACTTTGGGCAAGCATCCACTTATCACTGGAGAATTGTCTTGAGCTTTCAGAAGTTGAATGCATCTTGCACGAAGTTAGAAAATTTTTGTGTAATGTAGCTTCATCTGAAAAATTTGCTGCATTAGCACCATATTTTTTAATGACATGATAGCTCCAGTCGTAAGTTTATCAAGCAAACATTGAAAATTTTAAACATATAGAGGCCAGCTCTTCTTTTTCCTAGAACAGCTTAAAAGCTGCCTTGGAATTTGTGAGAACATCAGGTCAGTTACTTACTCTACCTGATCAAAGTAAGACTGTATTCCACACAATGGGTAAGTCATCTTCTGTTACCTAATTATTCACCTTTTATGCAAAAACATAAATTGGAGTAAACATGGAGCAACTCTACCTGTAAGTCTACATGGAGCAGTGGATTTCTATGAAAACATACCAGCTTGAGATGAGCAACTCCATCACCACAATCATGCAACGCTGAAATATTCTGTGAATTCTGATGCATTGCATTAGAAAACCCTGACCAGATAACAAATCAAAAAAACCCAAAACAAACAACACGACACTGGCCTGTGTTTTCTTTATTTTTTCTCCAAAGCCTGCATATTTGACAGGATGGAAAAACCATTTCTTGTTCTATCAGTAACTTGAAACTTTATCAGCCTGCTGACAGTCTTATTCCTGTCCAGCAGACCACTATTGGACCACTACAGCATACCACTTCCGGTGGTATCAGTAGTAAAAGAAAGTTCACTTGAGAATGGTAAGATGGTTATTCTCTCCAAAACCAAGTGTTTCCACATTCCTATTCATCAGCAATTCTGAAGACAACCATCTGGGTTTGTGTTATATCCATCACTTCAGCTTCCCTCTCCTGAACACCCAGCTTTAGGTAAATCTTGTTCCATCCCAGCTAGAGAAGATGCAGAGTACTAGGGGTTTTTAAAAGTGCAAAACACGTCTAAGGAAACCTGCTGGGGAAGGCTGTATCTATATACACAAGTTCCTTGGGAAAAGTTTCCTGTTCCCATGGATCAGTATCTATAGCACAGTGAGAGATCTAGAAACCTCTTATCTGTTTTAAACAGTTGAATACGACTTACAGATTCTCAGGTTGCACTTACATGTACAGACATACATATACGTCCAAAAGGAATTTGCCTTGTACCCACTAAAAAGAACTGAATACTTGTTGGAAGAATCTGTTTTGAAACCAGATTGTGATTTAAACCCAGCCAGACAGCTCGTTCACTCACTCCCCCCCTTCTCGCCCTTCCCCTACTCCCAGAGGGACAGAAAGGAGAATCGAAAAGAATGCAACTCCCACGGGTTGAGATAAGAACAGTTTAGTAACTAAGGTATAACACTAATCACTACTGCTACCACCAATAACAATGATGATAAGGGAAATAACAAAGGAAGAGAATACAACACCTCACCACCAGCTGACCAATAACTCACCCCCCCAGCCCAACCAAGCACCAGCCGATACCTCCTCCAACCCTGCAGTCTACCAGCCCTTCCGGCTAACTCTCCAGCTACATCCTGGGCATGATGTGCTGTGGTATGGAATACCTCTTTGGTCAGTTTGGGTCAGGTGTCCTGTCTCTGCTTCCTCCCGGTTTCCCCTCCTCCCTGGCAGATTATGAGTCTCACAAAGTCCTTGGCCATACCAAAACATCATTGTTATCAGCTCTGTTCCCAGGCTGAACACAGCACTGCACCAACTACCAAGAAAAAGAAAAATGACTGCTGCTGCTGGACCCAGGACAAATTCCTAGACAATAACAGCATGCAGGCTTGAAGAAAAATAGCGAGGTGCTCACTGACATTAGAAAAGGGCCTGGTTTTACCAGTACAATCCCTCTTTATGGGATAAAAGTCTCTGAATGAATAATTACTTTGGGAAAAGTTTTGCGTAGTCAGCTTTGGATTTCAGAATGAAAGCAAAAGAGAATTTGCATTATTTGCTGCAGAAATCATTTCACTCTTTATAATACCTATATTTGAGGTTGGAGGTTGTCATAAGCCCTACTTAAAATTTATTACTGAGCAATATGAAATATTTTTGTAAAACCACTCCATCTTACCCTAATATGAGGTAAATAACATAGGCTTAGTAGTACTTGATAAGGAAAGATGATGTAAATGTTTTTAATGTCATATACTAAAAAAATGGAGGTGAATTGTTTGTTACTTATAACTCAAGAAAAGCAATGGCCCAGAAAGTCAAAAGCCCCACAACTGGGAACATTTTAAAAATTATTATTGTAATCATTTTGTATTAGTTCAGTAATAAGCTAATTAGTAAAAGACATGGACAGGGACATTATTCCTGTCTCTCTTGCTTTTCTCACTCATCAAAAAGAACATTTCCCATTCCAAAAATGTGTGTGTATGCACAAATGCATATCTTCATCTGTTTGACCAGCCCTCTAGTTATTTAAAACACTGCAACTGCAGTAGACTGCTAACAGTGCAGCTAGTCATAGAATCATAGAATAGTTAGGGTTAAGATCATCTGGTTTCAACCCCCTGCTATGTGCAGGGACACCTCACACTAAACCATGTCATTAAAGGCTGTGCCCAGCCTCCCCTTGAATACCACCAGGGATGGAGCATTCACAGATTCCCTGGCAACCCATTCCAGTGCCTCACCACCCTAACAGCACAGAATTTCTTCCTTATATCCAATCTAAACTTCCCCTGTTTATGATTTAACCCATTACCCCTGGTCCTATCACTACAGCCCCTAATGAAGAGTCCATCCCCAGCATCCCTATAGGCCCCCTTCAGATACTGGAAGGCTGCTAGGAGGTCTCCAAGCAGCCTTCTCTTTGCCAGGCTGAACAGCTCCAACTTTCTCAGCCTATCTACATACAGGAGGTGCTCCAGTCCCCCGATCATCCTCGTGGCCCTCCTCTGGACTTGTTCCAACAGTTCTATGCCCTTTTTATGTTGAGGACACCAGAACTGCACACAAAACTGCAAGTGAGGTCTCACGAGAGCAGAGTCGAGGGGCAGGATCACCTCCTTCGACCTGCTGGTCACGCTCCTTTTGATGCAGCCCAGGATACACTTAATTTCTGGGCTGCGAGTGCACACTGAAGCCGGCTCATGTTCATTTTCTCATCAACCAACACCCCCAAGTCCTTCTCCACAGGGCTGCTCTGAATCTCTTCTTTGCCCAACCTGCAGCTGTGCCTGGGATTGCTCCCACCCAAGTGTAGGACCTTGCACTTGTCATGGTTAAACTTCATGAGGTTGGCATGAGCCTACCTCACAAGTATGTCAAGGTCCCTCTGGATGGCATTCCTTCCCTCCAGGGTATCAACTGAACCACACAGCTTGTTGTCATCATCAAACTTGCTGAGGGTGTGCCCAGTCCCGCTGTCCATGTCAGCAACAAAGATGTTGAACAAGACCAGTCCCAGCACTGATCCCTCAGGGACACCACTTGTTACTGGTCTCCAGCCAGACATTGAGCCCTTGACCACAACTCTCTGAGTGCGGCCATCCAGCCAGTTCTTTATCTACAGAGTGGTCCATCTATCAAATTGATGTCTCTCCAATTTAGAGACAAGGATGTCATGTGGGACAGTGTTGAATGCTTTACATAAGTCCAGGTAGATGACGTCAGCTGCTCTACTCCATCCATCAGTTCCATAGCCCCGTCATAGAAGGCCACCAAATTGGTCAGGCAGGATTTCCCCTTAGTGAAGCCATGCTGGCTGTCAACAACCACCTTGTTGTTTTTCATGTGCCTTCACATGCCTTCCAGGAGAATCTGCTCCAAGATTTTGCCGGGCACAGAGGTGAGACTGACTGGTCTGTAGTTCCCTGGGTCATCCATTTTCCCCTTCTTGAAAATGGGGGTTATATTTCCCTTTTTCCAGTCATCAGGAACTTCACCTGACTGACATGATTTTTCAAATATGATGGACAGTGGCTTAGCAACTTCATTTGCCAGCTCCTTCAGGACCCGTGGATAGATTTCATCAGGTCCCATGGACTTGTGCACGTTCAGATTTTTAAGATGGTCTCAAACCAGACCCTCTCCTACAGCGGGCCCAAGGTCTTCATTCTCACATTCCCTGGATCTGCCTTCCAAGACTTGGGTGGTGTGGTCAGAGCCTTTACCAGTGAAGACTGATGCAAAGAAGTCATTCAGAACCAAAACCTTCTCCAAATCCAGGGTAGCCAGTTCTCCCGATAGCTTCCAGAGAGGGCCCATGTTGTCCTTAGTCTGTCTTTTATTTGCAATGTACCTATAGAATCCCTTCCTGTTATCGTTCACGTCCCCAGCAAGTTTAACTCTAACTGGGCCTTAGTTTTTCTAACCTGGTCCCTAGCTTCTCACACAACATCCCTGCATTCTTCACAGGCCCAACTGTCCTGGCTTCCACCTTTTATAATCCCTCATCTGTATCTCAGACAGTAAATCCATATCAAAATCACAACTGTGCATGAGACAAAATCATGTAATACCATTTTAGGAAGCAAGCCCACAGAATGCAGAGAAAAAAAATCTGTTAAAGTCTTTGTACTCATAGTTCCAGTCAGTGTTAAAAATTGGTATTCACTAAGAACAGGGAATATATATCTGAAATACAGGCAGATAGCATCATGTATGTGCTTGCAAGGTCTGTAGAACTGAAGAAAACCCAGAGCCTCTCTGACTGTGTGAAAACAGCCCCTGGAACTTAGAAAGCACTGGAAAAACTTTGCGTATTATAGATTCCTTTGCTCCTACATCTACTCCTGGATAGGACTGAAGCATAAGTACTCCTGCTGTACATGTGTATCCAGTGATGGCACCGTGATTAAACAAAACAAACTCTGTTTCTGATTCCTGATTGAAAGAATGACAATGACAGCTTTTCACCCAGTTTACCACTTTCTGGCACTTTGGAGTCAAAACAACTCATTATTTTGAAGGAATAAATATTCCAAAGTTGTTCCTAACCTTCTTAAACTGTCCTTTCACAGTCTCCTACAGCATCAACATTACTGAGGCAGTTTCTAGGGTCTTTGAAAAACAGATTTACACAAATCATGTGTCTTCACTAGTGCACAAATAATTTCTTAGTGTGACTTGATTGCCTTTGAGAATGCTGTTAACAAGCTGCTCCTGCTTATTTGATCCCTGACCTTGTAGCAGCTTTGGGCTTCTTGCTTTCCTTGCCCCTTGTGTCTATAATGATTTAGTTAGTTACAAGGTTAAAAAAGCAGGTGTGGAAGGATACAAATTTTATCACTTATTACAGGGAATGCCAGCAAACTAGCACACAGTACTAAGAGAGCATAATATCTCAGCTCTACAAAGCTAGTAATTGATTTCATTATTAGGGAAGCATTTGGATTTTCCAAAGGTCATAAGCTATATGCTGTTGGATGTTTGCATAAATGCCTCTTTGTCTCCAGATTTCTCCTGATTGACCAGATAGTTAACCCTAAACCAATATTTTGCTCCAGCACATTATTTTCATTATCCTAAGATTTTATAATAAAAAAAAAAAAAAGAAAAAAAGTCATATGAAGATATTTCTGACAATAGTGTATTCACTCAAGCTAGAAACAGAGGAAACAAGTACCTAAATGCATCTCTATGGTAAATAGACCTTCAGCTGATATCCGGCTCTTGCTTAGACTACAGTGCACTTATTTAGCAAATAAGGTTTTCCAGTCTTCTTGAGGATCGTAATAGCCACTAAGGTTGGCAGGAAGAGATGTTTGAAAAGCATCTAATTGCCTTCCAGCGATAGACATCTGATTCAAGGCAATAGTGGTACCCAAAACCCCCTTAATTAGATCTAAATAATGATCCTCCAAAGAACATGAATTGTCATGCTTATATGATAATAACTATTAGAATCTATGAACTCCTGTATAAGTAATACCGGACATCAGTCAAATATGCTTACACCGCTTATTAAATGTGCAGATTACTGGTACATGTTAATATGCGCTCTGGTAGCACAAGCATCACATTTATCCTGGAGCATAGAAGGTTTTGACCTCACTTATATATTACCATTCTTTCAGAGTGTGTTTCAGAAGTGGTGTGGACAGGTGGTAGCACTGTGGGTGGATGTTTGTATTTACATATGCAACTCTTTTTAGGTACCATACTAAGTGGAAACTCCATGGACACAGAAGAACATGAAATGTAACCACAGCATACACCCTCTGTAGTAACTCACTGGATCAGTGTGATTACTACTATTCAGAAATATGTAAGCTAAAACCAGTTGTGTTCTGAGTGAAAAATAAATGTAGACTGACTATCCTCACACAGACTGAAGTGCCCCCTTTAATGTCAATATTTGGCAATTATCACTCTCAATTAGGTGCTTAGTTTTTTTCTCGCCAGGGAATTATAGCATTGAGTGTCCATGGTCACCTGGTAGGACTTCAATTAAGGAAAATCAAATTCCCTTTTCACCTACTCACTTTGTGCCACAAGTTCACCTCTCTTCATGGGTTGATTTCTGTAAGAATGATAAAAAAGAAATTAGGAGTTGCTGAGCAACCTCAAATTCTTGTACTTCAGTGATTTTTTTTCAGAATGAAGTCCCATGGTATTGCAGAGGAAAAAGGGAGTAAAGGTATTTGCTTTAAGTACCAGAGTGTTTGGATTTACCTCTAGTAAAGAGTCATGTATAGCTGTGTATTTTTCATGGAGTCACAACAGGTAGCATAATGAGCAGAGCTAATGAAACACCACTTTGCTCTTCAGTAGTCCATGTGGTCACCCAGTAGCTATTGCTGATGTAGGTTTTATAAGCAGCAAGTAGGAGCACTAAAGAATCCTTTTCATGTGAATACAACCCTTCGATTTTAGCTTTCCAATTAACCCAAAGGAAACTTGATGAAGATGGCAGCAGAGTAAGAAAAACAGATGACTGCATCATAAGGATGATCTGGCTGAAGTACCAGAGAAGACAAAACATCACAGGCAGTAATTCAGATCCAAGCTCAACCTCAGACTCCTTATATTCTTCAAATTTGAAGTTCTCTTTCAACCTCTCTGTCCTTAGTGGGAAAAGGAAATGCAGTATGAAGTTAGCCACTGCCTTTTCTCCACTCCCTTTTATTTCTTCTGATTCAAACAAATTATTTTTGTGGGATTTCTGACTCATGGGATCTCTGCCTCTGAGGGGAGAATAATGATTCCATGAGGAATTTTTCTCTCCCGAGGCTATGTTTTTAGGCAATATTCACCAGGATGCATGAGGCAAAACTGCTACAGTTCTGTCTCTTTTAGAATTCATTAAGCCGTATCTTATTCCACTGTTCCTTCTCATTAGACCCAAGTAGACAGATATGGTTACTCTTCATGAGAATTCCTTTTAAGAATTTCCAGATTTGACAGCAATAAAAACACCTTCAGGTTGGATATAGCTTAAAATTTGTGGGCTTGGAGCAGACAAAATAACAAAAAAAAATAGTTAAAATCACTAAAAAAAATCTTTGAGAAAAGCTTATTTAAAGCCTTTGCAGTTAACATATTGTTGTATCAAGCTGGTATGTAAATGCAGTGCTGAAGTAAAGAAACTATAGTAAAAAAAAAAAAAAAACAACAAAAAACAACAGAAAGTGATAAGTTTAACAATAAGGAAAACACTAATAAACACATCATCATAGGTTGGCACTTAAAATATTTTAAATTTTTATAGATCTTAATTATAATTTTAATTCAAATATATGGTATTAAGGATCAGGATTGCAGAAATACCTAAAAGGCTTTATGTTTGTTTGAATGTCTAGGAAGATAAATTGTCCATTTTACATGCATAAAAGTTTACTGTATAGGAGTTGTTAGGGAAAAAAAAAAAAACAAAACCTACACAAAAAACAAAGCTGCGCGAAAAATAAAACGTTTATGGAGGGCAAATTTTAAGTGATTAAGACAAAAAATTGTACAAATAGCCTTGTCCTACCTCCACTTCCCAAACAGAAATATATCACGTAGTCTGTATGAAGGAAGAAGGAAGGTAATCTTAACAATAAAAACAACCATTCCATATGTAATTATTTCTCATGTAATGGACTATCTCTGAACATTTTCCAGCATTCTTTGGTATCATTGAATTTGTTTTGGTTAATTTCTGCAATCTTTTTTCTATTTCAGGTGCATTATTAATCTGTATGAGTGGAAAGACCCATAATCTTGCACAATTATTTTATAATTCAGAAAAAAAACACATCTTGATTTTAGGACGTGAGGTAATGTGCTCCATGAATACCTATGGATTCATCATTTTTTTTCTGGTTATTTTATTGTCAGTGAGGTAGGGCCCTGAGCAGTCAGATCTTAGCTGGCTTTGATCAGAGTGGGTGGCTGTATAAAATGACATACAGACATCCCTTCCAACCTCACTCTCTTTATGTTTATCTGTTTCTGGGGAATAATTAGAAGTATTTGAATTTAACCTTATTCTTCTGGGACCACACAAATTCTTCCACAGGGCCTTCTCCACGCCGCAGCTGTTAAGCTCTTTGAGGGTGCATGATCTTTAGGTCTCTGGGTTTGATTTTTCCAGAGGAATAGCAAATTTCACAGTCAGATTTGGTGCTCCCTTTGGAATTCATTTGCTTTGATAAGCTGCTCAAAGGCCAAAGGCAATTTAAACATTGCACAGACTTAGGCAGATGGAAACACCAAGATATGCAGGAGGGGTTTTAGGGTGTAATGAAGAGTCATAAAACAGTACTATAAAACTGTTGTAACTCTCTAGACTCAGAGCCCATCTCTAGATAAAAAGATTATTTCAGACCTCTTATAGCAGCACAGTTAACAGTGCTCAATGTTAACAGTGCTCAATGTCAATATTACCTTCAGTTTGCAAGACTTAAATTAAACTGGTTTCTCTTAAGGTTGCACTCAAAATGGAGCGTATCAGGTCTGCAGGTAACTCGCTACATCATAGCTGCATTTGACAGTAAGTAAATGCACAAAAGCAGATTCATTGCATAGGCCTATTTCCTAGTAGCCTACTATAAGTCATTGCAGATGTTGTTCTAAGCTGTATAGGGCTAGCTCAACAGCATTCTATTTTTTAGTGAAGTCTTCTTAAGTCCCTTAGTTCTTTTGAAAGTTAAAGGCAGATAATTTGAGGTGTGTCTGGATCTAGTGCTATCCTGTCACTGAGCGGCCTAGATTAGCTAGGATTAACAGGCTAAATCACTAACTAAATAAAAACTAAAGAAAAACATTAAAAAAAGTAAAATAAAATAATCATCTGTTATCTGGTTTAGCACAGACGTGTCCAAGATCACCACTTTGAGTGATCTTGGTGATTGATCACTCAGAAGTAGTGATTGAGAAGCAGGGACCAGAATCCTA
Source organism: Pezoporus occidentalis (assembly GCF_034315485.1). Classification (NCBI taxonomy): domain Eukaryota; kingdom Metazoa; phylum Chordata; class Aves; order Psittaciformes; family Psittacidae; genus Pezoporus; species Pezoporus occidentalis. The sequence continues at coordinate 6,454,115 of NW_026912961.1, read as the reverse complement.
TTTAATAACTGAAGTGGCTTAATTTTCAGGAAGAATTATCACTCAGGCTGAATTCGAAATTTAATATCAAAAATGCTATTTTCATAGACAGATACATTGTTAAGAAACAATATGAAAATTCTTAAATTGAGAATTAAATATGTTAAATATTTATCTTAGCGCTGGCATTAATCTTTCAGCACGTTTAATTATGAAGACACTTCAGTCATTTGAACATGAGCTTAAAAGTGTAAATTAAGGCATTTACTTTTGGAAAAGACAACGAGAAAATGACAAAAAAAAAAAAAAGTTTATTGAGGAAGCCCTGAGAGAAAGAAGGAAGATCTGGTGAGATTTTTGAAACTCATCAAGGTTTTTTTTGTGGGACCTTTTAATTCAGCAGTGTCGAGCAGCTAGATTTGAAAACACATTCTATTGATACCTTGCAATCCAAGAATATTTCCTGTAAGAACATGCAAGAACCTGAAAAATTCTTCTTCACTAAAATTGAAAAACAAATTTCCTATATGCTACCATTTTCTTTTTATTTCTAGTACTACTGGAAAGGAGTTACTATATGCAACTAAAAAACTCATCTATTTTTAAAGGGTCAGTGGTTTAAGAAACAGAAAAAATTAGCCTAACTCTGTGTTGAAGCTACCTGAGGAACTTGAAAATAGGATGGGGATGTTAGAAAGATCAAGCAAAATATTGTAGCTTTACAATCGGTTCCTATTTGACTTGTAAGTTTTGCCTCCTGAGATTTGTGTTTCAGTTTGTATCATTGACAATCAAGACACTGTTTTATTTTTAAGAAGCTAAACTGAAAGATTGCAAATGAATATATTTCTTATATGCTGAAGAATGTGTAGTCTGAGAAAGTTTAATGATGCTGAGTGCTTAATATACCTAAAGGAAGATTTTCTTCATCCAGCTACTTTTAGACACTGAGAAACATGACTACAGCAGACTCATTAGAGACATACAATACTCAACATTTTTGAAAGTACAGGAAATACTTCCACATTTCCTTTTAAATGTACAGCAACTCCAAGTAACTTCTGAATATAGCAGAGTAAAAATACTAAAAATAGATTATTTTCCATCCTTACCTAGGAAATAACAACTATTTGCTGTGAAAATAAAGACTATTACCTTACCTGGGAAAAAGCAACTAGAAGTTCCAATGCACTTTTTTTAAACCAGAATCAGCAAGACAATAAAGGCAATCTTCTGTCATCTATCTAGTCCTGAAAGTTTAGTTTCAGCAATGGCAAGGCAATTCTGCCAATAACATGTGTTATTCTGACACAGAAATCTGTGTTCCTAATAGACCATCCTATGAGCAATATTCAAGTTCAGCTTATTCTGCCTTAGATCTATGTAAATACAGGAGAAAGGAAGGCAGGAAGGCATGTATAAATACTGAAGTTCACTTCATGTCAACTAGAAGTCCTTTATCTTGTGGAAATGGAGATAGACTAAGAAAAGTAACAAAATTTTTTTGCTGAAGGCAAAGATAGTCTAAGCTCCCAAATTCTGATTCTTTTGGTTTATGGGGTTTGGTTTTGTTAGTTGTTGGTTTTGTTGTATATTTTGTTGTTGTTATTTTAATAAAAAATGCTCTTGTAATATATGTTAACTACAGGTACCCTATGACATACAATTACATCTTAGAGGCAGCACTGGAAAGTTATCATTTTCTATGTCTGTCTTAAAATTCAAAATGCTTCCACACCTTCTGTATGTAAACATAAAAATAAAATTATTTTTATATTGTGTACCTTTGTACATGCTTTTTAAATTTTACAACCTTCCACTTTTTCAGGAGGGGAAAATCTTTATTTTACTAATTCAGATGCTATAGAGGAATATCTGCCCCTGTGGTGCCAGGTGGGCTGGTAGAGACTGTGTTAGTGCAAATGCATTTTGCATTAATATGTCATCAAAGAGTTCAAGGGAGGAAAGAAGGAATTTATTTTAAGTGTCCATGAACACCTATGGAGAAACATATGTCATCTCTGAATACCAAATTAAATCATTACGATCATGATACTGTAATGAATACCTAATGAGCCCATAATGAGAAGACCCTAAGCATTATTTTGATCAATTATGTCACAATATTATGGGAGTACACCAACAGTGTTTGCAGGCTGTGAGGTCTACTCTGACTTTTAGCTGTATAATTAACATGTACATATTTTTTTTCTGTAATGTGAGAGGTGCAGAAATTACTATTTCATAACTACATATACCACAATGCTACGCCTTAATTCTTACCAATCTTTCACTTGCTTGAGAAATAAAAACCTTTAACACAAAAGAAGAAAAAGTAGAATAGCATGAACATATGAATAGCATACAGGTTTTCCATCAGAAGACACCAGATTTCCTGTGTGATACAAACACCAGGATTGAAAAGAAAGGTCTGTCAAGTCATGCTGAGTTACATGTATGAAATAATAAATGCCTTATTAGTCTACATCTGTGTCAACTCTCAAAGTCAAGATTAGCTGCTGATTGAAAATTAAATATGTAAGCTTTAACCTTCTTTAGGTCAAATAAGTGTTCTTCATGTCTTTATCTCCTTTACCAAACTCCTTGACAACTTAGAATGGAAAAATCTTTGCTAGATGTGAAAGCTATACATCTAACTCTGCCTCACAAATACATTTTTCCATAACCCTTTAAGCACCAAGATTATAAAAAAGAAATAAGCCAAGCAGTGTGTTCTTGACATTATTGATCTTTGACAAATTTGATGACCTTCTATGATAGGTTTACAGCAGTGGTGAATAAGGAGAGTGACTGATGTCATCTACCTGTATATGTGCAAAGTTTTTACAGTCTCACATAATGACCTTGACTCTAAACTGGAGAGGCAGGGACTTGCCCAAAGAAGTTCTAAATGCTTTATCTCTTGCAGTGTTCCAGGCCAAGTTGGACAGTGCCTTGGGTGATATGGCCTAGTGTGAGGCATCACTGCTCACTGGCAGGGGAGTTGAAACTAAGTGATCTTAAGGTCCTTAGGTCCTTTCCAACCCTAACTATTCTATGACTTTATGACTCTATGATTCTGTGACTCTGTGACTATGATTCTATGAATCTACGGTTTGATCCACGTGGTGGATAAGGAATTGGCTGGATGGTTGCACTCAAAGAGTTGTGGTCAGTGGCTTGATGTTCGAATGAAGATCAGTAATGAGTGGTGCTCCTCAGGGGTTGGTGTTAGGACCAGTGCTGTTTAACATCTTTGTTAGTGACACAGACAGTGGGACTGAGTGCACCCTCAGCAAGTTTGCCAACGACACCAAGCTGTGTGGTATGGTTGACATGATGGAGGCAAGGGATGCCATCTAGAGAGACCTTGACATGCTAGAGAGGTGGCCTTGTGCAAACCTTATAAAGTTCAACAATGCCAAGTACAAGGTCCTGCACTTGGGTCAGGGCAATCCCACGCACAGGTACAGGTTGGGTGGAGAACAGTTTGAGGGCAGCCTTGAGGAGTGTTGGAGGAGCTGGGTGTGTTGCTTATGAGAAGCTCAACATGACACAGCAGTGTGTGTTCGCAGAGCAGAAAGCCAGCTGTATGCTGGGCTGCATCAAAAGAAGTGTGACCAGCAGGTCCAGGGAGGAGATTCTCCCCCTGTTCTTCATGAGACCCTACCTGCAGTACTGTGTTTAGCTCTGCAGCCCCCAGGATATGGACCTGCTCGAGCAAGTCCACAAAGATGATCAGAGGACTGGAGCACTTCTTGTAGGAAGACGGGCTGAGTTGTTCAGCCTGGAGAAGGGTGACCTTCTAGCAGCCTTCCAGTATTTAAAGGATGCGTACGAGAAATATGGAGAGGTACTTTTTACAAGGTCATATAGTGATAGGACAAGGGGAATGGATTTAAACTGAAAGAGAATAGACTCAGATTAGATATCAGGAAAACAATCTTTAATGTGAAAGTAGTGAGGCACTGGAACAGGTTGCCCAGAGAAGGCTGCCTCATTCCTTGAAGTGTTCAAGGCCAGGCTCGATAGGGCTCTGAGCAACCTGGTCTAGTGGAAGGTCCCTGCCCATGATAGGGGGTTGGAACTAGATGATCTTTAAAGTCCCTTCCAACCAAAGCCAGTCTATAATTCTATGATTCCATTCCCTTTCTTTCCACATGTACATAAACTTCAGGTTTGAGGTAAACTAATAGCTGGTTTCACTTGAGAGTCTACTTTCCCCCCCTCTTTTTTATTGTTCTTTCTAAATCAAAAAGTTCTACAAAAGAAATTAAGACAGGTTTTTTGATGTTCACAACAGCAAAAGATCTATCCCACCCCAAGCACAAAACAATAAACCCCACATCTTACATTCTGTTTAATAATAAAGTATCTTCAATCACACAGTCTTTTAATCTCTTGCTTATTGTTTATTACCTTAAAATAGATGGTTTGCTGAAGTTGTACAGCAGGCAGAACTTTTAATTTTTTAACCTCTGTGAAGAAAGACTTTTACAAAAATGCAAAAAAAAAAAAAAAATACTTTAGAGACAGATTACTCAGGAGATTCCAGTACTATTCACTTGCATGTGTATTTGCTAAGACTTTGGTATTTAAAATTAATACTAGGGTTTCAGTGGCCAATGCCACATGCAGATCTTTAGGGAGTTTGTTTTTAAAATGGAAGAAGATAGGGGAAAAAAAAAAAAAAGAAGAAACTGGGAAAGGTTGAATTGACAGATTCCTTAACGCCTAGTAGTAATAGACCATACTTCTGCAGAAAGACACTGATCAGCTACTGTTTTTCACCAGCTTTGCCATGAGGCAGCCAGTCTTTCTCCACTTCATGCAGTCATTGCATTCCCATCTGTGAGCTCTGCAGGACATGGGGCAGGCCATAAGCAGTCAAATCACATTCCTGTCTTCTCCCCAAGATATAGGCAGCTATGATGAGTTGAAAACACCTGCTTGCGACTCACAAGGGCTGTAATGTAGCTGCATTAGCAATCCTCTTTTAGTTTACTGAATCACTCTATTCACCAGGTGCATCAAGGAATTGCTCCTGCTCCAGGCCAGTGCAAAGAGTACAGATTAATTATGCTAATCATCCACTCTAGGCAGCAAATGCACAAAACATCCACCTGTTTTATTCCTCCAGTCAATTCTTTTCCATCTATACTTCTTATCTCTGGGTCTTCCCAGTGTGCCTGGCTTAACGCAGGGCCAGGATTTAGAGGCAGATTCCAAGGCTTTTCTCTAGTCATTCACTGCTGTCAAACCATGTGAAGAAGCTTTTCTTCCTTTAACTACTGTGGATATTTGTCGACTTATTAGTTTTTTATCTTTATAAATTCTTCTAATACTCCTTTCTTTCTAAGCATTCTTTAGTGTGAAAGTTCAAGATCTGAATGTTTTCTACAGTCTCTGTTTCTCACATAGCTTTTGTTTCCCTACTAGTAACTTATAAACCTTCTTTTTTTCTACAAGTTTCATGTTTAACAAGCTCTGAGTAACTCCTTTCTTTTTTTTCTGAAATCAATAAAGTTTACCAATTCAATACTAAGCTAAATGGCACATGCTATGTGCAATTCATTTCACAATAGACAATATTTTTTTAAATTTTAAATATAATAGAAAAAAGTAATATGTGGATAACTGTGGGTTGTATTGTTTGGTGGGTTTTTTGGTTTTTGGTTTTTTTTTTGTTTGTTTGTTTGGTTGGTTGGTTTTTTGTTGGTTGGTTTTTTGTTTGTTGTGGTTTTTTGTATGGTTTTTATTTTTATTTGTTTTAATTTTCACCACAGTTCCACAGCAGAAGCTTTTTCCAGAAATCCTGTTCCTTGTTGCAAATTTTTTTGTCAGAATGACATCCTTCGTTAAAGACAGTGAGATTTCTTCCTTTCAATACTGGAAGGAAATCTATAGTAATGGAACTATTTTAAGCTGATGCACTGGAAAGTGCACAAATTTCCTATTTGTGATACTTTAAAGTTCAATATTGCTGACTGTTTGCATAGGGGTTGTTTTAGCAAAAATACTCAGCTTTTCATTTCTGACTGTGTTTCCCTGTTATCTGAAGTCTCACTAGCCACCTACACAATGAACAGTGTACTTCTTTCTTTAAGTTTTGACACATGGCCAGTGTACATGTACTTTGGATATTAGAGTCTGGGAGACAGACAGCACCTTAATTTTAGGACAGCAAAAGTAAAACCAGGCCTACAGATGCTATCTTTAATTTCTTTGTTTAACTAAAAACCCACTCTTTTTTTAGATATGAATGAGACGGACAGAGAAATGCCAGTCTGTCACACCATAGCACCACAAACCTGGGCATCTTGCCATCAAAACCATGTCTTCTTTGCAAGGGCATTGTCCAGAATAGATGTTTGAAAATACTGTTAAAATAATGTTAAATAGGGTTTAACATGAAAATATACAAAGAATGTGCTTGTGTCTGAAAACCGAATTTAATTCTTCTAACACTGGACTATGAATTCACTTAATTCAGTTAGTTAATTGGTAAATATCATAACAATCAAGGTATTGCAGTCATTTTGTCAGTGTTTACTAGAATGTTATATTGGCAGATTTTAAATCAAATGACCTTCTTTAACACTCATACCATGCTAAGCCAGCGACGAAGTGAAGAATCAAGGTCATTTTTCAGCCTATGTTAACTAGAATGTCAATTACTCTTGTGCTTTGCCACAAAGCAGTCACAGAGAGTTAGGGCACAGGCTCAGATATGAGCACATAGAGAGGGACAGCCTCAAGATATATCCAGTCAGCTGATGTCAATGTTTGCCTTTCTAGCACTCTTGGCAGTCAATATGCTATTGAAGGTTTTCACTTTCAAGCTTCCAACAGTTAGTTCAAACACACTTATTCTTTTTTAATTGGTTTATTTCTCAATTTTTTTTTTTAATTTATTTTTTGATTTTGTACAGTTTGAATATGGCTGTTTACTTTTCTTAGAAACACAGAATCACAGAATGGCTGAGGCTGGAAGGATACCTCTGGAGGTTCATCTCTTCCTACCCACTGCTGCTCCAGGAGGGTCACCTTGAGTAAGTTCTGAAGGACCATATCCAGACAGTTTTGAATGTATCCAGGGATGCCGACTTCACAGCTTCTCCAGGCAATCTGTGCTAATGCTCAGTCACCTCACAATGAAAAAGTGTTTTCTGATGTTTCTGATGTCTAGAGAGAACTTCCTATGTTTCAGTTTTTCCCCTTTGCTTTTCGTCCTGTCACAGGGAACCACTGAAAAGAGCCTGGGTCTGACTTCTTTATACCCTTCCTTCAGATATTTGTACACACTCATGCTGAAGGGAAGTGATGCCATCCAGAAGGACCCTGAAACATTTGAGAGGTGGCCAATGACAACCTCATGAAGTTCAACAAAACCAAGTGCAAGGTCCTACACCCGGGTCAGGGCAATCCCAGGGACGGTTACATGCTGAGCAGAGAATAGATTCAGAGAAGCCCTGAGAAGGACTTGGAGATGTTGGTTGATGAGAAACTGAACATGAACTGGCTGCAGTGTGTGCTCACAGCCCAGAAGGCCAACCTGGGCTGCATCAAAAGGAATGTGACCTTTTAAAAAAGGAGGTGATCCTGCCCCTCTACTCTGCTCTCGTGAGACCCACTTGAAGTACTCTGTGGACTTCTGGTGTCTTCAGAAGAAGAAGGACATGGAGCTGTTGGAGCAAGTCCAAAGGAGGCCATGAGGATGATAAAGCCGCTGTAGCACATCCTGTATGAAGACAGGTTGAGAAAGTTGCGGCTGTTCAGCCTGGAGAAGAGAAGGCTGCGTGGCAACCTCGTAGCAGCCTTCCAGTATCTGAAGGAGGCCTACAAGATTGCTGGAGAGGGACTTTTCATGTGGGACTGTAGCGATAGGACAAGGGGTAATGGATTTAAACTTAAACAGGGGAAGTTCAAGTTAGTTAGAAGTATCAAGTTAGATACAAGGATACAAGTTCTTTACTGTGAGGGTGGTGAGGCAGTGAAACAGATTGACCAAAGAAGTGGCAAATGCTCAAGTGCCTGGCGGTGTACAAAGTCAGGTTGGACAGAGCCTTGGTTGACACATTCTAGTGTGAAGTGTCCCTGACCATGGCAGGGAGGTTGGAACTCGATGATCTTAAGGTTCTTTCCAACCCCGACTATTTTATGATTCTGTAAGATTCCCTCAGCTTTCTGTGCTCCAGGCTGAACAGTTCCTTCAGCATTTCCTCACACGAGGCATGCTTCCGTCCCTTAAACTTTATAGTGGTCCTCCACTGGGCTTTCTCTGGTTAGCTGCATACTTTTCTAGTACTGGGAAGCCCAGAACTGGATCCAGTACTACAAGTGTGGTCTCAGTTCCCCATTAAACTGGTATTATTAAAGGTATTAATTACAGAAACTTTAAGCATACAAGACCCTTCACCTTCAAGTGCTGTACAGTATTTACTGGATAACCATAGCCAAACCAACACTGTCAAAATTCCCGTTGAGAGGTGCAAGTGTCTATAATATGGCCTGCTCTGGAAAGGGTATGTAACCAACCTAATGTGTTCAAAACAAAGTAGAGTGAACAAAAGAAAAAGAATTACTACAGTGATCTAGGCCACAGGGGCATTGTTTGAACAAGTATTAACAGGCAGCAACACTCCTGCATACAGCTGCAGAGACAAAATCAATGGGAACAGTCCAGAAGCAGACACCATGAGAAAGAGCCATAGAGCTTCTGGGCCTATGGTATAATTGTACTCTGAAATATGAAAAGCACAAAATATGAGATATTACATTTGAAGTTACTTTGACGTTTTCCACACTTCATGCAAGGTGGCTGGGTTGGTAGCAGTGCATAAGCTCTAGCAAGATAAAGCACCATTCACATTGGATCTCAGGGCTGATTCCTCTCATCATAAGCTACCATTCTGAAGGTATGTATAATTCACAGTGAAGATACTTGTTTTCTGAAATCCCTTCTCGAACATTTTAATTAAGTTGAATAATTAAAAGCAGAATTCCATTCTATCTTATCACATTTTATCTGAGGTGACAGGCACACGAAGATGGAATTGCTGTCCCAGGCTAGAAAATTTAGAGGTTGGAAGCAATGTGAATATCAAGATAACTACCTAAAAATTGAACTACAGGCAAATAAAATATTTTTTTCTAGATTAATTCAATCTTTAAACATTAACAGGAGTTTATGAAGGATATGTTCTAGAGACCCTTGGTGGCTAAAGACAATTTGTTTTTGACAGTGCCCTGTAGAGCTCTGGTCTCTTCCCTCTAATCACAAATAGCTTTTATCTTGGTAGAATATCACATCTACACCTATCATCTTCCATGGTATCCAACAGTGTCAAAAAAGATGATTTTTGAATGTTATTATCTGGCTCCAAAACATGCCACACAACATTAAACCCTTCTGCCTAGGTACAAAGTTCATTACACAGAGTTGGAAACTCTTTTATTGCTTTGTGAACCTTCTTGATGTAAGCTGTGCTAATGAAAACATACCCTGTTATTCGTGGTGATGAAAGGTAAAGATGTACTTTCTGAAGCAACTGTCATTTCTTACAGAACTCTGGGCTTAGTACTGGAGTTATGCAAAATGTGTTACTTAAGGCATAGCACAGAAGGACATAAAAAGTCTGTTGTGTGTCACTTCCACCCACATCTGGTCACCAAGAATGGATTATTACAGCTATTTTTAATTCTATATGTATTAAGGCAATCAGTTAATAGCTTTCATGAGGCTAATTTCTCTGTCTAACTATCCACACCATTCTGAAGGAGCAGGGAGTTGCTAAATTAGAATATTTGAAGTGTGTCCCAGGAAATTCAAATTGGTTTTACTACCTAGACACAATCACCATATTTTACCCTTCCCTTCAGTGCTCACTGGCCTCAATAAATAGCATGTGGCCATTTATGGACTCCCACAGGCTCTGTCTAAACTTTACAGTGCTTCACAGATACTTGGTGTAAGTTTGTGCTCCAGGTCAATCTCCACTCTGTGTCAGGATGAAACCTAACAACCTAAGTCTCTTGAGAAGCTTGATTTTCTTGGGGGAAAACCTTGACAGATGAGCTAAAAACAATATATCCTGCATTATGGACTTGTCCCCAGTCTGAGCAATCAGATATATGAGCACCTGAGGTCCATCATCAAATGTATCCAAGAGTTTAATGACTCTGAGAGACATCCAAGAGTCTGATATAGAAAGACTATATTAAGCCATGGTGAAATCCAGTTCATTCAAAAATAAGATTTTGAGAAGAAAAAAATGTATGGCTAAAGAAATATTTTGAAGTCATCTTTTGTCAGTTGGAAAAGTGTACGTTGAAATAGCTGAGATAAGAGAAACAGAAAAAGTCATACACACCCACGATATCTTCAGGGAACACTCACTAATTTTCATTAGAAATATTATTTTCAGATGATGTTTCCTTTGTGTGCTTTAAAATTTTACTTTTGGTTCAGAGATACCGTTTCCCATTACAATACCATTTTCATGTGTATCACCCCTACCATTCTGTGAAATGGCATTGATAAAATTCCCTAAAATATAAGATAAAAATAAGATTTAACAGATTTTTCTAGACGTTTGCATAAACATTATGAATTGGAATTATCTTTAATTACTTTATTTAATATGAGTAACTCGCTACCTACATAAAATTCAAATAAGGTGACCAAAGACTGTAAGTGGAAAAAAAAACAAAAAAAGAAACCAGAAATTGATTTAGATGGAATTAAGTATGATACCTAAGGCAATTACAGGATAAAAAAAAAAAAAATAAACATTTTATTAAGATTCTTGATTTAACCTCTGAATGACATATTTTCTTTTAGACTCTCATCTAGTATCTATTTTGTTTCTGTGTGCTGGAACAATTCAAACAGAAGGTACAAGGGTACAATCCTCTCTTCTCCTTTCCCCTAATCCTTGTGAAATTATCCCTGTTATAAATCTTCAGTGAGGACATTGTAAATAGTTTGAGACATCTTTATCAGAAGAAAAAAATATCAGTCTTCCACATTCTGTATATACTGCCTAAGATTTTGAAGAAAAGGAAGACTCCTGGCTAGTGAATTTTGAAGAAAAGGAAGACTCCTGGCTAGTGATGCTGTAAAATAAAATAGGAGTTGCTTGGATTAAGCAACTTGAGCTTGAATTAAGCAACTTGAGAGAAAAGAGACTTGAGTCTATCTTCAGAGTAGCTTTGTGGCCTATGGACATACCTCCTGGAGCCAGGATTTAAAAGCCTCATGCCCACAGGAAGGTGCATGAAAACCACCTTTGTGCTTCTTCGTTCCCCTCAGGAGGATACTTGCTCTGCTTGAGATGAGTTTCTGTGGATCACTGTTTTTGAGGCTGATTTGAAGCTCACTGTGAGGAACCTAGCTTCCCCTCAGGCAAAATAAAGAAGATCGACATGGATTTTTAGACTGCAGTCTAGGAAACCCAGTAATTTATTTCAACATTTATCATCCTTATTGCGTTTCTGGATTTTGTCTTGAGGCCTTTCCCTCTCTGGAGGCCTGCTTTTGCAGATAGATTTGCCTCGTGGTTTACCATGGTTTCAAGCATCTAATGGGTACAAATCATCTTTCCTGATAAATATCTGCTGCTAAAAGTATCTTTGGATGGTTGCTGGGAGGAGCATATCTTTTCCTGGTCTCACTGAGACCTGGAGTAGGCCTTAAAGGTTGAAGTGTCTCAATAAGCATCTTGAAAATTTTGGTCATATATTTACCCTACCAGTGAGCTTGGGTTGTGTCCCAAGACTAATTTTAAAGTATCTCTTAACAGAAGCATTTGCATTCCTCCATTTAAATTGTAAATAATAGTGCTGTCAGAAAATTGCTGCTCCCTTAAGTCTTAAAGGATGTTGGTAGTAGAATGGTTTCAAATTCAATGTGCTGCATTTGTGACTATTGCATACTTTTATTTTTTTTTTGACAATTTCTCACCATATCCCATAAGGTAATGATTAAAACTTGAAAGCTTTAAAAGAGAAAACAACTGCTCAAGAAAGATATAGAACAGTTTAGTCAAGTGCTTTGGGCTCTGGCTGCCTCATTCTCCCACACCCTCTCTTCCCTTGAGTCTCCCTTCTGAAAGCCCGTTCTTCCCCAAGACCAACTGTATCTGTCAGACAGCCTTAAAAGAAAAGCCAAATCCAAAACAAAGGGGTGTTTTAATTCAATGCTGTACATAAAATACTGTGTATTACCAAAATTTTTACTCTGCCTTCAATGCAGCCTTCAGTTGTAATGTCAGAAAGGCATTGGGAGCAATTGTGATGACATCAGTAAAATCATGAAGGTAAAACTTTTGTTCTTTCCATGGGTGCTGATCTTTAGACAATGGGCCTGATTCTTCAATCTCTCTGGTATTTGAATAGCCCTACTGAATTTGGTTTTATTGTACATACGTAAGAAATCATGCTCATGCAAAAATGTTTAGAAGATGGGAGGCCTGAATTTTAAGCGCTGAAGTTCAAAGAAAATATAATTAACAAAGAACACATTCCCATGAGCTGCCTAGCAGTTCCTACAAAGTACAGGGTATCCTCATCTCTTATTAACTTCAATAGAATTTGAAGACAAGTGACGCAGAGTAAGATTAGGGCTCAAAATTCCAGCTAATATGCATTTTTTTTGACAACAATAAAAAGGGGGTCTGATCAAGTCTGTTCAGCTCAGGACTTGTGTGAAGACAAATCTATTTTTGTCTTTTTTTGAAATAATGGTCTTATTGATCCCAAAGATCAGTTGAAATGTAATTATTTTATAATGATGCATATTGTTCAAGGATCATTCTAAAGTTAGTCCAATTTCATGAATCATCATACAGAGATAAAATAGATTCCCAAACTCCTAATTTTCAGGTTCTAAAAACCCCCAGCACTTCCGTATATATTTGAAGGAAGGGGAAAAGTATAAATATATATACATGTATGAGTATGCATACTTATGTGTGTGTGTGTGCCTTTAATTACATATAGGTGTATTTTTTTTCTTTCACTTTATCTTGACTATGATAAGACTTCCTGTTATAAAGGATCTTGTACTTATATATTAGTAATACGTTCAGGAATCTAGTATTTGTTGCTGTCGTAGTTTTCTTCAAATTACTAGGGTTACCTCTGTGTCATGGTTTAAGCCCAAGCTGTAAATCAGAACCCTGCAGTCTACTCCCCCTCACATGGTGATCCCCATCACAATCAGCAAACAGGTCTCAAGGGTATTTAAAGTCCATTCAAAACCTTCAAAACTCTCAAACAGTGCTGTGAACGGTTGGGGGTGGGGGTGGGGGTGGGGGGGCGGTGCTGGGGTTGTAATAGAATGTCTCCTTCACATATTGACCACCAGAGAAGGAGAAAAAAGATGTGTTAATTGCTAAGCACTTCTATTATATACCTCCCAAAGGTGGTGACCACACTGGGAACATAAGCCAGATCAGTTTCATGATCAATGATTGTATTGTATTACGAGTCATTACCATAAAGTACGAGACAAGAACCTTAGCCCAAGCCCCCCACCTGATAAACGCTAACACAGCAAATGCCGGCTGTAAGTAAGGTACTGAAACTGTGAGATCAGGAACAAAACTTTGAGAGGCAAAAAATCAGCATTGTGACCAGTGACTATTAATCCAAAACAATGAATGCTTTTCACAAATACAGACACACTTGGGACAGATCTGTTGTTATCTCAACCCTTTGTGCCCCAGGTTGGACTCCAAAAAGAACTGTCCTGGTTTAAATCCAAGTCGTAAATCAGAACACTTCAGTCTATTCCCCCGCACCTCTCTCCCCCCCCCCCCCCTCCCCCCACTCCCGGAGGGGTGGGAAAGAGAATTAAAAGAATGTAACAGCCATGGGTTGAAATAAGAGCAGTCCAGTAACTAAGGTATAACACAAACCACTACTGCTACCACCAATAATAATAATGATAAGGGAAATAACAAGGGAATACAGCTGCTCACCACTGACCAATACCCAGCCCAACCCTGGCAGTGACCCAGCCCTTCCAGGTAACTCCCAGTTACCTCCTGGGCATGACGTGCTGTGGTATGGAATACCTCTTTGGCTAGTTTGGGTCAGGTGTCCTGTCTCTGCTTCCTCCTTGCTTTCCCTCCTCCCTGGCAGAGCATGAGACTCACAAAGTCCTTGGTCACACTAAACATTTGAGCAGTAACTAAAATCATAGGTGTTATCAGCACTGTTCCCAGGCCAAAAGTCAAAACCACAGCACTGCACCAGCTACTAAAAAGGAGAAAAATGACTGCTACTGCTGAACCCAGGACACTCTGCTGAAACCGGGTTCTCTAAGCTCTATCTTCTTCAGTTTCAGGTAATTTTCAAAATCAGAATGGGCCTATTTTCTCTACCTGTTTTTCATGCAAACAAAACCCGACGGGAACAGCCAAACTCAGAAAAATTCCCTTTCAAATTACAGAAATTATCGTTATTATCATTATTATTGCTGTCATTTACACACCCATCAATGTGCAATCTGGTAGTACTTTATATAGTTGAAAATATGAGAAACTGATATTAAGAAAATAGGATAATCAAATACTTAATGTTACAATCCCCATGATCTTGCCCACAAGTGCACACACACATATATATACACACAAAGACTTTGAAAGTAAGAAAATGAAATAGAGACTATCATAATATTAAATTCCAGAAATTGTGGTTAGTGAAAATCTAAGAACAAGAGATGTACACAGTGTTACTGGCCTTAAAAGGGTCTGAACTCAGTCTTCAATAGATATCTGGTAGGAGGTAATTATGAAATTGAAGAATGCAGTAATGATACAGCTCTGCTTTTGCCAGTATGCAAAGACTTAAACACTTCTGAGGAACAGAGACAATACAACATAAACTAAGTACAGACCTCAACTCTTCAACTCAACTTTTATGGATCAGTGCTTCATAAATTGTAGTGGAAATTCTGAATTGTGTAACAAATAAGCATATAGTGCAAAATGTTGGAGTGCTATCACATCTTCACCTGAGAAACAATCATTTAATTAATGGATGGGTCAGAATGCTATTACATTTTCAGTGTAGCTTCATAGTAGAAGCATTTTGGACAAGTCCCAGAGAGACTTAACTAAGCAGTTAAGATGAGGCTGTTTCTATTTCTCAGAAAAATGTGGATGACATTTGGCGATCACATGTCTTAAGATATTTGAATGTTTGCATAATCTGGATATATAAGTGCTGTATGAATTAAGTTCAAATTCTCTGCTACTTTGGCTGTCACTCAGTCTCTTGTAACTTATATTAATATTTTATTATTATAATATTATCATATTACCATATTACATGTTTATATGTTGCATGTTATGATATTATATAATATAATATTCTCATATTATAGTCATTATTTACTTATTACAGATTTATGAAGCAACTTGGTTTTTATCTGGAGAAGATTGTTTTCTAGGGTTATAGTAAGCACAAAGACGACATATGGGACATGGCAGAAGAGACAGGTAGTGTATGCCAGTAGTGAATAACTACCTAGTTCTTCTCCTCATTAGTTTGCAGGTAGCTTTAATCAAACCATAAACACAGTGCACAGTAGTCCAGAGCCCTCTCAAGGAGAGACTGCTACAAAAATATATCAGTCAATCCAGTTCTCTTTGGGTTTTTTTCCATCTTTGACAAAATTTTTTTGTGTTGCTTATTTCGCATTGTAATACTATCCATTTTGAGACATATTTTGTTATCCATCAAAATTGTAATCTTATTTTTAGTAAAATCAAGACTGAAAGTATGCAAACACACAATGCAGAAAAAGTCATAAGGCGGTAAAACTTTTTTTTGGGACTGTGGAAGCAATCTTACCCTTAGCACAACAGTCTCCTGCACACAGAATCTATGCAGGAGCCTTCCTCAGGCGGAGGCATCCTCCAGGAATTTTGCAGGTAGATTGCTTACCTCACCTTGTAAGTTGGTTGCAATTTTATGACCACTGCAAAATTGAAAGTACTGGTAGATTTGCTAGGTTTATCTAGATAGAAAAAGTGAGAAGGCTGTGGTTCAACATTTAGATAACTTCAGACTTTATAATTTAGGTGTCTTCGTTGCCCTTGCTAACACAATCTAAAGACACATCTTTATCCTAACTGTTGAGAAACAGCCTAGTGGGGAGCCCATATGCTAGTTCATTTATATTTGCTCAGTGATGTGGCAGTGATATCTGTATTTATATCTAAGTCCCACTCTGATTAAACTGTGAATAAATAGTCTAATTATTTATTTTAATATATTACTAATTTTAAATAATTCAGAGAACCTATTCTCTCTCAGCATTATGTTTTTGTTTTTAAAGACAAAATATCACAACCCGTAAATGTAGCCTTAAAATAGCACACTTTGATTTTATTTGACCATAATTTCATAACAAAAACTTTTATTATTTTTTTTAAATGTTAATGAAGTCTGAAGTCAGATATTTATCAGTAAATTTCAGGGTCCAGAATTTTTTCTGTTTAAAACTATTCTTGCATGACATATTTATTTTAGTTGATGGTTAAAAATACGAAACTGATAGTTTAAATAGGACATCCTGGTGTCTGTTTCTGGATCTGGAGATTTGAAAGCTGAATTATCCTGAAAAATTCCCACTGTGTTTTGTGGAAGATAGTGAACTTTATTACGAGGCAGGAAATCATTTATTTTTGGCACAGTTTTGGTAAACAGGAGTTATTGTAATGAAATTCCCTAGCAGTCTTGTGTATTCCCCATCCATGACTAATGGTGGTTAAGTTGATTGCTTATGAATTTCTTTTTGGCCCAGAGGGGTTTGTGCCAGCAGGGAACACTTGAACAACACATTTCTCCTTTCACTTGCAGCAGCATCCCTGGGGGCCCCATGTGTTACATTACCTTGCTCTAGCAGTGAAAGAGTTGGAGAAATGCTCCTTTAGCTTTGTAGACAGAGACCCCCATGGACATAATTTGAACTATAATTAGTAGCTGCAATGTTCAGGCTCCATTACCCAGTACAATTCCACCCTATAGTTAAAGTCTTTTCTGACTTTTAGATTCACTTCAAGTCATTTGTCGTCTTCTATCTTCCACACTTTCTGTTTTCATGAAAAAGGGTATAAATTTTGCCTGTAATGCATAAATGCTACTAAGCAACATTCTTGGATTTGAAAGTAAGTTTAATCAGTTTGAAGAGAAAAAAAAAAAAAGGCAATTATGAGGCTGATTCCAGCTCTGACAAAGTGTTAAATGGGATCTTTAGAGATAATGTTGACATTCAGGGACCAATTCAAACCATGTTACATAGAGGTAATTGAGGGCATAATTTTGTTCTTAGGACTCCTTGAAGTTCCTAGTGATTTTAATAGATTATAGGTATAAATTGAACAAGTATAAATTCATAAAACTGAATATATTTTAAAGCGAAACCTTAATGCTTAATTTTAAAATAAAGATTTAAAGTTTATAATTTGGTGCTTTAGTCCTACTTTTTTAACTTATTCATTTGTTGTTCTTTTTTTTTTTTATGCCAGAAGTATTAAAATTAAGTATCCATTTTTATGTATTAACTGGGGGGGGGGAAAGTTAACTTATTTAAAAGTGGAAAGGAAAAGATGGGAAAGATTTCTGAGACTCAGATTGGTACTATGAAGGTGAAATAGAACTAAAGAGAGAACACATTTTTTTTTCTTTAACTGAGGTCAGTATTAAATGCCACTTTTCAAGTTCTTTTAGAACATTCTACTTTAAGAAATTTTCTATTTTAAGAGAAGAATATTGTGCTGCAAGGCCCAGGCTCAATTAAATGATTTTTTGAGTTTTCTGTGAAAGTCTATTTAATCTCTGTAGCACTGTGCTGACCTGTATAGAGAAAGATGGCAAAGCTACTTCTTAGCTTCAATGTCTATTCCTGTAACACAGCCTCAGCAGTCAGTTTCTAACAGCTCCTCTGACAGGAAGACCTCTTACAGAATACTTTATCATTTAATAGCCAAAATAGGAAAGAAGAAAGGACGTTCCCTCAGTCCAACCCTCATCACAGCAGTTCTGAGTGGTGCCTACAGTGGCCTCAGTGTTGGAAAAAATAACTTTAATTCGAAACACGATTTTATTATCCAAAGGAAGTTTCTATAAGACTGTCCTGTTGTAGCAGACATAACAATATCTGCTACATATCTATGCTTGCATAGAAATATTAGCTTTCACGGTCTTATGAATATTTTCAGTGAAGTTACTGTTGCAATAGTTCAAGGAAGCTCAGAAGTGGAGTAGTTATCTAAAAATAAAATCTCTACTTGAGGAAATTTGGGCTAGTTAAGTTATACTATAAAGGGTGGCTACTCTAAAACAATAAGTCCCAGCACAGGAAGGGTCCTCCTGGGTCATCTAGCTCTGTCTACTGCTGTTGCAAACAGAGTATTCTAAAACTCACTGGTCTGAGATTTTAACTTTTTTTCTACTGTACTGAACAAATTGACAGCCAACCACCTGCCTGTGCTTGTACCCCATAGGCCTTGCTATATTTGTGACCTTTCAGATGGTATCTTTCCATTCATTTGATCTTCATTACTTTCACCATATTTCCAGTGAAGCTGTTATGTATTAATGTAAGTATGTGTCCATGGTCATTACTCAGAATATCTCAGATGGGTCTTACCAGCTCCTTGTTTTTGGATGTTAGTAGTTTTCAGACATTCATATGAAATGAATATGTTACCCATCACATCTACATTCTTCACAGGAACATAATGAAGTTTGACAGTAATTCTGTAACAGATCTCAGATGCTGGTTTTGGTTGATTGGATCCCAATTTATTGTAGAAATATTGGTAGTTAGAAGCATTATTTTGTACCTTTTTTTTGTAGATTTTAATTCTGTTTATCCTTTTGACTCCAGTCTTCAAGGTAATCTAAGTCTTTTTATGTTCTGTTCTGGTTGCTTCCTGAAGACATTGTGCAATTTGCAGATTTTCACTTTTTATACCCCCTTCCCTATCCTCTGCATGTCATTGATGCAAATATTGAAAGCATGGTTGTTTCATGCTTCCACCTTGAAAAATCACCAAAAAAGGAGCTTCCTTTAGCAAATATCCTCCCTTTCAAATCACTGCTAAGTTAATTTATTTCTAGATCATCTACTAAAGCCTATTTTTCCCATTTCATTAACAATTTTGCTCATGATGGTATTTTAAATGCTTAATGAAACCTAAGTAGCTTATATCTGTTGGAATTCTGTTGTCTACAAGACAAGACATCAAAGCAAAATATCAGGTTAATATAGTACAATTTACTTACATAATTCATATAAAACTTTACCTTCCCCACTCTCCCAAAGTCTTTAAGCAACTTTCCTTCACATTTACACAAAAAATTCTTAAGACCTTTGAGACCAGGCTAACAAGCTTGTACCTTTCTGGATCTTTTCTTTCTCTTACACTAACCACAGGCATTATATAGCCTTCTGTCCTGGGTTCAGCAGTAGCAGTCATTTTTCTCCTTCTTGGTAGCTGGTGCAGTGCAGTGTTTTGACTTTCGGCTCGGGAACAGAGCTGATAACAATGATGGTTTGGTTTGGTCAAGGACTTTGTGAGCCTCATGCTCTGCCAGGGAGGAGGGGAAGCCAGGAGGAAGCAGAGACGGGACACCTGACCCAAACTGACCAAAGAGGTATTCCATACCACAGCACGTCATGCCCAGGATGTAACTGGGAGTTAGCCGGAAGGGCTGGGAGACTGCAGGGTTGGAGGAGGTATCGGTCGGTGCTTGGTCGGGCTGGGGGGGGGGAGTTATCGGTCAGCTGGTGCTGAGGTGTTATATTCTCTTCCCTTGTTATTTCCTTTATCATTATTATCATTGATAGTAGCAGTAGTGATTTGTGTTATACCTTAGTTACTAAACTGTTCTTATCTCAACCTGGGGCAGTTGCATTCTTTTCGATTCTCCTCTCTGTCCCTCCGGGAGTAGGGGGAGGGCAAGAAGGGGGGGAGTGAGTGAACAAGCTGTCTGACTGGTTTTAAAGCACCTTCTCAGGGACATTTTGCTGACTGCTTAGCTTAATCAAAACAATTTGCTATTTCACAGTCATATGCTATCCAGAGATCCAGGAATGCAGCTTCAAACTTGCTCACACCTGAATGCATGAAATTTTTTGAGATTTTCACTCACAGTAACTCCTGTTTTCAGAACACCAGTTTAATTTACCATCTCACCTATATTTGCTCTTCTCCATGCTGTCATGTTTACTGAAAACTAACGAAATTATATATTATATAAAATTATATATACAAATATATTTTATATGAAACTCTTAAAGTTATATTTAACTGAAGCTTTTTAATATATTTCCTTGATTTTGGGGGAATATATTTTTTATATCCTCACCACACAGTACCTTTTGCCAGAAGAATAATTTGCTTTTGAATGAATATAATTTTCAAGAAATGTATCAGTTCCACTTTTCCTAATTCTTCCCTATAATTCTTGAATTTTAAGACATATACCTCTTTTCAGCTCTCTTCTCCTATGCCTTTTTATTGCCTTTTTTATTTCTAAAGAAGTTGCAGGTATGACTTCAGTTAATCAATTAATCTTCTGAAGAGAACTAGACTGCTTTCCTACATGTTTTCCTTGTCTGGGAGACAAATTCCAGATAGTTTTGCAGATTCAGTTTCAGTAAATGTTAGCCTGACTACATTGAAATACGCAACTCATTAGACATATTAGTTACGATTATAATTAATGCTACTCAGTAATACAATAATAATGGTTTGGGCGATTATTTAACCATGACTTTTAATTGATCTGGCTAGATATATCTGTCGTGATTTCCAGCTTCATAAATATTTGTGTACTATGTAGCTCATCTTTCTGAGTGAATTTTTATTTTTCTCATCCTCTCAGACAAGTAGGACTGACAACAATAGCTCACTCTGCCTTGACGCAAAATTATCACAGTAAACTTCAGCAGAGGTACCACAATAACCTCTGAGCACAGCTGGCTGCCACACAAGGCAGAAAGACTGGCACTGTGCAGCTAAGTCCCTGTCCAACTCACAACACTTAGGGCCCAAGTAAACCAAGCTGTAATCTTCCCATAGACCCACCAAGCTGCAAACTACAGCCAACCAACTCAGCAATAAACAGGCAAAATACCAACCCCTCCAACCACCCCACGCTTAATTTGAAAAAAATTCCTGACAAATAATGTTGGCTTCTTGATCACCAGGTGCAAATTTAATTACCACCAAGGTAATTAACTTAAAAAAAAAAAATGAAATAGGTTAAAAAAACCCCAACAATTAGATAAATAATTGTTAAAAGACTTTGTAGTACATACTTTCTCAGGTCAACTAAGTCTTTACAATGGAAACTTGGTAAAATTAAGAAGTGAAAAAATAGTAATGCACCATGGGAATAAAAATGGTGAATTTGCTGTGAGAACTAAAGCTGGAAACAGGACCTTTTTCTGGGAAAAGAAACATTTATTGGACATTGGTTCAGCCACCAGCCATTTTACCTACTGTGTTATTGTGTTTGTGACACAGAATTCCTTCCCTGAGCTGAATGACTGTGAGTATAATTTTATAGCAAAGCACTGACATAACTTACTTTATGCAATGAAAGCCATCATAAATTACAAAATCGGTTATTAAACTTTTTTTTAATCTTCTACAGTATTTAACTTGATTGCCTCCTTCAGCGGTGAGTTGTTTTTTTAATTATTCAGACTGTGTATATTAGTTCATTTATTTATTCTAAGCCTACCAAGTTTAGAATAAAGTTAACAGTTTTAGGTTTTGCTATGATGAAACTGAAAAAAATAACATGCTACAAAGGAGGATACTCTATAGTTACTGAATATGAGAAGACTGTTACATCACATTTATATGTTCAGTTTGGATTAACCTGGGCTGTATTCTTTTGTATGTTCTCAAATAAGAAAATAGATCTGAAAGTAACCCAGCAGTTGCCCAGGCCAGATCCTGTTAACTTCCCCTGCTTCCAAAATTTGTAGCAAAACCAAATATTCAAAGTACATCTGAGAACTTAATCTAGTATTGAATTTATGACCATTTATCTCACTCCCCTCAAATGGCAGCAGTGTAATTAAACACACTGATTAGATTGTGTTGTCTTTGCTGAAATAAAAAAGACTGACTATATATCATAAAAAAATAAGCAGTGAGCAGATTAATAGATAAAGCATTCAGTTTTCACCAATAAAATAAAATTTGTCAATACTAACCAAAGAACAGATCTTAAGCAAGATGAATGGCGGTCTCTGATCAGCCAGCAGTCAATAAGTCTTTCGAAACAATAAACTATCATCTCTTGAACAATTCAGCCTATCATACGAAATATCTTTTTAACTGATGCTAAATTAGGGATGATGAAGATTGAAAATATTCGTCAATTTTCAATTGACGAATTTCAAGTCATTACAATGTCACATCTGGCTGGTCAGGTTATTTAGTAACAAGAACAAATTTGGCAGCACCCTAAACAACCTTATTGAGAAAAGAAGAGCACTATGGTATCTTGGCATTTTAAAATAGCCATTTGAGACTAACCATCCACAAGGTAATACAGCACAAAAGGAAACAAACACATTACTTCAGAGTCCATGGCTGCTATATCACATAGCTCAGTAAATGTGTGGGTAAACTAGATGCGAGTTTGGAAACCAGAAAACTAGAAACCAGAAAAGTACTGTACATATAAATTAAGTATTGATTTTCCACCACAAAAAAGGGTTACAAGATTTGTAAGAGAGAGATTGAATTTAATAGTCTAAATAGTTTCAGAAAATTTAGCCTTAAAACCTTTGAGTATTTGGGGAACAGAATATAAATAGCAGAGGAAAGTCTAAAAGTAGTGTTTTAAGGCCTAGATGTAGAACAAAATCCTTTGGTGCTACGAAAGCATCAAATTCACATGGCACATAAACAACAGATACCTTGAATTTACATCATGTATAACAGGATGAGTTACAAGAAGAAACATAACACACATTACGGAACCACACAATGGGAAATAAACACCTAAGAGCATACTATAGATATATATTAAAATAAATGTATATGTTCTGTATCAAACAAACAAACAAAAAAAGCCCTATCCCTATGTTTTCACACTATTACTGTCTCTGTACAGTGGGGAGCAAACCTAAACATTCAGGAAGATGAACAAAATAAATTAATAGTTCTTTTCAAATATTAATCTCTCAGCAGAATTCAGTCCTCGTATCATAGAATCATAGCATAGTTAGGGTTGGAAAGGACCTCAAGATCATCTAGTTCCAACCCGCTTGCCATGGGCAGGGACACCTCACACTAACCCATGCCACCCAAGGCTCTGTCCAGTCTTGGAAGGCAGATGCAGGGACTGTGAGGATGAAGACTTTAGGTCCACTGTAGGAGAGGACCTGTCTCGAACCCATCTTAAAAACTTGAACGTACACAAGTCCATGGGACCTGATGAAATTCATCCGCGGGTCCTGAAGGAGCTGGCAAATGAAGTTGCTAAGCCACTGTCCATCATATTTGAAAAATCATGTCAGTCAGGTGAAGTTCCTGATGACTAGAAAAAGGGAAATATAACCACCATTTTCAAGAGGGAAAATGGATGACCAGGAAATTACAGACCAGTCAGTCTCACCTCTGTGCCTGGCAAAATCCTGGAGCAGATTCTCCTGGAAGGCATGTGAAGGCACATGAAAACCAACAAGGTGGTTGTTGACAGCCAGCATGGCTTCACTAAGGGGAAATCCTGCCTGACCAATTTGGTGGCCTTCTATGATGGGGCTATGGAACTGATGGATGGAGTAGAGCAGCTGACGTCATCTACCTGGACTTGTGTAAAGCATTCAACACTGTCCCACATGACATCCTTGTCTCTAAATTGGAGAGACATCAATTTGATAGATGGACCTCTTGCTGGATAAAGAACTGGCTGGACGGCCGCACTCAAAGAACTGTGGCCGATGGCTCGATCAGTAACAAGTGGTGTCCCTCAGGGATCGGTGTTGGGACTGGTCTTGTTCAACATCTTTGCTGCTGACATGGACAGTGGGATTGAGGGTGCCCTCAGCAAGTTTGCCAATGACAGCACGCTGTGTGGTTTGGTTGATACGCTGGAGGGAAGGGATGGGATCCAGAGGGACCTTGACACGCTTGTGAGGTAGGCTCATGCCATCCTCATGAAGTCTCACCATGCCAAGTGCAAGGTCCTACACCTGGGTCAGAGCAATCCCAGGCACAGCTACAGGCTGGGCAGAGAAGAGATTCAGAGCAGCCCTGCACAGAAGGACTTGGGGGTGTTGGTTGATGAGAACCAGAACATGAACTGGCTTCAATGCGCACTCTCAGCCCAGAAAGCCAACGGTATCCTGGGCTGCATCAAAAGGAGCGTGACCAGCAGGTCGAAGGAGGTGATCCTGCCCCTCTACTCTGCTCGTATGAGACCTCACTTGCAGTTTTGTGTGCAGTTCTGGTGTCCTCAACATAAAAAGGACATGGAAGTGTTGGAACAAGTCCAGAGGAGGGCCACAAGGATGATCAGGGGACTGGAGCACCTCCTGTATGAAGACAGGCCAAGAAAGCTGGGGCTGTTCAGCCTGGAGAAGAGAAGGCTGCTTGGAGATCTCATAGCATCCTTCCAGTATCTGAAGGGGGCCTATAGGGATGCTGGGGATGGACTATTCATTAGGGGCTGTAGTGATAGGATAAGGGGTAATTCGTTCAGACTTAAACAGAGGAAATTTGGATATAAGGAAGAAATTCTTTGCTGTTAGGGCGGTGAGGCACTGGAATGGGTTGCCAGGGAAGCTGTGAATGCTCCATCCCTGGCGGTGTTCAAGGGGAGGCTGGACAGAGCCTTGGGTGGCATGGTTTAGTGTGAGGTGTCCCTGCCCATGGCAGGGGGATTGGAACTAGATGATCTTGAGGTCCTTTCCAACCCTAACTATTGTATGATTCTATGATTCTAACATAGTTTTGCCATCACATAACTGTAGCCTACAACTTCCAGTGTCATACCAGAGATATGATAGATGCAATTTACATCTTACAATGCAAAAGAAGCAATAGCCATTCCATTGCATGAAAGAAGCACAATTTACAGGTGGAAGAACTGATTGTGCTTTAAAGCTGAATTAAAATTCTATTCTAAGTATGTTTTTCTGATTGAATGAGGGATTTCTCTTCTCAGAAGCACTTCTTTTAAACTGATTTTTGTTTGTATTTGTGGAAAAAAATGATGGCAAGTTTATGTTCCACAGGATCCAAAGACAAGCGCAGGTGAAATCCTTTGAAAGCAGAACCTTTCTGACAAGGAAAACACAGTTTTTCAGGGCTAAATCACCTTAATTTTGGAATTTTCTAAGGCATGATTAAAGGCACATTCATGACATCAATGTCTGAAGATAATTTTCACATTCAATTGTCTTGGGACAACTGGAAAGATAAGCCACTGTAGCTTCTAAGAGAAAGAAACCAGTACATTTACCTCCCATTCAGAAAAATCTAAACACTATTTTCAGGTTAATAAAAAGAAGAATAAATGTGCTGATGTCTGACATTAATTTATAAAATCTAAATGAAAATATTTAAATTTTGCAACATTATAAATATTGAAAATAATTTCCTGCAATAGGAAAATATTAAGCAATTTGGTAAACCGGTTTACCAGGCTAATATTTTAACCCACACATGTAATTAATAGGAAAAATTTAGGACAGCTGTGTTTGTACATTTTAGGTGTCAACAACAATCCAAGAGAAGAAAATTATTACTAGTGGGAATGTACCTTTTACCTTGTTTTTATTTTAATACTCAGAAATATTGTGAATAAATGTCTATTGGAAAGCAGTAAATTAGTTAACTTAGATCATAACCAGCTATGTTGGTATTCATAAGCATGAATTCCACTAAGCAGCAACAATTTACACAATCAAAAATATTCAAAACCCTGAAACTTTCTTAACATGTTTTTAGCACTATGTATCTCCCCATCTTTGCTATCAAAACTGCAAAATGGCCCTATAAAAGTAAGTTCGTGCATGCCTTCAGAGCTTCAGTAGTCCCATTAATCGACGCATTAAAATTTCAGTTCTAAGGTTTAATATGTCATTCCCAGGACAGGTTTCTGTCAGCACATCCCAAGTGAATATCCAGTCACAAGGGGGCAGAAGTAAAGGAGGAAAAAAAAACTAAATTAAAAGTTCACTCATTTCATGTCAGCCTGTCTCTGCAATCATTGACCTTAATGGAGAATCACGCCTCCAATTATTTTGATAAATCTACTTTACCTTTATAGAATTATAACCACAGCAACATTATCTCTCCATAACAAGGAAAAAATTTCATTTTCATTCCTATAAGGATAAAGGACAGTGACAAAATAGCGAAAAGGACTAGTCTGCCCAGCTTTGATTTTTCACAGCCTAGCAGACATACGAGAATGTAAATAGTGATTCATTTTCACCAGAGCCATGCTCAGAATGAAAATCACTGAACTTCTTAAAACTGTGGATTGTACTTGAGATAATTAAAATAACAAGTGAACTGCACAATAAAATATGAGGAAATGGTAGTTGTTTTTCTAGCTGTTTTTTCCTTGAAATGTTCTTTTTTTCCCTAGACCAGTGGTACTACTACCAGAAGTTTGTGAAGAAGGAAGGAAGGAAATACGATATGGAGTTAGTACTGGCAGTCCAAACACAGCTGAGGGATTGCCATGTTCTACTCCATTCCAGCACTGGTTTTAAAGTGATCATATATTCCATGGTAGACAGACTGGAAGAGACCTTCCATACTGTAAGCTTCATCCAATGTTATCATCTATTCATCTAGTACTCAAAGCTGTATGGTATTCTGATCTCCAGTGAATCTATAAAGCTTCCCTAATGTATTATAATCAGGCAATTTACCACTGTCTTACAATGTTTAATGCCCTAGATGTTATTGGGTACATTAAATAAGATGTGTCTTACAAGACAAACTGCTAACGATTCTGCCTTCCATTCCTAACTTCTGTCATCTTCCCATACCGCATCCTCTTTAGACTGCTCCCTATGTCCACCAGAATTGTTGCAAATTTCCTTCATTTTAATTTATACCTTTCCATAGTTCATCAAATTAAATGTTTCACAAAAATCTACAGGAATGGTATTATTTAGAAATCAAGCTAACCTCATCAAAGAAGATAACAGGCTAATCTGAGGATGCTATTTTTGGAATATTATGGTACATTTTATTCTACTGTCCCTGTTTTTGTCAACATAAAAAAACAGACAGAAAGACATTTCAAGAAAGGTATGTAGGCAAGACTATTCTACATATCAGGCAGGTGGGGTTTCATGATGGGAAGAATAGTGTTCATTGGGTCCAGTGATACAATGCGTGTCATGTGACCAACCACAGCTAAACAGAAACTTTAAAGTAGTGGAGTAATGAAAAGCAGACAATCAACATTTCAGAAAGAACTTCAGTTAGGCCATCATGTAGAGGAAACAGTGATTTTCACATTGCTATTAGGGGAGCTGGGAAAAATGAGTGTTTATTCCATAAAATATGTCTTCTAAATTATTGTCTCAAATTCTAGATGATATCTCTTCCTATTCAGGTTTCACCAAGCTGGGAAGTTTCACCTTTAGCAGAAGCCAGAAACTGATTTCTAAGGAATATGTCAAGCGTTGCATTTCCCTTATTGTTTTTTAGCATGCTCATTAATTTATTACCTTAGGCTATTGCAGTATTGTGATAAGGCTTTTTGGTGAAAGACAATTCTTCCCCAGGTTTAACCTAGTGACAAAGCATATAGCTATAAGATACAGACAGGAAAAAGTGGGAGACAGAACTTGAAGGAATGAGTGAGAGTTGTGGGGCTCCAAAGAGACCACATACACAAACCAACACAGCCTTTATGAAGTCACTGTCAGTCTGCAATCATAATTTTAACTACACTTTATGTTTAGTCAAAATGCCTGCCTTTTAGTTTTACAGACTTCAAATTTACTTTCTTGCCTTTTGTCCTTGTTCAGCAATAGCAGTCATTTTTTCTCTTAGGAGCTGGTGCAGCACTGTGGTTTTGACTTTCAGCCTGGGAACAGCGCTGATAACACCAATGTGTTTAGTTATTACTCAGATGTTTACTCTGACCAAGGACTTTGTGAGTCTCATGCTCTGCTGGGGAGGAGTGGAAGCCGGGAGGAAGCAGAGACAGGACACCTGACCCAAGCTAGCCAAAGAGGTATTCCATACCACTGCACATCATGCTGCCCTGGATATAAACTGAGAATTACCTGGAAGAGGTAGTTATCTGCTGGGTCGGGCTAGGTATTGGTATTGGTCAGCAGGGCTCACAGTCTTTTTCATATTTTGTAATTAAATAAAAATGAGGCTCTGGGCGGGGGGGGGGGGGGGGATTATTAGAATCAGTATCAAATAAAACAACACAGTGATTAAAATCTCATTTTTCAGGGTCTTGTCTTTCTCTGTCTTTAGATATCTAGAGTAATAGATGCTTTTAGCAAATTGGTAATAACCATTCAGTACTGGAATTCTCAACAGCAGGAGCTGTGACTTAACAAACGAATATGGAGACCTGAGCACAACTTTATTCAGATCTTAAAAAGAACATTGTCAGATGGAAAGAACATGGCTGCCAGGTTGATTGTTTTATTTTTATTTCCCTCTCCATGCTATTTTCCCCTTCCAGCTTCACCTATCCACCAAACACTGAAGGCAAATGAATGTAATTGGCACTGGAAATGATTAAATGTTCACTTCTGAGCCAGGACTGTACCTGGGTTATATTCAGAGTTCTGCTGCTTAAACAGACTAACCACCATTTCAGGGTGGAAAATAACAGTAATCCCTGTCTTTTTCATTCTCTATGTCTTTTTTCACTAGTAAAAAATGCCATATTTTCAGTTTCTTAAATGTTACCTGTAAAGAGAAAACCTGTCTGGCATTTAAAGCCTCAAAGTAGTGTTTGGACTTCTACATTTGTATTTTGTATGTTAAATAAATTTGCCAATTTTACCCATTAAATACCAGTAAAATGGACAAATGTCTAAAATGTTAAACAAATGTAATAATGTTTTCATTCCAATTCAACCTGTTTGCTCCCTAAAAAATTCAAGACATTAATGCACAGTGTGTAGAAGTTTATATTCCCGAGGTGATCATAGGGTAAGGTAGAAATAATTGACTGATGCAGTACAAACACTGAAAGATATATTACACGTTGACATAAAATTTCATACAGGGAAAAAAAAAGGTATGATAGCCATATATATGATGACCTGTGGAGCACTCAAATACTGTGATAATGGGCATTGCATGAGGACACAAGACTATACATACTTACTACCCATCTCCAGAGGATATAAAAAAACTATCCACTTTTTCTTTTTCATCATGAGCAAATTGCATGAAAGGTGAACTCCTGAAAAGAGTTAAATTGAAGGAATATTGAGGCAGTTACAGATTTTGACCTGCTGTTTTGTGTTTGGATAAAGAAAGAAGACAAGGAAAAAAAATTACTGTAAACAACCTGAAATCTTATACTTCTATTTCTTTCACCAGGTGGCAATACACTACCTGCGCGAGTCTGATAATTCACTTTGAGCCAAAAGGAAGGCCAAATTTTGCCACCTTGCAGCCTCATCCATTTATCCTAGTTGAAGAGAAACCATAATTTTGCTAAGTACCTGTCATGCAATAGGCAGAAAACTAAATGGACGTAAAAAAGTGTAGGTGTATTTAAAAGGTCAGGGACATAGAAAACAAAGACTAAAAATAATCAGAGCCCTCTGGTAGACAGAAAGTAAACTTCCAAGGAAAAGAGGTGCATTTATCATTAGAGACCTGCATGACATTCTTTTCTATAAATTGAAGAGACATCAATTTGGTAGGTGGACCACACTGTAGATAAAGAACTGGCTGGATGGCCGCACACAAAGAGTTGTGGTCAATGGCTCAATGTCTGGCCGGAGACCAGTAACGAGTGGTGTCCTTGAGGGATCAGTGTTGGGACCAGTCTTGCTCAACGTCTTTGTCACTGGCATGGACAGCGGGATTGAGGGTGCCCTCAGCAAGTTTGCCAATGACAGCACGCTGTGTGGTTTGGTTGATACGCTGGAGGGAAGGGATGGGATCCAGAGGGACCTTGACACGCTTGTGAGGTAGGCTCATGCCAACCTCATGAAGTTTAACCATGCCAAGCACAAGGTCTTACACCTTGGTCAGAGCAATCCCAGGCACAGCTACAGGCTGGGCAGAGAAGAGATTCAGAGCAGCCCTGCACAGAAGGACTTGGGGGTGTTGGTTGATGAGAACCAGAACATGAACTGGCTTCAGTGCGCACTCGCAGCCCAGAAAGCCAACGGTATCCTGGGCTGCACCAGAAGGAGAGTGACCAGCAGGTCGAAGGAGGTGATCCTGCCCCTCTACTCTGCTCGCATGAGACCTCACTTGCAGTTTTGTGTGCAGTTCTGGTGTCCTCAACATAAAAAGGACATCGAACTTTTGGAACAAGTCTAGAGGAGGGCCACGAGGATGATCAGGGGACTGGAGCACCTCCTGTATGTAGATAGGCTGAGAAAGTTGGGGCTGTTCAGCCTGGAGAAGAGAAGGCTGCTTGGAGACCTCAGAGCAACCTTTCAGTATCTGAAGGGGGCCTATAGGGATGCTGGGGACGGACTCTTCATTATAGACTGTAGTGATAGGACAAGGGGCAGCGGGTTAAAACTTAAACAGGGGAAGTTTAGATTGGATATAAGGAAGAAATTCTTTGCTGTTAGGGCGGTGAGGCACTGGAATGGGTTGCCAGGGAAGCTGTGAATGCTCCATCCCTGGCGGTGTTCAAGGGGAGGCTGGACAGAGCCTTGGGTGACATGGCTTAGTGTGAGGTGTCCCTGCCCATGGCAGGGGTGTTGGAACTACCAATAGATGCTACCCTTTTTCATTTATATAGAAGAGACGTTATACTTAGAATCTCACAAATTCTGGCAATAACTTCTGGACACTGCAAGATTTACTTTTTAAAAGATCTTTTTTCACTCAGGGAAATAAAGCAAGACTTGATACTTTGCTGATCACTTTGCAATCCAATTATAGCTGGCTGAGCACACTTCAGTGGGATCCATCACCATACACTTCTACTGTTTGAGCTGAGATGGGAAGACACAGAGCTGTAACTCTGGCTAGTGATAACGGATATCCTCTCTCTCTACCCTTTCAAGGTAAGGACAAGATTTTTTTCTGCCGACTGCCATGGTTCTGACTAGCAATCTCAAGTTATAAAAAGGGTCAAGAAGACAATGCACTGAATGCTGCTGTTGTTTGACTTGGAGTGCAAGCAGAGAGTTGCCACAGCACTAATACTGAGACTAAGAGTAATCTGTGGATGCCTAAATAGGTACCAGTTTGGGAGAAAAAATAATTCCTGACAAGCAGTATCAGTAATAGTATTACAAAAGAACCAAAAGCATGGGATCTTCATGGAGGTGGCTGCCAAGGGAAGGGGATCAGGCATAGCAGAACCTGGCAACAGAGATGAAATGTAGTATGGAGTCACAACCAGTTGACTTCTGGGAGGGAAAGGTCCTACAGTAGACTTCCCTTTGTAATTAACTGTGCTTACACAGGAGAAGAGGGGCACAGAGACATGTTGGGTTTATTTCATTTTTTTCAAAGATAGCCCCCAAGTTATACATCTGAAGATGCAGCACTGTAGAAAATGTATTGTCTTTAAAAGATTCATGTTTAATTCTGCTGTGTGCAATGCCTACAATCAAGACAGACTTCAAACAACATATCCTCTCACCAATACTCCTTCACCAGAAACTCTAACATCGATTTTCAGTTTTGGGAATATCAGTTAGGCATGAACAAGTAAACTAGGGCTGTGATTAGCTGCACCTCCTCTTTGAGTATCCTCAAGGACTGCAGTGCTGCAGCACATTTAAAAGTATGTGGCACATTTTTAAAAGTTATATTGAAATGCTTAGATAGAATTTATCATCTGGTCATTTCAGCTTTGTGAATTGATTTCTCATGAAAATGAATTATCATAAAAGAACATTAGAAAACGATGCACATTTGCATCTTAATTAAAAACCAAACTAAAACAAAACAAAAATAGCTTTGCATTATTTTATTTGAGAATATGTGATCCTACCATCAAAGAGGCAGTCTATTGCGAAGTACAGAGTTCTGCATAATTATGTGGGATGCCTCATCTGCCCTGGTTGGGGAATCATGCTCTGCTTGTCCTGTGGGGAGCTTCTGCAGTCCCCAGACCTGAAAGGGAGCTTGAGCAGGGATTGACAAACCCAGGCTGAGCTGAGAAGGAGACCTGGGGCCACTAAACAGAGTGAGGCAGGAGGCCCCAGGGGAGGCAGGTCAGGTCCATTGCTTGTCCTATTAGGGCCCTGGCACTATGTGTCTTCCAGCTTCCCACTTCATTTTCTGTCACTGTCTTTCTCCCAGTGTTTGGTGATTCTTTAGGAACCAAGATGGCAACAGCATGAGAGATTATCAGTCTGATCTTTAGCCAAAATAATGTTCACTTAACTAGGATGAGCTGTGAAGTTTTACATCAACAGCAGAGTTGATATATTGGTGGTTTGCACATTTCAGTGCTTATATGCATAATTTTAATATGTTACTAAGGTATACTTTGAACCAAATGCAGGTTTCTGCCAACAAACCAATGAGGCATGAGAAGCATGTCTGTAACCAGGGGTTAGCTAGCTGAAACTCTGTCCCCATTTAGGCTGTTATTTGGGAGCGACAACAGAGGTATGGATGGGAGCTAAATACCACATAGCTTACTGTAGTCCCTTCCATATCTTATAGCTCAAACCCTTTAACATCCCCTTGCTATTTCACAGCCCCTTGTTTCTTTCCTGCCCTTTCAGACCCATATTTCCCATCCCTGCCATACTCACAGTGAATTCTCATATTTTTTGTACCTACATGGACAAAACACGTTTTTAGTATCAGACATCAAATCACACTTGGCATCTCTAGAGACACCACTTGGAAAATTTTTTTGCTGGTCATTATTTTATTTCAGTTCCATGAGACAGCTCTGTCAACATGCTGATGCTTATAAAACGCTTTACTTGTGGGATACCAGGCATTAATGCAAATACTCTCTTGATCTGGAATCCAAGTACCACCCCTACTGTACACTAGCTCATTTTTTGCACATTACAATGAATCTGTTGTACCCTGACATACATTTGTGTAAATCATATCTGTTAACAGGGATTTGGGGGTTAAATTATTAATATTCTAAGTTACTAACATAAATAAATCACAGAGATTTTTGCAAGCCACTTCTTTAAATCATATGGATGGTTTCTTTGATCATGAGATGGTTGCTCCTCTTTCACTATGCTTTCAATAATGGCTCTCCCAGTCATTGCTTTTGGCTTTTATTAACACACTTGATTTGTATAAATTTTGGCCTGAAATACCGAGTAATATCTTATATGAAAAAAGCTACGATTGTCTTAGAATAAAGGTATGAGTCACTGGGATTGAAATCTTCTGTACTGAATAAAAGAAAACTGTATCACAGTGGGCAGATGAAAAACATTACTCACATGAGGAGAGAAAGATTTCTGAAATGCCACCTGAAGAGTATTGGTTTCACAACAAACTTACCCAATAAGACAAAGCATTAATCAGTAATTGGTTGTGCATCAGTTAGTGCTTCAGCCCTCCATGGAAAGTGATTGGAGTCCTCAGTGTAATAAAAAGGCTATGAGATTTAAGAAGCTGAATTCTGAAAAGCAGTTCATGAAAAATTAATTTCCTTCATTTTTAATTTTTATGTTCTAGGAAATCTGCTGACGAGAACTTTTTCTGTTTCTCCTTTTCTCTGTCTCTCCCTCTCTCTTCTGCCCCTCCCTTTTTTGTCTTGTTGGTTTTTGTTGTTTTTTTTTTTCTTTTTGTTAAGAAAGTAGTTAGAGCTGTCAGGCTGCAGGAAAATAAAGACAGAGCTATTTCCTGCCTTACCACACACCCATTGTCACAGTCTAAGAACTAATGTATAGGGGAGCAATGTGTCTATGACTTAAAGCCTAACAATAGATATTACTGAGGAATTCTTTAATGCCAGTTGTACCACCAGACAGGGTTATTACATCTAAAAAGAGAGGCACAAGTACAATTAGATGCTCAGTCCATTGGAAAGCAATAAAAGTTTGTTGCTTTTATGAATTCTGTTTCTTTGAAAATTACTCTCAAGCTGTTTAAGAGAAAGATATTCTCTTTGTGTTTGTAAAATGAGCTGCAATACAGCAGATCAGTAGGCCAAGCAGACTCAGCAGAATAATGTGGAAGCCAGAAATGCACCCCCTTTCCTAGGAAAAAGCAAAGACAGCTCTTATCTAAATGAGCAAGATTTTTAAAATAGTGACGTAGAAGATATTTTAAAGAAATACAAAAGAGCAAATAAGAAAAAAAAAATCCAGCCTTTTCAGTTAGAGAAGGAGCCAATAATGAACAGATGTGGCAGTGGCTTTGCAGAGCCCTGAGTACACCCAGGAATAGCAGCTGTTTAGAATGACAACACTTAAAAATGTGGTGGGTTGACCTTGGCTGGATACCGGTTGCCTACCAAGCTGCTTTATCACTCACCTCTTCAGCAGGAGAGGGGTAAGAAAATAAGATGGAAAAACTTGTGTGTCAAGATTAAGGCAGTATAATAAAATAAAAGTAAAGGCTGTGCATGACAAAAAAGGAAAATAAAAGATTTATTTAGTGATAGCAGCCATTACATTCTGGCATAACTGAATCCCTTTGGAGATAGTCTCTGTCCTGGGTTCAGCAGTAGCAGTCATGTTTCTCCTTCTTGGTAGCTGGTGCAGTGCTGTGTTTTGACTTTCAGCCAGGGGACAGAGCTGATAAGAATGATGTTTTGGTTTGGCCAAGGACTTTGTGAGCCTCATGCTCTGCCAGGGAGGAGGGGAAGCCAGGAGGAAGCAGAGACAGGACACCTGACCCAAGCTAGCCAAAGAGGTATTCCATATCACCGCACGTCATGCCCAGGATGTAACTGGGAGTTAGCCAGAAGGGCTTGGAGTCTGCAGGGTTGGAGGAGGTATCGGTCGGTGCTTGGTCGGGCTGGGGGGGGGTTATCAGTCAGCTGGTCCTGAGGTGTTATATTCTCTTCCCTTGTTATTTCCTTTATCATTATTATTATTGGTGGTAGCAGTAGTGATTTGTGTTATACCTTAGTTACTAAACTGTTCTTATCTCAACCCGTGGGAGTTGCATTCTTTTCGATTCTCCTTTCTGTCCCTCTGGGAGTAGGGGAAGGGCAAGAAGGGGGGAAGTGAGTGAATGAGCCCTCTGCCTGGTTTTAAACCACGACAGTCTCCTTGTGCTTTCTTTCCCGGTACAGAATAATCAAACGGGTTAGCAATAAATAACTGGAAAGTAATAGAAGAATAAACAGTCATGTTTTGCTTGCCACATCCTCATCAGCAGAAATGTCTGGCTTGAGATGTTTGCACCCAGCAGGAATTAAATTAATTTTAAGGAGCCACTGTAACAGGACAACCTAACTGTGTTTCCATCTGTGCCTAAAATTTATTCTTTAATCTTAAAAATAAATATTATTAATGGTAAGCATGGGTATGATACTATCTAATAATACATTTTTGTCATAGAGATCTCACAGCTGTCACCAACTCATGAAGGCTAACATGATAGCCATGGATGTGTCACCTTCATGTTAGGATTAGTAAATACTTACACACTACCTGCTTTTAAAAAATTTTTATATGGTGTCGTGGTTTAAACCCAGTCAGGTAATTCGCTCGCTCACTTCCCCCCCTTTTCTTGCCCTCCCCCTGCTCTCGGTTAGTACTTGGATGGGAGACCGCCTGGGAATCCCGGGTGCTGTAGGCTTGATGCTTCCAAAGCACTGGAGGGGCCCAGTGGACTAGATACTTGCCCATACTGTCCCACACACCCTGCCACTCATGACTGTCCAGACTTGGGGAAAACCTCTTGGTCCCCCTACATCGTCGTCTAACCCCAGACAAGACCCAAACCTGACTCTGCTTAACTTTTGAGATCAGACAAAATGGTTGTGGGTAGAACACAGTCTGTGTGTGTGCCAACATGCTGATCCCCATCACAATCAGCAGGCAGGTCCCAAGGATACCCAAAGGCCATTCAAAACCTTCAGAACTCTCAGTTGATGCTGCTGTACTTGTCACTGGGGCTGGTGTAGCTGCTGTGCTTGCCGGCTCTCCCACCGCCAGCTTCTCTTTTCCTGAGTCCAGCTCTTCCTCCTCTGCCTTGCTGGGAAATGCTGCGTGGTCTCCTGCATCCTCCTGGGGCTCGGCAGGCGGCTTCCAGGGGATGCTCTCGGCCGTCGCGGGGCTGGGCTCCTCCGCGGGGCTCGGCTCCTCCGCGGGGCTCGGCTCCTCCGCGGGGCCCGGCTCCTCCGCGGGGCTCGGCTCTTCCGCGGGGCTCGGCTCCTCCGCCGGTTTCTCCCGCTGCTCGGCAGCCGCCTCCTTCCTCTCCTCGACCGCCCCGACCTCCTCCACCGGCAGCCGTCCCCTCGCGGCCTCCGGCCCCGCTCCCGCCGCCGCTTGGTCCCCAAGGCCGCTCTCCCGAGCCGCTTCGGCTGCCGCCGGCTCCCGGGGCCGCTCCCCCTCAGCTCCCCGCAGCCTCACGAAAATGGCGGCGAGGGCGAGGGCCAGGACGGTGAAGAGCAGCCGGACGGCCAGGTACAAGTCCACGGCCACGTCCGTCCCGCCCTGCTGCTGGAGCCCGCCCGTGTTACAAGCCATTGCCATAAAGCACAGTGAGACAAGAACCTTAGCCCAGGCCCCATACTTGATAAACACTATCACAGCAAATACCGGCTCTAAGTAAGTTACAACATTCTGAAGCTGTGAGATCAACAAGAACAACTCTGAGAGCCAATAAATCATCATTGTGACCAGTGACTATTAATCCAGTCAGATCTGTCGTTATCTCAACCCTTCGTGCCCCACGTTGGGCGCCAAAAAGAACTGTCGTGGTTTAAACCCAGTCAGGTAATTCGTTCGCTCACTTCCCCCCCTTTTCTTG
Source organism: Pezoporus occidentalis (assembly GCF_034315485.1). Lineage (NCBI taxonomy): Eukaryota > Metazoa > Chordata > Aves > Psittaciformes > Psittacidae > Pezoporus > Pezoporus occidentalis. Next base: position 6,417,015 of record NW_026912961.1, on the reverse strand, counting down.
CCCTCCCCCTGCTCTCGGAGGGACGGAGAGGAGAATCGAAAAGAATGCAACTCCCACGGGTTGAGATAAGAACAGTTTAGTAACTAAGGTATAACACAAATCACTACTGCTACCACCAATGATAATAATGATAAAGGAAATAACAAGGGAAGAGAATACATCATCTCACCACCAGCTGACCGATAACTCGCCCCCCCAGCCCGACCAAGCTCCGACCCATACCTCCTCCAACCCTGCAGTCTCCCAGCCCTTCCGGCTAACTCCCAGTTACATCCTGGGCATGACGTGCTGTGGTATGGAATACCTCTTTGGCTAGTTTGGGTCAGGTGTCCTGTCTCTGCTTCCTCCCGGCTTCCCCTCCTCCCTGGCAGAGCATGAGGCTCACGAAGTCCTTGGCCAAACCAAAACATCGCTATCAGTTCTGTTCCCAGGCCGAAAGTCAAAACACTGCACTGCACCAGCTACCAAGAAGGAGAAACATGACTGCTACTGCTGAACCCAGGACATATGGCTACAAATTTTAACAGGGGCTGGGGAAGAAAGGAGGTAGTGCATATTTAAGAACTAAAACACAGCGTTTACACTTATAGAAATTTTTGTTCCTCACCAGCCACAGAAATAAGCCTGTAAAATGGAACTTGCCAGATAAAAATGGGTCTCCTATTACAAAATTAAAACTGAAACAACTTCCTCACTCACGGGGTGATGATTTGGATGAAAATTAGTCAAGCTGGGAAAGCTTGTTTGAATGACACATAGGGAGTCCTAGTTTTTGTGGTCCACAAGAGTTTTGTATTTCACACCTACCCAAAACTACTCATATGGTGGCATAGCCTCAATGAACTGCATGTTTCCCATCAGCAGTTCTTCATATCCTTAATCAAGGAGTTTACATCCTAATATTTAGGTCTGAAATCTGCTCTGGAAAGTGCAGAACACAGAGTAAGAAATATTTTTTTGTGTTTTGAATAAACTTCCCTTACAGCTTTCTACGTTTTCTAGGAATGTGACTTGAACCTCCCTCTAACTCTACAATGCAGTTACGCAGGGCTGCTGACAGACAAGGTATCAGTCAGCTACTGAAGGTCCTAACACAGCAGAGGGGAGACTTCATCGTTGGAAACTCTTGACAGCACTGCAAATTTCCTTCAGAGGTATAGCTGAAAGCTGGGAAAAGAAAAGAAGTCCAGAATTCCCAATGAGGCATTTTGTAATTTCAAAATTACATACAGAATTTCATAAACTAAAAATTGTTCAGCTTTATGCAATCATGAGTAATCTTTTTAGTCATTGCAAAACATGTTTCTTAATATTCTAGTACAGATTCTCATAGCTGCAGCATGGAAATATAGGAATTTATACTTTGACATACATGTATATGTTTCTACAATTCTATGTTTTTCAATCTACAAATCTTATATGAAAATAAAAAAATTAATAATAAGGAAAATTATTTTCCTTAGATCTTACTCCGTTTCATGGAAAACAAACAAATGAACAACAAAATCCAAAAAAAAATGATGTTTCATAATTTCAATTTATGTCTTTTTGTTTTATTGACTCATAAAACATTTTTTTCTTACCTTCATAATAAATCCATTTATGTTTTGGTGATAATGATCTGGACAAATAGAAGCAAATTAAACTGAAATATATTGTGCACCACGAAAAATATGATCACAAGGTTCACAATGAAATGTTCAAGTCAGGGTTAAATGCATGATAATTATGAAGAAATGTCTAGCAGGCAAGAGCTGCTTCAGTGTAAAATGGCAGTTTCCTGAAGAATCTTGAATGGCTGTTTGGTTCAGTCTTGGTGTTTTCTAAAGAGTGCTTTAAATATATATATATATATATATATATATATATATATATATAATAAAAATATTTTTCTAAATTTAATTCTATATTTCTTTTCTCAATAGGTAAAGCTTTGTAAGTGGAGAAATTTGTGCAGCTATATTTTTAGGACTTTTCAAAACTGCTTTTCCTAGACTGTTAAATAAGAATTAAAGGTAAAAAAAGCAAATGGAAAACCTTTGGAGAAGGCTGCTATCAAATTTCCCTTGAAATCTAATTGGCTATTACCCACTTCACTTACATCACCATAGAAAAGAGATAAATGGAAATAAGTTTCATGGGAAATGCCAGTCTATAAGAAGGGCAAGAAAGAGGACCCGTGTAATTATAGACCGGTCAGCCTTTCCTCCATCCCTGGAAAGCTGATGGAACAACTTATTCTTGACACCATCTCTAGGCATATCAAGGATGAGGGGGTCATTCAGAGCAGCCAACATGGCTTTACCAAGGGGAAGTCATGTTTGACCAACCTTATAGCCTCCTATGAGCAAGTAACTAGGTGGATGGATGATGGTAGAGCGGTAGATGTGGTTTTTCTTGATTTCAGTAAGGCATTTGATACTGTCTCCCACAGCATCCTCATAGATAAGCTAAGAAAGTGTGGGCTTGATGATCAGGTAGTGAGGTGGATCAAGAACTGGTTGGAAGGAAGAAGGCAGAGAGTTGTGGTCAATGGGGCAGAATCTAGCTGGAGGTCTGTGACTAGTGGAGTCCCTCAGGGGTCGGTGCTGGGACCAGTGCTGTTTAATGTTTTCATCAACAACCTGGATGAGGGAACTGAGTGTACCCTCAGAAAGTTTGCTGATGATACTAAACTGGGAGGAGTGGCTGACACACCAGAGGGCTGTGCTGCCATTCAGGAGACCTGGACAGGCTGGAGAGTTGGGCGGAGAGGAACTTGATGAAATTCAACAAGGGCAAGTGTAGAGTCTTACATGTGGGGAAGAGCAACCCCATGTACCAGTACAGGCTGGGGGCTGACCTGCTGGACAGTAGTGAAGGGGAAAGGGACCTGGGGGTCCTGGTGGATAGGAGGATGACCATGAGCCAGCAATGTGCCCTTGTGGCCAAGAAGGCCAATGGCATCCTAGGGTGCATTAGAAAGGGTGTGGGTAGTAGGTCAAGAGAGGTTCTCCTCCCCCTCTACTCTGCCTTGGTGAGGCCACATCTGGAATATTGTGCCCAGTTCTGGGCCCCACAGTTCAAGAAGGACAGGGAATTGCTTGAAAGAGTCCAGTGCAGAGCCACAAAGATGATTAAGGGAGCGGAACATCTCCCTTATGAGGAGAGGCTGAGGGAGCTGGGACTCTTTAGCTTGGAGAAGAGGAGACTGAGGGGTGACCTCATCAGTGTTTACAAATATGTAAAGGGTGAGTGTCAGGATGATGGAGCTAGGTTTTTTTCAGTTATGTCCAGTGATAGGGCAAGGGGCAATGGGTGTAAACTGGAGCATAGGAGGTTCCATGTGAACATCAGGAAAAATTTCCTTACTGTGAGAGTGACAGAGCACTGGAACAGGTTGCCCGGGGGGTTGTGGAGTCTCCTACATTGGAGATATTCAAGGCCCACATGGACAAGTTCCTGTGTGATGTACTCTAGGTTACCCTGCTCTTGCAGAGGGGTTGGACTAGATGATCTTTTGAGGTCCCTTCCAACCCTTGGGATTCTGTGATTTATCCAGTTGGACAGTCAGTCACAAGTAGCAAACCCTCCCCCCAAAATCTGTTTCTAAAAAGCCTTGTATAGAAACAATCATAAGCATAACGTATGCAGTATTATATTGGTTTAAATCCTTCTTGGAAACCCTGTAAATCCAAGTTCAGTCATGTTTAATTGTTCTTGTTTTCATTGTACTTGCAATAAGGACAAGGTTGTTAATATGACATACTACTGTTGTGTCACTTAAAACCTTTGAAGTCTGTTATTTCTAAATTTTAAATTATTAATTTTTTTTTAGTATTTGGGAATTTGATTTCATATACTCGAGAATGCTCCATATGTTCTTCCTTTTTTTAAATTCCCCCTTTTTGGGGGGAGGTATTTTTTTTGTTGTTGGTTTGGTTTTGTTTTGTCTTTCTAGTATGAACAAGTGAAATTTGGCTGCTCTTGAGTTACAAGAGAATAAGAAGATATTCTATTGAAAGAAGTAGCTCACCCACACTTCCAGGAAGCCTTTACAAGAGGCTGAAGGGGCAGTTTTGAGTTAGGCACACTGACAGGTTTAGGTTTGTACACATGCAAGTAGCTTTGCTTCATGAAACATGCACAAACTCTTTTGTCAGCCAAATTAAATCATCTTGGAAATTGCCTGTCTTGTGGTCCAGTCTCACATCTGGAAATTTTGCTTTTTTGTTGCCCACACACAGCCTATCCTACTCTGAAATGCCACTCTTTTAACACACCTGTAATGCCAGCAACTATTGTGTTGTCCCACAGGCCCACATCTCATGGCTGTGATGGACTAAAAGGGAATACTTTGACATAATCATATTTTAGCGGCAGGATCTCAAATCACAGCTGTTTCTATGAAAATTATTCACATCTTGCTCACAACAGCTCATATTTCCTTGATGTACACTTCAGCCTACGTGAAATAACATGAGAAATCTCCATATTTCTCAAAAAAATTCACTGTTATTGTTTCCAGCATTTTTCTTCACCTTTCTTTAATGTTTGCTGTCTACATGGTAATTCAAAAACAAGCATACATGCATACAGTGTTTGTGTACCTGTCAATTCTTTTGCTCATACAAACCCATGAACTCTGTGTTTCACTCTTTTAAAGCCTACCTAGTTGTCTTGCTGCACTTGGATCACAGGACCTTAAGCTTTCTGATAATATTGTTATTCATTGTGTGCCTGAAGCTGACAGTGTTGTCAGTAATGAATAATGTGCACTTAATAAATCATCACAGTAATGGAGTCTATAATGTGGCTGGGGTTATAATGTAGCTGGGGTTATATGTTACACTGTTCTGTTATAAATTTACAGTGGGACCTTGAGAATGCCTCTGTTTATATGGCATAAAGTCATATTTACTGTTGTATTCATGGTTGAAACACTGGGGTTCTCTATATATTGGTCCACTTGGCTTCAAACCTGAATTATTCTCAAAGTATACTCTATAAAACAGAACTATCCCTCAGGCACCATTGCCTTTTATAAGGCACAATTTTACTTTGCTATTGGCAGCGAATTGTGTAACTGTTGAATAAATGGGGACAGGTGTATGGGGTTTCTTTATGTTTTCTTTTGGTTTTTTGTTGTTTTTTTTTTCTATTGACATAAGGCTATCCTGAGACCTTCTAAATTTACCTCATTTCTGCTTTGGGATAGGAAGCCTTACTAAGTTTTGCTTTGACTGTGGTGACTGTACAGGTTCATGTCTATTAGACAGGCTCATGTGAAAGACAATTTTGACAAGAAATACTAAATTTCTGGTTTTGGTTAATGATATTGCAGGGGTAGATAAAAGTGTTTAGCATTCTTAAGTATATGTTTTTAGGAAAAGATAATTTTCCATAATATTCACTAGGTGCTTGGAATAGGAACTAATATTGTTTTAGTTTTTCCTGCGTTTAAAAGGCTAATGAGTCTATAAGGAAAAAAGAAGGAAAGAAGTTGAAGTTGTTTTCCAAGTCTGCTAATTAAGTGACCATTGGAGGTTGTTATCTGTGGGTGTACACCTGTGAGGAATAAAATTCATCACATCATTCATCCATGCAACTAAAAGCATTGATGATCCAAAGAGCAGCCTTACAACCTTCTCTTAACATAGCAATGAAATGCTGTTTGTCAGGCTAGCAAAAATCATATATTCAGTACCAAAAGGGCTTGGCTATATTGTAATTTAATTAATCATGACTCCTAACAAAAATATCCCTCTCTTGTTATAGTGTGGTATAAGAATTGCATATGATGAGATCTGAAAGCAGAGCATAGGCTTGATAGTTCCTGCTGTGAAAAAGCACCATACTGTAGAGCCCTCTGGTGTTCAGCTAGTCAGCCATGCTGGTGGTTTTCCAGCGGCAAACTGAGTGGTAGGATTTGGCGGCTCAACAGATGACAAAAAGGGAGAAAGACATAAGACAGCAATGCTCTAACAGCCACACTGTGAGACTAATGAAGTTATGTAAATTAAGTCTTCAATAGCTTAGAAAAAATAAGAGAAAAAAAGTGAAAAAAGGTATGAAAGAAAAGCACTTTATTCTTAAGTGTGTATTAACATGTAAAAACCAGTAAATATTATTACAAGAGTCTGGAAATTAAAGAGTTAAATATGGAAAAATATTTTACCCTTATCTGTATATTTTATGGAGTAGATAACTAATATGGAAATGTTTTATTAGTATCCACTATTATTTCACTGGTATTTCAAGAGAAGTGGAAATACCACTTTCTGTATGTTTATGCATGTTTGTAAAAGCACTTATTCTGAATAAGAACCTTCTTTTAGGCCATTTCAAAGAGGAAAAAATTAGCTTCACAATAACATTGCGTGTTATCTTAAAATGTCACATCATTTCAGCATGTGGCTTAAAAGAAATTTAACATTTTAAACCAAATTACTGATTTGCAGTTAAAAACAAAAGTTATGAATGTTAGACTTTTCTCACTTTAGTTGTTTGACTGATTTCATCTCATTGAAAATCTCCATTAATAAATACAAGTTTAAACCAAAAAAAAAACCTACTTTGTTAACAATTGCTTGTGTAACACATGCTTGCTGACCGCTCACAGAGATCATTTGTGTGAAAAACGATGCAGTATAATGTGTAACAAAAATAAATGCAGAGGCCCCTGTTTCAGACTAGAATTAATACTACATTTCATACTTATCGGAGGTCATGAATACTGAAAAGAAACTAAATCCTGATTTTACATATTCATGTTTGCATCCTTTGCATATTTGAGTGATTGCACTGATGAGATGCATACTCAGGAGACAAACCTGGTAGGTTGTTGGGCTACGTAAAATGTATATTTTCACTGAAGTTTTGCAAATGCAGTTTTAATGCGTTTTCCTGCTTAATACTCCTTTGCGTAGCTTTCAGCATTAGAGTCTTTAAAACCTAGAAAATGCTTACTTGGAAATACTTGTAAGAGTTTCCACTCTTGCTTCATGTCTCTTGTAGCTAGCTTAATGGCATTTTATACAACAGATGTTTCACCTCTGCGTTATATACCCCTGCAACAAAACCTATCATTTTTTTGTTTATCAGGTCAAAAAATGATTCTTTGTTAGATTTCAGCTACCAAACATGTTTTTCTTTTATGATTAGTTCCCAGTACCTTCAGAATTTCTCACCACCAACCTTCCGATCTTTGAAAAGGACACATTTTCCCCAAAAACATACTTTCCCACAGTGTCTTAACTGATTTCATCAAAGTGCCTCTGATGAGTTACTTCTCCTGAATGAATGTCATGGTGAAGAGGACCTCAATGGACATCTCAGTCGCTTCATTGAATCCATTTTGATTACCATATGAAATGTCAACTAATTTCAAGACTTTGGCTTGCAATCACTGATCATCCATGTCAGAAAGCCTCAATTTAGCTTTTAATTCAGCTATTTTACTTAAAACTAGACCAGCCAGGTTCCTCTCATTACCAGGAAGAAACATCTGCACAAGTACTTCAGTTGATTCCCTTCAACAAGGAAGAGCAACGGTCCAATTAAACCCTGTCACCACTGTAGCGCAAGAGTAACCAGAGTTTGAGTTCAAGGCTACATGCTCCTGAGTTCAGTGAGCACTGATCACGTATCTGCAAACATTGCACATCTCCAAAAACAATCTTCATAGGACTGAAGTCTTCAGGAAGTGTTCTGCCTAAAAATTTCAGTTGAAAAGTTCTCTTTGATCCACCTGAGTAAATTACTTTTCTTATATTTGGCTTCATCTTTATCATTGCATGCTGTTTTAATTTTCATCCAGATCTATCTTCTTACCAGAAGCAAAGTTATGCCATTCTGCTTGAGTTATGGTCCCATAAATAAGGCACTAAACATGCACTAGTACTTTTAGTCTGCATGCTCACATCGTATCTGACAGCCACCCCTGTGCCACAGTGTAAGTACCATTAACATTTTGCCTTCCAACAGAAAGAAAATGTTTTCACAGTTGTTCCGTATATTCATGTGACTCAGACTTACTTAATTCTTTATTCTGATGTAATCTATATTTCCTAGAACCCATAATCTCAAGCCTTTCTGACCAATTGTATCTTAAAGTTCAAAAAGTGAGGGAGAAGTGCATGATTCCATATATTATATGTGAAGGTATGTGTTGCAAATTACAGTATTTTGCTGTTTGTAGAATCATGGAATCATAGAACGATATGGGTTGGAAGGGGCCTTAAAGATCATCTAGTTCCGATCCCCCTGCTATGGGCAGGGACACCTTCCACTAGACCAGGTTGCTCCAGCCTGGCCTGTTATGTAAGCATTCTGAATGGTATAATAATGACATCTTTAAACGTGAAAGGTACATTATTGTGGCTATTTTCTTTAGGGTTTATTTTTTTTTTGGTGTTTTTGGTGTTGTTTTTTCTCAAATTGAGAAAAGTTTGACTGTATTTCTCTGGATAGAATAAATTACTAAAGCACTATTGCTTCAATTTAGCTTTGCAGCTTACACTACTTCAAAAGCTGAGCACACTTACTGAAAAAATACTGAAAAAAAAAGAGAAAAAAGTCAGCTCAAGAGCAACCCAGAAAATCAACAAGAAAAAAGAGATTAATTTGTCATTAAAACAGTTGTAGTCTTTTATAAGAACAGCTGTTGTATTTTTAATTTCATGAAAAATACCAGTGTTCCAAACTTGTCTCATGTTCCTCATCACAGAAAATATATTGGGCTTTTAAAATGTAGGAATACCACCTTTTCCTAAATGGACCTCCACAATTGTACTAAAAATATCTTATGTCTGCTTTGGTCACAATATCCTCTCCAACTTAAAATATTGCAGAACTAAGATACTCAAAAGAATATGTGGTCTACAATAGCTTGAGTGACTGGCTTTGAGAACAAAATGAAAACTACATTTAGATTTACAAATTGTGAAAGTGATGTGGAAATCAACAAGTTGTAAGTAAATAATATTTGATTAGTCTCTTCTCTCAACAGAAATCTATATAAATAGACTTTTCCCATTTGCTAGGATCTAAAACCAGTTTGTCTGTGGTAATTCGTAGTAGCTGTGAATTACTGCATTCTCAAAAGGCTTCTTTTCATTTCCTGTTCCATCTTTACTTCTTTTTCTACCATTCTTTCAATCTCTGTCCATGTGTCATTTAAGAATTTAGGTTTTGTTCAGTAATTTAGTTTTATGTAAGTGCCTATTCTGTTGCATATAGAAATGAATTTAAGAAAAAAAAAAAAGCAAGCTTTATGAGATCTCCAGGAAATACTCAATTATTTTCCTTTATTAGCACTTATTCCATTAAATCACAGGTTCTATCTTAATTAATGGCTGCTCCATACTGGATTTTAGAAATCAGTTCTCTTCTCCCTGAAAATACGATGCAAATATGCCATGAGAAATCACAAAAATAGCTATTTTTTTAGTATGAAGATCAGTAGTGGTAAAGTTTGCACTGTTCATCGATTACGACTCTAAAAATTTCAAGTGTTATTGAAAGGACCTATTGTCCATGAGACCACAGTCATGCCACAGAGATGGTTCTCATTCACTATGTGGTTGTTTTGTGTTACTTGTATTGAGTAGTCCACTATTAACAGAGACCGAGGGAAAACATTTAAATGGGGCGATATGGAGCTGTATAACTTCTGAGAACATTAGCACTTCCATGGATCCACTGCTGTTTATTTGTTCTGTGTACTGCTTTAAGTGGGATACTCTCAGTGCCTCACTGAAGTAGAATATTCATGGTATCAGATATTATGGATCATGCTCTGGAACTAACATTTTCTCATGCTATATGGAAATGGATACACACAGACAAACTGCCCAATTATTTAATTCTGCTTAAAAGGTTAAACTTGTATTTAAAAATCAATTTAATATTTTAAAATCATCCATTGACTTAGCTCAATGGACTGTATATTAGTAGCAATATCTAAATACTTCAAGAATGAGAAAATGGCAAGTGATTTTGCTTAATTGTTCTTTACTATAACTTTCACCCTGTGACATCAAACATATGCTCTTTTTGAAAATAGTCATTAACCTTTCACATGATGTATAACTAGCTTTATCAGTCCGGAAAAAAATTTCCACTTTGAGTTCTGAAAAGAAGATCCACTGGGAGACACACAAATGGTAAACCACACCGAAGGACACAAAAAGGCCCATAAAACAGCAGTAGGGTTATAAAGGTCTATGGATTTTAATTGCTGTGTGCCGTTGTGCCTTTACAAAGCAATCAAGCAGGCAATCTCTGAAGACAGCCCTGCCATAATACATTTAACAATAGAGTTCTCACCCCATCAACAGACTAGGGTTTATGAAGGTCCCAATAGCAATTAATGACCTTGTACATTGAGAGAAAAAGACAAAATTACTTAAATTAACTACCCTTTTTGGATACATATTTTAAGTGCTAGAAAGTGTAATTCCAAGACAAGGAATGCAAAAGTTTTGATGGATGATAAACAAAAAACCATTCTTATCAATCTGAAATCATTGATATAACTAAATCTATGTAGATTTTTAATGTATTCTAATACTATGTAGGGGATGTTCTAAAAAACATAGTGCAATGCTAGTGCATGGAGGATTTTGGTTTGAGTGACACGTTATAATAGTCTAACTATGTAACCTAATTCCTTTCAAGGAACCATAAAAATCTATATTTCTGATATTGAGGTTGAATGCAAACTGTAAACATAAACTAATAAGTTTAACAGGGTTAAATGAGCAATATTGTTGAGTAATAATAAGTATAAACCTTTTTTATAAAAAAAATATACATTTGCCTTCTTTTCACATGTGTTTTCACACACAAATGAAATTGTAAAGAGCTGCAAATTCAGTAGTAGTGGACAACATGAAAAATAGTAATCGATGCATGAAGGTAGGCACTACAGTCTGAAGATAAGAAAATCTCATAATTAAAGCTGGATATGAAATAGAGAAAAATAAATGAAAATCAGTTCATAGAGTATATATAGTAGCTTTTATACAGAATCTGATTAAGTGATAATTTAAGTGTTTTTGCACTCTATCAGAGGAAAATGTAATGCTGTTTTTCTTCAGATGTGAGATGAGTGCTCTTTTGTGCCTGAGATATTAGATCACCTCTGTGAACAAGGGGCAACTATTTAATTATTTTTGGTTTGTTTTTTTTTTTTATGGGAAATGATCCAGACATATATAGCTAACTAAACAGTCTACTTCACTCCTCTAATTTTCTTCTTCTTCTTTATAATAAAGCCACATGATATAACCCATGTAAAGATGGCTATGAAATTAAAATTTTTCTGGAGTTTCCATTTACAATCTGATTTAATCCTTGTCACTTAATCTCAGTTTAATCAATCTTGGATATATAAAGAATCATTCTGTTATTATGATACTACTATTATTTTGAAAGGCAGATGATCCATGTGGTAAATAATATGAATTAAGGCCAAAAATGCCAGTAAAATATTTTGCTGTTCAGCCAAAGGAGATACATACTCAAATGGCCTATCTGTGCTTAGCTGACAAAAACAACTGCACTTGTAAAGAGTCCACATAGATGACATTGCACTGGCAGTAATATGGCAGGAAGACTTCATTCTATATGTGCTGCCACTTGTTCTGACCATTTTGGAAAGCAGCAATCTTAATGAACTTATACCTGTCTACTTATAGTCATGTGCAAACGTAGCTGTAGAGTTAGTACATTGCAAAAAGATGTGAAACAAATCTAAGCCTAAATAGTCTATTTATTTTCATGCATTCTTTTCCCTATTATAAAAAGTTTCATTAAGTATGCAGCTTTGGCCAGTGAAAGAGATTTAACCAAAGAATATTTGAAATCTAATATTATACTGATAGTATTTTTTAATTTTACTTGCATTACTCTTCCCCTGTAAAAGAGCAATCTAACTTTAGTACTGAATGCCTTCTATTTTAAATTGAAAAAGCAAATTGTAACACAGTCTTCTAGACTTCTCTTTGATCTGTAGTTGGTAGGAGAGATGTGTTTCAGAACAGACTGAGTATGGCTAATGATAAACTTGCTCATTTAAAATCTGTTAAAGAATGTGGGGAAAATACATCTGTCCCTTTCTCACACATACACTCAGTTATAATAAAAACAAGTAGTATATGTTCATGCAGAGTAAAATATGTGTGCTTTTGGAGTCCAAAATAACACAACTGTCGTGGTTTAAACCCTAGCCAGCTTGTTCACTCACTCCCAGTGAGTGGTGCCGGGCTGAGAGCAGCCCCCCCGCCGCCCCGGGGCTCTGCCCTTCCCCACTCCCAGAGGAACAGGGAGGAGAATCAAAAGAATACAACTCCCACGGGTTGAGACAAGACCAGTCCAGCAACCAATGTACAACACAAATCACCACCGCTACCACCAACGACAATGATAAGAGAAAATAACAAGGGAAGAGAATACGATACCAGTTACCCCCACCCCGGGCATGACATGCTGTGGTATGGAATACCTCTTTGCTTACCCTGGGTCGTTTCTGCTTCCTCCCGGCTTCCCCTCCTCCCTGGCAGAGCATGAGCCTCACAAAGTCCTTGGTCAGGGTAAACATCACTTAGCAACAACCGAAAACATCGGTTTCATCAGCACTGTTCCCAGGCTGGAAGTCAAAACACAGCACTGCACCAGCTACTACGAAGGAGAAACATGACTGCTACTGCTGAACCCAGGACATTATCCACCCCTTATTCCATACCATTCATGTCATGCTGAGAACCCACATTTTCAATACACCAACGCTCTCCCACATACATACATCCATATACACACAGACCAAGAGAAAAAGATCATTTTCTTAGTGCATGGACCAATCCCTATAATGCTGCCACGTCCATTCGGTCCATGATGTCAGGTTCCATCTCTTGTAACAATCTTTCAGGGCAGGAAAGGCTGTGTGCAGTATTGGATCGTTGTCTGCTGATACTGGTCATTCCTTTACTGCGGAACTCATCCGGTTCTATCAAAGTTCATTCTCTGTTGGGATGATGGTTGGAGGGAAGTCAGGGCTAGTCGCTGGTGACCTGGAGACATCTAATTGATGAGCTATGAAAGTATTACACAGCAGGCAACAGCATACAATTGAGTTCATTGGCTGTTTTCCCCTAAAATCAAATCCTCTTGAGGTATACATCGGACTTCCCCATCTTCCCCCATTACCCACCAAGTATATCCAGGTCCCTGAGCAAAAGCAATCCCACGAGTGGGTTTGCCTTTACCTGAAGCAGGAATAACCCAGACTGTCTTCCCCAGCAAATTCTTCATATGCACCACAGGAACTTTGTCCCCCTCTACAATATGTAAAAGTTCTGACTGGGCTGGGCTGGCCCTGTTGGCAGATCCTCTGGTGTTGACCAACCAGGTGGCCTTTGGTAATCTTGAAAGTTCCCCCACCCATTGCTCTCAGTGTAGTTTTTAACAGCCCATTGTACCGTTTGATTTTCCCAGAGGCTGGTGCATGGTAGGGGATGTGATATAGCTACTCAATGCCATGCTCTTTGACCCAAATATCTATAAGGTTACTCTGGAAATGAGTCCCATTGTCTGACTCAATTCTCTCTGGGGTGCCGTGTCACCACAAAATCTGTTTCTCAAGGCCCAGGATAGTGTTCCGGGCAGTGGCACGGGGCACAGCCTATGTTTCCAGCCACCCGGTGGTTGCTTGGCATGGCGCTTGCCTTGGCGGGTTTGTGGCAGTGTGATATAGTCAATCTGCCAGACCTCCCCATATTTATACTTCAACCATCGTCCTCCATACCAAAGAGGCTTTAACCGCTTGGCTTGTTTAATTGCAGCACATGTTTCACACTCATGAATAACCTGGGCAATAGTGTCCATTTTTAAGTCCACCCCTCAATCACGGGCCCATCTATATGTTGCATCTCTGCCTTGATGGCCTGAAGTGCCATGGGCCCACCGGGCCAAAAATAATTCACCTTTATGTTGCCAATCTAAGTCCATCTGAGCCACTTCAATCTTAGCCGCTTTATCCACTTGTTGGTTGTTCTGGTGTTCCTCAGTGGCCTGACTCTTGGGTACATGGGCATCTACATGAGGAACCTTCACCACCAGGTTCTGCACCCGGGCAGCAATACCTTTCCGCAGTGCAGCAGCCCAGACAGGTTTACCTCTGCGTTGCCAGTTGCTCTGCTTCCATTGCTTCAACCACCCCCACAGGGCATTTGCCACCATCCATGAGTCAGTATAGAGGTAAAGTACTGGCTACTTTTCTCGTTCAGCAATGTCCAGGGCCAGCTGTATGGCTTTCACCTCAGCAAACTGGCTCGATTCACCCTCTCCTTCAGCAGTTCCTGCAACTTGTCGTCCAGGACTCCGTACAGCTGCCTTCCATCTCCGATGCTTTCCAACAATATGGCAAGAGCCATCAGTAAACAAGGCATACTGCTTTTCACTTTCTGACAGTTTATTATATGGTGGGGCCTCTTCAGCACGCACCGCCTCCTCCTCTGGTGACATTCCAAAATCTTTGCCCTCTGGCCAGTCCATGATGACTTCTAGGATGCCTGGACTACTGGGATTTCCTATTCGAGTTCGTTGTGTAATTAGTGCAGCCCATTTACTCCATGTAGCATCAGTTGCATGATGTGTAGAGGAGACCCTGCCTTTGAACATCCAGCCCAGCACGGGCAACCGGGGTGCCAGGAGGAGCTGTGCTTCAGTGCCAATCACTTCCAAAGCAGCTCGAACTCCTTCATAGGCTGCCAGTATCTCTTTCTCAGTTGGGCTATAGCTGGCCTCAGATCCTTTGTATCCCCGACTCCAAAAGATGGGGAGTCAACCTCGAGTCTCCCCTGGAGCTTCCTGCCAGAGGCTCCAGGTAGGACCATTCTCCCCAGCTGCAGTATACAGCACATTTTTTACATTTGGCCCGGTCGGGACTGGTCCAAGGGCTACTGCATGAACTATCTCGCGTTTAATTTGCTCAAAGGCTTGTTGTTGCTCAGGGCCCCATTTAAAATCATTCTTCTTCCGGGTCACATGATAGAGAGGGCTTACAATCGAACTGTAATTTGGGATGTGCATTCTCCAGAACCCCACAGCACCCAAGAAAGCTTGCGTTTCTTTCTTATTAGTTGGTGGAGACATTGCTGTTTTCTTGTTGATCACATCTGTGGGGATATGTCTACGTCCATCTTGCCATTTTAGTCCCAAAAATTGAATCTCCTGTGCAGGTCCCTTGACCTTACTCCGTTTTATGGCAAAACCAGCTTTCAGCAGGATTTGGATTATTTTCCTCCCTTTCTCAAAGTCTTCTTCCGCTGTATCGCCCCACACAATAATGTCATCAATGTATTGCAGGTGTTCTGGAGCTTGCCCCTGTTCCAGTGCAGTCTGGATCAGTCCATGGCAAATGGTAGGGCTGTGTTTCCACCCCTGGGGCAGTCGGTTCCAAGTGAGCTGGACACCCCTCCAAGTAAAAGCAAACTGTGGCCTGCACTCTGCTGCCAAAGGAATTGAGAAAAATGCATTGGCAATATCAATCGTGGCATACCACTTGGCTGCCTTTGACTCTAGTTCATACTGAAGTTCTAGCATGTCTGGTACGGCAGCACTCAATGGTGGTGTGACTTCATTCAGGCCACGATAGTCTACTGTTAGTCTCCATTCTCCATTAGACTTTCGCACTGGCCATATGGGGCTATTAAAGGGCGAGCGGGTCCTGCTGATCACCCCCTGACTCTCCAGTCTACGGATCAGCTGATGGATGGGAATCAGGGAGTCTCGGTTGGTGCGATATTGCCGCCGGTGCACTGTTGTGGTCGCAATTGGCACTTGTTGTTCTTCAACTTTCAGCAACCCCACAGCAGAGGGATCTTTTGAGAGACCAGGCAAGGTGGACAGCTGCTCAATTTCCTCAGCCTCCAAAGCAGCAAGACCAAAAGCACATCGGTACCCTTTTGGGTCTTTGAAGTACCCTCTCCTGAGGTAGTCTATGCCGAGGATGCATGGAGCCTCTGGACCAGTCACAATAGGGTGCTTTTGCCATTTCCTCCCAGTCAGGCTGATTTCAGCCTCCAGCACAGTCAACTCTTGGGATCCTCCTGTCACTCCAGAAATACAGATGGGTTCCATCCCTTGACAGCTTGATGGCATCAGGGTACACTGTGCACCGGTATCTACTAGAGCCTTATACTTCTGTGGGACTGATGTGCCAGGCCATCTGATCCACACAGTCCAGTAAATCCGATCGTCCCCTACCTCCACCTGGCTGGAGGCAGGGCCCCTCTAATGATCATCACAGCGTTGGACACTTAAGTCATGGTAAAAGGGAGTATTCTTCGTTATCACAGGAGCTGGAGTAAAATCAGCTCTTCCACTCCATCTGGGAAACTGCTCACCAGAGACTGAAGCCGTAGCTCTCATGGAACGATCAGTCTTGGCCCTTGCTCCCCTCTTCAGTTCACTCACCCGTTCCTCCAAAGCTGAAGTAGGTTTTCCATCCCACTTTGTCATGTCTTCTCCGTGATCCTGCAGGTAAAACCATAGGGTAGCCCGTGGCATATATCTCCTGTATCTCCTCTCTCGAAAAACAGGACGCCTTTTGTTCATACCTGAGACGTGTGTTGGTACACGTGAGGAGCTGGATAAATCAGATAGATTGTTTGAGGTCCTGGAACAGTTCTTCCACAGCTGAGGTGATGGAAGGCGTGAGATTGCCTTCGAACTCTCAGAGTTTATGAACCATTTCATCCACTGTTAGTGGTACTATGTCATTCCAGGTTACTGTTGCCAATGAATGGGCATATGATGATGGTGCATTCCGTGTAAGTTTTCCCCACATGGGTCGTGTACATTCAACTTCATCTGGATCTATGGGTGTATCCCTGTTACAGTATCACAGTATGCTAGAGATTGGAAGGGACCTCGAAAGATCATCTAGTCCAATCCCCCTGCCGGAGCAGGAACACCTAGATAATGTTACACAGGAATGTGTCCAGGCGGGTTTTGAATGTCTCCAGGGAAGGAGACTCCACAACCTCCCTGGGCAGCCTGTTCCAGTGTTCCGTCACCCTCACTGAGAAGAAGTTTCTTCTCAAGTTTAAGTGGAACCTCTTGTGTTCCAGTTTGTACCCATTACCCCTTGTCCTATCATTGTTTGCCACTGAGTAGAGCCTGGCTCCATCCTCGTGACACTCCCCCTTTATATATTTATAGACACTAATAAGGTCACCCCTCAGTCTCCTCTTCTCCAAACTATAGAGACCCAGCTCCCTCAGTCTTTCCTCATAAGGGAGATGCTCCACTCCCTTAATCATCTTCGTTGCCCTGTGCTGGACTCTCTCCAGCAGCTCCCTGTCCTTCTTGAACTGAGGGGCCCAGAACTGGACACAATATTCCAGATGCGGTCTCACCTGGGCAGAGTAGAGGGGAAGGAGGACCTCTCTCGACCTACTAACCACCGCCCTTCTGATACACCCCAGGATGCCATTGGCCTTCTTAGCCACAAGGGCACAGTGTTGGCTCATGGTCATCCTGTTGTCCACTAGGACCCCCAGGTCCCTCTCCCCTACACTGCTCTCTAACAGGTCGTTTCCCAAGCTATAGTGGAACCTGGGGTTGTTCCTGCCCAGATGCAGGACTCTACACTTTCCCTTGTTATATTTCATCAAGTTATTCCCTGCCCAACTCTCCAGCCTGTCCAGGTCTCCTGAATGGCAGCACAGCCTTCTGGCGTGTCAGCCACTCCTCCCAGCTTACTGTCATCAGCAAACTTGCTGATAGTACACTCAGTTCCCTCATCTAAATCGTTGATGAATATATTAAATAATACCGGTCCCAGTACTGACCCTTGAGGCACTCCACTAGTTACAGGGCTCCAACTAGACTCAGCCCCATAGACTACAACTCTCTGGCTTCTCTCCTTCAGCCAGTTCGCAGTCCACCTCACTACCTGATCATCCAGTCCACACTTCCTCAATTTAGTTGTGAGGATGCTGTGGGAGACTGTGTCAAATGCTTTGCTGAAGTCAAGGTAGACCACATCCACCGCTCTGCCATCATCCATCCACCGTGTTATTTCCTCATAAAAGGCTAAGAGATTGGTCAAACATGATTTCCCCCTGGTGAAGCCATGTTGACTGCCCCTCATAACCCTCTTATCCTTGATATGCCTTAAGATGGCACCAAGGATAAGGTGTTCCATCACTTTCCCAGGGATGGAAGTGAGGCTGACCGGTCTATAGTTACCCGGGTCCTCCTTCTTGCCCTTTTTGAAGACTGGAGTGACATTTGCTTTCCTCCAGTCCTCAGGCACCTCTCCCGTTTCCCAAGACTTGGTAAAGATGATGGACCCATGGATTTATGGATGTCCAGATTGCTCAACTGATCTCTAACCCATTCCTCATCAACTAAGGCAAACCGCTCCGTCGACCTGACTTCATCTAAGGTCTCAGGGGTACAGGGCTCTTCAGGACTGCCTGCAGCAGAGTAGACAGAGACAAAGAAGGCATTCAGTAACTCTGCCATCTCTGTATCTTCTGTCACCAGGGCACCCATCCCGTTCATCAGTGGGCCTACATTGCCTCTGGTGTTAGTTTTATCTGCCATGTATTTGAAAAAGCTCTTTTTGCTGTCCTTGACCCTTCTCGCCAGGTTTAATTCTAAGGATGCCTTAGTCCTCCTAGCTGTCTTCCTACATCCTCTAGCAGCAGCCTTATATTCCTCCCAAGTGGCCAGCCCCTCCTTCCATGACCTGTAAACTCTCCTCTTCCACTTGAGCATACCCAGCAATTCCCTATTTAGCCACGCAGGTCTTTTGGCCCTCTTCCTTGACTTCCTACGTGTTGGGATGCTCCGATCTTGAGCTCGGAAAAAGCAATCCTTGAATGTCAACCAACTATCTTGGGCCCCTTTAGCTTCAAGCAGCCTTGCCCACAGGATTTCCCCTAGCAATTGCTTGAAAAGGCCAAAGTTTGCCCTGCTAAAGTCCAGGGTTGCAATTCTACTTGGTATTCTACTAGTCCTACCACACAAGATCCTGAACTCCACCATCTCGTGGTCCCTGCAACCAAGGCAGCCCTCAACCCTTACTGCTTCAACCAGATCCTCCTTGTTAGTGAGGATGAGATCCAGCAGCGCTCCTCTCCTGGTCGGCTCATCCACCATTTGCAGGAGGAAGTTATCATCCATACACTGGAGGAACCTCCTGGACTGCAGCTGGGTTGCCGAGTGGTCCTTCCAGCAAACATCAGGGAAGTTAAAATCCCCCACGACGACCACGGCCTGTGACTGTGAGGCCGTTCTCAGCTGCCTGTAGAAGGCCTCGTCAACTTCCTCACCCTGATCCGGTGGTCTGTAACAGACACCTACAACAGTATCCCCCCTGCCAGCCTGCCCCTTAATTCTCACCCACAGACTCTCAACTCGCTCGTCATCTGTCCCTGGACAGAACTCGGTGCATTGTAGTTGCTCCCGCACATCAAGAGCAACCCCACCACCCTTCCTGGCTGGCCTGTCTTTTCTGAAAAGGACATAGCCCTCCATGACTATATTCCAGTCATGTGAGCTGTCCCACCACGTCTCTGTAATTGCCACCAGATCATAGTCTCCTGACTTAACACAGGTTTCCAACTCCTCCTGCTTATTTCCCATGCTGCTCGCATTGGTGTACAGACATTTCAGGGAGCGAGCTGAGCACACCAATTTCACCCTAGGATTATAGGAGGCCTCCCAGTCTTCATTAATTCTGGAGGGCTGCCCCACTGGGGCAAGCCCAGCAACAACCCCATCCCCCTTCGAATCTAGTTTAAAGCTCTCCAAATGAGCCCTGCTAATTCGTGCCCCAGCATCCTTTTGCCTCTGTGAGACAAACCTTTCTCACTTGTCATTGTCCAGACTGGTGCCCTATAAAACCAGCTGTTATCAAAGAATCCAAAGCCCTGCCTGTAGCACCAGTCTCGAAGCCAATTGTTTATGAACTGAATCTTCCCATTCCTTCCCACATCATCAGTGGAAGATGGAAGGAGTGAGGAGAAGATCACTTGAGCCCCAGACTCTTTCACCATCCGCCCCAAGGCCCTGTAGTCTTTCTTCATCCCCCTCAGACTGCGGGAAGCAGCTTCCTCCCCACCTGTCTGGAAGACCAGCAGCGGGTAGTAGTCTGTCAGGTGCACCAGGTTGGGGAGCGCCCCGGTGATATCCCTGATCTGGGCTCCAGGCAGACTACACACTTCCCTATGATGAGGGCCAACTCTGCATATCAGGCCCTCTGTTCCTCTCAGAAGGGAATCCCCTACTACAATGACCCTTCTTTCTTTCTTAACAGAGGCAGTCTTGAGCTGCAAAGTCGACCCCCTTTTCCTATGTGGCCTTGTGGGCTGGCCTTGCCCCACATCCTCACCTACCTCTCCTTCAAGATCCAGGGCCTCGAACCTATTACGGAGGGACACCTGGGGAAGCAGGGCAGGAAGGGGGGAGAGTTTCCCACAACGTCGAACTGGAACTCGCTTCCAACCCTCATCGTGTCTTTGGTCCCCTACCTCTGCACAACAGCTACAGGGCAGGGGCTGTCTCGGGCCATCCCCCTCTGTGTGAGAAGGCAGGGGGTCCTTCCCCTTTTGGGGGGTATCTCCCTGGAACCGTTCTGACTGGCACGCCAGGGAGTTACTCCACCAGTCGATCTCCCTATCACACTCCCTGATAGTCCTCAGCATCTCAGCCTCCTCCTTAAGTCTTGCCACCAGGCTAAGCAGATCTTCTTACCTGCTCACACCTCACGCAGGTGGAATGCTGTCCTCCCTCCCCTGGCAGCAGCAGGCTCTGGC
This sequence comes from Pezoporus occidentalis, assembly GCF_034315485.1. Taxonomy (NCBI): domain Eukaryota; kingdom Metazoa; phylum Chordata; class Aves; order Psittaciformes; family Psittacidae; genus Pezoporus; species Pezoporus occidentalis. Next base: position 6,396,202 of record NW_026912961.1, on the reverse strand, counting down.
ACTCCCTGCACCCAGAGACCTGAACAGCCACTATTTGGGACGGGGTCTCTGTCTGAGTTGCTGCAGTCACCTTACTGAAAGCTCTCTTTCTGGAGGCAACCATATTGGTCCGCAGTCTGGGACACCAGCAACAGGGTCAGCAACACGACCTGCTTGTTCCTCCCTGCGCCCGGTGGTCAGCGACCACTGCCCTCTCAAAGGCTTTTTCAAGGCAAGCAGCAGGGGAGTGGTCACCGTCACCGTGGGAACGCCCCCTGCCACATCAGCCTCTCTCTCGCAAGGGCTGCTGGGGCTTCGGGGATCGGGAGGTGTCGGGAGTCGCGATGTCTCTGCGCTATCCCCTCTGATTTTCCTAATCTCCGTTGACCCTCGCGGTCGCTGAAGCATGCCGGCTGTGGCTCTAGCTAGGCTAGCTCCGATCAGCTGACTGTTAGTGGTACTATGTCATTCCAGGTTACTGTCGCCAATGAATGGGCATATGATGACGGTGCATTCCGTGTAAGTTTTCGCCACATGGGTCGTGTACATTCAACTTCATCTGGATCTATGGGTGTATCCCTGTTGTTTGGCTTGATGTGATAGATCAACTCTACGATGGCCGATTCCCTCAGAGACTGGATGCCTTTGTCTATAGTAGTCCACTTGGCCGAACGACTCGTAACATCGTCCTTGTATGGAAACCTCTGTTTCACAGCTGCCAAGAGCCGCCTCCAAAGACTGAGGGACGTTTTCGCTCTTGCAATTGCTTTGTCAATTCCCCCTTCTCTAGCAAGTGATCCCAGCTGCTTGGCTTCTGTACCTTCTAGTTCATGACCATCAGCCCCATTGTCCCAGCATCGGAGTAACCAGGTGATGATGTGCTCCCCTGGTTGACGGGTAAAATCTTTTCTCATACTCCTTAGCTCGGTTGAGGTCCGAGGTCGAGAAGTTACCTCTTCTTCTTCTTTTTCGTCATGTGATGATGACTCCTGATCAGATGCTAGACCAGGTGGTGAATTCATTGTTTCTTCATCTTGCTTCACCCTTCTTGCCTCTTTTTTGCTTGTTCTCTTGCGTACAGGGGCAACCGATATTGGTACGAATTGGTCCTCTGGTTTGGCTGCAGTAATTATCACTGTGGTTTGAGTAGCAACTGTACTTGTTGCTGGGGGTGGTGCAGCTGCTGTGCTTTGAGCTGGGGTAACCGCGCTGTCTGTTGCAGTCGAAGTTTGAGCAGCTGCTGTACTTGCCACTGGGGTAGCTGCGCTGTTCACTGCAGCCAAAGTTTGAGTAGCAACTGTACTTGTTGCTGGGGGTGGTGAAGCTGCTGTGCCTGGAGCTGGAGTAGCTGCGCTGACTGTTCCTTTGCCCTCAGATCTGCCGACATTCTTTTCCTTTTGAAGGTGCTGGATAGTGTTGAACAAGGCCCTGTAAGCATAGGCCAAGCCCCATCACGTTGCCATGATTTGTCCATCTCTGGTATGGCCAGAATGACCACACACCTCATTTAAGTGTTTTAGTAATTCTTCTGGATTTTGCAGTTGTTCGGTAGTGAAATTCCAAAGTACTGGAGGGGCCCACTGACCTAGATACTTGCCCACACTATCCCACACACCCTGCCACTCATGGCTGCCCAGCCTCAGGGAAAATCTCTTGGTCCTCCTACATCGTCGTTTGACCCCAGACAAGACCCAAACCTGACTGTGCTTAACTCTTGAAATCATTTGTGGGCAAAACACACTCTGTATGCGTGCTAGCGTGGTGATTCCCATCATGATCAGCAAACAAGTCTCAACAGCATTAAAAGGCCAGTCAAAAACTTCAAAACTCTCAAATGTAAATGGTCTGGGGGGACGACTGGGAGGGTAAAAGGATGTCTCCTTCACAGGTTGAGCACCTGAGAAGGAGAAAAAAGATGTGTAATTGCTAAGCACTTCTATTATATACCTCCCAAAGTATAAAGGTGGTGACCACACTGGGAACATAAGCCAGATCAGTTTCATGATCAATGATTCTATTGTATTACAAGTCATTACCATAAAGTACAATGAGACAAAAACCTTAGCCCAAGCCCCACACTTGAAAAACACTAATACAGCAAATACCAGATGGAAGTAAGATAACGATATACTGAAACTGTGAGATCAAGAGGAACAACCTTGAGAGCCAATAAATCAGCATTGTGATGAGTGACTATTAATCCAGTCAGGTCTGTCGTTATCTCAACCCCTTGTGCCCCACGTTGGGCGCCAAAAGAACTGTTGTGGTTTAAACCCTAGCCAGACAGTTTGTTCACTCACTCCCAGTGAGTGGTGCCAGGCTGAGAGCAACCGAGGATCCCCCCCCCCCCCCCCCCAGGCTCTCCCCTTCCCCACTCCCAGAGGAAGGGGGAGGAGGATCGAAAGGGTGCAACTCCCACGGGTTGAGACAAGAACAGTCCAGCAACCAATGTACAACACAAATCACCACCACTACCACCAACGACAACAATGATAAGAGAAAATAACAAGGGAAGAGAATACAATACCACCGGCCAAGAAACGAGTCCCACCTGGAAGCCTGTGTCCTTCCGGGCATGACGTGCTGTGGTACGGAATACCTCTTTGGCTAGCCTGGGTCAGGAGCCCCGTTTCTGCTTCCTCACGGCTTCCCCTCCTCCCTGGCAGAGCATGAGCCTCACAGAGTCCTTGGTCAGGGTAAACATCACTTAGCAACAACCGAAAACATCGGTATCACCAACATTGTTCCCAGGCTGAAAGTCAAAACACAACACCGCACCAGCTACCACGAAGGAGAAACATGACTGCTACTGTTGAATCCAGGACAACAACCTATAAATGTTTTCTTGAATAAGTTCATGCTGTTTTCCACCTGTCTTGACACCCTGTTTCCTCAAAATTCCCAATCAAAGTCTGGAGTGGGAATAAACCCCAACAAATAAACCCTGACTGGGATACAGTGGAAAAGAAATTGTGGGAAATATGGGGATGAGTAGAATTTCAGATGAAAAAAAAAAAAGTGCTACAAGTCTTTTTTTTTTTTTTCTCTCTGATGAGCATACTAAGGTTGGGCTATGACTGCAATTTAATCTCTGGGCTTAACCCATACTTGGAGCTATTTGCCCTACAGTCACACCATGAGGAATTAAATCTTCACATAGCTGTTGGCCTGAGGTGGCACTTGGATTACCAAGGATGAAAAATGTGCTAATGTGCGTAGGTACTGCTGTAGACTGGGTTGTCTTTGATGGAATACCATGGTTATATTTAAGCAGTGAATTCAGGAGTCTTTCTGCCATTGCACAGAATGAGTAGGTGTAGAAAACATATAGAACAGACTGGAAGAAATACCTTTGCAGTGCAAAAAAAAAAAAAAAAGAAAGAAAGAAAATCTTCAAAGGGCAAACTTCATTAAGCTCAGTAATGACAACAATGATTAAAAAGGACATTGGTGCAAGTAATAAACCTGATTAAGTCTTATATCTGTAAAATGCCAAAAAACTTGGGTTGAAGACACTGGCAAGAAAACAGTGAACACAGCTAGTGAACACAGAGTGAACACAGATAAATAGTTTCTGACTTTTGAGGAGAGTAGATAATACTACCTTGTGGTGAAAAACCAAACAGGGAAACTATCATGTTCGGTTGACAATGGCTTATCCAGAGAATGCTAGGAATGGAAAATATTTTGCAAATGGCATGAAAGGTATGCTGAAAAGAGAACGAAAATATATAAAGAAGAGAGCTGGAGAAAACAGAGATAATTTAATGGAAACATTCAAAGGGGAAGCCTGACTTATGGGGATAAAAATTATTTTTAAAGGGCATTTTTTTGGGCTGATGAGGAAGCAAAAGTCCAGTATCCTCTTATGTTTTTGGTGAAAAATATATAAATTCAAAGCTAAGGAGACAATAAACAAAAGATTTTTTAAAAAAATATCTTCTGCAGTATTTTTAATCAAATTTCCTCTCGTTTGGAAATAAAAAAGGAACAAACAGTTACAGCATAAAGACACATCAGAGTCTGTCTTCATAGCAGACTCTGATAACACCATTTAATTTAATTGTTAAAATAGGATTTAAGGGAGTATTTGCATCCCTCAACTTTAGATAGCAATCTATGCTAGTTAAATTAGCTGTCTATAATCACAAGGCTGTTTCTAAAGTTGAAGCGAGACATTTCTCTGGTGAGCCATCCACAGTATGCTCAGGTGCTCTGTCTCTCTGGCCTCTGCAGGTGGTTCTGTGTCTCCACTGACTATAGAAAGAAATTTCTCTGGCTATATATCATGGGATAAGAGCACCTCTTTTTGTAAAGGATCTTTTCACTTTCTGTAGTTGAAATCTTACTTCAGTGTGCTACAATCTCAAGTCATTTAGTTTTTTTAATCATTATTAATTTCAAAATCAACCCTAAAAAAAATGCTTACATGTATTTAATGATATTGAAGGTTCTTTAACCATCCCCAGTGAACAAATGGCTGATAATCTGATGATTACTGAGTTTATGCAGTCATTCAATCTCTAAGGTCTTGGAAAGGGTTGTATAATGTCTGAAATGACAGAGTTCTTTAGGACAGAGCTATTGATTTCTGAGAAGAAAAGGTGTTGATTGCATGCTTCTATATAATAATTTATGTATTGCTTCATTACAATAAATGAATGAAAACATTTTTAACTTTATATAAAAAATCTTCGGGGGCCTCTTCTTTGTGGGGGAAAGAAAAAATATAATTGATTTTCCTGAGAAAACTCTGTTTTCTGTATCTATATGTTTTACAAGGGTAAAGCTCTGATATCCACTAGATTGTAATGCCTAGGAAATAAAACTACTGACCACGTGTTTTAAGGTAGAGATTTAATGCTCTTTCTGGCCTAGAAACACCAATCATTTAAAAAATACAGACTAACATCTTTGTTTCACAGTATTCTATAGATGATGTATGAGGAGAGCAGAACAGTCACAAGGTTACTAGCATAAGATGCACAAAAGCCGTTTGTTCAGTGTCTCATGATAAAAATGGGAATGCATGAGTTTCTTAGCTGTTTCATGGAAAAGTACACAATATTGCTGTGTCCACACAGGCTTATGATAAAGTTAGCATAAGTCTGAGTATTGCAGGATCTCCTAACCACCTGAAGAGTGGTAGAAATATTGATCAAAAGTTTTATAGGCTAGAAACAATTGTTAAGCTTTGAAAATGCATTTAGTTCTAACCACACATGCTCTGGCTTAAGTAGATTATAGACTGAGTGCTTTCTTGTTCATGACTTTATATTGCAGTACAGGGCTGGAGTGTATTCTTTGATCACACCACCTTAATTTTCTTATTTCTTCTCTTCTTCAGTTCTGTATGAATTTATTAATTATTATTTATTTGTTCTCTAAATTAAGTGGATGTTTTTGCACCTTGCTGAAACAGTCCGACAAAAATTTCTCTGGAAAAGGAACAGTATCTACTTACCTGCTTAAACTAGAAGCAGCACAATAGAAGAATTTAGACTAGAAGCAAACAATGACAAGGCATAAACCAAAATACTTATGCTAATACTTATGTCACCACAGCACCAAACTGGGTGGCTTTGCCTGAAATGGGAATACTCTTTTGCAAGATTTGAAGCACAAGGGCTACTTGCAATAAGGAGAGAACTGAATCATTGACCTGTTGTTGTTTTGGCTGTTGTGTAGGAGGTATGCATGGTATTTGTTGATAAATGCTTCACAGAAACACAGAAGAGCCATAGAGGCAGAGTGATAAAGAGGGATAATACAAATCATCACAACAGAGACACTGTTTTAAAAATAGGGTTTAGTTCACAGGAGCTCTACCAGCAGAAGCTGAGTTAGAAATAGGTTGAATATTGTTTGACAGAATAAATATTTACCATTATCAAAGACCATTTTTCCAAAGACCATTTTTTTCAAAGACCATTTTTACCTGATGGAAAAGTCTTGATATAATATTAATACTGGTTTTTGTTTTATATTTTTTACCATTTAATTGAGCTCCAGGCATCCTAAGTATGTATAGGTGCTTCCATAATTTGAAAATAAAATAAATACATAGGCTGTTTGTGGCAATCTGTATTCCTAAACACATTTATCAACTTTTCCACATGACATTGTGGTAAAGAGTCCAGCAAAGACTGATGTGTATAGGTTATAAACTTTTATTTTTTACTTTTGTTGATCGTAATTGAGTGAGATTTAAAGGTGTGCAACACATACCTCTTTAGCTATTCCAATTATTTCATAACTATTTTCCTTTTGAAAATGCAGCTCAGATACCATAAATTAAGCAATAGCATGCTTCAGTTGCAAGACTAGGAAGGTCTGTTTTTGATGGGCAATGCATGTAGACAGACTCTTACCATTTCCAACCCAATGGTAACAGACTCTTACCATTTCCAACCCATGACTCACTGAAATACAGTAATGGTATCTCTGGTAAATTCCTCTAAATTGCAAGTGCAATATAAGTTTTTTTACATGGCCTTGAGTTTGGTGTTGTCACTACTCTTGGAATTCAGGGAGCAAAACTTCTCTTTTTGGAAAAATAAATATTTTCAACTAGAAATAGAAGGGAAAATATATTTTTTTTTAAAGTGCATGTATGTCTTAGTACCCCAAAGTATATCGAAAGTCCATAGGGATCTACCTCATCTCATCTGTCATTTGGAGGGAGCACAGCATAACCACATTTACTTAAACAAGCATACATTATGCCTTGGGGAAGCTTGCCTGCAAAGAAATTTTGTGCTGCCCAAACATTCTGTTTAAATAACAATTTTAGGTGACACAATTCCAAGTATGGGGCAGTTGTCCCTATAGTAAGGTTTGATTTGTTGTGTAGTACTCTAACTCTATAACATATGCGACTTGGAAGTCTCTGCTATAGTCATAGCAGCTCAAGCCATTTCATACTACAACTCATTGTGCTTCACAGAATGAGCACTGCAAACAATATCATATTTTCAGCAGAGACTGCTTTGAATAAATGCATGATGAGAAACTGATTCAAAGGATAGAACAATTTCTGTCAATCTCCTGCACTGGCAACCTGAAATGCCAAAGTGCTTGTCTTCTAAGCTTCAAATCTATTGTTTGTGGGTTAGTCAAATGATTAAAATGATTAAGCTCAGGCTGATTTTTTATTTATTTTTTTCAATTTTAATCCACATTGTAAGAAGAAGGACATTTTCTGGAATGTCTTTAGAAAATGACTGGCAAAATGGATCATGTGTAACATTAAGTTCTGCAAGAAAGTTTTCAGAAAGGACTTTGGTTGTGATGTGAATAAATATTTGTTGGGTACAGCAGGTTGCCAAAAAGTAGTGGTAAAAAATGTGAGTGGTTCTGCAGCCAGTATACCAGACTTTGCCAGCAATTCACTGCAAAAACAGACTAAAGATAGAAATTCCTTTTTTGTGATAGACAGACTCAGTGAGAATGGATTTCTCAGTGTATCCACCTGTTTTACCCTCAAATATCTTGTTTCAATGAGTTAGCCACCTTTGAAAATTACACTTTTTAGTTTTATGCTGTACTTGTTACTGTTTCCTAGTTGCCTTTTTTAATATGTTTGCATTCCCTTCCCCACTTCCCCTTTTGTTGCTGTATCTACAAAATTTATCCACAGCAGATCATCAGCCTGCCAGTCTTTGGTATATGACATTTTGACATAGTTTTATCTTCATCTGTTTTTCAAAAAACTTGCTTTTAAATACAGGTCAGAGGGGTTAAAAAAACATGGGTTGAGCATAATTTTGTAATACAGCACATTATTGTTTTGATAGTGTTGAAATAACCACCTCCAGACACTAAATATACAGCCTTTCCTAATGGCCAATACTTCTCTTTAGACGGAGATATTTTCCTCTGTTCCTATTATTATTTCCATAGGTCTTGTATATGCTTTTTAGGCAAAATTTCTAAGCTCTAATTCCTTCCCCTAACATTTTTTTTTTGTTTGTTTGTTCCACAGACTCTTTGTTCTCCCTTTATTACTCTTCTCTGTTGCACGAAACAGCAGGTAAGTATGGATGACCAGAGCTGGATAGGATCATTGCCAGCAGAGGTAAAAGTACAGTGGGGCTAGGAATTACAAAGCAGTGTTGGGCCAAGAGGCCTAGAATGGGGTATATTGTTGGATCTGAGAGACTCCAATAACAAAGTGGAACCTAATAATGTAGGAATTGATTATCATAGAGTCATAGACTCATGAAGTGGTTTCGGTTGGAAGTGTCCTTAAAGACAATCTAGTTCCAATGCCCCTACCACGAGCACACCCTTCACTAGGCCAGGTTGTTTAAAGCCCCAGCCTGGGGCTTTACAGTCCAGCCTGGCCTTAAAAAACTTCAAGGAATGGGGCAGCTAGGGCTTCTCTGAGCAACCTGTTCAGTGTCTCACAAAATGTTCTCATTAAAGAGCTTCTACCTAATATCTAACTTATATCTACCTTCTTCTAGTTTCCCCCCTTGTCCCATCACTACATGCCCTTGTAAAAAGTCCCTTTCCAGCTTTCTTGTAGGTCTTCTTTAGGTACCGAAAGACAGCTATATGATCTCCCCTGAGCCTTCTCCTCTCCAGGCTGGACAAGCCCAACTCTGGCAGCCTCTCATCATAGGAGAGGTGGTCCAGCATTCTTTGTGGCCCTCCTCTGGACTCATTCAAGCGGGTCCATGTCCTTCTTGTGTTTGGGGCCCCAGAGCTGAGCACAATACTGCAGGTGGGGTCTCACAAGAGTGGAGTACAGGGGGAGAATCACCTCACTCAAGCTGCTGGCCACTCTCCTTTTGGTGGCAGCCCAGCACATGGTTGGCTTTCTGGGCTGCAAGCAAAAATTGCTGGCTCATGTTGAACTTTTTGTCAACCATCACCCCCGAGTTTTTGTTTTCAGGGGTACTCTCATTCCATTCTCTGCCCAGTTTATATTTGTTCTTGGGATTGCTCTGACCCAGATGCAGGACCTTGCACTTGGCATTGTTGAACTTCATGAGGTTGTCATTGGCCCACCTCTCCAGCTTGTCCAGTTTCCTCTGGATGACATCCTTTCCCTCCAGCATGTTGACCTCACCTCACAGCTTGGTGTCATTGGCAAACATGTTGATGGCATGCTCAATCCCACTGTCCATGTCATCAACAGAGATGTTGAGAAACACTGACCCCAACACCAACACCTGAGGTACACCAGTCGTTATTGATCTCCACCCAGACATTGAGCCATTGACCACAACTATTTGAGTGCAACCATCCAGCCAATTCCTTATCCATAGAGTGTTCAAATATTTAGAGCTTAGAGACAAGAGTGTCATGAGGGACAGTGTCAAATGCCTTGCACAAATTCAGGTAGATGACTTCAGTTACCCTTATCCACCAACCTGTATCCCCATCATAGAAGTCCACCGAATTTGTCAGGAATGTTTTGCCATATTGGCTGTCATCAATCACCCCCTTATTGTTCATGTGCCTTATCACAGTTTCCAGAAAGATCTGCTCCGTGATCTTACTGCGCACTGAGGTAAGACTGAGTGTAGTTCCCTGGGTCTTTCTTTTTTCCATTTTTTAAAAAGGAGGTTATTTTTCCCCGTTTCCAGACAGGAAGAACGCCACTGGGCTGATGCCACTTCTCAAATATGACAGATAATGGCATGGCAACCTCATCCACATACATCCGTCAGGACCCTCAGATGCATCTCCTTGGGCCTCATAGACTTGTGCACCTTCAAGTTCCTTAGATGATCTTGAACCTGATCTTCTACAGCTGACAAGTCTTCATTCTCACAGTCCCTATCCCTACCTTCTGTGACTTGGGCAGTGTGGGTGGAGCTCTTGCCATTGAAGACTGAGGCAAAAAGTTGTTGAATACCTCGGCCTTCTCCATGTCGCAGGTGATCAGGTCTCCTGTTTCCTTCTGGGGTGTGGGCCTCATTTTTGCTCATCTTCCTGTTATCCCCAGTGTACCTGAAGAAGTTTTTCTTTTTGTCCTTAATGTCCTTGGCCAGACTGAGTTCTGTCAGGGCTTTAGCTTTTCTAACCTGATCCCTGGCTGCTCTGGCTGTTTGTCTATAGTCTTCCCAGGCTACCCGTCTTTGCTTCCACACTCTGTAGGCGTCTTTTTTATGCTGGAGTTTGTTCATATATGCAGGCCTCCTGGCTTTTATGCCTGACTTCTGCTTTTTCAGGATGCATCGCTGCTGAGCTTAGAGGAGGTTATCTTCAAATATTAACCAGCTTTCTTGAGCCTCTCACCCTTCCAGCGCTTCATCCCATGGCACTCCACCAAGCAGAACCCTCAAGAGGCCAAAGTCTGCTCTCCTGAAGTCTGGGTTAAGAAGCTTGCTTGGATCCTCCTCACATAAGTATTCCTAAGGATCTCAAACTCCAACATTTTGGGGTCACTGCAGCCAAGGATGCCCTCTGCCTTCACGTTTCTTATCAGCCCCTCCCTGTGTGGGTATACATCAAACTGTAAACATGGACTACAGATGTATTGGGATAATAATTGCAAAAATCACGTAATAGGAAATATGCAGGATATCTTAGGAAGGAACATGGGGAGGACAGTGCAGAGCATGCAAAGTGGGCATAAGGAAACTCCAACACAAAAAAAAAAGGTGCTCTTTACATGAATGTGGTTTGCTATAACCTCATCTGCTGAGAAGGCTGTTCCAGGTCATGATTCCAAAATGGATTTAAATTGTAGGGACTTTTCACTGGGCTGCTAGGACAAGACCTATTTCTTCTACACCTCATATTGCTCAATTTCAGGGAGAAGGCAGCCAATGAAGGGGAAAGTTTTACTTTCTGTGAAGTGCTTGTTTTGGAAAACTGGCAGGAAGGAGGGAGAAAAGAAACACAAAATGTCATTAAAAAGCCAAGAGACAAGGATCAAGCTTGTCTGCATAGCAAAGATTACTGAATACTTGAAGTCTATATTTGAATTTCTCAAGCCAGTCAACATCCAGGATTATTAAAGCCAATCTCAGATGGACTTTCTTCATCTTTTTAATATAAATATGCTGTAATGGTTTCGTTCACGTTTCTGCAAAAGAGGGTGTAATGGATCAATCCATGAATTTTTGAACTAGCAAATGTATATTCTGTTTATTTTCCTGTAACTCTACTCCAAACTTGAAATTATTTTTCTCTTGCTTTCCAACAAAAACAGTACTAATCATACCAGAAAAGATTCTTCATTTTCAAAGCAAAATATTTCAGTTAATGGAAATGGGTATTATGATAAAGTACTCTGTTGGAACCAACTAAAGTATTGTATTAGAGAAAAACTATAGAGAAATTTGTATTATTTATTAACTTTTTGAAAAATATGTACTTGTGCTAAAGCTGATACATATGTCTATAAAGAAATTCTTGATGTATATGTGAGCAAATCTATTACTGTGTTTGTAGCAGCTATGTCTGATCCTCTAATAGTCTTTTTTTTTTTTCTTAGGTGAATGGAGGATGGACAGACAAAGATAAAAGAAGTAACAAAATTGTTATTCTGATGACAGCATATCCCTACATAAGATAAACTTCTTTTTTTTCTTCTTCTTCTTTTACATGAAAATGGCCACTGCAAACTTCCCCTGGCTCACTTCCCAAAACTCACTCATTTGGAGAGGTCTGACCAAGCTTACTCTCTAGACAAAACAGTTTTCCTGCACAGCCAGTCTACAGACCCTTCTCACTAGCAGTCTACAAAGCACCCCTTCTGATGGCATGTTTTACAACCATCAGTGACAAGCCTCCCTGAAGTCATTAAAAGTACAAGACACATAATTCCTTAATGCTACTGAATAGTTTCCAGAAAACCTCTTTTTTTATAAATGTAGAAACTTGCATTATTATATGCTTAAAAACTGTAAAGAAACTTTGGGGGGGGGGGGCAAACATGGGTCTGCCCGTGTTTAAGGAAGAACATTGCACTGTGCAGGTTTTTTGTACCTATTCTTTGTTTCTATGAAACATTAAGCTTCTTCATTTATTACTTTGCAATTTTTGCTTCCTACAATTTAAATGACAAAATAAGGGGCTTATTCAACCTATTTTTTTTTCATGTGTCTACAATGCAAAATCTATGACACAAAATGGTGCAACTCTAATTTTGTTTCATTTTTTGGTTATTTTCTGCATAGAAGAAAAATATTCCAAGGAAGTGTTCTAAAAGATACAACGTGTTTGGGTTTTGACTGTTCTCCAGAAAACCAAACCAAATAAAGCAAAACAAAACAAAAGGTTTTAATGAATTGAAAATTACATTTGTCTATTTCTTTTATTGTCATAAATATATCAATATAGATGCAGATAAAAAATATTTCTCTTCTCATTGATAAGACTTGTTGATGGCAAGACTGCTCCTAATAATGTATTAAAAACACAAGCTAAGAAGAAGAGAAATATGTAAGAAATATTACAGTATTAAACAATTTTAGTCCAAATATTTTCCTCCAAAATGTAACTGAAGGAATCTTCATCCATTACAGGTCCCTCTTTCCAGATCAACTCTTAGAATGCAGAAAAATCACTTCTGCAGACATTTGTATCAGGAATAAAACAAACCTTTAAACTAAACGTGATGCATCATCTTGACATAACAAATGTGGACATTAATTAAAGAGCAGCAGAATCCAACAGAGAAGTTTGCCCTCCATCTGCTTGACCTGAGGTAATAACAATGTTCGCTTGACTAAAGCTGACAGATTTTCTTGTGTTAGATTTGAATCACTAAAGTTATCACCCTCAGTATGAATAACCATAGCCATACGTGTGACATCATACAAAACAGGCAAGCCACAGTTAACTACTCATTTAGTCTGCTGTCTTTGCTGTAGTTGGTTGGGTTTTTGATTTTTCTTTTTTTTTGATGGTGGTAGTGGGTTTTCTTCTTGTGATACTAAGGTTAAGCCGTGTAATCAAGTAGAGGGTGAGATTTTGAATCTTGCATACATATACAAGCCTTTAAAAAATTCCAAGGTCTTCAAAGTTTAGGTGGTGCTGTATCAAAACCTGTACTTGCACACTGTCAGTTAAAAGCAAGATGCCCAATGTGTTGTAAATTTTCCATCCACTTAATAGATAACATTTCTATCCTGATTGCACTTTTAGTTCTAGAAGTAAATAAAAAATAATTTTGTAATAAAACCACTTCTATGAGAGGCGGAGGGGTGAACCATCCAAGTCCAGCTGTAAAATGATACTGGATGGCACTGGAATTCCTACACCTAGGAAGCATAGAGACCTCTCCTCCAATATCTATCCTCCACCTACCTGATGAAGTCAGGTGAAAAGCTTCTGGTAGACTTCAGCTTTAATAAATCAAGAACCAAAGAATCTTTTATTATGAAGAACTTTCATTAGAGTTTGCTCTGCAAAAATTGCCTCTATTTTCTATTAGTATGTTAAGTTCTTCATATTTTTTGATAAAAACTTTGCCCAGTGGCTCAAAGATCATCACAAAAATCTGATTAACTGTCAGTCTGCTTGAGAAAAAAGGGTTCAAGGTAGTTTAAATGTAGCCAGTACCCATCTCAAAAGCTCTTTATAGTCCCACAATAGTGTAACCCTAATAAATAAATGAAAAATAGTAACCAAATTTCAGCATGCATATGGTCAAAGGCAATTTGTAACATGTAATGAGAGAGCTATCATTTGAGCAACATATATATCTTAGCGTTTCACTATTGATTTTTAAGCCGAGACAAATTCCACAGTAGCTGTAAGGCAAAAATGGGAGAGAAACAAGAAAACCAAACCACGTAAGAATGATCAAGAGTCATTCCTGTGGCTAACTGTAGTCTGGAGAGCAAAGTACAGAAGGATTACCAGAAATATCCCAAAATTTACTGGTATGACAAAACCGATGGCTCTCCAATGAATCACAAATTGGTAACTATCAATACTACACTGATACAAGGTACACTCAACCATCCAATCTACTCATTAAACAATCAGAAAGATTGCTTTGTCCTCTGCCTCATTATGGATTCAATGTCAGATTATTTTCACTAGAAACAGACAACCAAAAGGCATTTTGCTTCGTCACAGCACAATGCACAGAACTCTTATAAAAGAGGAATTTAGGTAGTTTAAAAGTAAAAAGAAAAGGAGGAAGGAAAAAAATTCATGGCTATTTGATTGGTTTGGTGTGGGTTTTTTTTGTTTTTTTTTTTTTGTTTTTGTTTGTTTGTTTTTTGTTTTTTTTGTGTGTTTTTTTTGTATTGGTTTCACCCCCTTCTCTCCTCATTTGAATTGTTTCTTCACTGCAATAAACAACATTCCTTCAAATTATCTAAGTTTCTTCAACTCTTTTTGTTGACCCACGTGACATGAGAGCAGCCTCACAAGTTCAAGATCATAAATCCAAAGATTACAAGCATGGAACAAAATTCATGAGAAAGGTTTGAACTCATGGCACTCCTTTCACAAATGCAGACTGGATGTCAGCACCCGTTTGATGAGTGCAGACAGATATCGCGTAAGATTTTTTTAAAATATGTATTTTTAAACTTCCTCCTCTCTTCTGTCCTCTCCACAACACCAGTTACTGTGTTCAAACAGAAGAAACAAATAGATCTCAACCTCAATAAGCAGGAATAACAGTTACATTGACTGGAATTGTGGTTCTTAGCCCACAGGTGACTCCAGTTTGAGGGGCAATACCATAGGAAAACATCACAAAGTGTCTTCATTGTTATATTTAGGCAGGGAATTACTTCTATGGTATCCGGTTGGGGTATTGTATAATAAAAATAGATTCCTTTTCAAGTTAATATAGAAGTTCTGCTTTTTGTTGCTCTTGCACTGATCTGTTCTTCCAATTGAATGCTTCCATTTTCTCTTTCTTAGCACTTTGTTTCAAAATTTTTGGTTTGGGGCAGGAGAGAACAGAAATGAAATTGGTAGACTGACGATTTTAGGTTGTTCTTTTAATAAATAAACATTATCATTTAGTGTTCTTAGCTCTTCCTGAGAACGCATTCACTTGCCAAGTCCTTAATTATTTATTTTTGTCTAAATTATTAAATCTTTAGAGACCTCCTTGGAAGAAAAACAAAATAGTATCTCATTTCTTCATGTTTTGGTACAACATTACATAGGAAATCAAAACATTCTTTTGGCTGAGGAGCAGACAGCATGTTTCTTGGTCTGGAACTCTGATGTCAATATCAGTTAAAATATTCTCTCCATCTCCCTGATCACTGCTGCTTCTGCCTGTCTCCTTATAAAGATTATGCTTATGCTTAGTAAATGAAGAAAGGAATTAGTGATGCTCCTCTCATTTCCTGTCTTCCCACAGATGGTGATAAATTCAAATTCAGACTCCATTAAACTTGAGTAGAGAAACCCAGCAGGTGGCTACACTAATGGAAAATCCTAGCCTTGGAATAATGGGAATTGCAACCGACAGCTCTTATACACCACAAAAAAGATGATGTATTCCTATTGACAGTGTTGCATTTGAGTCCAGAAGGCTGATCTGATAGTTCAGGCCGGGCACAAGGGAAGCAGAAAGCCCCATGGGTATTTTTCTTGGCTACACCACTGTAATTTTTGTCATCTGAACCTTCCATTACAAGTCATTGTACAAATCTCATATGAGTTGGAGGGAGAAAAAAAAAAAAACAAAAAAACAGTCTTCTGCAT
Organism: Pezoporus occidentalis; assembly: GCF_034315485.1. NCBI lineage: Eukaryota > Metazoa > Chordata > Aves > Psittaciformes > Psittacidae > Pezoporus > Pezoporus occidentalis. The sequence goes on along the minus strand of NW_026912961.1, from coordinate 6,380,575 downwards.
TTGGCCTACAGGCATACATTTGTTCTTTTTTTCTTGGTTTAAAGGACAAATAAAGGTTGACACACAACAGCATTTCCAGCCACTTCTGTGTTTTTAATGCTGACATTCTTGGCCCAAGTGCTTTTAGTGTTTCCAGATAAGACCATCTGAGAGAGTTTGTGTTAAAAAAGATGCATAGATTGCCCTGAAGGTGTAATGCCTGATGTTCAGCTACAATGTGTGCAGGAATACTGTATTCATGGTGCTTTTTTTTCCCCTCTACATTTTTTCCCTTTCATTTAAATCCAGTGAATATAGTAGTTCAGTAAAATTCATTTGGGAAGGTGGTTGGACAGACCTATAGACTGCATCTGAAACTACATTTTGGAATATGTAAAGAAAAAAATATCTGTGTGCTGATTCTGTGTGGTTTAGTGCTCTGTCAGCAATTTTTATATGCAATTTATTCTGGTCTTTTATCTTAGTATATACATTTTCCAAAGCTTTTAAACTCTGAGTTAGTAAAATGGAGAAGTTGCCAACCAAAGGAAAACTTAAAGTGCTTCCACTTTTGCATTATTAATCACAAGATAGTTTGTGTTACACTTCCTTGTTCGCAGAACTCAGATTTCTAGTTATTTAAAAACAATGTGTGATAATCATAAGAGGTCATTAATGTGTCTAGTAAGTTCAAATTATTCTAAAAATTATTCTGAGTAGTATTTAAGGGTAACCTCAAAGTATCCTCCTGTAAATCTTCACCACAAATTAAGAATATCTGCAATAGATTGCTTGGACTCTTCTAAATGGTGTTTATGAAACATGATTTGCACAAAATGTAGCATTAACATATAGAATCTAGACATGCCAGAGCACATTTCAAGTAGTGTCGTTATAACGGAGTTGTCGTTATAATGGAGTCTCCAAAGCCAACGTTTATTTCTGCTTTTAATATATGTAGGTTTTATTTCACTGTTTGTCAATACAAAATACATACAGAAAAATATTTTTTTCTTGCTTTGTTTTATTTTACTGTCTTGCAATTGTTCTGCCTTCTCTAGTCTACTCCTAATGAGAATATATGCTTTTTATATATTTTCTGAGCAGTTTGTCTAGACACTTGACTTATTTCTTCCGAATTCAGTTCCAACTAATATATTGACTAGAACAATATTAATAAACAAACCATTATTTCCATTGCTTACAAAACACTTTAAATGGGATTGATTTCTTATCTAAACTACTAATTTCCCACATCTTAATCTCTGATTATTATCTTCCAGAATTATAATTTTCATTGCCAGTATTTCTTTCCATTTCTTTCCACTTCATTTTGCTATGAATATTTTTCACAAAACTAATTTTCATAATAGCGACTTTGAGGTGGAAATTTTGCTCTTGGTTTGCTAGTTCTTACTGTACAAATATTTCTTCCTTATCACTTACTTATATATACCTTCCCAGCATTAATTTAAATGTCTAATATGGAAAAAAATTAGTAAAATAAATAACAAGTGTAATTAATAAATTGAATATAATAAAACAATATATTATAAGGCTTGATGCATGAGAGAATAATCAACAATTCCTGCTCAGCATGCACCAATTTTACCCCAGATGAAGACCAAATGTTTTAGTTAGATTGAAGTATTTCAGTTGCCTGGAAAGTAAATTTGCTGTTAGTTCAGGAGCTCGTTTCTCATTCACGCTGGCACTTTTACCTGACTTCTGCTTTGTCAGGATGCATCTCTCCTGAGCTTAGAAGAGGTTATCCTCAAATATTAACCAGCTTTCTTGAGCTTCTCATCCTTTCAGTGCCTCATCCCATGGCACTCCACCAAGCAGATCCCTCAAGAAGCCAAAAATACAAAGCTCAATTTTTAAGCGAAAAATAGAAGAAATGAAATTTGAGCCAATGGCTTCACATGGAAGGAAATTACAAGGCTGATAGAAAATTTGTCCGCAGAAACATTGCCAATATCAACTAAAGGTTTTCATAGATGGACTTTTTCATGCTAAACCTTCTGGAGATACAAGACCCAGTCCTGGAAAAGAGTTGCAATCAACAAGCTCTTTCACCCACAGTCTGTGAGCTTGTAACAATACAGTAATGGTGCTGAAAGATGAAGTCTTTGCCATTTCAACATTCTTCTAGTATCAGGCTACCTTTGTGACTTGGAAACAGAACATTTTTTCACAGATGAGTAACGATAACATCACCAAACAGACAGTCCATCTCATCATACCTTTGATGAAAAGAAAGAAAAATACATAATAGGATATATTTCCTTCAGGTTGAGCACCCGTCCTTCCCTGAACATTCTTGTTTAACATCTCAAATAAAACCACATATGCATAATGGAGCTGCAGCTGGGGACACTGCTAAGAGATTTTTCTGCACCTACCATTAGTAGAATGTTTAAAAGTTCGTTGTTTTATGCATGGTACTCATTGAATGTAAGGAGCAGGCTATGCTCTGTGCTTGCTGAGAAACAGCTTGTATATCTCTCAGGATGGAAGTAAGTCTGGGAATAGAACATAGGACAGCACTATCTCAATTTTGTAACCCTAAGGGGAGGGGACTTTCTGCGCAACTGTGAATATATCACTCTTATGAGAGACCTTGCTTATAAATTATGAAAAATGTCTGGCAATATTGAAGATAAGCCAAACAGCAATGCTTGTATTCTGATATTAATATCTTATCAAAGTAACAATCATTCATATTCCCATATTAGTGATATATCCTATTATGGTGGCTGACTATATCTTGGCTTAGACAAAGTGTTGTCTGATAAATAGACTTAATGCATAAATGTCTGTCGGGAGCATGCAACAGCAAAATGGGGACAGATGTTTGACTCTCTTTGGAGCTCATCAGCACAGTTCAGCTGTTTAATCTGTCAGATGGGTTCAGCCCCCAGTCCAGATAGAGAGAAGCTCAGTATTTTGAGGGTAACTAGAGCTAAGTGAATAATTTACAGCAGCAAATACACTCAAGAAAATTTAACCTCTGCTCAGAGAATATATGTGAGTAGATCATAATTTTGCTCATGTTCACTAAACAAACGTATTCAAAAGCTGCCTTTGGAAATATGTTATGTGAAGCAGTCAAATACACAGAACTCATAATGCTGGCTTTTCTGTTTTGCTTCTTTTTTTTTCCTCTTTTTTACCTGTCAGCTCAAACAAAGCAAGTGATAAAACTGTAGTCATCAAAGTGCAAGAATGTTAGCATGTGTATGGCAAATTTCTGCTGTGTGTACAGGTATGACAGTTTCAGATTTGATCTTTATATGTGAAGCTTTGGAGGAAAAAGCTTCTTACATACCAAACTACAGTGTCAGATGAGACGGCAAGAACACAGTCTGACTTTTCTTGCTTCTCTCAAATATGTCAAGGAAATACCTTCTTCCCAGATGTGCTGACACAGAGCTTCCACTTTCCAAATCCCTTAGGAATCTCCATGCTGCCCTTTCTCATATGCCTCATTTTGCCTTCAGGAATATTTAGGTTTATATGAGGTTTTGGTTATGCAAAAATTCTCAATTGTCACTGACTTCTAAAATTTTTTATTTCCTAGGAGATAAGAATTAGAAATTGGAAAGATCTTGGGTCGTCTAGTTCATTCCCCTGCAAGTGAAAAATTGCTCCCTGCAGTTAGATTTGTTAAATTATTAATTGCTGGTAATTTATCTGATTAATTAGAACCTTTTGCTTAAAATAAATTATTCAGATCTATTCATTATCTAGCCAGTTTTTCAGGTAGCTGTATAATATTCTGAAAATAGTATGCAGGTTATTTTGAAGTATTACTTTAACGTACCAGGCAGAATCAAAGACCTACTGTGATAGGTCCTGTACAAACATGTACAGGAAAACATAGCCCTTGACATGATACCTTTATGGTCCAATTAAAGACAAGTGATTAAACCACACAGTAGGAGAGAAAGGGAGACAGTGATAACAGTGTAATTTGTGGAACTTCAGAGGATTGCTGCATGTGTGCTCTACTTATTCTGAATTATGGATATTTTAAACATGAGGGCGCTTTTCTATCACATTTGTGTAAACATTGCTGTCTCTCTTGCCTAAAGCCTGGCTGACTTTTTAAGGGTATCACAGTATACGTTTTCAAGAGGAGATTCTGATATTCAAATTGCATACATACACAATCTTGCATAATTTTCCAGTCTTCCCTGAAACTCCTTGTGCCAGGTATTTCTACTTGGCAAGTAATGTGCCTTTGAGAAGCAAGTCATCTGCTTTTGACCAGGAGGCAACAAAGTGCTATTCAAAATCCTTTGAAACCTACGATTTTCTCTGCTTTGTACAAGATCCCGGGCATTCATTCTGTAAAAATTCTGAGAGGCACAACTTTAAGCCAACAACAATGTCTACAGAAAAGATTTCCTGTGAGGAAGTTGTATGGAGCTTTGTTAACCTTGGATATAAATCTGATTTTGACTTTAGGGTTTAAGGCAACTGGTAGAGCGTATGTCTTTGGATAAATTCTTAAGACATTCTGAAGCTTCTCTGCATCACTTGTCTGGTTTTTACCATAAATCATTAGCTTCCCACTCCTGATGTCACAGTTCTGTAACAGCTCCCTAGTGCCTACTTCCACCTAACCTTAAAATAGACCATGCCTTCTGGCAAGGGGCAGGAACAAGAGTTTTACTGAACGGCTGTGTTTAAGCACAATGGGTGAAGACCTGCTGCAGTGTCACTGCTGAAGGAGAGGTGAGAATGTCACGAACATATTGAAGATCAGGGACAATGAGTTTGATCTAAATAGTCTCTGTGTTTTGTTTGAAAGGGCAGCAGATATGTAGCTTTCACAGAAGATTCCCCTTCCCTACTCTTGCCAAACATTTTCCGCTTTTATTATTATTTACTTCCAATTCAGATTACAAATGCAGAAGAGACAGAACAGCTGGGCTATTCAGCTGGAGGAGAAAAAAGGAAAAGCTGAAACATCTGAAAATAGTGATCATGGAAACATTGGGGAAAAAAAGGCCTTTTGTCGAGCAATAATAATATTTTACACTTGTTATGCAGTACACAGTGTCTTTCATCAAAAAATCCCCAAACACTGCCCAAATACACTGCCATAGCTTTTTTTCATGGAGGTGAACAGAGAAATAATACCATTTTATTATATGTCTTAAAGGCCTTTTAATTGGGCAAAGCACTTATATATCAGGAAGGCATTAAAGATAGAATACCTAAATATACAGTGAATCTATGTATAAAATTGTACTATTCTGAATTAGAAGGCATTTTGGCAAAGAACAATGAGTGGTAGTGTATGCATTCAGAAACTACCCTGAGACCTTCGATGCTCAGAAAAAGCAGAAGCCCTTGACGCATGAAAGGACAACTTGAAGTTTTAAAAGATGAGGTAAAGTGCGTGAATATCAATTTTAGATCTGATTAATGCTCCTGAACTGAACACAATGCTTTGGCTGGTAGAGTTTAGAAAAATAAATAATTTGTGTACTTTTGGTTATTTTTAGGTAATATTTCCAGAATTGTAGTGTCTTAGTTATGTTAACCTAATCCCATCTGTCTGCTACTATTCCATCTCTTCTTTTTTTCTTTTTTTTTCTTCTTCTGCAAACCAGCTTTCCTTTGCTGTCTCATCCTTAGCAATCACATATTTTACTTTTACTCTTCTCTTTGAAGGTAATAAGGTGTGCATGTTAGCTCTCTGTGACCCATGCCAGGAAACTAGATTTTGAGCCTTGTTTCTCACCTAATATGTTTTTTAATTTTACTTTCTAAAGAACTTACTAGTGTGAGAGAATACACTGAGATAGAGAAGGTCTAGCCAAAGATGCTTGAGACAGCTCCAGTGAAAGCTGACCAGGTTGTCATTGGTATTCTCTGTGGAGCAAATAAAGCAACTGAAGCAGTCTGACAGTGATGCCCTCCACCTTGTAATGTTTAAGAAGAGGTGAAGCATTTCTGGATAACAAAAGATTTTAAATCGTTGGAACGCCTCTGCCTAACTTTCATGAGCCTGTATAAAAACAGATTGTGAAAGAGAATGAAGCACTATATATATTGTCATACAGATTTTTCCTCTGTTTTCTTTATTGGTTCATTGTCAATAAGTGATAATAGGTGAAGACCTTATAGTTAAACTGTTTCACCTAGAAAAAGTCTCCAAGATCAGAAAATGCTAATAGATTTAAATAACAATATAACTTGAATATACTATCACATTTACTCACACGCACCCAGTATGTGAGTTCTTGAAGTCAGAGGAACATATGTAGGCATTTGCATTCCCAGTATAATTTTGTCAGGACCTCCGTTGTTACAGTGTTAAGCTACAATTGTCATTAAAAAAACAGTACTTTCTTAAAGCAGATCATCAACTCTCCCACACTATATGATTGCAGTATTACAGTCTGTAGCAAAGATAGCATTGTACTGTAATTAATTTTTCTTTCATAGTCTCCATTTCCAATTCTTTATTTGTGAAAAACAGATTAGGATTTTCTTATGTGCCAGGGGAGCTGAGTTAAGCACTGCAAATTAAAAGGAGCTAGGCACATAAACAGCAGTAGTTGCTTTAAAAAAGTATACCTTAAATGCCTTTGTTTATGTCAAATCCTAAATTTATACCCACTGAGAACTAGGTTGATGTGAAGTTAGCTGTGTAAATGAAACAGGGTTGTTTGGTTGTTTGGGGTGGGTTTTTGCCTTTTTTTTCTTTCCTTTTATTTTTCAATTAGATAAGCATAAACATTCCCTAATTTTCATCTATACAGCTTGGTGTTCACAAAAATTCTATGGTATTAAATATTTGTTCCTTAGAATAGGTTTCTGTGACTTGCACTGCTCAAAGCTTTAAAAGAGTTAGTTGCTAAATATAATTTTACAAATGAAGTGAGTTTATGATTCTGTGTAAAACATTTGATTTTGATGAGTATGATATTATTCCAACTAGTTAGAAGAGAAAAGGGAATCCTTTAACATGGGAGGACAAAAACTTTTTATTCTTCAGATAATGTTCAATTCTATGTATTTTACCTGCATAATTTTTATCATTTCTGGAAGGGAGCATTTTCTCTAAATAGAGCATTTCTTATTGTTTTCTTCAAAGCTGCTTCCTGTTTTCCTCATGACAAAGCTTCCTGTGGTCTTAGGAATACAGATAAGGGGGATTATAGGGTGTTAAAGGTTCCTGCCCTGAAAGCCTTTTTCTATACTCAGTGGAATTCTTTCCTATCAGCTCTGATTGCCCAGTCAGTGGACTGTATCGAAGCTTTCCCTCACAGGAGACAAGGACTGCCAAAGGGTGATGTGTACCCTCATCTTGCCCTAAGCAGGAGTCAGGATGCAGCTAAGCATGACAGCTGTGGAAAACACCACAAAGCAGCCTTCACCCTCAGTACAGCCATGGCCAGGGACACCTTCCATTCAGGCAGTTGTGATGTGGCCTGCTTTACTTTAGCAGCCCTCTGTGCACACAAATCAGTAGGCATAGGTATTAACACTGAACCTCCACCCACCTGCCTTGAAAAAATCTTAGTCCTCCATAGCACACCCACAAAAGAAAGAAGGACAGAGAATTGGTACTATGATACATAAACTTCTTTTTCTACTGATTTGATCACCAGAATTTTTCCCATACATGAATTATCCACCCATAGTTTATGTACCACGTAAGCAAACGCGAGACTTTGTAAAAATTGCTCATTGGTCATTAGATCCTCCTTCATGTTCTTTCCTGCAGTGCTAATGCTTTCAGTGCTGGGAGCTTATATGGAGTTCAGTACTGGAATCCCATTGAATATGATTGGTTCAGCATGTTTCTGGGCAGCTTGCAAATACCCTTTCTGTTCACATTAATATATCTCCAATCTGAATTTTCTTTTAATTTTAAAAAAGACTTTTAAAAAGAACAAGAAGAAAGTTCGATGTTTCCTAAAGCAATATTCAAAGCAATTAAATGGAACCCTTTTAACAGCATGATCTTTTTCACTATCACCTCCTTAGCCTTAAGTAAAAACCAAAAGAGGCCTTTGAAAAATGATGATTTTTTATATTTAATATGTGATCTTTTCATGTTTCTGCTGTTGTATGCTTTTGAGCTGTCTAACAACTATGGATAGATAGCCGGTAGAAGGGCAGACTTGTCTCATATCCTGTGAAGAGGTGACTACCTGAAGTGTGGGTATGAAAGAAAGTATAAGAATTCTCTGAAAGGTTTTACTACAGAGAATATAGGGCTGAGACCTTCATCTAACCCTGGATGCACATTATTCTTAATAATGCATATCCGCACCTTTTTTTTTTCTCAGACTTTAAGTAGTGAGCTCACTAAAATTGAAAATATTTTACAGAAACAGAAAAAAAGTCATGTTTCTTGTATCATTCTCAGTTCTTTAATTTGCGACATATCACTTTTATCTCTTCTTGCTTTAACACCAGATTTGGTTTAATTAAATTTATGTCAAATGAACACATGAAATGAAAGGAAAATCAGAAAGCCTGCAGTTGCCCATTAGTGAGTCAGTGACTGCACAGTGAAAGGCTTTTGAAGCCTGGCTTACTGCCAGAACAAGCTTGCAATGATGCTCAGAGACACCCATGATGCTTTGAAGGAAAGGACTTAGCTGACCTGAACCTGCTCTGTGGAATCAGTCCAAATCCTCATGGGCTGATGTAAAGTCTATAATAAGTCTTCTGTCTTCAACCATTTACCTGTCTAGTGAAAAGAGGGTGTGAAACTATGATATCTGTACATAATCAATCAGAATAAATCACACTTTATTTTGTACATGCTTAAAAAATCCCTGCAGTTCAATAATTTTTAAACCATTAGGTACATACACTGATCAACGTTTTGTTTTTTTTTTTCTGCCTTTTTTTTTTCCCCCAAGTGGACCTACAAGTTTTTCTTTAAAATATGAAATAACACTGCTTTACTTTGTATAGCAGTGGAAGTGAGGTGTGCTGACCATGAGAGTGTCTGTCAGAACTTGGCCCTCTGAGATCCTGAGAGCCATGGTCTAAATCTGGCAAAGTGAAGCAACATACATCTAAAGTACTTTGTGGGTCTGGGATGAAGGGAGCCCTTTTCAGATGGGTGACACTGTGTAGCCACCATCAGAGAACAGCCAGGCTGACACAGGCTAAAGACACTGTGAAGAAGGTACAGACTTCCAGGTCTGTGTCTTAACAATAAAGCCTGTTTTTAGGTGGAAACTATTGTGAAGTATGATAGGCTACAACTCTCAGTTATTCTGTATGGATCCAGGTATAGTCTACAATGAAAAAATCTTTGCATGGTCAGCTTAATCCACTATCAAATAGACATGAAAAGGCACTTCTGTTTCAGAATAAAAGCCCTTATGCAAACAGGTGGATTGAAATACCTACTGAGAAACAGTTACTCTGTACTCTCTTCCACACTCTTTCCCTTATAAGCAAGGCCTTACAAAAACATAGATTATGTGAGTTTAGACTACTTGCTATCTAAATGTATTTGTCTTCATGCTTGGCAACTTTTAGATATGTATTATCCATGATTTACACTATAGAATATAATGTTATATGGTAATTCTATGGGGTTTTGTTGCTGCTAGTAGTGAAACAAAGAATTTTTACTGCAGTTATTTTGTTACTGTTTGAATCCAGTTTGGCGGCTGCTAACTCTTGATCTGTATCTCACAGTAGTAATATATTAAATTAAATCAAATCCAATCCTGGAGATTCAGCACCTCAAAATATCATTTTTTTTTTTTTCAATTTATTTCAATCTGCATATTGGATCACTTTAGTTGAATTTGAAGTAAACCAACTAAATTATACATACACTGTGCAAACGAGACAATGCCCAATATAGTTGTCTTCTATTATTTTATTTTTTAAATAGTTTCTTCGGTATTTTTTGGTCTGAACTACTGTTTTGGTCTGGTTGTAAAAACATCCTTTGTTAGTAAATGTGAGTACCAATTTAGGAGTCACAAGCAAGTTCTGTTGATCGCATTACACTGCTTTCAAAACCTTCCAGGATTTTGATATTTCTTTTCAAAACAACAAACTTCTATTTCTTTGCATCTTGTGACTTGCCGTAAGATCAGAGTCCATTATTCTACTCAGTCTGATTCAGTGAGATACACACCTTGAACTGACACAGAGTTGCTGATTCCCAAACCAGTGCTTAAAAATTAGGGTTGGAACTGAAAAAAAGACAAATAACACATAGTAAAAACATACATTTGATTGAAAAAAAAATGAAGTTTTATATCTGAATAGAACTGTAACTGAGAATGTGAATATCTGGGGAAAAAAAAAAATTAAAAATTATTTGATGTCTCTTTACAAGGAATAGAACAACCATTCTTAGTAAGTCCAGCTCATAATCAGACTTATCCCTGTGTTTCATATTGAATTATATATGCCACATCATTCAAATTTGGAAAAAAAAAAAAAAGCAAAACCAAAGCCAAAACCAGACAAGCAAGCCCACAGACAAAGCCAAAAAAAAATCCAAAAAATCCAAAAGACAAAAACCCTTAACCAAAACTCACACCAAATCTTTGGGACCTTTGGGGAAATATTTTTCAAGTATACATCAACATCGCACAAGGTTTTAATTAATGTCTCGAAGCTGTCACTTATTTCCATATTCAGATGTTAGAAAGCACCATCTGGAAACAGAAAACTTGTGATACTTGCACATGCTTGAAAGAGAAAAAAAAAAGTCATTATATGTACCAGAAATGAAGAGTTTTGTACTAATATCAGATTCTTTTACTTTGGTAGACCCCATATTATGTTGTTGCTATGTGGTAACTTAAAGTATAGCTTCCTTTTGACTTACCGTCTCTGCAGTACCATATCTTTTTCCCAGCAGCGACACCTACCTTGCATGTCCCTCCCTGTTTAATGAACTATAAAAATAAATAATATTTATCATTCATTTATTTTATTTCCTTAACCTCTGACCATCCAACACACAGAATTTTGTTTTGGGGGAATTACATAAGTTAAAGAAGTTTCAGCCCATGCTTATAATAGTAACATTTTCAATGCTTTTGCTTTGCACATTCTAATTTGCTAAATAGAATTTTCTGGCATAAAGAGAAGGTATTTTCAAATTTAGTCTCCATAAAATGAAATAACTGGGGAAAAAAAAAAAAAAAAGGTGCTAAAACCTGGATCCATGAACTTCTGGTTTGCATGATAGCAAAGCTATAATACGTAGCCTCATGAACTGCATGTCACAACTTTCTGTCACTTGTATTTAGCTTGATCTTAGAATCTTTGTCACTTGCTGGGAATCTAAGTAAAAAGATTTGAAAAATAGTCACAATGTTTTCCAGTTGCAAGAACAGGCTGCATTCAGGAAAGGAGAAAACCAGATTTCATTTGGAGTTGCCATAAGCATGTTGTTGCCAGGAAAGATGGAATTTGTTTTATTTTAACAGCTTCCATTCTTAAAAAGCACAGCTGCTTTTTGTATTGAAATAGACAGTCTTAGTAATCCTTAAAAAGAGTAATTTTAAAAACTGAATGCCTCAACAGAGAAAAGTTCTGGTGTGAATCAAGTGTGGTTTATTTCGTAAGTGCTTGACATCAACAGTGTGATAAAAATACTTTTGTCATGCAAAGTACCAGTTTCCATTTTACATATGCAGTTTCTAATTTTACTGCACAGATTTACATAACCACTTCAAAAGTGGATTATTTCCTGGGGGAGTGGTCCAAACATGGGAAAAAATACATAGGATAACTTGAAGAAAAATACAGAAGACAGCAATAATATCAGGTTGTGTCAGTGGCAAGAGGTGCTTCCTGCACTGCTGACTAACCTACCCATCAGGCAAAAAGGTGGGGAGGCTAATTGAGATATGGATTAATTTTTGAAGCTGGACTAAGAATTTTAGATTATTTTTTCCTTATCAAATGTGAAATAAAAGCCATTTCTGCAACTTTTATCTCTATTGTTCTTCTAGTCATATGATAAGTGATAACTTCCTGTCATTAAAGAGAATTTTTCTTATTTTTGTTTCAAATGTTAAAGAAAAATTAAATCACTTGAGTAAAAAAGTTAAGTTTTACTTTCATTATTAGGAAAGAGATGGAACTAATCTTGTTATTAGATTCTTTGCAGATATTTCCATTAGTAATTTAGTTTCCTATTAGAAATTACTGATTTCCCCCCTTTCCCCCTCCTCTCCAGTTTCTCCCTGACTCATGCTCTGTACTCTTTGAATCGAAAATTTCTTAGAAAGGACGTTTTATTGTCTTTCAGGATTTCATTATGTTTAACAAGATCACCTCCATAGCACAGATGACATTTCCAAGCTTGCTTAGTAATTGCATTCTGGAGTATCATGCATTCTTTTGGAAAAGAGGAATAAAAACAGGGAAGGGATGGGAACATTATTACAGTTTCTGTCAAAATGCTTTATTTACATAAAATAGGAAATAAAACTCTGTATCAAGAACAGCCTAACCAAAATACATCAACATCTGTCAGATGAAGCAAAAAATACCTGCCCTATTTGAAATCTATCTCTTACATAAAAGTCACAGTTTCAGAGATGAATGACAACTTGAATTAAGGAATAATCCAAATCTCACATATTTTCATTATATTTCTACAGCCTTATTTTTCTTTAAAAATTGCTTCTCTACTAATGTATATTGTAACAAAATGAATTTAGCAAACTGATAAATGCATGCAGCATATTCGGAATTCAAGTTACTCATTCTTTTTTTTTAAATAATGTTTTCGAAGCATAACTTCTGACATTGGGACAGATGTTTTTTAACAGCCTGGTTCTATTGGAATGTTTTGACGAAAGTCTAGATTAGAACACAGTCTTATACTATCCAATGCACGTTTACAAGGCAGGGAATCTTCTTGAAATTAAAGACAATTGATGTATCAACCCATTAAAAAAATATTTAGACCTTTGCTATTTTTTAAAATTGAAGAAATTTAACCTGTGCAGATCAACACAGATGGTTTTTAAAAGTGCAGTCATATTTTAACATGCTGAATTAGAGATGTGATCATTGCTACAAAAGATTGAGTGCATTTTTTGATGATCAGAGAGACAGTTTCTGGTAAAATGTTGTAGCAAAGGGTAGTGAGGGAATCAAGGTTCTTCCCACTGTTTGTTCTGTCAGTATTTTTGTTTCAGCTTTCAAAGGTATAATGATTTAAGATGTGAAGATTCAAAAATTAAGACAAGGAAAACCACAGTTTTAAAACCTGTACTGCATAATCCATTTGGTAATTTCTGTGGCTTCCTACAGTAACTAAACATTGGCATCACCTGACATTGGCATTAAAATGCTTTGAGATACATTTTATGGACCAAAGAGCACCCCTGTTTATGAATCTTGTCTCTGTAAGTCCCCACTTTCCTTTAAACATGCTTTGCGGTGGAATTACAAACCAATTTTCTTCTTCAGCAAACATAATTTTAAAGCTTCTAGTCAATTTATGGCTTACAGAACAAGCTCTGTAACTATCAGTTTATGCACTTCACAGTGTTCCTGAAACAGCTTCTGCCTCAGTTTATAGTAATATGATAAAAGAAGCATCTTCTGGTATGTGTTGTTCTTTAACAGCGAGTTATTGCAGCAAAAGTATCTTACACATACGGAATTTAGGGAGAGAGGGAAGGATCCTCAGCACGCTAATTTTCTTTGCAAAACACCTAATAGGTTGCTTAGTTCAGAAAATGCAGTTATCTAGGTTAGAAGAAGCAGCAAGCAATGTGTCTCCTGAGAAAGCAAAAACAGAGAGAGTTACATGCTGGTTAAGAATATACAGTGAATGTATGTCCCTGTTTTTATACTATATAATATCAATGGTATGAAGAAGAGAAAAATGCCAGCGTAGTAGTCACTTAGATTTTGCAATTCAGTTGTCATGTTGAAATTTACTATAGGCATGAACAAAATGCAGTGTGAAAAATACATGGCTTGATATACTGAAAAAGAGAACTTTGCAACTGCTTAGACATAGTTAAGTGCCTGTGACTGCTATTTTTTTGTGCACCACTTTAGACAATTTAGACAATGATGATAAAAAGAAGAAAAAAAGTCTCTAAGATAACTATAATGACGACAAAATTTTGCCTTTCCATGCTTTTTTTTTTTTTGTCATCTGCTTGTATTTGGCATTCTCTATGAACACATACATTTGCATATATTTTGTTTATGTGTGAGCCTTGGCATTTTAGGTGTCTCCTGCAGAGGCCCCTTAGTACCATATGCTTCTGTTTTTCTCCATTGTGTGATGTGATCTCTTCTGACTGTTACATGCACGTGAAAGGACAGTGGGCTTTTGGGGGAGAAGAAACCATGCTTTAAGAGAGCACATGTCAGTTGCTCTTCAGTCGTTTGGAGCTGATTGGATCTGACAAGTGTTGTAGCTACTTATCGTAATGGATGTCTCTGCTTTAGCAGAGGAGAGGTGAAAAGGATGTAATTCCCAGTGAAAGAAGGCAACATGAACTATTATTTAATTATAGAGAAATATAAAAATCCCATGGAATCCCTTGTTGGTTTTCAGACTTGCCTCTTCCTTTCTTTAATAGGAAATCAGGGCTTTTAATGCAGTGCAGACAGCTATGCCTGTTAGGAAAATAGTTCCTAAAAGATATAATATGCTTTTTCTTTTCTTTTATGAGGCACAGAAGTCTGCATGGATATGCCATCAATTCCTGAAATCTATAAATCACTAGTGTTTTTCTCCTGCTTAAAAAATTATTTTTCTGAATAGACAGCTTGAAATGACAATTCCGTATTAGACAGCAACTTTGTCTGAGACCTGGAGGTTATTTGCTTTATTCATCAGGAAGGCTTGATTACTTCTCTGACTGAATCCCTGCACCTTGTTTTGATTCAGTTCAAAACACATCTGGCCCATTTCTCTGTGAAACAGAAATTCACCCTTTTTTCTCATCTTGAGGAAAAAAGTCTTTAGTTTGTTATGGTTGCTTTGGAAAAAAAACAGGATTGTGATCATTTGATTTATCTTCATTATAAGCTTCGCATATGCATAGGTAGTAAAAGACAGCAGTGTCAAAAAATGATGTTCAGACTTAAACAATGGAAGTACAATTAAGATTTCATAAATGAAAGAGAAAAAAAAAGAAAATAAACAAAGATAACAAACAACCCCCCAAAAAAGCAAGCAAAAAAACCCAACCAAAACCCCAACAAAACTCTAGCTACTGCCCAAGAAAAATGCCGCAAGAAATCAAAGGTTAGAATCTTCATTAGCCCAACTGTTTTCAGTCAAAAATACACATTCCTGCACATTACTGGGTTTAGACCTTTTATTTATATATTTTATTTAGTCTTAAGAAAACTGTAGGTATTCCACTACAGTTTACTAGGTTTACTAGGTTACTAGGATTAACATATGAGTGTTAAAATGCTGGTAAAATGGCATAACACTAATGTAATCTTACATATAAGATTTTAGAATTTTATTTGTCATTACATAAATAAATCAGAAATAAAGAAATAAATCTCTTATGGAAAACAAAAAAAAACATAAGCAAAGGAAGTAATATTTTACTCTTCCTCCATAAATAGTCCTATTCATAAGCTGCTGCACAGGGAAATTTGAGTGTTGAATTTGCTGTCTCAGCAAAAGTAACTAGAATCCCGCCTCAGCTATGATCTATGGAAATAGCAATGCCATACCTCAGAAAATTATTGAATTTACAAAACATTTCAGACACAGAACCTCATAAAGCATGCAACATTCATCACAATTTTATATACTTAGTGCTGAATTATTTTAAATGTAAGTTGTATTTTATTTTACAGCACTTTACAGAATTTTAGAAAAGTTCAGACAGTTCAGTAAATATAGATGGTTTGAAAACAAATTAATGAGGGAAGAAAGAAACAGTGATTTGACAGTTAAAAGCATGTCTGGAATCCAAGCTTCACTCTTTTTGTTGGTCCCATTTCTCCAAGTCATGATGCCTCTGTACTCTGTAAAGCCTCAAGTCAGGCAAGTTCCACATTATCTCCAGTATTTGTTCACCATGAATAGCATCACTTCTGTTTCGGCAATCCTTATGCACATCAATATTTTATAACTGAAAGGCTCAGCATGTGACCTTCAAAATAAAAATACAATCTTCTTGTCCATGTTTGCCAGCATTTACACCAAAACGTGTTGTCCTAAAGCTTAGGTTTTCGTTTTAATAACATTATTAAACCATTTGAAGTTGACAGGAGGAAGTTCACAGCTGAGTACCTGCTATGTAAAAGACTTCTAAGACTCAATGGAAATTAAATATTATGGGCCTCTTCCTGGAGTTACAATGTGACACTTCTTCCAGTTGTGGATTTTATCATACAATTTTTTAACATCAACACATAATAAAGGCTGTAATACATGTGTATTTTACCTTTCCAAATCAAATTTGCAGAAACAGCTATATGAACTTATCCTATAAGTGCTTTTCTAACCATCATCCATTCACTTAAAAATGTGTATTTCTCATTTGTTTTGAAATATTCAAAAGTAGAAAGCTTCTCTCTTCTTGTCATCACCTTTTTAAACTTCAGGATATGAAGTGGTCTAATATCTTGCTGTACAAAAAGTTATCTGACTCTGAAAAGTGAAACAGCGGTCTATACACATACTGCCAATTTATGGCAAATATTTCATGTAAATGATTGGCTGGTGTGGAGTGACGTTCCAAACTCTTCTGCATTTGAAAATACTCCCTGAGAATTAGAAAACCTGACTCTAATTTTATTGATCGACACAACCTTTTTTCATTAATGGAAGTTGATTGACTACATGAATGCTATACTGACTGGTCCATTTCAAACAGAGATAACAAAAGATGCAGTCTGCATTAGAAAACCATTCATTGCACATTTTAAAACTAAATTGAAGGTCCTTTGTGAACTGAGCCAACAGTTACAGGACATTAATAAGAGCTCAAACTTTTCCTGGTGTCAGAAGAAATACACATGGATAATCTGCCTAGAAGCTAAAGGGTGAGGAAAGCAGAGGAACCAAAAGAGGTGAAGGTGAACTTTGCACAGAAGAAGTGAAAATAAAGCATTTGGAAAGAATGAGGTCTAATTCAGGTAAACTTGCAGGTTCTTGATTTCAGCACTGTTTTTTTGCTTTTAGGAAACATCTATGTTCAGAGGGAGGGTAAACAAAAGAGAAAAGAGAAGCTTGTCTCCTTTCACTCAAATATGTTACTGTTAATTTTAAATATTAATGAAAGCAATTTATCATTTCTCAATCAACATGCACAACAGCAATGGCTAACTGGATTTTAAAGCAGCTAATACAGCCGAGAAATTTGGCTGAAACTGCATTAAAAAAGGGAGAAAAATATTGAAAGAATATGTTTCTTGTCATCCATGGCACAGAGAAACAGCACATCCCATTGTCTGGGAGACAGAACCACAGTGCCAAGCCTGCAGTCGCCTCTCAGGGGACTGGGTACCTCTCAGCTGGCTTTTTGGAAAAACAGAAGCAAGAAATGCAAGGATATTAACTTCCAATTTGTCACTGAGGGAGTGCTACAAAGGTTGCTGTTCCTGCAGGCCAGTTCTGGAGGGCGGGATGTGGAAAGCATTCCCTGCAGGTACATCCGTCAGTTGATATTGCTCATGTTTTCGTGGCTGCCAGCTCTCTGGCAGATAATTTAGAGATGCCTATGGCTGCTTTAGCCCTGGGCTACATGCATGTCATAAGACTATACACTGGTCAGGTTCCTGCAGGCACACCACCTTTGTCAAAAAATGCCCCCTTCTTTTCCATGATAGTACATCCTCTGTCTCCTCTGCAGCACACATCAGTGCGGTGCTGCTTGCATGGGAGGAAGCATAAGGATGGACAGTATTTTGCACTTCTTCCTACCATTTTGCACAGATGGCAAGTGTTTATGTCTTTCCATGTGGCTGCACACTGGACAAGATGATCAAGACAGATGATTTATAATGGAGCTCATTGGAGAAGAGATCCAGTCTACAGTGGCTTAATTTCACTGGGATGCCCATAAACAGGAGCTGTTCTTTGTGACTGGCTAACAGCACCCCTTTGAAAGAGCTTTGAGCCAGCCGCTGTGTAGCATATGTAGATTATAGACAAACCTTTTATTGTTACTGAGAGAGTATGAACACTTCAGAGCTGTTTACATTAATTTTGAGTTAGAAACATGGATTTCTGTTTTTTAGTTTTTCTTCCACTATTCAGTTGTTCAAAGATATCAAAATTTAGGGTATTAGGCAACAGGGCTTTCCTGTGCCGAGGAAGAGGAGAGAAGGGACACGGGGGGACAGTGAGGGGTAGAGAAAGGATCCTCCCAGCCTTCCTATAAGACCCTAGAGCTGGATAGCCAGGTGTAATCTCTGAGTACTTTAAAAGAAAGTATATGATGGAGGGCTGAAGTCACAAGAACAAATCCAGAAGAAAACCTTCAAGATTTAAGCTTTTTACCAACTGCTTTTCTTAACCATGAAGCAGGGGGGTCCTTTCCTCATCTTTGGGTCCACTCACACTCCAAACAAATCTGAAACCATTACAATGCATGGCAGTTGGTCAATAGTGTGGAAAAAGCTCATTTACTGAGTGGCCAGACAGTTTTAAAACCTTCAGATTTTTCTATGTCTAGGTTATTAACTGTCTGACTGTAATCACATCTTCACCATAGGGAGCTTCAAAAGCTTTTCATTTGCATTGAATCAGTTGCCTTTCTCCCTGTCTTTTTCCCCCTGGAAATAAGCTTAAATAATTCAACAAACTGCACACATGGCTAGTGATTATTGAACCATTCTGAAACACTCCAGGCAAATGGACCATTATGTAGCGGGAATTAAAACTTTCCTTGCAGCCACTGGGAGAAAGATGTATATATATGTGTGTATAATTCTTCTCCCCCTCTCACAGGTGTACGTGTGTGTGCGACAGTGTATGGGAACAGGGATGTTTATAAACAACCCCTTCTCACAGAGACCTTGTGACTGTCCAAAAAAATTTGTTTGAAACAGTGTTCAAAGACTGTATTAAAGATGACCCATGATAGTTCATGGTGATTATAGAGTGTGTATTTTGAAGGTAGCAAGACATTCTTTAACACTACATCTTTTCACCCTGAAAGAGCATAGCATTTCTCTTTCATATGACAT
Organism: Pezoporus occidentalis; assembly: GCF_034315485.1. Taxonomy (NCBI): domain Eukaryota; kingdom Metazoa; phylum Chordata; class Aves; order Psittaciformes; family Psittacidae; genus Pezoporus; species Pezoporus occidentalis. The sequence goes on along the minus strand of NW_026912961.1, from coordinate 6,361,426 downwards.
ATCTGTGTGCAGGAGTCATAGGATTCTGCTGATGAACTCTGCAAGGTGCAAAACACCCTAGCTTGTACCCCTGTATACCAACATCACAAATGGGAATATATAGAAAAAAAAACACAAAACAACAAACTGATGAGTTTGATGAATCATATGATTTTTTATTATTACTTTTAATGGCAAATGTTATTCAAATGATCAAACAATTCTTTAGGGCAAACAAAAAATTAGCAATTAAACCTGAGCTCAAAAATAAAGCAAATAAAGCAGGACAACATTTTGCTTCTTAAAACATCTTAGTTGCATCCAATATTTCTAAGCTAAGCTCCTCAGTCATCCTTTTGGCTTTCTTCCATTTCAGTATGGGTCCTGTCATTACTACTCTGCAGGCACACAGGCACAGGTTATCAGACCATTCATCTCTCAGTGTTTGGGTTTTTACTTCCCACAACTGGTCAGCTTTTCTTTTTTTTTTTTTTTATGTAATCTATGTAAGTGGAACATCAGTTGTTACCATAACAGATGAAAAGAAACAAATAAACAGATCTAATGAAGAAAACTCCATATTTCTGTTTCTGTGATATGATCAAAATTTATAATAGACAACAAGAAAACAGGGAGGGATAGTGTTCCCCATAAGGCAGCTGACAACATCAGCATTAGGTTTGAACCTAGTTACAGCTTTTTATTTAAGTAAAGAGAAACTAATGTACAGTGACACAGAACTTTTTCTATGCTCTACAGACAAAATATACACTCATTTCCTTGTTGCATACCATTCTAACATCAGTTATATCGGCATATAAATAATGAAAATAGATTAAAAATAGAGTTCAGCAATGCAGTCTATGAGGTTGTATCTGCTTAGTAGCCCTCCATGTCATCCTAACTAGGACAGAAACGTTTGCATAAATACTGAAACAAGACAAAACTTAACACAAATTCAACTTCTCCATAATATGGTAGAAGATAAAGCAAGCATGCATACTACAGTGTTCACTGTAAATATACTAATAACATATTATGACTTTTACTGTAAATAAGATTTTTAATGACATTTTTAATCACAATTATTTTCTTCTTTAATTTTTTCTTTCTTTCTTTAAAGATCTGACCACTGTTCAATCTTGATAGCCTAAAGGACAGTATAATTTGACTGTTAAGAACTTGCGCTTATGGTTATGTTATTATGTAATACTATCTTGTAAAATCCTCTATTGAATATTGACAAGTCATTTATTTGCCCCATAAATTCTATACCTATAGGTTTCTGCGCATCTCTAGATAAGATTAGAAGCTTTCCCAAGCTCTCACAAAGATCTTGCTTTTTGGATGCTATATAATATCTGCATGCAGAACTTGTTAAAGAATTCTCTCCAGAATTCTCCTGACCTTTCCAGTCACAGACAAGTGAATTGGCTGTAGTGTAACTCTTAAGAGTATTTTATACCCTTATCCACTTAGAAGTCTTCTTGATACCACTGGAAATTTAGCTAGGTACTTGATAACAACAGACTATTTAGAAAAGAAAGGATTCATAATGATGCTCTTAACCACTTATTTATGTGTCTTATTATATGCTAGTATCAAATACTGCAGTTAAGGTTTTTTCTTATAGTAAACACTGAGAGACCTCAGAAACAGGCAGTGGGATCTCCTACTGAGTAAACTTATCTTTCCCTCTTCCTCATCTGGGAAAACAGAAACAAAAGATTCATGTGTAAAGTCCAGGACCCAAGAACAGTCTTCTAATCATTGGGTTTCTAAATATACGAGCACTATCTATCAGCTCTGCTATCAGAATTTGGAAAGAAAAGTAAGATTGAGGAGCAACATAGCTTTTTGCAGATAAGTGTCTCTTTTATGTATCAAATATTTTATAAAATTTATCTATGACTATACACAAAACCAAAATCTAATTGAAATCATAGGAAAAAAGTTATATCACATTGATTTAAAATTTTTAAACTGTTGCAGTCCTGGTTATGTTGAATTAATTGCTTGTCTATTTCTGTTGTTGAACAATGCAGTTTGCTGATCACTAGCAATAAATCCCATATTATTGATTTTCAAGTACCACTTTTATTTGACTGCCATACGGCATACATCCAAGAAGTTGCATTCCTCTGAATGTCTTCTCCATGGGTGAGATTCTTCCATATGAGTGGTTTCTTTGCAGAGAAGTTCAATGCAATGCGCATTTAAAGTGCTTTTAAAGTGCACTTTACCAACCTATTGAAGATTAACCCAATGTATGTAGTTACCAATAGCCTGGTTCTGACAATAGCTCCAGTATAGCAAGGGAAAGGGAATTCAAACAAGAAAAAGAAGTAACTGTGTAACGCTGCCCTGTGTTACTGTGGTAAATAGAATGCACACTGATTTTAGTGTCAAGATTACATTTCATCACTGCCAGCTGGCTGACTGGCTTGTCAGAGCTAACACCATCATGTGAAGTAAAGGTGGAATCTGAATCTTTATCTAATCTTTATTATCTTTATTTTTTTTTTTTTAATACAGTTACTTTGATAAAAATCTGTAGATACGCTGTTATTCTACAGAAGTTCCTGCATTTGAACTGGGCATGTTCAAAACTGAAGGAAAGAATCATTGCAATTTACAGAAATATCACTACTATCACTACTAAATAGGAGGATGGGACAAAAAAGGGAATCATAGATTTGTGCTCAGATTGTTGGTAAATCTGCATTAGCAGAAGATGGGAGGACATAACAAGAATTTACTGCCACATTGAAAATCAAAATATGGGCTCCAGCACTGCCATTTCTTGCAATTTAAGTTTGAGCACTTGCCATGCTGATAGCTGATATTTGGCTTGTTTGCAGGGAACTGGGAGACCTAAATGAAAGCGAGAGAGCAAATTTTCACTTTGTAGCTTTCTTCTAAGGCTCCTTGATATTTACATGCAGTGTTACATTCCCCTGCGAGGCATCCTCTCCACACCTTCTACTTCCCCCAGCCCTGCCCCTTACACCTTTTCTTTTGTCCAGTCAGCTCCGATTTAAGTGAAATGAGATTCAACTTGCACTTACAGCACAAGGATAAATTCAAGGCAATGAAACTATTTAACATTTGCACTGAGTTTAGGACCACTAAAATCCGAGGCTAAACTTATGCAAAGCCTGAGAACACACCACATCCAGGGAGACATAGCCAGTGCATCTTGATGTGAGATCAGAACTGTTACCAAGATCTACAGCCTGTGCAAACTCTAACTCCTTTGGTCTTAATGAGGTTGCCTGGATATAGGACTAGAACTTGGCTTCCATGATTTATCTCATGTAGTAATCTGCTAAAAGCAATGGCTGAAACAGGGCATAAATAATAACTACCCAAGACTTCATGCAAACTCTACAAAGCCCAAAGTTTGGAAGTCCGAATCCAAAGTTCAATTGATTTTAATTCCTCTCTGATCACTTCTTATTTTTGCATTCCTTTGCTAGAAATATAGTAAAAAAGTTTTATTAAAAAGTCAAGATATTTTTGCAGAATAAAGATGTTCAGCTTTTCCAGATAAGCACCTGAACGTATGTGTGAACCCAAATTGCAGCAGACTAATATTTCATTTTACATTAGTAAGTACCACATGCCCTGTTGTGAGTTACTGGTTAATTTATGCATTGCCTGTTGACATTATGAAGTGGAATTGTACCTTGGGCACTGATAGCTGAGATTTTCCAATGCTAAGGAGTAATGGAAATCACTAACCCCGACTCATTTTGTCAAGGGGTTCATATTATGCAGGCCCACATATTTCACTGTACTCAGCAGTTTCACACAATTCCTGTAACAGTGTTAAGACAGAAGAATAAAATGCTTCTCTGTGCTCTAATAGGGCATGCAGTATGATTTCAGGAAACAATACCAAGCTATTCACAAATAGAGTATTCTGAATTGCACCCTTGCTGTTGCACAGCTCCAACACCTGATGATCAGACAACATTCAAAATTCAGACACTTCATCTAAGCTGCAGCAGTTTGAACACTGGAAAGAAACAATGACCTCGAAAATCTTAGCTCTGGTTTCCACCTTTTTTCAAATTTAAGGCAAACCTTCTGAAATCCATAAGCTGCTGGAATGCTTAGGCTTTCTCTGCTCGCTCTCAGACTCAGTTTTGGGGTTTGCTTTATACCATTTTAGCAAAGAAGTGTTTAATCAGCTTAAATGTTAGGTCCAGTTGATTAATTACTCTGTTATTGAGGCAGGATTGTTGAGGGTTTTAATAGTAAGAATCAGCTTCCCTAGTCCTACCTCCTGCAATTATCTGTCAGATTATTCTTCATTACTAGTCCATTAATTTTCCAGATAGCTCTAACAAATAAGGAGCAATAACAAACGGTGCTTTCGTTTTGTCAATTATGGAAAAAAGAGTTAAGAAAAGACAATAATTTCCTGTCCTTCTATGCTACACTGTAAAAAGAGACAGCACTTTCAGTTCCCACTTAGCAACAACTTCATGCACAGCGTAAATTAATAAACTGAGATTTGGCTGGTCCTTAGCAGACTTGGAAAAGTGTGTCTGAGGAAAAGCACAGAGGAAGTATTTTTTATTAATTCTATTTTATTTTGCTTAATCCTATTTCACTAGCAAACATGGTGGAGTGTTGCTTTGTATTGTCTCATCCAGAAATGCAGAATTGTTGTCACACATTCAAATAACAGAAACAGAATGAGGCCAAAAAATATGAAGAAAATTCTGTAGTCATTTGCCAAAAAAAAAAAAAAAATCACTAATCTTCCAGAGCAAAAAGGATAGTTTGTAGGAAGTCATCTCTTAAAACATTTAGAAATATGTTTTGTTGTCTTCATAATTCCTTGTTACATCTGTTGAGAGACAGGATTTCCTTAAAGAATGTCTCAATGATAAAATTTCAAAACTTGCAAAAAGATAGCACTGTTTCTACCACACCATAGTGCAGTATTGTAAATTAAATAGCCTACTTTTCTACTATACATAGAAATAAATATGCTTTCCCTCAGTTAATTGTCTGCTTGCCTCCTTAACTGTTTTCCAGCAGCGCACATCTTGCTATGAAAGATAATAGTAACAGTAAAGAAAAACAGACTATTTATACATGCTAGAGAAAAATTTGGCTGGAAAAAGATTGTCATAGAGAATATTAAGCTCCATTTACTGCCTGTCTGATTCTTGATTTTGAACATAAAAATTAGAAGACTGAGTGTTCTTTTTGTAGGGACAAAATTTTAGAATTAGAAGCCTAGGGCACCTGCCCGATTTGTAAAAGTGCTGAGCACCTGAAAGTCCCAATGCCTTCAGATGTTTTGTTCTGATATCACCTGAGACTTTGATCCATGACAATTCGCATTTTTTCATACTGCAAGAGTAATCAAAATGTACTATCAAAATCATATCAGGACACAGCAAGCCATGTGACAAAAGGATCATCACAGCTAACTGTATTATTCTTATTCTTTAACATTTTTTTCCCTTTTGGTTTCTCAATAATAATGTTTCTATACACAAGGTGATTTCAGAAAGAAACATTAGCACTTCCAAATTTTCCTTAAAGCAAAATCTTTCTAATAATTCAAAATGCTGGTTTAGATTCTTTCCCCACCTTTGTTTGCTGTAAAATCTGATCCTGTTCACCAATTAGCTTTATACCATCTTTTAGAAAGTATATAAGTGTTTTCCTGGAACTTTCTAAATTAAGAAAATATTACAGAAGGAAATTTGACATTAAAATTACTTGTAACTATGTTTTATTAAATTTTTTTTGAAATCTTTCTTTTCCAAACTTTTAGGTTTTTATGTGGTTTAGTTGATTTTGGTTTTTTGTTTTTTTTTTGGGCAAGATCTGCACATAATGGGATGGTAGTATTACTTGATAGAGATTTTTTTCCCTTTTACCTCATGGCCTTCACTGTCTGAATTGCTGCATTAACATCATAGAGACAACAGTCTGAGGTATTTAAGTAGACAAGACTATGCAAAAAATAAGTATAAAGGAAGCAGAGTAGAGATCCAAAGGCTTTGGGATGGAGTGAGGCGAGATAAGGTTTCTCTGCAAGAAATAGCTGAGAAAAAGGAAAGAAAAATGGATGTACTGGTGAAAGCCCTAAAGGGCATCATTTTACAAGAGATACATGATCAGATTTGTCAAAAGCAATTGAACAGCTATGGATGAAGACAGATTAAAGGTTCTGATTCATCTAAGAGGGAATAAGAGACCTTGACAAAAGCAAATACAACAAAATGCCTGAGGGTTGGCATTATGAGAAGGATCCAGAAAAAAGTTAATGGGTGAATGGTTCTTCCCGGTTACATCAGCGAAATAAGTGCTGTGACTAGGGAGAAGACAACAAGGAAGAAATTACAGAAGGAAAGAGAATGACAGGGTATTACAGGACAAATGATAAAGAAAGTAAGGAGCTGTTAAGTGGAGACATCTCTGGTCACTGAGGGATTGATGTGATGTTATTCTACAAGTAGTCATGTCTAGCTCAAGGAAGAGCCATATGTATGCAATGATCTTGTCCGATCATTGTGTTGGAGTTAATATCTTCAGGAAAAAGTCAAAATAGAAAGATGGATTATACATACAAATTCTGTAACAAGGTACAATGTGTGTTATAGACATGAATCAGGATAAACAAACAAGGATTTCTTGTCATTTTACCAGGTTTCATATCCATAGAGCCGCAAAGCAAGAAACAACACTCTTAATCTTTTATGGTCTTGGGTAAATAGAAAAATTCTGTGATGTCTGCTTCCCAACCTTCCCTGTTTCCATTAACACATTCACCACATAATGAGGATTCTGGGCTGTAAGAAAAGGGAAAATGCTGAAAGCTTGGCAGACATACATATTGCATCTTTACATAAGAAGGAGACAGAATACTACAGTTAGATATAAATGGCACTGGAAAATATTGGAAATTGTTTTTTCATCATTTCCTGTGCAGCATAAATCATCAGTGACACCATTAAAATTGTCGGTGCTCCCAGGTGCAGATTATATGCAAGGCCACTAAGTGCAGCTGGATCAGGTGTTCGTTCTGCTCAGAGGCTATTAAACAACAGAGAAACGAGACATGTAGACTCTTTTCTGTTCCATCCAATGGGCAGTTGAGCTCCATCATTCCATGCTTTCTCTTGACCAAAGGAATCTAGTCCATTCTGAAATGAAATAGTGCTGGAAAAACAAATGAAAAAACAAAGCCAGTGAGAATCCTCCTTTATTTCTTATAGCTAGCAAATTGAAAAAAGGTTCAAGATAGGATCAGGCACTTCTCTACATTCCAGATTACTTGTGGCTAAGTTAGTGTTCAACAAATACACACCTCACTCATTCTTCAGCAAACAGTAGAATTTCTATAATTTAACAATCACGAAAACTCCAAAAAGCATTTCACTGTGTTGTGATTATAATCATATGTGTAATGAGCTTTTTGAGTTCACTGCACCAAGTATAAGTGCAAAACATGACTATAATTCATATGGCACAAAGGCTACAAAGTCAGTTTTTCAGCATGTTTTTTTTTTATAGCCCTCTGGGGACCTGATTTGTCATTCTGCATTTATTTTAGTTGTGCATCTGTTTAGGTGTTAAATCCTATTACCTCTCCATTATAACATCCATATCTTCTCAATACAACCTTTTACTGCTCCATTCAATAGCTTTGAGTAACTCAACATCACACAAGAACCAGTGTAAAAATGTATTATCTAGAAAGCTTTTCCATAAATACACCACATAACAAGTGTTTTCAATACATATTACTATTTCCAGTCACTTGTAGTGTTTCTCAGGGCTCAATGTTAGGGTCAGTGTTGTTTAATATCTTCATTGATGATGTGGATGAGGGGACTGAGTGCACCCTCAGTAAATTTGTGGATGACATCAAGCTGGCTGGGAGTGTTGATCTGCTGGAGGGTAGTAAGGCTCTGCAGAGGGATCTGGATGGGCTGGATCAATCAGCTGTGGCCAATGGTATGAGGTTCAACAAGACAAAGTCCTGGGTCCTGTGTTTGGACCACAACAACCCCATGCAAAGCTACAGGCTTAGGGAAGAGTGGCTGGAGAGCTGCTCATTGGAAAAGGACCTGGGGGTGTTGATTGATGGCTGATCATGAACCAGCTTGTGCCAGGCAGCCAAGAAGGCCAATGGCATACCGGCCTGTATAAGCAACAGTGTGCCCAGCAGGTCCAGGGCAGTGATCATCCCCCTGTACTTGGCACTGGTGAGGCTGCACCTTGAATCCTGTGTTCAGTTCTGGGTCCTTCACTACGAGAGACACTGAGGTGCTGGAGCAGGTCCAGAGAAGGGCAACAAAGCTGGTGAAGGGTCTGGAGACCAAGTCCTATGGTGATAGCTGAGGGAACTGGAAGTGTTTAGTCTAGAGAAGAGAAGGCTCAGGCAGGACCTTATCACTCTCTGCAACTGCCTGAAAGTAGGCTGTAGTGAGATGGGTGTTGGTCTTTTCTTCCAAGTAACAAGTGATAGGACAAGACGTAATGGCCTCAAGCTGTGAAAGGGAAAGTTTAGATTAGATATTAGGAAAAATTTCTTCACAGGAAGGGTGATCAAGCATTGGAACATGCTGCCCCGGGAAGTAGTGGAATCACTGTACCTGGAAGTGTTCAAAAAAATGTGTTAGACCCTCAGTGACATGGTTTATTGGTGGTCTTAGCAGTGCTGGTGTAATGGTTGGACTCAATGATCTTAAAGGTCTTTTCAAACCTAGCTGATTCTATGATTCTATGATTCTATAATCTGAAGACATGATAGTAGCAGCTAAACAGTGAACACCACATAATGTCCCTCTTATAAAGAAATAAATGCGCAATTGATTCTTTCAGATTCACCATCTGGTATTTCTTCAGACCCCCACTGAGAAGAACAGCCATAGAAAGACTGAATACAGACCATTCTAAACCATGAATTTCAAAGTATTTAAAAATTTTGCAAGTGCCATTGCACAAAACTGAATTGAATATCAGTACAGATCTCTTTCTTCCCAAGCTACCTTTTCATTTTTATATATGGTTGCATGCTCTAGAGCCACAGCTGAAGGGAAAAATCAAATAATTGGGTAAGATGTTAGCAAAAAATAGCAGCATTTCTACTACCAAGGAGTTGTGCAGACTGATAATACTAGGATAGAGAGACAGAGGAAGCTTGCATAAATAAAAAGGGGATCTATAGAAGCGCAAGAGAATGTCTTCGTACTCGTTGAGAGGAAGGGATTAGGTTTGTTTATTTTCTGAAGTGGATTGATGAGATCTGAGAGATGGAAGAGACAAAGATGGCACCAAAGCTGACCTGGATATTGGAAGGACAATGATATCTACCATAACTCGAAAAGAAAGAGGCAATTTAATAAAAGATCTTAGGAGTTCATGTGAAACTACACACAGTATTTTCAAATTTCAATGACTCATTAAACATACATACAACACATTTGGAGAGAAATTCTCCTATTATTTAATATTCTTTCTTCTGCCCAGAAACACCTTTTGTTCCACATGAATATGTATTTCAGTGAAGATACAGAATATATAAAATTTATTAATAATCTCTGAAAAGCTATTTAAATGCGAGCATTATTAAGCCATTCTTTAACACAAGGGTGCATTACATGTCTGGCATAAGAGACAAATCAAGATCAGCTCTTACCAGCTTCAATGCTGTCAAACTCTTTTGTGAGAGCAATGTTACTGAATTGACTCTACACAATTTTTGTAATAATACAAGTGTAGATTTAATGGGCAATTTTATCAGCAGAAGAGAATCTTTTGGACTGTAACAAAAACAAATGTCTTCTTTTGCCAATCACAGTACGTTTTTCCTTAAAACTACATATGTGTTTTGTTACTCACCTCCTATTGAAAGAAGATTTAAGATATTCTACCTATTCAGAGTTATATCATTAGGAATTCAGTAATGGCAGATGAAATAAAAACCATTGTATAGTAATGATGTTATCAAATCAAAAAGCTTTTCTTTCAGAAACCTCTTCAAAGTTTCTTAACTCAGTGAAGAAACTTGGAAACTAATGCTGATCACTTGGTTTCTTTCAAAGACATTCCTTTCAGATAATGGCAAAACCCCAAATAGCTAACCAGGGCAAAGACATGAAATAGTGTTTCACAGGCTGCTTCATTTTAAGGTCCTATATATGTAGATGATTCTGAAAGTATATCTCAGTTGTAAAAGGAAGATACTGTATTTGTGCAATGGTGTAGGTTTATGGAAATTTGTGGTCCTTATTTTTGAAACACTGGAAAGAAACTGTTAAGTGCTAACGATGCAATTAAAATTCTGCATATTCATATGCAAGTAACCAAGATTCAAACAATTGGATAAGAGTGTATATGAACCCCTAGTTATATAAACCCCTAGTTAGGCAACAGATGACTAAGGGCACTGTTAAATAACAGTATGCACTACAGTTTTTAAAATCACATTTTTATGTTTTGTTTTCCACATTTTCCAGGATCTCTCCTGGTCCTTTCTCTGTTAAATCTATTTTTTAATTTCTTTTTCACAGAAGGTTTTATTTTTTTCTTGAAGTTGATCTCTTCCATTCCCTGAAAGATCAGTTTCACCATTTTTCTCTTCTAGCAACATTTGCTCTGGTCATCTGTTCTAGATAGTTCTTTCTCCTCCATATCTTAAGGACTTCTGAGGCTTCTGTGAAAGTAACTCTTGTTATCATTCTTTTGCCTGCTTTCACTTATCCTTTGTATAGTAAGAGTGGGGTAAGTTTTGAACCTTGAAAAGAAGTAATACGCATGATGTTGCTGAAAAATTAAAGTACAATTAGCAGGAAAATGGAGAAAGAAAAATAATGTCCTTTGAGGGCAGGACAGACGATCACAATGGTGCTAGGAAGCAGAAACTGATGTAAAAGCAGGCATAGAACATCAAACAGTCTCCACGTCTTCCTGAAGGTGGCTTTGGAAATTATGTTGTGTGTTAAATAAAGTCTTCTTGAAAGCATTAGATCTGAATTCAAACACAAAGGCTGACTAGCAAAATGACGTATCCTGATCTTAAAATGAGAACCTGTGATTTCTCCTTGAATTGCCCAGTGGAAGTTAACAGAAATTTTCTAGCTATTTACAGAAATGGGGAAAACCTGGATGATCAGACTGATGAAAGCCTTGTAAAATGTTCCATGACCTGGGCAACTTTACTGCTGCTGTGGCTGTTGGAGTAAGTGGAGGCTGTATGCAGATGAGTAATTTCTGTTTTTAAATCCTACGATCATTGCTGATTATAGAAGTTGACTGGAGAACAGTATAGTGCCCAGAATTCCTTGAAGGTCTAACTATGAAGGTATCAGTTCATACTGCAATTTGCTATCAGTCTGTACAGCAGGGCAGAGAACTCATTCAGATTCAATATTCTGATTGGCTGAAGCTTTTCCTGTCCCAAAGCCAGAATGGTTAAAATACACACTTTAATATCTGTATGTTGACTTCAACAGTCTGGCCTATTAATGCAGTTGTGATGAAATTTGGGGACATTTTAATTCTTGAATCCTCTGGTGACACACTTTTCACAGAGTAAAAAATATTGTATTTATTTCCCAATCTGTCTGTATGATGTTTTTCAGGGGCCTTGGACTCTCACACAAACATTTAAGACCAGAGAAAAAAAAAAATCAAAAAAAAAATCCAAGCCCTCCAGTGAGAGGATGGATTAGATTCCAAGAAATGCAAATTTCTTAAATTGTGTAATCTGCATTACTTAATAGAGCAGGGAGCCAATTAAGAACAGTCCCCTATTCAGTTTAATTAGGCTAACTACAGGTAAGGGAATCATATAGAATAGGGAGGGGCATTCAGCAGAGAGACTTCCTCATGTATCTTTTTCATGTCTGTCTCCTCCTCTGTGACAGAGCTAAAGATATCAAGTGCTTGACTTTCAAAATTTTAATGTTAGAAAGTAAAGGAATCACATCATTTATATTATCAAAACCTTGAAATTGAAAAACGCCACGCATTCTGCCTAATGCTAAGGGGAGGAGGGGGGAAAGAGGAGGGAAGGCAGCTGGTATATTATTTTTTTCAAATCAACACTGCTGTGTTCTGTATAAATCTTGAAGGCAGCTTCCAAACATGCTTACATAGTCAACAGTTTCATACAGTTCTTTTGACGATTCGCTAGAAATTAAACAAAACAAAACAAACACAAAACAACCAAAAAAAAAACTACCAAACCCTTTTTTTTTTTGTGCTCTGAACTGCATTCTAATGACAAATTAGAGAGAACAGCTCAAGTTACCAAAGCTGGGAAATATACAGAGCTCACTCAAGCATTGTTTCCTTTTCAAAGGTCTCCATCCAAGTATATGTTACCGGCTTGTATCATAGCTCCCATGTCCATTCTTCTTATTGGAGAATAATGAATCCATGTAATTCTACTTTGCTGACCCAATCAGCAGTGAACTTTGAACAGTTAGATAAACTGTCTCCTTATTATATTCATAGAATCATAGAATAGTTAGGATTGGAAAGGAACTTAAGATCATCTAGTTCCAAGCCCCCTGCCATGGGCAGGGACACCTCACGCTAAACCATATCACCCAAGGCCTCGTCCAACCTGGTCTTGAACACTGCCAGGGATGGAGCATTCACAACCTCCCTGGGCAACCCATTCCAGTGCCTCACCACCCTAACAGGAAAGAATTTCCTTCTTATATCCAATCTAAACTTCCCCTGTTTAAGTTTTAACCCATTACCCCTTGTCCTATCACTACAGTGCCTAATGAAGAGTCCCTCTCCAGCATCCCTATAGGCCCCCTTCAGATACTGGAAGGCTGCTAGGAGGTCTCCATGCAGCCTTCTCTTCTCCAGGCTGAACAGCCCCAACTGTCTCAGCCTATCTTCAAACGTGAGGTGCTCCAGTCCCCTGATCATCCTCGTGGCCCTCCTCTGGACTTGTTCCAACAGTTCCATGTCCTTTTTATGTTGAGGACAACAGAACTGCACACAGTACTCCAGGTGGGCTCTCACAAGAGCAGAGCAGAGGGGCAGGATCACCTCCTTCGACCTGTTGGTCACGCTCCTTTTGTTGCAGTCCAGGATACGGTTGACTTTCTGGGCTGCAAGTGCACACTGCCTGCCCATGTTCATTTTCTCATCAGACAACTCCCCCAAGTCCTTCTCCGCAGGGCTGCTCTGAATCTCTTCTCTGCCCAACCTGTAGATGTGCCTGGCATTGCTCCGACCAAGGTGTAGGACCTTAGACTTGGCATGGTTAAACTTCACAAGGCTGGTATCAGCCCACTTCACAAGCCTGTCGAGGTCCCTCTGGATGGCATTCCTTCCCTCCAGTGTGTCATCTGAACCACACACCTTGCTGTCATCGGCAAACTTGCTGAGGGCGCACTCAATCCCACTGTCCATGTCAGCAACAAAGATGTTAAAACAAGACCGGTCCCAACACCGATCCCTCAGGGACCCCACACGTTACTGGTCTCCAGACGGACATTGAGCCATTGACCACAACTCTTTACATGCAGCCATCCAGCCAGCTCTTTATCCACCGAGTGGTCCATCCATCAAATTGATGTTGCTCCAATTTAGAGACAAGGATGTCGTGTGGGACAGTGTCAAATGCTTTACACAAGTCCAGGTAGATGACATCAACTGCTCTACCCCTGTCCATCAGTTCTGTAGCCCCATCATAGAAGGCCACCAAATTGGTCAGGCAGGATTTCCCCTTAGTGAAGCCATGCTGGCTGTCACCAAGCACCTTGTTGATTTTCATGTGCCTTACCATGCCTTCCAGGAGAATATGCTCCAAGATTTTGCCAGGCACATAGGTGAGACTGAATGGTCTGTAATTCCCAGGGTCAGACATTTTCCCATTCTTGAAAATGGGGGTTATATTTCCTATTTTCCAGTTGTCGGGAACTTCACCTGACTGCCACAATTTCTCAAATATGATGGCCAGCGGCTTTGCAGCTTCATTTGCCAGCTCCTTCAGGACCTGCGGATGGATCTCATCAGGACCCACGGACTTGTGCACATTCAGATTTTTAAGATGGTCTCGAACCAGTTCCTCTCCTACGGTGGGCGCAAGGTCTTCATTCTCACAGTCCCTGCATCTGCCTTCCAAGACTTGGGTGGTTTGGTCATAGCCTTTGCCAGTGAAGACCGAGGCAAAGAAGTCATTCAGAACCTCAGCCTTCTGAAAATCCTCTGTAGCCAGTTCTCCTGAGAGCTTCATGAGGGGGCCTACATTCTCCCTAGTCTGTTTTTTATTTGCTATGTACTTGTAGAATCCCTTTCTGTTATCTTTAATACCTCTAGCTAAGTTTAATTCTAACTGGGCCTATATCATCATAATACTTGTCAGTCTCAGAATTTTTAATCTGCTTATGCTGAGAATACAACTTTGAGGAAGGAAAGCAATGTTTACAGATGGAGTAAATACCCTTTCACTTCTGTTTAATCTCAGTGTAGGAGCACTGAAGGAGATTTTTTCTTTCATGTAGCATTTTGTCTTTTTCCTACCTGTCACTTCCATAGGTTTTACAATAAAAACGTCTCATGATCTCCTGAAATATACACTCCAGCAGTGGAGGCCACACAAATTCTTGCAGGCTCAGGAGTTTTCTTCAGCTAGAATTAACATGTCTATGTAGGTAATGCACGTTTAAAAGGCTTGGCAAGGTACAACAGTGCCTGGGAGAAGAGATCAGGCTGGACATATTGCTATCATTTCTGTCCTGCTACTGTGACAAACATTTCTTTCATGGTGTTCACATGAGATATAACACTCTCATAGCATAAGCTTCCCCTTCTTTTTCTTCTTATCAGCTACCCCTCTAAGCTTCAGGATTGCATACAGAATAATTTTAAATTTTAAAGGGTCAGCTTCTGCTTCCATTTACAGAACAGGAAACTTCCTGTTAATTGCATGGGAAGTATAATTGAAAGTCTAATGAGTGCACAAAAATCTTTACCACTAGAAGTGTTCACATTCACATACCCTTTGCTCTTCTGGTTCTCTTCCTAAGATCTTCTTTAATGAAAAGTTATTAATAAAGTACTCAGATTGTTAGCCAGTTGCACTAATATAATGTCATGTCAGTAAATTATCTGATCAGATCTGGTATTCTTGGACGATTAAAATTCACAGAACCTGCTTTACTATAGAAACATTTCCACTGCCTATCCTGAGACAGAACAGAACAACATTTTATGGTGTAAAACTTCCATGAAGACTTCTGCTGATGTATTTGCCTCAGCTATTAAGAATCAGCATATGACAGCATGCAGCACTTTCTGGCTATGCAAGGCAAGTTTAAGAAAAAGTAGCAATGATGGGCTCTCAGTTCAATTCTATGAACAAAAAAAAAAAAAAAGAAAAGAAAACAAAAAAAAAAGGAGTACTTTTGTGACTGGTTCTCTTTTGAATCTCTCACTAAGTAGTCCTGGGATTCAAAATGGGAATAACAATTTCTAATCCCCAAGGAAGACATCCAGATGCACAACAGCATTCAACATTCAGTGGGCAGCTGGTAAACTGGATTATATCCTTTTTGAAAAGCACTATGACAAAGTTGTTTATTCAGCAAAACAAACTGTTCCCTGTGTCCGTTAACAAGGCTGGCTTTGTGCTGCACAGACTTCGTGCTGACTCCTGTTTGGAACCATTTCACACTAATTAGAAATAGGAGAAAGGCTGTGTTCATAAACAGCCCAGCTCAAGACTTCTTTCAAACCACTCCTTCTGAAAATTAACTCAGTTGTAACCTTCTATGTATAGCTACTTGCACAAACAGGATAGGGAAAAATATATTGTTAATAATTGTCAGCTCACTGTGCAAGATGGTAATGCAGATTTTATATAACACTACCAAAATCATATGAAGTGACTAACTATATGCAGTAATTATATGCAGTTCCATCTGCTAAGGCTAGTTACTATTATGAAAGAAAGCAAATAATATGCACTAAACATGAGTGTATACTGTGTTTTACATATATGTGAATACTACACAATCAGTAAAATAGGAATGGAAATATCAGAAGCATTTTCATCTGGAGGAAAAAAAAAAAAGAAGTTACTTCAGCATTAAGAATGCAAAATATGTTGAAATATTAAATCCTAAAACCAACAACATCGTACAGGAAATGTTTTCAGGGAACAATTACGCACTGGGAAGGTTTATTTCTAATTTCTATAAGCATCTTACACTTTACACGGCATTTGTTTGTGGAAGTAATCCCTCTTAAATCCATGGGGCTACTTGTGGAAGTGCCAGATGTCATAAATCAGGGCTGTGGTGATAAGCACTAGTGCTTCTCATCTACCTATATGGTGGCAAGCTGTTACATGTGAGATATGTACATTTGCAATATTTTCTGGTTTTGCCAATTATGATGAAAGAAAAATAGATGGTTAGGACAAAAAAAAATGTTTAGCATCTCATACTTTTTTGATTTTATCAGAAAACTTAGCCACTAGAGTCAGATGCAGGTAGCAGAAGTACATACTTCAGAATACATTCAAAAAGTGAGAAATTCTAAACCTATTTATAAAAAAAAAAGTTAACTCATTTTACAAAAATCTTACAAATTATTTGGCATGAATTCGGTAGTTTTCTGTGTAATTCAGTGTCATTTACAAAATCTGAGAAAACAACAAAAAAATAGTTGGGGAAAAGATTTCTTCAGGTCACAGGAGTGATTTAATTGCTGTATACTAGATTTTTATGCTAATATCAAACTTACATCTGAAATCTAGCAAGAATTACATATCTTGCTACAACCTGCATAAAAAAAAAAAAAAAAGTCAAATAGAAATGAAAAACACAAGTAGAAAGAAAACTAAAATCAGCTGAGGCTCTTGTTAAGAAAGATCTAGAGTTAGCACGCAGCACTTCCAAGTGTTTTCATCTCTTTTTTCAATCTTTTCCTTACTCCACTATGTTCTTAAGAAAATACAGATTTACACAATTGCTTTTATGATGACAGTAGTATTACAATGCATGAGACTTGTGTTCTGAGTCTCAGGATTGCTTGCAAAATTAGCAGAGAATCAGTTCTATGTTCTGATGAAGCTTACATCTCTCCCTTGCTTTACTTGAAAATAAAACTGGGCCTTTTGACAACTTGCCAAGATGAATTGAGTATCCTTTCAAGGATCATAAAGAACTGGAATAATTTTTAGCTCTCACATCCTGTGATTGGAAAGACAGTTCTAGCTACTTCAGCTTGGTTGGAATGGATGGACTGAATTGAGGGGACAAGATGATGCTCCTCTAATGCTTGTAAGAAATTAATTTCAAACATCCTGAATTTACATACTTAAAGTTGTCAGCATTAGCTCGACGAATAAAATAGTCTGCAAGTAGGAACTGTTGTCATATTTCTACAAGGGTGAGTCTGTATTTAACTCTCAAATACTGAAGGGAAAGCCTTTTCTGTGAATTATTGCCAGGCCTCTAAACAGTGAAAAGCATTAGATATGATCACTCCATGTTCTTTCAACTCAGTTTTCCGCCTAAGATAATAAATTAATAACAGTAATTTTCAAACATGAAAGCCCAACCAAATTTCATGAGGATCATGCAGCTCAAATGTCTTTTTTATGCTCTAATAGCATCAAATCACAAGAAGTTTTTTGTAACTTGCTGGAATAATTTTTTTTTTTTCATAGGATTCTGGGATGCAGCTTACAGCTTATTGTTGTCAAGCATATTTAGTGTACTAGAGTTCCTTCCATGGATATTTTAATTCTATTTTTTTGTTTAACTTAGTTTTGTTTTTAACGAGGGAAAGGTTTACAACAGTTACTTATTTGATCCTTCATGTGACTTTTAATTCTAATCTAACCTGCTGGCTGTAGTTTATCTACTAAAAAGTATGGCAGATCTTTATTTCTTTCTACCTACTTCTTTCCATTTTCAGATTTCATGATTTTTCTTCTATTGTATAAAGCCTTTTTGTGTGTGTGTGAACTCTGATTCTCCTGGGGGGAAAAAAAAACCAACAAACCAAAACCAACCAACCAAAACCCCTTTGTACTTAATTTCTTTGAAAAACAGGCAAAAGAGAAAAAAAGTATGCAAAATAGAGGAAAATAGTGCTTCAAAAATTTCATGTTATGATTTTCCAAAGAATGCTCTGAAGCAAGGGTTGACTCTGCAATGCAAAAAAATCAGATTGATGGTACACTTCTATAACTGGAACAGCCTTATCAGTATCTGCATCATTTCCTTTATATATTTTGTTTGTCTAAAGGTGAGAAGGGGAACCATTTCAGCAATGCAGACTTTGCAGACTTTCCAGAAGATAACTGTAACCAACGGACTCCCTGGAAAGTTTTCCAATTTTCAGAAATGTTGACCTGAAAGCAGTATCATTCAGAATGGTACCAGCTGGTCAGCATTCTGGGGTCAGTTCTAGTTCTGAAATTTTTGAAAACACTGTCCTCTACTGGTTGTGATTTTGGAATTGAATACTCATGAACTGTACTCTCCAATGACAAATCTCCATGGGTGGGTCAATAGTGGATGAAAAACACCTGTGAAGATGAAAAGCATTCATTATTTTCAATATAGATATATGACTTCTTATGAGACCAATATATACAACCTTCTCAGATGGGAATAACCATTAGTAGTAACGAAGAATAACCATGTTACACCATGGTTGTTTCATCCTTATTTACTTTCCCTCCTCTCAGCATTCCCCTTTCATCCCATTTGTAATCCCTCTTTTTTTTTTTTTTCTAGAAACAACAGTCCACAAATCCTTTGAAACTCCAGACTGGTGCTTCCGGTAATAAGGTTTATCCCACATTTTACCATAAGGATGATCCTCTAAGGGACTCTAGCATGTTTACAAACAAGTAGTAAAAAAGATACCGTTAGATCTTGAGTGTGACAGTGCAGAGCCCCTAGTTTTGAAGGTTGGTTTTTTTTTTGCCTATATTTACCATGTATTTTGCAAGACGAAAGAAAGCAAAGAACAGCAAAGGGCCAGAGTTTTAAGGCTTTTCAATAAAAATCTGGAAAAAACCCACTGGCTTTCACCAAGAAATGACCCATGTAAAAACAGAGCTCAGGACATTTCCATAATTCCATGATTAGGTTCTGATGAAGAGAACAGAGTTTAGAGTCTCTATGGACCTACAGATTAGCTAATAGGATATTGTATGTATTTCACATGCAAATTCTTTTTATTTACTATTTTCAATTCTCTATTACTATTATATTTCTCTTTCCACCTGGATTTGGACTTAAATAGAAGAATAAATCATCAGGAGATCTGCTAGTTCTGAAGTCAGTCTTCAAATCTCTCCTAGTCAGTTTATGTGTAAATACTAAATTAAGAAACTCAGCATTTTCATGCCTTTGCTCTTTCAATTGATGGTTTCACTGTGGTTTTCTAATGGCCCATCTAAACTGCAGTTCTCCATCTTCATGGATTGAATTGGAAACAGTTTTCATCTTATGGCTGACTTTTCCTATTGATTATATTAAAGTAACTGGGCAGTCCTATTAGAGAAAAATCATGTAGAAATACAGATCAGTTACATTCCTCCTGACTATCAAATACTTTCACTGATCTAATTATATTCAACCTTTTACAGGACATCAGTTCATTATACTGCCAAAAATCCAGTTTCTGGCATGAAAATTGTTTTAAGACCTCTATTTCCCATTCTTTGTTAACTGAATACATTTTGCTCAGAATAAAAGTAACAGAAAAAAAGTATTGGCTGCATAGAAGTCTTTTGTTAGTGCTTTTGAACTCCCTAGTTCTGGACTACAAAGAGTTCAGCGCGCTGCCTCTCACCACCACAGAACAGAAACGCTGAGAGCTGCCTTTTTTTTTTTTTTTTTTTTTTTTTGAGGGGGGTGTGTGGATCTTGATATACAGGGTACATTACTGAGTGCCTATAAAAAGGTTTGTGAACCTTGGTGGAAATCAGAGGTGAAAATGACAGTTCAAATGTCTGGTCTGGGTTTAAAAGATCTATGGTAATGTATTTTTACTTAGACACCGAGAAGGGAAAAGAAAAAAAAAAAAAAAAAGCGGTGTTCAGACTTATGTTACGCTCTTTCTCTGCCCTTGGCCTTTCCTGGAGCTGTCAAACCCAGAGCATTCTATGAAAACTAAAGTGATTCTAAGCAGGTTACCAACATGTTATTTCTTATTAGTTATCTCCTTAGGATATTACTAAGACACAAAACCTGTATGATTCTTTTCAGCTACAAACAATGACTCAGGATTCATGCTGGCTTGAAGCATGTGTGTCATTCCTGGATTACAATGCAATGCTCTGGAATAGATTTTTTTTTTAAGAAAACCAATTCCCATATTCTGTAGGAAGCTCTTTAGAACAGTTCATCAGAAGGAAAGCAAGAATATGCTGGCTAATCAATTTATATTTGAATAGATTTTGACAATTAACACCCAGCTTTTTATCTCAAGAAAAAAAATACAAAACTTTGAGCAAGGAAACTCTGTGTTCTTTTGTTCTGTTATTTCCTCTGAAACATTAATAGCCCTAAAATTCAGTTCCCATCATGAAACACCATTTGATGTTATTTTCTTCCACTAATACAAACTATTTTTAATGAACATGGGATTGTTAACAAAGAAAAAGAACAGTTATGCTTTGCAAAAAAGCATTTTCCATTCCTTCCAGGGTAAGGGAAGAAAGGTTTTCTTTCCCATTTTCCTAGTACTTTGTCAAAAGATATTCACACTAAAATAATTTCTGAACTATCTTTAGCTTCTTATTCCCTGCTTCCCTGTACTGACAAACATTGTGGTGGATTTACAATCCTTTGAACTCTGAAGAGGGAAAAGAATCAAGAGCATTATAAATGTTACTGCTCGAAACTATACCTGATGTACAAATACTTATCATTCACACAGCTCATTATTTGCTCCAAAAATAGTCATGGTAATCAGTGGTAAATGTTTCCCAATCATTCTCAATGGACTTCCCGTCTACTGAGACCCTAAATCTCATTTGGAAATAATGAAAGACAGACAATCACTGACTGACACCACAATCATGACCCTTTAGAAGCATATGGGCGCTCTGAATTATCTACATTTTGAGACAGGCACAAATTGCAACATCAACTTTCCCAAACTTCGGAGGAGTTTAAGTGCATGATTTAGGCTTAGTTTGTAATGGCAACAGCTCTCAAAATCCCAGGTCAAGAACATCAAAAGTATTTGGAACCTTTATTTTGCTGGGTTTAGTGGAGCACTGAAAGTGTACCACTTATTATCATATTTCTTGTATACGTGAGACCCACTGTTAGTACTGCATAGCATATGAGGATCACTAGGAGGTATGAAGGTGACCACTGACCATCAACAAATAGATCAGTCATTGTGCAAATGCAGACCCAAACCCAAAGGCTTTATAACTGTAGAAGACCAACAGCAGAGATGTTTGAAAATTAATGACAGAAAAATAAGGCCTTATCTATTCAGACAATTCAATGTTAATAAGCTTGGGTTAGAATTTACAGTCCACTAACTCCTCCATACTAAGAGCACCTTTATGTGAGCTGCTTTTAAGGTAGAATAGGTTGCCTCACGCTGTTTCCTCACAGGGAGTTAATGCAGAGTAACCAGTGTACTGTAAATTTGCACCCCAGTTTACCATGGTATAACTTTCCTGAGCAGATAACTCTCAATACAATGTGTATAGGGAAATCAACAGCTAAGGCTCAGTAATTAGTATTAAAAACTATTCAGGTTCTCAAAGTTTCTCATTTCTTGGTTTGTTGTTTTTTTTCACATATCTCTGTACACAGCTTTTTCTGTGGAATGAGTTCTGGCTGCAGATTTAGAATATGCTTATTCCTTTCCAGAACCTAATGGTGACATGCAAATATTGGCATCTCTGAGAAAATAAAAATGATACAGCTTTGTAACTGATACCAGAGTGCTTATTTCCTACTCATAAAATATTGTGTCAACAAATCAAGAGATGAAAGTCTTTCATCCTACTTAACTGATAAACATGCCACAAATAAAAAGCTGATGAATCACCAAAGACAATCAGTTTAAATTTGGTAGCAAACAACTCACAAAATGAAACATGCTTCCACAAAGTCAGAGATAATTGCAGGAATAAAGGAGGAATTAACAAAAATCTAAGTGTTGGTATGGATAATTTACAAACAGGTATTACATAAGGCTGAACATGGCAATGACAGAGTTTGATATCTGCCTGTAGAAAAATCATGTAACAACTAATCTGAGTTATCATTACACTAAAATTATATATTTTTTAAATGGTCACTGCATCTTTAAAGCCACAGTTGAACAACAATTGCTCTATTTAGTGCCACTTCAGGGAAACATAAGCAGACCCACTAGAAAAGAGGCCATTAAAATGCAAATTAAAATTCCCAATCACCTGAACACTGGATTTTTTTTTTCTTTTTTTCCCCAGGACCACGATGTAAGCAAGATCAAAACAGCATTTGAAATGCTAGATTTTTTTTTTTGCTAGATGCAAAGGAGGTTTTGCAAGACTTCATGTCTGGCAAAAATTGGTGCTTTAAGAGTTTGCATTTTCTATAGCAAAAAGAACCAAGCATGGCAATTAATACATTTCTGAGAAAGGACTTTTCAAGAGATGGCAAGTGCTTGTATTAAAAACAAAACAAAACCAAAAACAAAACAAAACAAAACAAAACAAAAACAAACAAACAAAACAAACAACCCAGAGACTGAAAACTCCACTGCTAAATCTTTCTTTATATGCCAAATATATATAGTGAGGAAAATAGCAAGGGCCAGGGCCAAGGGAATAATGCTTCCTCATACAAAGAAGTTTTTGTACCATAAGGATACCAAAGAGGTTTTTAATACTGGGTAAATAGAACTGACAGGCTTGTTCTGACAGGAGAAAACAACTCTGTGAAAATGACATACCAAAACCTAAAGAGGGACACATTTTATGTTTCCATAATCTCTTCTTTAAGACTATTTTACATTTCACTAGACTAGCCTGCTGGGAGCAAGCAGAAGGCAGAATAGCAGGAAATGGTATGTGGAGCCTAGAGAAAGTTTACAACAAAGGACACAGATGGCGTCACTGCTGTTCTCCAAGCATTTACAAACTTGTCACCATTGCAAAAATTTCAACATACATTTTGGTAAAGGTCACTTGGGCCAGAAAAACAGTGGGATAAGGGAACACAAACTAGTCTTTGCTCTCATCCTGAGTTGCTGAACTACCCACCCTTTGAGAGCAAAGCAGCTGGAGAGGTCTTGATTTTGTTTTCTTTGGGACTGCGAGAGGTATTTGAGGCGTCAAGCCATGGCCACTGTATGGGGTGCACGAGTGAATGGCCAGCTTGTGACACAGAGCTTCAGAGAAAGCTCTTTAGTTTGGGATGGCATAGTAGGTGTAAAAAGCCAGTCTCATTAGGACCCCGGCTATGGTAGTATCCTACTGTAGACAGTTGTCTTGATGAAAATTTTTCATATTGGCATTCAAAGAAAACAGCGCAAAAGTGTTTTTTTTTGTTTTGGCTTGGTGAGTATGATCTGGGTACCACTCATATCCTATAATATTGAACTTCTTTGTAATGCTGAAAGAAAAGCTAAGTAACAGTTTTGGACACGAACATCGCAACTGTAGCAACCCTTAACCAAACTGCTCCACCTATTGAGAAAAGAAAGAAGATTGAAAAAAAATCTTTCAGCCCTATAACAGCAAATTTAAAAATAATTAAACTCATCAAAATAATCGTCCTTATGTATATCAAATAGGGACAGCAAACAATTCTGGAAAAACATTAAAATTAGGTATGAGAAGTGACTGCCTTGCAAAGAGTGCAGAATCACCTGGGTAGGACAGATGGATATGTTTATGAGATGTTTTTTATAGAATGTTATGGTCCATAGGCCTGTTGAGTCCATAGTAGACTAGCTGTATCATCCTTAATTAGTGTGAATTACGACCATCTTCTATATGGTCAGCATCCAGTTCAAAATGACTTTTCCAAAAAGTTCAGAATCAAGTTCCAGTTCTACATCAGAGAAGAGTAGAATGATAACTTGAAAAAGAGGTTTTGATGCAGAGATTATTGTGCATACAATTCTTGCAGGATACATATGCATATATAGATACATATAGACATATAGACACACAGAAGTATACGAAGCTGTGTGTTTTTAAAGACTTGATTTGGACTAAAGAAACTGAATAAAATGTTTGTGCTCTTCAAAGGAAAATTAATGTAGGTCGTCAGCAGAAGTAAAGCAAAGGTATTCTGTCCTGAAACTTTCATGAGAAAGAGAAGAGAAAACAATTGTGCGATACCTATTGCTTCTCTCTAAAGCACAATTACCTCCAGGTGAAGGACAGCTAATATATGCTCTCAGCTGGGGTGACTTCTATAGTGGTCTGGACCTTTTCCATTTGTTCTTACCTCACTAATAATTTATTTGGCCTAATGGACCATTAAAGGCAATGAAACGACCCCAGACTTGAAATTCAGAATCCAGTTCCATCTCTCCTTTACACAGTTTATAATACCTTGAAATGATGATAGTCCTTCTGATGAGTAAATGCTATTGTTAACCTACGTATTGTTATTAAATGTTCATTACTCTAGCATGCATGATTTTAAAATCAGCCTAATAGATACACCATGTTTATTGTACCCACAGCACTATGTTAAGAATTAATAGATTTCATGATGAATAATTATTCAGCTTAAGAGAACCCTGTGGGGTTCTTGCAAGTTATCCCATAAATAATAAAACAGGGACTGTAAACATTAATGTTGGAAGGAACTTCGTTATCAGGGCTCTCAGAGAAACATTTTCCTATCAACTCTGACACAATGTCATAGTTTTAAAACTTATAAAAGAACCTCTCTGCCTTAAGCTTCACCTGCTCCCTTAAGTTACACGCTATCAGAATTAGCTGTCCTGCAAATTTTTAATCTAGATCCCCAAGACCATGCTGACAGAACCACATCAGAATCTCCAGTCTTAGACTTTATTCTTAATCGGGAAATAAGAAATATACTTACAGATGTGTTGGGCTTTTTTTTTCCTAGAGCTGATGTATCTTGCCCTACTCATTTTAATCATGATGCCAAGGAAATGCCTGCACAGTGCTCTACTTGCTGTAAACAAGTGTGTAGTTCTTTCCAAAATAAGCTAGCTAAAAAGATGTGCTGTTACAACCACTGTCCACACTTAAAACAAGGATCATTAAAAAGTGTGTGTTCTTCAGTTCATGTTACCCTTCCAAAGACAGTACATCAAATAAACAAAAGGCGTCATCAGCTGATAGTCTAAAATTATTAAATAACATTTGATAGCTCTAGATGAATTCAGCAGTAGACTATTCAACCACTCCCTTTTGTTTCAAGAAGAAAGTTTAGGAGAAAACAAGATCAGTCTTAAAATGGTGTTTCCATGGAATTAATCTCTAGAAAAGCCATAGAATGGTTGGAGCTTTAAGAGAAATAAACATTTGTATTTCATGACACTTTTTGCTATTATGTAGCTTTGAGGTAGAAGAAACAACCCTGATATTCTATTTTATACACTGCTATCAGGAGAAATAGTTTGAATTATTCTTTCAACGTCTAGAAGACAACTTGCTATTTGTTGTTGCTTTTTTTTTTTAACATGACTGACAGTTTGAAAGAAGGAGGTATTGGAGAACTCTCTCACTAGATTCTATGCTGCTTTCTTGTACAATATTTACATTTATAAACAATACACAGCTGAATTCTGATCTCATTCAAGAGAAAGACAAATCCCCAATTAACTTTGATTGGAATCACAGGTGGTCCTGTTATACATCTTGAATTCTTTGAAAATTGATAGTTTCATCTTAATCCTATGGCTTCAGTATATTTTGATGCTTAGATGATCTAAACATCTAAAGATGTCCTCTCACAAAATAAATGTAGATGCTACCAAACTATCTCAAAAATGTATTATTCAAATGTATTCACCAGACTGGGTAAACAAAGCACACACAGGAAAAGAAATGGTATCATATTAAATAACTTGAGTAACCAGCTTCAGTAATGCTGTCAATGTCGAAATGTACTGACTACAGAAACAATACAGTTTACTCTGAGGCAATGTCACGTTCATGCATGACATTTCTGTTATCTTCTTAGAAGCCTTTACAATTATTTGTGAAGATACGTTTGCTGCAGATAAACATGTCACTCAGCTCTGAACATTTAAGCCTGTGCAGAAATTTACTTGAGAAATCTTCCAACAATTACCTTGTTACTTTGGAATAAGTTTTCATAGAATCATAGAATCACAAAACAGTTAGGGCTGGAAAGGACCTTAAGATCATCTAGTTCCAACCCCCCTGCCATGGGCAGGGACACCTCACAGAGAGCAACACTAAATATACCCCAACTTTTCCATTGTAACCGATAAAAACCTGTACAGACACTGGCATCAGCATTTATTCCCTAACAGAGCTATGAAACCCTGGCATCTCTTATAGACAAAGACTAAAATATTAAGATTATTTAAAATATTTAAAGTATTAAAAAAAAATCAATTTGTTTAAAATCCTCCCACATGTACAGGAAGGTTTTTTACAGGAATAGGCATAAATGTGAAGTAGGTCTATCTGCTTCAAAATGCTCTTTTCAAAGGATGGAAATAAAAATAAGTAGATTTCCCTAAAATTCTGACTATGGAAACATTTCCGAGCAACTAAACTAATTTGACTGCTACCATAACAATCTCTTCATGTTTGGGAAGTTCAAAACTGCAGGAGGACAAGGGATCACAAAATTAAAAAATGCACTTTAATGTAGTCAGAAGGGAACCAAATTAAATTTGCAGCCACATACTTTAATCTTTTTCCCACATTTTGTTGTTTGACTTTGTAATTTAAACAGCAATATTTAAAATGTGGTATTTTGATGTAACAACTGTGAACATTCATTAATTTCATTAGCAAGTGATTTGGAGGGAAAGCACAGATTAAGCATAATGGAAATAAATTATCCTCTTCCCAAGCACAAGGTTGAATTGTTGCTTCCACGAGGCTTTCTAGAATAATTTGTGTGGTTACGAAGGACATACAGCCTGCTAAAAGACATCCATTAATCATGGCCCTACTCACCCATGCTCAAGTGAAACCCTCACAGCACATAACCAAAACACATTCGCTGTCAGTGTTTCCATCTGGACACCCCCTTATTGCTATTCTCATTGTAAAAGTCCTTAAATCCTTCACTCCACAGACTTATTTTACTAACATCTCTGGCTGTTTCATGAAGCCCAAGCCCTGAAGCGCCTCTCACTGGCTTTCAAGCAGGTTTGCATGAGATGCAACTACCATTTAAGAAGTTTCTACAGAAACCTGCTCTTCTGAAGAGGATTATAACTTTTGATTTAAGCTAGAAAGGAGATTCTTCACATACAGATCTTTCTTATGTTTCTATGATTTTAGAATCATAGAAACACAGAATAGTTAGGGTTGGAAAGGACTTTAAGATCATAGAGTTTCAACCAACCTGCCATGGGCAGGGACACATCACACTAAACCATGTCACCCAAGGCTCTGTCCCACCCAGTTTTGAACACCGCCAGGGATGAAGCATTCACAACTTCCCTGGGCAACTCATTCCAGTGCATCAGCACCCTTAACAGTAAAGAACTTCTTCCTTATATCCAATCTAAACTTCTCCTGCTTAAGTTTTAACCCGTTACCCCTTGTCCTATCACTATAGCCCCTAATGAAGAGTCCCTCTCCAGCATCCCTGTAGGCCCTCTTCAGGTACTGGAAGGCTGTTAGGAGGTCTCCACACAGCCTTCTCTTCTCCAAGCTGAACAGTCCCAACTTTCTCAGCCTATCCTCATACGGGAGGTGCTCCAGTCCCCTGATCATCCTCGTGGCCCTTCTCTGGACTTGTTCCAACAGTTCCATGTCCTTTTTATGTTGAGGACAACAGAACTACATACAATACCGCAAGTGAGATCTCACGAGAGCAGAGGGGCAGGATCACCTCCTTCGACCTGACGGTCATGTTCCTTTTGATGCAGTCCAGGATATGGTTGGCTTTCTGGGCTGCGAGCACACACTGAAGCTGGCTCATGTTCAGTTTCTCATTGACCAGCACCCACAAGTCCATCTCCGCAGGGCTGCTCTGAATCTCTTCTTTGCCCAACCTGTAGCTGTGTCTGGGATTGCTCCCACCCAGGTGTAGGACCTTGCACTTGTCATGGTTAAAATTCATAAGGCTGACATCAGCCCACCTCACAAGCATGTCAAGGTCCCTCCGGATGGCATTCCTTCCCTCCAGCATATCAACCGAACCACACACCTTGCTGTCAGCAGAAAACCTGCTGAGGGTGTGCTCAATCCCACTGACCATGTCAGCGACAAAGATGTCGAACTAGACCGATCCCTCAGGGACACCACACGTTACTGGTCTCCAGTTAGACACTGAGCCATCAACCACAACTCTTTGCATGCGGCCATCCGCAGGGCACCTTTCCTTGTTGGCTCCTCTATTACTTGCAGGAGGAAGTTGTCTTCCAGACAATTGAGGAACCTCCTGGACTGCTTCTGCCGGGCCTTACTGTCCCTCCAACAGATATCAGGGTGTTGAAGTCCCCCATGAGAACAAGGGCCTGCAAGCGTGAGGCTGTTCCTATCTGTCTGTAGAGTGCTTCATCCACAGATACCTCTTGGTCACTTGGTCTGTAACAGATCCCCACAATAATGTCCCCCATAGCTGTTCTCCCTTTAACCCTGACCCACAAACTCTCTGTTGACTGCTCACCTGTCCCCAGACAGACTTCCACACTCTCCAGCCTATCCCTAACATAAAGGGCAAGTCCCCATCGCCGCCTGCACGGCCTGTCATTTCTAAAGAGCCTACAACCTTCCATTCCAACACTCCAGTCACAGGAGCCATTCCACCATGTTTCTGTGGTGCCTATTATATCATATCCCCACAGACGTGCACACATCTCTAATTCCTCTTGTTTGTTCCTCATGCTATGTGCATTTGTATAGAGGCATCTGAGCCAAGTTCCAAATGAAGCTGGCTCATTGGCTTGAGCAGCTGGAACATCTCTACATTGCTCTGAGCATTTATTATAGGTGCTGGCAACTGACTGGGTGTGTTGGGATGGAATGATGCCCCCTCCCCCAACACATCTAGTTTAAAGCATCCTTGACCAGTCTGGCAAGCCTCCTACCAAAACCGCGCAGACCAGCTCTGCCAGCCTCCAGTAGCCCTGGCCTCCCAAATCCAGACCCATGCTCTGGATACTCAACCTCTTGACTATGGCACCACTGTTCTAACCATTTATTAACCGGGCCAATCTTCCTAGCTTTTTTAAGGTCCTCCCGTGTATCCTGAAGAATTGACGAAAAGAATATCTGAGCTCCAGAGCCCCTAACCACCTCTCCCAGGGCTCTATAGTCCTTCTTTATGTTCTCTGGGCTACTGCCATCACTAGCCCCCACATGGATCACTAGAAGTGGGTAACAGTCAGTGGGACTTACTAAAGCAGGCAATCTCTCTACAATATCCCTGATCCGTGCCCCTGGTAGGCAACACACCTCCCTTGAGGCTGGGTCAGGCAGACAAATGAGTGCTTCTGTGCCTTTCAAAGTAGTCCCCTGCTACTAGGACCTGCTGCTTTTTCCTGGCAGCACCAGTAGAGATCTTCTTTAGCAGTGCACCAGCCTTTTTTTTCTGGTGTGAGGGTGTTTCCTCATCAGCCCCCTGCAGGACAGCAAAGCGGTTCTGTGTGGGGACAGCAGATTTAGGAGGAAGCCCCTTGCTTCTAATTTTCCTCCTTTTTTATTGGTTTCTTTTGTTACTATTTCCCAGCTTCCTCGGTTAACGGCCTCCTTCTTTCCTCCATGAATTACAGTGGACACTTGAGGCCCCTGCACAGTTTGGGCCAGGAGCAAGCATCCCTGCTTCCTCTCAGCTTCCCTGACGTCTCACAGCCTACTGACAGCATCCCGCAGCTCAGCTCCTGCTGCAGGAGGGCCTCCACCAGGGAGCACCGAGTGCAGCCCTGCCCATTGTGCACCCTCCCCTCACCAGACCAGTGCAGGCACTCTCTACACCCCGAGCTCTGCACTGCAGACTCCCCCCTCATCGGCTCTGTCTGGGTGCCTACGCTGGCCACCGCCGGGGCAGCCAGAGCAGAGCTCCCAGACCGGGCCCTGGTCACCAGTCAAGTACTCACCACCCCGCGCGAACTGCCCTTACCCACCCGGGTTGCCCCCCTTCTGGTCCCTCACCCTCCCTGGGCCAGGTTTTTACCCAGTCAGGGCTGGCTCCGCTGCTTCAGGCTCCGCCCCCTGTGGGTCAGCTGCTGGCGCCAGCTGAGCTGCCGGCTCCTGGGCAAATCCTGTCGAGGACTTGAGGCTTCCTCGGTGGCTCTTGTCCCTCTGAGTTGAGGCTCCTGGACAAGGAGCTTCCCTCTGCTTCGGTGTTGAAGGCGTCCTCTCTCGACCTACTCACCTCAGTAATTCATGATTTTATTTAATCCTAGTCTCTTAGCTAGGAAGCGCTACTTCCGATGCATGTCTATAAGGTATCTCCTGTACAGTTTGACCCTTTCCTGTTTTCAGCTTCAATTACTTTCACTGCTTACTTTATTTCTTGTCCTAGCCTCAAGCTTCTGATTGCAAAGTTTTCTCCTCATTTTGTCTTTCTGGTGATCATTATCTACGGCAAAACTAAATATCTTATTCAAACTTTTCTTGTAAGACTGCTTTCTTAAAAAAAAAACACATCTCCTGCAGCAAAAAAAGCACAACCTCCCTCCCCACCCCCCACCAAAAAAAAAAAAATAATCCTTTTCATTGGTGTCATTTCAGTAGATCTGTCTTCCATTGATCCCTCTCTCATTTTGTCACACTTCTCCAGGTATAGTATTCCTTTCCCCAGGCCACTGTCAGTTCTCTATGTCCTACACTCTGCATCTTCCACATTCCCAAACTCTTTTCCTTAACAAGTCAAATCATCCCATAGCACTATTTTTCATAAAATATAAATATGTGCTAAACATCCTAAATATATTTTCTAAATATGCACTAAATAACTGAAATAAGTACTATGAATCACAAACTGGCTATTGCATCAAGTCACAGACGGCCTTTTAGAGTCCCATGACTACTGCTGTGTCTGAACCATGTGCTAGACCGTTGGCTATGTTAAATGATCCACTTCACTCCTAAAGTTTTCTTGAACCATATTTTTATCATGCTTTTGCAGCTTAGAGATACTAGTTGTTCCTTTAAAAAATACTACTATATAGCAAGTGCTCCAGTAATGCCGTTCTGAGTTCTATTAAGTAGAGGAAGTAAGAAGACAGTCAATCATGCAAGCAATGCAAAAATACGCAAATAACTAGATGTGTGTAGGTTTTGGTGAAGGAAAGGGAACCAGGGTAATTTTAAACATGAGTTCAAGCAGCTTTTTTCATCCTTGATGCCCTTTTCTGTTGCTGTTTTACAAGTAATTCATGTATTTCCAAACACTGCACATCTTCTACTGCAGTTAATTTCAAGATATTAATAGATTGTCTTGAGAAGACAACATAATAAGGAACCCAGAAAAATTTAAATCTGTAACATATATTAACAGAATCTTCAGTGTAAAAATATTAACAATGTGATAACAATTTGAATTGCTGAGGTGAGTAGCTTGAGAGAGGACGCCTGCAACACCGGAACAGAGTGGGGAGAGGTCAGCGTCCAGGAGCCCCAACTCAGAGCGACAAAAGCCATTGAGGAGGGAGCCTCAAGTCCTCGACAGGACTGGCCCAGGAGCCGGCAGCTCAGCTCTCGCGAGCAGCTGACTCACCGGGGGCAGAACCAGGAGGCTCGGCGGCAGCTGTGAGCGGTTAAAAACCTGCCCAGGGAGCGCGAGCAACCAGGAGCGCGGTGAGGCCGAGGCAGTTTCCGCGGGCAGGCGAGCGGGGTGACCGCCTGATCAAGAGGGCTCGCCTGGAGCGCAGGAGGAGGAAGGATTGCTTGCTTGTGCAGAGAGACGTAGACGGACCGATCGACCAGGTAGATCATGGTCATCACTCGATCAAAACCTGTAGTGAGGAATAACGTGGGTACCCAGACTGAGCCTTCCTGCAGACATGCGGCCGTGCGGGTCTCTGGCTGCGGTGAATGCCTGAGCCTGGCACTTGTATCGGAGAGAGCCAGCGATACCGCTCGTGTGCGGTGTCAGCAAGTAGATGACCTGCTAAAGCAGGTGGTTGAACTGAGGGAGGACATAGAAAGGTTGAGAGCTGTCAGAGAGTGTGAAAGTGAAATTGATTGTTGGAGCCACAGCCTAAGGCAAGGGCAGAGGGAAGTGGTTGAACAAGTGATAGATCCCCTTCCCTCCTACCATCAGATAGAAGGAGTGAACTTAAGGGACAAGGAAGTATGGAGGGAGGTCCCTCCTCGGAGAGGTAAGCAATGAAGAGAGACTTCAGGGCCCTGGGACAGCTGGTTAGAGGGTCTGGAGTGCAGGTCATGTTTGCCTCCATACCTGTTACAAGCAAAGGTGAAGAGATAAATAGGAAGAGACTGCAGATCAATGTATGGCTATGGGACTGGTGCCAAAGGCAGGGGTTTGGGTTTTTCAATCATAGGCTGCTATATGAGACACCTGGTTTGCTGGTGGCAGGTGGGATACATCAGTCCCAGAGGGGGAGAAGGTTTCTGGGGCAGGAGTTAGCAGGGCTCATTGACAGGGCTTTAAACTAGGTAGGAAGGGGGAAGGGGAGATTACTGGGCCTGTTGGGGACAAGCCCAAGAGAAACATGCTAGGGCTTGAAGAATGGCAGACTAGGGAGGACTCTCAATCTATTGTTTCATTTGAGGGAAAGGGTAGTTGTTTAAACCCTGTCCTGCAGGGGGAAAAAGGGTACCTGGGCAAGAGTTAGTAGAGCTCACTCACAGAGCTCTAGGTTAGAATCGAAGTGCGAGGGGTTTGTAGCTGGGTTTGAACTAGTGGGGCATTGTTCTAGTATGAATGAAGACCAGAAGGCCTCCCGCCTTCCAAGGGTGCCACTAGTGTGCTCTGCTTGCTCCCTGAAATGCCTGTACACCAATGCACGCAGCATGGGGAATAAACAGGAGGAGTTAGAAGTCTGTGTGCAGTCTAAAGGTTATGACCTGGTGGCAATTACAGAGACATGGAGGGACAGCTCACATGACTGGAATGTGGTCATGGATGGCTATGTCCTTTTTACGAAAGATAGGTCAGCAAAGCGAGGTGGTGGAGTTGCTCTTTATGTGAAAGAGCGACTAGAATGTATTGAGTTCCGTCCAGGGGCAGATGAGGAGCAAGTGGAAAGTCTGTGGGCGCGAATTAAGGGACAGGCTGGTACGGGTGGCAAGCTGTGGGTGTCTATTATAGACCTCCTGATCAGGACGAAGGAGTTGATGAGGCTTTCTACAGGCAACTGAAAGCAGCCTCACGACTACATGCCTTGGTCCTTATGGGGGATTTTAACTACCCTGATATTTGCTGGAATACTTACACAGCCAGTCATTCACAGTCTAGGAGGTTCCTCCAGTGCATTGATGATAACTTCCTAATGCAAATGGTGGACGAACCAACTAGGAGAGGAGCATTGCTGGATCTGCTACTCACCAACAAGGAAGGTCTGGTTGAAGTGGTGATGGTCAATGGCAGCCTTGGCTGCAGTGACCATGAGATGGTGGAGTTTAGGATCTTGTGTGGGAGGAATAGAATACCTAGCAAGGCCACAATTCTGGATTTCCAAAGGGCCAGCTTTGGCCATTTCAATCAATTGTAAAGGAAGTATCATGGGAAAGGGTACTAGGTGGTAAAGGGGCTCAAGATAGTTAGTCAGCATTCAAGAACCACTTCTTCAAAGCTCAGGATCAGTGTGTCCCAATGAGTAGGAAGTCAAGTAGGGGAGCCAGGAGACCAGCATGGTTAAACAAGGAACTGCTGGGCAAACTTGTACGGAAAAAGAGAATCTATGGATTATGGAAGGAGGGGCTGGCCACTTGGGAGGAATATAGGACAGCTGTTAGAGGATGTAGGGAAGCAATTAGGCCTCCTTGGAACACAATCTGGCAAGTCGGGTCAAGGACAATAGAAAGGGCTTCTTCAAATACATAGCGAATAAAACTAACACAAGAAGCAGTATAGGCCCACTGCTGAATGAGGTGGGTGCTCTGGAGACAGAGGGTATAAAGAAGGCAGAGGCGTTGAATGCCTTCTTTGCCTCTGTCTTTACTCCTGCAGACTCTCCCCGGGAGACCCAGATTCCTATAGCCCCGGAAGGAGTCAGGATAAAGGAGGAGTTTGCTTTGGTGGATGAGGACTGGGTTAGGGATCAGTTAAGCAATCTGGACATCTATAAGTCAATGGGTCCGGATGGAATACACCCGCGGGTGCTGAGGGAGCTGGTGGAGGTCACTGCTGACCCACTCTCCATCATCTTTGGTAAGTCGTGGGAAACAGGTGAGGTGCCTGAGGCTTGGAGAATGGCAAATGTCATGCCGGTCTACAAGAAGGGCAAGAAGGAGGACCCGGGTAATTATAGACCGGTCAGCCTTACCTCCATCCCTGGAAAGGTGATGGAACAATTTATTCTTGACACATCTCTAGACATATCAAGGATGAGGGGGTCATTAAGAGCAGCCAACATGGCTTTACCAAGGGGAAGTCATGTTTGACCAGCCTTATAGCCTTCTATGAGCAAGTAACTAGGTGGATGGATGATGGTAGAGCGGTAGATGTGGTTTTTCTTGATTTCAGTAAGGCATTTGATACTGTCTCCCACAGCATCCTCATAGATAAGCTAAGGAAGTGTGGGCTTGATGATCAGGTAGTGAGGTGGATCAAGAACTGGTTGGAAGGAAGAAGGCAGAGAGTTGTGGTCAATGGGGCAGAATCTAGCTGGAGGTCTGTGACTAGTGGAGTCCCTCAGGGGTCGGTGCTGGGACCAGTGCTGTTTAATGTTTTCATCAACGACCTGGATGAGGGAACTGAGTGTACCCTCAGCAAGTTTGCTGATGATACTAAGCTGGGAGGAGTGGCTGACACACCAGAGGGCTGTGTTGCCATTCAGGAGACCTGGACAGGTTGGAGAATTGGGCAGAGAGGAACTTGATGAAATTCAACAAGGGCAAGCGTAGAGTTTTGCATGTGGGGAAGAACAACCCCATGTACCACTACGGGCTGGGGGCTGACCTGCTGGACAGTAGTGAAGGGGAAAGGGACCTGGGGGTCCTGGTGGATAGGAGGATGACCATGAGCCAGCAATGTGCCCTTGTGGCCAAGAAGGCCAATGGCATCCTAGGGTGCATTAGAAAGGGTGTGGGTAGTAGGTCAAGAGAGGTTCTCCTCCCCCTCTACTCTGCCTTGGTGAGGCCGCATCTGGAATATTGTGCCCAGTTCTGGGCCCCACAGTTCAAGAAGGACAGGGAATTGCTTGAAAGAGTCCAGCGCAGAGCTACAAAGATGATTAAAGGAATGGAACATCTCTCTTATGTGGAGAGGCTGAGGGAGCTGGGACTCTTAAGCTTGGAGAAGTGGAGACTGAGGGGTGACCTCATCAATGTTTACAAATATGTAAAGGATGAGTGTCAGGATGATGGAGTGTCCTGGGTTCAGCAGTAGCAGTCATTTTTCCCCTTCTTGGTAGCTGGTGCAGTGCAGTGTTTTGACTTTCAGCTCGGGAACAGAGCTGATAACAAGGATAGTTTGGTTTGGCCAAGGACTTTGTGAGCCTCATGCTCTGCCAGGGAGGAGGGGAAGCCAGGAGGAAGCAGAGACAGGACACCTGACCCAAACTGACCAAAGAGGTATTCCATACCACAGCACGTCATGCCCAGGATGTAACTGGGAGTTAGCCGGAAGGGCTGGGAGACTGCAGGGTTGGAGGAGGTATCGGTCAGAGCTTGGTCGGGCTGGGGGGGCGAGTTATCGGTCGGCTGGTGGTGAGATGATGTATTCTCTTCCCTTGTTATTTCCTTTATCATTATTATCATTGGTGGTAGCAGTAGTGATTTGTGTTATACCTTAGTTACTAAACTGTTCTTATCTCAACCCGTGGGAGTTGCATTCTTTTCGATTCTCCTCTCCATCCCTCCGAGAGCAGGGGGAGGGCAAGAAAGGGGGGGAAGTGAGTGAACAAATTACCTGACTGGGTTTAAACCACGACATGGAGCTAGGTTTTTTTCAGTGATGTCCAGTGATAGGGCAAGGGGCAATGGGTGTAAACTGGAGCATAGGAGGTTCCATGTGAACATCAGGAAAAATTTCTTTACTGGGAGAGTGACAGATCACTGGAACAGGTTGCCGAGGGGGCTTGCGGAGTCTCCTACGTTGGAGATATTCAAGGCCCGCCTGGACAAGTTCCTGTGTGATGTACTCTAGGTTACCCTGCTCTTGCAGAGGGGTTGGACTAGATGATCTTTTGAGGTCCCTTCCAACCCTTAGGATTCTGTGATTCTGTGATATAGTATAGCTACACAGTATAGCTACACAGTAAGTTACTTGTACGGATGACCGTTAAGAGTGAATAAAAGGAAGCTGGCAGCCCAACTGTACATCTAACAGCTAAAGTTTTTGTTAAGGACATGGAAGTTGCACATTTGCAACCAAACACAGATTTTCATGGCAGGTGTCCTACTGAAAAGTGGAAGAGGACTTTCTCAAGCATGGGCAAGACTCCCAAAGGACCAACTTCAGGAAACACATTACGACTACAATATTAAAGAAGAAAAATTTTTCAGTTTCCTAAATAAAAAGCCCATCATTTTCACGGATTTTAGGAAAACAGTGTACAAAGGCATTTATCCTTGTTCCCCCAGATTGTCTGCACTATTTTTTGTTTTGTTTTGTTTGTTTTTTGGTCTAGTTTGTTTTGGGTTTTTTTGGTTTGGTTTGGGAGTTTTTTTGGGGGTTTGTTTTGTTTTGTTTAAAGCTAGTATAACACTGTAGGTATTTTTATTATCTGATATAGTGGGGACAGCAATTGAAAGCTCAACATGGGAATCTGAAATGCAGCATTTCAAATTGACTATGACATGCAGAGCAGCAGCTGTAATATTTCTATTTCCTCTGCTGTTAGTCTAGAAACAGCAGAAGTCCTGCTGGCTCGCTTATCAGAGATGTGGACACACTAATGGAAAAATCAAGACCAGCTCTGTTAAAAACTGGATGTGCTTTAATGTAAATGCTCAGCACTTCTATTTCAGTACAGAATGATGAATTTCAGTAGACGTTTGATCCTTGGATGATAACTTTTCCTTTACCATCTATTTAATTCACAATATAGAATATGCATTCTATATATTTATGTATCGCAAATACTGGAAAACAGTCATCCGATGAGAAGTCTAATGCAAAAGATGTAGAAGTGCCTTATATTGAAAATACTGACTGTGATGGGAAGCTATTTATTCATCTGCAAAATCAACTTAGGTTAAAAAAACTTGGGAAATTAAACACACTTATTGTTGGATGTAAATTTGTTTAAATGAACTTATTTCACTGATAAAATTTTCAACAGGACTTGAGAAGACTAGGAACAGAACTCAAAAGAAGGGTGCTTAACCTGCAATTGCAAAACCATAGAAGACTGAAAGTGCTATTGGTGAGCCAGAGTTCACAGAGTAGACTAGGAACTAATGAAGAATTTTCAAGTCCTAATCTCATGTTGGTTTTGAATAGCAATATCAGTAAAATCAGTTGGAACTCATTTATTTTGTGAGTCACTTTGTTTGTTATTCACCTATGTGTTTCTTTTTATCTCTAGAAAGGCAATGTGTCTGGATCCATATCTGGCAGATTCTAGTAATATCCTGGAAAGCTTTGGTAAACTGAACTTTATGTCTTTATTAAGAGAAGTCAAGCTAACTGCTATGGTGGTATGATGTCTTTATCCCTTTGTCAAATAGATTGATTAAAGTTTAGGGTGTGCTAAGAATATCAGATTGAAAATGTTAGCCAATGCCTTTGGAAGCAAAGTTACAATCAGAAAGAAATGTTATTTATTTTTATTAAGTAAAATAGAAACAGGTTAAAATGCAAAAAACTTCATCCTGCCTGGCTTTCCTCAGAATTCCATACTACGTGGCAGTTGTGGGTATCCTGACTTGTGAATGGGTTTCTCATCTTTGCCAAAAACATCCCTATAGCTCTTCATTTTGGCTGACATTTTACAGTTTTTCCCAGTATAGAGGAAACTCCAAGGTGGTAGGTGTCAATTATTTATGAACTAGATTCAGTAAGTCATTACTCATTGGAAGTAATTGAACTGGCTTTGACAATGCTGCTTGCTTCAGTAATTACAGTTAAAGAGTTCAGAGCCTGATCCAGTTTATTATCCATTTAATATAAAGAAACGTCAACCCAGTAAACCTTATCCTTGTAATTTTATTTTCCAAATACTGATGCCCTTCACATGTATGTTTGCTTTAATTCTGATACTACAGTTTATTAGTAGTACCACTGAACTTTTTTGTTATTTGTCTTCTGAAATGTACATATGAACCTAAATCCTGAGCACAGAAGGGATGTTTTGTTCTAGTCACTCCCAGCTGCCACAAGAAGCAAACCAGAAACTGTAAAAATGGAAATAGTAACACAAATTCTCATCTTCATGTGATGCAGACGCCAAGTTTCTTAATGTGTTTCATCCCACCCTAGCAAAAATAAAAGTTCCTTTGGAATAATAGCAAACACATACTCTCTGTATTCTGCTTCATTAGGTATGGTACAGTTTTAAAACATGTAGGAAAACAACATTCAGAACATCCAAGAGTCTTATTTTTCTACGTTGTGACTTTACACAGAAAGCAGTGAATATACTTTTTTTTTCTGCACTGACTTTAGAAATTGCAGAGTTTCTGCAGAGTTTAAGAATTCTCTTTGGTGTAAAAAGGAAGCAGTGGGTTTTACTCTTGACCCATTGAGATTTTCTGTGCAGAGAAGTGAGTACGTGCTGAAACAGTGTGCCAATGGCTTCAAATACTGCAGTGAGGTGTGCTGTAGAATGGGAGGGGCAGAAGGAGGGGGGTAATTTGGAAGATCCCAGAAAGGCAAAGTCCTATTCACAGGTGGTTAAAATTCAGAACGAAAAAGCAAAATTGGTGTTCAGGTGACAAGAGAGACAGGAAAAGTCACATTCCAACTCTGGGACATGAACAGAGCAGCTTGAAAGCTCTCACTGTCGGCTACCTGAAGAGTTCTTAAAGACATGTTCATGGCTTGTTATCTATGGCAGAAAAGCTGGAGGGAGGAAAAAGAAAAGGTTCAAGCTTCAGGGTTAAAAATTTCTCTGAAAACCTTTCCCCCTTTGACTACTATTAAACAGAACTGTGGGTTGGTTTATTTTTTTGAAGGAAAGAAGAAATATATGGTCTATGTTAGCATGTATGTGTATTTATAGATGTGTATATATAAAGACAACCACATATATGTATACACACATATATATAGCAATACATGAATATACATGCATGTTTATTTATATATGTATATGTACACTTTGCAGGTATTTAATGTAAGTGAATATGCATTTGATTTTTTATTTTATTTTCTTAACACAGATCACCTTGCATTTCCATTATAGGTTCTAGAATGGTTTCTGTGGATGTCTTCTTGGGACCCCACCTTAGGCAAACATCCATAATTGCAACAGCTTCCATTAAAGTTTTAATAAACTGGCTAGAAAGTCCTAGGATTAGTGTATAATCATGACTGCATGCAGAATTTAAACCAGAAGTTGATAATATGTTCATGTTTAGAATGGCAAAGTCAGTAGTGTCTCCCATTGGCAATAAACACCTTGGAGCCCAACCTCTACTTAAGTAAAATAACAAATTGCTGATATACCCCACAAACATGCTTGAGAGGAAGGGTACAAGAAGAGTCATCCCTGTCCATGAATTCACATTTCTATAACCCAACATGCTCCCAAACCATAAGACAGTTGAGAAATTTTGTCACATCTGTGATAATTGATATTGCTATAAATTTACAGTACAGGCTACTTTCAATCAGAGTGTCTTTTCTACCCAGAAGTGTTTCTTTGCTTTCTATTAAAGGCATCATTGCAGGCAACATGGCCTAAACATGTCAGAAAGGAAAGGTTTACTCTGAGGGGAAATAGCTTTCATTGGATCAGCTGGAAAAAAAAGAAATTTGGGGATATCAAGAAGAGGTTCTGCACCTAAAGGCTTTTTTGTTTTTATCATTTACCTCAGCCAGTCTAACTAAAAACATTACTTCTGACTCTAAATTATGCCTTCATCTGGTTAAAGGATTGTTTACCAAAGACAAATCCGATCTTTTCCTGTAGCTGGAAGAGCAGCACGTAAGAGGTAAGAGGGCTGAGTCCATAGGAAGGCAGCAAAGAATTCAGAGAGTCCCTCTTTAGTGGGACCCAGGCTCACGAACAAGTTGATGGGAACAACTTTTAAGTTTTTTTTTCCAGTTCTGGCCAGCTGATAGTCAAATGGGACTAGAGCAACAGCTGTGGGAAATAAGTTCTCTCTAGATTAATTCTACCTTTGGAGGCAGAGATGTCAAAGCTCTTCTTACAGGGCCTGCAGAGGACTGAAGATATTCAGGCATCTAACCTGACCAGTCAATCTAACCTAATGAACCTCTGGTACAGGCTGGGGAATGAAGTGATTGAGCGTAGCTCTGCAGAGAAGGACTTGGGGGTACTGATGGATGGAAAGCTAGACCTGATCCAGCAAAGGTGTGCTCACAGCCCAGAAAGCCAGCTATATCCTGGGCTGCATCAAAAAAAAGTGTGACCAGCAGGTCAAGCAAGGAGATTCTGCCCCTCTACTCCACCCTGGAGTGACCCCACCTGGAATACCTGGATTCCCCAGCCCCTGTTGGAGAGGGTCCAGAGAGGAGAGCCACAAAATGACTGGAGGGTTGGAGCAGCTTTTCTGTGAAGAGAGGCTGAGAGAGTTCGGGTGGTTTATACAGAAGAGACGTCTCCAGGGACACCTTGTATTGCATCCTTTCAATACTTAAAGGTGGCTTTTAAGAAAGACGTGGACAAACTTTTTTGTAGGGCATGTAGGAATAGGACAAGGGGTAATAGTTTTAAAAGAAGGTAGATCCAGTCTAATTGTGAGGAATAAACTTTTTACAATGAACAATTTGCCCAGAGAGGTGGTAGATGCCACATCCCTGGAAACATTCAAGGTGAGGTTGAACAGGGCTCTGAGCAACCTGATCGAGTTGAAGATGCCCCTTGCTTATTCAGGGGCTTGGACTAAATGACCTTTAAAGGTCCCTTTCAACTCAAACTATTTTATGATTTTATGATTCTATCTGAAAGAAGGCTCTGACAAGTGAAATCCCAGCTAAATTACTTTCTTGTGAATAGACCTTAGTCTAGGATAAGAACTAGTGGGTATGAATAATAAACCATATCTGCCAGTCTACCAAGCTGAAAGCGAACAGGGTTACAATGAAACTCTGTCTTATTTAACCAGGTTCTCTTGAATTGTAGAAAAAAGAAATTTGTCTCCTTTTCTTGATCCCACTTTTTTTCCTCCAGTTTCTGATCATTGGGTAGTGTTTCTCAGTTTGGGTATTATGTTATCTCTGTTTTTTTCCTTATGTGAGGACCTCAGCTAATTCAGGACTGATTTTTTAACAGTTGTCCATTGATAAATGTACTTTTCAAACTCAGAATGAGCTCTATTGTTTTCAGCTAAACAATTTTTCAGACAAGTCAGGTAATAAAAGTGTACTCCAGCTCTACATCTAAGCAAAATGTTTTTAAATGAATGAATTAATCAGTCCTTTCCATTTCTATCTGCTCTAATTTCCCTCCATAAATCATCTTCATTTATTGCCTCCTTAATTGCCAAGCTATGACCTCGTGTTTCATAACCTTTTCTTTTATAACCCTAAATGATTTGCACATATCATCTTTAATTGGCACCACAGTGTGACATCAGCAAATGGAGAGGAAATAGATGACTGAAAACAGCAAAATATCCTAGTCATTTCACCTATTATGTTTCAGAAAACCACTGAGGACATTTGGGATTCTTTAAGAGTCTTTGGCAGGATGTCTTTGAGTAGAGAGAATTCTGAATTCAGCTCATGAGAAAAACAGACCATTTCTTGAATGAAGCAAAGGAAATAAAATTTTCTTGTGTACCTTGAAGTCAACTACTAGTAAATTTGCAAGAAGACACATGGGCGCAAGGACATAAATCTGGGTTTTACAATCCCCAAGGACACAGGGTTCCTTTAGTGCCCTTTATCTTGGGTTGTTCAGCATGATGTGTTATATCATGCAGAGTATAAAGGATTCACACACTAGGAGCAGCACAGGCTATGTCAAATTGGGTAAAAATTTTTACAAAAAGAGCTTGAAAATTTTTGTCCCCTCTCCTCCTAACAGTTGTTTGTCCTCTATAATCTCACACATGATTTTTTCAAAACAGACCTAGACACAATCATTTTCAAAATAATATTGAGGGGTACTGTGTCAAATGCATTCAAGCCAGAATATGGACTCCAAAATTTTCTTCCTCAGCATAATTGCTGGGAAGCAATAAAATTAGGAAGATGGAGAAATACTTCCATGCTATCCTTTCTTCCCACCATACAAAAGATAAAGCCACAGATCTGGGTTTTTTAAAACTCAGCTATTTCCAGGAAGGTTTTCTACTGTTTGCTGTTTTGAAATGCTTTGAAATGGAAAGTTCAGAAAGACTATTTTAAGCTATTTTTAATAGTCTAGACATTTCAGTGCATGCTGTGTGAAATGTAACATTGCATACTGTTCTATGTGACCTTGCAACAGTAAGTAACAACAGGGTAGCTAAGCTACGTATCTCAAGACCTAGATCACTGCTTTGAAAATGTAGGAAAAATCTAGATGTATAAGACATCGTCCTGCAGACTAACCTCTGATTTTCATTACATATTGAGTTTGTCAAACCTTTAGCATATTATAAAGAATAGTCTTTGTCCTTGA
This sequence comes from Pezoporus occidentalis, assembly GCF_034315485.1. Taxonomy (NCBI): domain Eukaryota; kingdom Metazoa; phylum Chordata; class Aves; order Psittaciformes; family Psittacidae; genus Pezoporus; species Pezoporus occidentalis. The sequence continues at coordinate 6,318,433 of NW_026912961.1, read as the reverse complement.
ACAATGATCTAAAACTGTCAGGTTTAAGTCATTGGTCTCCCATAATGTTGGGAACAAGAAGCATAATGCCAATTTTGAACAATTTTGCTTCTCATGCTAGGAATCAGCTATGATGCTGTAGCAAGGTATCTTCAGAGATTACTTATTGTTAAGGAAAGTCCACTTTTGTTATGATTGTTTTGCAAGGTTTTCAAGCAAAATGAGATTATGCTGTACAATGTACTGCTGTATATAATCTCACTACGGTGTACCATGTACTGTCAACATTCCAGATCCTGAAAAATAACTCAGCATTTTGCAGATTAATCGAGGAGTTGTATGTCTAATATTTCATATTGATATGTCATATCAGCTTGCTCCAATATAACATACAATAAAAATAGCAGGGAACAGAAGGTCACTTGTCTGGTAGATTCTGGGCTTGTAAATATTTTTAAATGTACTACATAAATCCAAGGTGAGATCAGTATAATGATATAAGTAAGCAAAGTATATTATTCATTATTAAAATATTTTAGTTGACATAAGAATTTTGTTTGGTTTTTTTTTTCTTTTTTTTTTAGGGGGTGGTGGGGGTGCATTCAGCTGTATATTTTTAATCATTTTAAAGAACCGATAGAAATATGCAAAATAAACAGGACATGAGTTCTCTCTGCTTGCAAACTGGTAATTTATTTTGAGTGGCAGACAGAGAAATGATCCCATGAATTATGTAATAAATGTCTACATGAATGAAAATCATTCCATGTGAATAAGAATATAGAAGTGTTGGTTAATAGAATGGGTGTTTGTTTCTGATACAAGAATTTGTAAGCTTCCAACTTGATAATTCTGCTTAACATAAAAGTGTTTACAGTTGAAGTTACAATTCCCTCTTAGACTAATCTGTTCCAACAGAAGATGTAATAGAACATTTTCAGTTTAATTCTGATTTAGGTTTTTACTAGCCATGATATGAAAGTGACATAAACATGAAATTTGTAAAAAAAGAATTTCATCCCACTGCTAGCAGAAAATTCACAACAGAACACTTGGTAAATTCCTTGTGCAAATATGTGTCCATCTTAAATAATTTTGTACAGAAATACCTCATTGTTAATCTCTTCATGTAAAAAGACAAAGTCACACCATGTGCATTGAGAAGCTGCAGAACCTCAGTCTTGTAAAAAATTTTTAGCATCCTATGTATAGTGTACATAAGCATATGCTTAGGGAAAAAAAAAGTATAAATCCCAATGTTTTTCTGAGCTCCCAAGTTTTGCACACTTCCTCAGGCCAAGGAATCCTGGCCTGGCACTACATGTCTGCACCTTCCCCAGAAATCCTGCCAATATGGACTATGTGTGTAAGCACATCTAAGATTTGACTTTTTAGGTGACACATTCTCTGCCATATCAGGGTACCCAATCTGGGATAATTCCTTAGACCCTGACCTTTTAGAAACTTTTAAAATAAAACAAAAAGAGCCAGAAACACTTTAAGAGAGTTCAGATAAGTCTCCACAAGGCTAAGAGAAGAATTCTGCTCTTTCTTATGCAAAAACGAAAGAGACATGTAGCCCTAAAATAGGTTCTTGGTCTGCCTAACATCAACTGTTTAACAGTTGCCAACTCATCTTCCAAGTTTCTCACACAACTTGTCAAGTAATCAGTACTCAGTTGCACTGCTATTAGCATTCTTTTTTTTTTTTCTAATTCAACATGCTATAGTTGCTTAATATTTAACTAATAACTTGATAAAAATCTTTAGATGACATAAGGCAGCTTCAGGTATGAAGAAAATGTAATGTGTTCCATGAAAGTTTACTTTTCTGATAATCAGTCTTTATAGGCTTTTTGCTGATATGTCTTTAGTAGTACCTTAGAATCATAGAAAAGTTCAGTCTGGAAAGGACCTTAAGATCATCTAGTTCCAACCCCCCCTGCCATGGGCAGGGACACCTCACACTAAACCATACCACCCAAAGCTTCGTCCAACCTGGCCTTGAACACCGCCAGGGATGAAGCATTCACAACCTCACTGGGCAACCCATTCCAGTGCCTCAGCACACTAACAGGAAAGAATTTCCTCCTTATATCCAATCTAAACTTCTCCTGTTTAAGTTTTAACCCATTACCACTTGTCCTATCACTACAGTCCCTAGTGAAGAGTTCCTCTCCAGCATCCCTGTAGGCCCTCTTCAGGTACTGGAAGGCTGTTAGGAGGTCTCCACGCAGCCTTCTCTTCTCCAAGCTGAACAGTCCCAACTTTCTCAGCCTATCTTCATACAGGAGGTGCTCCAGACCCCAGATCATCCTCGTGTCCCTCCTCTGGACTTGTTCCAACAGTTCCATGTCCTTTTTATGTTGAGGACACCAGAACTGCACACAATACTGCAAGTGAGATCTCACGAGAGCAGAGGGGCAGGATCACCTCCTTCGACCTGCTGGTCACATTCCTTTTGATGCAGTCCAGGATACGGTTGGCTTTCTGGGCTGCGAGCACACACTGAAGCCGGCTCATGTTCAGTTTCTCATCAACCAACTCCCCCAAGTCCTTCTCCGCAGGGCTGCTCTGAATCTCTTCTCTGCCCAACCTGTAGTTGTGCCTGGGATTCCTCTGATCCAGGTGTAGGACCTTGCACTTGACATGGTTAAACTTCATAAGGTTGGAATCAGCCCACCTCACAAACATGTCGAGGTCCCTCCGGATGGCATTCCTTCCCTCCAGCATATCAACCAAACCACACAGCTTGGTGTCATCAGCAAATTTTCTGAGGGCACACTCAATCCCACTGTCCATGCTGCTGACAAAGATATTGTACAAGACCAGTCCCAACACCACCCCTGAGGTACACCACCCATTACTGGTCTTCAGTTAGATATTGAGCCGTCGACTACAACTCTTTGCGTGCAACCATCTATCCAATTTTTTATCCCCTGAATGGTTCATCCATCAAATTGATGTCTGTCTAGTTTAGAGTCAAGGATGTCATGCAAGACAGTGTCGAACGCTTTGCAGAAGTCCAAGTAGATGACATCAACTGCTCTACTGCTGTCCATCAGTTCTGTAGCCCCCATCATAGAAGGCCACCAAATTGGTCAGGCAGGATTTCCCCTTACTGAAGCCATGCTGGCTGTCACCAAGCACCTTGTTGTTTTTCATTTGCCTTAGCATGCCTTCAGGAGAATCTGTTCCAAGATTTCGCCAGGCATGGAGATGAGACTGACTGGTCCCTAGTTCCCTGGGTCATCCATTTTCCCCTTCTTGTTCCTAAGATGATCTTGAACCTGATCCTATCCCACAGCAAGCCCAAAGTATTCATTCCCCAAAAAGAATTACACAGCTTTTAAAAGTCAAACAAGATCTTATATTTAACAGCAGGATTATTTTTTTTTTTTCTTTCTACTAGAGCTTTGGCAGCCTATCTTGACTACTGATTTTCTTGCTTTTTAGACATAGCCTTTTCTGTCTGTATTTCTTTCCTTTCACCCATTAAACCCGCAAGTCAGGTAAATGTAGGCACTTCATTCAGGTCTTCTTTCAACATGTCTGAAGCGTCAGGAAAAAGGAGATAGTTTCAGAGGCTAACCTGCCCAGTTTTAAAATATGTCTGCATACAGGAGCTGATCTGCCACTGCTACAGATCCTCCTGCTGCATCTCTCAAGTCTATGCAACTACCTTAGTGAAATCACTGCAGCAAGTGACTGTATAGCAAAACACTGCATTCTGAATAGACATCTCTAATACATTATAAAATAAAAAGATGTTTGATGTCTAAATTGCTAAATGAAAAAGCTATTAAGCCTTAAATATGTCTTTCAAGAGCTTAGAAAATTTTTCCTCTCCATTACTATGATCTCAGGTGGATTACATCAGACTGTGCCTGTAAATATTGATTGTGTCTAGGCAGAGAACAGCTCACCTTCAACCTTTCTGTTTACATCTGAGGGAAATTCACCTGCTTACTGTGCAGTTTAAAAATGACTTAGAGTTAAAAATTTCTGGGAGCCCAAAGAATGTTAGAACAGTAACTGACAGACAAACTAGAAGAGACACAAGAGTACTTTTCTAGGTATAACTTAGCTGTTTAATTTATCTTTTTTTTGTGTTCATTGTTCCTGTTCACTTTGTTCTCTAAAATTTACAGGGCAATGTACTCTGTAAATTAAACTTTATGAGCTCATTAATATAACAAACATGTCAAGGGCTCAATCCCCTTTGCACAGATTAGTCTATCACATGTTGATTTATTCACCATATAAGCCATGAGGTTTCATCACTTACAACACATGATGCTTAGCTTCTACACCTTTGAGCAAGATGGTACCCAGCTGCATATGAGAGTGCTCATCCTTCCTCCTCAGTCATGATGCAGGTGTCCCCCATATCACAAGAGGAAGCACAAAAGCCTAGCAGTCTGGGTGCTGTTGGGTCTACTTCAAAAGCTTTTAAGTAAGCCAGCATTTTCGTATATTCCAGCAAGAAAGTCTGGTTTATATCATTTCTATGCCTTAGTAGATTCTGACAAAACTCCCAGGCAAACAGTATATGGAAAGATAATGGCTGCAGAACACAGCAACGTGCAGGTGATAATGGCCACATAGTGACCTTTTGGCTCTTTCAAGCTATCTGTCTTGCCTACGTGTTGCTCTCATTTTGACTTAATGGTGCTTCTCCCAGTATGTATCAGGCCTTGGAATGAGCTGTGTTAGTCAAAATCTGTGAACATTCACATTCACAAATTATCTTTGAGGGTATACAGAAAACCTGACTAAACAAAACCAAGTTTCGCTCCACCCATTTTTTTCCAGTGATGTGCAGATCCCACCATCATTAGGCAGAGTAGAATGCAGAACAGAACCTTATGCAAGCTAGTTGCCTTCATTGACATAAGCATTGTGCACTCAAAGAACATTTTAGATGAAGAGAAACATATGGACAACCCAGGGAACTACAGACCAGTCAGTCTCACCTCTGTGCCTGGCAAAATCTTGGAGCAGATTCTCCTGGAAGGCACGCTAAAGCACATGAAAAACAACAAGGTGGTTGTTGACAGCCAGCATGGCTTCACTAAGGGGAAATCCTGCCTGATCAATTTGGTGGCCTTCTATGATGGGCTACAGAACTGATGGACAGGGGTAGAGCAGTTGATGTCATCTACCTGGACTTGTGCAAAGTGTTCGACACTGACCCACACAACATCCTTGTCTCTAAATTGGAGAGACATCAATTTGATGGATGGACCACTCGGTGGATAAAGAACTGGCTGGATGGCTGCACCCAAAGAGTTGTGGTCAATGGCTCAATGTCCAGCTGGAGACCAGTTAACAGGTGGTGTCCCTCAGGGATCGGTGTTGGGACTGGTCTTGTTCAACATCTTTGTCGCTGACATGGACAGTGGGATTGAGTGCGCCCTCAGCAAGTTTGCCGATGACACCAAGCTGTGTGGTTCGGTTGATACTCTGGAGGGAAAGAATGCCATCCAGAGGGACCTCGACACGCTTGTGAGGTGGGCTGATGCCAACCTCATAAAGTTTAACCATGACAAGTGCAAGGTCCTACACCTGGGTCGGAGCAATCCCAGGCACAACTACAGGTTGGGCAGAGAAGAGATTCAGAGCAGCCCTTCAGAGATGGACTTGGGGGTTCTGGTCGATGAGAAACTGAACATGAGCAGGCTTCACTGTGTGCTGGAAGCCCAGAAAGCCAACCATATCCTGGACTGCATCAAAAGGAACGTGACCAGCAGGTCGAAGGAGGTGATCCTGCCCCTCTGCTCTCGTGAGACCTCACTTGCAGTATTGTGTGCAGTTCTGTTGTCCTCAACATAAAAAGGACATGGAACTGTTGGAACAAGTCCACCGGAGAGCCACGAGGATGATCAGGGGACTGGAGCATCTCCCGCATGAAGATAGGCTGAGAAAGTCGGGGCTGTTCAGCTTGGAGAAGAGAAGGCTGCGTGGAGACCTCCTAGCATCCTTCCAGTATCTGAAGAGGGCCCATAGGGATTCTGTGGAGGGACTCTTCATTAGGGACTGTGGTGACAGGACAAGGGGTAATGGGTAATGGGTTAAAACTTAAACAGGAGGAGTTTACACTGGACAAAAGGAGGAAATTCTTTCCTGTTAGTGTGCTGAGGCACTGGAATGGGTTGCCAAGGGAACTTGTGATTGCTCCATCCGTGGCAGTGTTCAAGGCCAGGTTGGACGAAGCTTTGGGTGGTATGGTTTAGTGTGAGGTGTCCCTGCCCATGGCAGGGGGGTTGGAACTAGATGATCTTAAGGTCCTTTCCAACCCTAACTATTCTATGATTCTATGATTCCATGATCTCTGTCCTGTACCCTCTGAGAGACAGACAATAAACTTTACCTAAACCCGTGATGAACCCTGCAACATGTTACTCAATGTCTTCATGTCTCTGTGAGGCCATATATCTAGTTATCCACAGTGGTCTGAACTAAATAACTGCCCACAAGGTAGCATTTACTATGGGTTACTACTCTGTGGTGAAAGGCAGCTACAGATTGTCCCAAAAGCCAAAATGCCGGGACTTTGCAGTTCTTTCCCATATACCTCCTGGGTATTCATACCTATTTCTATCTTGTACCTCCAAAACTCTAACACGTAGCTGACAGTAATTGTCTTCACTGCTCAGCAGCCACAGTCTTGCTGTGTTTGCAGTTTCTCCACTCTTTTACATCTCTGATTAAACCATATACTATTGGGTGTCCAACTGACCTTACATGAAACATCAGAACTTTGTGGCAACTGTAGGGTGAAGGAAGTAAAAATGAATTTAGTAGTACAGAGATAAACTTCAAATTGTGTAATGTTTGGAAGCAAAATTGTTTTAACAAACCACCATTCCACAAATATTTGTTCAAGAAACATGATGTGATTCCTAAAATCAAAGGTGGCTTCCTAAAAAGCCCAGTGCATCAAAAGACAAGCTGAAATGATTACTGGAAGTTATTACTCTTATCTAAGAGCATACAGAACAGCAAGAAAAGCAAAGGCAGAGAGATGGGGACAGCAGCTATTTTAACTGACCGTGGAAGTAAGATACAGACATGGGGATTCAGAGAGTTATGCCTGCTTAAATGTCAAGAACTATCAATAGTAGAGATAAAGCTCTGAGAAGCAGAGTTCCATGCACCTATTTTTCCACTGCTATTTACTGTAAAATATGCTCAACAACAGTCAGGTGAAAGAAGGACCAATTATGCTAGCAACATCTAGCTAATCCTATCCATTTTAAAGCCACTAAAAGCCAACAGTTTAAAAGTCCTCTTTTTAGGACACTGAAATTGGTATGGAGCAAAATTATTTTGTTGCTGACAAGTTTTTATGGCCTTTTATTAATACTTACTGTGACTAAGTCTGGGCATTGAGCATCAGTGAGTTTCAGTGAGGCTGAAGACAGAAATACCTTTATTTCTTGCATGCATCCTGTAGCTGAAAAAAGGGACGAACTACAGATTCAAGCAATGGTGCCTAAAGTAGCAGTTACAGGACTCTAGTCTCTTCAAAAATGTGCTGTGCCAAGAGGAATTTTTACCATAGTATTATTATGTTTTATGTTTTAATCAACCCATAAAATGTAGGTGCTCTTATTAATAATTACTGAAGATCTAGTTACAATTCCATAGTTAAATGTAAAGTTTATTTACTTTAAGAGAAGTGAGTAGAGTATCATTTTACCTGACAGATCAAAGTACAACACTGTTGTCGAGATGGCAATGGAAACCACATACTTAAGGTTTTGTTGTGTTTGACACTTGAGTTAACAGGTCAGTATCTGATTTCTGCAGAAAAGCCTATGTTGTCTATCTACAAAAGTGAAACTATAGGGAAGCATCCATTACTTTAAATTACTCAGTTGCATTTGTGTTCTACTGCATTTTGCCTTTATATATGATTGTTTAAAATGTCAGTCAAAATGGGACTGAGTTTTCCTTTGTGCTTAAAATAGTGTTGAGCGAATACTTGGTAGATATTTGTCACACCCATTGCTACTTACGCTTTTAATTATTTTCTCTAATTATGTATATATTCACCATAAAAGATATGCTAAAGTTTTCTACTTTTTGGTATACTAATACCCAGATTGTTCATAAAATAAAAAAAATCAAATAGCTATTAAGAAGAAATTTTCAGCAAATAGAAAGGTGTGGCAAGGCAAGGTGAATAAGGTATAAAAATCAGTTGCGTTTCAAAGTCTAAAATGACTGGAAATATTGGTCAAGATATATATACTATAACTTGGCTGTTTGGCGCATATACTGAGCATAAAGTGCTTAGTATGCTTCTGTGCCATGCTACAACATCCCTGGATTTCAGGTAACAAACCTTTCAGTTGGTACCAAGAAAATGAGCAACACAGGGTGAGTAATCATGAACGTTTTGTGTAATTGCTTATTGCCCAGCTCGGCAAATGACTGCTTGGCAAAGGCAAAGTAAGCTTCAGGTCTTCAGCATCTTACTCTCATCATGACTACCTCACAGAGGACTTCTGGTATTTGCACTGATTAGGGGTTCAACAGAATTGTATTCTGTAGCATACACAATTCAAAGTTTTTTAAAAATTGGTTGAATTTTGCCAGCATTGCAAGAGTAGCTGGAAAATGTCATGCTGCCAAAACCTACCATTTTTGCTTGGTAGGTGTTTTAGATTGCTTGTTGTGACTTTTCCTATGGAAGTTTAAAAAAGCTCTGATAGAATTTAAAATGTAATGCTTTCACTCTGCCTCTGAACACAGCTGAATTTCCAAATCTCAGAAAAAAATATATTTTCATTCTTACATGTAATTCTAATTGTAATCACCCACAAGAGAAATCCAGCTAAAAACTTCACTGGGCTCTTTAAATAGTCAACTATCTTAAACAAAATGCCTGAATTTTCAGTCTTAACACTATTTTAGTCCAATTCTCTGAGTTCAGCATACAACGATAATGGAAATACTGGGTAAAGCCCTGTCGTAAATTATATTTATTGCTCTTTTTCTTAGTATGTGTACTTTCAGTGCTTGGAAGACATGCTCTGTCCTGTGACTAGTTTTTGTCAGGGATCTTTAAAGAGGATAAAGCAGGAATTAGAATCTGCCCAATGAATAAATCTTGGTGTGTCCTCATGTGAAGTAGTTTCCTTTTGTGAGATTTCTCCAGATTGAGAGCAATTATTTGCCCTTAACTTTTCTGGAGCAGCAGGCTGGGCACAATTTCTCTGTAGACAGCTTCATTGTGTGATGAGTTTGCAAGCAGGCAAAGTCTGCATGAGTTTGTTTATGTATGCATCTCTAAATGAACATTAAAAACATGTACAGGCTAGGCCTTTTGGTCCCCGTTTTTATCCATAGGGAAGAAGTCTGGCAGGAAAGGAGTTTTTTTTCTTCTGCCTTGCATACCTCAGCTGACAGCAACACTCTTAACCTCATATAGAAACAGATAAATTACCAAAAATCTCTTGAAAACCTTTTGTGTAACCAGCTGCTTCAATGCACACTTTCCATCTGTTTTCAGTAAAATACATGTTCATTTCCACTACCTGACAATAGGTGGCACTAGCAAATTTCATAGTTCCTCTGCAGTTTTTGGCTGCGCAATGTAAGGATATGATTTGCTCTGCTGGTATCCAAAAAATCCATAGCTGACTTGCTATGTGTAAACATTAGACATGCCTGATATAATCATAGAAGTTACTGATTAATAGCTATTTTTGTTTCATATTCACAAAGCATTCCTTAATCATAACCTAATTCTAATATATTTGCTGTTTTCATATATTGGAAAAATGATTGCATGCATACATCCAGCGTCCAAAGCATTTGTGTGATCCTTCTGTAGAAGATTAGAAGTTGCATGGCCAGTTGCTAAGTCCTGTGGTATCATCTAAAATGATGTACATGTGCTAACAAAGGCATTTCTGTAGCTTTTATACAAAGTATCAATTTACACAAGACTGAAAAAAACAGAATATAATAAGGAGTCAGTTGAACTAAAGGACATCAGATAAACCGTGGATTACTGTTCTTTCAGTAAACTCAAGGCACGCATTTTCAAGATTCCTTTACTTGGAAATTAGCAGTAAAGTACAGAGATTTCCCACTGCAATCTTTAATTTTAGAGCTGCATGATTTCATCTCATCACTAACTGTGTTTTTCTCTTGTTCACTGCTGAAGTAGGCAAGCTTTTTCTTTGAAAGCATCTGATTTCTAGCTAACTGACTTGGAGGAGAAATACTGTTTTTGTCCTCCCAGATATCAGTATTGCAGAAGCCAAAAACCCTTGCTGTGGGTCTTAAAGCATTATTAATACAGAAAGAGCTATAGATAATTGTTTCATATGACAAGGATATAGCTTATTTAAGTTGAGAAATGCAGATTAAAAAATACAACTCTTCACAATTAATCTAAGTTATGTATTAAGATTTAGAAAAAACGATTTAACAAAATGAATGTTGTTCCCAAATGATTTATACAATTTACCTACTTCTGCCAAAAGTCACTCCCTACATGTTTAATATTTTTTCTTTATTGAAAGTATGCAGTGCAACAAACATATCACGATTTTTTTATTTAGGTCTGAACAGGCTACAAAAAAGAGATTCTGTATTACCTTTTTATTTATTTATTTTAGTTAAATTGTGTTATTATTTCAATTTTGCACTAATCCTTGGTGTATGAACTCTTCCACAGGAGACATTATTTCCAAAGTTTTCTTAATAGCTTATTATTTTTACCTGTTTTGTGAACTTACAAAGAAGCTCAACATTAAACCAGTCATACTTCTAAGAGGCATTTAGTAACAGACCCAATCAAGATTAAATAGACAACGAGAGCACAAGGAAAAAAAAAAAAAAAAAAAGTGACTTCTTAGGAAGTCAGTTAAGTACTTGAATGACAGGCATTAGTGGAACCTATAACCTCCCTTAATTTACACTAACTTCTCGGTGTTTAGCATAATCCACACAAAACTCCTATCCATCTGAGAATCCAGATTTGTCAATGAGGAAACTTAGCCTGCCTGACAATTTTCTACCTTGGACTTAATGAAAACCCACATAGTAAATGCTGTATCTTCCAGTGCCCCATTTTTCAGACCTTTTAACTGCTCATTCCTTACTCCCATCTAATGCATCTGCAGTGACTGTCAATCTATACTTTTTTTCAAATTATTTACCTTTGTAGTATTGTTTTGATGAAATTTCATGCAAAATTTGCTTTAAAGGGTTAAAATATCCAGAACTTTTCTTGTAAGCAAATAGGGAGAGTACTAAAAATCTTCTGAATCTTGCATACTTCCATTGTCCAAATACATTCTTTATAGTCTGACTATAAAGTGTGTTATTTTAAAATAATAGAAATTACTTATTAAAAAAAAAAGAACTTTTGCTCTTATTATTTCATTGTAAAGTTCATTTTCTTCATTTTTTTGAGAAACACAGAGAATGAAAAAGACTTCAGTTGTCACACACTTTCACTTTGGAGAATGCTACAAGTATCCACCAGAGAAATACAGAAACTGTTTTTGTTCTAAAAGTTATCATATTTAGGTAGTTTTTCAAAAGTTACAGGACCTAACAGCTGCAGCTTCTGAAATGCTTTGTGATGGCCTTTTAGCAAGAAGCTCAACACAGAAATAGATGATGTCAGTGAGAAATACCAACTAGAAAGAAAAATTAGTTATTACTATGAACATCATAGAACTCTACCTAGCAGATAAGGTTGGGAATGAGGAGACCTGAAGGGAAACTTGGAAAAGGCTCTGATACAGAGAACATGCGGTAGGTCCGAGAGTTATGTGAAGGCAAAGCTCAAATATAAACAAATAGAGAACATGCGGTAGGTCCGAGAGTTATGTGAAGGCAAAGCTCAAATATAAACAACTAGATAAACACTTCTGTCTCACAGAAGTGACAGAGAGATAACTGACTGTTTAGTTACCTGAGGCTAGTTAATCTAAAGTGGCCTAATCAAAGAACAGTACTGTCTTAAATATTTCATCTGTATAGTTGCCTATGACTTCATGTATTATGCTTACTAATTTACTTCAACAGACTTCACTTTTTCCTATACAAATGACTACGAAGGGACATTTACAAGACCTTATAATAACATGTAATAAGTAATTATAAAGATTTTTATTTTGCTGTAGGTCAAATATTGATCTCTTCCAGTATTCAGCATCTAACTTTATAATGTTCTTTAAGAATTGCAGTCAAATATGTAATGTAAATATCTGGTAATAACTAAAACATTTCTAAAAAGTCCACATTACAGTGCAGATATTGCAGACATTTCATCTGATTCTTCATAACCTTGCAAGCAGTTTTTTTAAAAAAGTGCTCATTATTAGCTGCAATGCATTTATAGATACCAAGAACAACCCCAGTGACATATGTTTTTCATGTGTGAGTTGAGTCAGGAAGGGGGACTGGGTGTTTTTTCCTTCTAATTAATATGAATCCCAAATTAGTGAACCAATATCAGTAAGATAAAATCAGTGAGCTTTGGTGCCCTTCGATTTGGTTCTCTGTTGCTTCCAAGTTATTCTTGTCTGCCCAATGTTAAAACCTACCCATTATTATTTTTCCTTAACATTCAGCTTCTGGAGGATAGCTCTCATGCAGAGACTAATAATGAGGCACCTGTCGTCATAGTTAGCTCTGAAAGCACATGGTTGATGTCAGGTTCAAAATGTTACCAGACCACTTCTAGATTGCAGAGTAGCTGTGTATGTTGTACAGATGAGAGAGCTGGCTGAAGAACACATCTGTTGCAGTCCTCATTCTAACTTCTTCATATTCGGGTGAAAAGGAAAGAAAACAGGTCAAGACAGATGAAAAGCAAAGGATGCAAAGGTACTCTGCTGAAGAATTGAGTTGAGATCAGCTTAGATACTCAAAAAATATTTGCAGTCCACTTGCAAAACCTGGCACCTCTGCAGCCCTGATGAAAGCTTGGCTGCCTCCATTTACACAACTATGCTATGAACCTGTTACATCATGACAGATTAATTTACTAGCAATATTTGTTTCACACAACTATAATCATATAGCAACTGGTTTATAGTCACATAAATCTTCCTTCTGTTTGTTGGCTATAATGTACTAAGAAATTCACAGACTTAAAGCCTTTGCACACTAGTCACTAATAGTGGCATTCATTAAGGTGAAAAACACTCACCTGTAGGTATTTCATATCTTCACAGAAACACAAGCTAAATGATGAAATACTTAAGCCAATAATAGGGATTCAAAAGAATTAAAACACCTGAATTTTGTTATGGTGTGAAAGGTGAAAAAAAACAACTTGGAAGTAATTTCCAGATGGGTGTTAAACACACTCACTTATTCATATGGCCCTCAAGCTTAGATGAATAAGTATCAATGTAGGAAATGTTTTCTAGGGAAATGAAATAAAATCTTCAAAAGAGCATGCAGACAACATTTTTCACACCCTAGCATAAAAATTCCTGTATTTAGGCCCCAATAAAATCATAACCACTTCAAGTTTGTGCCTAGAGGATCAGGCTAAGTTTCTGGACTGAGCTGCCCAAAACAGTGTCTTAAAGGCTCAAGTTAACACATCCTCTTCATATGTCATATGGGTATATGAATAAATTAATCAAATCATGTCTTAGATGCACAGAGTTATCCTTCTTTTTGTACTATGGCTTCCAAGAGTGTTAAACATAGAATCATAGAATCATAGAATAGTTAGGGTTGGAAAGGACCTTAAGATCATCAAGATCCAACCCCCCTGCCATGGGCAGGGACACCTCACACTAAACTATAAAACCCAAGGCTTTGTCCAACCTGGCCTTGAACACTGCCGGCATGAAGCATTCACAACCTCACTGGGCAACCTATTCCAGTGCCTCACCACTCGAACAGGAAATAATTTCCTCCTTTTATCCAATGTAAACTTCCCCTGTTTAAGTTTTAACCCGTTACCACTTGTCCTGTCACTATAGCCCCTAATGAAGAGTCCCTCCACAGCATCCCTATAGGCCCCCTTCAGATACTGGAAGGCTGCTAGGAGGTCTCCAGGCAGCCTTCTCTTCTCCAGGCTGAACAGCCCCAACTGTCTCAGCCTATCTTCAAACGTGAGGTGCTCCAGTCCCCTGATCATCCTCGTGGCTCTCCGGTGGACTTGTTCCAACAGTTCCATGTCCTTTTTATGTTGAGGACAACAGAACTGCACACAGTACTCCAGGTGGGCTCTCACAAGAGCAGAGCAGAGGGGCAGGATCACCTCCTTCGACCTGCTGGTCACGTTCCTTTTGATGCAGTCCAGGATATGGTTGGCTTTCTGGGCTTCCAGCACACAGTGAAGCCTGCTCATGTTCAGTTTCTCATTGACCAGAACCCCCAAGTCCATCTCTGAAGGGCTGCTCTGAATCTCTTCTCTGCCCAGCCCGTAGCTGTGCCTGGGATTGCTCCCACCCAGGTGTAGGACCTTGCACTTGTCATGGTTAAACTTCATGAGGTTGGCATCAGCCCACCTCACAAGCGTGTCGAGGTCCCTCCGGATGGCATTCTTTCCCTCCAGAGTGTCAACTGAACCACACAGCTTGGTGTCATCGGCAAACTTGCTGAGGGCGCACTCAATCCCACTGTCCATGTCAGTGACAAAGATGTCGAACAGACCATTCCCAACACCGATCCCTGAGGGACACCACTTGTTACTGGTCTCCAGCTGGACATTGAGCCATTGACCACAACTCTTTGCGTGCGGCCATCCAGCCAGTTCTTTATCCACCGAGTGGTCCATCCATCAAATTGATGTCTCTCCAATTTAGAGACAACGATGTCGTGTGGGTCAGTGTCAAACACTTTGCACAAGTCCAGGTAGATGACATCAACTGCTCTACCCCTGTCCATCAGTTCTGTAGCTCCATGTAACAAAACTGTTCAAGCTTGATATCCTTCATATGCTAAATGCTATCTCTGGTAGTCAAAATCCTTTAAAGAACTCTGACTATGGTACTTACACAATACAACTTCCTTCCCGACATCTGGAATTGGTGCTTTTCCTAAGGAGCACTGATAAGTATGTACATAAATTATTAATCTTTGCATTTTATCATCATTGATTTCAATAAAGTGTGGTAACATTCATAAGCTTCATGCTACTTACTGTACCACTAGAGTGTTTTCCATACTAACTCTGATAAAAGACATATAGGAATATAGAGTTTTTAAATGTTTACAGAGTGTATTTCAAAATTGCCATCAAGGAATAAGTTACTGAACCTTGCAGCTGCAATGAATATGCACTTGTACCCTGAATATAAAGGCATAGTGTGCAAACACTTAACCTCCTTTGGTCTTAGGTCACCACTGCAGCTTCTGTTTCAGTCAGCCATCTAATTGGAGTCCTTCCGGTCATTCTTTGTCTGATTTGAATCAGGACCTGAATGTCCTGACTGTAAATTTTCACTGAAAATAGTTCATCCACTTAAAAGCAAATTCAGTCATACTCAGCTAGGTTTGACACTCACTTACAGCCTCAAGTGCTGTGACACGGGTACTTTAAAATACAGAGAAATCACTGTGCCTGTCTCTGACCAATGATTGTACTTTTTATAGGCTGCATCCTGTCCAATCTGTGACTGTTTCCAAAGCAATTTCACTTTCATTTTCTTTGTAACACTTCATGACTTATAAATATGGCCTCATCTAAAGTCAGGTGGAAAAAAGCTGAGTGCAATCCATAATGTCAATGTGAGTCTATCATTAGTTAGAAATCTTTCAAACTTTCCAAGGTCAGAGTTTAGTGGAATTTGCTTATTCTCCTGTTGTTCTTTCTAATCAGTGTTTCCCAGCCTTTGAAAAAAAGAAGGGAAGAAGGAAGGCTGCTGGTTCCCAAGACTACTTATGGCATACTGTCTCTTGCTAGTGATTTCCTGAATGCCTCTTGATGTTTGCTGATCTGGGACTGGCCTACTGGCCATAGGCTTCTTTATGTGCTCTGGTTTTCCAGTCCCTCTTTAATATTATTACTGCTGTTTAACTGACTTCGTTTGCTTCAGATGTAAAGATCTTTTATCTAGATATACAATAGACAGCTACAGTCCCAGGTGGTGAGCTATTAACATTTTTTCTTACATTTTATTTTTCCTTTATTTTTTGCCTTCAAAGGCAGAAAACACTAGTCACCAGGACACAATTAGAATCCCATGCTTCCTTTAAGCTTATTAGTTGCTCATTCAATTTTTCAATTTCCCAGTGAGGTGTCTCAACTATTCCACATATTACAACAATTCTAAAGCAGCTTCCATAGTCCCAGTGTTTCTACTACTTACTATTGTCTACATATCACATATTCCATACACTTGTGAGGCTTTGTTTGTCCAAAAAAAATTCTTAAATAAGAGGACAGAGAAGTAGAAAACTAAAAGAGATCTCTATCCACTTGTGTATCTTGTTCAGGCAGGAGAAGGTGGCAATTAAATTCATGAACTGCCAGGGCTGAATGTGGTAAGAAATAAAAATCCTGCTGCTGAGACCAACTAATGTTATTTGAAGCATAGATACTAAAAACCAATGGGGAATTAGGAAAGTCTGTCACAAAGAAAATAATTAGCTGAGGCTAATCACAGGTAAACCCCACAATTTTCACTTCAGCATATTCTAAATATGATTTTGAGGAAAAATAAATACAGAAGAAATGTACACCACATATTGTGTATTCTTCACATGAATCTTTTTAAAAATTCTTTATATGCTGGTCATAAAAATCAAGTACATACTGAAATTTCTGAAGAGGTTTTGCAAAAATACCCAAACCCAAAACAAAACACCTGTTTTTTAAGAAACATTAATTTCATGCATACCAAATGCAAAAATTATAGCCAACTACTAAAACGAGGAATGTCCATTTCCACATGTATTATGCTTTTGAGCCCTTAGAAAGCTTATCAG
Organism: Pezoporus occidentalis; assembly: GCF_034315485.1. Lineage (NCBI taxonomy): Eukaryota > Metazoa > Chordata > Aves > Psittaciformes > Psittacidae > Pezoporus > Pezoporus occidentalis. Next base: position 6,301,522 of record NW_026912961.1, on the reverse strand, counting down.
TTTACCTAGACAAAAACAGGTAAGGATGAAAACAATCCCATTTTCTTTAGTTTTAACAATCCAATATCTAAAGGGTGCCTACAAGGATGCTGGGGAGGGGCTCTTCATCAGGGACAAGGGGTAATGGGTTCAAGCTAAAATAGGGGAAGTTCAGGTTACATATAAGGAAGAAGTTCTTTACTGTGAGGGTGGTGAGTGATTCTGAGAAAACTCCAGGAACAAACTTGCCAACAAAGTTTTCAAGCTGACAAGCAGGTATTCTTCATTGCAGCGCCGGGAAACACGAGGGATAGCTCCTCTTAACGTGTATCTCTCCTATTGCTACACAAGCCATCCTTATATAGCCACTGGGCATACATACATATTCATGAGGCTACGTATGGATTACATAATTTTCCAGAAAGTTCCCCACATGCATACAGAATTGTGGCGGTGGTCTCTGAGGGTCGTTTACTTCTTCCAACAATCTTCATCGCTTCTGGCAGCCTTTGAAGCACACGCAGTAGACGCTTATACCAGCTTAATTGGTTCGTTAGCATCAGAGACATAATAATCCTCCTGTCCTCCTACTTATCAGTTAGTTTAACTGCAGCCCATCCTGGACACCTGCCGTTCCCAGATACTCCTTATCCCTGTGTCCTGTTCTTCTAGATTGTTTTTCTTAAAACTATGTCAACTATAACAATTTATCTTGCACAAGAATTCTCAGTATGTTCTCCAGCTGCACTCAATTTTTTTTTCTATGTAACATGCACCTCAGTAGTTTTCCAGTGCTACTGTTACAAAGCCATCAAACTTAACATTACTTAAAACTAATTGTAAATGTTTATATATTCCATTCTGTAATTTTGTGAGCCCCCCCCCCCCGTCTCAAAGCCCCCCATTTTTCTGTCCTTGGTGGGTATTTGTGTAACTTGTTGTTAAAACTAAACAAGAAGCTTAAACACTGGAAAGGGTTGTCCAAAGTGGTAAATGCTCCATCCCTGAAAAAGCAAGGGACAGGGCTTTGTGCAACATGGAATAGGTAAGGCATCCGTGCCCATGGAAGGGGGGTGGGAACCAGATGATCTTAAGGTCCTTTCCAACCCAAACTATTTTTTGTTTCTATGATTCTGTATTCTGTGATTGTATGATACTATGTGTCATGGTTTAAACCATAGCCAGAAAGCTTGTTCACACTCCCAGTGAGTGGTGCCAGGCTGGAAGCAATCAAGGCCCCCCTCCCAGGGGCTCTCCCCTTCCCTGCTCCCGGAGGAATGGGGAGGAGAATTGAAAGAGTGAAACTCCCACGGGTTGAGACAAGAACAGTCCAGCAACCAACCACCACAGTACAACACAAATCACCACCGCTACCACCGACGACAACAATGATAAGAGAAAATAACAAGGGAAGAGAATACAATACCACCCACCGAGAAACAAGTCCGACCCAGAAGACCCCGTGTCCTTCCGGGTAACTCCCAGTTACCCCCCCAGGCATGATGTGCTGTTATATGGGATACCTCTTTGGCTAGCTTGGGTCAGGTGTCCTGTCTCTGCTTCCTCCCGGCTTCCCCTCCTCCCTGGCAGAGCAGGAGCCTCACAAAGTCCTTGGTCAGGGTAAACATTACTTAGCAACAACTGAAAACATTGGTATTATCAGCACTGCTCCCAGGCTGGAAGTCAAAACACAGCGCTGCTACCAGCTACACAGCACCAGCTGCCAAGAAGGAGAAAAACTGACTGTTACTGCTAAACCCAGGACACTATGATTCTATGTAAGTGAATACATTGCTTTATCTAGCAATAGCTACTGTCCATTCCAGTATGATCAGGATTAGTATCTGCTTAAGAGATTTGGGTGTCATCGGCACCAATAGGCACAATGACATCAGTTGGCCGTTTATATATTATGGCTCTATCTACACTGAAAGTATATTCCAATCATATGCCTATGTTGGCAGAACTACAGTGGTAAACCTGAACATGAAGTGTAGTTGGTATTGTGTTTCCTAGTCTATATTTGATAAATGTTTAGATACTGACATTTCTTTATTACTGGAGAAATATCCCCAAGGTCACACATCATGCAGTCTTTTTCATTTACAATAGTTTTCAGCAGATATTTTTCTAATCCCTTATAATATTAATTTGAGGAACTCTCTGAATCTCTGGATAGTACTCACATATTTCTTTCCCCCCTCTTAACCCTTTTACTTTTCTGCCCTACGAAAAGGCTATAATTTTTCAAGAATATTTTTATTAGAAGTATTAATCCTTACAGATGCCCAGGAGTAACACAGTCATGTAAGTGTTTTAGACTATTTAGTTGGATTTGTCATTAACAGTGGCTTTACATTAACAGTGACTAATTACATATCCCGCAGTCGTAGGATAGTCATTAACAGTTTTGACTTCTGTGTTTCTGAAAAAAAAACCCAAATATGACAGCAAAAGTGAGTAGAAAAGTGTAACAAGAAGACAGATTTTAAAAAAGAGTGAAAAAAAACCCTATTCTGAATGTAAAGCCACATGTAAAAGGTGACAATTAATTGTGGCTAGTGGGGGGGGGGGGGGGGGAAGGAGGGGGAAAAACAAAACAGAGAATCAAAATGAAGAATTGAGAGAGGTGGAAAAAAGAGTAACAGAAGGGTACAGCAAATTAAAATCATGGAATAGTTAGGGTTGGAAAGCACCCTAAGATCTTCTAGTACCAATCCCCCTGCCATGGGCAGGGACACCACACACTAAACCATACCATCCAAGGCTCTGTCCAACCTGGCCTTGAACACCCGCAGGGATGGAGCATTCACAACTTCCCTGGGCAGCCCATTCCAGTGCTTCACCAACCTCACAGTAAAGAACTTCTTCCGTATATCCAATCTAAACTTCCCCTGTTGAAGTTTTAACACATTACCCCTTTTCCTGTAACTACAGTTCCTAAAGTTCCTCCCTCCTCAGCATCTTTATAGGCCCACTTCAGATACTGGAAGGCTTCTATGAGGCCTCCATGCCACCTTCTCTTCTCCAGGCTGAACAGCTCCAACTTTCTCAGCCTATCTTCATATGGGCAGTGCTCCAGTCCCCTAGTCATCCTCATGGCCCTCCTCTGGACTCGTTCCAACAGTTCCATGTCCTTTTTATGTATAGAACTGTACACAATACTCCAAGTGGGGTCTCACGAGAGCAGAGTAGAGAAGCAAAGTTGTTAAACAAGACCGGACCCAACACAGATCCCTGAGGGACATCATCCATTACTGGTCTCCAGCTGGACATTGAGCTACTGACCACAACACTTTGTGTGTGGCCGTCTGGCCAGTACTTTATCCACCAAGGGGTCCACCTATCAAACTGATGTCTCCCCAATTTTGTGACACGGATGTTGTGCAGGACAGTGCAGGACTGTGCACGGATGTTGTGCAGGACACAAGTCCAGGTAGATGACATCAGCTGCTCTACCCCTGTCCATCAGTTCCGCAGCCCCATCGTAGAAGGCCACCAAATTGGTCAGGCAGGATTTCCCCTTACTGAATCCATGCTGGCTGTCACCAAGCACCTTGTTGTTTTTCATGTGCCTCAGCATGCATTCCAGGAGAATCTGCTTCAGGATTTTGCCAGGCACAGAGGTGAGACTGACTGTAGTTCCCTTGGTCATTCATTTTTCTTTTTTCTTGAAAATGGGGGTTATATTTCCTATTTTCCAGTTGTCGGGAACTTCACCTGACTGACATGATTTTTTAAATATGATGGACAGTGGCTTAGCAACTTCATTTGCCAGCTCCTTCAGGACCCACGGATGAATTCCATCAGGTCCCATGGACTTGTGCACATTCAGCTTCTTAAGATGGTCTCAAACCAGATCCTCTCTTAAAGTGGGCCCAAGATCTTCATCCTCACAGTCCCTGCATTTCCTTTCCAAGACTTGGCTGGTGCAGTCAGAGTCTTTGCCAGTGAAGACCGAGGCAAAGAAGTCATTAAGAACCTCAGCCTTCTCCAGCTCCAGGGCAGCCAGTTCTCCAGATAGCTTCTGGAGGGTTAAGTAGTCCCTAGTCTGTCTTTTATTTGCAGAGTACCTTCAGAATCCCTTTCTGTTATCTTTCACATCCCTAGCCAAGTTTAATTCTAACTGGGCCTTAGCTTTTCTAACCTGGTCCCTAACCTCCCAGGTCCCTAACATCCCTGTACTCTTCCTAGGCCGCCTGTCCTTGCTTCCACCTTTTATAAACCTCTTTTTTCCTTCAAATTTTCCTCGCCCGCTCCTTATCCACCCAAGGAGGTCTCCTGGCCCTCCTGCTGCATGTAGGGATGCAAAACTCCTGAGGTTGTAGCAGGTGACCCTTGAATATCATTCAGCAGTATTGGGCCTCCCTGCCCTCTAGGGCTATTTCCCATGGAACATTACTAAGCAGGTTCCTGAAGAGGCCAAAGTCTGCTCTTCTGAAGTCCAGGGCAGTGAGCTCGCTGCACGCTCTTCTCACTGTCCTGAGGATCTCAAATTTGACCATCTCACGATTGCTGCATGCAAGGCTGCCCTGGAGCATCACATTTCCAACCAGCCCTTCCCTGCTGGTGAGCACGAGGTCAAGCAGGGCACCTTTCCTTGTTGGCTCCTCTATTACTTGCAGGAGGAAGTTGTCTTCCACACAATTGAGGAACCTCCTGGACTGCTTCTGCCGGGCCTTACTGTCCCTCCAACAGATATCAGGGTGTTGAAGTCCCCCATGAGAACAAGGGCCTGCAAGCGTGAGGCTGTTCCTATCTGTCTGTAGAGTGCTTCATCCACAGATACCTCTTGGTCACTTGGTCTGTAACAGATCCCCACAATAATGTCCCCCATAGCTGTTCTCCCTTTAACCCTGACCCACAAACTCTCTGTTGACTGCTCACCTGTCCCCAGACAGACTTCCACACTCTCCAGCCTATCCCTAACATAAAGGGCAAGTCCCCATCGCCGCCTGCACGGCCTGTCATTTCTAAAGAGCCTACAACCTTCCATTCCAACACTCCAGTCACAGGAGCCATTCCACCATGTTTCTGTGGTGCCTATTATATCATATCCCCACAGACGTGCACACATCTCTAATTCCTCTTGTTTGTTCCTCATGCTATGTGCATTTGTATAGAGGCATCTGAGCCAAGTTCCAAATGAAGCTGGCTCACTGGCTTGAGCAGCTGGAACATCTCTACATTGCTCTGAGCATTTATTATAGGTGCTGGCAACTGACTGGGTGTGTTGGGATGGAATGATGCCCCCTCCCCCAACACATCTAGTTTAAAGCATCCTTGACCAGTCTGGTCTGGCAAGCCTCCTACCAAAACCGCGCAGACCAGCTCTGCCAGCCTCCAGTAGCCCTGGCCTCCCAAATCCAGACCCATGCTCTGGATACTCAACCTCTTGACTATGGCACCACTGTTCTAACCATTTATTAACCGGGCCAATCTTCCTAGCTTTTTTAAGGTCCTCCCGTGTATCCTGAAGAATTGACGAAAAGAATATCTGAGCTCCAGAGCCCCTAACCACCTCTCCCAGGGCTCTATAGTCCTTCTTTATGTTCTCTGGGCTACTGCCATCACTAGCCCCCACATGGATCACTAGAAGTGGGTAACAGTCAGTGGGACTTACTAAAGCAGGCAATCTCTCTACAATATCCCTGATCCGTGCCCCTGGTAGGCAACACACCTACGCCTTTCAAAGTAGTCCCCTGCTACTAGGACCTGCTGCTTTTTCCTGGCAGCACCAGTAGAGATCTTCTTTAGCAGTGCACCAGCCTTTTTTTTCTGGTGTGAGGGTGTTTCCTCATCAGCCCCCTGCAGGACAGCAAAGCGGTTCTGTGTGGGGACAGCAGATTTAGGAGGAAGCCCCTTGCTTCTAATTTTCCTCCTTTTTTATTGGTTTCTTTTGTTACTATTTCCCAGCTTCCTCGGTTAACGGCCTCCTTCTTTCCTCCATGAATTACAGTGGACACTTGAGGCCCCTGCACAGTTTGGGCCAGGAGCAAGCATCCCTGCTTCCTCTCAGCTTCCCTGACGTCTCACAGCCTACTGACAGCATCCCGCAGCTCAGTCCCTGCTGCAGGAGGGCCTCCACCAGGGAGCACCGAGTGCAGCCCTGCCCATTGTGCACCCTCCCCTCACCAGACCAGTGCAGGCACTCTCTACACCCCGAGCTCTGCACTGCAGCCTCCCCTCTCACCGGCTCTGTCTGGGTGCCTACGCTGGCCACCGCCGGGGCAGCCAGAGCAGAGCTCCCAGACCGGGCCCTGGTCACCAGTCAAGTACTCACCACCCCGCGCGAACTGCCCTTACCCACCCTATCTGCCCGCCCTGCTTGGTCCCTCACCCTCCCTGGGCCAGGCTTTTACCCAGTCAGGGCTGGCTCCGCTGCTTCAGGCTCCGCCCCCTGTGGGTCAGCTGCTGGCGCCAGCTGAGCTGCCGGCTCCTGGGCAAATCCTGTCGAGGACTTGAGGCTCCCTCGGTGGCTCTTGTCCCTCTGAGTTGAGGCTCCTGGACGAGGAGCTTCCCTCTGCTTCGGTGTTGAAGGCGTCCTCTCTCGACCTACTCACCTCAGTAATTGACAAATTCATTGTTATTTGCAGGAGAGCAGTTTTAAATTAACTTCTGAAATTGATAGAAATCCAGTTAAAAGAATAATGGACAAAGGTGAGAGATTTATATCTTCTAAAGCATAAAAGTAGCCTTGTCACACAAGAAGTTTAGGAAATATAAAGAAAATACAAGTTGAAATTATAATAGTTGACATGGGACATGATATAATATGCTAAATAGAGTTTTCTAAGGTGACAATGTGAAAGCCGTAAGCCATATGTTTGGGCAGTTTGCTGATCCAAAGTAGTTAAACCATGGAATCAAGTCTTCTAGGAGCTCTTGTAAAGCATGATGAGAAGAAAAAATTATTAAGTTTTATTTATGTGTCAGAAAATCTCGATACGTGTAAGACTAGTTTTTTGTTAGCACAAAGGATTTACTCTTGTAATTTTTATTAAGGCACTTTATAATTAAGATGAAACCACTGAACTCTATTAAGCACTGTAAAGAATGCATTTAGAAAAGCTCTAGATTAAGTCAAATGCATATTTATATAACTATGGGAAATACCAGATGAAAAAAAATAAAAATACCGTCAATGAAATACTCAGCTATACATTCAGAGAAAAGTCATAAAATGAAAACAGGAATCTTTATTTGTCAAAGGCTTTTGGATTTGTCCAGGCAAGTGTATCAGTGTTTTCCTTCATTTGATGTTGCATGTCTGTTGCTGCAATGAGAAGCACTTGCAAGTTCTAGGCTTTGTTTGTCTGTGCATAAGAATCCCTTTCAATCAGTAGGAATTCACAGTATCACAGTATGCTAGAGATTGGAAGGGACCTCGAAAGATCATCTAGTCCAATCCCCCCTGCCGGAGCAGGAACACCTAGATGATGTTACACAGGAATGTGTCCAGGCGGGTTTTGAATGTCTCCAGGGAAGGAGACTCCACAACCTCCCTGGGCAGCCTGTTCCAGTGTTTCGTCACCCTCACTGAGAAGAAGTTTCTTCTCAAGTTTAAGTGGAACCTCTTGTGTTCCAGTTTGTACCCATTACCCCTTGTCCTATCATTGTTTGCCACTGAGTAGAGCCTGGCTCCATCCTCGTGACACTCCCCCTTTATATATTTATAGACACTAATAAGGTCACCCCTCAGTCTCCTCTTCTCCAAACTATAGAGACCCAGCTCCCTCAGTCTTTCCTCATAAGGGAGATGCTCCACTCCCTTAATCATCTTCGTTGCTCTGCACTGGACTCTCTCCAGCAGCTCCCTGTCCTTCTTGAACTGAGGGGCCCAGAACTGGACACAATATTCCAGATGCGGTCTCACCTGGGCAGAGTAGAGGGGAAGGAGGACCTCTCTCGACCTACTAACCACCACCCTTCTGATACACCCCAGGATGCCATTGGCCTTCTTGGCCACAAGGGCACAGTGTTGGCTCATGGTCATCCTGTCGTCCACTAGGACCCCCAGGTCCCTCTCCCCTACACTGCTCTCTAACAGGTCGTTCCCCAACCTATAGTGGAACCTGGGGTTGTTCCTGCCCAGATGCAGGACTCTACACTTTCCCTTGTTATATTTCATCAAGTTATTCCCTGCCCAACTCTCCAGCCTGTCCAGGTCTCGCTGGATGGCAGCACAGCCTTCTGGCGTGTCAGCCACTCCTCCCAGCTTAGTGTCATCAGCAAACTTGCTGATAGTACACTCAATTCCCTCATCTAAATCGTTGATGAATATATTAAATAATACCGGTCCCAGTACTGACCCTTGAGGCACTCCACTAGTTACAGGGCTCCAACTAGACTCAGCCCCATAGACTACAACTCTCTGGCTTCTCTCCTTCAGCCAGTTCGCAGTCCACCTCACTACCTGATCATCCAGTCCACACTTCCTCAATTTAGCTGTGTGGATGCTGTGGGAGACTGTGTCAAATGCTTTGCTGAAGTCAAGGTAGACCACATCCACCGCTCTGCCATCATCCATCCACCGTGTTATTTCCTCATAAAAGGCTAAGAGATTGGTCAAACATGATTTCCCCTTGGTGAAGCCATGTTGACTGCCCCTCATAACCCTCTTATCCTTGGTATGCCTTAAGATGGCACCAAGGATAAGGTGCCATCTTAATTCCACCTATATATTCTTTTCCTACAAGACTATGCCTTCATATTAATTCTTTTTAGTTTAGAACTTTTTTGGTCTACTGTAACTCTCAAATTTTTAATCTCTTACAGTGCTTACTATATCTCATGGCATTGAACTATTGATAAGCAAAAAATGGAATCACAAGCTCCCCTGTTATACAGAATTTCTGAATCAGTGGTTTTTGCATCTCTGCCTAGCAGATGTTGCTTCTGGTCAGGTTAGTACTGAGTGAATAATAGACCTGCTGCTGTTCAGACTTACACAGCAGCCTGTAGTGACAGAGATCTCATGTGAATGACATCCAAGGGACACCTTGCAGATCCTGATTTTTCTGGACAAAAATGCCAGAGATATGGGATGAGGAGGCTATAGCAAACTAGCATCCAGAGACATAATAAAATTCACTGTTTTGTGAGTTTGAGCACTGACTGCTTTGTTTAAAAGCCCTGAAGAAGATTGCCACCACAAAGCCATCATTTAAAAGCTCTTTTCCAACACTGCCGCAGAGGTTTCCAAATGCGTCTCCTTGGACAGTCAGAGCCCCTCACCAGCAGGCTAGGGCTTACACACATAAATTGCCACACCTTGTTATTAGATACCCCTCTGCACTACCTGTGTATTCATTCTTAGGCCTCAGGATAGCATTAAAGATTATTTATGTTGTCCAATTTCAGAAAAAAAAATAAGGATAATCCTGTGTGGTTCAGGACAGCTATGGATCAGGATGTACTTAAAAGTATCTTTGTGCATCAGGAAACAGATATGCATAATAAGAATTCCAACAACTATACCAAAGTCTTCCTTAATGAATGTTACCAGGTTGCTCCAAAATCCTGAAATGAAGCAAACTCCAAAAGATATTTTTTATTATCATAACAACTATTTTAAGAATATGGTGTGGAAAGGACAGTTCTAATAAATAACCAGAATCTGTACATGACTTCCAAGATCAGTGCTCCTGATGATGAAATCATGGTTACACAGATCATGACAAATTCGTTCAAATATACAGCTAAATTACTGTGCTGGGTTCAGCAGTAGCAGTCAATTTTTTCTCCTTCTTAGTAGCTGGTGCAGCATTGTGTTTTGACTTTCAGCCTGGGAATAGAGCTGATAACACCAATGTTTTTAGTTGTTGCTAAGTCATGTTTACTCTGGCCAAGGACTCTGTGAGTCTCATACTCTGCCAGGGAGGAGGGGAGGCCGGGGGGAAGCAGAGACAGGACACCTGACCCAAGCTAGCCAAAGAGGTATCCCATATAATAGCACATCATGCCCGGAGAGGTAACTGGGAGTTAGCCGGAAGGGCACGGGGCTCTCTCTTGGGTCGGACTTATTTCTCGGTGGGTGGTATTGTATTCTCTTCCCTTGTTATTTTCTCTTATCATTATTATCATTGGTGGTAGCAGTAGTGATTTGTGTTATACCTTAGTTACTGGACTGTTCTTATCTCAGCCCATGGGAGTTACATTCTTTTGATTCTTGTCCCCATCCCTCCGGGATGGGTTTAAACCATGACAATTACAGATTGGAAGAAGGCTCTGTGGAAATAAACAATTACATTTATTATGCCAGGCACTCAATTAGAAATAAGCTCTAATGAATATTTATAGAAAAATGAGAGTTTGAGAAAATTGCTATTAATAAAGAATGATCAAAATGTATTTTTTTGAATATTGAAGAAATTCCATTTCAGCAGTTCCAGAACAAAATGTGTACATTTTTACATTAGACTAGATTCTCATGGTACTTGAGTACCTAAAACATCAGCTGGTTCAAACCCTTCACTTGGACTGGTTTAGGACAAGGTCATGAAATGAACTCTTCTTCTTACATTTCATTTGAACAATCTTTTAATAAGTCTGCTTAGACTTATTGTTACAACCTCTCTGTCTTCTCTTAAAGCAGTTCTGTTTTTTTTCCAAAGTAACTTTATATTGCATTCATCTGTAAGGAGTCAAGAAAAAGAAAATAAGGAGTAAAGAGAAAGAAAAGGGAGGAATAGACAGAGGGATGAACAAGTGAGCAAGTTTGCGAACAGACAAACAAAATGAAGACCCTCTACCTGGTCATTAGGTTTCCTCCTAAAAGGCAAAATTTACCCCATTAACAAACAGTATTATATAGGAAATAATATTATACCTATGTAGGAAACATTCATCATATTGAAGGAATGAGCTCCTCAAATAATGACTTCAAATTAGCAGAAGTTCCAGAAGGAGCTGACAAAATGTCGTAATGGCCTGGAAAATAAGTCTTGTAAAATAGAACTAAGATTGAGTTAATTGTAACAGAAACAGTTGAAGAAAAAACAAATTTTTATGGTAGAATCTCTCAGAAAATTCTAAGAAGAGGTACTGCTGGAAGGCAAATTTAGATAGAAAGAAGCAAAATACAAAATAAGGTGCAAATTTGTCATGGTTAGCATGATTAATTATTGCAGTAATTGCAGCAGGAACATGATTGATAGACTCCTCAACTGCAATGCTTAAAGCTACATGTCTTTCTCAAACATAGGCTCTAGCTCCAGATGAAGTTATAGGTTTGATGTGAGGTTTACTAGGTGAAGTTTCTTGGCCTGTGTTACACAGGAGGTCAAACAGGTTGACCATAGTGGCCTTCTTGAGCCTTGCATTCTACAAATATATGAGAATACAGTCATTAATTTATCTGTCATGTGAGACTTGCACTCTCATACTTTTTCTTTTACCTGTCACTTGCTCCTTATTTATTTATTTGGATTATTGTTTTTCATCCATGGCTGTCTTTTTTGGAACTTCATTGTACAGAATGGTCATTAACTGTGATGCAAACGCCAATGTTTCCATGGAAACCACTGTCCACTACAGAATACGCTAGAGCAATATTTGAACCATTTGTCCATTTGATTAATTATGTCTTTGTGCTGAAGGCGGCTTGGCTTGATTGTCTCATCATGTATTAGAGAAGCTACTGCCCTAACAAATGGAGCTATTGTTTTGGGCCTATTCATCTTGGTACATCCCTGAGAGCTGATAGACATTTCAACAAAATGACTGTCCCTTAATGAGCTGCAGCTTGTCAGAATTGTTTAGGGTTTCATGCTAGGCACAGACCACTGTCATGACAGCTTCAGTTATTGCGACAGTGAGTAGGATGTCTATAAAAGAATCTATAGAAGAGAATGACCCTGGTTTTGATATCACATAGTCTGTAATTATCAGCTATATACACACTATATGATAGATTCATAATCGATTCCAAAGATTTCAGACAATTTTCTGATGAATTAGTTGCTCAGTCACAAAGAAAGAAATTACAAAATACTTTCCTTAACCTTTTTTAGCTTTTTTTTTTTTTTTTAAAAAATAGAAACCAAAACCCACAAAACAAAGCCAAACAAAATCTCATTGAAAATATCAACCAGAAATCATTTGCAGTTTTGTTTTGTGGCTAAATCACAGATACTGTAACTTCCTGTAGTGAAATAATTTCCTTCTCTAGAATATTTTTTAAAACATTAATTTTACCTATTACCAGTACTGAAAATCTACAAGGAGTATGAAATAATTTAAATGCAATAGGCATATCCTACAAGGAATTTTGTTTTTTCCTAACAGATTATTACATAAATCTACAAAGAATTTACTCAGGGCCTTGGTCTATCAGCTGCCATCAGCATTTCTGCAATTTTAGTGGACATGTCTGTCGCTGTGTTGTTTACATTAGTGAATATCCAGCTCTGAAATGTAAGCAGCTTTGGTGGCATGGGATTATGTCAGACACTTACCTGCTTATTTCTGGTAACAGGTTTCACATATTTTGAATAATAATAATGGAAATATTAGAAATCTGTGTTACTTTCCTGGGCAGACTGTAAATTTGCATACAAAGATGTGCACTTTTCAAAGGAGAAAACACATACAGACTCAAAACCAACAGAACAAGAGCTAAGATGTCTCTAACCAGAAGCTAGTTATGAAAATCAAGATAGACTTTCTACATATTTTTAAAATGTAGATTTATGATTTCCATTCTTAGATGTTTCATTCAGTGATCAAGCATGAAAAGTCACTGTATATGATATTTGTCTTAAATATTTCTCAGTGCAAAATCAGTGATTAAGCTGTGCCCCTAATAATCACAGATGGAAGTCAGCACCCTGTAGCTACCAACAGCCACATTTAATCAGTTAATAACTGTGGATTAAACTTAATTCAGATTAATTTGTATTAGTATAGAATTTGTAACTCAATTGCTTTCATATTAATTTACATGTTGTCTAGACATGACATCATATTGACTCTTTGTTTGGCCTAAACATTAATTAAGAACCATGGATGCAAAACTTGCATCCAAAAACAAAATAGGATTTCTGTCTACACTGTACTGAGGACAGCTCAATATTACAGTTTAAAGTTGCAGGCTTAGCACTGCCTGGGAATAGCACTTCTTCATTTGCATTTCAACCTCCTTAAACAAAGCATGTTGTTCCTACATAAAGAATGTGGCTATTGGAAAATGAAGTTGCTATCATCCATCAGAAATTGTTAGCCTCAAATTCCTCTGGGAAAAGCCCAATAAGGAAATCAAAAGGGTTAAAGAAAGGAAAACAAGAAGCAGAGGGAAAAAAAAAAATCCCCAAATACAAAGAAAGACTAAAACACCACAACAAAAACCAGTAACGATGATAACTGCTGTGGCACAAATTGGACTGAACCACTGTCAAGGTTATTTTATCATTCATAATTGTATCTATTCTGTGAAGTCTTTCACATGAACCTGAGCTCAGTTATCACATCTTCTGACAGAATTTGACTCATTCATTTTCAAAGCACATTTACAAATAATAAAAAAAATAATGGAAAACATCCTTAGCTTTCATTAGCTTGAGATGTACTGTGTTTTAGTTCTTTCAATTTAGCTAGTTGTTTTAGATACAGATATACGGTCCAAGATTACTTAAGATATGTTTTACAGACAAAATGCATTCATACTTAGTGTTACACCCACTAGTAGAATAGTACTTAAAAAAAACCAAATCATCCCCCCCTCCCCCCCCCAAAAAAAAAACATTATTAGAAACATTTGTTTATTAGCTTGAGATTTTCATCAGCAACAATGGAGAAACACATATCATTTATATTACCCCCAAAATTTTACCTTCTTGAAATTTTAGTTCGTCAATGGTGCCTCCATAAAAAAAACACCTTTGCTTAATTCTTCAAACATGCGTCAGAAAATAACTCAGAAAAAGAAACTTAATTGATAACACTGAGCTGAAACTTTGCTATTCCCATTTGCCCATTTGTCTTAATACTGGTGAACAGAGACAATAACTGAGCAAAAAAGTAAGGTGTGACAAAGTGTTGTCTTTGGTTGTTTTTTTTTTGTTTTTTTTTTTTGTTTGTTTGGTTTTTTTTGTTTGTTTGTTTGTTTTTATTTAACCTGAGTATTCTCCAAACTGATTATGTGGTTAGAATTTTAAAAATAAAAAGAAAACCAGAAAGAATTTTTATCTTTATGATTTAAAGTCGGTCTGATAAATTTTATCAGCTATAGGAAAAGGTACTACTCATGCATTCTTTTTTTTTTACCTCCTGGATAAATAGTGTTCTACTTGCTCATCTGTGGTGTAGTAGTGGCACCTAGTGGCCTGTCCTGTCCCTCACCAAAGACCGCTTTTCAGAGGCTGTGCGTTTATAACAATTTGCCTCCCATCCGTGGAAAACCCCGCTGCAACATATGCTACCCTTGAAGATGTAATAAATCATTTAGTAGCATGACACTCCTGTTTCCATGCAGTACAATTGGGATACAGTTTCGCAATAGCTTCCACAGTTAAAGTTCCAGTTTTATGTCAGTGGCACAGCTGATATGCCTGCCTAAACTCAGTTTTGTTCGTGTAGGTTGCACACAAGTAGGTTAAGGAGCTGTACTTCCGCCAGCCACACTCCACGGTTCAGATATTTGAACCTACATCGTGAAGGACATTTTTAACGTATGACTTACTGTGACAGGCATAGGCTTTAAAAATATGGAGGGGTGAACAAGGCATACAGCTAAGATGGATCAGACACACAGTTTTGACATGTAAGATTCATAGTTGTCAGAGATTTCATTTTCATAAATAAATGTCTAAATTAGTATCTAGGTTATAGAACTAAATTTTGAGACTGAAGAAGAGTGAAATATTTTACCTCTTTAACAATCTAAAGTTTGTGGGTTTGGTTTTTTTGTTTTTTTTGTTTTTTTTTCAGTTATTAGATGAAATACAGTTTTAAATCTAAAACGCTACTGCTAGCTATGATCTTCAGGAAATAAATAGAAATTTTATTGTATGGATGGATGAAAATGCTTAAGAATCTTTTTTTCATATTAAATATGAGCTAAACAGTTGTTAATTAAACTTTTGTAAAATCAAAATGACTCACACAGAAGTTTTACAAAAAGTCACAGATAATACTAGAACTTAAAATTATTTCAATGAATATCAGTACTCAAAGTCAATGTGAAACAAATGAAAATAAACAGAGGCAAATAAAATGACCATTGTAAAATTAAGACCGACTAATTAAGATTGACTTTTTGGCAGAGTGTGGGGTTTTTAATTTGTTCTCATAGTAATAAAACAAATGAAACTTTATATCAGCACTCTATTCAACATGCCTGTATGTTTCTGTCTAACAAATTAAATTCTACTGTTTTCCCTCCCTCAGATTTTTAACTTAAAAACCCCCAACTACCTGAAGCAAAAATAACCAGAAATTATTAAACTTATATGGAAGACTGTTATTGCAGATCTCAATGTTATAAACACTTCTGCAGAGAAAAGAAAAAAAAAAAAGCCAATTTCCCCTTATAGTGAAATTCCCGAACTTTTTTTGAAGAGGTTATTTATAGCTAACAATGCATATTGACATTGAATTTCACCGCCATAAAGCACTTGCTAAACTAATATTTATAAAAGGTCTTAACACTGCCAGCTTCAGTCTTGGTAAGATGACAAAATGCTGCAGAGGTCTTGGTAGTTTCAGAAGTACAATAATACTGGAAATCTTCTTACAGGAGAGTAAGCAGTTTCTGCATGATTAGTGAAATGTGTGGAAAGACTTCCCAGATGCTTCCAAACTGCTCTGAAAACATAATTCATTTGCTGTCTTTACCTCTGCTTTTCATATGTATTATATTAAATATGTTTCTTTAAAGCTGTCTGCTCTTTTAATGCAGATGGTAATGGTTTAGTACTAGTGCAATGATTTACATTAAAATAGGTGTGACTTCTTGGGCAACGTTGTAAATTAAAGCTATGGGGACAACCTTTAGCTTTGCAATGACATCATGGCCTGAAGATACATTTTATTATGTTTTCATCCCATCATAAGACTCTGAGACAAATTAATTCAAGATCTCCCAACTGTTCTCCAGTCTCATTGCTAAGGGTATTGGTAGTGGCTGGGGCTCTTGATCAAGATGTGGTAAGTCGTACCCAGTGGTTAAGGCCAGACTGAGATCAGAAAAGATAAGTTGTACAAACCAAAGGAAACAAGAGACCAAAAGGCAAAGCCAGGAACATTGTCTGATAGTAGGATTATACTTGGGAACCCAGGTGTCATAAGGCAAGCTGCATAAGAGAAAGTGGGAATAAGAACTGAACACATTGGACACTGGAATTCTTTGATCCTATCCAGCTGAGTACTTAAACAACTCCCAGACCCTGAACAGGGCAGAGTTTTAATGATTTCTTCTGGTAAAAAGCAACTGGTAAGTTGCTCACATAGATGGGAATAACTCCAGTCAGGTTCACTGGAACGCTCCTGGCCTCCTAGGGAGCTAACCGTAGGTATAGCTATCTTGACTTGTCTGCAAGGAATGTCTGAGATAGCAGTGCCTGACTATAGCTTGCTTGCCTATACAAAACCTTACCAAAGCTATGAAAGTAAAAATGTTATCTGGGAAATGTAAATCTCTATTTTAACTTTCACTGGGATAGAAAAGTTTCCTTAGTTTCTCATCCTTCTACTCTACCAGACGTATGTTTTGACCATGCAGCCATCTTCAGTCTGCAGTATCAGTTTCCTCAGCTGAAGAAAGCTGAAAAGCTGATGGTGCAAAAAGGCAAAGGCACTCATATTGAAATAACAGGACTGAAAAATACTCTTTGAAGGGCTATGATATATCTTCTCACCGTAAAAAATATATGATTTCCTGTGACACAAGGACTTGCAGAAGTTTGCTACAGGAGGGTTACTTTATTACCCCTCCTTCAGTGGTTTGCCATCTTTTACGCACCATGCCAGTGGCAGCAAAATGCTAAGTGAATGCCAGAATTTAACTGAGACAATATTAGCACACAGCTGAGCACTGAAACCAAGTTCCCCGGGGCTTCTAACTGCATCTTTATGCCTCTGCCTCTGATGTGAGAAAAGCTCTCATGAAGGCATTCATGATAATGCTTCCTTTGAGGGCAGAGGAACTCAAAGGAGTAGACAGCCTTGAATTGACGGGGCACTACATGTTGAGCTTTGCAGGGTCCCTGCAATCCAGGTTATACTTCATGTATGAGCTGGCACACAGATTCTTGTGGGTCAGAGTAAACCTGGCTGCAGCTAAGCACATTGTGTTCCTTTTCTAACACTGCCAAATCCCGGATCGTTTTTATTTAAGGAAGAAGCACATAGAGGAACACCTTTGACAGGAATGTGTTTTCTTCCATACAGATACTCTAAGGACTGAATCCTTAGGACTTAATTAGGGCTGCCTCGATGGATCTGCAGCTGCATACCTCAGAATACACAGTGAAAGCTGTAAGAAAGAAAGACTTCCACTGTGATAGAGAACTTCTGCACTGAGATACACCCGCTGCTTCAGTAACTAAGGAACAGTGGCATCAGACTGTTTTTCTGGGCTTTCCATTTGCATACCTGCAGGGAAATTGTGCATACAGTATCTGAGATCTACCTGTGTACCAAGAAAGATATGTGAATTCAAACAGAAGACATTAAAAATCAGCTGCTCAGGTCCACATGGCAAATTTTACTTCTGGTAACTGAATTCTTCGCTGGTATCTATTCTTGCTTCACTTGAACTGTTCCCCATTGTTAAACATTAAATTCTCTTTTGAATGCCATTCTCTCAAGAAAAAAAAAAAAATCTATTTCTTTTTCAAGCCACAGACTAGTCAGAAAGTCTCAGATGGCAGCTCTGACTCGCCACAGGTCTAACTAAATCTGTGTCTGGAAGACAGTGGCATTCAGTCTTCTTGAAAATGAGGTGGTGTAGTCAGTTTTTGTTTAGGTTTTTTTTTCCTTTGGAAAACAATAAACAGATATATTTTTTATTTACATCTTTGTAAAATACTTCTCTGGTTTCCTGTCAACATAGGTGGTCTGAATTTGATTACAGCTTCAGCTGCAATATAGTTCTTCAACAATACAAGTAGTGCTTGGCATCTAACTAATAAATGGTTTAGAGTATTATCTCCCAAAAGCATCCTACCCACCACACACTAGGTGGTGTGAATACTCCTAGTATGTACTCTCAGAGTTGCACTGCTCTGCGTAAGATATCACAATAATCTTGATCAGGATCTTTGATTATAGTGGTTTCCACTCCTAAATTACCATCCCAGCAATCAAGCTAAAGACATGCTAGCCTTCTTCCTCCTACTTAGGGTCCTCAAATGGTTATCACTTGACAGCAAAGGCTAAATGATTTCTCTTTGAGGCTACTTGGCAATCCAGTGAAGAGAGAATTTACCCAAGTCTGAAAACCTGCTCTGAATTAATGTAAATTTGTTCTTTGGCCTCCCACCTCATATCTACTTCCTTGTACCTTTTCTGAGTACTGCTTGAGTTGTAGACTTCACTTCCACTGCTATATATGGTACTTACC
Source organism: Pezoporus occidentalis (assembly GCF_034315485.1). Taxonomy (NCBI): domain Eukaryota; kingdom Metazoa; phylum Chordata; class Aves; order Psittaciformes; family Psittacidae; genus Pezoporus; species Pezoporus occidentalis. The sequence continues at coordinate 6,282,981 of NW_026912961.1, read as the reverse complement.
TTTATGCAATCTTTCCACACCTCATTCTCCTCTCTACGGGAAATATGTCTTTAACTCCATTTCCATCAGCAAACTAGTCTTTACACTGTTTAGTATCTTATTAATCTTGTCCTGTAGAACTTAATTTCTCACCTGAGGTTCCCATGTATGCATTAAAAAAACCCAAGTAACAACAAATCAGAGTATGCTATTTATTTATTTGAACATCAATACACACACATTTACATATATACATAGACCCACAGAGACATATTTTGCTACCCATTTTTTTATAGTTACATCTTTAGTATGACTCATGCATAAAAATGTCCCCAAATTAAACTCTTGAATATGTGACATTTAAATGGTTTTCACAGTGGGGCAAAAATAATTCTACTTTCACCAAGAGGGAAAGAATTTCCTCAGTATTTCAAATTCTATCTAGATATGTATATTCATAACAAAACAGACGTGTATGCTTAGTATACGTATAACATATATAATCTGTCATACAACTTTTTCTAAGGAAGCTGAGTGGCAACCTCACTTGTAACTGTTGGTCAAAAGTACCATTATCACTTTCTACTCTGATATTGCAGAAAAGTATTGCAGGTAGGCTAATTTGTGTTTACGTGCCTGATTTTTTCCAGCTTAATTTCTTACTTTCAAATTCAATATATGACCAGCCTAATGAAAGATATCCTGTGGGATTTACACCTGATAGTAGATTAATACTTTGGCTGATTTTCAAACGAACAATGAATGAGAAGACTGAATGAACCATTCCTTTACAGTTCTGGGAAGGGGGGAGAAAGACCACAGAGTCCGCGTTTGGAATTCCTTTCCACCAGCAAGTGCAACAACAGGGGAAAATACTTTAAATGCCCTTCAGCAGAAACTGGCAGGCAGGGGAGTCAGAGGAGCCTTTGGCTCACATCTTTAGCTGTAAGATGTCTAAATATGTTATCTCTTTCCCATAGCTGTCAATGTCACCTTTGATCATTAATATATTATCTTGGCAGAAAGATAATCTAAATTCAGTCCTTAAAACTTTGTGCTTATGCAGTGCACATCTTCGTAGTGCTGTCTCAGTATACTAACCCAGCCGTATTTCACTTCATTTAATAAAGTACATTAATTAAATCAGCTCTTCTTATGACAGAAATGTTAAGAATCAATCAAGAGTCATTTGTTTTTCCTATGTTAATGTATCATTTTCTCATATAATTTCTTGCAGCAGGGATGTCATCTACTTTGAAATCACGGTTAAAACACTTTACTTACTGGGGCAATCTGCTGTTGAGTTATTGATGGGTCTTCAAGAAGATTCTGACAGAGCAAATGTTTATATTGATAACATAGATGTCAAAGCATAGCCAGCACTGAACAATGGATTGATTTTTGTTCATAGGGAGCATAATCTGATATAATTAAGGCTGTCTAACACTTTTCATTATAATATTCCTGTTTAAATACCTTAGTCAGACTTCAGCTGCTCAGGTTAGAATTGTCCATGTTGACTGTCTTCCTCCAGCTGATCTTTTTCAGTGTTGACAAAGCCAGATTAGCCATTTCTCAAAACAAAGTTAGGAAACGATACCTCCCAGTTTAGAGAGTTTTAGCTTTCTTTTGAAAAAGTAATAGACCCATTCTTTGGAAAAGACTCAGCTGTCTCTCAGAGAGTCACAGGAGCATAACACTAGGCACATACCATTTTTAATCTCTATTAAACATGTTAAAATATGATAATATCTTCCCACAGTTTGGAGTCCTAATTGGAGTCCTGCCGAGTGATGTATATTTGAAACCCCACATGTAAGCAATTAGGGAAAAAAGTGCCTGCCTGGCTGGTGATTTGACCATCAATGGTGAACCACCAAAGAAATCTTCATCAGCTCCTCACTGAATGGCACTTTCCATCCCAATGTAGGATTTTACATTGAGAAATATTCTTCTGAAATCTCCAGTAACTCTGAAAATTTCTTGGGTTTCTCTGTAGAAAATATGTCTCATGAAATGATGAAATTTGCAGAGATCCCTAGTCAGAAATCTCTTGCTTTGTGTCAAGGAAAAGTGTGATTTGCTGTAAGGTAAGTGTAAAGGTAAATTGCAAAATGATGAAATACCTGCCAATGAATATAGCAGAAAAATCTCCTATAAATAAACAAATACATAACCAAAAAAAAGGAGAGAGGGAGGGGGCAAGGAAGACAGAGGAGAAGGGAGGGAGGAAGAGTGCAGCAACTCAAAACCCTCCATATGGCAATTGTTAAATCAGTCAAAAACTTGACAAAATAATTCCTGCTACATTTTGCTGATACAAGACAAATCAGACAACAGATCAAGGAGAGCAGATTGAGGAAGTATCGATCCTTCCTTGGCAGTCTGCAGGAGAGCCGAAACTTCCAATGAAAGCACTTCATCCTTAAACTCTGTAAAATTAGGAGTGTAATAATTTCTTTTACATTAACAGAGCAGTATGCTCACATCAAATTTTCTTCCACAACAGGATGCCAAAGAATTAGAAAGGATGCACAAATGAAGAAAAGTTAACATGGTACACTTCATAAAATGAAACTGTAGAAAAAGCTTGCAAAAGTGATAGGAAAAAAAGATATCAAAGTTAAGCACTGAGGAAATACAATGGTGAACTGGTCAGTTCAACAGCTGTTTGCCTTAGTAGATCTTGGCATAATAGATTTTCAATCTAAAAAAATTCTGAGGAGCTATCACATTTCCAGGCTTTCTCATCTACTGTCAAAAAAAGGCCCTTCCAAACAAAATTCTTAGGGCTTTTCTGAGAACCAGTTCTCCAAGGTAGAAGTAACTCTCACTATGAACTCCCATTTACTAGGCAAGACTCCCAGGCCTTTTTCATCTTATGCCAGTAGAAGAACAACTTGACGAAGCTTGGGTTTGTTGCAGACTGACATGATTTTCACAGATACTGCCAATGAAAGTAATAGACAGCATACTGAATTTCAAGAAGATACAGTCTCAAATGGCTCTACAGTTCCATTTACTATGGAATAGTAATAGGCTTAATATTTCTGGCTTAATATTTCTGGCTTATGAAACACAGGTTGGTGCTCATTTATTTCACCATAAATGTTCATTAAAAAAAAAAAGAAAAGGGGGGTGGGGCAGGGGTAGGATTTGCTCATGAAACTGGAAGCTTAAATTTTGAATCATGCTGAAAAATAATAGCTTGACAAAAGAAGTTCAAGTTAAGTATTAGTGGGTAAATGCGTTAACACAGGAAGTCACTAAGGCTCCATTGGATATGCTCAAATGATGGTAGGTGTTACGTGAGGAAATCTAATATATAAGTTGAGTCTTGCATCAAATGACCCAGAAGCTCCCTCCAACCATAATCTCTGTGAACGGTGACAAGTATAATAAGTGGTGGCACTTGTGGAATTCCTTCCTGCCACAAAGGATAAATTATTATATAAAGGCTGTCACATGCAATACATCATCTACACATTTTTTGAGTTCTTACTGCAGCTGCTGTTTGAAAAAAAAATAAAACCTTTCCCTAAAAAGGACACAAAAAAAGCACAGAGCTCTTTGACATAATAGAAATTCACTCTGAAGCTCTGTACAAGTACCATTGTCTTTGTCATATTTGCCTTTGGTGATGATAGTGTCGCCAGGACTGTTTGAAACACCAAAACGCAGAAAAGAAAAGCCATTCTACAGTTAAGTAGAAAGCAAATATTCTTGGCAAGATTTGACTCATTCTGATTAGTAGAAGGTAGTAGAAAGAGTAGTAGGTCAACCCTATGATTTTGATTCATTTCTATAACTGACAAAAGTGAATGGAATGATGTCATCTTCAGGACAACTCCTGAAATTCTGCAAAAGTTTTAAAATGTCAACTCATTTTTCATGTATAGTTTCTGACACAGACTACTGGAATAGAATAAGTTTTTGAGGCTAATGCACCAACATTTCAGCTCACTTATTCCCAGTCTTCCCCTCCTACCCATGATCATCCTCTTCTCATTCTAATTTACAGGAAGAGAACAGCTCAGTGATTTAAACCCTTTCATATTTTCTGTGTTAAATGTTCATTACAGAAAGGACAAGCAATTGCATACTTGGAATATATGTAAGTTTTCTTAGGCTTGTACTGAAATGAAAATTCTTACCTGATCTTAACATTGTTATTACAGCTCCTGGTCACAAATGCTCACTTCATCATGATGGACCATGTCATTATTTCTGTGTTGTATTTTCCCAGTTTCATTGATAATAAGAAACTTTATAGCAGATGTCAGACACAAGGTCACACTTCCTACACTTCCTACACTGTAGTGAAGAAAAAAATTTATAAAGGTTTATCAGCATTCAGTAAAATATGATTTATCTATTTTTCTTGTTTCATAACCTTACATTGATAGTTTAGATAAATATTCTTTAACACATCCTTTGTTTTCACAAGCTGTTTCAGCAGTGGAAGAATTCTGTAAAATTACCAATAATTTATTTAATCTTATCATGAACATATAGCTGAAATTTGCATGTATGTATTTAAGAAGAGGAAAAAAAGAGAGAAAAGGAAACTCTCCCTTACTAAAGACAAGTAATAAATATGTTCATAGCTGCCTCTGGTATACCAGCCAGTATTAAATATAGTACTAGTACCATGGAGGAAATTATAATAAGCAAGAAGTACATTTAAAATGTAAATTAGTTTATTTGATTTTATAACCTACAATCAGAACACATCAAACCTGCAAACTGTCTGAGAGGTGGATTTTCAAAGTGAGATTAGCTCACTTTATTGTCACGTTAGCGACAAATAATTTTGATAAAGCAAGCAATTAATTCTCTAGTACTTATGGGAAAGTAATCCGTTCTGGAAATAATATTAGAATCATTCTACTTGTCATACATTTTTTAATTTCCTTGTTGCTTTTGTATAACTTCTTTTTTTTTTTTTTTTTTTTGTTAGAAAACTTCAATTCCAACTGGTAAAGATTCAGAAATGTGTAAGAGCTTCTATTTTCTTCTATTTTTAAACTGATGGGCTTATAACTTTTTATGTCTGGCTCACTTATTAGTAATATAGTCATCTTCAGTCAATAAAGCCTGGTGATTGAGACCCAGTTCTTTCCAAAGAGTAAGATACTATGCCACACCTGAACAAAATTTATAACGTCTTTGTCTATTTTCCGCAACAGAGATGTTGTTTACAAGCAAATTATCTACTTTAAAGGAAAAGATGCTAGAGATAGTAGAAAGTGAAACTGGAGAACAGGCCTACCTGCTAGCTTGAGCACAGCAATGAGAATCGGTTCCCTGAATTTCTGGCTTAAAAACCAGCTGTGTTGTAATGGCAATTATGTCTTGACCATTTCCTTTAGTACAGCTGAATGCCTAATGCTTGCGGGAAAATATTGCCATGTAAATCTGACCTCTGTTTCTGCTAAGTGCTACTTCCCAATGTCTTTATTTAAACAGTTAATCTTTGGACTCTTTTAAGTTATCATAACCAAGTCTCCATTGGTTATGAATGGAACATATTCTCCGTATTAATTCTGTTATTAAGTTGTTACCAGCCAGGGCTTTTGAGGCAGAGCTGTTCCATTCTTTCTTTCTTTATTGAGTGATCATCAAATGAGTAAATTAAGAAGGATTTCTGAAAGCATACATCTAGGGTGTAGAAACTGGCTTTCTGGAAACATCGCCATGAACACTAGATAAATATTTTTGGACTTAAAAGGTGTCCAGGAGTACAAATATCTAAAACTCACAATTAAGTTTGTATTCGTGGAAATGTTATTATTGGTCAGCCACTGCCTAGAGATGAAAATGGACTCCTTGCAATTTATCTATGAAGATTAAAAGTGCTATTATTCCATTGAAAAATAAAACCCAACAGAAAGAGTTGAGGCAAAAAAACCACTTAGTTAAAAAGAATTTTTAGCATTAGAGTTATACAGCCACAAATGGGCACCAAATTAACAGCGCTGTAACAAATTTATACTCTGAAGATCACTGTTTCTGCAAATAAAGCAATCTAAGTATTTACACTGGACCAAGAAGCAAACTTCAGTCTTCTTTTCTTTATTATTGTACGTTTTTAAATACTTAGTTTCTCTTGTAGCTGTATAAGCTAAAAAATAGAATACACAAGAAAAAATGTTTAATTTTGGTTAGTAGCCCATGATCTGAATGTACTATTAATAGGAATTGCACAGAAGTTTCAGGGTATTTTTATCATTGAATGAGTACTTCTAAAATGCTCCAGGAAAACTACACTATACAGGTTGCAGTATAGGTTGGGTAACGACCTGTTAGAGAGCAGTGTAGGGGAGAGGGACCTGGGGGTCCTAGTGGACGACAGGATGACCATGAGCCAACACTGTGCCCTTGTGGCCAAGAAGGCCAATGGCATCCTGGGGTGTATTAGAAGGGTGGTGGTTAGTAGGTCGAGAGAGGTCCTCCTTCCCCTCTACTCTGCCCAGGTGAGACCGCATCTGGAATATTGTGTCCAGTTCTGGGCCCCTCAGTTCAAGAAGGACAGGGAGCTGCTGGAGAGAGTCCAGTGCAGAGCAACGAAGATGATTAAGGGAGTGGAGCATCTCCCTTATGAGGAAAGACTGAGGGAGCTGGGTCTCTATAGTTTGGAGAAGAGGAGACTGAGGGGTGACCTTATTAGTGTCTATAAATATATAAAGGGGGAGTGTCACGAGGATGGAGCCAGGCTCTACTCAGTGGCAAACAATGATAGGACAAGGGGTAATGGGTACAAACTGGAACACAAGAGGTTCCACTTAAACTTGAGAAGAAACTTCTTCTCAGTGAGGGTGACGAAACACTGGAACAGGCTGCCCAGGGAGGTTGTGGAGTCTCCTTCCCTGGAGACATTCAAAACCCGCCTGGACACATTCCTGTGTAACATCATCTAGGTGTTCCTGCTCCGGCAGGGGGGATTGGACTAGATGATCTTTCGAGGTCCCTTCCAATCTCTAGCATACTATGATACTGTGATACTGTGAGAACACACCAGTCAGCTAACCATAACATTGCACAAATGTAATCAGGAATTTGATCACTTATGTCAGAAATGTGGTTGACAAACCATAGCTAACTTGTCCTTTATTTCTTCTCATTTCATTCATTCCTGCTTTGTCGCTATTATCCCTCATGACCTCTTACCTCATCCCCTAGTGTTGAAGAAGTTGATTAAAAAAGTGAAGTGCTGTACCAGTGCTAGTTACCTGCAGAGTTTAATTGACTTTTTGTCCTTTACTCTCTCTGCTCACAAGAAGAATAAATTTTCCTCTTGCTTTCTGTTCCTCTTTTATATTCTGGTTCTCTCACTCTTTGCATTCCTTTTCCTATGCCATTCCCCTACCCTCTACCAGTCTTCTCTTCCTCATTATGCACACACAAACACCACAAACACATTTCAGGATTGATATCAGAAGTCATCTTATCATAACAAGACTGCAAGCACTCATGGTAAGTAATTTTAAATGGAATTTCTTCTTGAAAGGGCATAATCCAAATTTGCTTTGACCATAATAGTGAGCCAGTGGGCAAGAAACCTTCAACTTGCCTTCTGCAGTAGCACCATATGGTATCTCTCTATCCACTGACTAATGTACCTAATATGAAATGCAAATCTCCTTTATTTCTCTCTACTTACACTATTCACTAATCCTTATATGAACCGTGCTTTAATTTATACGAGATACCCATTTTATCTTTTCATCTTGTGCATCATATATCCTAATCTCCCTCTTTTTTTTCTAGTAGTACTTAACAAGAAGCCTTCATGGTAGCAAAAATGTATCCTGGATCTTACACCTTCTGTCATTTCACTTCATGTTCATTAAGTTTGTTTCCTTATAAAACATCTTGAACACCATAATAAAAAAAAAAACAACCAACCAAACAAAAAACACAGCTGAATTTTCCCACTCTTCGCACTCATTGGCTGTCAACACACATGTATAATTACTATAATACTGCCAGGTGGAAGATACTGTAAAATGAGAATTCCAGGTGGGGAGTAATAAAGCAGAAAAGAGGAATAAAGGAATACCAAAACAATCAGCTTGAATTGTCTTTGTTCACAGTATCAAAAGAGTATTGAGCTGTCAGTCATCCACAACATTCAGATTTCTTTCCAGGACTGTGCATCTGCAAGCAAGAAGGATTGAAGTCTTAACATGTGGTAGAATCTATAAACAATGCATTCTTTTTCTGAAGCAAAATATGCCAGTATTTCACATGGTTAAACTCAAACTTGTGATTTGGAAATGAATGCAGTACTAAAGCTGAGAACTCAGCATATAACTATAGAATAGCCTTACTGCAATGTGAGATCTTTTGAAACCAAGAAATTCTTCTACTTAGCTTAATATTCCTCTTTTTAATGGCACACAGGCACCTTCTATAAACTTACCTAAATTCTTATGAAATTAATGTTTTAACTAGTCTTGTGAAATGCAAAGATTACGTGAAAATACATCAAATTCTAATCAGAAGTAATGCTCTTTGTATTTCTACCTACTCCTTCATGCTTCTGAGGTTGTCTTTTAGGCTTCAAAGAGAGTTTGCTGTTTCTCTGAAATATATCACACCTGAAATATATCAGCTGCGAACTGATGGCGCCTGAGAAATCTGTAGTCTGTCAGTATAACATACCTACCTCTTTCCAGTGTTTCTGGGGAATAATCTTCTCTTCTGAGACCATCAACTGTTTTGCCAGATGAGCCATTCTAGGCACCTGCCAGGTTTTCTTTTTTGCTTATATATGCTAAGTTCTGTAAGTAATATCCTATGAGAAAAAAATACATGTTATAAAATGCCATATTGCAATGATGGGTAAGATATTAGACTATTAAATGAAAATTAACTTTCCATGCAAAATAAGAAGAATCTAAAATCATAGCCTTAAGTTAGGGTTGGAAGGGATCTTAAAGATCATCTAGCTCCAAACCCTCTGCCATGGGCAGGGACATGTTCCACTAGACCAGAGTGCTTAAAGCCCTGTTCAGCCTGGCCTTGAACAATTCCAGGCATGTGGCAGCCACAACTTCTCTGAGAAACCTGTTCCAGTGTCTTATCGGTGAAGATAGTAGTGAAGATTTTTTTTCCTAATATCTGATCTAAATTTATCCTCTTTCAATTTCAAGACATTCCCCCTTGCCCTTGTATAAAGACCCTCTCTAGATTTCTTGTAGGCCTCTTTAGGTACTGGAAGGCTGCTCTAAGGTCTTCCCAGAGCCTTCTCCTTTCCAGGTTGAAGAAGCCCAACTCTTTCATCCTGTCTTCATGGGAGAAGTGCTTCAGCCCTCTGATCATCTTATTGGCCCTCCTCTGGACTTGCTTGAGCAGGTCCTTGTCCTTCTTGTGTTGGGGTCCCAGAGTTGAACACAGTACTGCAGGTGGGGTCTCAAGAGAGCAGAGAGGGAGGATCACCTTCTTCAAACTGCTGGTCATGCTTCTTTTGGTGTAGCCCAGCATATGGTTGGTTTCTGGGCTGCGAGTGAACCCTGAAGATGGCTCAAGTGAGTTTCTTGTCAACCAACATCCTCAAATCCTCCTCAGGGCTGCTCTCAATCCATTCTTTGTCCAGCCTGTAACTGTGCCTGGGATTACTATGACCTGGGTGCAGAACCTTGCACTTGACCCTTTTGAATTTCATGAGGTTTGCACAGGGCCACCTCTCAAGCGTGTCAAGGTCCCTCTGGGTGGCATCCCTTCCCTCCAGTATGTCAACTGAACCACACAGCTCAGTGTTGTCAGCAAACTTGCTGAGCGTGCACTCAATCCCACTGTTCATGTTGCTGACAAAGATGTTAAACAGTGCCAGTCTCAGTAGCAACCCCTGAGGAATACCACTTGTCACTGGTCTTCACTTAGACATCAAGCCATTAACCACAACTCTTTGAATGTAAGTTGGACTTTTCTCACTCTTTGAGTGACAATATTTTCGATTTTTCATTACTGAATGTATTAAATATATTGCACTGTCACCATTATTATTATTTAGATATATTTAAGCAACAGGGCAAAACCACCAGTATATTGAGTGCTAAGCTTTCGTTTACACTTAGATTAAAAAGAAAAAATAGCTGTAAATCCCACCTCTGCAAATAAGAATTGGTGAGGTATTTAAAGAGAATACCTAGATATATCTAGATTTTTAAACTTGTACAAGTAAGAATTTTTGTCTGTGGATCCATGTTACCAGTGATTCTCTCAACTTGGTTAAAAAGTTCAGATACTACTTACTTATTATTAGTACTGTGCCACTGAGTAGAAATTGGGTTGGATTCATCGGTGTTATAGCTGATTTTTATTGAAGCAGTAAAAAACTTTCAGACAGGTATTTGAACACTATATTCTTTTGCCCAAAAGATGTTGTGAGTCATTATTCTATTTGAATAAATACATGTTTATAAATAGTTTAAAATAAATGTTATTATATGTCCCTAAATCCATGTCAGAACCTTGGCTGAACGTCAGCTGTTACATAAACACATATATTTAACTTCTAATTCTCACTGACATTCTTAAAATATAATCAAGCTAATTTTTAGAAATCTGGTAGAGATATATGCTCCCAGGAAGAATATCTTCTTTTTGCCATGTTACAGCCTGAAGCAGATTTTCATGGCATATTTCTGAAAACAGAAATTTCTAAGAGAAATGCTGACACAACCTTCACTCCTGTACAGTAGTGTGAACTTGCCACTGTAATAATTAAGCAATTAGGCATGACAGAGAGTGTGAGTTTCCTGAGATAATCACACCCCTGGGGTATTACAACTCATGATCCAGAGATAAGTGTTTTTAATCCCCCAATGGTGTGATTATTTTATGATAACCACACCCCCTGGAGGAGATTTTTAAGTCATATAAAAATCTTTCATGTAAAATAAAAAGTGCTTGTATTGCAGGAATAGGAAAAGTCTGGATATAGACAGTGCTTTGTGGCTTCCACAAATTAATGAAGAATTGCAAAATACATACCAATTCACACAGTTATGCATCAATTTAGTCCATTTTACTGGAATGTATATCTGAGTAAATTATTGTCATGCTTCTCCAACCTCTAATGCAACACATACTGATTTGAAACTTTCCTGAAAGTGTTTAAGGCCAGGTTGGATGGGGCTTTGAGCAACCTGGTTTAGAGGAAACTGTCCCTGCCTATGGCAGGGAGGGATTGGAACTAGATGGTTTTTAAGGTCCCTTCCAATGCAAAATATTCTATGCTTTTATGATGATACTATGATTCTTTAACAAAGAAGTCTAGTTGTACTCAGTAAGTAATGCTATGTATTGGCTTTTTTCTGTTTATGTTTTGATTTTACTGGTAATTATAGGTAGACTAAGTTTTCTTAGCTATTGGATATTTTTCAACTCCCTTATTAATGCTTTACACTATAACTTCCCTTGCATCAGCATGTAAAGCTCATATAGAACAGCTCATCCATGTCACTGCTAAACAGAGAAGCCACAATAAAGTGAGAGCGATCATAAACGAAGCTCTTGATCAAATGTCATTGTTAGTTGTAACAGTAGACCTGAAGAGATAATACAAACTGAATAAGTTGGCAGTCAGTCAGTAACCTCTTAGCAAGGTAGACATGCTTCAGTAGAAAGGCAGAGATCTTTTTTATATTTTCTGAGACATAGTGAAACAGAAAGATCTAGTAGAGTTCTAAAGTTTTCATCAAGGAAAAAATGGAAGGCCATAGTAATAGGTGGCTCCACTTTGGAATGTACAGCGGCACCCACCTGTCAGCCTGACCCAATCTCAAGGCAGGTGTGTTGTGTACCAGAGGCTCTGATCAGGGATGCCTCTGAGACGCTGCCTGATTTAGTAAGCCCTACTGATTGTTACCCACTTCTAGTGGTACACATGGGTGCCAGTGATATTGAAAACAGTAGCTTGAAGAGCATTAAGGACTACAGGGCCCTGGGAAAATTGGTTAAGGGTTCTAGGGCTCAGATAGTTTTTCCATCTGTCACCCAGGTCAAAGGGGAGTAGCTTGTAAAGAGCAGGTGAATCTGGCAGGTTAACAAAAGGTTAGAGGGTGGTGTCATTGTCAGAGATTTGATTATTTAGACCATGGGACTCACTTTGGGAAGTCAGATCTACTAAATGGTGATGGGGCCAGTGTGACAAAGAAGGGGAAGAGCTGCTATGGTAGGAGACTTGCCAGGCTGATCAAGGCAGCTTTAAACTAGATTCATTGGAAGAGGGGGGGAAAGATCCAACTGAATGCTGCCAGTCAGGTGCCAGCACCTGTAATGAATGCTCATAGCAATGCAAAGCTCCAGCCAATGAATCAGCTTTATTTGGAGTTTGGCTCAGATAGCTCTCTACAAACACCCATAGCATGGAAAATAAACAAGAGGAATTAGAGATGTGTACACATATACAGGGGTATGATATCATTGGAATCACAGAAACATGGTGGGATGGCTCCTGTGACTAGAGTGTTGGAATAGAAGATTATAGGTTCTTTAGGAAAGACAGGCCAGGCAGACCGTAAGAGGTGTAGCTGTTTATGTCAGTGATAAGCTAGGCAGAATGGAACTCAGCTTATGCATCAGGGTCAAAGAGAGAACTGCAACGGCCTACATAACTTTGAGGGTCTACTACAGGCTGCTTGATCAGGAAGACTGCATGGCTGAATACAGACAGATAGAAACAGCCTCATGCTCGCAGGCCTTTGTCCTTGTGGAGGACTTCAACCACCCCGATATCTTCCGGAGAGACAGTACAGCCTGAAACAAGCAATCCAAGAAGTTCTTTGATTGTATGGAAAACAACTTCTTCTTGCAAGTAACAGAGGAGGTGACAAGGAGAGGTGCCATCCTTGACCTTGTGCTCAACAACAAGGTGGGGGCTTGTTGGGAATATAATGCTCCAAGGCAGCTTTGGCTACAGTGATCATAAGATGGTGGAGTTTGAGACCCTCAGAGCATCAAGAAGGACACACAGCAAGCTCACTGCCCTGGATTTCAAGAGAACAGACTTTGGCTTCTTCAGGAACCTTCTCATTAGGGCTTCATAAGATAAAGCCCTAGAGGGCAGGGGAGTGCAAGACTTCTGGTTGATGTTCAAGGATCACCTGCTCCAAGATCAGGAGCATTGTATCCTGACTAGAAAGAAATGGGGTAAGAAGGCCAGGATGGCCATTAGTGGTTAAGGAGCTGCTGAGAAAACTCAGAAGGCAAAAAGAAGCTTATAGAAGGTGGAAGCAAGAACAGGCAGTGTGGGAAGAATACAGTGATGTTGTTCAGGAAGCTAGAGATCAAGTTAGGAAAGCTAAGGCCCAGTTAGAATTAAACTTGGCTAGGGATGGGAAAGATAACAGGAAGGGATTCTATAGGTATGTAACAAACAAAAGACAGACTAGGGATAATGTGTGCTCCCTCTGGAAGAAAATGGGAGAACTGGGTACCCTGGATTTGGAGAAGGCTGAGGTTCTTATTGACATCTTTGCTTCATTCTTCACTGGCAAATGCTCTGACCACACCACCCAAGTCTTGGAAGGCAGATGCAGGGACTGTGAGAATGAAGACCTTAGGCCCACTGTAGGAGAGGATCTGGTTTGAGACCATCTTAAGAACCTGAACATGCACAAGTCCATAGGACCTGATTAAATCCATCCATGGGTCCTGAAGGAGCTGGCAAATGAAGTTGCTAAGCCACTGTCCATCATATTTGAGAAATCATGGCAGTCAGGTGAAGTTCCCAATGACTGGGAAAAGGGAAGTATAACCCCCATTTTCAAGACAGGGAAAATGGATGACCTAGGGAATTACAGACCAGTCAGTCTCACCTCTGTGCCTGGCAAAATCTTGGAGCAGATTCTCCTGGAAGGCATGCGAAGGCACATGAAAAATAACAAGGTGCTTGGTGACAGCCAGCATGGCTTCACTAAGGGGAAATCCTGCCTGAGCAATTTGGTGGCCTTCTATGATGGGGCTACAGAACCGATGGATAGTGGCAAGTCAGTTGATGTCATCTACCTGGACTTGTGCAAAGCGTTTGACACTGTCCTGCGTGACATCCTTATCTCTAAACTGGAGAGACAAAAATTGGATAGATGAACCACTCAGTGGATAAAGAATTGAATGGATGGCTAAATGTCCAACTGAAGAGCAGTAAAGAGTGGTGTCCTTCAGGGGACCAATCCTGTTCAATATCTTTGTCAGCAACATGGACAGCAGGATTGAGTGCACCCTCAGCAAATTTCTGATGACACTGAGCTGAATGGTTCAGTTGATAGGCTGGAAGGAAAGAATGCCTTCCAGAGGGACCTTGACACGCTTGAGAGATGCGTCAGTGTCATGGTTTAAGCCCAGCCAGCAACCCAGAACCAGGCAGCATCTCTCTCACTCCCCACCCTTCCTCCCCCGTACTCCTGGAGCGATGGGGAGGAGAATTGAAAGAATGTAGCTCCCACAGGTTGAGATAAGAGCAGTCCAGTAACTAAGGTATAACACAAACCACTACTGCTGCCACCAATAATGACAATAATAAGGGAAATAACAAGGGGAGAGAATACAGCTGCTCACCACCCGCTGAACGATACCCAGCCCAACTCAAGCAGCAAACTAGCCCTTCCAAGTAACTGCCCCAGTTTATATACTGGGCATGACATTCTGTGGTATGGTGTCGTGGTTTAAACCCAGTCAGGTAACTTGTTCACTCACTCCCAGTGAGTGGTGCCGAGCTGACAACAATCGAGGTCCGTGTCCCCCCCCCCACCGGGGCTCTCCCCTTCCCCACTCCCGGAGGAACGGGGAGGAGGATCGAAAAAGTGCAACTCCCACGGGTTGAGACAAGAACAGTCCAGCAACCAATGTACAACACGAATAACCACCGCTACCACCAACGACAACAATGATCAGAGAAAATAACAACGGAAGAGAATACGATACCACCGGCCAAGAAAACGAGTTCCACCCGGAAGCCCGTGTCCTTCCGGGTAACTCCCAGTTACCCCTCACCCCGGGCATGACGCGCTGTGGTATGGAATACCTCCTTGGCTAGCCCGGCTCTGGCACCCTGTCTCTGCTTCCTCCCGGCTTCCCCTCCTCCCTGGCAGAGCATGAGCCTCACAAAGTCCTTGGTCAGGGTAAACATCACTTAGCAACAACTGAAAACATCAACTTCACCAACACTGTTCTCAGGCTGGAAGTCAAAACACAGCACTGCACCAGCTACCACAAAGGAAAAAAAAAACATGACTGCCGCTGCTGAACCCAGGACAGATGGAATACCCTTTTGGCTAGTTTGGGTCAGGTGTCCTGTCTCTGCTTCCTCCCGGCTTCGTCTCCTCCCTGGCAGAACATGAGGCTTAGAAAGACCTTGGTCAGAGTAAACATTACTGAGCAACAACTAAAAACATCAGTGTTATCAATGCTGTTCCCAGGCTGAAATTGAAAACCACAGCACTGCATCAGTTACTAAGAAGGAGAAAAAATGAATGCTACTGCTGAACCCAGGACAATCAGGGCCAACTTCATGAAGTTCAGCCAAGCCAAGTGCAAGGTCCTACACCTGAGTCAGGGTAATCCCAGGCACAGCTACAGGTTGGGCAGAAAAGAGATTCAGAGCAGCCATGAGAAGAAGGATTTGGGGGTATTAATCTATGAGAAACTTAACATGAGCCAATTCAGTGAGCGCTTGCAGCCCAGAAAGCCAGCCATATCCTGGGCTTTGTCAAAAGGAGCATGACCAGCAGGTCGAAGGAGGTGTTCCTGCCCCTCTACTCTGCTCTCGTGAGACCTCACTTGGAGTATTGTGTACAGTTCTGGTGTCCTCAACACAAAAAGGACGTGGAGGTGCTGGAACAAGTCCAGAGGAGGGCCATGAGGATGATCGGGGACTGGAGCACCTCCCATATGAAGATAGGCTGAGAAAGTTGGGGCTGTTCAGCCTGGAGAAGAGAAGGCTGCATGGAGACCTCATAGCAGCCTTGCAGTATCTGAAGGGGGCCTATAAGGATGCTGGGGAGGAACTCTTCATCAGGGACTGTAGTGATAGGACAAGGGGTAACGGGTTAAAAATTAAACAGGGGAAGTTCAGGTTAGATATAAGGAAGAAGTTCTTTACTGTGAGGGAAGAAGTTCTTTACTGTGAGGGTGGTGAGGCACTGGAACAGGTGGCCCAAAGAAGTGGTAAATGCTCCGTCCCTGGGGATGTTCAAGGCTGGGTTGGGCAGAGCCTTGGGTGGCATGGTTTAGTGTGTGGTGTCCCTGCCCATGGCATGGAACTAAATGATCTTAAGGTCCTTTCCAACCTTAGCCATTCTATGACTCTAAATTGATCAAAATAATAGTAAAGAAAAAATTTCTGAAGTTTTATTAAAATGTTTCATCCTTTTCCAGGAGTTTATAGGGAATAGTGAGAAATTCTCTAACCATTTTCTCTATATACCCATCTTTACCACGCTCATTTAGTTCCCTCACTTCTCATTATATGTGTTTCCATAAACTCTTTCCTGTTCCCAGTGGAAATTAAATTAATTCTAATAAGATTCTAGTTCCTGGTTTTTGTTTTGTTTTGTTTTTGTTAGAGGTTGTCAGGCAGCTTTCACATCCAGGTTTTATCTAAATCTTGTTTGCTCTTTAAACTAAAACTTTTAGGAAACATCCTTTCGAATCCGTTACTCAACAATAACTTCCAAGCAGACTCTTTATATTTCCTACTCTTCATGCTGCACACACCTTTATCTTGTGCCTTGCTTTTAGCAAGGTAGTTGTGATACCAGCATTTTTTAGTAAGTCAAAAATAGGAAAATTAAGTAACTTATTGTTTCTTTTGTCTTTTGAATCAATTTTTTTGCATCTTAACTCACAAGATATATTTCTTTATATATGTATTTCTTTGGAAATTGTAGTGGGAAACTTAACTTTCATTTAAGGACAACGTAAGAAAAAGATAGGGAAGAAATGCTAGAAACACTAGAGAAAACCAAAGATTTTGATTAGCAGTATGTTTTATTTAAACTTTGGAAGCAGAAGTAAACCATTAGCTGGAAGAAAAATTTTGGAATTCAGAGACATAAATATTTTAAAAGTATTTTTGTTTAAACTTAGTATAATCTGCCAGTTATGTGAAACCAGAAGACAATAACTAAGGAAGCTGTGCCTAGAAATTTTTATCGTATAATTGAAATAAGAGCAACTTTTATTGCTCAAGAAATGGAACAAACTCATTAATTTTGAAGTTCATCAAAATGACCACTATATTTATTGAATACAGTGTTTGTTCAGTTCACACCTCTTCTTAAAGAGGAAATCTTATGGCATTTCAAGATCTGATCAAAATATAGCCTTACTTTGAGTTCCCGTTCCCTCTCTTCCCCATTCCCTGTATTTTAGTCCACTGATGATAACCTTAATAAATAGACTCCAGACAAACTTCATACACTTCACAATAAAAAAAAAAAAGTCAGAGCTCAGGATGATATTTAATCTCACTTTTGAAAGATAGATGCAGCTTTTAAACAAAGGGTTAATTATTTTTTCATTTAAAATATTTTGAATGTTTTTATTATTCATTATATCATATATTCATTACATCATTATTCACCATAATGGTTTGAATAGTTCTAATAAATAGGTGCTTTTAAAGCTACAAAAGGGCATTACTGGATCCACTAAACTAATTCTTAAATCTGCAGAAAAATGATCCAGCATTTTTAGTGCTTTTGTAAAAAGGTTACCAGAAATGTAATTTTCTAACAGACCATATAATTATATATGCTTACAGCTTCAAAAATGCTATGCACTGATATAAAAAACTGCAAAACAGTTATTGATCCTTGTTTGGTTTCACTTTATTAAAAGCAGAATTATTCTGCAAACTGAAAATCACAAATCACCCTTGGGAATACTGACCAACTTCAACGGCTTCCTACAGAAAGAACTGAAATATAAATATCAGTTAATTATATCCTACACATGCTGATTTTAAATTTATGCCTGACGATTGGTAATGCTGGAAAAACAGCAAAAAACATTTTCTTACACTGGATTAGAAATCTTCTAGATGTCTAAAAACATAACTGACATTTCAACTTTTCACAATTTCCTCGTGCTGCTGCCACTATTATGCTTTTCACTGCTGGCTCAGTAATACAAATCTGGTTTAATATCACAGGGACCCGATAGTAACTTAACCTAAGCACAAGTGCAGTATTTCTTAAATCTTCAGTGCTTGACGTGGTCGTGGTTTTGTGAATGACATTTAGTGATTGAGATAGAATGAATTTATTTGATTTGTACACTCTGATCTGCCATGGCTAAATGGAGACCTCAAGCTTTAGGCTGACATGTCTGAGCTCTGAAAAACAGCATAATATAATCCCCAATTTAGCTTTGGATAAGGTACTATGCAGAAAAAGACTGTTAACTTTCTGAATGGTATTGTTTAGGGCTCCTGCAATCTGGTTGTTTCCAGTACTGGACACAGGTCGTGTGTTGCTGTACTACACTGCAAAAACATTGCACTGTGTTCTTCCTCTCAGCGTGAAGACATTTGTCTACTCCAGAAGATTTATTCCAGTCCTTATATTCACTGTCGTTAATGTTTTTTAAGGTATACCTACACTGAGCAACTGTGAAACTAGACCCAGTGTAGAATTTATCAGAATAATGCACTTCAGCTCCATCACAGAAAGAAAATATTCTTCAGGTAAACCTTGGTCTCTTCTGTGGCTGTCTGCCTAGCAGTGCACTAGAAAGTGTAAATATATCATGCCCTGGGTTCAACAGTAGCAGTCATTTTTTCTCCTTCTTAGTAGCTGGTGCTGTGCTGTGTTTTTGACTTTCAGCCTAGGAACGACGCGGATAGTAATCAGATAGTGTTCAGCAATATTTACTCTGACCGAGGACTTTCTGAGTCTTGTGCTCTGCCAGGGAGGAGACGAAGCCGGGAGGAAGCAGAGACAGGACACCTGACCCAAACTAGCCAAATGGGTATTCCATACCACAGAACGTCATGCCCAGTATATAAACTGGGGGCAGTTACCTGGAAGGGCTAGTTCGCTGCTTGAGTCGGGCTGGGTATCGTTCAGCGGGTGGTGAGCAGTTGTATTCTCTCCCCTTATCATTATTATTATTGATGGTAGCAGTAGTGGTTTGTGTTATACCTTAGTTACTGGACTGTTCTTATCTCAACCTGTGGGAGCTACATTCTTTCAATTCTCCTCCCCACCCCTCCAGGAGTAGGGGGGAGGAAGGGCAGGGAGTGAGTGAGTGAGTGGCTGCGTGGTTCTGAGTTACTGGCTGGGCTTAAACCATGACATATCATTAATCTCATTGAAGCTGATTAAATGTTGTAGGTACTGACACAAATATTAAAATCCTGGACACTGGCTTACCTTGTCTGGTTTTCTTTCGTGAGAATGGCCATTCCTAGAGTATACAAGCAGATTCTAAACAAATGCATAAAATATTTACAGAATTACATACTCAAACAGCTTGAAAAGACCTTTAAAATCATCAAATCCAGCACTGCCAAGTATCAACTAAACCATGTCACTAAGGGCATTTTTATTTATCTTTTTATGTTGATGATCTCTCATGTACTAAAACCAGCAAGAAAGTCCTGACCCTTCTGAAATATCCTAAACTTCCATAAGCCTGGAAATTCATTTCATATGCATCTGAGGAATTATATTTTTCCAATACACTGCTGGTTATTTTGAAAGCAGTAATAAGTATAAAACAATTATATTTTATATAATAAAACAATAAAATAATATTATATAGTTAATTGCATAATCTATGCAATTATTTGCAGTGTAATAGACTTCCAGGAAAGCCTTGATTTTTACCTCTTTTGACTCTTTTTCTTTTTCCCTCTCCCTCTTCCCTTGATTTAGCTTTTCCTCTCTTCACATCACATCTTATCCTCATAATACTTGGCTTCCACTCCATCACTTTGCATTAAGCTGTGTCTTATCAAGTTGTTACATCAAATCATGTTGCCATGTACAGAAAAATCAATGCCTTTCCGGACCAGATTCCCATAAAAACCCCTTCACAGCCAAACCTGTCAAAGTTTAATATTTGCTTTCAGATTTCTTTCAGTAACTAAAGTGGTAGATGGGAATGTCATTAAAAAGCATGAAAACAATAACATTTTTTGGTATGTAATAGCAGGGGGTTTTAAACTCCCTTATTTGTAGCCTTCTCATTTACTTGCACCAATTTACATCAAATCTTTCTTGGGCTGACATAATTCTTGGCTCTAAGACTCAGACATTGAAATAGAAACTCTGAACTGCAAGAATCAATAATGACTGGCAAAATGTCCCAAGAGAAACCAAATTAAAAAAAGGATTTGCTAGCTTTCAGTCCCTAAATCGTCTCATCGCTATGGCACATGTGAGTAGTAAGTCTAAAGTTAACTATTAATTACGCTCATTTAATCACATTATACTGCTAGGCTTTAAGAGTCATAGTATTTTTTGATTTAAGAACTATAGAAGAAAATAACAGAGGGGAAAAAAAAGGATTTATGGATTAAGAAAAGAGGAATCTAGAGCACACATTTTCTTTTATGTATAGTTCTTCAAAAAAGGGCATGTGTCTCTATCTCGTTGTATGCTTTTGCATAGCAACAAAGATACCTGAATCCATAAGTGTCTCTGTGATGGGAAGAAATCCAAGTAAAATCAGAAAACCTCTTTCCACAGGGTTTATTGCCCCATTTAGCCTGCTCAATATAAATGAGGTTAATGGATTTTAATAACATTTTAACCTTCTTTCCCTCTTGGACTTCCTTTTCCTCAGTATAAGACATCAGGTAGATGTGAGATTAATAGTAGGAAAGGAATAATTAAGATTAACCAACTTTTCTTTCATGTCTAATTGTACAAGCATTCCAATGATCTGAAGCAAAAAAAACCCAAATTGAATTAGTGCTCCATTTAAAACACATTCTTCTTCACTATTTCTTATAAACTATCTACTTTGTCTTTCCACAAAGATAATGGTAGTACTGAATAACCACAGCATCTATCCTGAGGTTCAATAGAAAAGGCTGGAAGAAGGATTGTTCAAGGAGAACCATCTGGACAACTATGTAGATAATATCCAAGTAAATAGAACTGGAAAGAGGTCAGAAAAACATCATAAATATTATTTAAGGGCCAAGGGGAGAATAGAGGAGTAAATTTATACCTATGGAGAGAAATGAGGGGAAAAAAAAAGACAAAAAAGAAAGTGAAAGGATAGCAAACTGAAAGAAAGAAAATAAGAATAGCGAGAAAACTGAAAGAGAAAGGTAAACCATTGTAATAAAAGTGTATTACACAAGAGAGCTGACACAATACTGCCTTGAGGTTCAAAAAAGGCGAAATCATTGAAAAGTTGAAAATAATGGGATTCTCCTTTTGCTTGTGTAGTAAGTTATCTCTAGAAGTCCCTCTCTGGCTGCCACAGCATATCTGCCTTTTTCTGTTTCTACTTCTTTTGTCCATCATGTCATTCATTGGGTCTGTATCCACTGATGTATGACACTGTGAAATGTAACTGAAATGGAATGCTAAGGAAATTGTAGGCTTTCAATAGAAACTTTAGCACAGGCAGTAGGAAAAAGCTACCTTTCAGGACCGTCCCAAACATAGCTGATCCAGTATTAGGCAGGAGAATGAACAAATGTCTCCTTGCAGTCCCTTCACTCAGCCCTACAGTTTTGGCACAAAGCAATGTAAGGTTTATTTATCTGTGTTTCTTTCTCCTCCCAGTGCTGTTTCAGCCATAGTTCACTGTACTTACTGTTGCCTTTGTTTTACCCATAGTGGAAGGCTGTGCTTGTATGAGTTTATCAGAGCATTCTTAGCATAATTAGACCATGGTGTCCTAGGAACATTAGAGCATTTCTGGTTTTGCTGAAGGGTAACTTTTTAAATTACCTTATTACACAACATGATGTACTAGATTTATTAATGCCCCTCTTGGTAGATACAACCTATAATAACCTACCAGATTGGATAACAATCCCTGACAATGAGTTTCCAATTTTCTGCCACTATTCCTTACTTGACAAAGACTTCAGAAGCTTTCCCTTGAGTAAAACCTTGTATTCCCTCTGTACTCTGGACACTTTTTGTGACTGTAAATATTGTGCAGTGACAAAATTTCTGAGAATGGAATTTCAGTTTTTAATTCCTCAAATTATGTTCCACTCCTATTTTCTCTCTGATCTAGCATCCTTGACCTTTGTTTTCTAATTAGATGTCATCGTAATATGAACCTCCGTTTCTCTTTCAAGCTCCTCTGCACTATTTGCCCGTGAGGGGCAAGGTGGAAAGAAAATGGGGATAAAGGTGGAACAGAAATTTCACTGGAATATTCAAAATACAAGAGGATTGTACAAGAGGTCAGTAGTATCTGATTTGCTCTGTCTCTGTAGACACCTCTTCTCTTTCTGAGGAGGCATAGTGGAAGAGGAGATGAAGTGAAAGAAATTAACAAAATAAATTCAACAAGATGAAAGGTACCAAGCAGATGTTACAAATCTCCAGTGTATAAGAGTCCTCCCCCTGCCTCCAAAACCCCTCCCACCTGCATTATTTAGAGCATGCACTGAATAATGAAGACACACCAAGACTACAGTGTAAGCACAAACATAAAAAGGTGTTTGTCTGTAAGTACAACAATTTTGTTGTGTTGCCAATACTAGACAGCACAGAAATGTTCAATATAAAAATTCAAGCATGGTAGGATGAAACATAATCCTCCATTTTGGCTTATTTTGTTTTAATCTAGTGCCTTAACTGTGTTTTAATACAGTTTTTTACAGTAAGAAACAAAGCTGAAATACAGGATAAACTAAGCCACTGAGCATGTTCATTGTTGTAAGTAAAGCAGACATGCCAGATGTTTAGAGATTACTGGGGTAAGCATAGAGGGAAAAGACAACATAGAAAAATCTAGCTGCATGTTTTGTCTTTGCAGATGATCAAAAAGAGCTTTCCTTTCCCCTGATTGAAAGGCTCTTTGGTATCAACTAGAATGACTGGCTAGCACTAAACAATTCTCTGGAGCAGCTCATCTTGGACCAAATACAACAGATAAAAAGTTGGCAAAATGCAGTTCTACAAACACCGTTGTGCAGTTAAATTACATATAATTTGGGATAGATTTTTACTCCCTTTTCCTTTTAACTAGTGTCAGAACTGTGAAGACAACAGCCATAGCTCTTGAATGCATTAGACAGAGACCTTCTCCTACCTCATTAAATGAGTATTCCGTTTGCTGTATACTGCAATCTGTGCCTTGCCGCTTTGCTCACATTAGGACATCTTTTTCATTCAACTGTCTATTTTGGAGGCATACATATATAAATGTTACTATCATGCTCACGTTAACACATATGAAACAACAGCCTGAAGGGATCTTTACCTTGACCTTTGTTTCTTTTTCTTGCTAACATACATTCTTACCCACTTCATTTATCTCTCTGTTCAAGGTTCCCTGAGATTGTTTTTTAGCCTATTCACTGAATGCATAGTTTCTATTTGTTTTTCTGGTCATAAAATAATTCCTTTCTAGAACAATTAATTGAATGGAAAAAAACACTCTGTCATAATATAGAAAACAGAAACTCCCACTTCAGTCCTATAAGAATAAGAAGCCACTCACTTGTTTGTCTATTAAACCTTGCTCAAGAGGCTGGAAGCTCATCCTTTGCATGCATTAGCCTGGTCCCTTCTAAACAAACCTGAAAAAAAAATTGTGTGTAAAAATTGTCAATAAAACCAGGAACGTAGATCTTATATCTCATCTGTGCTTAGGAACACAGTGGACAGCTCTTCTAGCTTCCTGATCCTTTATTTCCTCCAAGAAAAACAGGCACAGTTCCCTCCCTTGAAACCTTTACCCTCTAGCCACCCTTCCTCTGTTTTTCAAGAGGAAGTGGGCAGAGCTACGCCGGCTCTCAGCTGGTGTAAAAGCTGCCTACAGAATGAAAACGCCTCTATGGGGATTTTAGCTGCCTTACAGTAGTTTTGCACAAAGCAGTCATCAAAGCTAGGGATTTCACCTTCCTCTTAAATCAATTAACATAAATGGCAAATTCACTGTTCTGGCAGGTAAAATAAAAATAAAACTGAATGATCAGAGCAAGTTTCCTGGCAGTGGCAGCTCCTAGAATTCTTGCACCTCATGTAGCCTTTCTTAAAAATGCAGTTTCTGCTTGGATGTTGTGAAGTCAATAGCTGAAGTAATGGTTAAGAAAAGAAAGCTAGAGAAGAAAGGTGGAAGAAGAGATCAAGTGGCTTAAGAGGCTGAGATGAGAAGAAATTGTTTAAAATAGAGTAGATAGCCAATCTGACAAAAAGAAACCAGTCTTATGGGGAAGAAATTGTAGGATGAACCAATAAAAGGGAGAAGAAAAAAAACGAAACAAACAAACGAAAAGAAAAAAAACCACAAAACTAAAACTAAACCTCAGAGCAGGGAACATGGTCAAAGTGTGGTGAGAAAGGCAAAGAATATTTTTTACTTGCCATGTTTTGGCAGTATAAGTCTGGAAGTTAAAGGTGGGAAACCTGGAGAGAAGTCATAAAAGTGAGAGTACAACAAAGGAAAAGGCACATTACCAATTAGTGTGCCATAATCAACAGATTGACTTCCTGACCTGAGTAGTATAGGCAGGTAAGTGGCCCTGAGATTGTGCATTAAGGGCTTGAAAGACTTGAAGGTTTTTTGTGAAAATTCCTCAGCTACACACAATCCTGTCATTACATCTTTTGGTGAACTTGCAGCTACAGAGATTAAGTAACAATATTAGATATGGAAAATCCCCAAACAAAAGAATTAAAATGAATGAATTTGGAAGTAAGAGAATTTGCTTTCTAATTAGCTTGCTGCATGTCTTATTTCGGTTTTCTGTTGTTCATTTCAAAGTCTAGTCGTTCATATATATGGAAGCAGGTCAGAACAGTATTCTGTGCCTATACATTTAATTAAAATGAGAAATATCAAATGTGTGAGATACATATAGAAGCTTGCAAATGGGAACATCTTATCCTACACAAGATGTTTAAAATCAGTTTAGATGAGGAGCTGCTCTACTAGCATCTTCTCAAACCCCTGTGTATTATAACTATCTCAGTTGAGTTATAAAGATGAGTAATGAAATCAATATAATTGGCTACATATTCTCACAGGTCTAGATAAATGGCTTCAGGGAAAGATGACTTATGAAACTATAAATGTACTTAGAGACAGGATGCTGATTTTGATTTCAGGAAACTACTTACTCAAACACTTTCAGAATGACCCTGGCAGATGTGGGTTACCATTCACAAAAATCCACTAAGAGCCTGATCTGATCTCTACAACCTCATGGCAAAACAGCTTTCCATCTCACTCTGGAGAGTAACTGGTTCAGAAACTCATTGTATTGCAAAGATCCTTGAGCACTTTTCGGGCCTTCAAGGTTCTCACTGCTTAGAGCTGCTTAGTCTACCGAGATCTTGTCACTGCTCTTGTCTGCATTACTGCTTTAGGGTAGGATGTTAATCTGCTCATGGGGATACCATGCAGATTGCAGAGCAGTCATGTATTCTTCAGGAAGCCTCAAAAGACAATTGTGAATCTGCAGTATGACCTGTTTTCTCCTCTACTCAAGCTTAAACAAAACTTTTCTTATGTAATTTAAGTCTATAATCAAAACATTTTATTCTGTATGTTTTTGTGTGGAATTTTAGTTTCTAGAGTACTTGAATTTAAATCCAGAGATTTCCGTGCATGCGAGCTAACAAGTGTAAGCTAAATTTCTAAAAGCCACAAAGTTATCTTTTTTCCTACCACAAAGAAAAAACAAAACAACCCCAAGACAAACAAAAAAACTTTTCACTTGCATTAGTTAATTTTTGAAAGGATGTGTATTTTGATTGGAATAGCATTCACTAAAAGCAGACATATATTTGGAAGTTTTGGGATGTTTCTTCTTTCTTTTTCAACTTATAAAAAGATCCAGAAAGTAGAAGGTAGATCAGTTACTACTGGGTAACAATTGTGAGAAGAGAGAGTACAAGCGCACATGCTTTTCCGTAAGTTAAAGAGCTCACCTTGTGAAATGGAAGTTCAAAACACTAACGTGATTTTCACCAGCAATTGATACTTACAGAAATTTCTTGTCTTGTAAGCTCACTAAGTAATCAGATAGACAGGTCTTCATTTCCATAGCTTTCAGGTGTATTGGGGCATACTATATTAGCTCTGCTTAACACAATGTAAAAACAAATGTGTCAAGTAAGTTATCCTATGCTTGTTAATTCTTGATTTAAAAAAAAGTAATTCTTGGTTGCAAACAATATGTTAAACAGTGAATCACTAGATTTTGTTTGGACAAGGCAAGGAAGAAGCATAAGATGAATGGAGGTGTTACATTAAACTATATTAAAGAAAAATCTCATTTAGCAATCACAACACACAGCATGAAGTGAGCAAAAGGCATGCAGTAGGAAGTGTGTTTAAAAAAATATTTTTACAGTATGTAAAGAGTTCTAAGGCAGTACAGGTGTGTCATTTAGACAGATTAGTTGAGCATTTAACCATTGTTTAGAGACGTTGGAAAACATTACTTTGTTTGGGCCAGTGTTTCCAATTAAAACAATATGATTCTTGCCAGGAGAGCAGTTAAATGAGTTGCATGGTGTTATCATGGTGAAGTACTGTAAGTCTGCCCTAGGAAGATTTCTATTTTGTATACAGAATACCCCCCAAAAACAGGATGTGAAGTTCTGACACAAAACTTCTTGGAAAACTACTTCAGAGCTTGTGACGTTTAAGTAAATAAATTTTAAACTGTTGCTTGTTTTTATTTTTTAAATTCAGATTTTTCTTCTAGCAGTACAGCACCAGCCAGGGTTCCAAGCAAGTCTCTCCTGAGGGATAGATAGTTGGATCTCCAGGCCATGGACCTCACCAGGCACCTCAACAGCGGCTGGTGAGATCAGCAGAGATGGAAGGGCTTGGGCAGACATCACAAGAGGGTAAGGGATACCCCCTTTTGTCCTGGGAGCTGCTTTTACAGTGTACCTCTTGCTCTTGGCCCTGCTTAAACTGCACTGCTCCTCTGATGTGCTAATAGTCACATTCCTCCATGGTCTTACAACATGCAAGCTAATGATGTGATTTTAAAGTTTGCCTTCTTTATGTGAAATAAGTATAATTGCAGTTGCTGGGCTTGCCTCATTTCAGAGTTGACCCAAGTTCCGATTGACAATACGCAGATTTAAATAGCTTAGATGGGATGAAGAGGTTGGAAAAGTACTTACATAATTGTTATCCTGCAATAAAGATCAAAGATTTAGATTGAAGCAATTGCTGTTAGTGAGACCTGGGGCTTTTCTGCTGTAGAAAAAAGAAAATACAGAGACCCCTTAAGAAGTTGACAGTACCGTTTTTCTCACTGCCATGTGATTTGCTTCTTGCAATTTCCCTCATTAGAATATGTGAATGCTGACAAGGATCATTTCTCATTTATTTATTTATCAGATTTAAATTTGCCAGTTTTAGGCATCTACTTATACATAGCAACTTTGCCATTATATTTGTCTTTTGGCAGCCTGTGAAAAGTACTGATGAATTGAAGATGCATGGAACAAATGTTTATAAGGAAAAATCATGGAACATCATGAATATTATTCAGTGTTTGCTAAGTGAATTGCTTCAGCAATGTTTGTCCAAAGTGCAACACAGTCCCAATGAAACTCAGATAATAGTACTTACCACAGGTCTGTACTAAATGTTCCTGTAGTAACTGTAGCATGGTGGTCAGAAGACTTTCAGGATGTCAGTTTCTTTTGCGTTAAGGAACATGTATTTGTTCTTACCAGCAGACCATGAAACTTGATGTATGTTTCAGTTTTTGTCAGGAGAAATAGAGTCAGTCAACCCACAATCTTTATCAGACAGAAAAATAGAAAATAAAGTTACATAACTGAAAAGTTTAATTGTTAATCTTGTTCATGTTATCATGTGCAATAAAATCTGTTTTTCACAGAAATAGCCAGAGACAAGAATAGTGGGCATCATAAAAATAAAGCCCAGGGTGGTGCCTTTCTTCCTGACAAAAATTAACTAATGTCTGCTTGTGTTGTTGCACTTATGTATTAGAAATATTAGGACTGCAAGATATGCAAGATTTACTCATGGAACTGTTTTTTTCTCTGGTCATGTCACATAAGTGATTTTGTACTAGATTTGTTTATTCCTAACTGTGATGTTCATGCTCACCATGTTGTGAACACACGATCAGTAAGCAGAAAGAACATTAAAAGAGAGAAAAGGGTAAAAGAGCAGGAAGGGATAGGTGCATGCAATTTAAGGATAAGTTTTTTTTTATTCCTTTTCTCCTCTAAAGCATGATACTGTCTTGAGATTACACTGTTATAGTCTACTCATCGAACTGTAGTTAGTTTGAGATCTTATTAGATTTATAGATTTCAGGATGAAAAGTTAAAAGTTAAAATACAAGTATCAAGCTTCAGATTTTAGTTCTGTGACCACAAAGCAGAGATCAACTATCTTAAGGCAATTACCCCTTGACACCCCGGTTACCACTCCAAATAGTTCTTCCATTATATTTAATAGCATGTAGTTGTCAGTTTCATATTGTTCAGAGATCCAAAGTTCATTCTGCTTGCTTACATCCCTGTAGAATATAAATGAGTATTAAGATAGATTGTAAAAGAAATAGTTCATATCACTGAAGAAGTTGCTAAGAGTTAACCACTTCATCCTAGAAGTGAGATAAGACGGTGAGGGAGAAATCAGAATTCTGATCCAGAAATAATCTCTTAAGGTCTAAATAGGTGGAATTCATGCTTTCTTTATAAAAACAAAAACAAAAAAAAAAAAAACAAAAAACCAAACCAAACCAACCATCCAACCAACAAAAAAACAATAACAACAAGACAAACAAAAAAACCCAATCAACCAGAAAACACCAAACCAAAAAACACCCCAAACAAGAAATTGATTCTGGTATTCCTCTTACAATGACATGTAACATCATGCCTTAATATAGCTACAAATTACCATTAAAATGACAAGTCAGTCTCCAAAATTTTAAATCATAGATGGAACATCGTTTTCTTTATAATCTGCATTGTTGCTACACCCTTCCCATAAATAAGGTGTGAAATCCTCAGATACTGTTTGTTTCACTCTAACATGTCGCACCCTTGAATGTACTAGAGGAAGTATTCTATTTTTACATGTTTGTGGATACATGCTTGATAAAAGTTAAGTTTGGGGCTGCCACCTACTTCATAGAAAATCTTATAACTCTGATGAGTTATCAGTTCTCCAGGATGCAGGGGAGGACCTAAAAAAAGCTAGGAGGATTAGCCAGGTTAATAAATGGTTAAAAGGGTGGTGTCATAGTCAGGGGTTTGGGTATCTTGAACATATGACATAAGCTTGTAGGCCAGGTCTAGTGGGGGCTGGTGGAGCTGGTCTGATAAAGAAGGGAAAGAGCAGTTTTGGTAGACTGGTCAAGGAGGCTTTAAACTAGATGTGTTGGGGGAGGGGGCCATCATTCCATTCCAACACACCCAGTCAGTTGCCAGAACCTATAATAAAGGCTTGGAACAATGTAGAGATGTTCCAGCTCCTCCAGCCAGTGAGCCAGCCTCAGCTGGAGCTCGGCTCAGATGCCTCTATACAAATGCCTGTAGCATGGGGAACAAACAAGAGGAATTAGAGATGTGTGCACATCTACAGGAGTATGATATAATAGGCATCACAGAAACATGGTGAGATGGCTCCTATGACTGGGGTGTTGGAATGGAAGGTTACAGGCTCTTTAGAAAAGACAGGTCTGGCAGGAGGGGAGGGGGAGTTGCCCTTTATGTTAGGGATAGGCTGGAGAGTGTGGAAGTCTGTCTGGGGACAGGTGAGCAGTCAACAGAGAGTTTGTGGGTCAGGGTTAAAGGGAATATAGCTATGGGAGACATTACTGTGGGGATCTGTTACAAACCGCCTGATCAAGGAGAACCTGCAGATGAAGCACTCCATAGGCAGATAGGAAAAGCCTCATGCTCACAGGCCCTTGTTTTCATGGGTGACTTTAACCACCCTGACATCTGTTGGAGGGACGGTACGGCCCAGAACAAGCAATCCAGGAGGTTCCTCGATTGTGTGGAAGACAACTTCCTCCTGCAAGTAATAGAGGAGCCGACAAGGAGAGGTGCCATGCTTGACCTCGTGCTCACCAACAGGGAAGGGCTGGTTGGAAATGTGGTGCTCCAGGGCAGCCTTGGATGCAGCGATCATGAAATGTTGAATTTGAGATCCTCAGGACAGTGAGAAGAGCGTGCAGCAAGCTCACTGCCCTGGACTTCAAAAGAGCAGACTTTGGCCTCTTCAGGAACCTGCTTAGGAAGGTTCCATGGGACGCAGCCCTAGAGGGCAGGGGGGCCCAAGACTCTTGGTTGATGTTCAAGGATCACCTGCTACAATCTCAGGAGTGTTGCATCCCAACTAGAAGGAAGTGCAGCAGGAGGGCCAGGAGACATCCTTGGATGGGAAAGGAGCTGCTGAGGAAAATTCAAATGAAAAAAGAAGCTTATAATAAGTGGAAGCAAGGACAGGCCGCCTGGGAAGAGTACAGGGATGTTGTTCAGGAAACAAGGGACCAGGTTAGGAAAGCTAAGGCCCAGTTAGAATTAAACTTAGCTACAGGTATTCAAGATAACAGGAAGGGATGCTACATGTACATAGCAAATAAAAAACAGACTAGGGAGAATGTAGGCCCCGTCAGGAAGCTCTCAGGAGAACTGGCTACACAGGATTTTCAGAAGGCTGAGGTTCTGAATGACTTCTCTGCGTCGGTCTTCACTGGCAAAGGCTATGACCAAACCACCCAAGTCTTGGAAGGCAGACGCAGGGACTGTGAGAATGAAGGCCTTGCACCCACTGTAGGAGAGGAACTGGTTCGAGACCATCTTAAAAATCTGAATGTGCACAAGTCCATAGGACCTGATGAGATCCGCGGGTCCTGAAGGAGCTGGCAAATGAAGTTGCGAAGCCGCTAGCCATCATATTTGAGAAATCATGGCAGTCAGGTGAAGTTCCCGATGACTGGGAAAAGGGAAATATAACCCCCATTTTCAAGAAGGGGAAAATGGATGACTCGGGGAACTACAGACCAGTCAGTCTCACCTCTGTGCCTGGCAAAATCTTGGAGCAGATTCTCCTGGAAGGCATGCTAAGGCACATGAAAATCAACAAAGTGCTTGGTGACAGCCAGCATGGCTTCACTAAGGGGAAATCCTGCCTGACCAATTTAGTGGCCTTCTGTGATGGGGCTACAGAACTGATGGACAGGGGTAGAGCAGTTGATGTCATCTACCTGGACTTGTGTAAAGCATTCGACACTGTCCCACACGACATCCTTGTCTCTAAATTGGAGAGACATCAATTTGATGGATGAACCACTCAGTGGATAAAGAACTGGCTGGATGGCCGCACACAAAGAGTTGTGGTCAATGGCTCAATGTCCGGCTGGAGACCAGTAACGAGTGGTGTCCCTGAAGGATCAGTGTTGGGACCGATCTTGTTTAACATCTTCGTCGCTGACATGGACAATGGGATTGAGTGTGCCCTCAGCAAGTTTGCCAATGACACCAAGCTGTGTGGCTCGGTTGACACGCTGGAGGGAAGGAATTCCATCCAGAGGGACCTCGACACGCTTGTGAGGTGGGCTGATGCCAACGTCATGAAGTTTAACCATGACAAGTGCAAGGTCCTACACCTGGGTGGGAGCAATCCCAGGCATAGCTACAGGTTGGGCAGAGAAGAGATTCAGAGCAGCCCTGTGGAGAAGGACTTGGGCGTGTTCGTTGATGAGAAAATGAACATGGGCAGGTAGGGTGTGTGCTTGCAGCCCAGAAAGCCAGCCATATCCTGGGCTGCATCAAAAGGAACGTGAGCAGCAGGTCAAAGGCGGTGATCCTGCCCCTCTACTCTGCTCTTGTGAGACCTCACCTGGAGTATTGTGTGCAGTTCTTGTGTCCTCAACATAAAAAGGACATGGAACTGTTGGACCAAGTCCAGAGGAGGGCCATGAGGATGACCAGAGGACTGGAGCACCTCCCGTATGAAGATAGGCTGAGGAAGTTGGGGCTGTTCAGCCTCGAGAAGAGAAGCCTGCGTGGAGACCTCATAGCAGCCTTCCAGTATCTGAAGGGGGCCTATAGGGATGCTGGAGAGGGACTCTTCATTGGAGACTGTAGTGACAGAACACGGGGTAATGGGTTAAAACTTAAACAGGGGAAGTTTAGATTGGATATAAGAAGGAAATTCTTTCCTGTTAGGGTGGTGAGGCACTGTAATAGGTTGCCCAGGGAGGTTGTGAATGCTCCATGCCTGGCAGTGTTCAAGACCAGGTTGGACGAGGCCTTCGTGATATGATTTAGTGTGAGGTGTCCCTGCCCATGGCAGAGGGGTTGGAACTAGATGATCTTAAGGTCCTTTCCAACCCTAACTATTCTATGATTCTATGATATAGCACGCAGGTTTTATTTATCACTGTTTCTTTGATGTTCATTTTAGTAACATCACTGATGCTTTGTTCTTTCTTTGGGAGCTAGAAAATTAATTTTCTCTGTAATTCAGAGAAAATTAATTCCTAATCAACAAGAATTTGACCAGAATCAACCCTAAGAGAGAAAAAAACCTAGTACTACTTGAGTAGATAACTCCCTCCTTCCCCCTCGATCTTTAACTGCTTACATTTCTGATTCTGGAATGAATTTCTTTATAACAGGAAAAAAAATCTTGCTAGTGTGACTAATGTGAGGAAATGGAATTTCTTGATAAATGGATATTTCTTGATAAACAAATACCTCTTCTATGAAGAAAAGCAGAGAGTGGAGTTGCTCAGCCTTGTGAAGAGAAGACGCCAGGGAGACATTATTGCAGTCTTTCTATATAAAAAGGGGGTTTATAACAAAGAAGAGAAAGACTTTTTAACAAAGCCTGTAGCGATAAGACAAAGGGAAACAGTTTTAATCTGAAAGATAGTAGCTTGAAATTGTGCATAGGAAGATTTTTTTATGATGAGGGTGTCAAGACACTGGAACATGTTGCCCAGAGAATGCACCATCCCTGGAAGTGTTCAAGGCCAGGTTGGATGGGGTTTTGAGTAACATATTTCACTAGATCAATATGTCCCTGCATATGGAAGGTAGTTTGAATTAGATAATCTTTAATGGTCATTTCCAACGCAAACCATTTTATGTTTCTATGATTCTAGGTACTGTTGTGTGTAGATCACTGGTCTAGGGACATGGTTTAGTGATGGACTTGGTAGTGTCAAGTTAATGGTTGGATTTGATGATCTTAAGGATCTTTCCCAACCTAAATGATTCTACAATTCTATAATTCTATTCCATCTGGAGATATATTATTTCTTTCATGAATTCATTTGTTTTCTTCTCATTAAAGTACATTTTGTACAGAATCTGTAGTTACGATAATAATAAAATCAGAAAAATGGGAATTTATACAGTTAAAAGAAATGTCATGTTCAGAACTCTTTTACGCTCTGTCTAGATCTTTATACCTTGTATATGAGTAAAAATTAATAAAAACTTACGGGTGCAGGGACAGACACAGCTGACACCAAGAAACTCTAAAAAGTAAATTATTCATTTGGCTTTTTTATGGCAAGATGCTTCTTGCAGATTTTCTCCAGTACAAAGCTTTGATTAATATACTGTGAATTTAGGATAGGTGAAAAACTATTATTTCATAATATATTTCATTTTCCTTCTTTTGACATTCCCATGCAGAAAATATTCTTTGAAATGCAGAAAATCCACAGTACTGTTCGTTGTGGGTCTCATACAAAATGACTTTTAATAGGCTGTGGCAACAGCCTTTGAAAGAATAAGTATATGGTTAAAGTCACATGCCAGAACATAAGTGAGCACCTGCTTTCATACTCTACCTACAAACATAGAAAGAGAATTTCATGTGTATCTTTGAAAACAACTAGTCCCAAAAAGCAGAGATACAGCTTTGTTGCAGTTACACACCTCTGTGTCTTCAGTAGACATGAAACATGACATTTGTTTGTTTTTCGCTAAAAATTCTGTTTTAGGATCCACAAGAACATGTCTAAATGAACACTAGACAAAAACATTTTTGTTATCTCTTTGCTATTTTTTTCTTTTTTCTTTTATTTATGTAACTCTATTTTTGTTGTTATTTGTTGTTTGGAGGCCTTTTTGTTGGTTTTTTATTTTGGTTGGGGGAAGAAATTGGTGGGAGTTTTTATTTGCTTTGGTGAAAATGAAGTCTTCAGAAAGTATATTTTGTCAAACAAATCCTGTCTCTTACATACTTACAATTAATTGGACAAACAGAAGAATGAGATACATTCTGCTCTCAAATGTAAGAATGAATACTGACATTTATCTATGTTATTCACTTGGGATTAACATTAATATACTTCTCCTTCTAGAATGACAAATTATATACATCAACACTATCATTTATAGCAGATCCAATTAATTCTTGCCTTTTCAGGGGTAGTAGCAGTAGAAAAATAATTGTTAGAATATACATTTTATATTTGTAACCGGCAAAACTGAATTGGAAGAAGAAGTCCAATGGAAGCAAAAAACTGAATTTTCCAAGGTGCATAAAGGATTATGAAAGACAAAAATGTTACTAATATATTCAGTTTTGACTCCTATGCTAAACCTGTTGGATCAGCTATGATTAATCATATTAAATATTTTTGTCCTAAACCTTGATAATATAACCTATTTAATTGATAAACATGGGGGGGGGGGAGGCTGGAACAAAAAGAAATCCTTTTTCCCTCTAACTTGTAGATAGATATTTATGGAACGTATAAGGACAGAGCTGCCACAATAAAATGGAGGATAGAAATAGTAGTCACATATGATCTGAAATCTTAGTACTCCACTTTAAACCTTGCTGGTTGAAAAGTTGAAACTCAGCTAGGATTGGAATAGAAGACTTGTTACAGCATTGACCTTTTTCCACATGTCCACAGTATCAAGACTGGTGGAGCTCTAAGTTGCACCATTCTTCAGGATTTTTTGGGGGAGGTTTTTTCTGTGTTTTTGTAGCTTTTACTTCATACCAGCTATAACAGGTGACCAGCTGTGACATGATGTTGAGTAATCACCCTGAGATCAGTTTTTTGTCAGTAGTCTGCTGTAGACAGATTCTGTCTTTCAAAGTCTCTAAACAATGTCCTTTTTAAATTGCCACCTGCAAGGAAAAGCACATTTTCACAAGACTTCAGTTTGATCTCCCCCCAGTATCACTGGCTGCAAGGAAAGAAAAATGATCTATCAGTCTTCTTTTTAGGACTTTCTTTAGCAGGATGATTATGAAGCTCCTCTCACTCAAGCCTAAACAGAAAAGCCTGATTAACTCCCCAATCAGGTTTAAGTTCAAAGACAGTATTTAGGATCATAGAATCATAGAATAGTTAGGATTGGAAAGGACCTTAAGATCATCTAGTTCCAAACCCCCCTGCCATGGGCAGGGACACCTCACACTAAACCATGTCACCCAAGGCTCTGTCCAACCTGGTTTTGAACGCCCCCAGGGATGGAGCATTCACAACTTCCTTGGGCGACCCATTCCAGTGCCTCAAGACCCTTACAGTAAAGAATTTCCTTCTTATATGCAACTTAAACTTCCCCTTTCTAACTTTGAACCCATTACATTTTCTCCTATCACTACAGTCCCTGATGAAAAGTCCCTCTCTGGGATCCTTGTAGATCCCCTATGAGGTCTCCATGCAGCCGCCTTTTCTCCAGGCTGAACAGCCCTGATGTTTTCAGCTTGTCTTCATACAGGAGGTACTCCAGTCCCCTGATCATCCCCGTGGCCTACTCTGGACTTGCGCCAACAGTTATACCTTAGTTTCTGGACTGTTCTTATCAGAACCTGTGGGAACTACATTCTTTCAATTCTCCTCCCCATCCCTTCGGGAGCAGAGGGGGAGGAAGTGGGGGGAGTGAGAGAGGGGCTGTGTAGTTCTGAGTTTAAACCATGACAACACTGAAGCCAGCTCATGTTCAGTTTCTCATCAACCAATACCCACAAGTCCTTCTCTTCAGAACTGCTCTGAATCTCTTCTCTGCCCAACCTGTAGCTGTGCCTGGGATTGCTCCCACCCAGGTGTAGGACCTTGCACTTGGCATGGTTAAATTTCATGACGTTGGCAACAGCCCACCTCAAAAGTGTGTCGAGGTCCCTCTGGAAGGCATCCCTTCCCTCCACTGTATCAACTGAACCATTCAGCTGTGTCATCAGAAGATTCCTGAGGACACACTAAATACCACTGTCTGTCTTGCTGACAAAGATTTTGAGCAGGATTGGTCCCAGCACTGATTCCCCTGAAGGACACCACTCTTTACTGTTCTCCAGTTGGACATTTAGTCGTCCATGCGATTATTATCCACTGAGTGGTTCATCCATCCAATTTTTTGTCTCTCCAGTTTAGAGTCAAGGATGTCATGCAGGACGGTGTCAAACGCTTTACGGAAGCCCAGGTAGATGATATCAACTGCTCTACCCCTGTCCATCAGTTCTGTAGCCCCATCATAGAAGGCCACCAAATTAGTCAGGCAGGATTTCCCCTTAGTGAATCCAAGCTGGTTGTCACCAAGCACCTTGTTGTTTTTCATGTGCCTTAGCATGCCTTCCAGGAATCTGCCAGGCACAGAGGTGAGACTGACTGGTCTGTAGTTCCCCGAGTCATCCATTTTCCCCTCTTTGAAAATGGGGGTAAAATTTCCCTTTTCCCAGTCGTTGGGAATGTCACCTGACTGCCATGATTTCTCAAATATGATGGACAGTGGCTTCGCTCCTTCAGGACCCGTGGATGGATTTAATCAGGTCCTATGGACTTGTGCACATTCAGCTTCTTAAGATGGTCTCGAACCAGATCCTCTCCTACAGTGGGCCTAAGGTCCTCATTTTCACAGTCACTGCCTCTGCCTTCCAAGGCTTGGGTGGTGTGGTCAGAGCATTTGCCAATGAAGACTGATGCAAAGAAGTCATTCAGAACCTCAGCCTTCTCCAAATCCAGGGTAGCCAGTTCTGAAAGCTTCCAGAGAGGGCCCACATTGTCTCTAGTCTGTCTTTTATTCACAATGTACCTATGGAATTCCTGTCTGATATCTTTCACATCTCTAGTGTCCTAGGTTCAGCAGTAGCAGTCATTTTTCTCCTTCTTGGTAGCTGGTGCAGTGCTGTGTTTTGACTTTCTGCTGGGAACAGAGCTGATAACAATGATGGTTTGGTTTGGCCAAGGACTTTGTGAGCCTCATGCTCTTCCAGGGAGGAGGGGGAACCAGGAGGAAGCAGAGACGGGACACCTGACCCAAACTGACCAAAGAGGTATTCCAAACCACAGCACGTCATGCCCAGGATGTAACTGAGAGTTACTTGGAAGGGCTGGTTGTCTGTGGGGTTGGAGGAGGTATCGGTCGGTGCTTGGTCGGGCTGGTGAGGGGCGAGTTATCGGTCGACTGGTGGTGAGGTGTTGTATTCTCTTCCCTTGTTATTTCCTTTATCATTGTTATTATTGGTGGTAGCAGTAGTGATCTGTGTTATACCTTAGTTACTAAACTGTTCTTATCTCAACCAGTGGGAGTTGCATTCTTTTCGATTCTCCTCTCCGTCCCTCTGGGAGTAGGGGGAGGGAAGGAAGGGGGGAGTGAGTGAATGAGTTGCCACTGAGTTTAAACCACAACACCTAGCCAAGTTTAATTCTAACTGGGCCTAGCTTCAATCTGCAGTACAACCTAGGAATTAATTTAGACTTCAGAGAAAGAGCTAAATAGCCCTGCAATGCTCAATGCATCGTGTTACAGATAAGCCTTACCTGGTTGTCCTGGGTTTGCACTAGCAGTCAGTTTTTCTCCTTCTTGATAGCTGGTGCAGCACTGTGTTTTGACTTCCAGCCTGGGAACAGCGCTGATAATACTGATGTTTTCAGTTTTTGCTAAGTATTGTTTACCCTGACCAAGGACTTTGTGAGGCTCCTGCTCTGCCAGGGAGGAGGGGAAGCCAGGAGGAAGCAGAGACAGGACACCTGACCCAAGCTAGCCAGAGAGGTATTCCATACCACAGCATGTCATGCCTGGGGGGTAACTGGGAGGGACCCGGAGGGACAGGGGCTTCTGGGTCGGACTCGTTTCTCGGTGGGTGGAATTTTATTCTCTTCCCTTGTTATTTTCTCTTATCATTGCTGTCGTTGGTGGTAGCGGTGGTGATTTGTGTTGTACATTGGTTGCTGGACTGTTCTTGTCTCAACCCGTGGGAGTTGCACTCTTCTGATTCTCCTCTGCATCCCTTCGGGAATGGCTCTCCTTTGTGTACATTATCATGTTGTGTATACTATGTCTGAAGATGTGCAATTTTTGAAAGCTTCTCCACTGACTGCATCCCAAGGGTAAGGGAAGATTACCTGCCTCTGACAGATAACTTGATATGTTAATTGTGACCAACATTACAGATTGGTGTTTGGTATCTGAATTAATTACTTTATGAAGTCTGCCAGTGCCAGATTTGTCAGCAAAAAGAATGTTTTAATGAGAATTATACTGATCATGACATGTGCCAGAATGGCACTGGAACTGACTGAATTCAACTAATTACCCATAGCACAGTAGAGCATAGATAGCAGAGGTCTGAGTATTTTTAACATGCTGCCTACCCAGGTGCCCTTTAATGCTTAGAGATGGACTGTCTATAGAGAAATAGACTTTTTTCATTCAGGGCTTATTCAGCCTGTAATTACCTAAAGTGAGTAAAACATAGGAAGAATCATAAGTAACGCCCTGTGAAGTAGACTAATGGTGACTTTTACACGAGCAGGCAGCCAGCAAGTAGCAACTTCCCAGGCAGAAACACTGAGCTGTTCCAAATAATCTTTCCCACATTATGGTTAAATCAAAATTTCAAACTCAGACTTTGTAGCACATACTTGACAAAAGTGATTGTGATTCACGGGAAAAGCAGACTTGTTTGCTGTTCCTTGACTTGGAGAGCACCAGAGCAGCAGGGACTTCAGCATAAGGCATTTGGAAAAGGTACTGTTCACTGGATAGAGGTCATCCGTTCAGCAAGACTAGTGAAGTGGAAGTGTCTTGACACAAAGGAGGTCAAGTATTCAAAAGTAAGAGGAAGATAAACATTCAATATATGAAGAGTTCCTCAAAAGTAGTTCAACAAAAGGAAAGAAAACTGACTAGTAAGGAAAAGGAGCTTGCTTGACAACCCTTTCGGTGAAGAAGTTTTTCCTAATATCCAGTCTAAACCTCCCCTGGCACAGCTTGAGACCATTATCTCTTGTCCTATCACTTGTTACGTGGGAGAAGGGATCAGCCAACTCCTGACCTCTACTGAGTTCTTACAGACTGGTGTTTTTTATTGATCAGCATCCCATCAGTCTTTCCTCCAGCACCACAGCTCAGAAAATAATCTTGTACTAAAACTGTTTGCATAAGATTAACAGTAGTCTCTGAAGCCATGAGGAAAAGAGAAGGACTAAGAGAGAAACTAAGTTGGAAAAAAAAAAAAAAAATAGAAAGTGTAAAGAAAGAAACAAATTGTACTGATAAGATATGCGACATGAGTGAGTAATTTGAAGATTTGGATGTTTTGAAACAGGAAAAAATCCTTTAAAGTCAAATAGATGGTGGAGATATCTCTGTCAGCAGAGATAAAGAGTGACAAGTCATTAAAAGTTGCATCAGATAAATCTTTCTGTCAGCGATTCAATAGAAGATTTAAAGTTACCAAAGGTATCTGTGTCCAGCTAATTATGAAGATAAGGTAGGAGGAAACAGATCTATACTTTTTCTTATAAGTGAGGAAATGGGAGCAATGGTGAGTCACAGATCAACAAAAATATTACTAATGTAAGAAACAAGAGAATCGCTTGTGCATGTACAAAAATATGAACTGTACTTGACATTGAGAACTCTAACTCTTTTTCTGTTAGCCAGCAAATTCTGAATTCTATTTAATGTCCCCTGAATGCCTGAATATCAGTATAAATAAATCTCAGTCATCGTTACAGTCAAAATATGTTCTCCTTCACAGTACGCAATGGGATATTTTAGCACTTCAGATCAGATTAGAGAAAGCAGTATTTATGATGTACTGAAGAAGAGCAAATAATTTGTGCATGTGTTTATCTGATTTTTTTTTTTTGAGGATGACAATAAATTCAACACGAAATGAATAGATATTTTTAGGGAAATGTTAGTATCTTCTTAACATTGGAAAGAAAACCTTCAGAAACATCAACTCCTTCATATTAGATTGAAAAAGATAGTATGTATACACTCTGGTCTTTGCAGGGCAAGATTTTTATAACCCTAATTTATCTGGCTTTCTCCCTCTGGTTCCGCTTCATCAAGAAGCTGTTAGTTTTCAGTCCTGTAAAACAATCTGAGGAGAAATACATGGACAAAATGTATTCAATCAGTCTTATGTGGTCCAGTTGTCCCTTTTCCTTTCTGGAAAGTTCCTATTAGATTTATTATTTCATTGCTCATCTGGTACTCGATGGAGACAAAGATGTGCAATCATTGAAGAATAAGCATGGAAGAAGAGTCTTCAAGAAGTCATCTAATGTCTCTCCAAATGTACTTACATCATCGCTGACAATGTTTTTTCTGTCCTATAGTACAGATTGTCGTTACTGGGCTGGTTTCAAAGTAACCTCTCTCAAAGCTTTATAGACTTGAACAAGAATGTCGTCATTGATAGATCTCTGTGGCTACTTAAACAAAAACACCTTTAGATGAGAGAAAAAATTGCCAGGGACAATACCCTGGATACTTTCAAAATATGTACCTCAGTCATGCCAGAGCTAATTTGTGTACCCTGTAAGCAAATTAATGTAATCTCATGATCACTGTTATTGAACTGAGACCAGGAAATAGTCTGTAGAAAGAAATAGGAATCAAATCATGTAACACTTGTGATCTCTATGCCATATCAAATCTAAACTGATGATTATGACCACAAAATATAAGTAGGGTGAAAATAACAACAAACTCAGTCTGTATTTCCTGGCCACAGATTTTTTCTTAAACGTTTTTTTTCCCCATGAAAGAGATCAGAAGTAGGTTGTTGACAAGTCTTAGTGCTGCCAGAAAATTATTTCATGTTGGATGACTAATGGTCACCTATACTTTTAGTACCAATGAGAATATAGGATGTTATCAGACTCCAAACCAGGCATGGACTTTTAACTGTCCTCTCCATTTCTGTTGCAAGAGCACATAGAGATCAGTCTTGCTGGTTATGTTCCTGGACTTTCAGGAAAATCAACAGGTAATCCTGGGGTAGTCATAAGCAGTAAATACTCCTATATTTTTTCGCTTTCACACATCCTTAAAAATATTTTGAACTTTTTTTTTTTTTAAAGGCATCATTCATTTATATCATATTTCTTCCTCTTATTGAATCACACCTCTCAATACAAATGCTATTGAAAGAAAAGAATATCCATTAGCTGTGTTTACTACTACTGTCAAAGAGTTTTCAGAGCATCCCTCAAACCTGATGTTCAGATCTAAAATTCTCAGCATGTTTGGCAGAATGTTCACAACACAGCTATCTGTTTTTAGAGTAAGTGTCTCTCCCTATTCCAGTTAATTGAAAACAATTCTCAATCACCCTCCTGTGTTTAAAGTATCTGGATTAAGATATAGTAGTGGAAAACTATCAGGGTTTTAAAGACATATAAACAACACAGTTGTTTGAACAGTTGATAAATAAATTCAAGCTCCCCAGGATACTCTTGTTTAGGATTTTCCCAATTAGGCATTTTATTTGATCTCTGGGTCTGGGTGAGCCACAATTCTCAAGAATTGAAGAAGAGATTAATGGACTGGATACGATGGTTAATTGACCTCCAGGGTTTTGTTCATTGCTTGTCTTTGCTAATTTAATACCATTATATCCAAAGTCAAATAAATCAAAATGAGAATTAGGCTTAGTGCAACCAATATTTGAAAGGAGTTCATGGCTTGCCAGATTGTAACAGAGTTTTTTAAAATTCAAAAACCAAATTTTACAATAGATATTTTTTTCTTATGGAACATTGCCAAGATAGGTTTGCAAGAAAGTTGTTTGTAAGAAAACAAAAAGTTGTGATTTTCCATGTCAGACAGATATGTGCTAACTTGCAAAAGAAAAGTGGGAGCTGGGGGCCTAAAGATCAAATATTCAAAAAAACTATTTGGGGAGCTGCAGCATCAGAAGAATATTTGAGGAAAAGCCAATGCAATTTAGGGCACAGATAAAGGCGAAAACAGTTTTGTGGTTTTTTTTTTCCTTTAATGACAACACTTGAATCTGAAATTAAACACAGCAGGTAGGAAGATACTGCAGGGATTTTAAAAGGTATCGCACATCTGTATGCTAACAGAGTGGTTTTTACCCATAGAGATGTGGACCCCACAGTGTTTACATTCGCAAATGGGAACTGTATATTTCTTGCAAATACACTGTGTCCTGTTGACCCACTATTTAGAATAGATAATTTCTATCTGTTAATAACAGTTGTGCTTGTTTTAAATGACAGGCCAGCTTTCTAAAAAGGTGTATTTTACACAGACTGTCTTCCAAGATACATTTTTTGATTTCTGTGACTGTCTGTCTGGCAGGTATGATTTAAATACTGTTCTTCAGCTGTATAAATCAGCACAACTCTACTAGGATCAGATGTATACAATAGAATGGTTGTCATTGCTAAAAGGCCGCATCCCTCCCCCATTCCAACATGGTATACAACTGAACGACAAAAGGTGTTCTA
This sequence comes from Pezoporus occidentalis, assembly GCF_034315485.1. Taxonomy (NCBI): domain Eukaryota; kingdom Metazoa; phylum Chordata; class Aves; order Psittaciformes; family Psittacidae; genus Pezoporus; species Pezoporus occidentalis. The sequence goes on along the minus strand of NW_026912961.1, from coordinate 6,240,131 downwards.
CACTTAGCACAAGTGATTGCAAATTAAATGTCCAAAATGCCCATCCCACAGCAGTTTTCTTAGACGTCTGCAAAATGCAATGGGACCAGTAAGGCTATGGCCCTTTTCCAAAAGGATCTGAAGCATCAGGTACTGGACAGAGGCAGACTGATGTCATCTTGCAGCCTGCAGAGAAATGGCTGCTTTTCTTTTTCAGATTTTCATTTCCGGGGGTAATGTGAAGGGGAATTTGTGTAGGTGCCATAGCCGTGACGACTCCAATGGAAGCAGTTTGACAGTACCTCCTTTCCAAAAAGGCAATTGATATACTATTTTTAATCATACACATCTGACATATTTAGCAGACATCGTAACTTAGAGAAAGCTTTCTCAGATCTTTGTAGAGTATCTTCATTGTAATTTTCTTGCCCATTGCAGTGAAGACAGCTCAGCTTATAATGGTCATGGAGTTTGTTTTTGGAAAGCAGAAAGATATAAAAAGGAGAACCGATTAAAAACATGAACTCTGAAATTTTCTGAAATACAAATGCACTATACATAATGTGTTAAAAATCTATTGGTATTTCTGTATAAGGAGTCTGTATAGTGGCTTAGCTTTGATATATTTGTACAGATCATTTAAAAGTCGAGATAATAAAATATTTCATAGAACTCCATATCTCATTTACACTAATTCTCATCATTATATACTTTCAAGGTAAAGAAAAAGCTAGCTGTTAAAAGCTACTTTCTAAGATATTAAAAGTTTATCAATGTAATGTAGATAGAATTTTAACCATAAATTATAATATTCCTATATTTATTTGTAGATTTTTGGATCAGTTTCAAATATTCAAAGCTTTAACTCTTAAATACTTGATTTTATCATGGTTATTTTTAACAAAACTGGTTTTAAATATATGAAAACACTTCTGAGGAATTTTGTTGAGGTCAATTTTTACAGGATGTTGAAACCACTCTTTATTTAAAGCATGCTTTTAAGCAACAAAACTAGCAATAATCTTGATAAAAATCTTAACTTCTCAATTTGGCAACATGAAAGTATCACGGTAATTTTTGTCCTCTGGTTTGTAAAACAACCACATTTTACCACTCCTGATACACACCAAAAGTTTCTGGTTAATTTTTGGATAACTTCCAAGTGTATTCAAACCTTTCTCTTACTATTAAAAGGCTCTTCTAAGGACTTTGGCTCTCCATCACATACATGGTATTTAACAAAGGGCATTTATACATCCAGTTTTCACCATCAATGTCAAAACAATTGTCATAAACTGGCCCAAACAGGAAAGTCTCAAAACCAAAAAAGATAAAATAAATAATAGATAAAAGAAGTAACGAAGCAGTCCCAAATACATTGCAAACCAGTGATTCCTTCTGGGAAGGCATATGGACAAGCTACAGACTGGCTTGAGTTTTGTGATCTAGTGCTTCCAGACACCAGGCAGAACAGGGTAGAAGGTGGCTGCTCCTTCCTGAAAGTCTTCCCAGTCTCTTAAGAGCCACAGGGTACAGTTAGCTAGGTTGTAGGTAGTGATACACAAATTGAAATTGAGCAGCTTCAGTAGTGCTTGACTGTGTATGAGCAGTGCAGTTGCAACCAAGAAAGGAGTTTTTCAATAATTTCCAAAAGCATACAATATCTTTTTATCCACCTGTATGTTTTTTACACGAATTGTGTGAGACTAAAAAATATTTCTTATAAGCTGGGACTTTGATATTCTCAGTTCTTGCAAGGGTACTGGTTGCCCCTGTATGTGAATCATGAAATAATATGGCAAACTTTGAAAATCCATCCAGACTAAGGAACAATAGCTCTTGATGCATTGTCTTTCAGCATCCTAGATCAGTTCACAGGTCTGAACTTCTGAGTTCACCCATGATTCTTTCAGTTGTCTCTGGGAATAGGTGCAACAGCAGCTCAATCCAAACCATTACAAACAATTTACATTACCAGTCCAGGAGGAGATTTTCTTTCTTTTCAAGGTGAGATAGGGCAGGTCACTAAGACTAGGAATTCTATGGTTAGTGGTTGCACTGTAGTGTGGTGTTTTTTCTAACCCCAGTGAAGGAACAGAAAGCTTTATTCAGTGTGCAGGCCAGTGTGCTGCAAAGCTGTGTGTCCAAAGGACCAGAGAATGTAGTTCACATGAGGTGGTAAATTCCACTGGGAATTACATATTATTATCATTTAGGTGCCTGTTGCACTTGGAAAGGATGAAGTAAAAGCACAAGTTTTTACTTATCTCTTTGTTTGTGGAAGGGTCTGAAGAGACAGGATTTGCTGAAGATAGTGGCTTTCTGTAGCTCTGATGTCTTCAAACCATTCCATGATGACTCTTCTGTCTTTACTTACAGGTGGTCAATAGATGTGTAATTGAGGCTTTGCCTGTAGCATTATGCAAATTTTTTTCTGCCAGGGATGGTCAGTCCTGTTGCACAAGATATTGGTCATGCATTTGAAGAAAAAATTCTACTTTAGAAACCCTCCTTCCCAAGAAGAACATGGCAATACTTGAAAGCTGAGAATTGGCCGTGTCTTCATTAATCTTCCACAGGTATGTCCCACCTAGTCACTGCCATTTCCATTTCTAAGCTCCTCTAGAGCATTGCTGCTTGTGAGGAAGGGCAAAGCCTAAACATAGACCTTACTCCCCAGCCCCTTCCAGTTCCTGAACATTGTAACAAGGTCTTACATGTTGGTTTCAGTATGGTGAGGACTTCATCCTAGCAGACTCAGGACTTGTGTTCATGCACATGGGGCCCTGTGTCTTGCTGCAGTCAAAGGAAGATGAGGATGCCCTCTCATTCCACACCCTTATTTCATGAATATAAGTGACATGAATATAAGTGAATATAACAGGTCATATATATAATTTTAGAGATAGATATATGCAGTGTGTCTATCTCTAAAAAGTATATCTCAAGAAAGTTTTATGGAAGGTGTGCTGAGAACTTCATAGTCCTTGTCAATAAACAGGCCAGCCTTGGAAATCAGTTTTTAACAGTACAAAATGGGAAACTTATTCCTGCATTACATATGGGTACCAATGTGATCCTGCAAATAGAGTGAATCCAAACATATTCTTTACAAGACATACAATAATAACTACAATCAAAACTAATATTTCCACAACTGTTTATGCTAATGTTTTCTTACTGTTTTCTTTCTTAGAGTTATTGGCAAAGAACAAAATAAAACCATATTTAAACAGAAAAAGACAACAGGCTTATCATAATGTGGTGCAAGTTATCCTTGTTTGTAGCAGAATTTGAAACCCCTTCTGAAGTCCTGAAATACTGTATTTAAATCATAGTGTTCCCTGCTGGCTTCTGTCAGCAGTGTTTACATCTCAGTATAACATTTGACTGAACACTGCACTTCTGTAGCTTGCATAACTATGCATTCAGACAGACAGATCCAGTCTAACAAAGACAAGTGTCAGGACTGTTGGAAGAAAATTCAGCACTTACACCAGATCTTTGGAAATATTCAAGAGTCAGGGGATGTCACTGTGCTTCTTATACCCAGTTTTTACAGAGCAATGAGTGCACTAGGGATAAAATCCCTCCAATGATATCAGCAGTACACCTCCAAATTTCACTACGGCCTGGGTCCCAGTCTCTTTGAGAATTCAGCTGTGGACCTTGGTTCTAGCTGAAGAGAGATGCATTGAAATGCTAGTCCTTTATTGTTTTACATTCTTTTTTTCTAAGTCTGTAGTGAGACCATAAAAACTTCAACAGCACAAATCTTATGAGTATCCTATTTATCTTAAGCAGTGCTTTTAAATAATCCGCTTTTTATCTTGTTTGTCAACACTGTGTTTGATGCCCAAAAAGATTTACTCGAAGTGCAAACATTATCAGATACCTACTGTTCCTCTGTAGTACCTCAGGGGGGATTCAAAAATGGCCAGCTTAGATCTCTGTACTTCAAAGTATTTCCCCTGAAACCTTGTTTACAGCATAAGCAGAAAAACAAGGTCCCTTTCCCCTTTTGTACTACCATTAACCACATTAAAGCACAACACTCCACTAAATAATTCCTCTACAACATGCACACAAACTCCACCACCATCTAAAATAGGTCAATTGCTTTCATTTTAGTATGCTAATTTACCACCACAGAAACGTGATACAGGGAGAGACAAGAATGTTTTACAGTAATTTCTGCCCCATCCCCTGCTGATCTCCTATGTTATTTCACAGCTTCCCAGAGCTTTATGGTAAGATACAGTGATACCAATCCTGCTTTAAAAAATTACACAAAAGTAGAAATTTTAAAAACTTCCTCTCTTGTTCTCATGTCTTGAACATGTCAGAGAGATTTATAGCAGTTAATCCAGTATTTTATTGATCATGTCTTTCTTTTGAGTTGTGGTTTCTTTGTTTTGTTGAAGTGGAGGCTATGGCTGAATTGGATTAAACAGCACATCCTAATGTGCTTCAATAGTTTTAAGCAGAAATCAAGAGGTGTGTACATAAATATGTACACTCTGCGCTCTCGCCAGGTGTACACACTTTCCAAAAGCCAATTACAGGAGTAACTATTTTGCTGGGTTGACTGTGGCAGGCTACCAGAACCCTGTGCAGGTGCTCTCTCACTCCCTCTCCTCAACACCACAGGGGCAGACACTAAGATGGACAAGCTCACTGGTTGAGATAAAGTCAGCTAAATAACAAAAGTAAAAGCCATGCATGGAATCAAAGAAAAGGAAAAAAAAAACAAACAAGGAAAAAAATTTAAATTAAATTTAGTCTCTACGCGTTGTCATCAAGCAGATGTCCAGTCACTCATTGGAAGCAGGGCCTCAACATTGCTTGGGAAGACAAACATCAGTAACTCCAAACTCCTCCTTCCTTCTCCCCAGTTTTTATTGCCACTCATGACATGGGGTATCCCTTTGGTCATTTGGAACCCCACCCAGCCTCTTACCACCCTCACACATCCTAGCTTCGTAAGGGAGAAAGAAGTGTTTGGTGACTCAGGGTTGATGCTGAGGGGACACTGCTCAGCAATGGCCAAAACACTGGTGTATTGTCAACACTGTTCTAGCCACAAATGCTAAGCACAGCACTATATGAGAAAAGTTAATTCTGTCGCAGCCATACCCACTACCCTGTTGAATGGTATCACAAAGTATATTTCTTTTTTAGCAACAATTTGTAGCCTCATCCTTCTCATCTGCTTGTAGCAATCCAAAATTATTCTAAGACATAAATGAGGTTATACTTAGGGTATGGAACTAAGGTAGATTAAAAAAACATAATGTAATTTGCATACCTACAAACTTGCAAAGTTCCAGCAACATTAGAAACACACTTTAAAAAAAAATTATCTTCTTTTTTTAATTAGGTTCTCAAGCTTATAAAGTGGAAATTCATGTCTCGAAAGAGATTTCAAACACTGCTGTTTACATTCTTTCACAGCTATTTTCTGGGTTGCAAAGGTAAGTATAATTTTAATGAATGACTTTGTTTTCATAGTGTTCAGTGTTTTCATGAAGTGTACTTAACTTTAAAGGAACCAAAACCTTTGAAAGACCCATTAAATTAAACATTTCTGTTTCTATTTCTCAATTTTATACTTGATTGAACCTTAAAAAAAAAATTGTCTTATACCAAGGCAAGTATTTGCTGAATTTATCTTGTTTTGTTATGCTGCAACAATAATATTATTACACCCTCAAAACCCAGTGGCCCTTCTTACAGACCACATAGTTTGTGAAGATGAACTCAGGACAAATCTGTAACATTTCTCATGGTTATCTTAAGTATTATTTGAAAGCTTGTTTCTGCTGTCTTATGGATATGAAGGGAACTGTTAAAGGCAAATTAATGCATCTATTAAGCACAACAAATCATAGCATAGGTAAAATATATCATTCTATCATTCATTTATGGCAGATGAAAGAATTTGAATGCTTTCGTCAATATTTCTGTGGATTTGGAAAATACAAATTTTTGAGCAGGTCGCTGCCAGATAAATCAGCTTATAAAACAGCCTTGAAACTCTTTGTCCTGGGTTCAGCAGCAGCAGTCATTTTCCTCCTCCTTAGTAGCTGGTGCAGTGCTGTGGTTTTGACTTTTGGCCTGGGAGCAGTGCTGATAACACCGATGGTTTTAGTTGTTGCTAAGTCATGTTTACTCTGACCAAGGACTTCCTGAGTCTCATTCTCTGCCAGGGAAGAGGGGAATCTGGGAGGAAGCAGAGACAGGACACCTGACCCAAACTAATCAAAAAGGTATTCCATACCACAGCACATCATGCCCAGCATGTAGACCTGGGGCAGTTACCTGGAAGGGCTAGATCACTGCTCAGTCAGGCTGGTTATTGGTCTGTGGGTGGTGAGCGGTTGTATTCTCTTCCTTTGTTATTTCCCTTATTATTATTGGTGGTAGCAGCAGTGGTTTGTGCTATACCTTAATTACTGGACTGTTTTTATCTCAACCCATGGGAGTTACATTCTTTTGATTCTCCTCCCATCCCTCCAGGAGCCAGCTGGGGGGGGGCGGGGGAATGAGACAGAGACTGCAGGGTCTGATTTATGGCCAGGGTTAAACTATGGCAGTTCTTTTTGGAGCCCAACGTGGGGCACGAAGGGTTGAGATACCAACAGATCTGACCAGAGTGTATCTAATCATATTTGTGATAAGCATTCATTGTTTCAGATTAATGGTCACTCATGACAATGCTGATTTTTTGGCTCTCAAAGTTGTTGCTCTTGATCTCACAGTTTCAGCATGTCATACCTTACTTGCATCTGGTATTTGCTGTGTTAGTGTTTATCAGCTGGGGCCTTGGGCTAAGATTCTTGTTTCATTGTACTTTATGGTAATGACTTGTAATACAATAGAATCATTGATCATGAAACTGATCTGGCTTAGGTTCCCATTGTGGACACCACCTCTATACTTTGGGAGGTATATAATGGAAGTGTTTAACAATTACGCATCTTTTTTCTCTTCCTCGGGTGGTCAACCCATGAAGGATACATTCCCTCACACTCCCAGCCCCACCACCAGACTGTTTACTGCATTGTTTGAGAGTTCTGAAGGTTTTGAATGGCCTTTAGGTACCCTTGAGACCTGCCTGCTCATTGTGATGGGGATCAGCATGTTGGCACACATACAGAGTGTGTTTTACCCACAACCATTTTGTCTGATATCAAGAGCTGAGCAGAGTTGGGTTTGGGCCTTGTCTAGGGTTAGACAGTAACATAGGAGGAACAGGATATTTCACCTGAGGCTGAACAGTCATGAGTGCAGGATGTGTGGGATAGTATGGGCAAGTATCTAGGCTAGTGGGCCCCTCCAGTGCTTTGAAATTTCACCACTGAGCAAGTGCAAAATCCAGAAAAATTAGTAAAACACTTAAATGAGGTGTGTTGTCATTCTGGTCATATCAGAGAGGGACAAATCATGGCAACATGGCCTATGCTTACAAAGCCCTGTTCAACACTATCCAGCACCTTCAAAATAATAAAAATGTCCCTGGATCTGATGGCAGAACAGCTACACCAGCCCCAGCGACAAGTACAGCAGCTACCCAAACTTCAACCGCAATCGACAGCGCAGCTAATCCAGCTCCAAGCACAGCAGCTACACCAGCCCCATTGACAAGCATAGCAGCTACCCAAACCCTGACAACAGATACTGCAGCTAAACCAGAGGACCAATTCGTACCAATATTGGTTACTCCTGTACACAAGGGGGAAAGCAAAACAAAGACAAGATGAAGGAACAAGATGAAGAGGCAATGGCAATGCACTTTCTACCTAGGACAGCATCTGATCAGGAGTCATCATCACATGATGAAGAAGAAGAAGAAAAGGTGACTTCTCAACCTCAGACCTCCACCGAGCTATGGAATCTGAGAAAAGATTTTACCTGTCAACCAGGGGAGCACATCATCACCTGGTTGCTCCGATGTTGGGACAATGGGGTTGACAGTCATGAATTAGAAGGTAGGGAAGCCAAGCAGCTGGGATCACTTGCTAGGGAAGGGGGAATTGACAAAACAATTGCAAGACAGAAACAGTCCCTCAGCCTTTGCAGGCAGCTCTTGGCAGCTGTGAAAGAAAGGTTTACATGCAAGGATGATGTTAGGAGTTGTTCAGTCAAGTGGACTACTCTAAAGAAAGGCATCCAGTCTCTGAGGGAATCAGCCATCGTAGAGATGATCTATCACATCAAGCCGAATAACGGGGATGTACCCATAGATCCAGATGAAGTCGAATGTACATGACCCATGTGGTGGAAATTTACACGGAATGCACCGTCATCATATGCCCATTCATTGGCAACAGTAACCTGGAATGACAGAGTACCACTAACAGTGGATGAAATGGTTCAGAAACTCTGAGAGTTTGAAGACGATCTCACCCCTTCCATCATTTCAGCTGTGGAAAACCTGTCCCAGGACCTCAAACAATTGGGGGACGATCTATCTGATCTATCCAGCTCCTCACATGTACCAATCCACATCTCAGCTATGAACAGAAGGCGTCCTACTGAGAGAAGATACAGAAGGCCATACGCCACGGGTCACCCTATGGTTTTACCTGCAGTATCCTGGAGAAGGCATGATGAAGTCAGATGGAAAACCTACCTCAGCTTTGGAGGAACTGGTGCATGAATTGAAGAGGAGAGCAAGGGTCAAGGCTGATCATTCCATGAAAGCTGCAGCTTCAGTCTCTGGTGAGCAGTTTCCCAGATGGAATGGAAGAGCTGATTTTACTCCAGCTCCTGTGATAAAGAAAAATAATCCCTTTCTACAAAACTTAAGTGTCCAATGCTGTGATGACTATTAGAGGGGCCCTGCCTCCAGACAGGTGGAGGTAGAGGACAATCAGATTTACTGGACTGTGTGAATCAGATGGCCTGGCTCATCAGTCCCATAAAATAGTAAGGCTCTAGTAGATACTGGTGCACAGTGTACCCAGATGCCATCAAGCTGTCAAGGAGTGGAACCCATCTGTATTTCTGGAGTGACAGGAGGATCAAAAGAATTGACTGTACTAGAGACTGAAATCAGCCTGACTGGGAGGAAGTGGCAAAAGCACCCTATTGTGACTGGTCCAGAGGCTCCATGCATCCTCGGCATAAACTACCTCAGGAGAGAGTACTTCAAAGACCCAAAAGGCTACTGATGGGCTTTTGGTCTTGCTGCTTTGGAGACTGAGGAAATTGAGCAGCTGTCCACTTTGCCTGGTCTCTCAGAGGATCCTTCTCTTGTGGGGTTGCTGAAGGTCGAAGAACAACAAGTGCCAAACTATCTCGACCACAACAGTGCGCCGGCGGCAACATCGCACCAACCCAGACTTCCTGATTCCCATCCATCAGCTGATCCGTACACTGGAGAGTCAGGGGGTGATCAGCAGGACCCGCTTGCCCTTTAATAGCCCCATATGGCCAGTAAGAAAGTCTGACGGAGAGTGGAGACTAACAGTAGACTATTGTGACCTGAACAAAGTCACACCACCATTGAGTGCTGCCGTACCAGACATGCTGGAACTTCAGTACGAACTGGAGTCAAAGGCAGCCAAGTGGTATGCCACGATTGATATTGCCAATGCATTTTTCTCAATTCCTATGGCAGCAGAGTGCAGGCCACAGTTCGCTTTTCTTGGAGGGGTGTTCAGTACACTTGGAACCGACTGCCCCAGGGGTGGAAACACAGCCCTACCATCTGCCATGGACTGATCCAGACTGCACTGGAACAGGGGCAAGCTCCAGAACACCTGCAATACATTCATTGTGGAGGCAGTGTTCTCACAGGAGAATGGATAATTGGTACATAAACTCTGAAAACCCTGAAAGATACAGGAAGGCCATGAGAGGCCCAAGGAAGCCTAAACAAGCAAGATAAGAAGAAACTAGATTTCACCAAGTTAATGAGAACTGTGGACTGTTGGCAAACTTTCGAGGTCAAGTTCCCACACCTGTGCTTAACCAATTACATGCTAGTTGCAAAGGCTCTTCAAGACATGTTCAATCATAATATGCCAAATCACTGTAAGTGCATGTAAGAAACAGTATTTAAGGGGTTAAGGCTTTGTAATAAATGGCTTTTTGTCTGATCATATTGATCTCTGACTGAGTCCATATATATTCTGTAGCAACTGGGGCCCGAACAGGGACCCCCCTATTTTTTCATATTGAAGCTGAAAGAATTAAAGCGCGTGGCACCGAAGAAAGTGGAAAATGCAGAGCCGCAGGGACATCGGCTGGATTCGATCCGGCAGGACCAGGATCGGGAGGTAAATGCCTCAGAACGGACCCTAGTGAGCCTGGAAGACACTGCACAGTGCAAATAAGGTGACAGCCTACTGGGTCTGGAAGAGGGTTAGGATGGGGAATCAATTAAGTAAAGAAGAAACGACCATCCTTAATCTCTTCCAGCATATCCTCTCCGCGAGAGGGATAGAATATGATGATAATTTGTTAAGAAGACTATTGCTCTGAAGTAAAGAAAAAGAGCTGATCAAGGGGGTTACTGAAGCTCTTGATCTCGGGACTTGGGAAAAAACTGGGACATGCCTGCGGGATGAAGTTACCTGTGGGTCTAAGGAGGCGAAATCTCTTGCTGCCCCCTGGTGATTAATGAAAGAGACTCTAGCCGCAATAAAGGCTGAGAGAGAGGCTGGAAAATCTGCTTTTACAGTGCTCTTTGACTTGCCTTCACAACAGCAGGGTGCAGCATCTGCATTAGATTCAGCACCCGGTGCTACACCCATGGTAGTGTCGTCTGTTTCGGGCACGAAATATTGTGGCCAAAAACTGGCACGCAGTAAGGTACGAATGTTTGAGGACCCTGTGCCTTTCCCCTACCCTATGTCAACAACGCCTTTATAGGTGGTAGCTCCAGTTGATACTCGGGAGCCTGTAGGGGCTGCTGAGCAACCGAAACAAACTGATGTTAACCCTTTTCGTGCTGCTACTGCCCCTAAACTTAGTCCCCAAGAATTTTTGCAGGGGTGGGAGTCTCCTAAGGAGGAGAGTGTAACTCCGAATAAATACCCACCTCCGCCACTGCTTACATCGCTCCCACCAGAGCCTCAAAATGAGTGGAACTGGGGACAATGGACAAAATCCTTAGATAAACAATTGCAGAACTTGCAGGACTGTCTGGACAAACTGGGGGAGGAGAGGGTCAAGCCCCAGAAAAAACGGAAAAGACAGATAAGATCAGTCCATGTGATATGCCGTTACCACCGACTCCTACATCTAATAAAGCTAATCCGAGTGCCATGAGATGGCGAGGCTGCATTCAGGATGCAATTATAGACGGTACTATCTTACTGATAATTGGTGCATTCTCTGTTATTATAAATTCTCAGGGACAGTCTGTCTGGACTCCTATGGACTGGAAAGCTATGAAAGAAATTAAGGGAGCAATTACTCAGTATGGGTTGTCTTCTTCATATACACAGCAAATGTTATCTGCTTTCTTTTCTAGTAATGTTCTAACTCCAAATGATTGTCTCAGAGTGGCTGTAATTTTATTAACTCCTTCACAGCTCCTACATTTTAAAAGTGGGTTTGAGGAGTTTGCTGCAGGGGCTGCAGACGAGAATTCAGAGTGTAATCCTCATCACCCTTTGCATGGTGTTTCATCTGAAATGTTATTGGGAAAGGGACAATTTCACCCTGATGGGAGTACAAGCTCGTATGAAAATTGAAATTTTACAGCAAGCGCAGCAATTGACTTTAGCTGCTCTGAAAGCTGTGCTGGAAGCAGGAAAGCCTAATCCTTCATATACATCAGTAAAGCAGGGACCTACTGAGCCCTATATGCAGTTTATTGACAGATTGACAGAGGCTATCAAAAAGAATATTGATCTGGCATCTAATGCTGAAGAATCGATGCTTATGTCTCTGGCTATGGAAAATGCTAACCCAGCTTGTAAGCGTATTTTGCAGGCTTTGACAAAATCTGCTGGTCTTCAAGAAATTATGGATGCATGTTCTAAAGTAGGCACAGCAGAGGAAAAGGCTGGATACATGGCTACTGCCTTCGCCGCTGCTGTTAAACCCCTCCTACAACAAGGTCAGGGTGATCATGGGGGTCCTAAAGGTATGAGATGTCATAATTGTGGACGGATGGGACATTTTAAAAAGCATTGTACTGCAAAGAAAATTAGTTCAGCAACCTGCCCCCCTCAGTGTGGTGTTACTGATTTTGCAGACAAATGTATTAAATGTGACAAATTTGACCACAAGACAATTGCCTGTCATTCAAAGTTTAAAAAAGACGGAACCCTGTTGGGAAACTTGAATGTGAGCGCGATGCCACCCCATGCGACAACACAAAATCAGGGTGTCTGGACTGCATCCCCTCCACCACTGCAGGGAGTGCCGGAGTGGATGTGGTAACAGCAATAGATTTTATTATAACTGATACTTCTATTCATTGTATTCCACCTAAATTAAATGGGCCTCTTGGTCATGGGTTATGTGCTTTGCTGCTGGGATGATCATCAACATCAAGGAAAGGAATCTTTGTATTACCTGGTGTAATTAATGCTGACTATACTGGAAATATTGGGATCATGGTGCAAACACATGCTCCTCTGGTCAACATCCCTGAAAATTCGAAAATAGCTCAATTAATTCCATTTGAAGCAAAAGTCCCTCAGACGGGGCCAAAAATTAGAGGAAATCAGGCCTGGGGTTCCATGGGAATACCACAAATTTTATTTGCTTTACACATAGCAAAGTACAAACCTGAGGACAGTCTCTATAAGAAGTTGTGATAATCAAACAATTAAGTTGCTTATGTTAATTGATACAGGAGCTGATGTCACTATTACACCATATCACCAATGGCCAAAGACCTGGCCTTTGGAACTTACCACAGCAGGAGTTGTTGGAATAGGGGAAATGCAATCAACTCAAATCAGCAAAGAATTGGTGGATGTGTTTATGTCTGATGGAAGTCATACCCGAATTAGACCATATGTTATGCCTTCTCCTATTGCATTGCTTGGACGAGATGCTCTCAATCAAATAGGAATGAAACTGACCACAGGAAATTTTTAGTGGCGGACATTGAGGGATGGCCAACCTATAAATTGCAGTGGCTTACTGAAACGCCTGTCTGGGTTGATCAATGGCTGCTGACAAAAGAAAAGCTGTCCCATATTCACCAATTGATCAATGAACAGTTAGAAACAGGCCATATTGTGCCATCCACTAGTCCATGGAATACTCCAATATTTAACATTCCTAAGAAAAATGGAAAATGGAGACTGCTACATGACCTCAGAGCTATCAATGCAGTTAGGAAGGACATGGGAGCTTTGCAACCAGGCTTGCCTAGCCCTTCAGTGATACCTCAGGGCTGGGATTTAATAATAATTGATTTAAAAGACTGTTTTTTCACAATTCCTCTACACCCAAGCGATTGTGAGAAATTTGCTTTCTCTGTCCCAGCAATTAACAAAGGAGAGTCTGCTAAGAGGTATGAATGGGTTGGTTTACCTCAAAGTATGAAAAATTCTCCTGTTATTTGTCAACTGTTGCCTGGGCATTGCAACCAATCCGGTAAAAACTGCAAAAATGTGTTATCTATCACTATACGGATGATATCCTAATTGCAGGCAAAGATCTAAATAAGGACCATCTGCTCTGCCTGCTACAATCAGAATTAGTGAAAGCAGGACTGGTAATTGCACCAGACAAGGTGCAACGTGAAGCCCCTTGGAAATATTTGGGGTGGATCATTTCCAGAACTGCAATTAGGCCTCAAAAAGTTAAAATTACCACACAGATAAAAACCTTGTCTGACGTGCAGAAATTGATGGGTGATATCCAATGGATCCACTCTTTGTGTGGAATCACAAATGATGATCTGACCGATCTCATGCCCCTTTTAAAGGGTAACTCAAAGGCAGAACAAAAAAGAGTTCTATCAAAAGCTCAGTATGAGGCCTTAGATCACATCATGACAAAAATCACTACCTCTTATGCTTCTCAATGGAATCCAGATTTACAGGTTATTCTGTTTATTGTCAACAGTGAGTATCATCCATTTAGTCTACTAGCACAGTGGGATTCAAAAGACTGCTCCTTTATGCCTTTTAGAATGGATTTTCCTGTCTTATCGATTACGTAAAACTGTAACTACTCAGTTAGAAGTATTTGCTCTTCTGATTGTACAAGGTCTTTCACATTGTCAGGAAATTATGGACTGTGATCCATCACAAATTTGTTTGCCACATACGAGGGTATGGTTAGACTGGGCACAACAATCTAGCTCTGCTTTTCAGTCTGCTCTGATAGGTTTTGTTGGTCCTGTTAATATACATTTTCCACCTCATAAGATGTTTACAACGCTAAAGAATAATCAGTTTGAAGATGTTACCTTTCATTCTAGTAAACCTGTTGTAGGATTAACTGTCTTTACAGATGCAAGCAAAATCAATCACAGAGCCGGATATGTTTGGCACACAGATGATGGCTGGAAAGAGCAGAAAATACTTGGTCATTTTTTCAATTCACTACAAACACTAGAGCTAGGTGCTGTTATTGCAGTATTTCAGCGATGGCCCCTCTTAATATTGTCTGTGATTCTTTATATGTTGTAGGCATTGTTCAATGTATAGAAAGGGCAATTTGACAAGAAGTCACTAATCACAGGCTGTGGATCTTGTTAAAAACCTTATTACATCTTGTGAATACTCGTAAATGTACATATTTCATTATGCATATTCACAGTCATTCAGGCCTTCCAGGAGCCTTAGTGAAGGCAGTAACAAAGTGGATAAATTAGTTGCCCCAGCATGGGCAGGACCCTCTGTAAATATTTTTCAACAAGCTCGAGCATCTCATGCCTTTTTCCACCAATCAGCAAAAATGTTAGTTCGACAGTTTGGACCGTCCCTAACAGATGCCCGAGGCATTGTGCAGTCTTGCCCCGATTGTCAAGGCCAAGCAGTAGGTATAGGCCTTGGAGTCAACCCTCAAGGCCTCCAGCCTCTTCAGCTTTGGCAAACGGATGTGACTCATGTACCCTCTTTCGGGAAATTGAAATATGTCATGGTACTATTGATGCTTTTTCTCACTTTGTCTGGGCCACTCACCTGGCTGGTGAGACTGCACGTGCATCTACGCGGTTGTTTTGCAGCTATGGGAGTACCTTTACAACTAAAAACAGACAATGCACCTAGCTATACCTCTTCAACACTTTCGAGATTTTTGAATACTTGGGGTATTTCTCATGTCACTGGTATTCCTCATTCTCCTACAGGACAAGCTATTATTGAGCGAACACATCAAACTTTGACACAACTGTTGGGAAAAAAAAAAACGGGGGAAGAAGGACTTAAACCAGTAGCAAGGATACAGAAAGCTGTAAAGGAGACTTTAATGACCACCTGCCATAATACATGGTCAAGCATTAGGTTCAGGTTATATGACTAAAACTCTGGGTATTCTGGTCCAGGATAACAATTTGGAAACCGGTATTTGGAAAGGTCCTGCAGAAGTAAAACTAACTGGTTGAGGTTATATGTATATGATTACAGATTCTGGTCTGTGGTGGGTGCCAGCTCCATGGGTGAAACTGTGGAAAGAGCCAGCACCGCCCCAGGGCAACCCCTTGTCAGTGACTGAATTAATTGAAATTTGAGCTTAGGACTTCCATTTTATGGATGTTTTCAGTCCTTCTTAAAGTGAAGGGAGCAATCTTTTTTATGTTAAAGTAAAAAAAAAAAAACAAAAAACAAAAACCATCCACACACACCCCCCACATCCCCCCGAACCTACAGCAGGACAAACACGGGATACAGGCGTATTGTGTGCATTTCTGGTGGTGGGAAGGTCTTTTGTATGCTCTTATCGGGGTATTGGGCACACTGTGACTCATTTAATACAGTCTCTCTGTGATACTCATGAACTAGAAGTTGGTAAAAATAAGTATGTCCAGGTTTCTATCAACCTTTGGAGACCTTTATAGATATTGCTGGCCAGTTCTTCCAACATAGGCTGGCCACCAGTGTCGGAATGAGTGTGCCTTTTGGTCAGTATAAAAGCCGAAGCCTCATGAGCTGTGGGGGAGGCAGAGCCTCTGTGGGGATGCCCGCTAAAGTTGAGCCTGCCACCTTGCACTGCAATGATGCTTCTCGGAGCTGGTTCCCTGTTAAGTCTCCACAGGGTCCTTGTGCCACGTTCTGTACGTGGGACTGTGTAGTGGGAGTAATAATTGTCTTTTTGTGTTTCAAACATTGTAGTTGTGTGGAGTGTGCTTGTGGGATCCTGTATGTGTGTGTGTGTGTGTTGAGGGCAATCGGTGTTTTGTGTATGTTTTTTGTTGTTGGGTTCATGTAAAAGTTTTTAACGGGCAGCAGTTTAACATTTCGGGCAAGAAAGGGTTAATGCAAAAGTGCGGCTGCCGGCAGGTATTTATGGCTGCTGCTGAAGCCGGCAGGCTGCGGTAGCTGCTGCCGAGCAGGCCGGCGTTTGCAGGGTGAGCAACTTTGTGTCAAAAAAAAAAAAAAAAAAAGAGGCAATGATGCAGCAAACTCCTAACAATGTGCAGTTTAACCTGTCTGCTTCTCAAGAACTGATAACCTGGGGGAGGGGGTATATTTGTGTCCTCCTGCCTACAGGTCCATGGTGACTGCCTGCAGTTTGTCAAGCCTTGCCATGAGCTGGACAGACGAACGGAAAAACCTGATGCCTCAGCTACAGGAGCTGACCGTGAATACCCCAAGCAGAATAAGTTAGAGGAAGAGAAAAATGAATGACTGCAAAACATCACTTGGGGGCAAATGAAAAGTAACATCCTGAATATGTGTGCTTGTAAAGTAGCTATTATTAGAGGCTGTAATTTTGTGTATAAAACCACCTGTATTTACTAGCCAGTTGCTAATAAGAAACTACACTTTGTATTGTATAGATTTGTCACTTGTAAAAGAGATGTTAGAGTATGGAAATTTGCAGTAGCTGCTAGAAAATGCTAAGGCAAAAGCTGGAAAAATTCTAATACAATGGTAGTGTTATAAAGCAGGTGATGGAACAAACTAAGAGGGTGGGAGAATTCCACTGGTAAGAAATTTCTTTGGCTAGTCCCTCGCTGCCATCAGCATCTTCAACATGCTGCTGCACCCTGTAGTAGTTACTCTGCTAATGTAAATTTGTGTGTGCCTTGCTGTAGTAGCGACTTGTTACTGGATGAAGCAGGTGAAACTGTGCATTGACAACAAGATGCAAGGACTGAGGCTGACAAAATGCCTGCTACCACAGTCAAGGGCAAGACTGGGTTGGCCTCTGTGTTTGCCACCAAGAAGAACCTTTAGCTCCGCTGTTGGCTGCGACCCAGCAGGCGTGGAGCGGTGGGGACACAAGCCATGCCAGACCTTGATGTGAAGGATGGCCTCCCCTGTTATCAGAGAGCCATACAGCAGAAAAAAGGGGCAGGCCCAGCAGCCTGTAGTTGGCATATATCGGAGATATGATCTAGCCCAAATCCCCTGCTTAATAAGGGTCATCCAAAACATATATAAAACAAAAAGGGGGAGATGTGGAGGCAGTGTTCTCACAGGAGAATGGATAATTGGTACATAAACTCTGAAAATCCTGAAAGATACAGCAAGGCCATGAGAGGCCCAAGGAAGCCTAAACAAGCAAGATAAGAAGAAGCTGGATTTCACCAAGTTAATGAGAACTGTGGATTGTTGGCAAACTTTCGAGGTCAAGTTCCCACACCTGTGCTTAACCAATTATACGCTAGTTGCAAAGAGTCTTCAAGATATGTATCCAATCATAATATGCCAAATCACTGTAAGTGCATGTAAGAAACAGTATTTAAGGGGTTAAGGCTTTGTAATAAATGGCTTTTTGTCTGATCATATTGATCTCTGACTGAGTACATATATATTCTGCGGCAATTCATGACATTATCGTGTGGGGCGATACAGCGGATGAAGTCTTTGAGAAAGGGAGGAAAATAATCCAAACCCTGCTGAAAGCCGGTTTTCACATAAAACAGAGTAAGGTCAAGGGACCTGCATGGGAGATTCCATTTTTGGGAATAAAATGGCAAGATAGACATCACCAGATCCCCACAGATGTGATCAACAAGATAACAGCAATGTCTCCACCAACTAATAAGAAGGAAACGCAAGCTTTCTTGGGTGCTGTGGGGTTCTGGAGAATGCACATCCCAAATTACAGTTCGATTGTAAGCCCTATCATGTGACCCGGAAGAAGAATGATTTTAAATGGGGCCCTGAGCAACAACAAGCCTTTGAGCAAATTAAACGCGAGATAGTTCATGCAGTAGTCCTTGGACCAGTCCGGACCGGGCCAGATGTAAAAAATGTGCTGTATACTGCAGCTGGGGAGAACAGTCCTACCTGGAGCCTCTGGCAGAAAGCTCCAGGGGAGACTTGAGGTTGACTCCCCAGCTTTTGGAGTTGGGGATACAAAGGATCTGAGGCCAGCTATACCCCAACCGAGAAAGAGATACTGGCAGCCTATGAAGGGGTTCGAGCTGCTTAGGAAGTGATTGGCACTGAAGCACAGCTCCTCCTGGCACCCCGGTTGCCCGTGCTGGGCTGGATGTTCAAAGTCAGGGCCTCCTCTACACATCATGCAACTGATGCTACATGGAGTAAGTGGGCTGCACTAATTACACAACAAGCTTGAATAGGAAATCCTAGTTGTCCAGGAATTCTAGAGGTCACCATGGACTGGCCAGAGGGCAAAGATTTTGGAATGTCACCAGAGGAGGAGGTGGTGCGTGCTGAAGAGGCCCCACCATATAATAAACTGTCAGAAAGTGAAAAGCAGTATGCCTTGTTTACTGATGAGTCCCGCCGTATTGTGGGAAAGCATCAGAGATGGAAGGCAGCTGTACGGAGTCCTGTACAACAAGCTGCAGAAACTGCTGAAGGAGAGGGTGAATCGAGTCAGTTTGCTGAGGTGAAAGCCATCCAGCTGGCCCTGAACATCGCTGAACAAGAAAAGTGGCCAGTACTTTACCTCTATACTGACTCATGGATGGTGGCAAATGCCCTGTGGGGGTGGCTGCAGCAATGGAAGCAGAGCAACTGGCAACACAGAGGTAAACCCATCTGGGTTGCTGCACTGTGGTAAGATATCACTGCCTGGGTGCAGAACCTGGTGGTGAAGATACTCCATGTAGATGCTCATGTACTCAAGAGCTGGGGCACTGAGGAACACCAGAACAACCAGCAGATGGATAAAGCTGCTAAGATTGAAGTGGCTCAGATGGACTCAGATTGGCAATATAAGGGTGAATTATTTTTGGTCTGGTGGGCCCATGACACCTCAGGCCATCAGGGCAGAGATGAAACATACAAATGGGCTTGTGATCAAGAGATGGATTTAACAATAGACACTATTGCCCAGGTTATTCATGACTGTGAAAAGTGCTGTAATTAAGCCAGCCAAGCGGTTAAAGCCTCTTCGGTATGGAGGACGATGGCTGAAGTGCAAATATGGGGAGGCCTCGCAAATTGATAATATCACACTCCCACCAGCCCACCAAGGCAAGCGCCATGTGCTTACCATGGTGGAAGCAACCACCGGGTGGTTGGAAACACAAACTGTGCCTCACGTCACTGCCCGGAACACTATCCTAGGCCTTGAGAAACAGATTTTGTGGCGACACGGCACCCCAGAGAGAGCTCAGTCAGACAATGGGACTCATTTCCAAAACAACCTTATAGACAGTTGGGCCAAAGAGCATGGCATTGAGTGGCTATATCACATCCCCTATCATGCACCAGCCTCTGGGAATATTGGACAGTACAAGGAGCTGTTAAAAACTACACTGAGAGCAATGGGTGGTGGAACTTTCAAGCATTGGGATTCACACCTACCAAAGGCCACCTGGTTGGTCAACACCAGAGGTTCTGCCAACAGGGCTGGCCCAGCCTAGTCAGAACTTTTACATATTGTAGAGGGGGACAAAGTTCCCGTGGTGCACATAAAGAATTTGCTGGGGAAGACAGTCTGGGTTATTCCTGCTTCAGGTGAAGGCAAACCCACTCATGGGATTGTTTTTGCTCAGGGACCCAGATATACTTGGTGGGTAATGCTTGAAGATGGGGAAGTCCAATGTATACCTCAAGAGGATTTGATTTTAGGGGAAAACAGCTAATGAACTCAATTGTATGCTGTTGCCTGCTATGTAGCACTTTTATAGCCCACCAACTAGATGTCTTCAGGTCACCAGCAATTGTCCCTGACTTCCTTCCGACCATCATCCCAACAAAGAATGAACTTTGATGAACCTAGATGAGTTCTGCCGTAAAAGAACGATCAGCATCAGCAGGCAATGAACCAACACTGCACACAGCCTCTCCTGCTCTGAAGGACTGTTACAAGAGATGGAGCCCAACATCATGGACTGGATGGACTCAGCAGCTTTACAGGGATCGGTCCATGCACTAAGGAATGATATCTCTCTCTCTCTCTCTCTCTGTGGATGTATATATATATATATATACATACATATATATATATATGAGACAAGAGTGATAGTATAATGAAAATGTGGGATCTGAACATGATGTGAATGATATGGAATAAAGGGTGGATACTCTCCTGGGTTCAGCAGTAGCAGTCATTTTTCCCCTTTTAGTAGCTGGTGCACTGTGGTTTTGACTTTTGGCCTGGGAACAGTGCTGATAACACCAATGGTTTTAGTTGTTGCTAAGTTATGTTTACTCTGACCAAGGACTTCCTGAGTCTCATTCTCTGCCAGGGAAGAGGGGAAGCTGGGATGAAGCAGAGACAGGACACCTGACCCAAACTAATCAAAGAGGTATTCCATATCACAGCACATCATGCCCAGCATGTAGAACTGGGAGCAGTTACCCAGAAGGGCTAGATCACTGGTCAGTCGGGCTGGGTACCAGTCGGAGGTTGGTGAGCGGTTGTATTCTCTTCCCTTGTCATTTCCCTTATCATTATTATTGGTGGTAGCAGCAGTGGTTTCTGTTATACCTTAATTACTGGACTGTTTTTATCTCAACACGTGGGAGTTGCATTCTTCAATTCTCCTCCTCATCTCTCTGGAAGTGAGTGGGGGAAGGTAGGAGTGAGAGAGGGACTGCGTGGTTCTGATTTACGGCCCGTACTTAAATGTTGGGGGTCAAGCATGGACAGTCGGACAGGTCTACAGCAAGCTGTGAGAATATGAACTTATAACCCCGAGTCAGGAGAAGAAGCAATGTCGAAATCAGCAAAACAAGAATGCAGTAACAGGATACCAGTAACCGCAAAACAGGATATAATGCCAAGCTAACGCAAACACCTAGGGCCAATCAGAAAAGGAATAGCGGCGCGTGAACACTTCATGGACAAAGCGAGACAGCCAATCAAGTAGTGCGTGATCGCGTGTAAGGAAGTTTATAGCAGTATATTAAGAGCAGCCTTGTAAGCAATAAACGGAGCTTTTTGCAAATGTACATCGTGTCGGTGTTTGCTCCCCTTCACCTGGCCGCTGCATTCTGGTGACCCTGACGTGATACCAGCAGAGAAGAAGCGGACGAGAGAAGGTGGAGATCCCGGCTGCTCGAGAGAAGCAGGCAAATAAGTTGAGTTACGTGGCCACGGCTGACTGGTGAGTCAGGCAGACTGCGGTCTGGTTCGGGATGGGTTCCGCTGTATCAGCGATAGAAAAGGCTATGATAGAGGGACTGTTAAGCATAGCAAAGAAGACAGGGTATTCGATACCCCGGCAGGAGCTTGTGGACTTTCTTTTTTTGGTGCAGGCGAAGGGGATTGCTAGAATCTACAGGACAGTTATTTTCGAAGGATCAATGGCGCAAAATAGGGGAAGAATTATGGGAGAGCGTTCAGACAGGGCACAAGGAGGCAAAGAAGCTAGCACGCACTTATCGCTCCGTTAAGCTCATGATCGACCAGGTGCATGCAGATGCAGAAATTGCGGCTGCATTGCAGGATGCGTTGAGTGGGAGCATGAAAGACTCAGACTTAAAGGGCTCGGATTTAGTCGAGTGGGGTTCTTCCCCCGACCCTGTGCCTCCCTATAGTCCCCCTGAACAGAAAGTTGCGGCTCCAGTGAATAAGAAAGGGGAGTTTGATGACATAATCATCCCCTGGGACCCTTCAGAAAGGTCTCACATGCAACCATCTGCACCCCCTGAGCCCGAAGCTATGGAAGTGCAACCTGAGAACGTACCGCTACCACCCGACGAGCACGGTAACCCTCAGGAAAAGTCACCTTATGCCGAACTTTTAGAAGAATTACGACAACACCACCGCCAAATGACAGAGTTAATGACAGCCATGCAGGAACTGAATAAGGATGGGGACAAAACCAGACGGCGAAACTTGTATGAGAAAGCTATGGAAGCAGTTAAGGAAGGGATAAAAAACATCGAAAGGCAACTAGATCAAAAGGAGAGGTTGGAAGGGGGAGGGCGAGAAGCAATTAAGAAAGCGATAAGGCAGGGGAAGCTTTCGATTAAAGATGGGCATGAGGAAATAAAACGTTTATATGCGGTGGGAGAAGGGTTAACAGAAAGAAAGGAATTGCAGGATGAGTTAGATGAGGGAATGATGGAAGATGAAAGAGAAAAGGGATATATCCCTACTGGACAGGATAAATATATCCCTACGGATCGTTCTTTTGATATGGGGCGAAGGTGGAAAGGGATTGTTACACAAGCTAACTTGAGTGGAGAAGTCACTTTAGAACCATTGATCTCGGCCCCGATTAGAATTACGCAAAACGGGGCAGAGTGGATACCCTTAGAATGGAATCTGGTTTCGAAATTGCAACAAAGTGTCATGGCCTATGGAGCCACTAATTCTGCTGTAAGGTGACAAATGACAGCATTTATGAAATATCAAGAGCTTATTCTGGCAGATATCAGATTACTTACGGAGACCCTCTTGGGGGCTACTGCATATACCCTGTTCCTGATGAAATGGCAAGAGAGGTTAGAGCTAAAACAATTGGATAATGTCCACTTGCCAGATGGAGATCCACTAAAATTTGCTACCCTAGAGATGTTGATGGGGAGGGGAGGGTATAGGGATCCACAACGGCAGGCTGCCCTTCCTCCCCGGGTGCTTTCACAAAGTAAAGCTGCCGCCCTGGAAGCATTTCATGGGAAAGCAGATGGGAAAGCCAAACCCTCCCTATTTACAGATAAAGCAGGGGGATAATGAATCATTTTTAACCTTTATGGATCGAATAAGAGAGTCAATCGACAGCACCCCCGATATAGATCCGGCTATTAAGACAACCCTGTTAAAGGAGGTGGCTACTCAGAATGCTAATCACACATGTAAAAAACTCATTGCTACTCTGCCACAGGGAGCATCCTTGGTTCAAATGATTGATATATGTTCGAAAGCTCCCTTGGAAGAGGAAAAGCAACGAGATAACATACATGCTGTTGCTCTAGTGGCGGCACTTAGGCAGGGTGGCTTAGGGAAAGGAGACCGGGGCCCTGGGGAGGGGAGATGTTATCAATGCGGGCAAATGGGACATCTGAAAAAGAATTGCCCACAAAAGAAAAAAGGACCATCTACATCTTTTGCAAATGTGTGTAACCGTTGCGATAAATTTGGTCATAAAGCTGCAGATTGCAGGTCAAGATTCAAGAAAGACGGGACGCCGCTGTCGGGAAACGCTCAGTGCCGCGAGTTGGGCGCAGCACCGAAATACCCAACAACACAGCGACATGCAATGGCTGTCTCTATGAACTCACAGCAGCAACCAGTGGAAGTGCAGGCGTCGATCTGGCCGTGGCAAGAACAGTAACTATTTCTAATGGAGAGGTAACGGTGGTAGACTCTACTGCCACTGGACCCCTAGGGGGAGGGTTAAGTGCTTTATTAATCGGTCGTTCCTCCTCGAGTCGCCAAGGTATTTTTGTCCTGCCTGGATTAATTGACTCTGACTATGAAGGCATAATTAAAATTATGATTAAGGTGTTTGCCCCCCCAGTTACTATCACACAGGGAAGTAGAATAGCACAATTAATACCATTTTATTCCCAAGTGCCTGTATCTCACGATCAAACTAGAGGTACAGGAGCTTTCGGTAGTACTGGAAGTACGGCAGGACCCGTAACGATGTTTTCTACTATTATCCAAGATACAAGACCCATGCTTAAGGTGCTCATATCCTATGGGGAGGAAACCCTGGGTAATGGAACTGTGGAAATGATGTTAGATACAGGGTCAGATGTTACCATTATTCCTGCTGTATCCTGGCCAAAGAAGTGGCCATTACGGAACACGTCTGCGCTTGTTAGTGGAATAGGAGGGGAAGTCAAAACACTACCAAGTGTTGACCCTGTGTGCTTTCGGGATGTAAGTGACGGAAACCGGGCTTGGGTGCGACCATACGTTGTGCATACTCCCCTCTGGATCCTAGGAAGGGACGTTATGGCACAATGGGGAGTAGCTTTAAGGACACAGGATTTTCATTAGTGGCTACTGAGGGGCAGAGGCCACCCGTTTTAAAAATTCAGTGGCAATCAGACTCTCCTGTTTGGGTGCCTCAGTGGCCTTTGATGGATGAAAAACTTGAAGCTGTTGAAGAATTAGTAAAAGAACAATTGCGGTTAGGACATATAAAGCCCTCTGTTAGTGAATGGAATACTCCTATCTTTGTTATAAAGAAGAAGTCAGGAAAATGGAGATTGTTGCATGATCTTAGAGCTGTCAACGCTACCCTGAAGCCTATGGGAGCATTGCAGCCCAGTTTACCCTCCCCAGTGGCCTTACCCAAAGAATGGCAATTATTAATTATTGACTTAAAAGACTGTTTCTTTTCTATACCACTACACCCCTCGGACACAAAGAGATTCGCTTTCAGTGTACCACAGAAGAATGTATCTCGGCCTTCTCCGAGATATGAATG
This sequence comes from Pezoporus occidentalis, assembly GCF_034315485.1. Taxonomy (NCBI): domain Eukaryota; kingdom Metazoa; phylum Chordata; class Aves; order Psittaciformes; family Psittacidae; genus Pezoporus; species Pezoporus occidentalis. The sequence continues at coordinate 6,215,245 of NW_026912961.1, read as the reverse complement.
GGTTGTTTTACCACAAGGTATGCGTAATTCCCCCACCATGTGTCAATGGTATGTTGATCTAGCTCTGCAAGAATGGAGAAAGAAATACACAGAACCACTTGTGTATCATTATATGGATGATATTCTAATTGCCACCCCCGACAGTTTGTCAGCAGAAGCAGAAAAACACCTTATAAATATACTACAACAATATGGTCTACAGGTAGCACCTGAAAAAGTACAAAGACAGAGTCCATGGTTGTACCTTGGAATGATGGTAACAGAGACGTGGGTAAGACCAGGAAAGCTGAAATTACATTCGGAAATTACTACAGTTAATGATGTACAAAAACTCGTAGGTGATATAAAATGGATACGCACCTGGTGCGGGATAACAAATGAAGATCTTGAACCATTATTTGAACTTTTGAGAGATTCTGTGGATCCATCAGAACCACAACAACTCACAATTAAAGCAAAAAAGGCCCTTGAGAAAATTGGGTATCAAATAGGACAGCAGCAGGTCTATAGATATGACCCTAGCTATCCAATTATGGTTTTAGTATATGGATCAGAACAGAATAGGTCGGCAATTATAGCTCAACAGATTGAGCAAAACTTGGCCATCCTAGAATGGGTGTTTCCCACATATTTACCCTCTGCATCTGTTACCACATTCCAAGATTATATAGGATCACTGTTATTAAAGGCCAAAGAACGTGTAAGACTAGTGTTTGGTGTTGACCCTTCTGTATTTGTATTACCATGGAAAACAACTAACCTAATCCAAGAGTGGTCATTGTGTTCTATGACCTTTGCTCTCGCGGTCTATGGGGTGCAGCTGTCGGTACATTATCCTTCTCATCCATTATTTAAAACAACCTCTGTCATTATGAGGGAACCCATTGTAAAACAGAAACCAATACCTGGTGCACTTACTGTCTTCACTGATGCAAGTGGACGATCCGGGAAGTATGGCTTCGCATGGCAAAGCAATCAAGTCTGGGAAAAACAGCTATGGGTTGACACAGGGAAGTCAGTACAGATTTTAGAATTACGGGCAATTGTTGAGGCCCTTATTTGGTTTTCTTCGGAATCTTTAAACATTGTATCTGATTCAGCTTATGCGGTTAGTTTATTCAACCGCATTGACTGTGCGAAAATTGGTAAGATCGGTACAGCAGAAATTGAGGAACTGCTAGTCCGCCTAAAAGGCATAATTCAAGAACGAACAAAACCCATACGGTGTTGTCACATGCGCAGTCATACTAACTTGCCTGGTATATTTGCACGGGGTAATGCTGTTATTGATCAAGCGGTGGCAGGAGGAGTTATCTTGCAGGACCTCGAAGCAGCTCGACGATTGTATGACTTTTTCCATCAGTCGTCTCGAGGTTTACAGGAAGAATTTAAGATATCCAGGGCCCAGGCCCGAAGCATTGTAGCAGCCTGTCCAGACGGTGCCCGAATTGCCCCTCTACAACATCAAGGAGTCAACCCACGCGGATTGGGCCCAAAGAAGTTATGGCAAACTGACGTTACTGAATATCCTCCTTTTGGCCAACTGAAGTATTTACATGTTTCGGTCGATATTCATAGCCATGCCGTATGGGCTACCGCTTTAACGACAACAGCCTTCAGGGCAGTTAAACAACATTGGCTACAGGCCTTTGCTGCCCTTGGAGTTCCCGAGGTCATTAAAACTGACAATGGCCCCAGTTATGTAGGGCACTGGAGTGAACAATTCTTGAAACAATGGAATATTCAACATATTACAGGAATACCCTATAATAGTACTGGTCAAGGTATTGTCGAAAGGTGACACCAAGATATAAAACGTTTACTTCCAGCATTGAAAAAAGAGGGGGAGATAACCCTCTCACCACATGATATGTTAGCTAAAGCATGCTATGTACTAAACTGGAAAAATCCTGTATCGATCAATGATAAACAAACCGCTCTTCCGATAGACTTACATTTTGCCACCAAAAATGCTGTTCTAAATGTGCCTGTTCACATTTGGGACCCACGAAGAGGGGTATGGGGATCAGAGAAAGAGATCCTATTGACCTGGGGTCGGGGCTATGCTTGTGTCTCAACAGGTGGCGGCTCACCTCAATGGGTACCGGCTAAATGGGTAAGGCCATGGTTGAAAAAGGAAGGGGATTCGAAGGAAATTCCGGAGGAGCATCAGACGGATCCTTAAACTAATGCTCTGGGAAAAGGGATGTCTCTGTGCTTTTGTCTTAACAGGAACAACTGATTGTCGCTGATGCAACATCATCTCCCTCAGCCAATAACTGGGGAAACGAAAAGGAGAATCGAGCAGAAGTCGAAGCTTATTTTGATACCCTTACTATCACAATTGAAGGGTTATCACAAGCGACTTGATCAGGATATTGTGCGATGTAAAAATTTTGCCAGCCTTGTTAAACTGCTTGACTCTTTACAGACTCTTAATAGGGAAGGACCAGCATATTATCGTTGTCTTGACTGTGGTCGAGAAAGTTGTTCTGCTTGGGTGGCGTTATTGTGTGGAGGATGTGCTCAGGCCTTTTGGATTGAGCAATCCTTGTTACAAAATTTTTGGTGTGGAAGTTGTAATTTTGATTATAATTTTGAAAGTTGGCAAGGAGAGTTGCGACAATCGACTGGTCTTGGTCTCTTCGAGGCTTTGCAGCTATTTGAATCCCCTGAACAAAAGGTTTTGGCATATTATCGGTGGGAAATAATTCACATCTTGAGACGAGCTAAAGCTCAGAACGAATCCCAGATCCTATTGGTGCGATGCCGATCGGTAGTGCCTTTGACCCGGCATTCGCTATTGGGACCATTAATCGAAGATCTGGATGAGGAATTAGATAGGTGTCTAGGAGCTCTTGGACGGCTAAGCTTGCAGGGGTCAAGAGAGGTCCAAACAAAGAGAAACAGACCTATCGCACATAAGCTAAAAAGGAATAAAAGGAAGAAGTAAAGCTAACTGTATTTCTGATCTGTGACAGAGCAAGGAAGCATGATGTTCCACAATATGTTAATTTGTTCACTTATGTTAAATATGAACTGTGTAGAATCTTGGCTCCTATCACAACCAAAGACTAATGTGTGGGTGACCTTGGCTAACATGACAGGTCAAGACTCCATTTGTTTGGCTACAGCATCTCCAAACAATCCCTTTTCAACATGTTTAGTCGGAGTTCCACTTGACTCCTGGCCTATTCCTCCAGAAGTTGCCGTCTTACACCTCAAAGGTCAGAATATAACAGATAACTGGGATGGATGGGTTGTGCATCTTCCTCAAGGAGGCTTAGAGCCTCAAGAAATTGAATTGTTAGGATCAGTAAAAATGGATTATTGTGTGTATTTTAATTATTCAGGACAGAATTCCTCTTTTATGCAAATAGTGAACGCGTCCATTCCGCAATACCACAATCAAAACACTTGGTGCAATTATACTAGCAGGAACATCTCAAAGTCTGCTAATATGCCTTTAAAATTACCCTATGGGGTGTTTTTGATTTGTGGCGATAGAGCATAGCAAGGAATCCCTTCACATATAAGAGGAGGACCATGTTCTCTGGGGAGGCTAACGCTGTTAACTCCCAACATTTCTACAATCCTGACGCAAAGAAGAAAGAATAGAGAGAGACGAGGTATTCATGCCTTTAATGAAGATTGTAAAGACAACATAGAGTTCTGGGGAATAGGTGTGACTGTAGTGTCTTCACTGTTAGCCCCAGGAGTTGCCTCTGCTCAAGCTTTAGCAGCCCTAAAAAATTAGGATGTTGGCTAGCAAAGCAAACTAATGCTACTTCTGCCATGTTATCTGAGCTTTTAGCAGATGTTGATTCAGTTAGGCATGCTACGCTTCAAAATCGTGCTGCCATAGATTTTTTGTTATTAGCACATGGCCATGGGTGTGAAGATTTTGATGGAATGTGTTGTATGAATCTGTCTGATCACTCAGAATCAATTCATAAAGCGATAAAAAGGTTAGATGACTTAACTATGAAATTAGCTGTTAATGATTGGGGTTTGGATACATGGCTGAGTGGCTGGGGAATTACGGGATGGATCAAAGATATTATCAAGGGTGTTTTAATGATATTTGTATTTATATTTTTATGCTTAATGATTATTCCCTGTATCTTGCAATGTATCATGCAGCGTGTACAACAAATAACTAATGTCTTATTTGAAAAAAGAGGGGGAGATGTTGGGGGTCGAGCATGGACAGTTGGACAGGTCTACAGCAAGCTGTGAGAATATGAATTTATAACCCCGAGTCAGAAGAAGAAGCAATGTCGAAATCAGCAAAACAAGAATGCAATAACAGGATACCAGTAACCGCAAAACAGGATATAATGCCAAGCTAACGCAAACACCTAGGGCCAATCAGAAAAGGAATAGCGGCGCGTGAACACTTCATGGACAAAGCGAGACAGCCAATCAAGTAGTGCATGATCGCGTGTAAGGAAGTTTATAGCAGTATATTAAGAGCAGCCTTGTAAGCAATAAACGGAGCTTTTTGCAAATGTACATCGTGTCGGTGTTTGCTCCCCTTCACTTGGCCGCTGCACTTAAACCACAACACTCTTATAAACCAAAAACCTGAAGGTTGTGTCTGCATGTCAGCTCTCTGCCTTATGCATTTCACAGAATCATAGAACAGGTTGAGTTGGCAGGGACCTCACAGATCATCTAGTTCCAGCCCCTCTGCTGTGGGTAGGGACACCTTCCACTAAACCAGGTTGCTCGAAGCCCCATCCAACCTAGCCTTGAACATTTCCAGTCATAGAGCATCCTTGACTTCTCTGGCAACTTATTCCAGTGCCTGAGCACCCTCATAGTAAAGATTTTTTTCCTTATGTCTAATATAAATTTACCCTCTTTCAGTTTAAAGTCTTTCCCCCTTGTCCTGTCACTACAAGTGCTTGTAAAGATTCCCTCTCCAGACTTCTTATAGGCCGCCTTAGGTACTAGAAAGCTGCAGTAAGGTCTCCCCAAAGCCTTCTCTTCTCCAGGCTGAAGAAGCCCAACTCTCTCAGCCTGTCTTCACAGGACAGGTGCTTGAGCCCTCTGCTCAGATCTGTGGCCCTTCTTTGGACCTGCTTGAGCGGATATATATCTAATATAATGTTATGTAATCAAGTCAGTTGTTTGTTCATTTGTTCACTTTTCCTAGAAGATTCTCATTTTAGAATTATTTTTTCCACAACAGCAAATAATTTATCCCATCTTTTGAGTATATTATATATCATAATCTCTTAATTTTATTTTAATCAAAGCTTCATATTTAAATAAAAGTCATTTCTCCAAACACCTTCTGGTTACAATGTCTTTTTTTTCATTAACAAATCCACGTAAGGTCTACTTTAAGAAGTCCTTGAACAAGCTTTATTCACCTATATGCTCTTGTTTTACTGTGTTGTGTTTTTTTTTAGTGGTTTGTTAGTTTTTTATATTTTCAGTTACATACTAGGGGAACTACCAATATGAAAAATGGTTTGTTCTATCTTTAATTCAAATCACAAGGCAGGAAAATAAAAACCAGAAAAGATATTTTCATTTTCAGGTTAATTTGTGGTAAAACATCAGACTATACTTGTCAGCTAGGAAGATTATCCTCACTAAAGAAAGGAGAAGGATTTAGTTTTAGTGAGATGGGAGTCATGTCGTGTGTTACAGTCTTGGTGGTATTAACTGAATTTCACATGCCAAGATTCAGGATATGTTGTCCCACAACCTCTGAATAATGACAGTGAAAGATGTTTTGCACTTGGGAGAGCTGATGCAAATTTGTAACCAAAGTTCTCTACAAACGAGAAGCAAAAAGGGGATAAAATCTTTACCTCATCCATTCATCTGTGCTTTCAAATCAGAAAGGGTCTTTTCACCCACTTTGCGGCTACAAAGTGCTGCTAATCTTTGATGAAACACTGACATTTTACCAATCTCAATAACACCTGGTAAGTACCTCCTGTTGATAATAGTACTGTGTTTTAATGAACAAATAAATGTCTTATCTACCATTCTTGGCAAGAAATGCCAGCTTTTGAGGCAGAGCACCAGCTCTCCCATTGTTACTTGGGCTAATTGACTCATTGGATGAAGTTAAATCACACTATCCCCAGTGGGATATATGTTTGCCAGCAATCAATAGCTCAACAAGATCCACAAGGCAGGTAATTAAGTGGAAAGTAATTAATACCCATCAAATGTTTTATTAACTGTTTGCCATTCCTTCACTAAGAAGTACCAGTGTACCGAAAATAAGGCTATGAAGAAAGGGATAAATATGATCTGTGTTTTCTAATAAGCTAAGAGTTACTGCTAAATTCTTCACTGATCTGTGCACCATTTCAAAGTAGCATCTCATACGCATGGATGTTCCGGTCTTACACGCCAGGAGAGACTCTCAGCTGGCACTGGCCTACAGATTTGGCTGATGCCTGAAGAAAATAAGTCATTTCAGTCTAAACCAACAGAATTACATTGCATATGGTAAGTATTTTTAATATTCCTTTTTGCAGTAACATTTTATCTGCCATTTAAGTGAGACAAGACACATAAGGGAATGTAAAATCTCTCATGTTCACCAATGAAGCTGGGAAAGCAAACAAAAAAAAAATTTGGCACAAAACCGTAGGAACAGTTATTCCCAACTATATCAGCAGACACCCACCCCCATATTCCTTGCCCCCATAAACTTATTACTACTTCTTTTGTGTATCTTGAGCACTTTACTGACTGTCTTTAAAATGATAGACAGTAATGCTTCATGGCGACTAAGACAGGGATGGATTTCTGCTTTAGAATATTTCCTGAGTGAATTTTCACCTTGTTCAACAGTCTGCAAAACTGAAAGACCACTGAAAAGAAAGCTTTCTCTCATTACAAGGAGCCTCCCTTCATTCTTCTTTATCAGCCTTTCCAGCAGCAGAGGTTAGGCTCACCATTCTTTTCATCTGTTACTTACCTGGGTTTTTATTCAAGATTTTCTTTTGCTTATTATTGTCACTTATATATAACTCAGAAACACTGAGACAGCAGTAGTCCTATAACCATTATTTTAACAATAAGTAGTCACTTTCCTTTCCAACACTAGGCACCTTCACAGAACCTTTACCTGGCGCTATTTCAGGGACAGAGTTTGGCATCTCACAGTATGTCTGTAAGAGGACTCAGCTACTGGAGCAATTGACATTTCTGGAGATTTATAAATATCAGTTCTTTTCCTGTATTTTGATTCTGAATGGTGCATCCTCTGCAAAATACCTCTTCTAAATTTTACTCCTGAACTGAGGCTGCCTGTTTGATTCAGAATCTAGCCCAGACTTTTAAGACTCCTGTGTTAGAAACCTTTTCTCCCTCAAAATATCAACAAAAGTGTAAAGGCTTGGGAATAAAGTGGAGGTACAAGGAAACAGGTAGCTGTGTACACTGGTGGGCATTACCAGTGCCTTTTATCAAGACATAAAGGAGCAGAAATCTTCCTTAATGACAGTGTTTCCTAATTCTTGCAGAGGAATTAGGAAACAGAGTGGTGGGAGAAAGGTTTGTCTTCCCTGACTTTTGGTAGTGGTGCCTCTAAACTGTACTCTTCTGCCTATAAATATTTTTCCCCTCCATTACTAAAACTTCCTGCCCATCTTTCCAATCAATTTAAGATACTAAGTAATGCCTGTCTTTCTGCCTTTGGGAGGATATACCTTTTTTGTCAGCTACAATGGGACTCAAACCAAAAAAAAAACCAAAAAACAGCTTTTCATTGCGGGACACAGCTTCCAGTCTGGATAGACATTCGTACCTGGAGAGAAAGTCACTATATAATAATAGTTTCCTGATAGCCTTGCCAACAGGCCCCTTGCTCATGAGGTAAAACAGGGTGAAAATATAAAAATGAAGGCAAACAGCAGCTTGTTGCTTTAGCAGTAAATAGATTTAGGTACACATTCACAGATGGCATTCATAATTGCAACCAGAGTCCTTAAAGGAAAACATAGAGAATCCAAAATTACCCAGTGATTTATTCAAGATTAAATTTTCTGCTGGTCCAAAATCCACTCTTTTGGTACCGTTTTATTCTGGTACAACTATTCCTTGCCAAAATGAGCCTCACATAAGCTCTTTTTGTGTTCTGAAGATTGATGTGAAGAAGACAGACTCAAACATAGTAAGCATTTTTAACATATTTTTTTTGTGTGTGTGTGTTATCTCTTAGGGTTATTTTTCAGACATTCTAAACAAAGCTGAATCTTATGTTGCTGTGCAAGCAAAACTTGCTGTCAAAGTCTGAGGGACTAAGAATACAGTCCAAGAGGAAGGAATAAAGATCTATAATATAAGTACAGAGTAATAGTAGAAACTCATCCTCTATTTTCTGCTATAAAGTATAACAAATAATATAGATTAAATATGCTGTGTGTACTTTTATATATGCTTATTTTAAATCTGTACCAATGTGTATTGTATTCATGTGTTTTGAATGCCCCAGTGCAGTCAAATATACACAGCAGGACTAGGTGGATTTATAGATTATATCACTATTCTGAACGTTTTCGATTTCTTATAATCTGTAGATCTATGTATACTAAGTACAAAACATTTGGTTGAACAAAAAATCTTCTCTGATACGTACACAAAGAGTTCCCAAATGATTTCTGTGCTGCTGACTTCAGTGGGAGTAGAATGTATGTATTGGAGGGCAAAAGACAGCTATTCTATTTATAGTCTAACCTTCCCAGACAAAATGAGCTGGCTGGATGTCCTTTAGTCTCTCATCTACAGTCCCTAACACTTTCTGAATAATCTTTTATCATTTAATCTAATCTGTTAACATATAAACTGTAGCAGAAGACATCATTTAATGAGTAAGTGCAACAAAATAAAAACGGAAAACAATCTACTAATCAGCTACTTTTTAAACACACAAAAATTATAAACCTTTTCCCTTATTTCTGAATAATTCATGTCCAAGTACTGTTAATTTATAAAAAAATAATATGTTGACTAGTTATCTACCAGAGATATCTTGGAATTTCCCATTTAGTACAGAAAAATTGGTAGAGTTTAAGAAAAAGCAGGGTTTTCACAACTTTTTTAAAAAGAGCAAAATGGCAAAAAAATCAAATCAAGCAACTTTATCTGTGTGTATTCATTTTTCTTATATTTTGAGACAGCTGTGTAGTCATACAGGTGGTCTGCTGTTTCATAATGACTTTTCATTATGTTTGGATATTTCAAAAAATCACAGAAAATCAAGTCGATTTTGGCATCAATAAAAAAGAGAAAGGGAATGTCCTGGGTTCAGCAGTAGCAGTCATGTTTCTCCTTCTTGGTAGCTGGTGCAGTGCAGTGTTTTGACTTTCAGCCTGGGAACAGAGCTGATAACAATGATGTTTTGGTTTGGCCAAGGACTTTGTGAGCCTCATGCTCTGCCAGAGAGGAGGGGAAGCCGGGAGGAAGCAGAGACAGGACACCTGACCCAAACTGACCAAAGAGGTATTCCATACCACAGCACGTCATGCCCAGGACGTAACTGGGAGTTAGCCGGAAGGGCTGGGAGACTGCAGGGTTGGAGGAGGTATCGGTCGGAGCTTGGTCGGGCTGGGGGGGGCGAGTTATCGGTCGGCTGGTGGTGAGATGTTGTATTCTCTTCCCTTGTTATTTCCTTTATCATTATTATCATTGGTGGTAGCAGTAGTGATTTGTGTTATACCTTAGTTACTAAACTGTTCTTATCTCAACCTGTGGGAGTTGCATTCTTTTCGATTTTCCTCTCCGTCCCTCCGCGAGCACGGGGAGGGCAAGAAAAGGGGGGGAAGTGAGCGAACGAATTACCTGACTGGGTTTAAACCACGACAGGGAAAAAGATGTATTTTATGAAGGGAAAGAAGAAAAAAAACATCTATACTGTTAAAACTTTACAATTAGAAAGGATCCACAGCAAAACACCTATTACGGGTTTGTTTTTTGTTTTTTTTTTCCACTCTCTCAGCTGTGCAAATAAAGCATGAGTTTAAATTGGGCTCAGGCCACATTAAAGGCATAGTACTTTCACACTTGAGGAAAGGGGAACAATCAAATTCAGCTTGATCATAACTTAGGTTCAGAAAAAGGTAGACATAAACAGTATCAAAACAAGGTCAAACTCCAGTTCAGCCTGGCTGAATCTGTGACCTCTCAACCTGACTTAGTTTTTCTTTTTCTCTTAGCCATAGAATACCTTCCCTATCTTCCTCATAATGGTTCTGGTAATATTTGAGTTTGTAATTCTAACACCTTATTGAAATAGAAAAGATTTTGGTTCAGGATTTGGCCATAGGCTTTGAAAAATACTATTTTTAAAATTCTGAGTATCTCTGTGGAGTGGTACCACCAAAAACTTCATATTAAACCTTCCTCCAAAGCCACACATTTTTCTGGGCTGGGTAACCTAGCAAACAAAACTCCTGAGCCTGATGCTAGGCCTCCCCTTCCGAGAACAGTGGAGGTGTGCTTGAAGAGCCTGCCTTCAGAAACTGTAGCCTTGGATCTGCTCTCTGCATCTGTGAGTAAATGGTTGTTTCCATCTAGAGTTGCCAAGAAAATCATAATCACCCTCATTTGACAGATGGTCACTGGATAGCAGTAAAAACAGGTACAGAGGAAGCAGTGGAAATGTAAAGTCTTCCGGGAAAAAAACAAAAAAAATAAGTAAAGAAGAAGCGCTACTCAAAAATATAAATGAACAGTGTGAAAGGGGATTCTCTCTAAAAGACTGCAGCTCTACTGAATGTGTTCATTTCAACTCTGTCTGATTCCACCATAAATCTCTTAGCACACATAAAGTATCAGATATTTAAGGACTGGCCCTTCTGCCAAATGCTCACCATCAAAATCACTTTTGTGATTCTGTATGTTAAAAAAAAGAAAATATTTAAAAGCTGGTAAGCAATTGGGTTTAAAAGTCTGCAGGATAGTCACATACAATGCTTCAAGTGGTAGCAAAAGTATAGAAAAAAAAAAGTGATTCTTTCTGCTTGTTTGCCAATTGGGACCCCGTGTTTCAGACTCTGCAGTGGAAGACATGGATATACTGGAGTGAGACCAGCAAAGCTATCAAGTTGGCCAGGATGCTGGAGCACATGACTTCCAAGGAGTGTCTGTGAGCTAAGTTTGTTTGGCCTCAGGAGAAAAAGAAAGTCTGAGAATTGGTGGCTGGCCACAGGTCCATAATGGAGACAATGTAAGAATAACAAAGCTAGAAACTTTGTCAAGAAATGCTGGGTATATCCTAGGAAAAAACTTTTCATCGTGAGTATGGTCAAGCAGTAGAAAAGATCACTCAGAGACAGCTTGATATCACTTTCCTTACAGATACTCCAAACTCAATTGGACATAGCCATAAGCATATACTAACTGGACTTCGATTCAGCAGGATTCCAACCAGGGTTCCTCCAGATTGCCTGTACAATCTAAGCTATTCCTTGGTTCTAAGTATTAGCATTCACTGTTAAAATGAAAACATCAGGAAAGGTTTCTCAGGTCTTGGTTTCTGATGGAAAGACAGAATCCATTCTTTCATTTGAATAAGTAACTGTTTAATAGTTAGGTGCTATTTATTTGCAGATAATTCAATGCCTATGGCAGGCCAGAAACATAATGGAATTGAAAGTAAGGCAGATGTTGCTGTGCATATAATTCTGAGTTTTAAGTATTACTTGTATAATTTGTGTTAGAGATATTTTGTATTGTCTTGAAAACAATCTCTATTTCTTGATCTGGTTGTGAATCATACAAAGCTGTTGGCAGAATTTTCTTTTTTGTTTTCTTTGATGAAAACTCTTGCTTTTTTTTTCATGAAAAAGGGGGAAAAGAGAATGAAATCTGTTTGGGAGTACAGGAAACACTTTACCTGTATTATACGGGCTACTTGAGGATCCTCACTGTGAAATGGAATTCATGTTTATCCAGAGTTGTTACAAACCTCCTGAATAAAAGCTCCATTCCTAGTCATCCCCTGGGATTCCCACTACTGAATATCACCACAGACCAGGAATTCATTTAGCCTCACATGCAAAGGATCTGATCACAGCTTCTCATGTATTTTCACTTTAAGAATGACACTTTTCAAGTTGATAGTCTGTTCTATCCCTAAATTTTTACAAACCTACAATATTTTATAATTAAAGTAACCTACATATTTTTTGATTGAATGAACAAAAATCTGTGCTTCCTCTTAGTGTAATTTTCAATTTATAAACCAGAGAAATATGAAAGACTCAAAGGACATTCTGTGATTGTGTGATATTGTGACAAGCAGAGCAGAAGAATCTGCAAAAATCACCTACCTTATCTTCATGATATGGGAGTAAGAAAGGAACATGGACTAGAGAACAGTGCAGCAAAGCCAAGCGGTGACATAGATGCTTTTCCCAGGTTCTTCATAGCTGCTTGAAGTAGCTGTATGCAAGACTCTTAAGTGAATAGCAGGAAAAAAAAAGATCAGCCTAGCTTTTGATTTAGGAGTGAGGGCAGAATTGTAATTTTGGTTTTATCAGTACCACTGGGCTCAACAGTAAGAGCAGCAGGAGGAAGCACAATGGAATCAAATTCTATTTCAGATTTTCTTGATGTTTCAGAAGTCTGTGTGGGGTTTTACATGTTGGTTGTGGTAAATTTTCTCATTTTCTGATTTCCTCTTAGGTTCCTGAGTCATCTTCTAGCCTAGTCACTGAGCTTTGGTGCAGACCTAAAGTCAAAAGTTTTTTTTCTTTCTGTTCTTGTGCTTGACTACTTTCAAATCAGATCAAAATGTATACTGTCACTAAAAAAAGAAAAGGTAAAAAAAAAAAAAGAAAAAAGAAAAAAAATCACCACACACACTTTATTCTTTTAGATTTTTTTTAAAGGAAAAGCTTTGGAAAATACTATTTGAGGTTCTTCCTTTCATGAGATCTTTTACAGTAAGTGTTTTTTTAATAGTGAGAAAGTGTAACACAGTATTTTTTGAGACTGTGTTAGCTGCATGTTTTTCCTTATGTTTTTCCAATTTTTTCTAGGCTTGAAAACAAAAGAATTTTTTTTCAGGGTTTCACCTGTTAGCTTTGATTATATGCTGTTGTACAAGAAAAGCTACAGCATGCAGAATACAAGTAGTTACTAGTCATTGCAGAGAGATGAGAGAGAGAAACTGGAGAAGACAAGGAATTCTATTTTGGGGTTGGTTTTGTTTAGAATTTGGGGGTTTTTGTTTGTTTTGGGGTTTAATGTTAAAACAGACAAAGTATGTGGTTCATAAAATAACATCAACATTATATAAGGCTGAAAGATAAACATAAGTGGTGACAAAGAACATTGCTAGAAAGCTTTGCGGGTCTTTATCAAAACATTAATAGTTAAAGATGAATAAATGTAGAAAAGCAAAGACAGACCTGTCAGGATCAGCGTGGAGGAGCCTGGCTGGTGTTAGGAGGTTAGAACCAGAAAAACTTATGCAGACTAATGGGAGAGAGGGAGTAGATAAGCATGATCCAGTTCATTACTTGAAATTGTAAAATTAAAAAGACCAAGTTGTAGTTTATTATTACAACCTCTGCTTTCAGAACAATTAATTCTTCCTTAATATGCAACTCTTTTCTGGCTTTACAACCGTTCCTTTTTCAGTGGTTACTAGTACAATACACTCCACCTTGCAATATTAAAATAACAACTAGGAAAATTTCATACTGCTGAGACGTTCTTGCTCTTCAAGTTATGTGTTTTGTCACTATTTCTATTGATTAGGTTTACTGCCAATGCACTACTATCATTATTATTGCTGTTGTGTTTTAAAATAAGCATTCTTTTGTAATAATTGTTATGAAAAGAATACATTAGGCAAACACTAATGAATGGATATATGGACATTACCTTGCCTGCTACTGCATGTAAGGAATCTGTTCAAGGCTGAAACTCTTCATTACTAACAGCAGTTGGAAATGTTTCTGTTAAAAAATCCATACTAATGGTTCACAAAACACATTTTATTAGGACTACCACATTTTCAGCTAAAATGTTAAAATGTTTCTTTGGAAAAACAAATTTCAGTTCTGCGTTTTTGAGAATTTCTCACCTCTTTCCCTCCTTTTTTTCACTAAAAATGTTGTGAAAAAGCAAGAGGCTCTACAATTAACCAATTGTAACTTCAAAAAATAAATTCAGTTAAGAGTATTAAACCCTCCACCCCGAAACTACTTGGATTTGGTTACATTTTTGTTTTTCTCCACAGGTGGACGAATTCTGTGAAGAAAAATAAAGGGGTGGGGGCAGGGAGAGGACGTGGAAAAACTTTTGGGGGAACTTCTGGGGGAATTTTGAAACTATGAAAACTAATTCAATTTGAAGTGCCTCTTAAGTGCCCCCCCTAATAAAGCTAGACTCAGTCTGGAAGAGTTATAATGAAATCATGTTTTTCAATTTTGCAGACAGCTTTTTTTGATAACAGCTGCACATTTTTTATTGATTAGAGTCATGCTGTGGCCATACCAACTCTTCACAGCTGCAGAATGCTTAAATGAAAGAAGCAATTAGAACAGAAGTGGTCAGCAAATTTTTTTACTTGCTCTAACAAGCCCCACTAAAATATATAACTGATGTATACCTGAGAGCATTCTTACATGATATCTCACATTTTACTGCTCACTTCAGAAGATTGGTTGGAGTTATACAACTTTTCTAGGATTCATAGCCATTATCTACTTTTTTTCCTGACTTATATTGAACAGATATAGCACTTATGGATGAAGGATCTTAAATTTCACTTTATTTCTCTTTCACCATGATATACATTTTAATCTTTTATAAGATAGATCATTTAAATGATGGTCTGAAGTTAAAACACACTTGGAAACCAATCTGTAGATATTAAACAGGCTAAAAAGGTGTGTTCAGGAGCAGAGTGGGAATTCCTATGGTCTTAAAGATAGGTTATTTTAAAACTTTACATACAAAAAAATGTCTGTGAAAAGTCAGCTATATTAAATCGCGATTCAATGGCACCATAAGCTTTCAGGATAGTTACACCATAATATTCAGGGACAGAAACTTACAAAATGCTGGTAGAGTTGGAACTGTATATGGTGTGCTAGAGATGAGTGAATGTAAGGGGTAACTTTCCCTGTTGTTCTAGCAGAGAGAAAAACAGAAGAAAACAGTGATATAAAACAGAACCTGAGGAAGGTGGAGAAAAAAATCTTTTTAGATTGCTTTGTAGTTTTTTTGTCTCAGCTATAAAATAATATAAAATTTCAACTAAAAAACATCACCCTGGTAGCAGCCATACAAACAACAGCAATTTTCAAATGCTGCTTTTGTAATAATATGTCATTTAAAGGTCAGAAATGTGATTCCTGCATAAGCTTTGTTGAATGTGATTTACATAACAACAGGAGACTCTGCTCTTAGGTTATAACAGGCTTTACTCCTACCAGGGACAACCAGGAACCTGCACAATGGTCCTCAGAATGAAATTGTGCAAAGCAAACAATTACTATAACAGCATAGTGAAAGATGGCGAAATGCAGAAATGAGGTGAAAAGTGTGATGGGAGATTGCTTCCATCTAGTATTTAGGAAGGTTATAGATTGCATTAGCTGCAATTCCTAACGAGTATTTTTGTAAACCTATGAGTCCTTGTACAATACAGATTTTGACAATTCCCATAATATAAAATGGCTCAAACTACCATTACAATCAACAGTCATTACAATCAACTGCAGGAAATGACAGGAAGATGCTGAAAAGTCTTTTCTGCTGGTTGTCATTCACTGAAACTGACCTCAGACCACTTTTTTCCTTGCTGATTAGACCATCCCTTACTGCAGCCAAAACTCCAATTTGCTACAAAAGAATAACACAGTAATTCTTTGTTGCTGGGATTTTTTGTTGTCTTGTCACTTTATGCAGACTTCTAACATTTTGCCAGTGACAGGAATACAGATCAAAGATGTTCAGGGTGTTTTAACAGATTTTTGGGTGCTGACTGACTACCACTGTCTTTGCTTATTTTATGTCACTATAATTACAAGCTGAAAAAAAAAAGGACAGCCTTGCCTCTAAAAAGATGCTAACAAGGACTTTCTACCTGAAAAAGCCCACAACTTCCCCCCTTCTCTGCCGCCCTGAGTTGTCACATTGCAACCTGCTACTCCCCTGGTTTGCAAACATTTCTGTTGTTGTGTATGAAAACAATGTAGTAGTGACAGGTGTGCCTGTGACTGGCTGTTGTATTATGCTATTAACAGCTTCTGCAAACTGGTATTTTATTTGCTTATGAGTAGTCTCACATTTATCTCTGTGAAGGTAGCAGACAAGACATAACTCAGTACAGCACAGCACAGTACAGTGTTCCCCCAAGCACACTACAGAAGGGTAATAACCAAATGAACTAAACCGCGCTACATGCTAGAATGTGTAGTCTAGCACTTTTTTGCTAACAGCAGAGTTACGCAAATGCAATTCTGTTGTTCTCAGTGAGCTCAGAGAAAGTGGGAACAGAACTGGGAATTTCAGCTCTAAAACCGGAGTTGGCTGTTTTTACCTTTGCAAACATCACAGCAGAGCTTTCTTTAGTATTTATCTATTGTAAATTAATTGCTATTATGGCTCACCATTGGATTAGAAAAAGCAGCTGGCTTGAAAGAGCAGGTGGTGTGAAAAGTCTGAGTTCAGTAATTTTTATTCATTTTTTTTTTAAATTTTCCTTCCAGTGGCTGGTCAAACTTTAAACAGGTTTTGACTTTCAGAAGCATGTGTTTGTTTGCTCACCAGTAAGTTGCACATAATATTTGAAGACGTATTGTTACAACTAATTATGTTGGCTTTCTCACACCAATGCAAAACTTAAAATAAGACCTAGATTACTTCAAAAAAGACTTCCTTACAAATGTTTTGAAACATCCAATTACCCATCTTTTTGGGAAAGGTGTTGGGGGGGAGGGAAAATTGCATATATAGCAGAGCAGCCAGACAAAGTGGACAAAGCAATGCATCTTTCTCACAAAGGCACTAGTAATGTTAGCTACTTATGTGCTCTGTTGGCATCATTTGTCTTAAACCTGCCTTTCAAGAATGTGAGAAAGTTGTAGAATGACAAAGATCCCTTCTGGCAGTTCTCGTTTCCATCAGGACATTTTTTAGGTTTTTTTTTTTTTTTTGAAAAGAGAAAATTAATTTCATCAGATCCATTTCATAAGTAACAGTATTCAGTATCATGTTTTTGTTCATTTGTTATTTCTATAGCTAAAAGACCATAGAGTTAAGGATCCTAGCTAAAGGGACAGAATTAAATGAAAATTAATTTGAAGCATCTTTCCTATTCATTAGCACCTGCCAAATGAGTTATGGGAGTAGTCGTATTTCT
This sequence comes from Pezoporus occidentalis, assembly GCF_034315485.1. Classification (NCBI taxonomy): domain Eukaryota; kingdom Metazoa; phylum Chordata; class Aves; order Psittaciformes; family Psittacidae; genus Pezoporus; species Pezoporus occidentalis. Next base: position 6,197,883 of record NW_026912961.1, on the reverse strand, counting down.
CCAGCAGCAAAACATACAGCTCCATTTAAAAAATTATGAGACAGCTGTTGTCTCTGGAGTGTATGTGTGCAATGGAAATTAGCTCTTTAACTCTTATGTGATTTCTAGAAGACAATTACCTAGAAGGAGTTTGTATTCCAAAGTAAAGGTTGGGCACTATAAGAGTGCATGGAGGATTCAAGGATGATTTCCCATGATTCCAGAAAAAAGAGGGAAAACATAGCCTCTACCTTTCATATCACTTCAAATGGTTTCAGCATGTGCTCTAAAATTGTCGGTGGAAATAGTAATCTTTTTGAAAAGGTAAGTGTAGCAGAAGGTAAGACATACCAATGGCCATTCTGGCCTCTCCTTTGCAACTGCACTCACCTGTGGCACTGGCCTTAGTGTCAGCCCTTAGCAGAGCTAAATAGCATGTGATCCCTTTTATGTTTTTTGGATTTGAGTGTATTATCACGCTTTCAGGGACATTTTCAGTGAAATTAAAGTAATTGCACTTTTTGCATCACACAGCAAGCAACATGCTAAATTGTTTCATCCTGAAAACTGAAATATTTTAAAGTACATGCTATGAAGGCTTAATGGGGGTCAATGGGCTGGCAAGACATGTCCTCTAGGCACCTCTAAGGAAGGCGATAAATGATGATTAATAGTCATTTCGGGGATACAATCTGTAAGGTACCGCCATTGGAATAACTACTGCATGTGAGCACATGCTTAGTTGTATTATTAACAGAACTTGATACAATGTTGCTGTGCTCATATTTCAGTTTGTTTTTCGGATTTGCCTATTTCGGTGTAGGAACACTATAAACTGTACTGTGAAAATGTATGCTTGATAATACTCATTTAACAGAACATGGTACTTTCAGTTTTGACAAATACTATTTTTTCTAAACTATCACCTACAAAAAAAAATGCTAATTTTTATTTTACTTGAAATATCTCAGCCTTCTTGTCATGGGGATCTACATTGAGTACATGTGTATGGGCAGCTGATTCCACATTGAACACCAACAGCCTCATGCTTTTATTAATTTTTTTTGTCTTGCGAGACATCTAAAATTTTTGACGGTTTTAAAAGGCACTTCACCGACCTGAAGATTATTAGGTCTAATCAAAAGGGACGTATGTGGCAGCAGGGTATTTGAGACTATAACAAGGATAGTTCCCATCCTTGTTGTTGAAAGGGTTAGTCTAAGTTTCTAATTTAGGACTGCTTTTTGAACCTGGACTGTTCATGTATTTCCATTTGGTTCTCCTGATTGAAAGCATTTATATTGACCTGTATCTGACGAGCTTCTCAAGGGTCATGCTTTCCACAGTGGGTCAGGCACATGTAACTTTTAGACCAAATCACTTTGGTACTCTCTGCAATATCCTCAAAAGGCTTTTGAAAGCTCTGATGCTGGATGCAGCTATTAAGCTGTGGCAGCTGTAAAGAGATCACACTACCTTCATCCTGCTTGTTCCCACCAGCAGTTCAAGGCATTGACCACAAGTGCAATACATGCATCCAGGAGTCCTAATGTACTTTGCAGGTGTCATGAATGAAAGGGTTACCTAACCCAGCCCAAGGGCCAGAAAAATAGCAAGGGACAGAGTAGACCTTCAGCCATATTCCCTGTTGTTCAGTAACTTGCTTACATACACAGAACAGACTTCCCCTGTTTCCAGGTGTGTGAAATACATTTCAATGCTTGTTTTGAACTGGATCAACCAAGCCATTGTAACCATAAACAGCAGGCTAAAGAGGTTACAGACATCTAGTCAGAGTGAGAGAAGAGAGTTAAAACAAATCAATGATGCTGGTAATGCATTATATCATTTGCATTTCTTTTCTAAGAGAGCACCTTCATATGGCGGCAAGCAACTCACATTCAGAATCATTTCTACAGTATCTAACAAGGCATTTCAGATTTCATAATACAGACACTTAGTGGGAAAAAAATAAAAATACAAAACAAAACTAAAAACTAAACCCAAAACAAAAGAAACAAACAAAAACAACAGGAAAAAAAATAAAGGGAAAAAAACACAAAAAAATCACAAGAAACAAAATAAAAGAATAAAGAAAAGAAAGAAATTTGGATGGGGTTTGTTAAGCTAAAAGTTCATTTAGTGTAGAATGTGGGTTTGGGTTGGTGTTTTTTTCCTTTTTTGTGTCAAATGACTGAATCGTTGCTGGAATTTTTAAACTACAGTAGTATACTTTGCATTTTCAAGTATCTTGCTGAAAATGTGCAAGTCATCCATTCTAGTCTTTAAATCTTCCTGTTGACTATACACAAATGGTATGTACACAGATTGCTTGTTTTCATGACCCTCTGTACCATAAACATGCAAAGTAAAACTGTTTTGTTGTACTTCTGGGAGGGGCAGCCCAGAGTTCATGGCTCAAAGAAAGCAGACTCTTCTTATGAAGCACAGATTAGATATAACATGGGAAACAAACAAAAAATTACTTTTTCTATCCTACTTCACAACTTTTGCTTGGCATACATTTCCGAGATTGCTTTTGTACAACTCTTTCTTTAGTGTGTGTATGAAATTTGTAATGCATCTTTTTAAGACCTGGACTTTCCAATGACAGTAGCTCTCCTGAACATGATTTTAGCTGTGAAAATCATATGTCTAGCTACTGTCACTGTAGAGGAAGTTAGCAGCCCTCAAGCCCTGTTAAGACAAGTAGCAAAATAGGGTAGATATGGGGGAAAATTACCCCCAAACATGTAGAACTACTGAGAATTAACAAAGACATTCCTACATACAGCGCCAAGTTATAGTTCTTTTTTTTGTTTGTTTTTTTTTAACTAAGAAAGAAACAAAAAAAATCATCAACAATTAGGAACTAAGAATTTGCTTTTCCATACATTCTAATGCAATTTCATATTTTCCATGTATAGGACAACGAATATTGCAAAAGAATACCAAAAGTTACATATAAATATGAATATTTTCAGTGAAAATTTGCCTAATTTGGAGAAGGCTTTAATCCTCAGTAAATCAATGGGCAGATATTCTTGTTTCTGTTACAGTACGAGTGTTTAATCTCCACTTTATATAATTACCAATTAGATATAACAAACCAGATTTTCACTTCCAGGATAGGAACTTTGTTAGCTTAATTGTTTTCTTACAGAGTGTGTGTAAAGAGAATTCTTGGCTTCATAATAAAAAAAAACATAACATTCATCCCAGAATGGATCCAGAGAGATCTAACAGAAACTCGTATGCAGAATTTAAGGCTTCGAGGATACACAAAATTCTGCCTTAAAAAGCACCTTTGTTGGTTTCATGTGACTAAACATCAGCTGAGAGTCTTAGCCTCAACGTACAACCCACAATTTATTTACCCCTAAGAGAAAGGAGAGGTTTTGAAACAGAGGTGCAGAGTTACTATTCATAATAAAATGCATCTTATAACAGCTCTTATAATTTGTTAAGAGATGGCTTATTCATCCTGCACCTGCCTGGGGAGACAAGGGTAGAGAAAAACAGAAGGGAGAGGAGAGAGGAGAGAGGAGAGAGGAGAGAGGAGAGAGGAGAGAGGAGAGAGGAGAGAGGAGAGAGGAGAGGTTGCCCTAACACCTGTGTCAGGGTAATCCCAGGCACAGCTGTAGGTTAGGCAGAGAAGAGATCCAGAGCAGCCCTGAGGAGAAGGACTTGGGGCTGTTGGTTGATGAGAAAATGAACATGAGTCAGGTTCAGTGCATGCTTGCAGCCCCGAAAGCCAACCATATCCTGGGCTGCATCAAAAGGAGCGTGACCAGCAGGTCAAAGGTGATCCTGCCCCTCTACTCTGCTCTCGTGAGACCTCACCTAGAGTATTGTGTACAGTTCTGGTGTCCTCAACATAAAAAGGACATGGAACTGTTGGAACAAGTCCAGAGGAGGGCCACGAGGATGATCAGGGGACTGGAGCACCTCCTGTATGAAGATAGGCTCAGAAAGTTGGGGCTTTTCAGCCTCGAGAAGAGAAGGCTGCATGGAGACCTCATAGCAGCCTTTCAGTGTCTGAAGGGGACCTACAAGGATCCCTGAGAGGGACTTTTCATCAGGGACTGTAGTGATAGGACAAGGGGTAATGGGTTCAAACTTGAACAGGAGGAGCTGAGGTTAGTTATAAGGAAGAAGTTCTTTACTGTGAGGGTGGTGAGGCACTGGAACCCGCTGCGCACAGAAATGGTAAATTCTCCATTCCTAGCAATGCTCAAGGGTAGGTTGAACAGAGCCTTGTACGACATGGTATAGCGTGTGATGTCCCTGTCCATGGCAGGCAAGTTGGAACTAGATGATCTTAAGGTCCTTTCCAAGCATAACCATTCTATGATTCTAATCTAGACAGATTACTGGCAGTCTTCTATATTTAGGCATCCATCTGGTACTGCGACAATTGCAGCTGATCGGATTACTGCTATATCCTAGCTATGTAAAATACACTGATGCTGTAAGAGTAACCTGCACTCTACCAGTCTAGTTGCAATGTCAGGCCAATTGCTAGAAGTGTATATCATAATTTATTTTCAAACAACACTATTTTATAGTTTATGTGAACAGTCAGGTCATCTTGAATTTTTATATTTTATCTTTTTATATCACGTCTAATGGAAGAGGGACAGACAAATTCAGTGACTGTGAAAAAAGTTCTCTAATATTTTAAGGAAAGCCACAATATGAAGATTAAAAAAAAATAAACCCCAAAACACCAAAAGAAGACACCCCACCCCACCCCTAGCCAAACCAAACCAAACAAAAACAAAATCCAAAACCAAAAAAAGCCCAAACAAAAAAACTAACACAAACCCTACTTTCTGAAGTGGGGCGGAGGGTGGCGGACCACATGAAGGGGGGCTGACGGGGGGAGTGCCTTTCTCCTGCGAGTGACAACAGCTACATCTAGTGGTTTTAGGCAGTATGGGCAATTTTTGCCACAGCTAAGCCGTACCTTACGGAAGCATTCTGCATTGTGCCGTAAAGAGAAAGGTAAAAATCTTCTCCAATGTACAGCTATGTAATTAACAGCACTGATGTTTCTTTCTTGCTGTTTCTACGTTTTCTTCAGTTTATCTTGCACAAATTAATGTATGGGGGCTGGGGTTTCGTTTTCATTGTTGGTTTTTTGCGTCAGTTTCCTATACTACTTTAGTATATTTTCCTTATTAATAGGCTAAATACTTGTTTAGACAAAATGAATTTGAAATTATAAATCCAGCTTCTAAGACTTACATATTGTGGAGTGGGATTAAGTAAATTCAAGTAATTTGCCACATGTTCATATATGTATTTGATAAAAATTAAAACACCAACTACTGCATTGTTTCCAGACATGGTTATGTACCATGGATTAACCAAGTCTTCTGTTTTCCACAAGGCCAACGATCACATTTTTTAGACACTTCAGAAGAATTCACCTCAATCAAATAGAGGCAAATTTGATACATTTCAAACAATGCCACATACTTACATTTTCAGAAAATGCAACAAAAATTCCATGCATAATCCCTCCAGTCTTTTCTGAAGAAAAGAATAATATTGGCAAGAATAATAAATTATGTATGGTGTTTACTCATATACACTTATTACTTGGAATAAACAAGTCTGGAAATAAAATCATCAATTCAATCATATTTATGTCAATAGCTTCATGCTAAGTGAAATGCAAACCACTGAGAAAATATATTAAAAATCTCATAATAATCTTCATAATCAAACATGCATGACCACAAAGAGTAAAGTACGTGGCTGTAAAATCAATAAAATAATGCAAGAACTTTTACAATTCAATTGGACTTGAAGTCTGACATAGCCATCCAAGAAACTAATTTGTCAGTAGCTTAGCAGCCAAGTTCTGGCATAGGTTAGAATATGGTAAAAGGTGGTGGAAGAAAATGAAAATAGATTCAAATGAGCACTAAGATGTCCAAACTTTCTGTTCATTCATCAGTTTACATTCGTCAGATATTTGAAAAAATCAAATGGCAATTTTTAACAATGACCCACATCATTTAATATGGAAAGGAAGAACGGACTAAGCAGTTTGAACAGGCATAGTAAAAGCCATTCCCACTTGTTCTGTCACTACATGCCCTTGTAAAAAGCCCTTCTTCAGGTTTCTTGTAGGCCTCCTTAGGTTCTGGAAGGCTTCTAGAAGGTTTCCCTGGAGCTTTCTCCTCTCCAGGCTGAACAAGCTGAACTCTCTCAGCCTGTCTCCATAGGAGAGGTGCTCCAGCTCCCTGATCAACTTTGTGGCCTCCTCTGAACTTGCTTGAGCAGGTCCACGTCCCTCTTGTGTTGGTGGCCCCAGAGCTGAATACAGTACTGCAGGTAGGGGCTCATGAGAGCAGAGTAGAGGGGGAGGATCACTTCTCTCTACCTGCTGGTCACGTTTCTTTTGATGCAGGGGACGGTTGGCTTTCTGGGCTGTGAGTGCACACTGCCAGCTCATGTTGAGCTTCTCATCAGTCAACACCCCCAAGTTCTCTCCTCAAGGAGAAGGTTTTGATTGTTTTTTTGTGGGGCTTCTTTTTTGTTGTTGTTGTTATTGTTGCTGTTGCTGTCGGTGCTCTGAGAAACCTCTCTTTGTATGTCCCCTTAAGAGTACATCAGCTAGTCTTAGTACATCAAAACAGATATCGAAGCACCGGAGAAAAAAAAAAAGTCCTGTTTTCCATAAGAAATTGAACTATTTTAGTTCTTATTACTCCAGCAGCCTGGAAAACAGTGCCCCAGTAAGTCCGCTTCTTTGCAACCGAGTACTGCCGGACCACATTCCCTCCTCCTTGTTCTCAACTTACCCACGAGGTGGCGCCAGAGCTCAAATTTTTGGAAATACCATTCGATGCCTATGGATGCCTTTTTGTAGCCTCCTGCAAATTTATCATTTGTTTTGTGAGGCCAAAGCCAAAAGGGTCAGAAGAGTATTCTCAGTGAAAAAGGAAATGGGAAAGCCTGTCCAGTTTCTGCACATATCCCTAGTGCAGGATATGTCTGATTATAAAATAATAATAACCTAAATGTAACAGATTTAACATTTCCAGTGCATTTTATCGAACAGTAGTGAAAGAATTAGCGATATTTGAAGGAATGTTTTTTCTAACTGACTAAAATTTTGCCATCCATTAAGAAAGCTTTTCCTGCCTTGCATCACTGAAGACGAAGGTTGATTCTTTCACATACAAGGCTGCTTTGAAGCTGAGTCTTTACAATACATTCCTGCTTATAGGCTACAAGTGTACAACGATGAAAAAATACCACATTTCAATCCTCCTGTCACATTTTTTATGTCCCCTTCATTCTCTTCTTTCCCATCAACTTACATCAAAACAAGGAAGCCTTCTCATGAATTTCACTATAGCCTTTTCTGTAACATACTGACATTTCCTTTCCTCTTGGTTTCATCCCTCACCTCCCTTTTATAAGTTTTAAAAAGCTAGATGGCCATTCTCCATTAAGTGGGTGGGCTGCCATTCTTCAGAAGTCTTAGCTGAATGCAAAAAGCCCCATGCTACTGTTAATCTAATATATTCTTTTACAAAAAAGCACATCTGTGTTCAAAATACGATGGGCTACTTTCCTTCTATCCCCTGTTCATGCTTGATGAAAGTCATCTTTCTTTTATAAGCTGTTATGAATTGCTTTCTCCACATCACAAGAAGGATTTTAAAATTCATACATTGTGTTTCACTAATTAGTGGTGAAAATTCCAGCACACTGACTATGCCCCAGCAAGCCTTCCTTCAGATAGCCTGAGTATTGAGCGATGTTTTACAGTTGAAATTTGGTGTGGTTGTTTTTTTATTTGGTTTTGAGATATGTTTAGAAAGACTTGAAAATAACTTTTTATCCCCCCCCCCCTTTTATTTTTACTTGTACTGGTGCTTAATTTCTAACATCGGTTAGGAAAACAGCTGCACAAATTTTGCAAACATCCCTCCCTTGTAGGAATCTGTGGACGTCCCATGCTTGAAGCTCAGCACAGAAAGAAGCATGCTGTTGAATGCAGTCCTTACGATCTTGCATTTCAAACTCATTTGCAGTGATTTTATCTTTTTTGTCATTTGATAGGCAGAAAGACAAGAGCAAACTAATACAAAATACCTTTGTTTACTTGTCTTCTGTGGTAACTCATTTTCCCTTAAGAATATTCTAACTAGAGTGACTTACACTTACAGCTTCACTTGTATTGCTCTGTTGATGCTTTTATTAGTTTACATAAAACCCCACTGCCTTATTTCTGCTGGTCCATTTAGTTCTCTCTCTCCCCTTGATCGTACAGGATAACTCTTTAGGACAAAGACTGTTTTTCTTCATGCCAGGAAACCACCTTGTCTCTTAGGTGTTGGTATAACTGAAAACGGTATTTTTTTTAAGTTTAGAAATATTCTTCCCTTACACTCAGACAGTCAGGGAGCCTTCTGGCAGTAAAGTAGATGGCACAATCACTCTGTTTCACAAGTATTAACCTAAGCCCTGTTTGTTGCAGTACTTGAAGAAGTTTCTGCACTATAACAGTTGGCTACAAATTTGCCATGGAAATAAGGAGTCATATAAATATATTCTAACATTGAAGACACTTATGAAATGGACACATAAGCAGAACTTTTTTTTTTTTTAAAAAGGCCTCTGTTTTTCTTTTAAATGCATGTACGGAATGTGGGCCTCTCAGAAAGAAGTGAATGCCTAAGGGGACTCCGATGGCTTCCAAATGTAGTAAACCTGTGATTCCTCACTGATACACCACCACACAGATCTCCACTTATCCTTCCTCTTCAAAACAAGTGGCATTCACATATTTAGAAATAGACACAAACAGAATAGAATTAAAATGCAACTACTCTTGCCTCAAGCAAGGTTACAAATAAAATTATAGTGAGGTATCTTAAAATTAGGAGAGCTGTTTTGAATGCAGCAATATAAAGTAATCTTTTCCTTCTGTTGCACAGTCCTGCAAAACTCATGATCAGGTAACAACCATTTTTCTATTAATAGCACACTTAAATTCATAACATCACATCTTTTAAAATGAAACTTTGCTAATTTGCTCACATTTTGAAATTGAATAGTTAGGCTGTGCTCTCTCAAAGAACATGCAGCTGCTGAGATTCTCTTGAACTCTGGCAAAAAGAGAGACCAAATCAAATAAATTTAAATTTTTAGTCAATCTTTCAGCTTTAACGGGAAACAATTTTTTAAAAACTGCTGACTTTTTAATGAATTTTTGGTGAACATAGGGTGAACATTTTTCAACATTTTGGTGAACATTATTCTCTGGTAAACATAGCTCTTGAAAAACAAATTCTTCCCTATGCTAATGAAATCAGATTCTTTCCCATTGTATGGTTACAGCACCTTTCAATTTCACAATGACTGAAACAAGTTTCACCGTTAAACATAATAATCTGCTTCTAACAAGTTAATTAGTTATGATCCATCCACTAAGTATAGGTTTGCTCTGGGTATTTTTCTCCAAGGATATGGCCAGCAACACTGGTAGTGCTTCAAAATCCATTCATTGAAGTTTCATCACTTAATAAGTTGTTGCCCACGTCAAAAAGGTTAGTAAAGCATATATGCTTTATATGCGTACATATTTTACATATATATTTATGTGCATATAATCAAAACATGTATGATTATTATCACAAGTTCCAAAGGAAGCCACAGCTGCAACTAATCATTCCCTTCTATGCATTTTCTTAAATGAGAAAGGAAGATAGGGGACTCTGGTACAGAATCAAGATACCATCTTCATTTCATATTCAAAGAATCATAGAATTGTTAGGTTGGGAAAGGGTCTTATGATGATGTAGTTCCAACACCCCTGCCATGGGCAGGGACACCTCACACTAAAGCATGTCACCTCACCCAAGGCTCTGTCCAGCCTGGCCTTAAACACTGCCAGGGATGGAGCACATATCACTTCTTTGGGCAACCCATTCCAGTGCCTTGCCATCCTCACAGGAAAGAGCTTCTTCCTTATAACTAACCTCAGCTTCTCCTGTTCAAGTTTGAACCCATTACCCCTTGTCCTATCACTACAGTCCCTAGTGAAGAGTCCCTCTCAGGGATCCTTGTAAGTCCCCTTCAGATACTGGAAGGCTGCTATGAGGTCTCCACGCAGCCTTCTCTTCTCAAGGCTGAAAAGCTCCAACTTTCTGAGCCTATCTTCATACGGGAGGTGCTCCAGTCCCCTGATCATCCTCGTGGCCCTTCTCTGGACTTGTTCCAACAGTTCCATGTCCTTTTTATGTTGAGGACACCAGAACTGTACACAATACTCTAGGTGAGGTCTCACGAGAGCAGAGTAGATGGGCAGGATCACCTCCTTCAACTTTCTCATTACATTCCTTTTGACGCAGCCGAGGATACGGTTGGCTTTCTGGGCTGCAAGCACACACTGAAGCAGGCACATGTTCATTTTCTCATCGACCAACACCCCCAACTCCGTCTTCTCAGGGCTGCTCTGAATCTCTTCTCTGCCCAACCTGTAGCTGTGCCTGGGACTGCCCTACCCAGGTGTAGGACCTTGCCAGTTGGCTTGGTTGAACTTCATGAGGTTGGCCATTGGCCTACCTCTCAAGCACATCAAGGTCCCCCTGGATACCATCCCTTTGGTTCAGTGTATCTAGCAAAACACACAGCTTGGTGTCATCAGCAAACTTGCTGAGGGCGCATTCAATCCCACTGTCCATGTCTGAAAAAGTTGCTGAACAGGACGAAAGGTATATTCCATATTATGTGAAGTCTGCTCAGCAGTAAAAACCAAGAGAAACATGGGAGGGTAGGCATTTTTTATTTACAACACTGCCTTCCAGAGCAACCACTACCACTACTCATACTGAAGCCCCCCTTTCTGGGAAGTGGCCAGCCATCACCTGCTGATAGAACATAGAGAAAACAATCTTTGGTTTTCTTTCTTCTGTGTATGACCCTTGCTTTTGCTTTATTAAACTGCCTTTATTGATTGTAGAAGCAGTGATAGTAAGTTTTTTTCACCTTAAAGATAATATAAAATGTTACACAACTTATCCAGATAAAGATAAAAGTCCTACATAGGCTATGAAGAGGGTTTTTTTCATTTTTTTTCCTGTGAACACAACAGGTTTATTTACTCTGTAATTCAAATGAAAAAGAGCAAGAGAGATAACATAAAATTTTTTATATCATTGAATTTTTTAACAAGTCATCTTTAGTTATTTTTCTTATATCTGCCTTACATAAACCCTACGTGTAGTGAAATGGAAAGGTATACAATCAGCTATACTGCCTGATATTGCTACATTATTTTAAGATACTTACTGATTTTCTCTCATGCACTGTATGCAGAGAACTTGAAATTAAATGCAGAAAAGCGACAAAGGACATACATACAAAGTTCCACACATGTTAATTTTCTTTTGAAAAGTTTATTTGCTTAGCATATATGAAAACTTCATACTTTTTATTATTAATCAAGCAAATACAATGTGGGGAGCATTTATTTTTTGATTTTGGGCAAATAATGGCAATGAGTTATTAATGCCATTCAAAATAAAGATAATGAAAAAATACATTCCAGGTTACATATTTTCAACATTACACATATGGATTAAGTACCTTTCCAGAGAAACCTCACTGAGTAAAGACTGTATTTTATATAGACAACTGCGGCGAACAAAAAGACCTTCAGCAATTTGACGTGAGTGCATTGCAGAAACATGAAACTTAGTTATCATTTCCACATAAAGCCACCATGACGTTTTCATAATCCCCTTTGAGTTCATCCTGTCAATTTAAGTACAAAAAAACCCCACAATTGTTAGGATAATGGTTTCAAATTATGTGAATTTCAGTAAGCATTCAATATATAGGTACTTTCAGTCCTTCATCTAAATAAATTAATCACTTGATAGCACATACTTTAAACACAGACTGAGCTTGAACTGGGTACCCTCATGGAAGTTATTCATATGACCTAGAAATAAACACATTCATTTCCAGAGTGGAGCAAAGGTAGACAAGGCTAATAAATATCCTGGGTGGGTTTCATGGCATAAATAAAGAAGAGAAGCACAGACAATTTCTGTTTGCCCAGAAGCTTAAGCTTTTCTTCTCCAGATAAAGAGAAAATGCCTTCATTGACCAGTGATGTCCAATGTTCATTAATATTAAAACTCTATATACATTGGATCTAGGATTATCTACAACACAGGCTAACAGTAAAATTCACCATAGGATGGCTTATTCAGCTTGGAAAAAAAAAAAAAAATGTGTTAAGTATGCAGTGTAATTATTACATGCCATGTTTTCCCAGATTTGAATCTACTTTGTCAAGATACATGAATTGTTTATTATAGTGAAACTATGCTTCAAGATCTTTGGATGCAATCATCACTTTGGAACATTATGAAGTGATGTAATTACATACCAAATTACAGATCACATATACTTATTAGGGAAGAATAAAAGTGATCTTTGGCACCTAACTGAAAAAGTAGCAGACACCACTAAAAAAAAAAAAAAAAAAAAAAAAAAAATCAAGAAAGTATTTTGATACATGTAGGAAGTATGCTTCTCTGCAAACAAGACTCTTGTTTTTCAGTGTTGTCTACTACCTTCCACAAAGCTGCTTTGCAAGTTTAGTTTTCCTCTAGTACTTCACTGATTTAAATTTTCTGGAAAATATATTGGGTGGTCTAACCCCCATAAGTAGATATTTTTGTTATTTAACTCATTTACTTAAGTGACCTAAAAAGCAGGCCAAATAAATTTCTTCTTAACAAGGTATTTTCAGGAGTACCCCAAATGTCAAAAATGTGAGTTGCATCCCATAGAGTTCATAGGGCAACCCTCTCTACTCTCCTGCCAGTGTACCTTATGTCTGCTCAAGTACAAGAACTTGGGGATGCTGGAGTCCCCATTCAGCTCTTGGGTTTTACTCTTAGGACAATATTCTGAGACTTGTACCACTACTAACAGATTGCCATAGCTTTCATAACAAAGAACATTACTCCAGAAAATGAAATCATTCTACCAGCATGTGCATCATTGCTAACATGAGTTACTCAGCTACCATGTTAAAAAACCCTTACTCGACTTCCAAAATCACCTACCATAATGGCTTGGCGGAGAGAGATGCCATACAGCTTCTTGTAATAGCCTTTGATCTCATTCATATCTATTTCTTGGCGTGAAACCATGATTCTGATGAGGTCTTTGTGCCGTGTCCCAGCACCCTGTTAGCAAAAGAAAAAAAAAAAAAAATAGAAACAAAACAGCAAACAGGAAAAAAAGAAAAAAAAAAAAGAAAAGGAAAAAAGACATTACAGATCTGGACCCACATACTGTACTGTTTCAGCATCACCAGCTGCCTTTCTCAACTCAGCTTCAAAAATTGACAAAAGGACCATGGATGCCTTGACAAAGATTAGGCTTCTACAAGGTTCTTGTCCAGATCTGTAATTGTGTTCCTATTTTCACTAATATTTTTGTGGTTTCACAAGCAAGAAAAGGTCCAGTTAGATTTCTGTCACTCTCTAGAGTAAAAGATACATGCGTGGATGGACAAATACCTTCCTGAACACACTACTAGAAACAGATAGCTCCTCCTATGGAAAGACACTCAGAACTTAAAAAGGAAAAACAGACGAAGAGAAAGACATACACCAAATATCCTTCCGCAGTGACTTTTTTTATCACGCAAAGGGCTTACAGAGCTCTAGGTAGCTTGTTATTTTTCAGCTTACAAAGTACCCCATGTTTACAAAGGTGACTTTTTTCTTTAGATTACCTTCATCGCCAAGTGGAGTTTTTCAGCAAAGAAAGCTGGCTTGCTTGTAGCACACTTCACTGTAATGAAACAATGTGATAAGTCCACATTGCTGTGCATGTAACAACTAAAAAAAGGCTAAAGTCTGGAAAGAAAACACTTTAAAAGCAGTCTCGGTGTTCCTAGCAGTATATCCTTTTTATCTATGTTTTCGTACCCATCTTCAAGATATGGGAGCAGTAGCAGTTTTTTACATGTGTTTATTCAGAACAATTCAGCCAGGAAAGAGTACTGGAGAGACAACACTGCGCTGCCTAGTTTCCTGACACAAAACTAAGAAAAATGTTGCAGTTTCCACAAAGAAAAATGTGAATGCATTTGTTATCTTCTGCAGGAGGGCTAGAGGTTATGATTTGATGTTTTGCAAACCAAATCATACTACACACTTGCCCTTGACTTCTGACATGGAAAAGGTTCTGATGGGACTCATTATTTTATCCGAAGTACATTTGACTGTGATACAAAAGCTGAGAACAAGATGGGTGTCTGTTTCCAGATTTCATCCCTGATCCACTGATAAGAATGATATAAGAGAATCACTGCTTCACCTTACTGTTCATGAGGAACATAATGTTAATGTTCTTAATATACACCTTTACTACAAACCTTATCAGAATATTTTAAAAAAATGCAGAAGGAAATTTGTTCCATTTTTAATAACCATGTATTGTAAATTTATTTGAAAAACAAAACTTGGAGATAAGTGGGTTTGGGTTTTTGTGGTTTGTTTTGTGGTTTTTTTTTTTGAAGATAGGTTTAAAACTACTTGATTTGTGCGCCTGTTCTGACAGCTGGTTTTGGCATACGACCTTTCTGTAAAGGTCTTCCTATGTTAATGACACATCTGTTCTCCTTGGAAGACTTTTCTACATATCAGGATGTGTGTCTCATCAGGTTTAGCCAAATTTAAAGACCTCAAATACCTATCTTTGTACCAGATTTATCCAAAGTTTCTGAATGAAGCAGGTTAAGCCCAGATGGTCTTCTTATCTGAGCAAGTAGGACAGAAGTAAAAGGTAGATTTCCATACAGTCAGTATACATGGTAGGTTACAATCTGCAGAACCACTCACCAAGGGCAGTCAGGCAGTTCTCAATATCACCTTTCAGCTCCAAATCAAGCACTTTGTTCATGTCATGCTTGCTGTATTTGGTGTACTTTTGAAAGACTAAATAAGGAAGGAAAAGTCAGTGAACAGTAATGAAAATGTGGTATTCTTCCAGCATTGCTTCTGCCTTATTCTGACCTCACTGCTTCAGCAGTGCACATAGTGGGCCATCTTTTGCATTTTCCTTCCCTTTTTCAGACACCACAATGTAAAGAAAAGCGTTACTGCACAGACTGGTGAAGTCAACATAAGGAATAGGACAGGGTTTATGTTCGCATTGGCAGGGGCTGAGGTGGTCCAGTGACTCCGCTCAAGCTTGTGACTGATATTCCTGATATTCCTCTACCAAGGGCAAACTGGCTGAGGAGCATGACTATGTTGGGAGAGCATTCAATGCCTGCCACACTGATCCCGTGGTATCGTGATCACTAGCCATTTACTTCATGGTAACAGTTAACCACCTAAATGATACTGCTCATCACTAGTATGGAAAGATCAGCCAAACTGCCAATTGCACTCCAAGAGCAATCATGTGCTCAATTACAGAGAACTTTGTAGTAGACAGATTCACATCTTGATAAACCATATTTTCTCCGAGTTCATGAGCAGGCCATGATCAAAGTACCCTTCGAGTGAAGCACAAAGTTTCATCTAACATACCTCTTCGGAGATGTGGGTAGCTTCTTGTAGTAAGAACAGTAACAAACACATTAGTATCTGTTCCCTTCCTTTTCTCTCCTGCTTCATACAAGGCCTGTCATAAATAAAGTAGTGAAGTTTACATCAGTATAGCAAAACTCAAGCAGGAATACTCTATTTTTGAAGCTACAAATGTAGGCCACTGCCTGTCAATAATGAACTATAACCCTTAACACAATCCCTAACAAAACTCTAAAACCCTCAAACTCTAGATCTGTTAAGTAACACTTCAACATTCACTTATGTCATACGAACCTAGAAAACACTGTGCATCTGAAAAACATATTTCCAGATATTTTACGATAACCATCTAGTGTCCTGATTATATTACATTCTTGAATCAAGATATTTTTCATATACCATTATATGTTTACAGTCTGCACAGAAGTCTAGGACTGGTAGGCTTTCTTCAGACAAACAGTATTATCTCAAATATTAATTGGACAACCGTGAAGAAGGAGCCTACGCACCAAGTGTTTCTTGTCTTTTTAATGGAAAGTAAGAACCAAGCGAGTCTCCTTCATTTCCCTCACCTTCTCCAACCTCTCCAAAAGTATCAACTGGAGACCCCCAAACAGTAGCAAAGAAGATTTAACAACACTCTTTAAAACAAGACAAACGGTATTCAATTTCTGAACTTAAAGTATTAACTGACCTTCTGTATCTGACAAAACTAAACTCCTAACATAGCAGGGATAAAACCAGTATTTCTCGATGGCTTTTTCTTGGTTAGATTTTTTTTATAAACCAATTTAAAGCCAGTCCACATTTAAATTGTAACAATGATCAAAACTTTTGTATGTGAAAACTCAGGAAAGCCGGCAAAATTTACCAAGATTTTAAAAATAGCCAGTCTAATTGGGGAAGAAATAAGAAAAAGATGAGTGGTTTATTTCATAATTATTCTGAAAACGGCTGTGAGATTGACCCAGCAATTTTCAAAGGTTAATCATTGTAAAGCAATAACTATAGCTAATATACTGCACATTCATGAATACACCCTCATCTGTAAATCTGTGTCATAAACAGAAGGAATACTGTATCTAATTTCTCCAGTTGTTGGCCTGAATGCTGTACATGACCTAGAAGAGGGTTTGCAGAAATGCCTCTGAAACTAGGTATTATGGGTAAGATTTAGCTTCCTTCAGATAGTGAAGCTTAAGTGAACTTTGTAAAATAGTATCCACTCAGAAAAGATTGCTACGTAAAATACAAATCTCTTAGGTCTGCAACCACAAGATTCAGCTAGAACATTCACAGCCAGAGCTCGTAATCTCAAATTTAGCCAGATGAAGTTCTGCAGAGTGCCAAGCATGACCTTACCCTGGCATCACTGTCAGCAAGCTCATCATTCACATAAGAATCTTCACATCGGTCAGCCTACATACATAAATAAATAAAAATTCACTGGTACTCACAATCATTCAGTTTACCAGAGCTCACAATTTTATAGTTCAGTCCTACCGTTCTCATACATAATTTCATAAATAATTGGAAATAGGTACAGTTACATCAATCATTCTGTCAATAAAGCAGTTTATTTGTAATCATAGAATCATAAAATGGTTAGAGTTGGAAAGGAAAAATCATTCAGAGCTCACACTTCTAAAGCCACCAGCAACTTATTTCTGAAGTCCTACATTAAAATCCACAGGAAGTATTTTCTTAATGTGAAGTTACAGGTTTAGAAGCTGTGATTTTCTCCCTAATTAAAATGTTATAGATTCCCAAGTTGATTTTAAACCAAAAGTGAAAATCAAAACTATTCATACAGATGTATCAAAAAACAATCCTGCACACATGTACAAGCTTCATATACAAGTACTTAACAACTGCAGAATCATTAATGCATTTTAATGGAGTCTTTTTATTGGGCAACTCATCTGCTTTTGAACACAAATACATAGAATACTTTATCTGCATGTTAGCACCCTGCCTGCCCCATTATGTATCTACCTACTAGAAACATAACAGCAACACAAAAGATTTATTTCTTTAACTGTAAGCATTTCTTCTTTTTCTATTTCTAGTCAATTGGTATGACATTATGCCTGTTGCTTTTCCAAGTGCTTACAGACAGCTACCACAAAAAAAAAAAGTCTTAAAAGCAGAAATGATAAATAATAATAAACATCACTGGTTTTTAAAATGCATTTGAGACAAAACTTCATCATAGCTTCTTTAAGAACAATTTTATATGATCTAAGATAGGGAAGTAAAATTGCAAATAAATAAACATTATCTAAATCCTTATTTATTATTTCTCTGAAATAGACCTGACAACATTAATTTATTACAGATAATGTCTCTCTAAAGGCTTAAGTACAGTGTACCTTGGCAAGAGCAACCAAAGCCTTCTGAAAGTCTCCAGACGTATCAGAGATAATGTCTTGTATCAGATCTCTCTTCAGCACTGAAATCAATAGAAAAAGTATTCATAGTTTGCTTTAAAGTTATCAACTAGGTTTACTAGATGATCTTTAAAGATCCCTTCCAACCAAAACTATTCTATGAGTTTTTCACTCTTTTCTTAATTTCCCACTTAAATATGACCACTAGAAATGCAGTTTTGTTACTTTCCCTTTCATCTTCAAGAGAAGGGTTCTATCTCTAACATGTCCTCTAATACCCAAGATGTGCTAAACACAAAATCTGCTGAAAAATTACTTCTCAAAGGTCTTGTGGGTGGCACTGTCTCAGACTCTTGTTCGTGAATTACAAAAAAAAAATAAATAAAAAAATGCTTAAACTTTTTCTGAACCATCTGTGTTTCAATCTTATTTCTCACTGTTCTTAAAAGCACTGAACTCAAACACAGAACTCTCCCCCAGAATGCAAACTATTAATCTGGGCTTCTAAATGAGACAACTTGAGTGGAAACCTCTTGGAAAAGTTAGCACATAATCTCAAAAACATGATTTAATTTGACAACATTCATTGACTGCAATAAACTTTACATATATGAAAGAAGCCATGTTATACTCTTGTTACCTATTCAAGGATCTTTGCCGTTCAGTTCACTGGTTGCTCCTACACTAATGTTATCTGTGTTGTAAACTCAGTAAGGCATTTTTTACAAGCCTAGTGAGACCTTAAGTCAGCTAAAGCTTAGTTACAAGAGAAGAAAGGCAGCTGCGTTTTGCTAGCATCCTAGAAAGCATCTAAATACGTGGCCCATTCTATGAGACATTGCAGTTCTGGCAGTAATGTGAGACTTTTCCTTCTATATTGGGATCCACATAGATCAGAAAAAGTCAGTATGACCTCTCTCCCCTGCAACTGTTTGTATTTCATGTGAAGCTTTACTTGCCTCCTACAATGTCATCTCAGCTTCCCATACTGAGAAGTAGATCTGTGACTGCAATGTGTCTGTAGTTATGCCATTAATACTTCTTTCTTGCTCTGAATTACCTTCTTTGTAGTATCTGCTGGCTTCTCTGATCTCCCTGTTATTTCTTGAGGCCAGAATTTCAATTAGGGTATCTTCATCAGTTCCAAGCCCCTGATAAAAGTAATTAAATTTTTAGAAATGTTATTTGACACAGTGAACTCAAAATTTAGAAGAACAGATGAAAATCACAGACTTGCCTTTGAAAGCCCCATGTGAAACATGAAAGGAAAATCGGAACCATTGTTCTTCTATACAATATTGTTATTTCAGCTCTTTTGGAATTAATTTGTTATTGCATTTAGTATCAGTGGTACCCAAAAGAAGTGCTAAAGAAGCCGAGCAGTGCACATAAAAGGATGTGAAATTTATGAAGAAAACTATCCCTGTTCCATTTTGTTTTCTCTTATGTAAATATACAAGTAAACATTACAATTCTACTGCTACATCAGCAATCAGTTTTCAGAAGGCAGAAAGAATTTCTTCTTACAAAAATACTTCCTCCAACTCTGACATTCAGTGGAAATTGAGTGGTGTTCTTCTCAGAACAGGGATTACTGGTATAGATTTATTTTACAAAATGGGGTTAAAATGAAGACAATATAAGAGCTTTGAAATCCAAGTTCAGTGTCATTTACAGGCCCTGATATTTGTTTATGCCCTTTAGAAAATTTTTTTCTCATTTTTACTTCACCTTCATAGAGGCTCTTAGCTCTTCAGCATCAAACTGAGCTGGAGTTTTGAGCAGAGCCACAACAACATCTTCCAAGTGGCTTTTCAGAACTTTTTTCAAGGCATCTTCCAGACTCTGTGACAGGAAGAACAAGAAATACATTAAGCCAGTGAATGCTATAAAGCTACTGTTTACCTACATTGCAGAAATCAGTCTCATTTCTGATGAATCTTGGTCCACATAATTTGTTTAGCTACTAGAAAGAATTAAGAAGCCCTTACTGAAATTTTAAATTTGTAACTTTTATGTTAATTGAAGTGTCAGGTATTTTCAGTATGCATTAAGGAATGTTTTCACACATTGCAATTCAGCTATATTCACTTTTTTACAGTATCAGAAGCAGATTTGAAATACACTGCTTGCTTTTTTAAGTGAATGTATATTGCTCTTATGAGTATGACTGGATTGCTTATCTGGATACCAGTTTAATTCATTCATTTATTGAATGAAGGATACAGAATCTGCAGTGGAAACTCTAGACATAGTGTAATCTTGCTCTACACAAAACTGCAAGTCCTAAAGTTATGATTTCAGCTATAATGTAATTTGACCTAAATTAAAGTTAAGATTAAAAATATCTTATTTCTTCTGCCTCGTCTCTAGAAATGCTAAATAGTGTGTTTTGTTACATTAAAATTTACAGCCCTGTTCTCTACCAATATGTTTTCAGCCCTTTGTCAGGGTACCTAAACCAACGAGATCATTTCAGAAGCAAGCACTATGTCCATAGTTAGTGCTGTTCTGTTTTTGATGGTGCGCCAGGAACTAGCATATCTAATAATCTAACAGCATTAGTCTCACCATGTCTTTGAAGTTATATTTTAATTTAGTTCTTTAAAAGATATAATTGCAAGGCTGGAGTTTCTTTTGAGCAGAGAAGAGGGCTGTGAAAACCTCAAGTGAGGTTTCCTGAACTGAAACAGGAAATTTAGGCTAAATGAGTTATTAGTTTATTTTCTAATTTTATTAGAAAATTCTAATTTTATTTTTCAAATATCAATTAGAAATTCTAATTTTAAAAGTTACACTCAAAAGAATTACTTTCCAAGGAGGAAATGCTCAGTATCTCTGATATACCAACTATGCAATTGTAACTTCAATTTAAAGTTTCAGGTTCAACTGGAGAAAAATTGTTATAGAGAAAATTAAGAGAATTAAAACTTTTTTCAGAATCATGGTAATTTCCAAGCATCTCAATTCCAGTGACTAGCAGTTTTACCACTCAGAGGTAGAAGGTAACACTCAGAGGTAGGTACACCTACTCCCATACCAGTGTTACTATACTTGTGGAACAGTGTTACAGTCCTACAACTTTCATATCCTGTTTAGTATTATATCTGCACTGAAATATTCAGAGAGATGTCTCCAAGTCCCTTTCTTCATCCCTCCCTTTCTCTCAGCAGACTGCCTCCCAGGTGAAGTTTGCCTTACCAGTGATTTAGCAATTTAAAAGACCTCTAGAGCATTCAAAAAACTGGAAAGTCAGAATTCAAATTTTTTCCTTTCATTTAAAAATAGTGGTCACTGTATTCAAGGGCTCAGCATTGGCAGTATAGTTACAGGGATTTATCATTCTTTTTGTTTATATAAATTTAAGTTTGACTTGAATATACTTTACCTTTCCCTTAGCCTGCTGGTAGGCAGCTTTGATCTGCTGACGCTGAGCATTTGTTCTTTTTGTCAAAATGTCAATGATGGTGGCTTCATCCACACCTGTGAGTCAACAAACAGCAAAATGTCTAATATATTTGAAATACTATAGCAGTCTGTAGTGCATCATTTAGCTAAACAATATTCTTAAATATTTTTTATTATTTGCGTTATGTCATAGTTTAATTTCTTGACACACTGAAGCTTAACCAAAGGAAAAACTGTAATCATCTACTGACTTACAATTAGTGAGGGAGTGAAGAAATAAATAGATTCCCAGAGAACATAGAAAAACTATGTTTCTACAACTCATATAGAAAGTCTTTAAGTGTTCTGAGTGCAGAACTCACAATACAGAGTAACTAAAAAAAAAATAAAATAAAATTAGGCTGCATGCTCATTTAATCTCAGTAAGTCAAACTGAAAAATATTTCAAAGTACAGGCAAATTGCCAAATAGGAATTTCATCAAAAGAGAGAAGCACAATATAAGCATATACTACATTACCCTTGTCTTTTGCAGGGATTTTATGGAAATCAAATTAAAAAGTATTGGTATGGTACGTTACAGAATTTTTTATTGCCTAGGAATTTAATGTTTACAGTCCTTCCTTCAGCATATTCAAGTACCTGTGTTAAGGCCTGAAACTATAATACAACATTAGGGTATCAAAGAGTTGGGATTCTTCACCAAGTGGCAGAATTTAATGTATGCCCAGGCTTTTAAAAGCAGAGGCAACCCTCCTTCTTGCTATTACCTCTCATGTTTTTTTGGTTGTTTTTTTTTTTTTTTTTTTACAGTGTTATGCTATTTTCAAAATTTCCTAAGAAGAGCCCTAATGTAGAAGGTTAAATATTTACTCCTCTTACCCTTTACAGTAATAGCTCTGTCCAAAGCAACAACATCAGCTGATGGATCGAAGTTAGGGTATGTCTGTACTCCAGGGCTACCTTTTGCACTTTTCTGCAGAGAGGAGTAAAAAAAAAAAAAAAAAAAAAGAAAATTGTAATTGCTCATTCCAAAGAAGCAGTTTTAAATGCCTATATAAACCATGTATTTGTGTATTTGGGATTGCCTATTATGGCTGTCAAAGAACATACAAACTTTTGTAGCTACAGAGAACTAAACAGTCTCAGTAATATATATGCATTAGATCTATTCCTTTCACTTCTTTTATTAAACAGAAAGGGGCCTAGAGACCTATTTCTCAAAGCCAGATTCCACAGTAAAACACTTCTTAACTGTCACTTTCAGAAATTATGTCCAGTTTTAAATGCTCTAAACCCACAGTTAAATACTACAAGCATGGCCAGTAAAGTGCTACTGATTTCTGTGCTCATTTTAAACAAACTGACTGTGCATCACATTAAGTCATTTCTCAGCTAACCCATACCTAAGGCTACAAGCACTTCTTGTATGCAAGAACTTGGAACAAAGTTCAAACCTAATCCTATAAGGAAGTGGGGAATTGTTACCTAACTTCCTTGAAACTTGAGATGTAAGCCACACTTTCTTCACAGGCATTATCTACTGTCTGCTTTGGTAAATCCACTCCTAGATGGAGTCTAGGGAGTTGACTCTCTAATGAATGTCTAGAGGGCTCTGGGAATACCTAAGGATGATGAATTCCACTACACACCATGTTGCATGGGTTGCCCTAAGTCAGCAACACGACAAATCATGTTACTCTACTGGCCTATGACCCAACAGCATGATCTAACCCGTCTACTTCTTTTACAGAAGCTATAAAATACTGCAAAATTCTTGTATTAAATATTTATAGAAAATTGACATTGGAATGATACATGCTGAGATTTTTTGTTTAAAAAACAAAACAAACCAAACAAACAAACAAAAAACACCAGAAAAAAAAACAACAAACCAAACAAACCACAGTAGATTCTAAGCATTTTCAGAATCACCTTTTCCCTGTTTCAACAACTCCCAATGTTGTTGGGTTGGTTTTTTTTAAATGTTTTGTGTCTGAAGTTAAATAGCACAAGAGAAGTGGCTTATGATACATGTTTTGCCTACAGCATTTTGTACTGAATTTTGTACACTTCCAATGCCTGATAACTAAATATTCAACACCCCACACAGGGAGTAAGAGAGCAGAGGGACTGTAAACTAAAGCAATGTCTTGCGTACTTTCAGCCAACAGAGAAATAGGACTAGTTAGCTGCCTGTTTCCCAGGTTAGTCTTTGGATACTGGTTTCCATGACAAACTAGTGGCAATAAAAAAAAAAAATCTAACCACCATAACCAGAATGATTCAGAACCTTGGGAGTGCAAGGAGGATAGGAAGATGGAGCCAAAGGTTTATGCACAAAATGCTCTGGAGACAAAATTAGTGAAATTTCCCCCCTGTGTTCAACTTCCTTCTTTCTGGACCTCCTGGGACTTCACAGTGTACTGCTTTACCTTTCCTGACAGTCATTTCAGTAGCTTAATTTCAGTATTATAAGACACTCCTCATCATCCTAGTACACTAACTCTTGATTTCTCACCACAAGCCTCCCTTCTAATCAATATCACTACTGATCATTTGAGATGTCTTAACACACTGTGACTCTGCACCATAAGCATGACATATGACTCAAAAGCTAGGACATATACTAGTGACTTCAGTTCCTCCTTTACATTTCTGGGCTCCAACTCATGGCTTCCTGTAACTCAGCCTGAGTCCCTGATTTTCTCATGTACGTCTCCTGAACATGCTCACACCCATTCACACACTCATGCATCAGATTACGACTTTAAAGCGGAGACTTGAGTGAATCAGTCATTGGTCACTGGAAATTACAGTTTCACTACAGTAACTAGTTCTGCCTAGGAACTGATAACTGGACTCATAAGTGCATATAGGGTAATTTTTTATCTGATAGCAGACTTACTAAATTATTAGATTCCATTAGACTATATGATGCAATAAAATTGGGTTCCTCTTTAATCTGCTGGACTTTTGCCATTGTTCTTCCTTTGAGTACATTAAAGATGTTTGGTGGCCTATGCCTTTAAATCAGTTCTGAAAGTACTTGAAAATAAGCATGATGCTCTCAGAAGGTGATAATACTTACAATACATTCCTGCTCCTGGTTTTCCATGAACCATGCTTGTTTCAGAAATTCTGATACCATAGCCATGTTGACAGAGTTTCTGTGAAAAGATGCACCAAGTAAAAACCCAATTTTCCATCAAGTTACAAACTATCTCTCACCATTTTCAGTACCAGTGTCACTCAAAGTCTCCTACTCTCAAAATCCTTTCCCTTCAACTATGATATGCAGAGGTTAGTTTCCCAAGCAGCAATTGGCCTGTTCTACTTGAAGGAGGTAATTTTGTGTTTGCCAGGTGATGCAATACTCCACAACTGTTTGCTCACCCCTACAGCCTTAATTACTTGCAGGAGTTTTGATTAGGCAATACCTAAGGATTAGCATTGACACGAAAGTTACCAGAAACAAATTGAAGTCTGACTTTCCCTATTAGTTATAGCATCAGTTATGCTCATTTAGCTTACTGAATATTTGATTCTGTTCAAAATCAGCGGTGAACAAGTATTCTTGTCTGATCATTTACTGTGGTTGGAGCTTTTGTGTGTTAAGACAAAAGATATTCCCTTTCATGTAATTTCTTTGACCAACCCCTTCCTAAGGAATACACGTAAAATTAGATAATTTCACCTACACTATTCCTTATTTCTTACATATTTCCTCTGATTTCTACAAAAGAATAGAGTATTGCCCATTTTAGAAGGGAAAAGGGTAATTTTTTGCTTTTAAACACTCAAAATGAAAATCAGCCCAGCTTTCCCACAAGATACCATGCAGAATGGGGAAAAAAAACTAATGGTGATGTGATTTGTCATTGAACATCCAAATATGAATGAATAAACTGCTTCATAACAACTTTGGTGTTAGGAATATTCTGTTTGCTAGTAGACATAGAGAGGGAACAGAGAAAATAAATTCATGTTTTATCAAATACAGTACTTTTGGTCTGCTAAAAATACATTTTTTCCCCTAACACACTTCCAGAGCAAACACTATGGAAAGCTTGGGTTTAAAGAATACATATAAATAATAAAGAAAATGCTGCTGGGTAGACTACAGTGTCTTTGAATCTAGTGTGAAGAGACAAGATGCTATTTGCAGTTATGATGCAAATCATATAATGCAGATCATATACATAACTATAAAAAATTATGTTGCTTATACTGCAAACACACTTCCCTTACTTCTGCCCTGTGTTCCATACTATGGGCAAAGAGCAGTCATTTAAAACAGCACACACTTAGGAACCAGCAGCGTAGCTGCAGGCCAGCTGCTTCTTTCCTCATAGCAAAACTGTAAAACTTACTTCCATGTTCAGCTGCCAACAATGCAATAGCTTCCTCCCACAGTCCTCCTCCAGCCCAGCTCCACCCTTCCCTTCCCTCTTTAACACAGAAGCCACCTTCACTCCCTCTTCCCCAGAAACCTCTTGCTTTTATGCCTTTCCCTCAGCCCTAAGGCATAAAATTCAGCCCTGCCTGTGATGCTAGAAAAAAAAACAATCTGCTTCAAATCTGTATTTGTATGTCACTTAAAGCAAATCCTATGCTGGTAAATAATGGTCAGAATATTGTACAAGTTTTAAGGCCAAACTTTTATATATGTTTTGCTTACTGAGGATCAGAAAAGCATACTTACATTGCTGTTAAAACCAGCATTTTATCAAAGAGTTACAGTGATTCCTGTACCTCTCTTGTATTGACAGAATAAGTATATGAGGCCAGATGAAGTATCAAAGAGTTACAGTGATTCCTGTACCTCTCTTGTATTGACAGAATAAGTATATGAGGCCAGATGAAGTGTATGGTATCTAAAGTTTTGCTGCATTTTATAACAGCACACATAAAGGCCATATGCAGCAGAATGAAAACATTTGAAAGACTTCATACTAGGGGTACTGAGTCACCAGCAAAGATGTACAGAAATGTCAGTCGACTGATAGATTTACAGAGTGTATAATCATTTAAAACTAACAAGATTTAGTCTCACAGTACCAGATTTGACAAGAGGTGGGACAAAAAATGTTTTGATTGACAGAGTAACACTTCTCAGGGAGAGCTGGCTCCAGGTAGAACTGCTAACATCTCAGTTTCTTCTGCCTGTCACCACAGCCATGGCTCTCCCCCAGCTCTACAGATTTTACTGCCCTTGCAGATGACTAGAACAGGCAGCTGCTAACCTACACTGAATTAGGTTTATTAAGTCTCTAAACCTTTATGTCTACCCTAATTTAAATTAGAGATGCAATAAAATAATTCTGTGCCTTAAAAACTGTCCTTTTTTCCTCCTTTTTTTTAAATAAGAAACTTTGGCACATACATCCATTTGTATATAGGAAAAAAAAAAAATATGTGCCTGTGGAGTGATGCAAACAGAAAGCGTCGTAGAAAGTTATGACACTTTTTTCTAGTTACTCCATAAAAATACCTATTTCAGATTAATAAAATTCTAATAAAATATTGTCCATGCCTTTTCCCAGACTGGAATGTGTAGATGTCAAATCAAAAAGGAAAGAGGATCAAGGCCATTCCAAATTGGAATGAACAACATTGAAACTGAAACAAAAATTCAGACATCCAGACTCAAAGCCCTAACACTTGCTTCACAATAATTACTGCAATTGTTTTCTGTCTGGTTCCCAGTCCCCAGAAGAGGCACCCTAATCTACACGTGTAAATTCTTAGGTTTTGAGAAAATACTCAACATTTATTTAAAAAAAATTAAAGACACAGATTAGACTTTACAGTCTGTTAAATGACAGTTTCTCCATGCTCATTTAACCATATCATATATATCATCCTGCTTACTGTCTAATCCTAGTTATCAGGACCTTGACATGTAAGTTAGAGTCATTACACCCAATCAGAAGAACAGGCAGCAGATTTAACACAGGAATTTAATTTACAGTGGAAAGTCTACTGAATATGAATGAAAACATCAGAGAGAAGAACAATCTCATCCTTGGAAAATTCAGTGGAAAGTTTTAGCAGAACAAACCCCAGCCCTTACTCATGTGGCTTTTCCATGATACAGCCCTTACTTATGTGGCTTTTCCTAAGTTCTCAGTCACAAAAACAGGGGTTTGTTTTTGTTTCTAAAAGTTTGCTTTGCCTCATTGTCATCGCTTTCATAAGCAAAAACCCCTCTACAGTCCCAAAGCACCAAACTGTTGTTGATGTAACAACAGCTGTTTGTTCTTTAAATCTCCATACAAAACACACTATTTCTCCAGGAAACTACAGTTTTACTAGTTTTCTACAGCAGCCTACTAGAAGGGCAAAGAGAAATCATAAGAAACTGTCAAGTCCAAATAAGTTTGCTTTTAATCTTTTAAGGTGTTTCTTTTTGTTTTTTTCCCAATTACTTAAGTTTATTAAATAAAAGCAGCAGCTGTCCAAGCCCTTCTATGTACATGAAATGCTTGAAAATGGAAAGAATTCCCCCTGCCCACTTCCATCTTTCCCTTGCCAGTAAATCCAACTCACAGAAAATTCCACCAAGTCACTTAACAAATTTAGCATACGATTCTTAAAGTTTGTCAGATCTATAGAGAGCAGCAAACAATAAAAACCTACCTTCTTGCTTCCAAATACTCTTTTCAGGGCAGCACAGTCAGCAATACGAGTGCAGAAGGCTCTCTGCACTTTTATAGCTTGGAGCCGGAGACCCCACCTAGCAACCAGAGTGTTTCCACAGGCCAGCAACCATCTGCCTTTGCAGCAGCTGAATCTGGGTGCTGCCCTAAACACAGAACCACACAAAAAAGTCATTGCGAAACTATGTGCTGGAGAAATCGAGAGCAGATTTCAGAAGGGAAGAGACAACAAATGAGCATGCCATGGTAGCTCCCCTCCCCCCCATGCCATGGCTACATCCCTCGCTGCAAGAAAATTGCCATAAAACTTCCAGGGTCATAGATCAAAATGGCAAAAAAATAAACCGACATTTTTACATGTCTGATACTACCTCAGAGTATGTATGTTAAGATGTATCTTTGCCCAGTGAAACTTTGAGAGAAATAAA
This sequence comes from Pezoporus occidentalis, assembly GCF_034315485.1. Taxonomy (NCBI): domain Eukaryota; kingdom Metazoa; phylum Chordata; class Aves; order Psittaciformes; family Psittacidae; genus Pezoporus; species Pezoporus occidentalis. The sequence continues at coordinate 6,169,418 of NW_026912961.1, read as the reverse complement.
AGTGTAGAGGAATTAACGTAGCTTCCACATTTCACTGAGTTCCAGCTCTTCTGTACAGAAGCCTACAGTAGAAATGGCCCAGGAACAAGTCTAAAACTTAATATTGGTACCTTTTGTTTGTTTGTTTGTTTGTTTTGGATTTGGGTTAGTTGGTTTGTTTGTTTTAAGAAACACTTCGAAGGTGGCAGGCTTGATAGAAGAGCAATAACTAGCACCGACATAATTAGAAAGAGGTTGAAACATTCAGATTAAACTCTGAAGTTCAAAGTGAGAGTGGTTTGCACAAGACCAGGGAGTTCACCAGCCTGCTAGAAGCAGTTTTCTACAAGCAGTTCCTCACCAAGCCAGCCAAACACATTTTTCAGAGCACGTCCAGCACATCACCACACAGTGTATCACTAGCATCTCGGATTAGCCCAGAGCACAATGCCCAGTGAAGAAATACCATTTCCTGAAACAAAAGGATTTGCATCTAGCAGATTGGCCTCCCGGGTGGCTTTCGCCCTGCTTTCTGCTGACCTGGACCTGCTGCAACACACTCCAGAAGTATGGCTAATATGTCTTTTGTGAACACACATGAAATCCAGCATGCCCTTGAAACCCAAATGTAGCAATTAGTAAAATTAAGAGGAAGGGGAACAGAGCGCTGAGAGATTTTACAGGGGATATTCATAATTACTCATACAAAATCCAGCATTGGTAATGCCTTCCTCAGTTTAAAATAGCTCTGTAGAAACTGTTGGGTCCATAAAAGCATTCCCCCCCCCCCCCAGCAGGGTTTGGTTGTGAGTCTGGGGGATAAGCCCAGGATCAGCTCTGCCAAGGATGCCCCCATCCCAGTGAGTTAAGGAGAAAGCCCTCACTAGTGCTACGGGAGGCAGTGGCTAGGCCTCCCCAGCCATGATACTTGCCTTCAGCTGCAACCCCAGCACTTGGTTCCTGTCTGAGCCCTCACCCCACTTCCTTGCAGGTGGACTGGGACTGGCTCTGGGACCTGGGCTGATTCCAGCCTGTGGTCTCATGCCCTGTTCTATCCCATCCCCATCTCCACCCCCAGGGAGGTGTCTGATGCCTAGGGCTGGGTCTGCCACCATTGCCCCCCAGCTGTCTTGCTCTTGGCTGGGACAGTGGAACAGGAGGGGCTGCCAGGGCCCGCCTTGCCAGCTCCCATGGGAACCTCCCCTCCACAATTCTAGACCCCAGCCAGGAGTTCCCCTGACTTTTGGGCAACAATTTTCCCCTGCATGTAGTCTTTCCTTTTTTATCCTCTGCACATTTGACATGTTATTAGACCAAGGTATTTAATATACTTTCAGGGACCTACCAGCTGATAGTGACATGGTGAGCAAGCTGTCAAGTTGATTTTGTGTTTTTTTTATTTAATTATCATGTATGAATTTCAGATAACTCCCACCCTCCTGACCTCCATGTCAGTATGACACTACCAGTCTTATTTCACTGCTGAAGGATGTTATCCAAAATCTCTGATTACACTCTTTTTCTGGGACTGTTTCCCTTGTCTATTAATGAGTATGACCAATACGAATCTTTTTATACTGACAATCTGGGAATCTGTGGATATCCCTGGTACACCTAGATGAGTCTTTTGAAGTGCTTAAATAACCTAGCAAACTGGGTTATACAGGCTTACTCAAATGACCTTTATGAGTTTTTAGCATTTTCTCAGTAAACAAAATAGCACAGCATCATTTACTGCAGGCCTATGGGAAAAAAAGTGTGTTACAATTATTAAGTAAGATACTCTTCTACCTCGACTCTTTTTTCTAATATGCTTTCTCAATAATTGGACTATTATCCCATTTTCATCATAGCAGTTTTTAATTATTTTTTTTCTTTTAATTGTATTATCTTTCAGGCCTATGTTTTCGTCCCTGGCAGTGTTCAAGACCAGCCTTGGGTGAGATGGGTTAGTGTGAGGTGTCCCTGCCCATGGCAGGGGGGTTGGAACTAGATGATCTAAAGGTCCTTTCCAACCCTAACCATTCTATGATTGATTCTATGATTTTATGATCTGACAAGAAAGTATTGTGCTACAACTCATTGTGGGAGCTGTTTGCTTTTGCTGTTCCTCCTTTTTAACGGGCAGGGAAATGTCAATTCACTGCCTTCCTGAAGCTGGAGTGAGTCACCGTCTGCATTTAGAGAGCATCATTGTACTAGATACTTACACATTAAAAATGCAGTTTAATTGGAGGGAGCTTTAGTGTTTATTGGTAACTGAATCTGCATCATTAGTTTGTACAGTAACAGTTTGTATACTGTTTATTGTTGACCTGGTATTGTTTATTCAGTAGTAGCAAAGAATGCAGCTATTACTGTCTTAATATAAAGAAGGCAAAAAGAAACATTTTTCTTTTATACTCAGTGTGACATCTCTTAGATACTGCTAGTATTGCTATTTTGATACAATAGTCAACATATAGTATGGAATACAGTTGCTGCTGAGAGAAAAGGAAATATTCAGAAAAATAGAAAAGAAAATTAGTAATTTTTTAAAACTGCCACATTTTGACCTGACCAAATATTTTTCTTGACACTGATGATAACATCTTGAGTAGACAGATGGAGTTCCTGCAAGTGATTCATCTTATACATGATAGCAAAATGAGTCTGGAATTCTATTGGAAGCTAGGAGAAAGACCAGCAGCCCTTACATCTATTTCAGAGTCTGATGCCCCCCCATGCAGTTGCTTTGTGCTCTACCATGGGTGCCTTAAAGAAGATTTAAGCTTCTGGGATTTGGGAGAGGACTGTTCTACACACACTTACCCAAAGAACCCTATTTTGCAAGTCACCTTCAGATTACTTATGAGATAAACATTAAGTGGAAATTGATGTTAACAAATTGCTTTGTTATGAAATAGCATTATCCTGCAGGAGCTCCTGAGTGTGTTAATTTAGACAATATGTCCTAAAACACAACTCTGCCTATATCCCGACAAGACAGTCATCCTTTCTAAGACACCTGATAGCAAGCCTAGAATCTTCCTCTCCCACCTTTTGTGCTTTGTAACCTTATTTATCTTCTGTAGCTTTTACCCACAAAACTGAGCAGAAACACATTACTGCATTTCCTTAGACAGCCAGGAACTGCAAGATAACCAGCTGTACTCAGATTTCAAGTAATAAAGTTAGTAATATAGATGATATAGATTTAAGAGCATATAATGTCACCACTCTGAGTTACAGCAGTCCTACTGAAGGCAGTAATACTTCCAAGATATTTCAGAGCAAACGCAGTACTACTTCCACTACCACATCTTTACCAATTGCTGTAGAAATTTTAGGAAGCAAGGTTTAGGAAGCATGTCTCACTTACATTAGTCAGAAAAATATCTTTTCTGCATGCTCAAGTATAGTGCCTCCTCAGATCTTCATATCTTCCTTTGACATTACAACAGATCAGATTTGAATTTCAGTGGAAGCAGCTACACTATCTATTCATTTGCACCTCATCTGCATGATTCTAGATAAGTCCATCTAGAGTCAGGTTGTGATCATGGATATCTCTTTGATGTTATGCCACGAACTAGGTGGCACAGAGTTTCTTCAATGTAGACAAATAACTTCTTTTTTAGTGTCATGCTTAAGGAAAATAAAAATAAAAAGTAAAAAAAAAAAAACTCCAGAAGATATTCATAAGACATGTAATCAGAAATGTGTGATATCTTTTATGGTTTCTCTGTTAAAGGATTTCCTTTCATTAATGTTAGAGCATGTTTCAGCTGCAGACTTCTGCATGTTTGCAGATACTGAAAAGATTGAACAACATGCATTTGTGTCTTAATACTGATTCTAAATAGTTTATAAATATTTTTGACAATTTTTTTTTTAACTGAGATTAATTGCATTTAGTTTTGTGCTGCACAAATTATTCACCTCTCTTTTTCATACTAAGTTAACCAATATTTTGTTAGTGCCTTATGAAATACTGAATTGACATTGATCATTTGGCAACAGAAACTCCATGCTTTAAACAAACATGCAGCTGCTTCTATAGTTAGCTTTAACATATTTACTTAGTTGAAATAAATAACCTTCTATCATCAGAGAGTTTTAGAAGTGTAAAGGGATTTTCTGAGTCTGATGGTAAGCCAAAGCTTGGCTATCCAGAAGACATCAAATCTTACTGAACTGCTTTCTACACGAAGAAATAAAAATATCCCATTCTGTACCAGAGATAAGCAGAATAGCTGTGTGTGAAGTCATGTCAAGATGTTTTCATTTTAGGAACTAGGAGTCCCATTCAGCTTAAATGAGCTCAAGTTTTGTCATTCATTTTCATGGAATCAGGTATTCATCTTAGGGATACATACTGAGAAACACTTCCAGAAGCTTTTTCAACTTGTCAGACTGCCTTTCAGGCATAAGCCCTGACTCCACTATGATTGAGTGCCAAAGTCATTTATATGAAGAAAATCTGGATCTTCTAGGAAGCCTCTAGGAAAAAAAGATTTGGAAATCCTAGTTATACAAATCCTCTAAATCACACTAGAGCAACGCATATCTGTAGGATGAAGTGGTGATAAAAATAGGAAATCACTGGGGAAGACATAATTCAGTGCACATGCAGTGGGAAGTATGAAAGGAACAAAACAATGAAGTGGGAAGACATAAATGTTTTACTGCCCTATATAATGCTAATTAGAATGTGTATTTAAGTGGCATCCAAGAGAAGGGAAAATAAATGACAAGAGCCTTACTTTAAAAAGTTGAACAATACATGACTACGGTGGAAATCTCAGTGCCCTTCATGGAGAAAAGTCTTGTGAAAAAGACACACAGGAGAGCTGCTGGCATGTCTCAACTGATCCCAGGAGGAGTGGAACTGGGCAGTCTTCCAGTGAGATCAAGAAGCAGGATGAGTAATCCTCTCTACCTCAAAAGATCATGAACCCTGCTACAGAATTATGTTGTTGCAACTTCAAAGAAATATGAGACAACACCAACTAGCAAAAAAAATATTGAGCAGATGAACCACCTGTGGTGTTGCAATATGTAGGTTAAATTTAGCTATCTGGGATTTTAATGTTTATTTGACATTCTGAAACTTATTTGATTCTCCAAAGTAGCTTTATATCTACTGCCATTTCTGGGTTTCCTTTATCCTTTGAACAAAATTAGTGTATTGAAGATTTCAAAATATCTCCTTAGAAAACTGTTGTTAGTTTGTTTTTTTTTTCTGTATGTTGAAATGAATACTAGTATGTGGATCTATTGCCAGTAAACATTCAGGTTAAAACAGCAAAGCATATCTTACTCCATATTTACAATGAGGACCATTTATCAATCAGTATCAAATTCTGAAGCTTCAGAATCACTTCAGTCAAGCTGAGATTTGTCCAGAGTAAGATACTCCTCGGTTGTCTCCCACTACCGCAGAGAACCAGGAATGACATAATAAATGAGTAATAATAAATTATGTTTTGCTCATTGTCTGAATTCAGGGTGTGAGAAGAGCAGCCAGAAAAAAAATGAGGAAACTAGGCATTCCATTTTTGTCTTGTAATACCTGACTGTAATTGTTCCCATCATTAGTGGGCGATTACTGGGGTTAGGAAAAGTTGTCCAAGACAGTTTTACTGAGTAGTTCACTTGAAAATGTTAGGAGTGAAATTTCTGTGCAGAACAAACAGAATTAATTCATAATTAGCCATCAGCTGCAAACCTGATTTGCTTCTGTGGAGCAGGGAAGATGTTATAGCAGTCTTCGAACACATAGAGGGGGCCTACAATCTGGAGAGGAACTTTTTACAAGGGCATGTAATGACAGGACAAGGGGGAATGGCTTAAAGATGACAGAGGGGAGATTTAGAGATTAAGAAAAAAATCTTGATTATGAGGGTGGTGAGGCACTGCAACAGGTTCCCTAGAGACATTGTTCAATGACAGGAAGTGTTTAAGGCCAGGCTTGATGGAGCTTTGATCAATCCGGTCTAGTGGAAGGTGTCCCTGCCCACAGCAGGGGGGGTTGGAGCTTGATCTTTAAGGTCCCTTCCAACCCAAATCGTTCTATGACTCTATGATTAAGGTAGTTTAATCTCAGACCAAATGAAGCTTTTCGTGTGGCTTTTCCTCAAATTATCACATAAAAAAGGTACAGATAGAGAACTGCAGGGTTCCATTTGAAGTTGTATTTCTTCTGGCCTCCATTTTATGTGTTTTCTCCTCAATTTAAATATAAGATCTTTGTTCACTTTCAGCAAAATAATTTGCATCCATGATGTTTGTTACAGACTTCTGTATTCAGACATTAAGCAGCAATTGCTTGTTGCATTTCCGTCTAAAAACTCAGAAAACTTCTGTTCTTGTGTTTCAGTTTTACCCTAGACTGGGCTGATTCAAGGCTGTTGCTGCTTAGGAAGAAATGCACATAAAGCACAATGGGTGACATGGTGCAAGTCATAGCTATTAATGAGAAATTTTAGCAGGATTAATCTTGTTTCTGTTTCAAAGAGAAGAAATTTCAAGGCATGTTTGTAATTGTAATTTGTCCCCTTATAGAATTGACTAAAGGTACATAACTCGGAGCTTGATTTGCATCTGAGTTTCCTCAAAGAGGAAAGGTGAAGTTGTGACATTTGAAATTTGGCCCAATTCTATACTACAATAAATTATTTACCTCAGGGCCTGTTACAAGTTTTCAAGGGAATCAAAGTGGTTGGGAGTATACAAAGAAGAACACGAGATTCTTAGCCCTAGAAATTTGTCTGCTTGCAATTATGCATGAAATATTATTGTTAATGAAATACTGGAACACGAATGAATAGCGAGTTCCCAGATTTTGGTGGTTTAAGAAAAAGTCATATAGTGTTATTGATTACTAAAGAGATTTTTTGAAGGGTGTTTTAAGTAAAAATGTAAAGAAGGTTTGTCAGGTAAAAATTCTACCTAACATAGGATTAGCAAAAATACCAACCAAGTACTAAAGAAACAATGTTAAGATACTTATGGCACAGCCAATCTATTGTGCATGTTTAAAAGCTAGCACAATGAGGTTCTAAATAAGAACTGAGGCTACTACACGCACCTTAATAGAGTAAGTAAAGCAAGAAACATTGCAGTGAATATTTAAAAATTCAAATAGAACCCTAAAGTATCATAGTTAAATATAACTTGAGTCAAATCTTTTCCTATTTTGCCAGTTTCACTTTTTTAGCATTAGTTGTAATGCTAATTGTATTTCATATATCATTTTCTTGCAGTAAAAAAAATATTTGGAAATGTAATCTGTCAAAAATGTTTTTATTTTTATAAGATTGAAATTTTTTAATAGTTGAATACCCTCAATTGTTCAGATGGTTGTTTTTCTCTTCCTTCTTCTCCATTCTTGCTTTTTCCCCCCACCTGTAGCAGTAGGCAAAAGGCAAGAGGGATGACAAAAGTGCACTTTTATATTTTTTGTTTTCTTAAAAAAATAAAGATACAGAAAATTTCCTTTTATATAAGGAAAGTACCCTTTCAGAGAAGTCTTTTATCTAGGTCCCATATCATCTATATTCTTCACATCTCAGTGGAGCTATAACATATTCAAAATAGAACACTAGGGAAGCTAGTCATGCAATTTAATTAGTTGAGGTTTAGCTGGAATAAGATCCCCAGTGAAGCTGCCTCCTATAAGCCCAGAGTGAAACTGCTTGTTGAGTTAGTGATACCAAAAGCCTTCCTTTTAGACTGCAAGATGAAGTTAAGCTCTTGGTTTTAATCCTTTTTGACAAAAGGGTGGGGTACAGAACAATAGCAATGAAGTAGAAATCCTGAGCCACTGGTCTCACCTGCCTAAGATGGATCACACCAGCCTGCGAAGTTTATTCTTCATTTGCTTTTGCAACTAGTTCTCCCAGTTCCTGCTGCTGTATTGTTCACATTAATATAGGAATATATCACAAGTTGTGTGCCTGTAGTTATACCAAAAGAATAGCACATTTGACCTACAGTTCAAAGCAACCTGCCTGTCTCATTCGCTGAGACAGACCAGTTTCAGCATAATGGTCTTGGCAATGATAACTACAGGGCTTTACCTTTAACTAGCAGAGAAGGGAGACAGCAATACACTTTCATGAAATCATCTTCCGAAACACAGCAAATTTTGCCCTAAAATAACGTTTAATCTGGAACCATTTAAAATCTCTTATTTATGTGAAATGAGGGCTAAAATTGCATAAAACCTCTCTTATATCTTTATCAGTTTCACCACTGCTGGAAATGTGCCCATAGTGTCACATTTCACATTCTTCCAGGTGATACAAGGAAGTGTGAGTATTTGTAAAATATTCTAATGAAACCCTTCTAATCTTGTGAGCATTTATACTTCCAGGTATATAACATCAACCTGTAGGTTTTTTTTAGTCATATTTAAGTCCTCTACAGATTTGAGTTTCATCCAGTAAGTTTTGGTCTCCTGGCAAAACAGATACTGCTAGCCGTAGGAAACAGTGAGAAGAAATCTGATCCATATCTTCCATTTTACTTTCTGCAGGTATTTTGTTGCCTAGTGAAGCTCTTTTTTTTTTTACAGATCAAATATTTATCTACATAGTGTGGGAGACTGTCGGAAAATACCAGAAGTTAAGTCACCTCTGTGGAAACACTGGCCTGGAGAAACAGTCTTATTCCAATGGATGAAGGTAATTTTTAAGACATACTGTTTATTTAGTTAAAAAAATTAAAAACTGTTCATGCATGCTTGTCCTGGATTCAGCTATCTTATGGCACGCACTTGTGTGGAAGGGCTGAGCCAGGCCTCTGTTGTGTTAATAAGGTGAGTGAAAAGTGTGAAGAACCCACTCATATGAAAGACATACTAAAAGAGCGGTTGTTTATGTGGTAAAAATGATTAACAAGTGAATGAGAATAGTTTTAAATGCAGATAATTATTTTTTAAAAGCCACCTTGCTTATCTATCTATGAAAATGCATGTTTGAATGCTAGTAGTTGGAAAGCTGTGTACACACCTTCATAAACATTTAGAGAAGTGTGATGTTAAGGTCTTCTGCTTAAAGGCATAAATATTTTGTGAATTTTTAGAAAAACAGAATTGAGTTTCCACAGCTCAGCAAAGTCATTGAGTATTATTATTTCAGCCACAGTAAGTGGTCATATGTGCTCATGTTTATGCACCGTGTCTTTTAGGGATGTCATTTCAGGAAGTACAATGTTAGGAGATGAACAAGAAAGGTTGTACCAGGAAATTCTGAAAGTAGCTTCTGGTAAAAGACTTGAAAGTGAATCTAATAATGTACATTCTTTCTCAGAAGAATGAGTTCAGAAGTCTTCAAAAATCTTCAATTGTATCATAGACCAAGACTCAATGAAACTAAATTTAAGGGGAGGGACTTTCATTTGGACTTTAATTAAAAAACATGCTAACTAAAAGGACATTTAACAAGATATTAGATAAATGGTAAAAAATGGGTAAAGTAGGGCCTACTTTCTTTTCTATGACATATATTATTTAGGAATATTTTTTTTTAAACTTAGACTTTTGCTCAACTTCTCCTGTTGATGCTGCTTATTTCTTCCATGAAATCTTAAGATCTTTTGCTGAAAAAAAATCGTTTGCAAGACAAATAATTTTAACAGAGAATTCTGCCTCAAAGAAGAGAACATAATGTCAAAGCAAAAGGATATAAATTGTATATTGCCAAATTCTGTGGGTTCTTTTCCTACTAGATTTTCCCTATATCCTAACTGTAAGATCTTTAAATTATCATTAAACTGCACTGACTTTTATTATGTAGAACTCCTATTACAAGATACTCTTGTGTGTGTTCAAACTTCATTTTTCTCTATTACACACCCTGAGGTGGCATATCTGGGGCTAGTGTATAACTAAGGTTGGGCCTCAAAAATTAACATGGAATCTACAGTCCTTTTTAGCTCAAGACTTTTATTGACTATGGATTTAGGGGTTTAGATAAATGGAAGCAGAAGGCCAGAGTATGTGAGTGATTTTCAAGGGTGTGTAATTAAAGAATAAATGAGCAGCCTATAATAAAACCAGGGTGGTTTGCCTTGCCTACCTTAGGTAGCAGGCTGCTGAAAAGCTGTGTGTTTGAAAGATGAGGAAGTTTTGTGCCACACAACTCGAAGATCCTGTCCATAAATCAGAAGTCTCCTTTTACCAATGTTAATGAACATAGTTGAAGCCTTCCCACACAAAGTAATATTTTTCTCAGGTGTCAAATATATTTCTTAAGCATTACATTTAAAGTTTAAATTCCTTACTAAAGGCTAAAATTAAAGGAAGATTGCCATGGCTGATTTAAAGATTAATGGCACTCCATTACTGGGGCACTGTGATCACAGAATCACAGAATCCCAAGGGTTGGAAGGGACCTCAAAAGATCATCTAGTCCAACCCCCCTGCAAGAGCAGGGTAACCTAGAGTACATCACACAGGAACTTGTCCAGGCGGGCCTTGAATATCTCCAATGTAGGAGACTCCACAACCCCCCTCGGCAACCTGTTCCAGTGATCTGTCACTCTCACAGTAAAGAAATTTTTCCTGATGTTCACATGGAACCTCCTATGCTCCAGTTTACACCCATTGCCCCTTGCCCTATCACTGGACATCACTGAAAAAAACCTAGCTCCACCATCCTGACACCCACCCTTTACATATTTGTAAACATTGATGAGGTCACCCCTCAGTCTCCTCTTCTCCAAGCTAAAGAGTCCCAGCTCCCTCAGCCTCTCCTCATAAGGGAGATGTTCCATTCCCTTAATCATCTTTGTAGCTCTGCACTGGACTCTGTCAAGCAATTCCCTGTCCTTCTTGAACTGTGAGGCCCAGAACTGGACACAATATTCCAGATGTGGCCTCACCAAGGCAGAGTAGAGGGGGAGGAGAACCTCGACCTACTAACCACACCCTTTCTAATGCATCCTAGGATGCCATTGGCCTTCTTGGACACAAGGGCACATTGCTGGCTCATGGTCATCCTCCTATCCACCAGGACCCCTAGGTCCCTTTCCCCTTCACTACTGTCCAGCAGGTCAGCCCCCAACCTGTACTGGTGCATGGGGTTGTTCTTCCCCACATGTAAGACTCTGCACTTGCCCGTGTTGAATTTCATCAAGTTTCTCCCCGCCCAACTCTCCAGCCTGTCCAGGTCTCGCAGAATGGCAGCACAGCCCTCTGGTGTGTCAGCCACTCCTCCCAGTTTAGTATCATCAGCAAACTTGCTGAGGGTACACTCAGTTCCCTCATCCAGGTTGTTGATGAAAATATTAAACAGCACTGAAAATATTAAACAGCACTGATCTATTTATATTCCCAGGAAACTGATTAATGAATGAGCAAAGACTGGGAATACTATGGAATGTTAAGTCTAATCAGTACAACAGAATAGCTGTGTCTACAAATAAACGTACAAACACACATCGCTTTCCAAGGGACACTAAATCTCGATTCTTGTCTTCGCTCCAGTATTTTTGTGGCTCATAGTATGAAATATGTGCCTTTAATTTTCAAAAGGGAAATTGCAATAACATTGACAGAACACAGCAAGTGAAAGCTCTGCTGTCTGTGATAACAAGCTGTAATATAAACTGTTGATATAGAAGTTTTGTTCCAAATCATCAATTTATTAGTTGGTAGCTTCTGTGTAAGTTCCTCTTCATGCCAATGTACTATATTAGGGTAATTAAGGATTTTTAATGTTAAAAGAAGTCAACTGACTGCCTAACCTTCTCTCACACCAGAAGTTAAGAATAACAAGTTAAACCAATTCTGTTAGGCAATGCCATTAGTCAAGGCTGCTGCTTAACGCAGTATAAACTGACAATGTTAGAGAAAAAATGTGGTTTGACCAGAATGAATAAGAAACGGTCTGCATAATGCATTTTCTTCTGGAAAAAGTCTGAGTTTAGCTTGTGACATCATAAACAAACCTCTACCTGTAAAATACTCTTAGAGTTCTTTGTGAAGTTACTTTCAGGGGATGAGATGGATTTATAAAAGGTACCCTTCTCAGAAGATGAATCTTCCTATTAACAATACAAAGGCTGAATTCACGTAACAGCAATCAATGCTAAAAATGTCATGGAACAATATCAATGTGATTTGCTGCTCAGTGAGAATGAAGGACCAGACTACTAATACCACCCAGCCTTTAGGTAAATAGAAGAGGCAGATACTATTCTATCCAAAAACAAAAAAAAAAAGAGGAGACCCCAAAGGGCCCAATTTCCAGCCATTCAGCTATTCTGAATATTGCAACTACATTCTGTTACTTGGCTGCTTGTATGAGTGATCAGTAGAAGCAATCAAAATGATAAATTTCTCCTTTTTTTGTAAGCAACAATGAAAAATAATATGGTCTTGATTATCAGCGCCCATTTTTTCAGGGTATTGGGAGAACACGGATTCTTTATCCACAAGTTTCATTCTTCTTTTTCCACATAATAAAGGGGTACAATGCCCAAGTCAAAGAAACAATCTTTTTCTCTTTCACTATAGGTCTTCTATTGAACCATACTCTAAAGACACTCCCACCAAACCCTGAAAGTCTTCTCCCTCACTGCCCTTCCTTGTCTTGCATCAGAGCACAGACAGGTTCTATTCAGCCCATTGATGCTTTTATAGGAAAGCCTAGTATATGCACTTGCATTATGGATAATATCGAATAGCAGAGTGTCTGTGTATTGGTAGGACAGTACTGTAACAAGGAGCAATAAAATCCCTTAGGCAGCCCCTCTTTAAAAAAGCTGTTATAAGCTGTTTACATATTATATATATTCTTCTGCCATTGCAAACAACCTTTTTTTTTGTGAGATATTACTAACTCGCTAAAAATGAATGGGAAAAATTAGAGGCATTTCTCACAATACAGGGGTGTGGCCCAGAACAAGCACCAAGTTAATTTGCACCAACTGCTCCTGCTCAATTTTTTGAATTCTCTGATTTCAACAGATTCCTTCCTGGTAAGGTCTGAGAAATTGCTGTTAATGCTAAAAGACACTATTTTGCCGTTTTAATGACAGTTGCAGTGTTCTATGTCTTGGCGTACCTGGGTCATACAGTAAGACATACAATGACTTAAATACTATTAACAAGAAACACACAAAGATGTTCTTGCTTTTCCATCTTCTTTTTCTGTCGTAGGCTTGAAATTTCTGTTTTTTACTATAAAGGAATTAATTTGAAGGGGATTTATCATACTCACATAGTGAGATGCATGAATATATAACTATGTGCATTATTGACTCCATTTGCAGAATAAAGGAAAGATACCATAAAAAACTGGGTGATTTCTCCATCTCTTTGAAGCATCATTTTTTTGATGTCTGGAGCACCTCCTGGTAGAATAAGCTGTGCCTTGTATTCCAGCAGTTTCCAGACATGTCACACATTTGCAAAACTTACAATTTGAATTAATTACATATCTGATGATTTACAGAAACTCTCAGTCTCATTATCAGAGCTAGTCTGGATTGGTTCTGACTGTAACTAGAAGCCAAGGAAAGCTCATTCTGATTTTAAGAGCACAGGACTCTTTTAGCTGTTTTCCTGTATCTTGCATGACACTTAGCATGCAACACTGGTATTGCTGCTAACATTCAAGTACTAAGATTTGTTAGAATTTGCTGTGCAGCGAATCTCCAGTGGAGCAACCCCATACATCCTTGAGATGACTCTTAATCCCTAATATCCTAAGAATTTCTATATTGGGTCTTTGGTGGTTTTCGGGTTGTTTTTTTTTTTTCATCTGAAAGGCATTAATCTAATTAATGCTATAGCTGGCAATACTCTATGTAAAATTTCCTACACTGTGGACTGAATACCAAGGTATTATATTGGAATTGGCCCAAAGATATAAAAGCTGTATGTGAGGTTACCACACTGATTTATTTTTTTTTAGCCATATGTAGAACATGAACATGGCCTGTTAGAATAAAATGACTGATTTTAATTTATCTCTATGAAGATTTTCCTTAAATAGTCTACTTTAAATACTAGACAGTGTGATACTCTTTTACTATAACATATGATAAGTAGGACTGCCTGAGGATCTTTCCTAAATTGTCTTAGATGCATTGCTATCTGTACTGCACATAATAACTGATTATATTTCTTTTTGTTTTGTTTTACACTTTAACCAAAAGCTCCACTACCCACTAGAATAACAGCTACATTTTCATAATATGTGATTTGGTGGTTTTTTTTTCCTGTTCCTGGCATGGTTTGGTTTGTTGTTTTGTTTTTTTTTCTCACTGTTACTTAGAACAATATTCCTATTCTGAAGAAAGTATTCCTCTGTCACTACAACCCTGGTTCTGGAAGAGGAAAAATTCTGTTTCTCCTGCTGCTAAATGCCAAAGCAGAACAGGTAATGTTAGCCTTTTCTATTTGCAAACATTGGCACACAACAAATAGTTAGGAAATTATTAAAGGGTATATGGCAGCACTGTAATGGAGTTGTGGGGTTTTATTAATTATCCACAAACTTCTTAAGCAATAAGATAGAACACATTGAAGCACAGCCTTTGAGAAAAAGGTGTCAAGCTGTCTCACTTGGCTGATGATCTGAATCACTCCTTTCAGCAACTGAACTATAGTACCTGTTTGCTTTAATTATAGTTGTAATACGTGGAGATCCAATCGGAAACTTTTGATAGGCCACAAAAATGGGACAGCTTATTTCATGTTTCTTTTCCCTTACACTGGATGTAATATGGTTGAGACAAAGGCACATATGACTTTTTGGAACATTACTGATACTAGTCAGTATCAGTAATAAAAATTAAAAATAAAAATAAAAATCTATTCTGTTCTACATTAGGTGCAGGGGTCCAAGTAAATTCTCAATCTTTCTCCTTATATTTTAATGTGTGTCTGAGAAGGAAAGAGAAAAGAGTGTTAGAAAAAGTTGACTCCAGCACATCATACCAATAGGTAGTTTCAGGCATGACCATAGAATTACCCTGACTGTCGCACTGCTATTGTGATAAACCAAGTGCCTTTGAGGTCGTAAGACTAAGGGGGTAACATCTGCCCAAACAGGGCTTAATATACAGTAGTCCCTGGCCCAATTATTTTTATGTGCCAGCTAAATCTGAATGTATTATGGTCAGATAATTGTATGTAGGCAATTACTGTGTCACTTGAGCAGAAAATTATGGCACTGTATGAAATACTATCTGTTTCAGTGACTAAATGCTTGACTTGCTGCAATTAGTCAACCTAGGTGGGTCCCTAGGTAGTTTTGGGACAGAACATGAGTATACCTGCCACCTGTGTGAACATCAGTAATAACATTGCAGTAGCCTTAAAACCATAAATAACACACCTATTAAACACATGGCTCCACCCTCCCCCCAAGGTCAGTTTGAGACCTACAACTGCAGCTGTAGAAAAGTGGCTGACCTGAAAAGGTTCAGACTAGCTTAAAGAGGAAGGTGTCATACCTCTGTTAATAAGTCATTTAAAAAAGAACAGAGATATTTTCATGGGGTTTTTCCATTTTGTAACTCCATGAGACTAAACTTAATTTTATACTAATAAAGACATGATCCTTGTATCACTTTTTCTCTTCCAAAGAGGAGAAAAGGGAGATACAAGAGGGTTTTTTAGATCTTGAACTGGTACTGCATTTACTAGAGGTAACTGATTCAAAATACAGTCCTCTTTGCTGGGTAGTTAGCAAATTTAAGAACTCAAGAAATAATTGCTCATAAACTTTGCAAGATTCAACATGGTCAGCTGCATAAAAATCTCAGAGGTAAGGTACCAAAAGACAACTGCATTAGTTCAGGTCCTACCAGAGTTGTTGGGAATTGAAGTTATTCAGGATATTGAATTCTAATCTTTTAATTCTTTAGGAAATTTGAGTAAAACCTCCTAGTCATCCAATATCAGGGACAAAAGACATTTTGCTATTTTTTTATTTGCAGGACTTTTCTTCTTGTAGTTTAGATACAGCCATGGTAGGTTGTTGAAACAGTGATTCTTGTTATTCTGATTACTTCTGATATCTGATCCAGAATAAAATCAGGAAAAAATTACAACTGACTAGTCTGATAAAATTTTCACAAGGAAATGTACAATGACAGTGTCAGTTTATCAAAATCAGAATCTTGCTTGGGGATACTGGAGTGTACACAAAAACACTGGAGTGTACACAAAAACACAAAACAGAGTTCAAAGTGAACCTAGAACAGAAATCGTCATAACAAAAAAATGTTCATTATTCAAAAAAGTTAAGGCAGGCACTTATGTTATCATTGTACTGGAGATTAGGAAATTGAGTATCAGATTATGCTTCAGTAGACTAGCACACATGAAGGAAAGCTCAGACCCATTACACCTCTTTTTTTTCATTACTTTGCGTGCTGAAGCTTTCCATGCTCTGCTGCTTATCCATCAGCCAGCTTCCTTACAGAGTTGCAGCCTAAGTCCATTTATGAAATTTTCTGAAACTAGTTGCAATAATGCGGGTATTATAGGTTTGTGGCAGGTTCTCATGACTGCTGCTCGCATGTTTGTATTATGGGGCAGCCACACCCCACAATGTTTGGCTTGCCTGTGCTTTTTGTACTACTTGTGAGAATTAAAAATATCAACACTGTAACTACATGAGGACTACCTGTGTGTATGTTGCCTTAAATTACAGCTGCTCTTACCTCAAGTAAACCACATATTACATAATAATATTTCTTGACTGCAAAGAAAGGAAGTGCCAGAACAGTTTTCTTTGAGATCCTCTGGAACATTCTTCTTATATAACAACACACAACATGGCACATCTGCTTCATCTTTTATCTCATCTGTTTTGAGGGGGGATTAGTTACAAGGAAAAAGGAAATCAAGTGTGTAGTGCAGTAATGGGTTTTATGTTTTACTGTATTTTTAACACTTTAAAATCCAGGTTTTAATATGCAAATACTTTTGCTGCGTGACAAAAATTTTTCCTTACAATGCAATATAATAATAATAATAAAATAATGATAATATAGAAACATGTTTTTCCATGCTGGCATGCTTTGATATCTTTTTTTTTTTTTTTTTTTTTTTTTTAAGTGAAAAATGTTCTCTGGTACCGGGAAAAAAAAGATAAAAACTATGAGTTACATCCCCTGAAATAAGTAGTCTTCTTCTATCTTATTTGCCTGTTTTAAGCAGTATCTGGCCACGTCTATAAAAAGAAAATGACTTCCTGTCATAAAGCAATATATGCTGATGCAAGGCATAAAAAAGAAATCAGTATAGCAAAAGAGTAGCTAAATGGAAACATGGAGTTGGCATGAAGCAGCACAGCAGGATCAGCTCTTTTCAGCTAGAACTGCATCTGAAGTGCACAGTTAATTCTTAAGCATAAAATAGCAACAGGGTGTTGCCTAACTGTAAACCGAGCATGCTATAAATCAAGAGACTGCTCCTATTTTGATTTTTTTTCATTAAAAAAACAACAACCAAAACCAACAACACAACCCTCTGTGCTTCCCATGCTTCAGTTTTAATCTCAGATTTAATCTCAACCAAGCAGATTTCTCAGCACAGCCTACTACCTAGGTCCTCTAATCATCCCAGTGGAAATGTAGCCAGACAGGTGTTCGCTGTTCATTCTGTGACAGCTGGTTATGCATTGATGATCTGCATTGAGGATGATTGACTGTGTTTTCCATGCAGACTGCATAAGGTTCATGTTCAGACATCACTATGAGGGTTATGAATGTGAGAACATTTTGTTTCCCATCAAATGTTTACCAGTTGTACATACCATATGGCAACAACACGCTAACACAAGCTAATGCTTGAAAGAATTATAGAATCACAAAATCATAGAATAGTTAGGGTTGGAAAGGACATTAAGATCATTAGGTTCCAACCCCCCTGCCATGGGCAAGGACACCTCACACTAAACCATGTCACCCAAGGCTCTGTCCAACCTCTGAAAACCCCCAGGGATGGAGCATTCACAGCTTCCTTGGGCAACTCATTCCAGTGCCTCACCACCCTCACAGTAAAGAACTTCTTTATATCCAATCTGAACTTCCCCTGTTTAAGTTTTAATCCGTTACCCCTTGTCCTATCACTACAGTCCATAATGAAGAGTCCCTCCCCATCATCCCTATAGCCCCCCTTCAGATACTGGAAGGCTGCTGAGGTCTCCACGCAGCCTTCTCTTCCCCAGGCTAAACAGCCCCAACTTTCTCAGCCTATCTTCATACAGGAGGTGCTCCAGTTCCCTGATCTTCCTTATGGCCCTCCTCTGGACTTGTTCCAGCAGTTCCATGTCCTTTTTATGTTGAGGACACAACAACTGTACACAATACTCCAAGAGAGATCTCACGAGAGCAGAGTAGATGGGCAGGATCACTTCCTTTGACCTGCTGGTCACGCAAAGTGAATGAGTGACGTGAGTGATAAGAATGAGTGATAAGAGTGCTGTGTGCTAAATTTTCATGGATGGATGACATGAAGAAAGTTCCTATGTTGACAGAGGAACTAAAACTTTGCATGAAAATTTAAACTTTCAAATAAAAAAGATACCCCTCTGAGTGTCAAAAATAGACTGGTACATGGAAACAGTCTGATCCAGGAGTTAAAGCTGGAAAGAAATAACATAATGAGATCCACTTTTGTAAGTGGGTGTGACATGAAAATTAGTACTAGAATCATAGAATAGTTTAGATTGGAAGGGACCTGTGAAGATCATCTAGTCCAACCCCCTTGCAATGGGGGATTCCAGTAAATCGTTTTAATAAAAAAAAATAAAAAATCTGTTCAGGTTGTACCCCAAGGAATCTGTTGGCCTCCATTTCTCAAATTGTAAGTCTTTCCTTTTACATCTTCAGTAATGCTAGGCAGAAATAGGCAGTATCTCAGGGAAGGAAGGGATGATAAAATGCCATTTTGTAGAATGATCTAGTCCCTCAATCCAAACCCTAAATCTAGTTATGCCATATCTAAAATACTACATAGAAATGACTGCAGGTTAAATGAAGGTCGAAACTACTTCTAACATTCCATTACCAACTACTGTCTGCACTCTTGCTGTAGAGATGAAGCATGTATTTTCTTACTGCTCATTAGAAGCATCTGTTATTAAAAGTCCTGCTCTGACACATCAGGCATAGCTATTTCTTTCCAGAAGTCTTCAGTGTCATACCCTAATCACAGAGGAAAGATTGGGGTAGAGTTCACTGTCAGTAAACCTTCGTGGTTTATTTTATATGGTGAGCCTCTTTCCAAGTACACAGGAAGACACTAACCTAATGAAGACCTTACAGTCCGAAAGACTTTTACTAGTAAACTTATTAAATTGTGAAAGTACTTTCATTTAGACTGAGTTTTAATCATGAGATGAAGTTTTCAGGGAATTACTTCCATTAGGTTGCAGGCCGGTTAGCCTGGCCATAAAGGCAGGACTTCTAGCCTCAGTCAAAATAGGTAGTGTCCTGACTGCATAAATGAAATATCATCAAAGCTTAATAGATTTAATCCTTTCCTTCTAAATCACTGTTATTTGAGGTAGATAGCTGAAACTGATGATAGATTAAAACACTTTATAGTATAATCTTATTTACTAAAAAAGAGTGTGAAAAATCCTTGTTTACATCCCAATCAGAATCAAATATGTGACAATTTTCCCTTTACAGATACAAGTGCCTTACTAATAAATGCTATAGTTCAATAGCTGCTCTCCAATCTTGGCTTAAAACATTTATAAATATTACTATGATGCTTCCTTAACTCACCCAACTCCTTCAGACAAGAGGTTTTTTCCTAGGAATTCTGGTCAACAGTGATAAGCTGGTTTCATGTCTCAAAAAGGTCTTAATTTCCATCACTTATATACACCAAAGAAAGGAAACACAAAGAGAGGAATAAAGTCTGTTGGCAGTGGAGCCTGCTATACAGGCTACAGGTGAATCCAAGTTTGACCTACACCTTCTGCATAAAATGGAGAGCTGAAGTTGTTACAGGATATACTGAGACATGAAGATAAAATGGCAATCTAGGAAGTTCTTTGCTTCTACTGCTCTATACTGCAAGGTGTAGAGTAATATTTTTAACAACTGCTCTGGTATTTCAGTGTTCTGTAGTGATGTGAGATAGATTCATTCCATTCTCAACAGAAAAGCACCTAGGCAAGAAGAAGATAATTAAAATCGTTATGACTTTTTCCTATGGGAAAGGAACTCAGGAATAAAGAGAGCATTACAAAAGAAAAGTTTATTGAGCTTTGCCATTAATGTTGTTACCCTTTGTAGCTGAGAAGAAGGTCAGATGAGAATCCTTCATCCTTACAAAATACAATCCCTGCTCAAGGTGCATTTCTCAATCTGTCCTATGAAAACATTCTGTTGGGTTCATTAGATATATACAACTTCAAACAGTCCATGTTATTTTCAGTAATTACTTTGCCAACATCATAATTTTTGATTACCTCCTTAGTTTCTGGAAGTGTAACTTTTAGGCCTTCACAGTGTGTATGAGCCAAGATTTTAAAGGCTTTAGTCTTTTAAATGCAATATTGACTGTCAGTGAGCGAGCAACAATGGTAAGACCCATAAATAGCTGAAAATTCTGTAATGACATGAGTACAGCTGCTGAATTTATAGCCACCTAGATTTTAATTCCTGTTCATGTGCTCTGATTGCTTCCTGAAAAGCTTATCTTTTGTATTTCAGGTTCAGAATGAAGTATCTGATTTTATCCTCATATGGGAGTTTATGTCTGTTCTTTTTATCTTTCCATACACCATGAACAGCTGAAAAAGCAGTGTCATTCTCTATGGAAATTATGAGTCTGGCAAGGCCAAAACAAACAAACCAACAAAAAACAACAACAACAAAAAAATTGACAAAACAAAACAAACAAACTCCCCAAACAAACAAACAAAAAAAAAAGGAAAAAAAAAAACCACCATAAACGGAGAAATAAAACACCCTCCCACATGGAAAAGAAAAAAAATCAAAACCAAACAGGGTTTCTGCTACTAGATCTTTTAGTTTTATTTGAAATCCAGGAAAAAGGAAAATTTTTTGTAAGTACACAGTGGAATTTCATCATAATGAGAGAATAGACATCTTAAGGAGATCCAGAGACAAAAGCTGTCCAAGAGTTATGCGTGGAAGAATGTGTCTGAGATGTCCTTTTGGGTGGACACTGAATGAGACTTGGCAGGTTTTGCTCAGGGTAGATGGTGAATTCTGGAAACTATTTCATGGACCTTGATGTGTTTTTTTATTTCAGCTAAATCTGGCAGTCAAACTAAGATTAAATTACCAAATCATATTAGATTTCAAATGAGACAGAAAAGATCAAAAACTATGGGTTTGTTTTATTCAATTTCTAAGAAACTCATACAGGCTTACTTCTCAATTGGCTGAAAGTTTGCAGTATTTTTATCTTAAATTCTCTTTCAGGTATGATCTTTCAAATTTCAACTTTTTTAATGATATCTGTTCTCAAATCTTTCAACTGAATACCTCCTTCTTGTATTTTATTAAAAATAATTATTTGGCTTGTTTTTTTCCAGGAGCATGGAAGCGATCAGTTACACCTTCAGGTTCTCAAATCCCTGAAGATTCAGTAAAAATTGATCCTGAAACTAAACCACAGACCACCAATCAGTCACCTGTTCCTCTACCAGGCAGCATTATTGAGGGAGATATGTATTCAGAGGAGATACAAGACCATCCTTCATGTGTTATTAAAAGTGTTTTGATTGAAGACACATGTGAAGAGGGTAAGCAGTGTCTCCAGTATTCTGAATGAGGGTGTACTTGGCTATTTTCTATAAAAGGCCAGATTGATACACCATTACTATATTGTATTCTCACTGAAGCAGAACTGCTACAGTCTATATTGCACCATCAGTGATGACACAACTCGAATAATAGATGAATGTGATTGTGGACTAAATGGGAGAGTCCCTGTCATGATTCAACATATAGGTAATAAGCCCTCAACTTCCTCATGTTCAAGATACACCTCCTGACTTTAACCCATTAACACTAAAGCCAGCAATGTTTTAGATCTGTAACTTCTGTGCCTCTTAAAACAAGGTGTGCAACTTACCACGCTGTCTAAACCTGTCAAAGCATACAGTTGCAGTTATTCAGAAATGGCAATGTGGCTGCCTAGTCTGTGCCATATGCTTTGATTCTAGTTGTAAACTGAGAAAGGAGAGATGTGTGCTTTGAGGAGCCTTACATTATAGAGGGATTAAACTGAAAGGTACTGTGGTGGCTTGCATGCCTTTTGAGAGCCAGTCTGACTGATGGCATTGAAAAGACAAGTACAGAACTCTTACAGATGTCTTGTCCTTACCATGCTAGAGAGTTCTGCATAAGTTAAATCACAAGAGCGGTGTTAAAAGGCATATTCAGTAGTTTTAGGAGTCATATGCTCTATGAGATGCTAAACTAAAGAAAAGGCATATAGACTGATTTTTATCATTAATGAATTAACTTGTAGGAGTTCCAAATATATTTCCAATGGACTGTAATAAGCTGATGGAGAAGTCTGCAGTCATTTCAGCAGATTACATATTAATTCATTTTTTTACTGTAGGAAACTATATCTGTATATTTGCTTTCCAGGGTTTAAGATTAATCTTTATCCTAGATGGAAAGGTAAAACCTACACTCTTGGCCTGCAAGCACTGATGCTCTAGAGGATAATTTTGTTTAAAGTACTTACATGAAGGGCTTTTTCAGGAACAACTGTGGCTTCAGATAGTTTCCAAGGTGGTGGAAAGAAAGCCAAATATGAACCAAAAGGATATAGACATAAGAGGTCCAGTCCTTTCAGAAGCAGCTCTTCTACATAAAATTTAACATGTGTCCTTCATTGACCTAATTCACAGAACAAAAGCTGATATATATGTTTGTAATATACAGTGACGAAGTAATGAATTCAGAAAAAAGAGTAACTTGATCTAAAGATACTCTTCTTGACACAGATTTTGCAGATGAGAAACAAGTCTGAAGTACAGCATTTGGATTCAATATATCTGTATTTTCAGGATCAGGTGAAACCATTCAAGTCTCAAACAAGTATTATTTCCTTCTTACACTCTCTCTATAGTCTCTTAATGACTTTCCAATCTCTCATTCTTTTGTATTCTTTTGTATCCCTTTTACTCATATAAAATTCTTCTAGTCCCAACAGAGTTAGTGTATACTGCATTTAAATTCAATGAATTAGTGAATTAACAGAATTCAGAGAATTGCAATTATTTTCACCTGATTTTAGCACCTGAATTTTGTTAACAGATGGAGAGGAAAAATCATGGCTGCACAAGCTTGGAATGAATATAAACAAGTGGTCATTTCTGAACTCCCTGGTTGGATGGAGTGAAAACACAGCTCTAGAAAAAGGTATATTTAAGTAGCAAATGTTATTCGTGCTTTCAGGAACACATAATACATTGCATAAATGGGGGAGGTTGTTCTTTTTTTTCCTTTTTATGTGAGCTCTGATTGAATGAACATGTATAGCTTTGATTTATACAGGGCAGCATTCTAGGTAATGAGATCAGTCTCTTTTAACCTTATACACCTGTTAGTTAATTAGGATACTTAGGTTAGGATTATGATACCTAACTTTCCAATAGGAAGTCACCTATTGTGTTAAGCCAGGGAGATCCAATTGGGAGAAAAATGCATTTTTCATTAATAAAAAACAGGATAAAAATAGATTTTAAAATTTTATATCATACTCCAATAACTGGGTCTATCAAATAACTTGTAAAAGGTAGTTTTTAAGGAGATTTTAAAGTGCCAAATTCTTAGCTGTGACGAAAGTTAATTTTCTTAATAGGCAGCATATTTCTGCATGATTTTTTAACCCAAGCTGTTTGTTTTTTTTATTTTAATGACATAAAAATATGTAAGTAATTAACATCAGAGTAGTCATGAACAAATAATCATCAAACCACATAACTATGTGTGATTGTGTTCATAGATCAAAAATGAGAAGTCAGAGTTACTAAAATTTTTCTCCCAAAGGTCCATTTTCTTTGCTATCAGAAAAAAAGATATGTTTAAAAAATATATTTGATTTTTCCAATTAAAAAAAAATGTAATATATACATCTGGGGTTGCTGTGCATTTTAATTCTATACTTCCAGCTTATAAAGTAATTTTTGTTTTACAGTAGGTCATCTGAACATATCTGGAGTTTGTTCTGATGCTGATCACAAAGGAACAGAGCTGCAGGAATGTACAATCAAAGAAGAAGAGCCATATATTCCATACCAGTTAGCTACATTATTTGTCATCAAGGTAAAAAAAACAAATAACACAAAACAAAACACCATTCCCCCCCCCCCCAAAAAAAAAAACAGAACAAAACCCATCATGAATGAATAATTTACAAGACAAAAACCTTTTAACTGAATCAAATGCCTCTTTTCATAATGAATTGTGATCATAATTTTCAGGTTATAAATTCAATTTATGCACTCATTGCGTAGGAGGTTTCTTTTTCACATTTGGAAACCTGAATTTAAACTTTGAATATTGACATGAAAATCCAAATGTTAAAATGGAAATACCATCTTAAGTTAGGATTGAATAGTAAACTGCTTAAATTTGCCTGTTCCGGGTGATTGTCTAAAAGTAAAAATCTCACTTGTAACTGAAAATGGAGAAAACCCTTGCCTTTCAATGTATTTCTCATCCTGTTTCTTGATGGTTGGAAGTGGCTTTTCACTTGCAGTGAGAGGTTGTGGTGGTTTAAACCCAGTCAGGCAACTCGTTCACTCACTCCCCCGCCCCTTCTTTCCCTCCCCCTACTCCCAGAGTTTGTCTATATTATGCAACATCTGTGTACATATATGTATATATATATATATATATGTATATATATATATATATATATATATATATATATATATATGAAAAGAGCTGACCCTGGCTTGTTGGTTTCATTGGCTTATTTATTCCATTAGACATGCTCTTGTACTCTTGTTTCATTATGCATCAGTAAAGTTCTATGGTAACTTCTGTGGTATAGGGTACAGACCCATCAGCTAGCTACAAGTTCAAATAGCTGGAGCAATCTCGTTAAGACACCCAAGGGATCTGTGGGTGATAAGAGGAATAAGCCCATCTGGATCTTTTTGGTCTTCTCTTAGAAGAGGCCTCTTATATCTTAGACTGTGTCTTTAAAATTTCTCTCCAATACTGTTCCTTCATGGGGGTAAATAGGACAGTATATGTCAATACCATGTAGTTGCTTTGCTACATTTGTATAATTTGGACTGTGGCAGTGTCAGACAGAAGATACTTTTTACTTTTTTAGTTCCATGTTAACTGTTTGTAAATACTCACAAAGATCACAGACCAATGCTAACAGCCACAACTTCTTAAAAATAATGCATCAGCCACCACAAAAAATATGAGATATTTTTCTTTTTTTAATCTGTTTTCAGCTGAGCTCTTTACTGCCAGCAGAATCTGCATCATATTAAGCTTATAAAAAAAAAAAAAACCTCAAACCAAGGACATTTATGGAAAGCTTCTAGATTTTTATAGTATACATATAATCATGTTCATTAATGCTGTAATTCATCCTGTAAAGCATCTGTATCTTGCACATTTAAGACGCACAAGTATCAGCATTGTGTAATTTGGCATTGCAGCTACCAGAGAAATATGCTAATAAAAAAAGCAGGCAGCAAAAATTGGATAGGAGATCATAGATTTTTCCTTTTGTGACTATTATGAATTGGATTAATAAAATTAATAAACTGAAGTCATTAAGGATCCTAATAAAATTTTAAGTTTAAATGACTCATTTTCAAACAGGAAAGTCACTTTGCCAGTTCTTTAAGTATACATCTGGTTTTATTAGTCATGAAATATGCATGTAGTACACCTTATAGCACATATGCAGGTTTTCAAATTATTTTAATTGAATACAAAATAAAATAGAGTGTATTCTGTAACCAGTTTTTGTTATCTAACTCTTCAGTGAAAAAATGCAGTCTTCACCCCTATCTACCTTTTTTTCAAGAGCTGTAGAATAATTTTAATGTCTGCTTCCATATTCAATTTGGGTCACTACAGTAAAAAGGAAGAGGTAGAGATGCCATATTAGGACTGGAAAAGAAAATCTAGTTCATGTACTGATTTTTATTCAATAACTTAACATACTTTCTAGTTGTTGAACCCTGAAAGCTTTCACCTGCAATCCTGTTGGCTATTTATCTGTTTTCAAGATCAAAGTTCAATGTACTGTATGTGTCATTTTGAGAAATGCACCTCAAGCTGTTTGATGGTTCATTATAACTGGAGTTACTAGCACTCTGACTTGATAATTTCTTTCATGCTCTATAGATTGCAAAAGACATGCAGAACATGAAAAACAAACACATGAAGATAATAAAAGAACTAGACAATATAAGGAAAGAAAGCCAGGTAATTATTCTGGAGCATTAATATTGTTGTGTCACACCATTAGTCAAATTGAGAAAGATAGATAAAATCTATTTCATTCTCATTTCCATCTGTGTTCATGAATCCATTCCAATCTCTAGAAATAATTACAATATATCTTTAAGTGTAATTGATCTTACGACTTTGTGAAATGTGGTTTTACTTTTTGTCTTGTAGACTTGCACAGATTTAGTAACTTTATTTTTTACTAAATTTTTCTTGTAAGTGCCACCTTCCTCTAATGACTGACTCCATAGAACATTTACATTTGTGTAGGTTGTGCCTTTCAGGAACGGTCTTATTGTGAAGGGCTATGCCAAGTTGCATTGCCTTCCCTCACAGCTGAATTGGAAAGTTTTACAGCCTTCTGCTCTGTGGCTACTTTCTCCTCTACTTTGCAGTTAGCTTTGTTTTAGTCTTGAAGTACTTTGTCAATATGTTTTGTGGAATGCTGAGTCCTTCCCATGACCATAACCCCACAGTGTCTCAATTTTCTTAGTGGAAGCATTCTTACATTCCATTAGTCAGTAATTCTCCAAAATACAAAATTTTCCACTTGATTTTTGCTACACTGTTCTGAAAACTTGCAGCCAATGATTCTTCTTTATGCTTATCTGTCAGATCATTCTCCTTTTCCAATCCAGAGTAAGACAGGAACATATTTTTCCTATGCAGATGTATGTTTTCCACACAATTAAAGTTTATTCTGGGTGCAGAGAAGAGATTCAGTAATTCCTCTGGAAAGTCTAAAAGGTAGTGGACAGACTGTCCACTGTCTTCAGACTGTCAAGCATATCTGAGGAAGTTCCCTACCTATAGTCTACAGATGCTTGGCGTCCTTTGGTAGGGAACAGGAATTCATCTTATTCTCAGGTTATCACATCTGCACAAGCATTGATTACCCGTGTAGATCCATTTCTGTGCTTCCATAGGAATCTAACCCTCACACAGTCACATTTTACACTTTCAATTGACCCTGTAGATATGGGGATATGTAGATACGATATGGGGAAAAAAAGAGAAACAAGAACACCATTAGAGAATAAGACAGAATTGCCTGCTGGGCTCAGATGCAAACACAGGGATGGTACTGATCTTTCTTCAAAGAATTTCTTTCATTTTGGCTGTTGCAATGTATTATTAATTAAAGCATTTGAAAGAAGAAATAATTCCTAGAAGCACTGCAAATATCTGTGCATTTAAAAGATTCTGGTTTGTTTGTATTTCTCCTAAAATTTTCTTGCCTTATTTAGATGATTCCTGTTGCTGAGAGCTATTTTTTATGTTACTTCTATTTTATATTAGCAAGCTATTTTTTACTGAGCAAAGTTTAATTTCTTTAAAATTACTTAGCTATGCTCAAAGGGAATTCATTGTTTCCTTTCAGAATGGCTCTGCAGGAAAGCAAGAAAGATAAATTATTTTAGCAGTAAAGTTTTGCTCAAAATCTGTAGAGGATGAAAATAAAAACCTCCTGTGACGAATAAGAAATATTTTCAGACAATGAAAAGCATTGAAGAAAGAGAACCAAGCATTACCTGTTGCAGAAACTGTTCTCTTTATCATGGTTGGCTTTCATGTTTTCACTCACTATTTCTTTTCTCAATAATGTTTTGTAATACAGGAGCAGACTATGACAGCTATAAAAAAACATTATAGTGAGAAAATGAGTAGTCTGAAATCCCATTTAAAAGCTTACCTGGAGCTGATGAGCAAGAGCAACAGACACTGGCAAGATACAGCTAAGGTAACCAATTTTTACATGCTGGTAAGAATGGCAGATGCTTCCAAAGGTTGCATGAGCAGGCTGCAAGGTAAGTAATGTTTTCCTCCTAGGGAGAGACAGTCAAATGAAGGCACACAGACTGTGAAAGTAATACAGAACTATGTCTGTCTCTTCTGGAAATGAATAAAACCTTACACAGTATGTTTCTACAGTCTTCATAGCCTGACTTATCTTTGTTCCCCTGATGAAAACTCGTTGGGTTCTGCTGTAGTGTCTGTGCTTATGCACTTGCAAACAGCATTATTTTTATGAAAAAAAAGTGTAAAGATATTCACAGAATATATAGGGCATGTAATCCTTTTCTGGTGATGACAGATATTAAGATTTATCCTGTTCCTTCTCCTGTTCTGCTGCCAAAGAAAAGGTTCAGCACATTCATGCCTTTCGGGAGGCTCCTTAGAATCAGACCACTTCTGGTCCCATGCGGTCATTGTAACTTGGTAACTTTTTATATTTAAATGAAATATCCCTAGGTCTAAGCAACCTAGTCCTAATGTTATGGTTTTGGCTTCTCAACATGGGTGGAAAAAAACCCAAACCACAAACTATAGGACTTTTTTGAAAACGGAGCACAAGGTAGAAACTGTAATCCCTTTTGCCTTATTCTACTGCCTTCAGAGCCTGAGGGAAAGAAACAGACAACTGATCCAAAAGAATGAAGATCTTCTTCACCAAATGAGGCAACAAACAGAGAAATGGGAAGAAGAAAAGGTAAACAAAGCTAGTTTGTTTTTTAGTTTTTAGACAGTGCTCTTATCACCATTTCCAGTGTGTGCTGTCTCCAGGAGGCTAAGGGACATGGAAATCACACTGTCTGCCTTCAGATATGTAAATCTAAATCAGCTAAGTTTGAACTGCTATGCATATGCCTTCCCTTTTTTTCAGAGAATGCAAGTTGTTTTTCAGCCTTTAAACATCAATGAAGATGACATGTATTTTTTTTGTCATACTATACTATTCTTTCTGCTAAAAATTTTTAGATTGTCATTTTTCTTTCTCATTTCACATTTCATGTCTTTTGAAGAATCTTAAAATTCCAGTAGGCACATTGGTTATTATTTTATTTAGCAATTGTATTAAAAATTAGCAAAAAACTTTGCCTCGTCTACGCTGTTACAACACTGAAATGCAAGTAGCAGCAAAACTACCTAATTTGGTAGCCCCTAGGAAAAAAGGATGTACTTAAAATACTTTAAATTTTCCAAATTTCTTTGTAATAATGCAACTTCAGTGTACTAAAGATCTGAGATGGCTACAGAGGTAGAAAAACAAAGTCTTTTTTTTATAGATAGCAGCTGAGAGCATGGTCTGATAATTATTTTCTGCATAGTATCCTATTCCACATCTTTCCTTAATTTTGTAAATCTTCAATATAGCTTTATAACAAGACAGTTTTCATAGCACTTCTCCAAGACATGTATTCAGCTAACAGTGTGGTGGTGTTAGGAGTCTCAGAAACAGATTCTGTTCCAGATTTCTGTAGGATTTCTGAGTGAAGATCTGAAGAAAAGCTATTTTTTTCTAATGATGTAATACCACCTTCAGATTAACTTTTACATAGTGCTTGTATTTAAAAATAAGGTTTTCTCTTTTCAAGGACTTTCAATGTCTACTGCAATACCCTGATCCTGTCTGACAAACTGAGTTTTTCCTAATCTGACCTAATTGTTATATGTCAGGGAAATGTAGCAAAAATATTATAATAAAGTGTATGAAGATACAATGTTTTAAGGCTTGTAGCAATAGGGAATAATTTCTATTACACCAAATAATGCTGGTAAGTTTCAGTGAGACCATTTTCTTCAGGGCTGCCTGAGTACTGTGCTTCCAAAAACTTTTGTTCTTCAACTGTTTCAGGAGTCTTCATAATCTTTGTCTTGTCTTTCACTCCAGTAATAAGGATGAATGCTAAAGAAAATATGAGCATAGGACATCTTGGTACAGGATCTTGTGAAACTACTAGGATTTGAGTAGCCTATAGCTTATTTATTTCTTTTCTAGTAGCAGCGAATTACTGCACAACAGCCCATATGTGTAGGCTATGCTTATAACTGGCAACATTAATTCACTATTACTGATTTTTTTCACGAAGGAAATATAATGAAAACTAGTAACATTAATTTCCTGCTAGCTTCTTTTGTTGTCTTGCAGGTCTGGATTCTAGAAAATTTGTGTAAAAACAGAGATTACCTTTATACCCAGCACACACTGAGTGAGTTTTTTATTTCAGATATGGGGTTTCTTGATTTCCCTATTTTCTTTCATGTTTGGTTTTTTTTTTGTTTACACTGAGGTGCTTATCATCTGAGGTCAATGTAAGCTTTTGCATTGCAGTACTGTATCACAGATGGAATAATACAGGAATGCTGAATTGCCAAAGAATGTCTGCATGACTCCAGACTCATTACCATAACTGGCTTATTACAATAAGCATCTGGTTTCAGTGGGTTTATTTCAGCATTTGCAGCTTTTCCTTTAGAACTTAAAATAAGGAATGACCTCTTTAAAATTCTTTGCATTTTAAGAAATGAATGTAATTCTTGCTTACTAAAATTTATTAGTTCTTTGGAAATTCTTCATTTCTAAATGGACATAATTTGGCTTGTCTAGACAGCATTCTAGGAACTGCAGGTTAGAAACGCCTAAATTGTTCTTACCTGGTTTTCCTATTATTTTCAATTCAGCTTTGCAGGAACTTCACATCATCAGTCTATACGTGGAAAGAATGTGTAACCTTATGAATTTCCAGATGAAAAACCTTCAGCAAAAGTCTGAAAAGGCAGAAGGAGAGAAAGCAGATGTGTCAGAAGTTTTAGAATTAAAAACAGAACAAGTGAGCACAAAAATGAAAATGTAACTGGTTGTTTCTAAGATTATTGCAGGTATTTCAAAGGCAATCAGGCTGACACTTGCAAAGACTGAAATAAGCCAGGGACTAACTGATAGCAAGAACTGTGTGCAAATATATATGTGGCTTGAGAATGATAAATTGGCACAGTAATGAAATCAGTTTTTGCTTTCATGGAACCACTGATAGTACGCTATTGTTCTCATTATAATAATAGTATTAACTTCACTGCAAAATCTGTTAAAGATCTACTTCTTTGAATTATAGAAAATACATTCTAAATGTTGGAACCAAGCAGACCTTTACTGAATGTTTCTTTTGCTTTTCTTCACTTTTGCTCTACCTCGCTCATTAAAATCTTGGCAATTTTGTTCAATAATGAAAATCTAGATACTGGCTTGACATGTAAGAGTTGTCTTTGTTGTCCTCAGGTAGCTAATGAAGAAGAAAAGCCTGAATGGTCGATGGAAAAGGGATATCTTTGGCAAGCATACACCATGCTGGAAAAGATACAGGAATCTTTATGGAAACGAGAGAGAGAAATCACTGAGCTCCTACAAAGTGAAAGAAGATATAACAAGGCAATGAAACCTCAAATCACAGTGCTATTATTCTTGAAAACTCTTGTCAAGAAGGTAAGAATTCAGTTAATGTAACATTGAAAAATTATTTACTGAGTTTTCTAAAAAGTTCAATAAGGAAAAAAGTGCAGTTTTTTATTGTTATTGTCTTGAAAAACTGGGAAAAGTTTTTCTGCATACATTGATTTAAAGGCTGCAGATAAAATCTTCAAAATAGTTCATGGAATTAAAGCACCATAAATACCCATTAAACGCAGCCTAAAGAAATCTGATTAGACTGACATGCATATTTCTTAATCAGCATTGTTTTAAAAGATAAAGTATTGAAGCATGAGAATGTCATCATGGAAATAACATGCTTTTCTACCCTTTCAGTTATGTGAACTACATGAATTACAAACAGCTGTGCCAGCTTTACAGGAAATAAGTTCTAATTTTTGATCCATGGTAGGTTCACACCATATATTGTGATGTCCCAGAGGCAAAACAGTACATCAGTCAGCTTATCAGGAAGAACGAGGATGAAAAGTCTGATCGGAAAGAAGCCTTTAATAATGCTCAGGCTGACATTCTGTCCTATGAAGTATTATATGGAAATGAGCCTACGGATGACAAAAGGTATATTGGATAGTTAATAAAGCAAATATAGAAATAACACAGAAAAATAGTCAGCTGTTTTCACAGAGAGAAAATAGATTTTAAAGAGTACATATTTGGGAAAGTGAGTACATTAAAGTAGAGGCTACATTTATCTGAAGAAAGAAATCAGGGAACTCCAAAACACCAGCAAAAAAAAAAAAAAATCCAGGAAAAGGTTTCAGCCTGTCTTATGCAAGTTTTATCCATTGTGTTATAAAATATGCTGAAATAAGCTTACTTGGCAAACCTGTGCTACATCATCGACATCTTTTTTTTCCCTACAACTTTACAGGCTGTTTCTTGCTCATATTCTGGGTAATTGCATCTTTCCTTTAGTTTAAGTAACCAGTCCTTTCTTCTTTTCTCTTTTTTTTTTTTTTTTCTGCATGACAGAACACAGCTCTCAATGAAGCTTTTCAGAAACCTTGGGAAAGCAAAGTCTGATTTAGAATGTGTTGAAACAGAGAAAATTGTGTTTGATTCTATCCAAACAGGGGAAATCCCCAACTGGATTAAGAGGGATTGTCTTTATGTAGCCTTGACAGGTGAGAAATCCTCTTGTCAATTCAGAGAACCCTAATTAACCTCAGCCAACTCAGGTTTTAATAAAGGAAAAGAGCACAGCAGTAAAAAGTATTTGTATGCACACTGCTGCCATGCCATAAAGTCGCCTATGAAACATAGAATAATAAAATCATCTAATGATTTGGGTTGGAATGTACCTTAAAGATCATCTAGTTCCAACCCCACTGCCACAAGCAGGGACACCTTCCACTAGACCAGGTTGCTCAAAGACTCGAAGCCCCAAAGTCCTGTCTAGCCTGGCCTTGAACACTTCCAGGGGTGGGACATCCACAACTTCTCTGGCAACATGTGAAGCCACACTTGTGCTCCAAGCTACGCTTGGTGGTGAAGACCAAGGCAAAATAGTTGTTGAGTAGCTCAACCTTCTTCATGTCCTGAGAAACCAGGTCTTCCATATTCTTCCAGAAAGCCCCTACCCTTTCTTTTATCACCAACATGCCTATAGATGCTTTTCTTGTTGCCCTTAATCTCCCTGGCTAGATTTAATTCTACCAGGGCTTTAGCTTCCCTACATCTTTAGTTATGTTCATTTTAGTGAATCACTGTATAAATGTTAATATTGGGTTACGGCTTGCAAACACATAGTTTCCACACTTATAACCCACTGTTCACCTTTTCTTTGACATCCGTTGTTTCTTTTTTAAATCAGGTGTCTTTTGTATATTGTGTCTAAATATCTGTCATGGTTTAAGCCAAGCCGGCAACCCAGAACCGCGCAGGCACTCAATCACTCCACCCCGCTTTGTCCCTCCACTCCTGGAGGGATGGGGAGAAGAATCAAAAGAATATAACTCCCACAGGCTGAGATAAGAACAGTCCAACAACTAAAGTATAACACAAACCCACTACTGCTGCCACCAATAATAATAATAAGGGAAATAACAAGGGAAGAGAATACAACTGCTCACCACCCACTGACCGAGATCCAGCCCGACGCGAGCAGTGATCTAACCCTTCTGGGTAACTGCCCCCAGTTTATATACTGGGCATGACTGTGGTATGGAATACCTCTTTGGCTAGTTTGGGTCAGATGTTCTGTCTCTGCTTCCTCCTAGCTTCCCCTCCTCCCTGGCAGAGCATGAGACTTAGAAAGTCCTTGGTCAGAGTAAATATTGCTGAGCAACAACTAAAAACATCAGTGTTATCAGTGTTGTTCCCAGTCAAAAGCTTAGCACTGCACCAGCTACTAAGAAGGAGAAAAATGACTGCTGCTGCTTAACCCAGGACAACAACAAAGGTAGAATTCAGAAGGAAGTAACCTCTCTTGAAGAAAACTTAGAATATCCATTGCATGGATTTAACATATGCATTGTATTTAATTGTATCTAACAATACATTTTGATAGTCCTTTTGAGAGGATAGTAAAATCTTTTCTTAAATATTTGGCTTGCTATTTCACTGATTTTGCAGCACAAAAGCTGGTTTGGTGTTGTAGGCAGGGAAAGGAAGGTGGTTGTGAACTTCTGTTGGAGAAAGTGACTATTTCTAATTTACAAGATTTACTGGATTATGTTTATTATATGTAACTATATAATTACTGGAATTCTTCAGAAGACCCTGCAACATGTTCTGAGGAGACAGAGACACCATTCAGAGGAACTCATGCAGAACTTTGAAATTATAATCAAGGTAATATATTATAGTGTATCATACCACAGGTTTTAAAAGAAGGTATTAAAAAATGCCCTCCTTTTCCTAACTATTCTTAAGGGATATGAGATTTGCTCTGGATTATATCCTGTGATGCCTGTACATGCATTTTTTTTCCGAAGAGCAAATCTCAACGGGAATTGCATACAGAGATCTGCAGTTATATACCTGTAGCCCCTAAACACATTTACATTAAGGAATAGCATAACTTTGCTAGCTAGTGAATAATATGGTCACACCTTTCTATGTATGACAGATTCACATTACATCTGTATATCTATTTTACTATTTAGACACAAATCTTTTTACACCCCTTGATTGCATGCCTGTTACAAAGCTACATTAGTATCATAGAACCATTTAGGTTGGAAAAGGTCTTCAGGATCATCGAGTCCAATCTTTAACCTAACACTGCTAAATTCACTACTAAACCATGTCCATAAGCATCACCTGTACAAGTCCTTTAAATACCTCCAGGAATGGTCATTCAACCACTTCTCCGGGCAGCCACTTCCCATGCCTCACCACCTTTTTCGTGAAGAAATTTTTTCTAATATCCAATGTAGGCCTTTCCTGGCACAACTTGACTTTTCCTGTTGTTCTGTAGCTTGTTACTTGGGAGAAGAGACCAAGACCCACCTCACTACAACATCTTTTTCTGGTAATTGTAGAGTGAGAATGTCTCACCTCCTTTTCTACAGGCTAAACAAGCACAGTTTACCCCACTACCACTCACAAGACTTGTGCTTGTGAGTGCAAGCACACTTTTCACCAGCTTTATTGCCCCTCTTCAGGTGTACTCCAGCACCATAACATGCCTATACCTCTAATAATTTGGGATGCACAGATTTCCTGTCTAGCAGCAGGTTTCAAATGAATTATCATCTCATTTTCATTTACATCAGAGTAAATAACAGAAATAAATAACTTTGATTTCTTTTTTTTTCTGCTGAAAGGGACCAAAACACATACTTCAGTGATGCAACAAAACCTGAAATGTAGCAATGCATTTATCATATTGCTGTTGGATCTTAAATTGAATAAACCCAAAATAGCCTGAAATCATTATCTCCCTACTTAACTTTAACACAGCGGCCGTCATGCCAGTCAAGTTAATGTATAAAAAATCTGTATTGATAAATAATGAACCCAAACTGTAAAAATATCTTTAGTGGTAATTATGAATTAAAACAAGGGCTGCATTTTTATTTGTTTGGTTTGCTTTTGCTTTTTTAATATTTACCAGAGGACAAAGGAGCAGTAAGAGAGATCCAAACACTGGAACAAGGTCCCAGTTTTAGAGTGGAATATTGGAGAAAGCTGGAAGCAGAAAAGCGCTTTCTGTGGTATCTGTGGAGTGTAAAATGAGTTGTAAGAATTAAAAGCCCTTGGCTCACTAAATAGCAGAACACTTATGCAAGCATTTAAGAGTTTTGAAAATTTTATCCCTTTAAGCAAACAAATGAACAAAAAACCACAAATAAAACAAACAAACAAACAATCAAAACTTTTAACTCCATTCTGTCCCACTTCAAAATATTATTCAGTGATTTTTTTTGAAGTGCTGGCTCCTGTACCATAATAATATTTTTAACTTCTCAACCTCTTCTTTTTTTCCCACAGTGAAAAAAAGAAATTGAAGAAATCATAGATGTGGTAAAAAACTTTAAAATATTAACTTTGAAACCATAGTTCTAGTCAACCAAAGCACAAATGGAAGTCAAGATGACAGTTGTTGTAGACAACCACTTGTTGTCTGTAGCAAATACTGGTTGAAGACAATAATATCAAGTTCCCAGAAGAAAAAGGCACACTGCAAATTAGACAGCAAATATACACTCTTGCGGTAGAGGGTTTTTCAGCTGCCAAAAATAAATACCTGGAGGTATGAGTGGCTTATTTGCACTAGTCAACTGGGACAAGTCACTAATGTTACTGCCTGCTAAGCTGGAAGCAAATTCTATTCCAGCACTGACATGACCTAACATTCAGAAGGTAGCATACACAACCTTTACTTTTTATCTGCATGCCTGTTCATTGTGTGCTTCTTCTAGGTTTGCATTACTTATCCAGAAAGAACATTCTTACCTATAATGGTGCTTTTATACTAACAAATGGATAAGTGTATTGTAAATATGTACTGCTGGGGACACAGTGCCTGTTCCCGACTGCTATTAATGTATTTATGGCCTGTTTCAATTTAGCTGTCAGTCCACTTTTTGAAGAAGAAAGAAGAACATTGGAAAGGAATTCAAGAGAAAAAGAACAAGGACATGTCACTAAAGTGTAGATGCATTATGGTGATGATGCCGAAGAGAAAAACAGTCAGAATGGGTAAAGACCATAACTATGAGTGTTTAGTGATGAAAACATCATTTCAGGACACAGCACTGTTGCCAATGAGTCCAAGCACTAGACAGGACTGTATCACTGCCAGTCCACCACAGGGACAGTAAAAAATTAAATATTTGTAAAAATTATATACAGACTATGTGTAGGATGTGCACACAGATCACAAATTGATTTTCTGCTGCACTTTAAATTATTATGTATTTGCTGATAATATAGTTAAGGGCAGGTTTAAAAACAGCTTTAAAGAATGGAAGTCATGTAACAAGCCAGAGCTCGAAGTCAAAGGAAATTTTTGAACTGTTGTGCAGCTATCCGTCTAGCAGTGTAGACATTCATTTATGGTGTTCAAAACATTAAAGGCTAATTTCTGACACAGTTTAACCCTTCTTACAGTGAACAGAAATCAAGCCTTTGCCTGGTGGCAGAACTGTTAAGATAAGTTAACTAAGATATATATAAGATATAACTCCCAGATAAATTTCTGTTACCATACCTAAACTAAAATTCACCTCAGTGGAAATAGTCACCATCTTTCATGGAAATGCATGCCTTCACTTGGATGCTTTTCTGCTGAAACAGGTTTCCTACTGAGCCTCACCCTGGTGCAAGAAAATAAATGGGAATTCCTTTACAGTACTGGCTTCCCTTCATCTTTCATCCAGCTTTTGGTTTTGCAGTTCACATGAAAGTCTTGTACCTTTTCAACAATTAGACAGCACAACGGTAATGCTACCTGGTTCACCAGAAATACAAATGTATGTGATAGATGTCATCTGAAGGTACAGAAATAACTTCTTTCTTCCTAGAAAAGGCAGCCTCTAACCTGAAGTTTACTGTTGATGTCTAATTTATTTGAAAATAAAGTAGGTCACTTTTTTTTTTTATTTGGAGGCTGCAGAGAAGTAGT
The DNA here is from genome assembly GCF_034315485.1 of Pezoporus occidentalis. NCBI lineage: Eukaryota > Metazoa > Chordata > Aves > Psittaciformes > Psittacidae > Pezoporus > Pezoporus occidentalis. Next base: position 6,131,649 of record NW_026912961.1, on the reverse strand, counting down.
TGCTGGTTAAAGGCCTACTTAAGACCATAGATAATTACCATGCAGTCTAATTTGTGTGGTTATGAGCCCAGTTTTCATATCTACTTTAATATTTCAGTGACCATAAATTTAGATAGTGCATGCGTTTAACAAATTGCCTGGACCCAAGTTTTATTCTGTTCAATTTGCCTAATAATTAAGGAGAAAGTTGTCCTTGTTTTGCAGTTGCTCAGTTAAGGCTCATCACATGCCCCACATGTTGTTTGCTGTGTGATCAGAAATAAATATGCTGATTTCTCGTTCATTGTAAAAGATTAAGATTGAGTTAACCAAGTTACCTATTTTTAATAAATAAGATTTTTTCATCCTGTTAAAATGCAAGTGAAGTTTTAAACTTCTCTGACAGACTGAAAAATATTTTACTGTAAACAGGAATAAAGAGGTTTGCAATCTGCTTTACATTTAATCGCTCATGGAGCCTAGGGTTGTGTGTCTGCATGGTGGTGGAGCACAAACTGTCTCCCTTCCCTCCCTGCCTCTTCAAAGGGTGAGAATTGTCAGGACAGCTGTTTTCACCTATGAAAAAAAAAATCAGAACAAATTGATTTATGAACAGACAAGTGATGTGATACTGGCTCTGGTGGCAAAGTGCGCTGTGATGTCTGTGGGTCTTGGAAATGGCATAGATCAGCTCTGGATGAAAATGTCAATGAAAAAGGAAGACCACAGAGTATTTTTTCTAAAACTCAACTGTTTCAGGTGAACAAGGTCCTACACCTGGATCAGGGCAATCCCAGGCACAGCTACAGGTTGAGTGGAGAAGTGATTCAGAGAAGCCCTGAGGAGAAGGACTTGAAGGTCTTGGGTGACGGGAAACTGAACATAAGCCGGCTTCAGTGTGCGCTCACAGCCCAGAAGGCCAACACTATACTGGGCTACGTCAAAAGAAGCGTGACCAACAGGTCGAAGGAGGTGATCCTGCCCCTCTACTCTGCTCTCCTGGGAACCTACTTGGAGTATTGTGTATAATTGTTGTGTCCTCAACATAAGAAAGACATGGAGCTGTTGGAGCAAATCCAGAAGAGGACAAGGAGGATGATCAGGGGACTGGAGCACCTCCCGTATGAAGACAGGCTGAGAAAGTTGGGGCTGTTCAGCCTGGAGAAGAGAAGCCTGCATGGAGACCTCATAGCAGCCTTCCAGTATCTGAAAGGGGCCTACAAGGATGCTGGAGAGGGACTCTTCATCAGGGACTGTAGTGATAAGTCAAAGGGCTCAAACTTAAACAAGGGAAGTTGAGGTTAGATGTAAGGAAGTTTTTTATTGTGAGGTGGTGAGGCAGTGGAATGGGTTAATGCTCCATCCCTTGCAGTGTTCAAATCCAGGTTGGACAGAGCCTTGGGCAACATGGTCTTGTGTGAGATGTCTCTGCCCATAGAAGGTGGGGTTGGAACTAGATGATCTTATGGTGCTTTCCATAACAAACTATTCGATGATTCTATGATTTTAACTTGAAAGCACCCATATTTCCTGTACTGAAGTTATTCTGAATTAAAATGAAGCAGTTTCAGTTGGTGCTGAAACTGGTATTCCTGGGGAAGCTACACTCAGAGTCTAGCAGAAAATATTTCTCTTTGCAGTACCTACTTTTCTCATTTTTCTCGTTTTTACTCTGCTTTTTTCCTGTATTAATTTCTTCACTTTTTTTAATGTATTTTTTTATCTGTGTCTACTAATGATGATTTTTACTCCATTAGCTAATTTTTCAGAAATATGTTCCTTAACGCATAGTAGATGTTTATATCTTTCAATAAGTAATGAATTCTGATAATTGCTGTTTCTTTTTTTTTTCTTTTCTTACAGTGAACTTTTTAATTATAAATAACTGATCAGGGTAAGACTAATATATAAAAATTATTTAGACATATTCTCCATTTAATCATATGACACAAATTTCACACAAAATTCTAGTAACACTGCTAGTTGTTCTTAGTAATATAAAATCTACATAGCCTAGTCTTCTTTATTTCTGCTTATATGAAAGCATTTTTTCCTATGCTAGACCTTTTTGCTCCTTGTGGGCTGTTCTAAGATGAGTACATCAGTAAATACATATTTTTAAAACAGAAAATGAGATAAATAATTGTTGCTCAGCTATGACATGAAATAAATATTGAAATAGTGAATAAATACTGAATATCAAAATATTGAAAATTGAAAATTGCTGTTAAATGAGGAATCGTAGTCCCCTTGTTTCATTCAGCACAGCCAAATCTATTGCTTCCCATTATATCCAAGTTACAGTAAAAGGAATTTTTTCACAAGCTATGTATCTCAGTAGTGTCATACAATGCTGTATACATACACTGCTATTTCTTTATCTCCTCTCATAATGGTAGCTGTAGATGCAAGAGCATAACTGAAAATTATTATTAGGCATATCAGTTTGCCCAAATGCTGTATTGTATTTTCTTTATTACAAATATAATTCTGAAATGAATGGGAATTTTTTCCTTTCTTTGTGACCATGAGCAGTGATGGTCCTGATGATGCAGACTGGCTACTTTAGTATCCCCAGTTTTAGACTTAATAAACAGAGCAAACAGTTGCATCCAAACATCAAATTTGGGGCAAAGCTCAGCTTTGCCTGTGCTAGCTCTCTTTGTGCTAGCAGCACAGTGTGACAGTGGTATAGGCAGTGTGGCCATGGGCAGAACCCAAAGTATAACCTTGATTCCCAGGTGAACAGTATCTAGATAATGGGGCAAACTCAGACATCTCTGTTACTTCAGCACAGCCAGGATTACTGCTTCCCAAGAGATTACGGTATGACTGCTCTTGTGGTAATTTTTTTGTTAGATACTCAAGTCAATATGAGAGGTGCATCTTCCCAGCCTTTAGATTAAATCTGTGCAATGACTTTGAACTGAGCCCATTGGAGCCTTCTGCTCCCACCAATACCTCCTCTGTCCCAGTCTCATTATTTCAGTGTCTCAGATGTTTGTCTTCTCTTTGTTTACCAAGGTCCTGTTGTTGACTCCATTTCATTTCCACCAGCTGTTTTACTGATTTGTTCCTCCATTTTAGCAACCCTTTGGCAAAACCACACATGCAGCTTTGGCACAATGATTCAGCTTTAACTCACCAAACACAAAATTTAACCCAATAATTTGAAGTTGGCTCCACGCAATTAGCAATTGCCAAGGACCACTTTCTGGTCCTATACACTGTGACCAGAATGCAGACAAGTCCTTTGCATGATGAACAGAACATTCTTTGTGAAACTGCTTGCTTAGGTACTTCAAGAGGTTGCATACCTCAGTTCTACAATTTGCTGGCAATGCCAGGGAAACTAAGAGCTTCTTACTGTGACAACTGCATTTTTTTACTGGCTTTTAGTATCTTTCTGTCCTTTTAAGTATCTTTGATTGCCTCTCCTAGATACACAGCTTCATCAAATGAAGCTACTTTTTTTGTTGTATCCTTTCTGCTGTATTCTAATGTAATAAAGCCAAACCATTTGACCACATCCGCAGTGGTCATGGGATATGCATTTTGTTCCTCATTTTTCTTCTGTTTGCATGATCTTATTTTACCAAAGTCTAAACAGAGGCTACAGGCAAGTTCTAAAAAGGAGGCTTGACAATGTTTTGTGTGATCACCTAAAACGTAAGTTTAGAATTCGGATTATTTTTTGCTTATGAATGCAATTTATGCTACAGAAAGTGAGCTCCTATGTACTGTGTAAAAATAAACCAGGGAAATATCAGGAGAAAATACAGCATTCTCTATGATGCTACCTTAATCAAATTGTCCTTAAATTATAAAACCAAATTAGAAGGCAACTAAAAAGGAAAAAGGTCATTTGATACAAAGATTAAAAGCCTATCATTTCACACTGAATCAGAGATTTGCAAAGATACGTATATCTGTGTAAAACATTTGGCCAACATATACTGAAATTAATGTTTTCAGTAAGACTGAAATTATAAAGTATTTAGGTTTCATTTCAAAACAGTCAAAAGAAAAGGTAAGAGATTGCAAACAAAACCTGTTTCTATGGGATTATCTTTGCCCAAATAATTTGGCTAAATTCATCATGATGCAGAAAGACAGAACCCTTATGTAAGCACTTTCTATGCCACACCACATATAAACATATTTATGATTTTGATTAATTAGAATGTCATTAAACATCGTATTTCAGTGAAAGACAACAAAGTATCTTGATTGAAAGCAAATTGTGAAGTTAGTTCTCAAAGAATAGCTTCAATTATTTTTTGCATTAAAATGTCATTTTAATTACCATAACAAATAATATAAATAAATAATAATATAATAAATAAATAATATGTACTAGAATACATAGAAACAGTGTAATAAGTTATATGTTAAAAGGTAATTTTATTTTTAAGTGTGTTTTTAAGGCAAAGAGACCAAATGAAAGCAATTATGCTTGATTTATGATAATATAATTTAATTAAGCTGCTATTTTTAATATTCCTTGTGTTACAAAATCATAGTTGATCTTAGAGAACTACGACTGCATGAGCTCCTTTTTAAAAATAGGCATTGTTATTATATGGAAAAATGGAAGCTTCTATTTTTAAAAATATGATGGCAAGACTATAGTAAATAAATTTATTAAATTTATCTTTCTGTATAGTACTAAAACTGACTGTAATGCCTCCTTTACACTTTGTAGTCATTGTAATTTCATGAATCAGTAATGAGAAATATATTGAAAAGTCAAGAAAAGTTTAAAACAAAGCTCATATCAGATATTCAGGAATGAATTAAACTGCTATTACAATAGACTTCTGCTGTTGCCATCAATTAGCACTAAAATGGGCTCAACATTTTTATTTCACCATTTCTTTATATCTTAAGGTATGAATACCATGATACGTAATATTACTAACTTATTAAAGAATCAAACTGCACACATTCTTTAAAAGAGCTCTTGCTAATAATAAAACACAGCAACACTGCAATTCATTTTTAGGGTAAATTTTGCCAGGTGTTTTTTTGTGTGGATTATGATAATTTGTCTTGTACTTTACTGTATCTTTCAAAAGCTGAAACACACAATAGATTGCAGGTCTTTAAATTCAGAATTTCTTTTAAAGATAATTCTTTTTTTTAAATGGAGATAGGCTAAATGAGATCCAGAACAGTGCAGGGTTAAACATTTAATGGTTAAGGTAATGGAAATTCACACTCCTCTTTGCCCTCCCTGAACTTTCTTGAACTGCAAATTAGAGAAAATCTCACAGAAACAGCCATTCACATGAGTAATTGCACTTCCATTAGTACAGATGGGAATTATGTCATTGATATCAATGTAACAAAGATCCAAACCTCCTAAGCAGTGCTTCAATCTTTCTCTTTCCTCATGTCAACCAAACAGTGAATTAATATCTCCTAGAATATATTTAATTTTGATTGAATATGGCAGTTATTGGGTAGTAAACTCAGGAGTTTTGAGACCTAACAAGATGATAGGGATGCAGGGACCTAATAAACCCTTCCGCCAGCCTTTCAAAAGCTTTCCAGTTACGGGTAATTTTCAGATGATTGCATGTGTTCTGTTGTGAAATTCAGATGAAATTCTTATTGCTGTGGGTGAGAGCTACAAGCTTATGACATTATTAGGACAGTAAGTAGGTTAGTGTATTTAAGGTGGTGCGTACTATTCAGGGCTTTTTCCCACTTTCTGAGTGCAAATGGGTTCAGACTGAATACTGGCCATATAGACTGAACTTCAAGAACGAATTTGGTTTGGATCATAATGCATGCTCACACAAAATTTGTACCTGTTGAGATTTAAAACAAAAGCTAAACAATAGTTAAACAAGAATACATCTCCATTTTTTATGAAACATATTCCTTTTTGTTCTGTGGTTATTTGTTATTTCTTCAGGACCATCTGGCTCTCTGTGGTTCCAGATATTCCCTATTGCCCATTGCACCATTAGCTTTCCTTCACTGTACAGTAATGTTGAAAAGTTGCACTTTTTGAAACCAGTAAGCAGTACTTTGCAGGAAAATGTCTACAGGCTCCAGGAACAGAAGCTGTGGTACTCAACCTCATTCTGTGTCAGAAAGTTAATAGCTGAAAGCTTTGTTTAGCCAAATCAAAACACCTTTTCTGAGCCATATAATCAGACCCAAGTATTTAGAACTTTGTGCATCTTCCAGCCTGCAGATAAAACATGTTATTTTTTTCCAGTATAGCTATTATACTACATGTTGCACAGACTAGGGGACAAACAAGGGACAATGTAATATTTGGTATTTGTATGTTCCTCTGAATTTGCTTAAGGTGGTTATTGCTGTCGTAATCAGAAAAAGGATGCATTCCATATGTAAAAAAGCTAACAACTTTTTGTTAGCTCTTAGCAGCTTTGGAGATACTCCAACAAGTACACAAACTTAACAAAATTAAAATTGACAATAAAAATATCAATATCCTCAGAAGAAGAGCTTTTCTTGACCTGAAATATTTTTTCTTGTTTTACAATCTCCCCATAGTCCCAAGATTGCTATTCCTTCAACCCATTCACTGTTTTGTCTGCCTTTTCCATCTGCCTTAAATGAGTTTTGATTTGTTCTTAAGGATAGGAAGTGTTTAAAAGAATTAATTGTCATCAGTGTTAGCTGTAAAAGAATAGGTCTGGTAATGACATATTATCTCAGCTTCTTGATATTTTTTTCTGTTTGATATTTGCTCTCTATTGAATGGTCCTGGCATATGCTAAAATATTAAAGTAATCCCACTATGCGTTCTCATGCTTTCAAATAGCGAGAGCAGGAAGAAGAGGGAAAGAAATCGAAGACACAAATAATTGACAAAGCACTAAAGAAAGCTATACCTTTCTGAAATATAAGCATACATACCCTAACTATGTCACTGGCAGTAGAAACGATCTCATTTTTCAACATGAATTTCTGGCCTTCAAGCTAAGATAGGGGAAGTTCAGGTTAAACAGAAGGAAGACATTATTTACTGTGAGGCTGGTGACGCACTGGAGCAGGTTGTCCAAAGAAGTGGTAAATGCTCCATTCCTGGCAGTGTTCAAAGCCAGGCTGGACGGAGCCCTTGGTGACTTGGCCTAATGTGAGGCATCCCTGTCCATGGCAGGGGGGTTGGAACTAAGTGATCTTAAGGTCCTTTCCAACCCTAACTATTGTATGATTGTAAACATTGCTGCAGAAAGTTGTAAAACCTTTCTTTAGAAAAAGTCATTGCCACCTGTCATGGTTTAAACCCAGCCAAACAGCTCATTCACTCACTCCCCCGCTTCTTGCCCTCCCCCTACTCCCCCTACTCCTGGAGGGATGGAGAGGAGAATCAAAAGAATGCAACTCCCACGGGTTGAGATAAGAACAGTTTAGTAACTAAGGTATAACACAAACCACTGCTGCTGCCACTGATAATAATGATAAAGGGAATAAGGGAAGAGAATACAGCTCACCACCTCCCGACAGATAAGTCGCCCCCCCCCCCCCCCCCCCCCCAGCTCGAGCAAGCACAGACCGATACCTCATCCAACCCCACAGTGCCCTAGACCTTACAGGTAACTCTCAGTTACATCCTGGGCATGACGTGCTGTGGTATGGAATACCTCTTTGGCTAGCTTGGGTCAGGTGTCCTGTCTCTGCTTCCTCCTGGCTTCCCCTCCTCCCTGACAGACATGAGACTCACAATGTCCTTGGTCAGGGTAAACATTACTTAGCAACAACTAAAAATATCGGTGTTATCAGCACTGTTCCCAGGCTGGAAGTCAAAACACAGTGCTGCACCAGCTACCAAGAAGGAGAAAAATCGACTACTACTGCTGAACCCAGGACACCACTTTACCGAAGGAAAACTTCAACTGAGCTGCAGAAATTTTCATATCCAAAAATACAATTAGGGAATTTTATCTCCCTTTATTAAAAGCATTTAACTGAAGTGTCACCTCAGTTGTGAGAGCCATGTTCAGCCTTCACCTCCACTGGCTGCATGTCTAAACAACACAATGCCTTACAAAATTATTCTAGACAAGTGAACCATGTTAAACTTTCCCTCACAGCAAATATGAAAACACTCTGTTTAAAATAATATGCATTTTCAAGAATCCCTAGTCCAAACACTTAACAAATCAATTTACAGGCGTACAGCATATGCATGCCAAAAGACCTACAAAGATGCAGGGATTCATTGCAGCAACAGAGCTATGCACAGCATATGTGAGCTGAAGTCAGTATGCCAACAGACACTGGAGACAAGAAAATGGCCTAAACTGTAGCATCTAAACAGTCCTTCAGTCTGAATGCAGTTCTGCCTGAACAGATATTTTAA